>NC_133405.1:84831483-86243270 GCF_047511655.1 Castor canadensis
GTCCAGAGGGTCCCCCAGAGAGTGTATAGATGAAAGGAGAAAGGAAGGAGAGAAAAATCAAAGGGAAATGACTGACATCAAAAGAAGGATAAGCCAGGTCAGGAACTGTTGAAGCCACAAAGTAATAGAATTGAAAGAGTCTAAACCTGTCATTCTGCTGATGGACAAACAGATACAGAAGGAGATTTTCCAAAGTCATTTTCAAATGTTTCACAGAGCCAAGACTAGAACCTGAGACTTTTGACTTGCAGCCTGGAATCCTCCCTGCCAAGAGGAATTGTGGTAACACAGGGCTTATACCCACAGGCATAGTAAGCCCCAGGGACAAGAGCTGGCACTAAGTACCTACCAGCATTTGGGGCCTGGTGGAAGGAATGATGGACAAGACTTTAATCTGCCTTCTGCTGGATATTATGTAATTAGCCCTCACCTGTTTGACATAACTTGTCATCAGCAATCTATTTTGTTACTGATAGTTCCTGTTGGCAAAACTAGTGTCCAGTTACATGCTCATCTCATCACAGCTCAGTAAGGGCAAACAAGGAGAATGCAGTCTACAGGCATAGCTGTTCCACAAGTCAGCTTTGTAGACTGGGCAAGGAAGAAGTAGCTTGTACATTGATGGAAATAGCCACAGAAATCAAGGCACTCTGGCTTTCTCTTATCAGACTCTAGCTGGATTCCAGCCTCTGCTACTCTTCTCAAGAATAGCTAGGGCTCCTTGACTTGATCAGTAAGCCCAACCTTGCTTGGACTGGGGCTTTAGTGTTGTTTGTCTTCCTTTTGCTACTGCTATTGTACTCTCCTAAGGCTCTAAATGTGGCATTTGAGTTTCTGCCTGGGTCACCTATATTGTGCCTGAAGTGCCCTAAGAGTGGCTTAGTAATTATTAAACTGTTCAGGTAGCAGGTATGTAAGGTCTGGATCCAGGATATCTGATTTCATCTTCTAATACTTGGACTCTTGGACTGCTGTGAGGTCCTCCACCTAGCCATAAAAGGTTGAGGGAGACTGATAAGAACCAGTAGATTGGTACTGGAACCGTCACAGTAAAGTGGCAGATCAATTGGGACACTTTTGAGGGTAATTATTTGGATAAGATCCCAAATCAAAAAGAATTGGAATGGAATAGGAGAGAGAATATTGGAGGGGATGAACCAATTCAGGGTATAAAACATGTATATATGGAAATGTTACAATGAACCCCCCTGAATAACTATCATACACTAACAAGAATGTTGTCTGAAAAATAAAGGACAGCAAGGTAAAAGAGGTCCTGCTTGGGGAAGGGTTAGGGACCAGTGGTAAGGGGGAGGGAATAGGAAAGGGTGAAGGAGGGTGAATATGGTAGATGTATTTTATGTATTTTTGTATGCATGTATTAAAAGAGAACAATGAAACCTGTTGAAATTGTTCTATGAAGTGGAGAGAGGGATGAGAGAGAAAGACGGAGGGGGTGAATCTAATTAAGATATATTGTAAACAATATGTAAATGTCACAATGTATCCCCTTGTACAACTATAGTATGCTAATTTAAAAATAAATAAAAATGAAAACATGGAAAAAAATCCCAAATGGACAGTCTTTGTTTAATTGATCTATGGTTACCTCATGAGAACTGCCTGGTGGTTCCTCAAGTGCCAAAGCTTGTGGCCTTTGGATAAGAACAATGGACATTCTGGAGAAATATTTCTTTTATTTTTTTAGTGTAAGCAGAGAACTTGAAGTCCTGTTCTTTGTATTCCCCCCAAGGGAGGCCTCATTAGCACCCAAGGACCTTCTCTACTTGCACCTATCCTCCTGGAGGTGGTACCAAAGGCCACATAGAACTGTTATGCTATTTGTGCTTTATACAACAAAGATGCTCAGTTGAGTGGAAAAGCAAAAACTGAAGGGCAGACTTACCCTGTTTTGCAAATGTCTTCTCATAGTTTTGAACTCATCCATAAGGGACACTTTTGTGTACTTGCTACAGAAAGAGGGTGTCTATTTCTAATTCACATTGTATAGGCTGGGGCATCATTGCTGAGACCCTAAGAGATCCTTTTGAAATAAATACTTGAGAAGCTTCTTAGACAGGAAGGCAAAACAGGTCCTGTCTGGGGAGTTGGTACCAGTGGTTGGGAGGAAGATATAAGGAAAAGGTGTAGGAGGATAAATATGATGGAAATATTATGTACTCATGTATGAAAATGGAAAAAATGAGGCCTGTTGAAACTTTTCCAGGAATGGAGAGGGGGTGGAGGGATAAAGGAGAATGATAGAAGGGGGTGAATTTAACTATGATATATTGTAAGAACTTTCGTAAATGTCACAATGTACCCCCCACACAACAATAATAAAAAAATAAATAAATAAAAGAAACTTTTAGGGACTGAGCCATAAACAGAGCACCAAAAAGGGATCTCTGAGAACTGGTTCACCCACTTTAACTATCTGGCTTCAAATCTTAACATCAAAAGGCTTTAAGTCTTATTTCTATGTTGGTCCATCTTTAATCCAGTTCTTCAGTGTTAACTTCACTCCTTAAGTCCTGAAAAGTATTAGTTATCTATCTGCCTATCTTCTCCATCTGGTGAACACACAGGCATTTCATAATCAGGGTACCTTCCAAATCCTCTCCCCTGACAACATTCTCTATTTATGCTGGCCATTTTCTATTTGCTCCACCAGATCCCCTCTCTACTTTTCTCTGCTTTACTGTGTTTTCTGCCAACTCTTGACTTGTGCCTTTTTATTGCCTTCCCTTATTCTCTTGATTCTCTTTCCTTTTCACATGCATGTCAGAGTGCATGTTTTCTTTCTCTCAGCACTCTGAATATGGGATGAGCAGGTTGTGCATGTGAACATATCCTCTACTATAAAATGTTCTTTTTAATGGTAGGGACCAATGTCCTGCTCATCTCTGTAGTCCTAATACCTCCCAGAGGATCTACTATATACTAAGAATACTTAATTGAAGCTGATATTTTTCCTATTTCTTTTTCTTTACTTATTCTCTTTCTTTATCACAGACATGATAAAGGTGGGGCAGTGGAGAGTCAATCAATGCATTGGAGATTACAACAAATGAGGAGGGCACTAAAGAAGAAAAGAAGGAGTAGAAGAAAATTGATATCTAAGGATCACGTATCTTCTTACACACAGAGCCTTCTTATACACAGAGACGTTAAGCAACTTGCTCAACATCACAAGACTAGTAAGTATGTAGGAGAAAGTTGAAGGGAGTTGTAAAGGAGAGCAATAGATTAGGTGAACTACGAAAATACAGAAAGGAAGGAGAGGAATTTATGGTTGAATTGGCACATTGGTGCAGGTTCTGGGGTGCAAATATGCTCATGAAGTAGATAGGGATGAAGTATGGTAGCTAGGGAATAGGTTATGCATTCATATTTCTGGACCTCATTCTCCAGTGATTCTGATTCAGTGGGTGCAGAGTTGGCTCAGGAACACAATATTTCACATGTGCCTCACATGCTGCTAATGCACACAATTCAGGAACCACACTTTGAGAAGCACTGAGGTAGGTAGTGGGATCTGCTAAAGATTTTCTGAGTTAAAAAATCATTTAATAATTGAACCTCAGAACTAGAAGGGGAAAATATCCCCACTTGAGCATCCCTAGTAAAGGGCAATTTAGTCCTCTTCCCACACCACTAGTGTGGTACCTTTACCACCTTAGCAATGTATCCTAGTCAGTCTGGTACTAGATTGACAATCCAAATTATTAGAAAATTCCTCCTTAAATTGAATCTCAATTCTCTTCTCCATAGTTCTCATCCACTGGTCCTATCTCTGCTTTTTGGAGTAGCATGAAATGAGTCAGCTCTATAGGAAGGGCATAATTTGTGCCCCACCTCCAAAATCCTGGATATTTTAGGATTTGGAGGGCTTCCCTGGTGTGGATAGGCAGAGATGCTTGAAGAGGAGGGCTGGAAAGGGGTTCTAAGAAGAAGCTTTTGAACAGAGCTTCTTCCTACCTTTTGACCTTTGTGTATCTCCCAGTTGCCCGTAAGGAGATCTTTTTCATTAGTCATAATCACAGCATAGTAAGTTAGGCAGTTCACATTATAGAAATATAACACACGGATTACATGTACTAGAAGCTCTATAATATAATAACAGCCAATATTTACTAAACATTTTTCCATGGGTATGTAGTAGTCTATCTGCTAAAAATGGATGGGCCTATTTAATACTCACATATCTCCAGTGAGGTAGGTACTATTATTATCCCTATTTTATGTATAAAGAAACTGAAGTACAGAGAGAATTTCAAGTTATCACAGCTAGAAAGTGTCAGCTATAGTTCAAATTTGTGAAATCTGGTTGTATATAATAGAAGGAGCCTTTGTCTGAGGCAAAAGGATTAGAATTAAGCACTCATTGTGCCCATAAATCACTGTGCAGCCTTCCTCTTTCCTAGTCCCAAGTTCCATATTTGTAATATAATATGTATCAAAACGTGGATCAGAGAGGCATCAATTAGCTGACTCTTAAAGGTTATCCCAGCTAATTCAGTCAGTACAAAAATAGTCACTAACCACCTCCTCAGTGCCAGCCCTTCATTTGGGGAAGACACCATTTCTTCTTACAGAGCTTCTCATAGGGGAGACCATGCTAACCTTCTCTGAGTCTGGAGCTGTGTGGCCTGTGTGTGTGTGTGTGTGTGTGTGTGTGTGTGTGTGTGTGTAGGTAAGTCCAGAAGATACTAGAGTAAGGTTAGCTTGGTGCAAGTTCACTCAGCTCACTTAACTGGAGGAGGAGAAAGCCCAGGTGGTAGCCTTTCTTGCATTATCTGTGCCACATATATGCTTTCTATGATCTTACTGCAAAGATTTCTACTGGAAGCCACGACCACAGCTCAAATATTCTGGCCTCAGTGGAAAAACTGCTTCTTTGTAATAGATAATCACTTGGCATCTGTGAACAATAAATGTTCCTGAATCAAGCTCCTAAAAGGGTCTAGGATGAGGAAGGTAGGCTGGAGACACATCTGATGGCACAGCTGGAGATTTTGGCAGAAAGGAGCAAAAAATGAGGTAAGGAGGACAACTGCAGGCAAGAAGGAGATGAGAAGGAAGGGAGGTAGGAAATGAAAGGACAAAGGAGAGAGTTAAGGGAGAGAGAGAAGTCTTCCTAGCTGGTCTACAGAAGCTGCGATATCTCTAAAAGCTTCTGTATAGACTTTTGGTTCTTGAGGTCCATAGGCTTTAGGTGACTTGTCTAAGAATACAAGATGAATAGGACAATTAACAAATTTAAGAAAATTGAAATAACTCCCTGTATCTTGTCACACCACAAGGGAATAAAACTAGACCTGAACAACAGAAGAAATTAAACAACAGAAAATATTGAAACACATGAAGACTGAAAAACATGCTGTTGAATGAGAAGTGGGTTATCAAAGAAAGATGGAGGAAATAAAAAAATTCCTGGAATCTAATGAAAACAAAACCACAAACTGCTAGAACCTATGAGATACAACAAACACCATGCTAAAGAAAAAGTTTAAAGCTATGAGTGCCTACATTAAAAACACAGAGCAATCTCAAATAAATGACCTGACATTGCATCTCAAGCTTGTAGAAGAACAAGAACAAGCTAAACCTAAAATTCACAGGATGAGAGAAATAATAAAGAAAAAGACTGAAATCAACAAAATAGAGACAAAAAATACACAAAGAATCAATGAAATAAAATTTGGTTCCTTGAAAAGATAAATAAGATTGATAAACCCCTAGCCAATCTGACTAGAAGGAGGAGGGAAAAGATCCAAATTGATAAAGTTAGAGATGAAAAGAATACCAATGAATACCAGAGGATCATTAGGGTACACTTCAGAAACTTATACTGAAATAAACTCAGGGTTGGTGGAGTGGCTCAAGAGGTAGAGCACCTGCCTAGCAAGCATGAGGCACTGAGTTCAAGCCTCAGTACTGCCAAAAAAGAAAAAAAATAAACAAAAAACTGGAAAATCTAGAAGAAATGGATAAATTTTGAGATGCATTTGACCAACCACAATAACAAGAAATTAAATTGAAGCAGTAATAAGGAGTCTCCCAACAAAGAGAAGCTCAGGACCTGATGGATTCTCTGTTGAATTCTACCAGACACTTAAAGAAGAACTAAGACTAACACTCCTCAACATTTTCCATGAAGTAGAAAGGGAAGGAACACTGCCAAAATCATTTTGTGAAGCCAGAATCAGACTCATCCCAAAACTGGACAAAAGGACACAACAACAACAAAAACGAATTACAGACCAACCTCTTTAATGACCATAGATGACAAAATTCTCAATAGAATACTGGCAAACTGAGTTCAACAATACATAAATAAGATCATACACCATGATCGAGTCAGTTTCATTCCAGGAATGGAAGGATGGTTCAATATATGCAAATCAATAGATGCAAGATAGAATATAAACAGAAAAAAGGAGAAAAAAACCAAATAATTACCTCAATAGATGCAGAAAAAGGCTTAGACAAAATTCAACATCCTTCCATGATAAAAGCCCTCAAGCAACTCAGAATAGAAGGAATGTACCTTAACATAATAAGGGCTATATATGACAAACTTATAGCCGACATCATACTAAATTGGAAAAAAAACTGAAACCATATCCTTTAAAGTCAGGAATGGTGTGTCCACTCTCCCCACTCTTATTCAATATAGTTTTGAAACTCCTAGCTAGAGCAATGAGACAGAAGGAAGAAATAAAAAGAATTGAAATAGGGAAGGAAGTTGCAGATGATATGATCTTATACCTAAAAGACCCTAAAAACTTCACAAAATTCTCAGACATAACAAACACTTTTAGAAAAGTAGCTGATTACAAAATCAGCTTTTCTATGTACCAACAATGATAGAGTGAGAAAAAAATATTGAAACAATACCTAGGAATAAATTTACCAAAGAAGCAAAAGACCTCTACAATAAAAACTATAAACCATTGAAGAAAGAAATTGAAAAAGACATCAGAAGATGGAAATATCTCCATGCTCATGGATCGGCAGGATTCATATCTTGAAAATGGCTATACTACCAAAATCAATATATATGTTCAATGCAATCTGCTTCAAAATTCGAATGACATTTCTCACAGAGATTGAAAAATCTACCCTAGAGTTCATTTGGAAACACAAGAGACCACGAATAGTCAAGGTAATACTGAGCAAAGAGAGCCATGCTGGAGGTATCACAGTACTATACTACAGAGCCATAGCAATAAAAACAGCATAACACTGGTAAAACAGACAGCAAACAAACAAACAAACAAACAAAAACCAGGCATGAAGACCAATGTAACAAAACAGAAGATTCAGAAATAAGTCCACACACCTACAACCATCTGATTTTTGACAAAGGAATCCAAAACATGCATCAAAGAAAAGACAGTCTCTTCAACAAATGTTGCTGGGAAAACTGGATATCTGCATGCAGAAGATTGTAACTAGATCTCTGTCTTTCACCCTGTGCTAGTATCATTTAAAAATGGATCTACGATCTTAATGTAACATCTGAAACTGAAACTACTACGGTAAAGAATAGTGAAAACACTGGAACATGTAAGCATAAGCAATAACTTCATGAATAGAACTCTAATAGCTCAGCAATTAAGAAAAAGGATCTACAAATGAGACTACATGAAACTAAAAACCTGCACAGTAAAGGAAGCAGTCACCAGACTGAAGAGGCAGCCCTCAGAATGGAAGAAAATCTGCCAGCTACACATCTGACAAGGAATTAACAACCAGAAATTATAGGGAACGCAAAAACTAAACTACCAATGAAGAAATGAGAAAATGAACTGAACAGAAAGTTTTCAAAGGAAGAAGTATGAATGGCCAATGAACACAGGAAGAAATGTTCAACACCCTTAGCCATAAAGGAAATGCAAATCAACACCACACTAATACTTCACTTTACTGTAGTCAGAATGGCGATCATCAAGAACACAAACAACAACAAATGTTGGTAAGGATGTGGGGGAAGAGGAACCCTTATACACTGTTGGTGGGAATGTAAATTAGTATTACCACTATGGAAAACGGTGTGGAAGTTCCTCAAAAAACTAAATATAGACCTACCATATGATCCAGCTATACCACTCCTGGGCATATATTTGAAAGAATGTAAGTCGGGATACAATAAAGGTATATGTGCACCCACGTTTGTTGCAGCACCATTCATAATAGCCAAACTATGGAAACAACCTAGTTGTCTTACAACTAATGAATGGATTAAGAGATGTGGATTATACATACAATGGAATAGCATTCAGTCATAAAAATGAATTAAATTAAATTGTTTGCAGATAAATGGATGGAGCTGAAGATCATCATGTTAAAGCAAGCGAGGTTCAGGAAGACAAAACTCACATGTTTTTTCTCATATGTGAAAGATATATCCAAATACAAATATAAGCATGATCATAATAACATATATACATGCATATATATTTTATATATATGTGGAACAATGGAGCATGTTTCTAATAATGGGACTATTTAAAGAGACTAGAGGGAAGAGGAAAAGAGAATGATAGAGAGTGAACAATATTAAAATACATCACATCTGTGTAGGAAGAAGGTACAATAAAATGCACTGAAAGCTGCTGAATAATATGAGGTAAGGGGTACGGGGTAAGGAAGAGAAATAGAGGGGCTTAGACAGATTAAAGTACAATAAATTCACAGGTGAAATGCTATGGTAAAACCCCTTTGAACAATAAACATACAATTAAACAATGAAAGACAGGAATATAAAACAGGTCCCATTAAGGGGAGGGTTCTTCTGAGAGTAGAGAGGGTGAATGGAGAGGGTAAAGGAGGGTGAATATGGTCAATGTACTTTATACATTTTTATTGAAACTTGTTGAAATAATCTTATGTATGGGCAGGGGGTAGGGGAGAATGATGGGGATGAACCTAACTAAGGTACATTATAAACATATATAGAAATGTCACAATGAAATCCCCTGTACAACTATTAAAAGCTAATAAAATGTTTTAAAAAACCATACTTCTAAAATAAATAAAAAAGTAAAGCAGCAGATGAAAAATGCTAGTAACCCTATGAGCTATTGGAAAAATAGCACCACAGACTTGCTGGACTCAGAGTTGCCACAAACCTTCAATTTGTAACAAAATGATCTGCAAAACACAGTGAAATGCAGTATGACTGTAAAAGCAAAGAACACAAGATGATTTAAAGGAGAAAATGAGAGTCTACTCCAGTTCTTTCTCTTCTGTGTAGTAGCTTCTAGAGGGTAGGTTCTCCAGGAGACCCAGACAGGCACTGGACACAGCCTGCAGCTAGGATGCTTCATTTCTTTTCTGTGCTCTGAAATTCCAGCAGCCAGTGTTTATTCTATGTGACCCTACCAACCGGTTCCAACTGTTTCTCAATCAGTTCTTGCTATGATTCCTGCTAGTAAGTTGCAGGTTGTTCCCTGTGATTTTTCCAGATGTATGAATCCCCAATGGTCCACTATATAGCTTTGGGTTAGGTGGTGGGGAGATAGATTCTAAGACCTGCAATGATAATCATGTAATAAAGATCCTACTATCCCTCTTCCTATACCTGTGCAGAAAAACCATACCACTTACTTTCACGCCCCCCCTTTGGCAGTACTGGGGTTTGAACTCAGTGCTTTGTGTTTTCTACACAGGTGCTCCACTGCTTGAGCCACTCTGCCAACCACTTTTTGCTTTGGTTATTCTGGAGACGGGACTTTTTTGTCCAGGCTGGCTTGGAACTGCGATCCTCCTGATTTCAACTTCCCGTGTAGCTTGGGAGGACAGGTGTGCATCACTATGCCCAACTATTGGTTGAGATGGAGCCTTGTGAAGTTTTTGCCTGGCCTGGCTGCTGTTATCTTCCTGATCTTAGCCTACTAAATGGCTAGGATTGCAGGCATGAGCCATTGTCACCAGGCCACTTTCTTATCCAGATCTTAGATACTGCCTCAGAATCATTCCATGACAATAAATAAACATTTGAATGACAAGTATATCTTTTAGCAATCCCACTTAGGCCTGTAGATTATACTAAGTAGACAACAACCTGCTTCACATTTGCATAATTGCATCATTGGAAGTAGTATTCAGTCTACAAGGACTCATTCAGTGCATGATCTTCTATCAATCCTGAGCACTTCCCTGGAGAGAACCAGAAAAGAGAGCCCCCAGAGGGTCCTTAGACATCTCTTAATATAACTGAGAAACTTGTGCTGCTTATACTGAGAACACTAGGGCTTGAGTTTTCTAGATGCTAGAGTAAAAAGAGAAATTATTGTAGGAAATATAATTTCTATATTTGAGAAAAGGAATTCTTTAGGATAAATGTGTTAGCTGGTATTCTGTCACTGTGGTAAATAACTGAGAAAAACAAAGGAGGAAAGATTTATTTTGGTCTTGGTTTCAGAGATTTCAGTCGTGATCAGTTTGCTCCATTGCTATGGACTGCTGCTGAGGCAGAACATCATGGTGGCAGGAGGGTGTAGTGGAAGAAAGTTGCTCATGTCATGACTATGCAAGGAGAGAGAGATATATATATAAAGAGATAGACTGGGAGGGAGAGAGGAAGGGAGACATGAGAGAGAGAGAGAGAGAGAGAGAGAGAGAGAGAGAGACTTAGTAAAAGATATAGCTCTCCCCCAACAGGACACAACTCCAGTGACTCACTTCTTCAAACTAGGCCCTACCTCTAAATGTTTCCATCACCTTCTAATAATGCCATCAAATTATGAATCCACCAGTAGATTAGTCAATTGATTTAAGTTAGAACCTTCATGATCCAATTCCCCCTAGATTGGATCCATCATCTGGGGACAAAGCCTTGAACACATGAACCTTTGGGGGAACACTTCATATCCAAACCATAACAATACACAAAGATTTACTTTGATTAAATAGAAAGAGAATTTATGCAAGAAAAGGTTTATTGCATGTCTCCTAGGTTTCAACATTTTTTTTACACTAGTGGGGATTGAACAACAGGCCTTGTATTTGCTAGGGAATCACTTGAGCAATGCTCTAGTCTTTTTGCTTTTAGTTTGTTTTTCAGATAGGGCCTCCTGCTTTTGTCCAGGCTGGCCTCAAACCACAATCCTCTTATTGCTGTCTACTGAGTAGCTGGTATTACAGAGATGTACTACCATACATGGCTATGGTAGTCATCTTGACATGAATTACTACCTTTCAACTTTGTTACAACCTTGTGAGATAATAATTATTTGTCTCATTTTTACAGGTTTCATTGTTCTATTTTCATGCAAGTATACAAAGTACACAAAGAATATTCACCATCTGTTTCCCTTCTTATTGGCCTTCCCCCCTCCCACTAGTATCTACTCCCTAACAGGACCTATTTTACATTCTTGTCCTTCATTTATAAGTATATTCACTGCTCAAAGGGATCCACTCTGTTATTTCACCCACGAATATATTGTACTTTAATTAGATTAATCACCTCCATTACCCTCCCTTACCCTTTTCTCCTTCTGCCTATTATTCAACAATTTTCAGTGCATTTTGTTATGCCATCTTTCCATACAAATGCAATATGCTTCAATACTACTCGCTATCATTCTCTTTTCCTCTTCCTCCTCCATCTAGTCCCCTCAAACAGTCTCACTATTATAAACATGAATACATATATGTATTAGTCTCATTTTGCAGATGATAAAATTAAGGATCAGAAAGGTAAAGAATCCTGTTCAAGGTCAACAACTGGTACATGATAGAGTCAAGATTTGAGCAATATTTGATCAATTTTATTCTAAAGAACCTTTTTCTCCAAATGAATAAAGTTGGGCTTGGTGGCAACTGCCTGTAGTTCCAGCACTTGGGAAGACTGAAGTAGTGGGATTATGAGTTTGAGGCTAGCCTGAACTACGTAGTGAGACACTGAATTAAGAAATAAGTACCATAGAATAAAATAATGGAATTTTATTTCATTTATTCCATACATCTATATTGAATTCCTCCTATGTGCCAAGTACTCTTTTAGGCACTACACACAGGATGGATAGGTTCTTGCACTCATTAGCCTATGATCGGAGGCCTAGGAATCAAGTTGGATGCAGAGAGCACTCAAATTATTACTCAGAATATATTTTTGTGAACTATGAAAATGTTAATAAGTACAAAAATCTAAGAAAGCATATCACTGAAGGGATTTGCTATGGTCTGAGAGGTTTTGGTTGAGGTCTACAGGTCAAGGGAGGTAGGGAAAATAATAAACACTCCTGGCTAATGGAAAAGCATGTGCATAAACCCCTATGGTGGAAATGCCTGAAAAAAAGGCCAGTGTGGAAAATGGCTGACTGGGTGCTTCCTCCATTTGACTCTGTAAATGAGAAGAGTCAGGATAACAAAGAAAAGACTGGATTCTGAAGAGAAGAAGAGCTTTGGGAATTAGGGAAGAAGTAACAGTATTGAGGAAAAAACAGAAATAGAAAGACAAAAGAAAAAGTAGTAAACAGTCTGCAGCTTCTTCCTCACCTCCCCACTGGGGAGGAGAAGCTAAAGCCATAACCACAAGGTAAGCCAGACAGCCCTGGTAACAGGACTGCAGGATAAGACCAAACTTCCTATAAGCCTTAAACCCAGTACATGGATTTGGTGTGACAGTGACTCCTCCTATGGAGCAGCCCAGCCTTGGAGAAGAAATGTATTTTGTTGCCTCCCATTCTCAGAGAACTCTAGCAAGGTGCCATCTTAAGAAGGGGCTCAATGTTTGAGATTGGGCTACTCTGGGCACTTGAAAACAGGAACAATCTTGACTTGGATCATCTGGTAACATCTTGCCACAGTGTCTGGGTAGGAGATGGCCACAAGAGGTGGTCATGGAGAGAAAGATGGTCTGATGTGAATCTGTTGAGAAGTTTAAATGGCTGGGAGCTTGGACAGTGAAGGGCATGATGTTTGGTGGCTCTACTCTCCCTAGGGAGGAGCAACCCCCATTGCCTGAGGATTACTGTGGTAATAGAGTACTGAGCATGTGGCAGGCAGAGAACTTGGCCTCTAGAAGCTGCCTCTTGGCTCTGTATGTTTGCTGTGAAGCAGCAGCAAGAGCTGAGCCCAGGGCCTGTGGATCATGAAATTTCCCATCCTCCAACCTTCCACATGGTAGGTGACACCTGAAAGCACCTAGACTGCCCTCTGGGAGTTGTCCTCCTGGCTGCATCTGCTTGCTGCCAGGCAGGACTGAGAGCTCTGAGCTCAGGTCCTGTGAACCATATAATTTCCACAGTTGCATCTCTCCCATAGATTGATAAACTGCTAAGTAGGGTCTGAAAGTGAGACTATCTTCCCGGAACTGCCTCCTGATTGCTTGTGTTTGCTGACAGGCAGGGCTGGGAGTTCTGAGAGCAGGTCCAGTGGATCACGAGATTTCCCCAGCCTCCACCCTTGTGCAGGGGTGCTGAGTTGTATATCTTCCCAGTGGACTGATCCTTTACTCATTATGCAATGTCTATTTTTTTGTCTTTAGTAATTTTTTGCCCTGATGTCTTTAGTAATTTTTATCCCATATGAATATGACTATTCATGTTTTATAAATAATTTTTTCACCATATATCTTTTTCCATTATTTTACTTGCAAATTAGCTATGTCATTGCAGCTGAAATAAATTTTTTATGGGCGGTGTATTGTTAAATTAGTTATTTTTTCCATTCTGCAAATCTCTAGCTTTTAATCGTATTTAGGCTATTTACTTTTAAGGTAAATATTATGTTAGTCTGGGATTTTTCCTTGTGGGATTTCTCTATTTCTTGTTCCTCTGTTCCCTTTTTTATATTCTTCTGGATTACTTGATCATTACTTAGAATTCTATCTTAATTTATTTGTAGTATTTTGAATATATTGCTTTGCATCATTTTATTGGTTGTTTTAAGTATTATATTTTGCATACATAACTTATCATAGCCTATGGGTATCAAAGTTTTACTATTTTGAGTGAAGTATATAAACCAACTTTAGGTTCCCTTACCTTCTCCACTTTCAAAAAAGGTAATTTTATTTTATTTTTTTTTTTTTTACTGAAAACCACTTTTATTTTTTTTCCATTTATTCACATGTGCATACATTGTTTGGGTCATTTCTCCCCCCTTCCCTTCTCCCCACCTCAGTTCCAGGCAGGTCCTGTTCTGCCCTTATCACCAATTTTGTTGAAGAAATGACATAAGCATAATAAGGAAGACAAAGCGTTTTTGCTAGTTGAGTTAAGGATAGATATACAGAGAGATTCCTACTGTTGCTTTCGTGTAACCATGTGTTACGACCCATGTTGATTCAGCTCTAACTGATCTTTACATTGGTTCTGATCCCCTGCTCATGATAACCTCTGTCACTTTAAGTTTTTTTTTTTCATTTTTCTTTTATTATTCATATGTGCATACAAGGCTTGGTTCATTTCTCCCCCCTGCCCCCACCCCCTCCCTTACCAACCACTCCGCCCCCTCCCTCTCCCCCCCCTCAATACCCAGCAGAAACTATTTTTCCCTTATTTCTAATTTTGTTGTAGAGAGAGTATAAGCAATAATAGGAAGGGACAAGGGTTTTTGCTGGTTGAGATAAGGATAGCTATACAGGGCATTGACTCACATTGATTTCCTGTGCGTGGGTGTTACCTTCTAGGTTAATTCTTTTTGATCTAACCTAAAAAAGGTAATTTTAAAAGAATCTCTTTTATATACATAGGGTATCACATCAGAGATTTTTCATAATTTTTTCTTCAATCATCAAATATTAATTTGAGACTTTCATCAGAATAAGATAGTCTATTATATTGACCTGCATTTTTATCAATTACAATGTTCTTTTCTTTCTATGGCCCTAAAGTTTCTTCCGTTACCATTTACTTTCTTTTTTTAACACTTGGTTGAAAATTTATTCTGTGTCATAATCATACTTAAATGGCCACTTTTTGTCATTACAATTTACTGAAATAACCATGTCAACATTTATATTAAGAATTGTCAATCAAAACCATATATAAAATAAGAGTGAATAGGGAATAGAAAATTTCGATTGTCTATTAAGCAAAATAGAGAGTGAGGAGTTCACATCTTGATTCCCAGACATAATCATTCTGATTATGAGTAAAACAGCACGGCACATTTATTATTTCAGTGCCTCCCTTACATCTCATAAGACATTAATTAAATGTGACTAATTAGATGTGTGTTATAATTGCTTACCTATAAGGACACCCACAGCTGTGAGGTAATAAGATGGTGACCATACACACTTTGATTCACTTTCCTTTTGCTATAAATAAGTCCTTAGTTTGATGCTATATTATATGGAATAGACTAACATCATTTACTTTCTATTAAGAGAATTCATTTTAGCCATTTTTACAGTAGCTATGCTGGCAACAGTTTATTAATTTTATTTCACTTGAGAATGTCATTATTTTTGCTTCCATCCTAAAGTTCATTTCAGCTAAATACAGAATTCTGGGTCAATGGTTCTTTCAGTACTTGAAAAATATTTCGTTGCTTCCTTCTGCTCTCCATTTCTTGAACCTCAATGATACAAATCTTTTGTTATTGCCCTATTTATACCCAATACGCTGTTCATTTTTTTCAACCTGTTTTCTCTGTTATTCAGATTGTGTGAATTCATATTGTCTCATTCTGATTTATCCCTCTGTCGTCTCCACTCTACTATTGTGCTGAATTGGTGAAGGCTTTCTTTCCTGCTATTACATTTTTCAATTCTATAATTTTCAATTATTGCTTTTTATACATTGTCCTTCATATTGGGGTTTTCTATTTTTTTCATTTGATTCAAGAAACTTTATAATTGCTTGTTGAAACATTTTCTGATGACTGGATTAAAATCCTTGCTAAACAGTCCCAATATCTGAGTTATCTCAGTGTTGGTGTCATTTGATCATTTTTTCTCATTCATGTTGTGGTTTTCCTGGTTGGTATGATGTGTGATTTTTGTTGCATTTCTAGATTGTTTTGCATATAACATTATGCTATTCTGAGTTTTATTTAAATATTTTAATTGTTCTCCTTTTTAAGCAGGAAGCTCTCCTGTTGAGGTATAGAGCAAGGGTCAAGTGACTGTGTACTTTCAGCTTCTCAGTGAGCCCTGCTGATTCCATTTCTAAAAGGGTGCACTGACTCATTGCTTCATTGTGGATGGAAAGGGTAAGAAATTTCATTAGCTACTTCACTCCTCTCACGTCTTCCCAGTGAAAGCCGAACACTTATCCTGAGTGGGGTGTCAAATCAAGCCCTTAATGTTTCCGCTGCCCCCACTAGAGGGCTAATTCAAATTGCTGTGTTGCTGCTGGTTTGGGGTGAAAGTTCCACTTTCTTGAGACCCCGAAGACACAGAAGGAGGTGAGAGAAGAAGGAAGCAGTGTCAAGTAACCATGCTTTGCACTGCATCTTACAGATTCATTGCTGCTGGGTGAGTCTGAGGTTCAGTTCTTGCCACATTGAGGCTATACTGTCTTGACAGAGTCAGAGTATGTCTTTTTAAAAATATAACTTTATACTTGCATATACATCTACAAAATATGGTTTTACAAACTTTATACTATAGAATCACATATAGTGTATGTTTTCTTTTTTTAGTTAACATTATGCTCATAAGAGCAAAACATGCATATAAATATAGTTCCTTTGTTTCCATGCCATATAGTATTCTGTTATGCAAGTCTGTTTATCCATTGTACTCTATGCAAATATTTAGTTTCAAGATTGATAGGTGCAATTATGAATAATACAGATGACCCTCAAATTACAATGTAGTTACATCCTGATAAACTCAGTGTAAACTGAAAATATCATAAGTTGAAATGCACTTAATATACCTCCTGTACCAAACTTCATAGCTTAGCAACACAGCACACAGTAGAATATTTGTTGTTTCCCCTTGTGATCACCTGGCTGACTGGGTGCTCCAACTTGCTGCCACTGTCCAGCATCATGAGGTAATATTATATACTGCATATTGCTACTTTGGGAAATGATCAAAATTCAAAAGTGTGACTTCTATTGAATAAATATTGCTTTCATACCATTATAAAGTTAAAAAATGTAAATCGAACCCTGGTAAGTTGGGAACCATCTGTACTATAATGACCATTCTGTGGTTTACAGGTATGCTAGTTTTCAGGTCATTCAAATTTTTGTGGAATGTTTAGGTCATATGGTACTATATCATACGTCCAATTTTAATAGATAATAACACACATCTTTACAAAGTCATTGTACCAATTCATATTTACACCAATAATAAATGAGTGCTCTCATTAGTATAAATTCTCACCACCACTAGCTGTTGTCAGCCTTATAAATTTCCTCCAGTCTGATGGGTATGTTAGATGTGCACTTTTAAAATGATCTCCACAGCTACAATATGAAACATGCCTTGTAAGGAGAAAGAGAAGAATATACCTTCAATAGTAATTTTATGGATGACATAGACATATTCTTCATCTTATCTCAGATTGCTATTACAGCAAAGTACATGTTGGGGAAATACAACTGAGGAATCACATTTCGGCCAGTGAAGGGAAGAATTTGTTTCTAAGAACCAAATTATGAGCTCAGGTTCTTCAGGGTATCACATAAACTCACAGGGACATTTGGTATATTTTAAATTTTTGAGGGAAACACAGTGACATTCCCCGTTTGTCAAACATTCCATAAGCTGCTGGCTTGAGGTAGTTTGTAGATTCAATATTAGATTGTACTACATTCTTTATATGGCTCTTGTGATTAAAAATTAAGTACAGTGTGAAAATCTATGTGGAACAAAAAATAAGAGTGGCGGCATTTAATCTAATTCCAAGGTCTGAAAATTGATGCAGTATCTATTTAAGACTTTAGTTAAGGGGCTATTTAAGAAGAAATAAATTCTTTCTTTACATTAATAGGTGTATTAATATTTTCTTTCAATTTATGCATATCATTTTTAAGTGGCTAATAAGTTATTAAGTCATAAATGCTGAGTTGCTGGAACTTAAGTACTTAACAAATGGAATCATTAGGCCTTTTTTTGGTCTAGAGACACTGAAAAAATTAATGAAATGACAAGGGGTATTGGCAACCAAGAAATTTTTGGATGTTTTGATATAACCGGATAAAGAGAAATGGATGGAAAAGAAGACTAAATGCTTTCCCTCTCACCCATCTCCCAGTTTTGTAATAGAGGCAATAAGACAGCCTGGCATTCCCTTCTAGTTTTGATTTCCTTATATTTTAACCCCTTACTCTTTGAAAGATGGGCAGTTGAAGATGATAGGGTTTGAAAAGCATTTTGACACTTGAGCTGTCTGCAGAAGAAAAACTGCTTTGCCTGGATCCCCCAAATGTCTCTGGTAGTTTCTGATTTGAAGGTGGATTTTTTCATAAGCCATAATAAAATAGCTTCATCTGCTCTATTAGTAATAGTTCCTTATTTGGAAGAGAAAGATGTTATTTATCTGTTCTGCTTAACAATGGATTAAATGAACACATTAATTTACATTTTGAATTCATTTTATAAGAAAAAAAAGGACCACCAAAAGAGATTTCAATCAGAAAGTGGAATTACCATCTAGCTAATTGATCTTCTTTTCTACTAACATAATCAACTCTAATACTGTGAATGCTAGGTAGGGAGATAGAGAAAGATAGAAGTAGCGATATAGTTCCAAGGAGATATACAGAATCAAAACTTTCCACTGAGGAAAAAATATTAAACTCTTAAATGTTGTCATCAAGATAGGCAGGAAAAAAACTCAGAAGCTTAACAATAGTTTGGAATAAATATTGTAAAGTGGTAGGATGTCTAGTGATCTTATGGCCACATTATAGATGGGGATCTCAGAGACCTGGCTAGATTCTAACAATGGGAGTAAGTTTGGAGGGAGCAGGAGCTACAGCAAAGCCTGAGTCCTTGTTTGCTAAGGAATAAACATATAACAACATGCAAGAATTACTTTCCCTTTGTCACATGATCTTACTCTCACAAGGCTGCCACTAAAATCTCTTCATTAATGCCTTGGAAACCAAAATGTCAACATATTATCTGTTTTTAAAAATTAAACATTTTCCACATTGGGAGAATGTGTTTGGGAGAGTAGTTGCTATGCTTCTGGGGGATTCTGATACCAAGAGAAGAAAAAGACTTTTCAAGAACACATAGTCAGGATTAGAAACTACTGCTGCTAACTGGAAGGCCAAGGCTCTGTCCAGTCAGTCTTAGAGTCCTGTCTTTCCACACTGTGAGTCAAGAGAGTGATAATGCAAAGTGGTTTTCTGACTTTCCCTAGACTAGGAAACTCCATGAGCTCAGGCAGTTTGGCTCTTGTATCTGGTCCCAGGCTCAGTGCCGAGCATGCAGTGTTGGGAAACTTCCCAGACCGGTCTAGGGCTCTTGGCTTCTCTACTTAAGAGCTCAAGGGAAGGGGCTGGTAAATCCCTTGGGGTGGCTAGGATTTGCAGCCCATCTGGGAGACCTGTTGGAATGTTTGTTCCTAGCTGTCTCTGGAAGGAAATAAGGAAAGAAAGGAAAAGGAAAAGGGAGGAGGGAGGCAAAGAGGCAGGGAGTTGGTTTCCTTAACTCTCCTTCCTCACAGGTGCTGGCCAGGCCCATTAGGGCCAGCTCTTTCAACCTCGGGAAAGCAGAGATCTAAAGATTGCTTGCTGGCTGTGTTTGCCCCTCACCCCTACTCTTTTTTCCTCCTTCTACTCCTTGGGTTATGGTGACCTGAAATGTCTCTCACAGTGAGTTCTGAGGCAGCAGTGCCTGAGAATAGCTCACAGAGCAGCAGCAGTATTCCCCAACCTCTGAAAAGACAGGCAGGGGGAAAACTGGTGTGTTGCTCTGCTTACTCCATCTCTAAGTGAGTTGGGGGGCTGAGTCCTGGGGGTGGGGAAGTCATGACCTTGTGTTCCTTGATGTTATTTGATGTTAGTTTTGGCTGCATTCAGAGATCTAAGAAGCACATAAAAAACGAAGCTAATAAAACTGCAGGGCTACAGAATGGGCCAGGCACAGGCTGTGGACTCTGAAAGCAGCTGTGGCTGAGCTCTCGAGACTGGCTAGCTCACTATCCTTCCATGGTGCAGATTTGGGCCAGGTCACAACCAAATGGCAGAAATTATATGAGTTTGTTGGTCTATCTGATTTGTAAAGGGAAGAAAATGAAGAGCACAAGAGGTGGATCTTAAGGCTTCATTTGTGGCATCCATGGCAGCAGGACTGAGATTGGTTTCTTTCCAGACAGCATTTACACCAACCAGGCTAGATCAGAGTGCTTTTATCAGTGTGTGCACCAGGAGACTCTGTGCAAAGAATAAGGGAAAGAGCTGGACTTACCAGGGGGTAGTGGTATCAGGATGGGAATAAGGAAAAGAAAGTCTGTTCTTTGGCACCTGGTCCAAGCCTTGAAAGGGATTCTTTGAGCTCTAGAGTGGCAATGATAAACAGTCATCAGTATATTCCTGATTATGTGAGAATGGGGAGCAACAACCAAAAGAATGCCCATGTGAATGTAAGTGAAGGTGACCTGTAAGTGGCTCCTTATCTATACCATACATGGTGATCCATGTGTATATGAAACCAGAAGAGGATTCTTTGCCACATAGATATGATTAAAGTAGAGGCAGAAGGTTAAACTTTCTCAGAAGGGCTTTTAATGGAAAGGGCATTAAATTTGGAATAGGAAAGCCATAGTTCTGACTCTGCTGCTTCTTACTATGTTACCTTCAATGACTTCATCACTTTTCACTCAGCATTAGTTTTCTCAATCTTGGTTAAATGAGAAAACAAATAAAATGTGCTTGGCAATGTGCTCAGCATATGTTTGGTATTCAACAAATTTTAGCGTCCTTCAAGATTTACTAAAGTCTAGGTTGAAAGGACAAGTGGAGAGATTTGGAGCTAGATATTCTCCCCAACATAGCCATAAATGTTTGTACGATGAATAGAAATTTGGAGGTCTACTAGAGACCCATAAAAGATGGCTGTACTAGCCATTCTAATGAGTGGGAGTGGAGATATGCAAGAGGAAAGAAGAGAGAAATGGACACTAGGAATCTGAACTAGAAAACCCAGATGACTCAGAGAGGAACAGCTTCCACTTGATGGAGGTCAAGGGCCCTTCAGTGTTGGAAGTGGTAGAAATGGGGAGCCAGTAACAGGTGACTTTCCAGCTGCACTAGACATTCTTATAGCTGATACCTTCTCTTTATCCCACCTGAAAACAGCTTAAACTTGGTAATTTCCCCCTTGCCCTGATACCCATCCTATTTCAATTTTGTAAGAGTCACTAGACCCTTGTTCTGTTTATCCAGTAGAGAAATGATTCCACCCAGCAGCAAAGGTCAACAAGTGTTAAAATCTTAGGACTTCCTGAATCTGCCCCCTCATAGTTGACAGAAGACAGAAGACATCCAGGATTACATTAAAACCACTTACTTTGTAGTAACCTCAATGATGACCTCATTGATTAAGATTATCTTAAGCTTACAGAAGGGGAAAATGAGGCTCATAGAGATAAAGTGACTCACTGTCACCCAGTGATGTAATCAGGACTAGAACTCAGGTATGTCAGACTGTGAAGACTTCTGGATGAGTTGTCAAAAAGAAGACTCCATGTGGAATTACAATGTGGGAAACAGCAAGGCCTCCTCAACCCATTTCTCTTTATTAACCTGGATCCGTAAGTCCTTGTTCATAACATCGCCTGTGGCCAGAATTTTCATAGGCATGGGTCTTATTTACTGAGAAAGACAAATTTTTCTCTTGTAGTGACCCACGTGTATACCTCTGATGGAGAGTTCAAGCCAAACTTCTGGGTGTATATACAATCTCAGGCAAGTCTGATACTGTCACTGCACCATTGTCAGGGAAGGCTTGTTCTTCATCTAATATTCTCAAAGAAAAACATGGTTTCTGCTTGTAGGTTGGGCTGCCCACACCAGAGTTCTGGTTAAATCTGCCCCTCAGATAACTCTCCCTCTACTGAGTTGGATACTATTCTCTCCTGTTTCCATTACTCAAGTGTTTCTCTCAACTCATGTCTTTCCCAGATACCTGCCCCACTCTATTTACCATTCCCATTTCATTTCATTCTGGTTTTAAACAATGTAGTCCTTTCTCCTTGGCATACTCTTCAGCTTTTCTTGTTGAATCACTGTCCAGTGGTCTTTCTGGGATTCCCATTTGTCTTCTGTCAACTCTTTTGGTACAAATTTCTATATGCTGTTCTGCTTCTTAGTCTCTCTTTCTTCTTTTGCTTCTAGGCAGCATCTACTCTGTCTATGTTCTAATGATCAGGATGCATCTGCCAACTTTCCCTCCAAGAGTCTCTGAGCTACAAATAAGTTTCGGTGGCCCCATCATATTTGTAAGGATGCTTTCTGTGTTTACATTGAATATACTGAAATACTAAAGTTGAAGTCAAAAGTCCCCCTCCCCACCAACTTGATGAAATAAAGCAAGAATGATACTATACAAGGCACTAGGGGAGAGAAAAAGCCCTCTTTAGCTTCCCTGGGATCCCAAATGCAGACATAGTAGGGAGCTGGCCCCTTCTGTGGCTGATTCTCATATTATGGTACAAGTGGGTGGGTGATAATTATTGCAGTAAGAAGTGTGTGTCGAAATCATTATGCTTTGAAATGAAATATTTGTATGACATTTTTTTCCCATTTCCAATAAAATTAAGAGCTTTGGGGTCTAAATGCTATAACCTTCAAAAGATACAGTCTGAGCATGGTAGTGTTTGTCTATGTACCAGAATAAAGCTTATAAATTAGAATCTGTCAGTCAGAGTTCTCCATGGAAAGGTTATCCTGTACCTGAGAAACGTGTACTACCTAATTAATTCCTGTCTGAATTGTAGCTGCAAAAGTAAGATAATGTGATGGGGGAAGAGACTGGCCTCAGGTCTTCTTTTGAGGTTAAACTATGCTTTCCTCATTACTCAGCTATAAGACTTCTAGGGTTTCTGAGGCCTTAGTGACATGGGCTTGGTAGGGAGGAAATAGCCCAGGAGAATACTATTCTGGCTGCAGTGATAGAGCCCAGTAGATTCGCCAGTCTAGCAAGGGCAGGCAAGGAAGAATCACAGGTCACTTCATCACTTTCATGATAGATGATGTGACATCAGGCATGGTTAATGAATGGGAAAAGCAGGAGGCACAGGAATAGAACTTGTCCTGGGAAGAGGAAGGTGTGAGCATGTATTCAGAGACATAAGAGTAGAACTGTAGGAGGCAAGGGGACAGAATACTGAATCAATTCCCATGTCTTCCTCCTCACTTACAAGTTATCAGATTTAACTAGCAGCAAACAAGATTAGGGGAAAGTGAAGTCAACACCACACTCACCCAGTGTCAGGTCCCAGGTATGATCTTGAATCTGTCTAGTGTGTAATTTTAGCCATGCACCATTTTTCCCTGAACTTCACCTCTCAGCCTCTTTTCCTTGATTGTAAAATGGAAATAATAACCTCTTCTCTTTTCACAAGGCTGTTGTGAAGAGTCAATGAAATTATGTATAATAAAATCAAACATGATGTTTCATGCTTTATGAATATTTGTTGAATTGGAATATTCGAGGCAAAGTTTGGGATCTATTTGAGGTAAAGTTTGGCCCTTGTACAATTCAATGTTAACTGCGTTCTCTGATGGTTTCATCTATGTACCTAACAGTACAAAGCTTAAAGGCAGGACCTGGGAGAGCTTAGAGCTAAGTTTAAGAGAAAGGAAAGAGGGACTGAGATTGGAGAGATAGTGAAAGAGACTGAGCTGGGAGAAGGGGGTGAGGTAGAAGTGAGAAAAAATGAGATCATCAAGGGAAGGGAAAACAATATATAGAGAAAAAATATGGATAGAATGGAAGGTAAAAGAAATAGGAGGGGATAAGAAAGGCAGAAAGAGCAAATAAGAGAGAAGGGGCCAAGAGAGGAAAGAAAAGAGAGATGGAGACAGAATGAGAGAAAAGAGAAAGAAAATGAATGACAGATTAGAATCAGTCAAATTAAGTTGTCACTTGGGCATATCCTGCCCTGAGATCTGAAGAAGAGTAGGCAAGAAAGTGAGTCATAAAGAGGATTTTGAGAGAATGTAGGCTGTGGATTCTTGTCTATCTGATAGGATAAAGGGATGGCAAGAAAATTGTTCCCTCAGACATTTACCCCTCCCCCTCTAGTGTTAATCTAACCAGGAAACCAAGTATTGTGTGGCAGGGCTTCTCGTGCTCTTGGCTGCTTCTCATACCTCTCCTTCTAAGGACCTTTTGTCTCTCCAAGTTCTGTTCCCAACTATTCCCTCCTCCTCTCTCCCTAAAACTTCATTGCTGCTTTTCTGAATGAAAACCCAAGAGGGGACTTTCTTCTTCTTAATATCCCAAAGAGGAATGCCATACCTTCTCATTATTGTCAACAATCCCTTTAGAAGCAGGAGGGATAAGTTACAGTAGGCTTGGCACCAAGCCCAAGCACTGATGAGGGAAAAAAACAGACATTGAAATTTGCAAAGTGCCTTCTACTGACATCTTGAAAAATCCCAGTCTTGTCTTTCTTCTTAGCCATAAACTGAAATATTACCAGATCTTGTGCGGTGGAATCAAGGTGAACAGGCCCTGGAGATGAAATCTTTGGATGGTTCCAAAGATTGAGAAAAAATTTGCTGGAAGATAGGGTGATAAGCTACCAAACTGTTCTTTAATAGCATATCTCATATGCTTTACCTTCTTAGCAACTGTCACAAAGCCTAACACATACCTGATCTTGATGAGGATTTCTTGAAAGTAAGAATGAGTAAATGAATGTTCTTATTTTGACTGACAAACTAGCACACAACTGCTAAGTTGATGAGTTATATAATAAACACTGATTAGTTATTTCATTATTTTGATTCAAAATCTAATACCCATTACTGATAATAACAGATTCAATATATTATGTTAGCTGAAGGATTTGAAAAATCATATGCAATTGATTATCTACTAAATGGGATGAAAAAAATTTGTAGGCACCAAACATAGTGCTTTACACAGTATAGACATCCAAACTCTCCAATGGAATTGTCTCACAGGCATTACCAATGACATCTGCATTGCTAGTCAATCAATACTTTTATTTCTTATCTTGAAGTAAGTGATCAATAAATATCTATTGAATGAATACATGAATTTATGAAGATATTTTATTTCACTCTGTTCTAGGTACTAAACTAGGTGATGTGATGGGTACAGAGTTGGGCAAGTGAGGGAGATAAACCTATGTTTATGAACAAAATGAATTAGAAACAGGTAAGATTTAGAAGTTGAATACTTGGGTTTCAGTTTTAGCTTGGAGCTGGTTATGGGATTTGGTGTGGTTTTGGACAAGTATAAATGTTCTTCTGTTGATAATCCAAGTGTCTTCCACTTGAATTTGTTCCAATTCCTTCACCATGTGGGAAGTAACCATTTCCTTTAATGATTAATCTAAAAATAGAGTGATTTCCTGCAAAACCTGTCCCATTGAGCAATCAACTAGTACATAAAGGAAAATTTCTCTTTATAGAAATATGCCAGGTAGTAAATGAAAAATGATGGAATTTTAATGTTGTTATTTTTGAGATAGGGTCTTACAATACAACTAAGGATGGCCTCAAATCATGATCCTTCTGACTCAGTCTCCCAATACTTGGATTACAGGCATGCACCACCACATCTGGCTGGAATATTACCATTTTGCAACCCCTAATGGACTAGTGAGTCTAAGAAATGACCATCAATGACTGCTGCCACTGCAGGAAGATAATCAGGTATTTTGTGCCTTAGGTAGGCACACCTATGAAATTATTTTGTCAAAAAAGTCAAAACTGAATTTGATTATGCTACTAGCTCTAACTACCAATTTGCAGAAGATCCAAAGGACAAAGAAACTTGCTAAACTATACCAAGAGAAGGCCAACAGTAAAATGTAAATTGATTATATTTACAAGATCATCAAAAATAATAAAATAATTGAGAATAAACTTAACTAAAGAGGTTCAAGAAATATACACTGGAAATTCAAAAGTGTTGCTGAGAGAAATTAAGGACTTAATTAAATGGAAACAAATTGCATGCTCATGGATTAGAAGACTTAATTTTGTTAAGATGGCAGCACTTTTCAAATTGAGATACAGATCTAGGGTAATTTCTATCAAAATCTTGGCTATCATTTTTCTTCAAATTGACAAACTGATTCTAAAATTCATATGGTATTTTAAGGGACCCTGCATAGCCAAACAATAACAAAAAAGAAGAAATTTGGAGAACTCACACTTCCCAGTTCCAAAACTAACTAAAAAGCTATAGTAATCAAGAGAATGAGGCACTAGTGTAAAGATGGACATATAGAACAATGGAATAAAATTGAGAGTCTAGAAATAAATCCTGAGTTCAATTGATTTTTGTCAAGGGCACTAAGAAAATTCAACAGGGCAAAGAATAACCTTTCCAACACATAGTACTGAGGCAGCAAAAGAATGAAGTTGGACTTCTACCTCAACAGTATAGAAATTAACTAAAAATTGATCAAAGACTAAATGCAATAGCTAAAACTATAAAAAACACTTTAAAAAAATATAGGCATAAATCTTTTTGATGTTGCATTAGACAATGGTTTCTTAGAAATGACTCTCAAGGCAAAAATATCAAAAGAAATAATAAACAAATGGACATTATCAAAAGTAAAAGCATTTGCAGCTCAAAGGACACCATGAAAAAAGTGAAAAGACATTTCATAGAATGGGGGAAATTTGAAAAATCATATAAAGGCCTTATTTCCAGAATATGTAAAAATATTGTAACTCAATAATGAAAAAAATAACCTAATTGGGAAATAAGAAAAATATCTGAATGTACATTTCTCCAAAGAAAACATACAAACAACCAATAAAATGACATGGAAAGATGTTCAGCATCATTAACCATCAAGGACATGCACATGCAAATTACAATGAGATAGCACTTTACACTTATTGAGATGGCAATGAACAAAGACTTAACAGCCAACGTTGATGAGCATGTGGATAAAATGCAACCCTGATACACTGTTGATGGGCTTGTAAAGTGTTTCCAGCACTGTGGAAAACAAGATCGCAGTTCCTCCAAATGTTAAACTTAGAGTTACTCTATGAGCCAACAATTCCACTCTGAGGTACATACCCAAGAAAAATGGAAACAGATATCCACACAAAATCTTGCATATGAATGTTCATAGTAGCTAAAACATGGAAACAACTTAAATATCTGATTGGTGAATAGTCACAATGTGATATATCCATACAATGGGACATTTAGCAAAAAACCCGTGAATGTAAAGGAGGAATATTTAGGAGGAGAGCAGAAGGAGAGGGTGGTGGAGCTGACAGAATGGCTCAAGTGGTAAAGCCCCTGTCTAGCAAGTGTGAGGTCCTGAGTTCAAACCCCAGTTCCACAGAGAGAGAGAGAGAGAGAGAGAGAGAGAGAGAGAGAGAGAGAGGTGGGTGACTATGATCAAAGTATGTTATATGCATGTATGAAAATAGAATAATGAAACCAATTAAATTTTTTTAAAGAAGGGGGATAAGAAAGAGCAATAGAGGGAATGAATTTGATTAAAGCACATTATATGCATATGTGGACATATCACAGTGAAACCCTTTTGTAGAATTAATATATTCTAATAAAAAAGAAAGGTTTAAAGAAAAAGAAACGACATGGTGATACATCCTACAACATGGATGAACCTTGAACATACTAGGCTAAGTGCAAGAAGCAAGTCACAGGGGACAGCATATTGTATGATTTCATCTTTATGAAATGTTCAGAATAGGCAATTCTATAATGCTAGAAAGTAGATTAGTGACAGGTTAGGACTAGAGGCTAGGGTTGAGTACAGAGGAATTAGAGAGTGATTACTAACAGGTGGGGTATTTCAGATGGGCATGGTAGCTCATGCCTGTAATCCTAGCTACTCTGGAAGTAAAGATCAGTAGGATTATTGTTTGAGGGCAGCCTAGGCCAAAATTTAGTGAGATGCCCCCCATCTCAATAAAAAAGCTGGACATGATGGCACAACCTGTAATTCAAGCTATTCTGGAAGAACAGGTAGTGGGCTTGTGGTCCAAGGCTGGCCCCAGACAAAAAGCAAGAAACTCTATCTGAAAAATAACTAAAAGTAAAAAGGACAGGAGGATTGCTCAAATGGCAGAGTGTGTGCTTAGCAAGTAGCAGGCCCTGAGTTCAAATCTCAGTAGCACCAAAATAAAAGGAGGAGTGGAGTTTCCTTTTGTAGTGATGAAAATGTTCCATAATTGATTGTGGAAATGAATTCAGGAATAAGTGAATATGCTAAAGGCCACTGAACTACATATACTGTGAATGAAATGTGTGGTACATGAAGTATATCTCAATAAAACTGTTTAAAAAGGAAAATGAAAAACAGGCAACAGTGTGGATTTCCCTTAAAGGTTATAATTTTCTGACCTCCAGTCTACCACATAGGCTATTTGCAAAAAATACTCTGCATGTGTTTGAGATGGTAATACACTCTCCAGTGTTGGAATTTAAATCTCTAAATGTAACCAAATAAAATAGGCTTGTTAATTCCTCTTTTCAAATCTTACTGATCAGTAAGTATAGCTTACTGATTTTTTTGGTCTCATTAATCTGCTAATTTTTGAGTGAAGAATGTTAGTCGCTTACTACAATATCATGTGTATTAAGTTTTTCATGTAATTTCACAGATTGAGGATTGGTTACATTATGTATACAAATTTAAGGTTGTATTATCTTACTGGTAACCTGGACTTTTTATCATTATTAATTTATTCTCTATTTGTAATAATGCTTTCATCACAAAGTTTGTCTATTATTAATATAGACACATAAACTTTCTTAAAGTTAGCATTTCCTAACTTTCATTTTTTTCCATTATTTTACCTTCAGATTTTTTGGTTATCTTAGCAATTTTAGTGTAGGTACATAATAGAGTCTAACAATAATGGATACCCAAAATAGCTTTTCTTTAGGGTTTCATCAGTTTCTTTTTATTCAGTTTTAAAATTTTATTATTTTAACTTGCAGATAAAACATAAAAATGGGGTACCTTGTAATGTTTGACAAACACACACACACACATATATATATTTGTGTAATGTTTAAATCAGGTTAAACATTTATTTCCATTTCTAAGAATGTCCGTACTGTTTTAATAATGGCTGTACTATTTTATTCATTCCCAAGAACAGTGTGCAAGGGTTGTTTTCTCTCCATATCCTCACCAGCACTTGTTATCTTTAGTTCTTTTGATAACAATTCTTACTGGGGGTGAGTTTCCTCCAAAAATTAAAAATAGGATCACCATGTATTAACAGCTATCCTACTATTAGTTATGTGTCCAAAGGAAATGAAATCAGTATGTCAAAGAGAAATCTGTACTCCAGTGTTGATTGCAGCACTATTTCCAATGGCCTACAAATAGAAACAAACAGCATGATGAATGGATAAAGAAAATGTGGTACATATGAAGAATGGAGTATTACTCAGTCATAAAAAGAATAACAGCCTGTTATTTGTTGCAGTGTGGATGGAACTGGTGATCATTATGTTAAATGAAATAAACTAGGCACAGAAAGACAAGTATCACATGATCTCACTCGCATGTAAAATATAAAAAACCTTGATTTCATGGAAGTTGAGAGTAGAATGGTGTTTACCAGAGGCCAGGGACAGTATGAGATAAGAATGGATCAGGATAAATTGATCAATGGGTACCAAGTTAGAGTTAGATGGGAGTAAGAATTTCTGCTGTGCTATTGCACAATAGGATCACTATAGATAACAACAGTGTTCTGTACATTTCAAAAAGTTTGAAGAGAAGAATTTGAAAGTTCTCAGACTCAGATGAGATAAATGCTTGAGGAGATCAATGTGTTTAACATGCTATAAACATTGTGCAATGTGTGCATGCATTCAAACATCACATGGCACCCCATTGGTAAGTACAAATGTCATAAGTATCAGTTAAAACAATTTAAATGAAAAATAAAGTTAATAAATTTCTTTATGTTCTTCCTTAATAACTTGAAGACTTTAGAACTTTCTAACTCTAATGACCACATCAATGCAAAAGTTATTGTCTAATTCTTTAATTTTACCTTGCTATTTTCCCAAAGGTTACACTTTACTATTATTTTTGTATATAGTGAATGGATATTTAAATTTATCCATATGTTTACCAGTATCTTTGCTATTACCTCTTGCATCTCAAACTTTCCATCCAGATCATTCTACCTCTCTCTAAAGTGCATCATTTAGAATTTCCTTTAGCATGGGTTTGATCTAAAATTGTCTAACTTTTTTGAAAGGTAATTCTTCTGGTTACAGATTCTGTCAGCACATTAAAAGTATTTCCCACTGTCTTCTGCTGCTTTGTTATTATTATTATTATTGGTACGTTAAGCTTAAATATAATGGGCATTTTTGTACATCATGATCTATTTTGTTCTCATTTTCCCTTTCTTCTCATTGCAGCTTTTATAATAGTCCCTTTTTCTTTAGTGTTCTATAAAAGCACTATGATGTGTCTAGTGCTGATTTCTTTTTATTTACCTAGCTTGAGATTTGTCAGGATTCTAGGTGTTAAAAATGAATGTCTTGCAACCATGTCAAAAAATTCTCATTATGTCTTTGAATATTGCCTCCATTCTAGTCTTTGACTGCTCTGAACGTCTAGTTAGATGTATATTAGATCTGTCTTCTCTACTGTCATGCCTTTTAACCACTTAGAGTTTCCATTTCATTACATTTCAGTGCTACATTATGGATCATTTATTTTAATGTACCTTCTATTTTCCTAATTCTGTCTTCAGGCTATCAATATAGCTTTGGTTCCACTAGTCTTTTTTTCAGTTTTTTTTCTTTATTCATATATTCATATGTGCATTCATTGCTTGGGTCATTTCTCCCTCCTGACCCCTGCAGTCTTCTTTTTTAGTTCTAGACATTCTATTTTGTTCCTTTTGAGATATGATTGGTTTTTCTTAATAGTTTCTTGTTCCATACAGATATTTTAATCAGCTTTTTAAATCCCTATATCCACTTCTAATAAAATTAACTTTATATTCTATGTGTGATGTTTCTATATTCTGAAGTCTATGGGTCTGATTCTGATGATTCTTGTTTCTGTAGGATTTTACTAAGGGCATCTTGTTCTATTGTGTGTTTTGTAAATTTTGAATGTGAATTGTTAATTTTCTTTGTACCTGTAGGGATTTTTGAGGCATAGTGAAAACTGCATCTTTCCATGGAGGATTTGCCTTTGCCAATTGAGCATTGGAATTCCTGAGTTATGATGTCTGCTTTTGTTTTTTCAGACCTCATAAGTACCTTAAATCAGGACTCCAGAACCACATAAAGTCTACTTGTTATTACAGATTCTCATGAAAGGTTAATTTTCCCCCTTAAACTAGTGCCAAGGTCAAGCAAGACAGGTTTTCTTGCTATCCTTTTCTGTGACACAGCTTTAGTTCTTATTTATCCTTACACTGAGGGTAGCCCTTTAGGGTACCAACTTTATGTGGAAGTCTCCTACAAGACTCCACAGGTTAGGAAGGCCTTAGTTTTTATCTACAATTTCACTTATTTCTTATAGTCATCAGAATAGAAATCCAGATCCTCCCAAGATTTGGTAATCTGGTAAAATTCTCAGGGCAAGATCTGGCTTTGATACTTATTTACTTCCAGGGTTCCTACTTTCACTTCCTTTTTGGTCTCTCTTGGATTCCTTGCTATTATATTAGTTCAGCAATGAATTTTACAATTATTTTTATATTTCACTTAGAATTTTAGGTATTTTGGGGGAGGGCCATTCAGAGTTGCTAGCAAAAAAACAATGTTAGAAGTATAAGTCTCCAATCAACTTCTAAAGTCACAATTCTTCCTTCTTGTTGTATATGTAACAGAGATATTAATAGTTCCTGCCCTGCTCTCCGTACACGGTTCCCATGAGTCTACAATGACAGTGGATACCAAAGTGCTACAATGTATAAAGCATCAGTTAGATAGCAGCATGTTGTTATTATAACTAACTGCAAACCCATCTAGAGGTTTGGGCTTAAGAGAGGGATATTTCTTTTTCTTTTTCTTTTTGGTGGGACTGGGGTTTGAACTCAGGGCTTCACATTTGCCACTTGAGTCATACTTCCAGTCCATTTTGTTCTGGTTATTTTGGAGATGGGGCCTAGAGAATTTGCCAGGCTGGCTCTAAAATCATGATCCTCCTGATCTCAGCCTCCTGAATAGTTAGGATTACAGGCATGAGCCACAGCATCTGACAGGAGAGGGATATTTCAAAGTGTAAAGGAGAGCTCATTTCCAGTTGCAGAAATTAGGGAAATTATCCTGGAGCTGGCTTTTGAGCTGAGTGTTAATAGGCAGGAAGGATTTTCCCAGGCAGAAATGGAGGAGGGCATTTCATATGAAGAGAACCACATGAACAAAGCTTGGTATAATGTATTGCCCTGTTCCCAAAGGGAAACTTTTGGTCTAGTCTCCCTCTAATTAATGCTTACCAAATAGCATTGGTTCTTATAGATCTATACTTCCTCCATCTCAGGGACTCTTCAAGCAGCTACAGTTGCTCACATATATTCTGGATAGGAGATTTGTCTGGTACGGTCTTGGCCAGTATCAACATAGTCCAGGAACAGAATGGACCAACAAGCATTAGTAGAAATACATTATTACTGTTTATGACATTGCCTGCTTTTGAGTTCCTCAGGCCTCTTCTTTGCAATGACTTTGATAAAATCAACCAGTCTCTCAAGAAAGGTATAGTGATCAATATTGTAGACTTTGGTAATAATTGTTTGCGTTTGAGTTTAGACTGTATTACTTAGAAGTTATCTTGGGTCTAGGCCAAAAATAATATCAGCTCAGAGCTTCAGTTTCCTTACATAAATAAGGAGGGCCACTGTGCTCAACCCGTAGGGTTGGTATAAGGATTATATAGCATATACAGTGTAAAGAGCTTAGCAGTAGCATTTCCTGATGCATACATTTTATTATTTTATTATTGTTATTTTCATTGCTGTTAATTATACTCTTGAATCAATCTGCTTCAAACTATATTATATTCTTACACAATAAGGTTTAGCATAACTTCCATTTCAACAAATAATTGTTACAACTTTCTTCAAAAATCCTTAGTTATCTCAACTGAAAACAGTAATTTGCTGATAAGATTTTATATATTGAAATTCATGGATAATTTTCTTTAAATTTTTTTCCTTTTAATACTATCAGTCTCATTTGCACTTGTATTTGCTTTCTAAGTGGGAGAAAAAGGAGCTAGGTGATAGCTAGCTGTATCAGGTCTTGCACACAGTCCTAGTGCTCCCTTGAGAATATGTCACATGTAAGATCATTATCTTTTACATGTGGCAGATGAGAATACCTTGACTCTAGAAGAATTCTACTTGTCAGTAGGACACATGAGGCTGTTCACAATGGGCGTTAGCCTAGACTCATCTCCAACTCTTACTCCTCAGTAGTTCCCATTCGCACTGACTCTCCCAAAACAGGAGTCACACTCTTTCCTGCCTCTTGTGTGCACTATTCTCTCTGCTTTGCTTGCCTTACCAGCCACTTTCCTCTCCTGCAAAATTTCATTTCATGGTTCAGGGCCAGAGTCCGATATTATCTCATGTAGGAAGGTAGAATGCTGTCTCCTCTTCTCTAGCATTTTCTCTAATTTCCTCTTTGGATGAATGAATGTGTCCCCACAGTCCGCTGAGCACCAATTTAGCTGACTTCCCAGAACCTCCTTTATGCCTTAAAACAATGATACTGTTCTCTGGAGTTGTCTGTCTACCATTTTGCAGCCCTTTGCCACTGTTACTCTAGGAAGGCCATGGCAAGTGCAAGTGGGATAGTAGACAATGGGCGCTGTCATCACAGAGACACTTGACCATAGGCATTTCAAAACCTGCACTTGCAGGTCCTGAGGTCTTTGATAAATTTGTGCAATGTGAGAAGACTGAGACTGGAAATCAGGAGAACTGGGGCTTCTGGTTTAGACTTAGGGCCATTGATTTCTCAGGAGCAGCTTTTGGGCAAATCGCTTCACCCAGATGGGTCTCAGTTTCTCTCTCTATAAAATGGTTGATACCTGATCTGCTTGCATCCTCAGAATGTTATGAGGTTTAGATGAGTTCATGTGTCTGATAGTGTTCTGGGAATTGAAATTCTGGCAAGGGCTTCTACGGCTCCCTTTTGCCCTTGAGATAAAGGCCAAACTCTCTTTAGCTGGCTTTGCTTGTGCCTCCTTCTCTACCCTTATCTTTCACAGTCACACCCTTCTTCAAACTCTCCCCTCAGCCTCAACTAAAGTATTTTGGTTCCCGTACAAGGCTGCTAACTTTCAGCTGAGGAAAAATTTTCTCTACTGCTGACTCCATGTATATTCAACTTGAGTCACAGCCTTGATTTCTATGAGAAGCCTTCCTTGATCCTCCCATCAGTAGGTATCCTCTCTCTGTGAGAATTATAGAACCCTGAGGTTCGTTGCCATAGCACCCATTACAGGATATTGCTATTGTCTAGATCTTTGCCTGTCTAGTACACTAGGAGCTACATGAGGATAAAGACCATATTCTGTCTTGTTCCTATACAGGGTGCAGAATGGTTGTACAAATAAGTAGCTGTTGAATAAGTGAAAAGTCAAATGCATGAGAGGAGTATTAGATAATGGGTCCATATGAGGAGTCCCCAAAGTCTTTTGAGGCAGCAGGACTCTCCCACAAAGTTAGCCTATCCCTGACATTAGCTACCCTTAGCACTGTGTGCATATTTCAAAACGGGTATCCTTAATTTGTGGAGAAGTGCCATTGCTTAGGTGGTAAGTTATATGTGTCTGTCACAGCATCTACTTGCTCTGCTGGCCCAATTTCTGGTGTGATACTTGAAGCCCTCCAGCAGGAGTGTAGGAAGAGCTGTTTTTCATAGTCTGGATTAAACCAGTTTGCTGTCCTGGACAGCAGCTAGACTAACTCCCCCAAATGACCTTTTTTCACTTGAAGCCACATGGGAGAAGAATCTGAGGGAACAGGGAAAGTTGTGGCCTGAACAAAAAATGGTGGCAAACTAATTTGAGGATTTGGATAATCCATATCTGCCTATTAACTCAGAAAGCTATTTTCATACCTCACTATCTTTTAAATGTCTCTTATTGCTTTTGCAATCTCTATTCCAGCTCACCAATTCTTCTCTTCCTCAATCACACCTACAGTGACATGAAGAAAACCTCTGGGAGTGGGTAGAAGGTCATGTAGTTTCTGACATTGGTTTAGGGATTCTTTGTATAAGTGGAAGCCACACAAGAGGTGGAGGCTTGCTCATCAGGGCTCTGAACTATCATGCAAGGGGATGGTAGACATTCTCAGGAGCCCCACTAACTTAGCACTGCCTACGTGTACATAAAGGGTCCAAGAACTGGGCTCTAAGACTGGTGCCTTTCCAAAGACCCTAGTTCATAATAACATTCAGAAAATATTTTGGTTTAGCTTTCTCATGTGAATTATAATAAGTTTGGGATAGACAATGTTTAAGAGCCCTTCTAGAGCTAAAACATCAATACTAAATCAAAGTTTAGGCCAGTCTTTGGAGGAAAGGATGGGAGAGGGTTGGGGATGGGCATGATGGGTTGAAGTTCCAGACTGGTCTGTCCTAAGGCATTTAATAGACTGTAAACTCACTGAAGGCACAGACAGTACATGGACTGGGGATTATATAACTCCTACTTACCTCTGCTATTTATGACATAATCTCAATGGTAAACACATTTCACTTTTGAGTCTTTTCCCAATCAAGTGGTGGATAGCATCTGTTACACAAGACTCAATTGTTGTTTTGACCCTGTGACACTCATTTTTCCTGTAAATGTTTGTTGAGTACAAATATGGGGATTCTATTTCCAAAACTGTTCTGAGGTTAGTAAAAATCCTTCTTTTTCCTCTTAGGTCATGATTAAAAGGAACTTCCAATCTCATCTAGCTCCACATGCCTTCCAACACACATTCATTTTATCAACAAGAGTTCTGTAAAATGATGTTCAGAAAAGGGCAGTAGGCTTCTCAGTATTACAGAGTGAATTTTAAGGCTGAAATCCTAGCTGTATACTAGTGGCATGACCATGAGCAAGTCACACAAAGCATTCTTGTCTCCAGGATCTTTTCAACCCAGTAGGCGTCCTCTGTTCCCTGACCTCTGTGATTGTGACTCCTTGGAAAACCCATGGTAGATGCTAACCATCTTGCCTCTTAAGGGAGGATCTGATTGAGTTGTGAGTGAATCCAAGTATGGTGGCTGTTGGTCATTCTCTGTAGATGAAAGAGAAGAGGACCTAAGTGATGATGGCTAGAGAACTGCTCTGGAGGCAGGCTATGACCTACTTACACAACGCACAGCTACACATCCCAAGAATCTTTGGTTTTCCCCTCCTTTCCATCAAGCATTGATCGCAGGAAAAATTTGAGAAATCCATGTACTTGGAGGTGGTCAATGGTAAACAGAGTTTCGTGTGGCATCCTTCTCAGGGATTCTGGAATTTCAACAGGGAGCACAGCCAGAGAAATTAGCCCACCAGCTGTGTCATGTATGTTCTCACAGAATCTCCAACCCAGCTCAGGAAGGAGGCATTGTAACAACCCCTATTACAGGTGAGGACACTAGGCATAGATAATTTTCTTATTATGCATTATGATACCTGTGACATCTCATTGATGGCTTATATCTCAAGCCCAGAAATCCAATTTGGTATCTCATAAGCATTCATACTGAGCCAACAAGATAGAGCCTTGTTTGAATTGAAGAAACCCCCACCCCAAAAAACTGGCTGAGATTTAAGGACAGTATGGCTTCAGAAAAAGTGAGGATATGAATGTGCCCATTCCTTATCTGAAGCTTGTTTCAAACTGGGCTATGATGACAACATTTTATGCTCCCATAAGGATGAGGATGTAAGGGTGAGCAGCTGGGCTTTGTGTAGCTTCCTTCTAGTTGACAAACATGGGCTTCTTTTTTTATGACAGGTTGTGATAGGCTGCCAGTGTCCATCTGTGCTTTCTAGCCCAGATCCTTTGTTATTTTGGTGGTCTCAGGTCAACCTATGCTAAGGCCAACACAGGGCAAATTTATAACCTCTGTTCTAAGATTTTAAAAAAATATATGAAAATCAAAGTAGCATAAAAGGCCACTGGGCATGATACCAATTCTTGACTTCAGTAAAGACAGCTAATAAAAAGAGCTAATTAAAAGAACTCTGATGACATTCATCTGAAATTTTAGATTGTTTTATGTTTTAACAAATTAACAACAGTGATAAGAAGACATTAGCAGCTTTTCTCAGGTCTCTGTGTTAACAATAACTTGAGCCTGCAGGCACAACAGGGGCTGTGGCCAAGTTTTAGCTGGCAGACCAGTAAGCCAATATTTTACACAATGGATGACATTTCTGAAACCAGACGCAGAGACAAACCAAGAGTCACACATGTAGTCCAACAAACAAGTTTCTGCCATTTTTAATTGTATTTAGAGCAACAAAAGATTTCAAGATTACAAAAAGAGAACAGAACACTAGCGCTTGGGGCTGGTCCTGCTGCCCAGTAGTGGCCAAGTGCTGCTGTGAAAACTGAAGCCCCATCAAAAGAAGTTTCAAGCAAAATTAATTGTTTCTTTTAATAAAATTTTGAATAATGCCTTCTCTCTTTTTTCTCTCAATATCCAAAATTCTTATCTCTGGTTACATAGTCTGCTCCCTTCTGCTGCCAAATTAATCTCAAGGACAGCACAAGAATGTCATACCTGAGGCACTCCCTAATCAATGTCCAGTCTGGGGGAAAGCAGAAAGGTGTCATGAGGTGATGTGGGGGCTCCTTTTTTCCCCTTTGGGTCATCCTAGTGGTGGCTGCTCTCAGCACCCACATGGATTAGGGAATAGGCTAACCCCATAGGCAATTCACTGCAGGACAGTTAGCACCAAGGGCTACGGTTATGAGAGACTGCAAGCCTGGCCCACCTGTTATGGAGAGTACAATGAGGCGGTAGCCAAGGAGGGCACCATCAGAGAAGCAGCAACACTGTAGAATTGTCTCTACTTTGGAGTATGTATATGTGTGTGTTCCCATCCTTGGGGAACAATGGAATCTGCAGCTATATAACAATCTTGCTGAGCACCTTACGTGGTAACTGTTTTAGGCCCCATTCCATAGCTTCTCATTTAACTCCATAAAAGGTTAAGAGACAAGTAGAGCAAGAAAAGGAACCAGAACCCTTGTTATAATGAATTGAGATTAGAATGAATCCTTTTTTTTTTGGCAGTACTGGTGCTTGAACTCACAGCCTCATGCTTCCTAGGCATGTGCTCTAGGCAGGCACTCTACCACTTGAGTCATTCCACCAGTCATGAAATGGGATTAGAAACCAATCAGTAGGTATTATCTACTTTCTGGTAAAATTAAATGGAATCAAATTAAAGCTGAGTCAAGGCTCTAAAACTTCACCTGCTAAATTCAAATATCGATTACTCTTTTGAGGGGGCAGGAAAATTCCAAGTAATTTGTTAGTTTAGCTGAAATGTCTGAAGAAAGTGGCAAATGTTGATTTTTCTGCCTTCACCTAGAATGGTTAAGGGTTGGGAGGCTCTGGGCAACAGACCCCAGTGTCAAACTCTTAATTGAAGAAAAACACCACTACCTATGTGTAGAGGTGGATCTGTACCTACAGAGATACAACTTCTAGTACACTGACAAAGTTTTAATAGAGAAAAACACATTTTCAATTATCAAAATCTTTACAGAACATATCTAAAACCAGAATTAAAGCACACAGACACCCAGTAGCAAGAGCACCTCAATCGCAGGGGAGAGAATTGGTGTGAAAGATGGAGCACTTGCTCCGGGTTCCCAAGTGCAGGCAACTGCCCTTCTATAAGAATGGTGAAGACCAAGGAATACCCTTCCTTCTCCCAGTGGCTCAGGTCCCATGAGGGGGTTCCCGGCCAATCATTTGGATGGGCATTTGGCCCCAAGTCTGGGTCTTCCCTATGGTAAATCCCAGATAGTTCCAATGATTCTTCACCACCCTTTCCACATTCATCTGTCTTAGGCTAGTAAAGTGCAATACATCATGTATCTTAACCTTTCCCCCCTCTGCCCCTTTGTAAAGTCTATGCATCAGGACCAACAGAGGCAGAGATCTCTTAGTTATCTAATCAATCCAGGTGTCTTGTTCATTCTGAGAGAGTTTCCAAAGTGTAACTGCAGCCTCTCTCATAAGTACATGGCATCAGATATAACCTGGAACCAAATACAAAGGTGCAGAGAAAGGTAAAGCTATCAGAACACATTACATCTCTATATATAATTCAAAATTGAAACATGGATACAAATACTCATTTACAGTATATTTCAACCTTCTGCCTTAAACTGCAGAGAACTTTTTGTGCTGTCCAAACTGGGCAGAAATGAGGGTTTCTGCCTGCTGTCCTTCTAGTGCAAAATCTAGTCTTTTAAATGCTCCCCTTCTCATCAAGGGCTTCACATTTTCAGATAAGCTAACGTGGGCACTAACAAACACGGTGGCCAAGACCAGCTCCATTTCCAACCATGCAATGATGGAGCTTCAAGAATTTGCTCAGCAACTATGAGAGAAAAGCAAAGCTAGTTCTGCTTATAAAATCACGTAGTGAAGGACCCTATAATCCCATTTTTCCAAATTATCTTCAACTCTTCTAAATATGTAAATTGTGAGGGGAAACAGCCCCCACTGCAAAACTCTTATAAGTCAGTCACCAGCAAAATCCTTTAGTCTGTCTTTGGATAGTTTACCAAATTGGCACTAATACTTGTCCCCTCCCTGCCTTTAAAAATTTTTGTGTCTTAGCAGATACAATGTAATCTTTGGTTACATAATATGATGCTTTCATATTATGCCTTAAAAAACTGCTTTCAAAATTTTCAACGATATCAGTGGAGAGAACAGTTCTGCCTATAAAGGCAGTAGGGGTAGAAACTTTCTTTTCAAAGAAATTTCACAATCGAAATGGTTTCTCTTAACTTTAAGTTTGGGATTTTATCTGGTGCTTTAGCATTCCTATTTCTCAAAATCCCCTACAGTGGGTCAAGCATGAAGACTAGGCCCTTGGCCCAGTGCCCGCTCACCTGGGCAACTGGCACAGGATAATCAGTAGATAGCCTCTTGTTTAATCAGGGCTATGCTGGGGTCATGCAGGGATAGTTACTAGGCTGTCTGGAGACAGTCTCCTGAAATGCAGTGCTGGCATAGGGCTGGCAACAGGCAGAGGGGTGTGGCTTGGGCCTTTGTGCCCTGCCAACTATCAAGGTCGAGAAGGGGGCAAGGCCACATCTGTGCTGTGCCTAATGAAACAAACACTTAGAAGCTACTTGAAGCTCAAAGTCAGGTCATTTGTGTAGTGTCAGTATCATGTGGATGGTGGACATATTTTCTTTTAAAGTACAAGTTGAATACATCTTGTTATATATGTCTATGTGTATTTAGAAGTAGAGTATGGACAGACAGGGACTCGAGCATCAGCACAATATTTTTCAACCTGGACAATTAACCTCAGCAACTACCCAAAGGACAGTGTGAAGCTCTTTTTTTTTCTTTTTTTCTTTTTTTTTAAGTGCCAGTGAACATACATAAAAATATACATATTACTGATTTTTTGTTTTTCAAAGATATATGACAGAATCCTTCAAAAAATCCCTTTCTCAAAGTAATTTAAAAAAATAATGAACTTTCCAAGAACAACAATATTGCCTGTGGCATAGAAAATCTATGGAACAAAGAATCCAACCCCCATGTCAGCTCCGACCCAGTGAGCTGCTCAGTGAATGAGGCTGAAACTGCCATACGACTCTTTCCTTGGACCATAGAGTTTGTGACCTTGGCAGCTGTCTGCTGCCCAGCATAGATGGGGCCTTCTCCACGGGGCTCTTTTTTCTCTTTCTCACTCTCCATCCCCACTAAACTTCTTTGGAGATGATCATCTTGACTTGTCCCATGAGTGATCTTCATCTTCTAGCTCCCCAGGTGAGTGGGTCTGGGTAGCCAGTCCTTCACAGGTGAGCAGTGTACCAACCATATCAGCTCTGTAGAGCAGAGTGCTCACAAAATGAGACTTCTGTTATTCACACTGGCTGGAACATCAATGGCCACAAGAAAAAAAATCCTCCTATTTTTATCTGTGGGAGAAAGAAGCCAAGCTGAAACTCCCTTCGTTTACCCAAACCCCAGTGCAGAAACACTAGGTGTAAAGCCTTGTTTAGGCTCTTTTTCCCTAGTTTTGCCATTTGGAAATTTGGAGTAACCCACTTGCTGTTGTTTTTAATTGCACTGCTGTTTCACTGATTTTTGGCTTTTGCAAATGAAAAAACACATACATTCATAAAGACAAGAGTCACAATTGGGAAATCCATAAAGATAAAAATTTGATAAAGAAATGAAAAGGAGAATCTCTAATATTTACAAAGAAGCATTAGAATGATATAATCGAATCTGTGTACCACAAAAGATGAAAATCACTTCAAAACAGATGTAAAGAAACTATTAAAATGTAACCAACTTTAACTGAAAAGAGTGATGGATTTTTTTTTCTGTTGAAGACAGTTAAAAGTGATCCTGTATATAAGCCAGATGGTGTCATTACACAGAAAACCAGAATCTGTCTGTCCTACCCCAGAAAGAGAATCCGTCAGAGTGTTTTTGTCCAGCAGGCTTGGATTGGCATATCACCCATCTGAGATTCTCCCTCCCTTGTTATTTAAAGAGCTGTTTTGCAAGTTTGTTTAGCTATTAATATCAACACAGAAATCAGGGAAGGAAACTCATGTGGATCATATCACGTCACTCAGGAACTATCTTCTCAACAAACTGAGTTTACCAACTGAAAAGGGCAGCTTGGTGACTGGCCCTTGATTTCTTGAGTTCAACAGATAAAGAACTTAGTGAGGAGGCAGTGGCCAAGATGTGAGAGTAGGTGGACATCCCCCCTGAACTCAGGGTTGGGGAACAAAGTCCACGGAAAAGAGGTGTGCCAAAGGACTATAAGAAACCTGTGACCCAGGGGCATGCCCTGAGTTAATGGGTGGCAGCCTACTGCAGCCACACCAGTCAGACCTTTCCAAAAGAGGCTGTATTGAAATTCTCAGTGGTTCTGCACTCCCCTGACTGAGAGGGAGCAACAACTGTGGGAGATCTGAGTGAGTATGCACAATGTCAGCCCAGAATCAGCAACAGAGGATGATGAGTGCCCTGGTGCTCATCTGGCTTTAGGCTTTGCCTCTGAAGACTTCAGTAGTGAGAGTCTCCTCTTAGGGCCTTTTCTCTTCTTCTCATGATTTCTGCAGGTGGATACGCTGGGTGGCAAGGAGAGTATTTCAGTGTTTCTGCTTCTAGTGCCTTCATTCTTCCCACCCTGGTTACTGAGTATCTTTTTCACCTTGATCTGAGTAGCCCCTTTAGCTGCTTTGAAGGAAGAAAGTGGGCATTTCTCCACTTGGTGGGAGGGTATCATCTCTGGGGGACAAGGGCAAGACGCCTAGTTTGTCCAATCCCTTTGATGCCTTCTTTCCAGTTTTTGTAAGGGCTCCAGCGATCTGACTGTTGGTGAGAAACATTGAATAAGATGTCTTTCAGACTGTGGGCATCTAGAGATACATGTCAGGATTGCTGGCCTGCTAACCTTCATGGAAGTGTGTGTGTGTGTGTAGTTTAGCAGAATCTATGAATGTGTTCAAAGAAGTGAACAAGATTTCCCATCATGGCTAAAATGCATTGTTGTGAGGTTCAGGCCCACCAAACAGAGGAGGGAAGATGGAGGGAGCTTGTGGCTGCATGGAGTCTGCAGGTCTTTTAAAGGTGGAGGAAAAGGTGCTGGAAGTGAGGGGTCAACTATTCAGTGCCCTAAGCAGGAGAATAGCCAAACCATCACTTCCTTTTCCTCTGACTCCAGCTACAAGCTCCTCCTTGGCTGACACATGGAAAAGCAGACCTAGATCTGAATGGAGCCTTCTAAAAGGTCAGATTTCTCCTTTCGTTCTTCTCACTGATCTGACTCTTCAGTAGGAGTGGCCAAGTTTTGGCTAAAGAGAATATTTAGCTCAAAGTTCTTAGAAAAGCTATTGAAAGTCAATTTGAGAGTAGAGGCAAAGGCTGAACGACTAAAGGGTTTGAAGGGGGTGGCGTTCACATGCACACAAGTTGTCAAAAAAGAAGCACATTTTAGTACAATGAATTGCACTGCAGTTGAGCAGTCTTGCCCTCAGGCACCAAGGCTGTGGGCAGGTACAGGTAATCTGTCTCCCCTACTTGTCCTCTATTCTGTTTACCCCATTCCCAATAAGCTCTGGGGTCATCCTGCCTTCTAATGGCAATAGCCATTGGCAAAAATTAGTCTCCCAGGAAGGGAGGGGATGACTAAAAACAGTGACTACTCATGGACCTGCAATTTTCACTTTCTTCTAGTCACTGTTGGCTTCTTTGGGGATTTCTATTTGTTTGTTTGTTTGTTTCCTTATTGAGGAAACAAGCCCAGCAAGCTTTTTTGCCTTTTCTTTTTTTTTTTTTTTGGTGTTTGTTTTTTACCCCAGATACTTTTAGCTCTCTAGACTTCCCGTGGCATAAGTTAAGTAAACGTTTGTGTGGCTGGCACACAGTGCAGTGCTGTAAACAAGCACAACTTGACACTGGGCCACATAAGGCTCATCATCATCAAAGAAATACTACACCATCAAAACACAGATAGGAGTCACAACAGGGAGAAGAATCTGAAGGTGCCATGGGAGGGTAAAATAGAGAGGGAGGAAGAAAAATAGAGGAGGAAAAGAGAAAAAAGCCCATCAAATAGAACTCAGGAATATGTTCTTGACAGACTGTACATCAATAGAGGAAATTCCCCAAGGCACTGCAGAGAAGTAGTGCAGTTAGAACAAGCAGAAGACATCTGAAAAGGAGTGTGGGATGGGCTAGGGAAATGAGAGCATCCAAAGCTTCACTGTGTGTGGAAATAGATGGGCTTGACTTTTCCAGAAAGGATCTTGGGCACTTGCACAGAGATGATCTCTGCCATCATTTCTGGAAAGTCCACGCTAACCATATGGGACTTGATTAGCAGGTCAAAGGTGAACTGATGCAGCTCTCTTGCAATCTGCAGGAGACAAATAAGAGAGAGAAGAAACACAGTTGACAAAGAGTTGCCTTCTGCTGGACTCTCCCCCCGCCCTCTGATTTCCAATCTTTTTAACATATTGTCCCCTTGTCTGTCCTTGTTCCTGCTCCATGAGGTTGTGTGTTCAAGTGCATGTGTGTATGAAAGAGAGAAAAATAATCTCCAGGGAGTTACTGGGCTTGCAAGAGATCTCTTACACCATTGAAAGTTCTTTAACTCAGGACTGGGTACTCCTCCCTCCCCGGTATACAATTTCTCTCTCAGCCTTTCTCTCTGTCTCTCTCTCTGTCTCTGTCTCTGTCTCTGTCTCTCTCTCTCTCTCCCTCCCTTCTTCTCTCTCTTTCTTTCCCATTCTCTTTCTCTCTCCTTCCTCCTCTCTCCTCTACATACACATACAGAGGCAAACTCACATGCACACAACTCCAGCAAAAATATCCAGGTCTGTTTTGTCTGCCTGGAGAATTCATCTGCTTTAAGCTTCATCCCTGAGTCCTAACTTTTCTGCTCTCAACTCCTCTACTCCTTTCACAACATCGAACTGGGACATTGTGACCTGTGTTCCTTTCTTCTCTGTTGCATTTTCTTCCTGAACCATACTCAAAGCCAAATGCAAATGGAAGCACCTCCTAAGTGGTGCTCAATCCTAGAGGAGACTATTATCCCTTGGTTCTATCAGGCTGCTATCCTTGATAAAGCACCCTCCATCATTTGCTTACAGGCTGCACAGAATCCAGGAGCTTGGTGAGCTGGTAGAAGCGCCTTGAGCAGGATGTGGGATTTTTTCTTTTGCATGCAATGATACGATCAAGTTCCTTGATGTAGTTCATTCGAAGTTCATCAAAGAATTTTTGATTTTTCAGCCCGTCCACTGGAACTGATGTGGGATGAAGACAGAATGGGGAAGGGAAGCATGCCCACGAAGAAGCATTAGACAAAGCACCAAATTTTCTAACCACAAACTTGACCCCCACACCCACAGGTTGGGAACCATCTACTTGGCTTTCTGTCAAATTGAAGTTTGTATTCCTGGGGCCTTCAGTCTGCCAGGGAGACATCAGGGAAAAGGACAGTAGCTCCCAAATAAATAAAACTTATTGAATTTTTCCTTTTTCTAGTCTTCTAATGAATCCATTTCTCAGGACCCAAGGTTTTATATTATTCACCTTCCAGCTGTGATTTGGACAATTAAAACACATGGCTTTGAACATCAAATTTTAGCTTCTTTGTCCCTCACAGAAACACACTCTGACAGTACTCTGCCTAGAGAAGACATTATAGAAAGCTTCCATAGTTGCCAAGCAACTCAGTCTGAGTTGCTTACACAGACCGCCTATCATTTGCAGAAGAGGAAATACCTTCCAGGAGGCAATCCCTTCCTGCTCTACTGCTCTGCATGGAATACAATGTGGTTTGTGCCTATTTCTAAAGAGGAAGCTATGGAAAAATTCTGAAGCCTGCTACAACCAACCAAAAAAGTGTAGTCCCAAAGAGAGACGGGGCATGTGAGGACCTGATGGAGACTGGATGCAACCAAAGAAATTGATGTCTAGCCATAAAATTGATCTTTGTTAGGAGAAAGAATGCTAAGCGAGAGTAGAGGAGGAAGAGGAAAGAGAAAAGGAGACTGTCCAGGATCTGGTTTCTCCCCAATAACGTTTTAATAGAAAAAGTGGCCCCCTCAGAGCTTCTGTGCTCCCAGTGACCCCACACACTTACTAATGCTGAAGAGTAGCAGTGCTTTCATGCACAGGAATTCCTGGGGAGTGATTTGGAGCCATCCAAACTCTTGAGAGAGGTGCCTCATTCGGACACATTGGCTATACATCCGGGACTTATGCATGCGGTATCTAGGGAGAAGACATACAGAGGAAGAAGAGTAATGGGGAGGCAAGTTTCCAACAAGCTCAGAGCAAATGTTTCTCATTCCCCCCACCCACCCCCAACCAGGTTCTCCAAGAAATGCTTGCTATTTCTCCTGTTGATGCTTCAGTGACAAGAAACAAAGTTGTTCTTTCTTTTTTTCTTCCAAACTCCTGATATCCTGATAACTACTCATCTTTCCTGGCAAGGATATGGGTTAGCACATGGAATTTCCAGCTCTACATGCCCCTTCTGTTTCCTGAGACAGAGACAGGAAAGCATAACCAAATGAATACAATGGGGCAGGCACATGGTCTCTCTGACTACAGGTCTAGTATCCCAGCTACAGCCAGAGCCACAGCCTGGCTTCCAGGCAGCCTCACTTGGGAAGATTTGTGGGAGAAAGAACCCAGCAATCAGCTCTTGACATAAGGACACCAGGACTTGCAGTGACCACAGGTGTTTATCCTGTCAACACCCCTGCCTGCCATTTCCCATGATAGAAATTTAATCATTTCTTTAAAATCTCCTAGCGATAGCGATTCAAAATGGTCCTTTCAAAATGAGTCCCAGTGCTTTTAAATCTGCCAGAGAATGTTTCTGAATGTCTAATTTAAATGTCCTGTGCTGAAGGAGAGCCCACTCCCTCATAGACTGCCTGTGCCTTGCCAGTTTGGGAGCTATAAACACATGTGAGCTGCTTTTTTTCACAGTCACTTGTGAGCATATTATCATGTTATCACCTATAAAGTATAAGTAAAAGTGACCAAGGCTTGGACAGCTTTGGGAAGGGGCAACCTCTCTGTTCCATGACTGGCCATGACATTCTTCTAAGAGAAAACAAATCTTCCAAATAAATAGGCCTTCTGTTTTTTAGTACTTCAGAAATCAAGTGTGTGTGTGTGTGTGTGTGTGTGTGTAAGACAATAACTGATTGTGTAGCATGTGAAGAAAAGAAAGGAATTTGACACCCACTGAAGTGGTCAGGACAAAGATCTCCCAGAAGCAGATGGAGCCTAAAGTCTGTGGTTTGATATTTTGGTTCCTAAGCCACTAGCCTGGTCCACAGGCTAAACTGGGCTAGCATGTCCTGGGTGGAAGCTCAGCAACCTATTTCAGAGAGACTGTGGCTGCCCTGTAAAAAGAGAGAAGGGGGAAGATGGTGTAGTTATTCAACTCAGGCTGAATTCCACCTGGAAAGGGGAAGTGTTTTGATAGTATCACAAGTCAGTTGACCAGAACAGTGCTGCTCTAAGCGCTTTCATCCTTGAGAATTATTTTTGGAAGTACAAGGATTTGAACTCAGGGCCTTGTGCTGGCTCGACAGGTGCTCTACTACTTGAACCACACCCTCAGCCCTTTTAGTTATTTTTTAGATAGGGTCTCGTGCTTTTGTGCAGGGCCAGACTCAGACCATGAGCTTCTTATCTTTGCCCCCTTGGTATCTCAGATTACAGTCATGTAACACCACACCTGACTTGTTCTTTGAGATAGATTTTCTCTAACTTTTTTGTCCAGTCTGGCCTTAAACTGCAATGCTCCTTTGTCTGTCTTCTAAGTACCTGGGATTACAGGCATAAGCCACTGTGCCCAGCTTCCTAGAGAATTTTTGAGTAAGATTTGCTGCCCCTGGAGCCCAGCCACACTCTGGTTTTCACTGTACTTGCACATCTCTGTTGGCAACAACACTCCAGTAGTCTTTCTATCATTGAAATCAAGGTCCAAGAAACCACAGAGGATTCTTAGAGTATTGCTGCAGACCCCTGAGATGGAGAAGGTAAGAAATGGAGAGGAGAGAAGGTGAAAAGGTAAGAGAAGGAATTTTGAGGAGAAGGGAACAAGAAGTGGGAGAAAGGGCAAAAAGAATCAGGAAAGAGTTAAAGGAAGAACAGCAGAGGGTAGAAAAGAAGGTGCAGGAATGGAATTCAGAGGAGAGCAGAGGTAAGTAGGAATAAAAATTAGTGGATAAGAGGGGAAATGAAGATTGGAAAACACTAAGCACAGTTCCTGGCCCATGGTAAATGTTCAACAAATGACATGTAGGAAGGTGCTATTGTGATATTTTTGCCACTCTACGGTTGAGACTTGAGACTGAGAGAAGTTCATTTTCCCAAGATCACACAGTTTGGATTCAAGCCCATTATTGTCCCACCATGTGCTTTCCACAATGAGGAAAGGAAGGAAAACTGTACTGATGATAGGGTTTGGTATCAGAACAGCACATGAGTTAGCCCAGCTTGCACAAATCCTAATCTCTTTCTCTTTCTGCCTCAGTCCCCCCCATTAGTACCTTGAGTAGGCTGGCAGCAATTAGTGGCTCTCGACTGGAGAGTACTATCTTCCCAGTGGGTGGTAGAAATGTGGGGGGAACAGTTTGGGCTGTCAGAGTGACTGGAATCTTATTTAGTATGTAGTGGGCAGGTACCAGGGATGCTAAACATGTTCGAATATGCAGAATGTCTTGCACAATAAATTTTTTTCCTCCCAAAATGTCAACAGTATCCATGTTGAGAAACAGTGGTCCAAATGTTTCTATGGACTTCCAAAGCTCTAATATAGTGGATTCTACAAGAAGAAGGGAGCCTGTTGCTTCAGAAGCTTTGGGACTTCAGGGTGTTTAGACCTCTGACTACGGGAAACCCCATGACACTTTTTGATGAGATGGATGGACTGAGCCAGAAAGCTTAAGTTAAGTGCCACATGCTTACTTGGGGACAGAGAAAGAAATGAGGACTGAGAAAAGTACCAATTTTCATTGTGCAAAACTTCAAAGGTCTCGTGCTTTGGGAAAGGTGTAGCGGGTGCTGAGAGACTTGATTGAATCATTCAAGTGCAGGTGGGGTTTGGGGGCGGTAGAGGAACACTTAGGGAACTTTTCAAGGTCTGCCCCGGAAGGTGGCATTGTAGGTAACTCTTTGAAAGGTTTGGAAACCACAAGGAAATACTTGCCAAAATCCCATTGGCTATTCTTAGCTTCTGGCTAGCAGGGCTGGCAGGGTTGAGAGAGGGCAACTGGGGATACTTATTCCCCCTTACATGGCACTGCTGGACTGTAAGGAACCACTGGCCTGTAGATTTTATTTGATAGCTCTTCTGGGTTAAAGGCTGAAGGAGATAGAAGCTCAAGTTTTTGTCCTGACCAAAAGCATTCTCTGTGGTGAAACTAGCTCAAGGTTCTTGGGAAGATTATTCTGGTCCACTCCCCTCACAATGCCACTGAGAAACCCCAGATAGCTGACATAGAGAGGACTATCACTATTAGGAAAAGAGGGGATCAGAAAAGAAGGATTTCTTTCTTTTCTGTTTGTTTGTTTCTTGCTTACCATGGGTCACACACTCCACATCCATCAGTTTCCATTTAAGGAAGTTCTGTTGTTCTTAACAAATGAGGAAACTGAAAGTTTAGGGAAATCAAAGGTCTTGTCCAATGATTATGAAATAAGAAATGTATAACTGAGCTTTTAGTGTAGAAAAATGGAATTACAAAATCGGGTCCTTGGCCAAATTCATGAAGGATAAATACAGCTGGTGTCAGGGCAGGTATGAATTAACCGTGTGTAGGAATAGGGATCAAGGTCACTTTATTTTGCTGCACCCGATCTCCACATCCATAAAAAATACAGGATGATCTATAAAAAGGAAACATAAGATTACCAATGGGACTCAAAGAGATAGAATTTTGAAAGTACCTAGCATAATCCTTGCACAAAGCATTTGCTCAGCAAATGGTGACCGACAATAGCCCTTAGTAGTAGCAAAGGGATCGATAGTGGGCTCCATGAGCACTTACTCATTGAAAACCAGATCAGGAGCAAAGTAGAGCATCCTGGAGTTGACGTTGGTGAAGGACCGCCAGCCCATGGCAAATACCATGAGTCCCATCCAGGAGTACTGAATGACTGCCATCTGGTCGTCCACGTGCAAGTTGCGGAAGCCTGGAGAAGAAGAGGCAGAAGGCATGGTCAGCCCAGGCATTGATGGACTGAGTTCTGTAGGGGCCTCTGCTGAGCTGAAAGTCTCTGGCACCTTGAACAGCCACCAAGACCATCAGTGGTGGCTGCTGAGGGAGGGGTGGGAGAAACAGAACAAATTATATGGTGGACTAATAGTCCTTGCTCTCCTTACTTCACTGAGTTGTTCAAATGAGATCATGAGAGAGACAAAAAGGGCAATGCCATTTGCAAGAGAGCAAGAATCTAACATTTATTGATTATACTGAATGGACTCTTATAAGCCTTTTACTTAAATTGCCTCATTTATTCTTCACAGTGAATAAAATAGGTACTCTTATTATCCCCATTCTGTGAATCTTTAAAAGTGCGTCATGGGAAGGTCAAGTACTATGTCCAAGATCATATGGCTAGTAACTGGCTGACCAAATTCCAAAGTGATGGAGTCCGACTCCAAAGCCCATGCTCTTGATTACTACACCTTTGGAAAGATGCAGTGTATTACCATTTCTCCTACACAGACAGAGCTTCTCCTTTTACAAAGTTCTCTTCTAGCTATAATCTGATTTGACCCTGCTAACAACCCTGGGACGGGGATATTATTACATGTTAGCAAATGGGGGGTGCCTTGACAGCCACTGCCTTCTCTCCACTACCTCCAGGCTCCTTCTTTTTTCTCTGACCCTCTTTCTGCCCCACACTTCATCTCCATTCTTTCCTACTCAATAGGTATTCTGGCCCTGCTAGTTTCCTACCTTTCTGCCATGCCCACCTTACTGTTCTCATACACAAACAGGTCTTGCATTACCTGCCTCCCTACACTAATTTCTTGCCACTTTCCTTCTGATAATTTAGGTCCCAGCCATTCTGAAAAAACTTATAATTTGCTGAACACTTCAAGCTTTTCAAAGTTTCTGGGAAAGCTCTGCTATCTCTGCACAGGCAGTTGCCTTTATCTAGGATGCATTCCTCTTCCTCAGGCTTTCCATCTGATAAACACCTCCTCATCTTTCAAGTATTAATTCAAAGACCACCTCCTCTGTGAAGCTTTTCCAACTCATCCAAGCAGAAGGTTTAATGATTCTTTTACTTTCTCACTGCGCTATGTGTAGCCGTAGCCAAGTGTAGAGCTCATTTCACAGCACTGGGATTTACACACACATCTGTCTCCCCCACAAGACTTGGAGCTTCTTGAAGACAGGGGCCATATCTTCTTATTCATCTTTGCCTCCCTACTACTGCCAGGTATTTGACTGAGCACTTAAGAAATATTAATTAAATAAATGGGCTAAGGACCCTTAATGTTTTTCCATTTTGCAAAATAACTTCCCTTAAGTTCAGAAAACAGAACCTCACAGCTGCTACCTCTGCAAGAACACATAGGTAGGCCACATTCTGATGGAGGTTTCTAAACATTGGATGCTTAAAGTTATAAAAGTATCACCTCAGAACTCATCCCTACCAGTACCCTATTTCTCTTCCATCCAGCAAATTCAGAATTATCTAAAATTTTATCTTGCTATACTTCATTAAGAATGCTTCTTTGAATTTAGACCAAGTTGTTCACTTCCCTGTTGATCACCTCATTTAACCCTCATAATAACACCAGAGGGTATGTAACATGACACTTATTTTTATCAACATGGAATCTGAGGATTAGAGCAGTTAACTGACTTGTCCAATGTCATATAGTTGACATGGGTTGAACTGAATCTGACATTCAGGTGTTTTGACCGTCTGTTCCAGTGCTTTTGTCACTCCACTGTTGAAGGTAACAGCTCAGGAGCCAGAAAGTCACCAGCTTTCTTTAGCCATAGGCTCAGGTGCAAAGTCTTCACTATCCAATGTTCTACTTGGTTGGTCCTTGCCTACCCATACACTCCCATTTCCTTTTGCTCTTAGGTCTCAAGTTTCCTATTCATCAATGACTCTAGAATCCCTATAGTACTGTCCTTGGCCCTGTGCCACTGACCTTCACTGTATTGATATGCTAAGAGACTGGCTGGAGCCTCAGAACCCAGAGTATTTCCTGCCTGGAGCCTTCCTATAGCATAAGATGCCTGGGACTTATCTTTCCCAGTAGGAGACAAGAATCAGGGTCCAAGTGGGTAATAATATACAAGGATCACATGGGAAAGAGGCCTAGGAATTTGAACCCTGAACCTTTGTGCTGGGAGGCAGTTGGCAGCAAAAAAAAAAAAAAAAAAAACAAACAAACAACAAAAAAACCAAAAGCCTTGGCTAGTAAGCCTTGATCGTCTAGTGGAGCATGTGAATGTATATGGAGGGAAGAGGATTAAACTGTACATATAGATGCTTCCCCAAACCCTGAGAAACCAGAGAACTAACAAACAGGTGAAAAAGGGAAAGCTTAGTTTGGCTGTAATACTAATTAACAGACAGAGCTGCTTAGCAATCCAACCTAACAGCTGAAAACATCAGTAATGTAGAGGGCTCATTGCCCTTCAGGGCTAATCTGATTATACCTAACTATTCTCTAGTTCCCGGCTTTGGAAGTAGCTTTCTCTAATAGCATAGTTAGCAAAGGATGACAAATTTCCTCAGGCATACCTATTTGTCACTGTGTTAGGCTATTCTAGAGAAATAGAGGAGAGACATTCTCAGGTTTTGAAACACACCAAACAGGCTAGGGAGTAGAGGTACTTTCTTTGTTTTTTCATTACAATCTGCTGTGGAAACATGTAGTCCCCTATCTAGTCAGGGACGGTCCCATATCTAGTTGGGGACAACAGGCTTAAAGCAAGGCCAATTTGGAAATCTTTGCTGCTCTAGTGCACTGGCCAACCAAGAAGGCAGTTCAACCTTGGGGTCTATACATGAGTTATAGGCAAGGCTGGTGTTAGCTTACATTAAACTTGTGAAAATGGTGGTTTAGCACTCCAGTCTCATGATAAAAAACTACCATTCATGGAGCAACTACTATGTGTTGCTCTCTATGGTGCTCTACTATGGTACTCTCTGTTTTGATGACAGTTTTCAAAGTTAAATTATTCTACCATCTCTACAAATGAGGAAAGAGAAGCTCAAGGAAGACATGTGATTTGATTTGCTCAGGATAATACAACCAAGTCAGTTATATCTGATTCTAAATATGCTATGTACATATGATCTAATCACCTGTCCCAATTTATGGTTATGATTTATTAATGTAGTAGGGGCCAGATAGCCCCTACTAGGCAATTTCCAGGTAATTTCACCACCATAGAAAACTTACAACAAAATTTATCTGACTAGGTTTTCAGCACAGTGCCTTGTAAAGAACAGGAACTCAAATCTGTTGAATGAGAAAATTATTTGAACGAATTGGTGCTTATTGACAATATGAATAACAGTTCTTATGAATGTAGTAATCAGCCTTCTTCTGAAGCTATTCTTTTAAATGACTCAGAGTCAGAGATCATTTACTCTGGGGCAAGCTACATGGTGAATTGATTTTGGCCTTGTTAATGTAAGGAAAGGGCTTCCTATCCTGAGGGGTGGGCCAAGGAAAGCCAATGATTTCCAGTCATACAAATTCTGCCATGGTGATATGCATTAGGTTATTGTCAAGACCACCAAATTAGAAATTAGCGTCTGAGTTCAAGCTCTGGTTCCCTTTATTAAGTGGCCAAGAGATCAAGTTAATATATTTGAGCTGTGGCATGGGAAATGGAAATAATAGAAATTGGAAATATGATTTGTAGGACTGTCTTGAGGATCATATATTTGAAAAGGTCCTCAACCTATAAAGTGAGTCATGTTAATTATTTGAAAACTGCTTGGGAAGATTAAACTTTGAATCTCTATTGAGCATATGATTTTGAGACATCCAGCTAAAGAAGTGATAAGAATTAAAGCAGCTTTTTCTTTCTTTCTTTTTTTTCCTCCCTGTGTGAACTTTCAGTTTTGGCACAGTGCACATCCAGCCAGAGTCCTTGGGCCTCCTTCCCAGTGATCTTTATTGGCTAGTCAACCTCAGCTTCCCAAGCTGGAAAAGTGGTAAGGACTGTCTAGCGGCTGCCACAGGGCCTTGTGAGTTAGAAATACAAAATAGGGGCATAACGGCTGACATGCAATGTCTTCAAAAGTAGCAAGCCCATCATATGACCCAAGTGTCTTTCAATGAGGCTTTGGACAGTCACTGTAAATCCCCTCAGAGGTACAGAACTGTAGGGGCACAACAGATTTTAGGTAGAGTGGAAGGAGGAGAGGATTTGGAATCAGGAGAAGACCTAGGCTCAAGTTCTGGCTCTGCTACTTTCTGGCTGTGTAACTGTGAGTCAATCACACTTTTTCTAAAAAATTCATTGTCTTTGCAAAATAGGGGAACACATGACTACTTCATAGGATTCTTATGAGAATCAAAATAGGTAATACATAGGAAACTGTTTTTTTCACTATACATTTCCATCTGAGTAGCAATTATTATTAGAAGGCAGGTTAATCTCTCATTCCAGGGGAAGAGATTTGGTTGTTGATTTTTCAAAACAATCTTTGAATTATATAATGTCAGGATTAGGCGAACCTTTAAAAAACATATGCTTCACTGGTTTTCAAGCTGTGTTCCCTAGAACCACATGATTTAGCAAGAGAGACCTGAGACTTACCTGGGGTAGCAAGGGAAGAGGCTGAGTTGGTGATGACTGGGCAAAAGATTCTGGCTTTACATCAACCACTATCACTTGTATCTCTGTGCAGTGCTTTTGAGAAATAAAGCATTTGGCTGCTAAAGGAAAGTCTGTGACTCTTTGGATAGAGGATCACTAAGGCTTCTGTAAGCTGTCATATTTTAATAATCAGATCAAATGTGTTTAAACAACAGATAGTCTAGGAAGGAAGTGAGTTCCCCATCACTGGATTTATCCAAATAGAAGTTAGACAATCACTTGGTAATTCTTACATTATCACCTAACTTTTGCTCCCACTATGATTTATTCTGAAGATAGTTTAAAGAGCACTAATGGTTCCTTAAAGTAAAAATTTAAAACTAACAGTTTAGTACAAACCACCATTTATACATACAGATGTAGAAACAGAGCCAAAGGGGAAAGGAATCACACAATGTGTTACCAGCAGAGATAAGACTAGAACCCAAATGTTCTGACTCATAGTCACATGTTCTTTCTACCATACTATATTATTAGAGTTCCTGAGGTATAGCTCCTGAAGGTGACACCGAAGACAGAACGCCAGTCAGGCTTAAGGTTATCTTTGGGATGAGACTATGTAGAAGAACATCCTAAGGCATATGTAGGTATAGCTATACGATTAGTGATTATGAGAAAATTTGCTGACTATATCTGTGAGTTGAATGAGAAAGTATGACTGCTTTGCATCAGTGTGTGTCATATGGGACACTCATGCTGATTTTTCTTTGCTTTCTGAGTTCTCAAATCTTTTAGTGTTTAAGGTGAGGATTATACTAATTCTTTCCCTATAGGGCTGTAGTGAGAACTGCGCTAGTTAATGAGTAGCTGATCCACAAGAGCATGCACTAAATATGATCTCCCTTATCCATGCCCTCATTTTCCTTTTCCTTACCAGGCAAGGCCTTGGCCCACTTGACTACATGTACAAGCTGTCTCTCGCCCAGTTCATTGAGACTAGACAGCAAGGCTGCAAAGGAGTCGGGCTGGTTGTTGTCATGTCCAGCACACACCACGCCTGGCTCAATGGCTTCCAGGACATTCAGAAATATGGGTTGGCACTCATATCCTTCAATGTGTGACACTGTCATCTTCTGGGATGGGTCCTCAGTAGGGCTGCTGGCACTGGAAGTCTCTCCTTCCTCCTGTAGTTTTAGATTGCCAAGTTTCTTCAGTTTACGGGCTATTGGGAAGGAAGAGAAACTTGAATTTATCAGCTGCCAAAAACACACAGCAGAGTTATCCTGTTAAGAAAACTGCCTAGGCTAAGAAAATAAAGATGTTCATCCTCCTTGGTCACACACTTTAAACTCCTTAAGGACAAGTGTTCATTCAACACCAGTTGAACAAATGATTCATCATCCCAAATCCCTGCTAAGCCCAAGCTTTCATATCTTGCTTTCTCCCCTGGTCCTCATGCCAGACTAACCTTGCATACCCTTGGATTAGGCTCTGCCTGAATGTAGCCTTCAGAATTTATACCTGGGACATTCAATTAATTCATTTATGAAAACATTCATAAGTCATTCATTCATTCAACAGGCTGTTTAAACCTAGTAAGTGTGTTTTTTTATTATGCATGTTTCCATCATTTGTTTGTAATATATTTTTTCACAAAATGATTTTTATAACCTTATATCAGTTGTACAGGGGAGTTTCATTGTGACATTTAAATATGTATTTACAATGTACCTTAATTAGACTTACCACCTCCATTATTCTTAGAACAATTCAACAGGTTTCATTATTCAATTTTCATACATGTATACAAAGTACATCCACCATATTCATCCTCCCTCACCCTCTCTGTTTACCTTCCCTCCTTTCGCTGGTATCCACTCCTGGACAGGACCATTCAACACACTTTTGTTAGATCTTTTTTATGGATGACAAAAAGGACATAGATGCTGCCCTTGTCTGTTGGGAATAAATAAATGCCCACAAACAATTCTAGAAAATGTCAGGTTGGTAAATATCAAAAAAGGGGGGAGGGGCAATAATTTCTCTGAATGGGTGGAGTTAGGAAATTCTTTACATCAAAAGGTGGAATTTGCCCTAGAGCTTGAAGACTGATGAGGATATCACTAGGTATAAATGAAGTCACTGAGTATTTGGGAAAAAAACTAGAGATCAATGTGGCTGGAGTATATATGGCATATTTGGGGAGACTAGCTATTTACAAAGTTTAAAAGAAAGATGGAGCCTGATTTTAAAAGGGCTTGTATATCATATTACAAACTTCAGGCTTTATCTTATAGGTGACAGGCAAATATTGAGTATTGTAAATCAAGAGAGTGATGCAAATGTGTCTATGTCTAGTTTGTCTAGTAGACTGCTAAAGAAAAAGATCAGAAAGGCAGATCTGTTGAAGACAGACTAGACTTATTCTTTGGGTGCCTAGAGGGTACCAAAAAGTACAGTGACTTGGAGAACTTGGAATTTAGTACCTCTCTACACACATTTTGATGGTTAAAGCTCTATGAAGATGGAATGCTTTTCATGCACTCAGGTTACTGTAGATGATCAGAGACTAGATGCACAACAGTTGAGAATTAAGTGTGAGATGAGAATGAGGTTTTAAAAATGGCCTTGAATGTCCTTTTTTAAAATTTCTTTTATTCATATTTGCATACAATGTTTGGGTCATTTCTCTCCCCTTCTCCCCGCCCTCTCCCTTTCCTGCCGCCCCTTCCATCTCCCCCCTATCCCCTAATGTCCTTTATATCCTCAGACTACCAAATTTTATCATCCCACTTTTGGTACAATGAATAAGAGTTTTCTGGTATTCTATTTCCCAATGAACACTATGAAGAGTCTCAGATGTTGAAGAATTATACTCATAGTTGGGAGAAGTTGAAGAGCTACAATCCGTAATATTATCAAAGAAATGACAGAATGTCTCTGCCTATAACCATCTGTCTATTAAATGGGATGTATGCAAGAAGGCAACATTAGAAAGGATGGTGGAAATAACATTATTTAAAACAACCACAATAATCCAAAACTCAAACATTAAGCACCATCTTCCCAAAATGCTCTTTTCTCTCTCTCTCTCTTTCTTCCTCTCTCATACACACACACACACACACACACACACACACACACACACACACACACACACAATTTAAAGGTCCTTAGGCATCCCAATGTTTATTTTCCCTAGCATTTGCATTGACATAAGTATAAATAATTGAAGATGTCATAACTCTGAGGTCTAGTATAGGTAGATGCATTAAGGGCATACCATAAACCACTTTTTCTCTAATTCTTTTAAAATAATAATAATAATAAGATATAAAAGAGGCATAAAACAAAGAGTTGATCTCTCAATTTAAGTGGATAAATTCATCTAAACATACTGCTCATCTGTTTCTGGCTCTTGTTGAAAAAGATGCATGTCTGGAACTCACTTTAAGCTCTAGTTAGAAATATAAGCTCCACATTTCAAACTCCAATCATAGTGTCACTCAGAAAACCAATGCAATAATGATTCACATTTTTGCATCAATAACTAGGGTAGGGAAGGGGAAAGTGGTGAGATTGGTGGTGCAAGAGGAGTACAGAGAAGAATTGAGGGTGAAATAACAAGAAAGTCTAGAAAATAACTGAGTGCAAGATAACCTTGCTCAACAATCATCTCTGCAGGGATTGGATAGTCAGTAATAATGAAATATGCGTACCCACTACCATCTCCCACCTCCCACCAAGGAAATAGGGTGAAAAGCAAGGTGTGGGCCAAGCCACATCGTCTCCCAGTGCTAGAGGTCTGGGTCCCACAATAACTTGTCACCTGATGTCACATTAATAATATTGGGTTCTTGTACACAGCTCCACAGAATAGTGATGCCTATAGGATCTGGTCTCCTGGTGCCGTTCTTAAAAGCAAGACCTCACTCTCCTCATCACTGGTACTTTCTGGCTATGACTTAAGAAGCTGCCAGATACTCTGTGTCATGAACTGGAATGAATGCATTACTGCCTTCCCACTCCTAAAAGGCATTCATACAATACATAAAAATTATTCTGAAACTTGTGTATCCTACTCTTAGCTTTCACTTTTGGGCTTCTGACAGTAGTCTAAAATTTCAAGTCAAAGATGGGGAAGCTGAAGCCAGAAAGGGTGAGGTAACCTAGTGGCAGAGCTGGGATTAGAACCAGAGATCTTATTTCTAATTTAAAATTCTCAATTTAATTTTAAATTGGTTCTCTCTTTAACTAAGTCATTCCTGCTCTAATTCAGTACAAGACTCTCTTGTGCTCCTTTCTAGACCTGCACTGTCTAATGTATAGTAGCCAATAGTCATGTGTGGGTGGGTATTTACTTTTAAATTAATTAAAATGAAAGAAAATGTAAAATATAATCCCCTGGTCTCACTGGACATTTTGATAGTGTTCAAAAGACACATGTAACCAGTGGCTGCTAAATTGGAGAGCACAGTTATAGACATTTCCATCATCTTAAAAAGTTATATTAAATAGTGCTATAGGTATAGACTGCTCTTTGTGACCACTATTTCATTTGCCATACCATACTAAAGCTATTGATAAAGAAGAAGAGAATCCAAATGAATGATATACAGATGAATCAATTGGCTTTTTCAAAAACTGAAGGGACACACAGAGCAACTGGTTGTCTGGCGTGAGATATGATCTGTCACCTCAACTCTTCCACCAATGACCTAGATCTCAGTGAGGTGATGACTTGTGGACATAAGCAAATTCATTACAAGAAAGATCAATATGTGCAGAGACTGTGGGGAGAATCCATCAAGATGAAATAATTCCCCTTATCTTGCATAATGCCAATGAGAACTTGGCTGGCATTTTTACCTCCTCTCCTAGACCCTATAAAGCATTGGCTTGAGGAAGAGAGGCCATATTTTCACTTTCTCCAGGACCCTGGTAATGTGCTGTCCCTATGGCCACAGTGGCCCAAGCTGCATCAGGTGTTCTGGCCTCTCTGCCTAAAGAGGGTGACTGTACTGAACATAATTGAAATCAGATTCCATTCATTTTGCCAGGGAATCCACTGTTTTCTCCATGTGGCAGAGGCCAGCATGTTGCTAGATGACTTGGAATGCTGGACAATGAGACTTGCTAGTCTCAGCTGTTACTCAATGCCCAAGGCCTTGTTTTCTTCCAGGAAGGCTGCTTCCACTCCCCTACCTTTCCCTGCACCTGAGCCCCAGAATCGAACCTAACTCTTCCATGTGAGTTACAGGCCAGTCAGCCACTGTGTCAAGGCCGGGGCTCATTAGCTTACTTAAACTGAGGGATTAAACTAGAAAACAGGGGCAGTAAAAGGAGATCAAACTAATGGTGTGTGAGCTGCTCTGTCTTTTAGTCTTAGGTCAGAGCAGTGACAAGAAGGGACCTGTAAAGGTACTTAATCTGCTCTTTTTGGGCCCGATACAGCTGGATCCTATGGGGAGCTCATTTTTCAGCCTTGGGGCACTAGAATCTGGGGAGAGGCATCAGTACAGCACCAGAGAAAGTTTTTCATGTTGTATTTCTGAGGAAGAGCAGAGGTGATTGATCTGTAACTCCTCTAGGTCCTGTGACCTTTATGGACTGTCCCAATCTCACTCCTTCCTACCTTAAGATATATCCCTTCTCACATATGAGTAAGGAAGAGGTTTAGGTGAAGTGAAAAGTTTTCCAAGTCTTAGAAAGTTCTGATGTCTCTGCTTAAGATCAAGGCTGCCTTTCCTCCCTATATCTCATCATGGAATTTGGAATGTAAAAGAATCCCCTTCGGTGGGAGACTTGCTTCTAAGATGGCCCTCAAGACCTTTAAGCCTTTGAGAGTATATACACTTCCTTCCAGTTATGCAGTCAGGCAGTAATCTAGATTTGTTGTGAAAGGACTGGGCATATATATATATATATTTAAGGTCCCAATTCAGTTACATTTTGATGTTGATTATCCTTGATGGGCCTCACCTAATCAGAAGAGCTCTTTACTGGCCTCTTACTGGGAAGACCTTCATCAAGTGAGGAGATTTCAATACAGGGAAGATTTCCTGTTGCTGGCTTTAAAGGTGTTGAGGTCCACATAGAAAGGAAAGAGGATATCCTCCAGGAGCTGAAAGTGGCCCTTGGCTGATAATCAGAAAGGACACAGGAATGGAAACCTTAGTCCTGCAACTACAAAGACCTGAATCATGTCATAATCATACAAGCTTGGCAGAGGACCATGAGCTAGAATGCAGCCTGGTCAATGTCTTGATGTCATCCTTGTGAGACCCTGGATTGAGAACTCAGTTGTGCTGTGCTAGGCTTCTGACTTACAGACTTGTGAGTTGATGCATGGATATTGTTTGAAGCTGCTAAATTTGTAGTAATATGTTATGCAGTAATATGAAATGAGTATACTTCCTTAAAGAAGGTGGTATAGGGCAAAAAAGTAAGCATTAGAGTCAGACAATCTTAGGTTCAAATCCTGGCTCTGCCAATTACTAGCAATTACTATTGCCAATTACTATTCTTTGGTTAGCTTCTCTGAAATTCAGTTCTCATTTATAAAAAGAGGGTTCTGCCTCCTATGTCTTAAGCCATTTATGAGGACTAAATCAAAGAATGCTGGGCACAAAATGGTTTCTTCACTCTCCATCTGTTTCTGAAGAGTACAGAGTGAATGGTTTGTAGGCATCCTAACTCAGCATGCGGAAAGGGAGAAAGCAGGAGTGACTGAGGAACAGATATAGCAGGGGAGGTAAAGATAACACATTATGAAATGAACAATAGTGGAGTGTTTTTTAAGTGCATGACGGCCTATAAAACTAAATTGTGATTTAAAATGCAATTTTATTTTATTTTATATATGTTTTATTACAGTATATTAAATTGTACATAGTAAAGACTTTCATCATGACAATTACATGTAACTTTAAATGCTAAGTAAGCATAAAGGTATGCTTGGTGAGAAGCTGCAAGTTCTGTGAAACCAGACTAGGCTGAATTTATGTGAATGCATGTGAACAAGTGTTTGTGCAGTGCTTATATTATATATTATAATGCTTAAATCTAAGGGTCATGAACCTTCATATGTCAGGCAGATAGATAAATGAGTAAAAAATTCTGGTAAATATAAATAGGAGGGTCTGGGGACAGTGACAGTGACTGATGCCCTGCCTAGAGAACACCTATGTCAATTTTCCAAACAAATACTATTCTGGACAAACAATTCTGCAGGTGAATTTTGGCTTGGGGAAAGACAGTTCATGGCTCCTGGCTTCAATCATGTCATCCACTTTCCCAGGATTAGAGTCATATCTCACATAAGTCTTTAGGATTAGAACATCAGAGGAATACTAGATTAGGAACCAAGGGAACTCCTGGGGGATCTTGGGAATGTCCCTTTCCTTCTCTGATCTTAGCTTCCTTATCCATGTATAAGGTAGTTAAGAGCAAAGACTCTGGAGTCAGACCATCTCATTTGTAATCCTGGTTCTATCGCAAACTAGTTGTGTGACTTTTGGCAAACTTCTGCCTCTCTGTACCTCAGTTAATTCCTTTGTAAAATGGGGACATCAGTATTTGATCTGCCAGATTTTTTTAAGGAATATGGACACAGTGGTGGAACCTGAGAGTAGAAGGCAGATTTTATTCCACAAAAAGAACTCTTCAAGACTAAAAAATGCACTGAACTCAAGGAGGCAGAATGTACTAATGATATTGAAGTTCTAAAATGCTACTCACAATAAAAGGCTCATTATTGGTTGATGATGGTATGAGAGTTGACCTTGAACAAATCCCTTGATTTCTCTTATACCTCAGTTTTCCCATGCATATAATGGTGACAATATGACCTGACTAGTGCACAGAACTGTTTTTATGAAGAATAGAGCTAATCGAGTGAAAGCTCTCTGAATCCTGTGAAAGTGTATGCTAATGGAAGGCTGTGATGTTTTTCAAGAATGGATCTCTACTCAGAAAACGTTCTGAAAAACTGCCTACAGGCACCTTCCATCTTAGACATAGCACCAAGGAAAAGGTTGGGGAGTCAAGCGGCTCCAAACACCCCACCTTCTTTCAAACCAGAGTAGCAGTGGTTTATTCTACACCTACATTTGGAACTCCACGTCAGATTTTGTTGAAGAAAAGATTCCACTTCCCAAAAAACAGAGCCTGGAGGCTTGGATCTTGCCTATCTCTTCCTCTCCCCTCCAAATCAATACTTATTTTATGGATGGGGATGCTGAAGGCCAAAGATAAGTCCTGTTCAAGGTCACACAGCTAGAAAGTGGCAGGTATCTTAATCCCTAGTGTGGCACTTTTTGCTTTTCCTCTGGTTAAGTGGCATGTAGCTTAAGAGATGCGCCAGTGGTGGGAGTTGGAGTTGGGTGGGGAAGAACTATGACAGGGACAAAAGGCAGGGAGCAGAGCCAGTCATTGGCAGGCATGGAGTGAGAGACTGGGGGGTGGAGGTGGGGAAGCAACTGAGTAGGATTAATAAGTGTACACCAAATTCCCTTAGGCAAGGAGACTCCTTGGTCCTTCCCCCAACAGCCCCATTCTCCTCCTAGTCCCAATTTTGGGTCAGAGGAATAGCCAGTGAAAGAATATCAAATTTTATCTTTCAAGGTTTATGCTGGACTATTTAGTCTAATGGTTTTAGTTCATGGAGGAGTAAACATAATTAATAATAGAATGATATGCAATGCTGCACATCCTTGCCAAAGCACCGTATCTGGCGGAAACTGTTCCCAAGTCTCCTTTCTCTGACTACCGAGCCAGAAGAAAGGGGTTCACTGCCCAGATGCCATCCTGAGGGGCACAAGGTCATTACCAAAAACCTGCTCATGTGAAATTGCAGAGCCTGGAAACGCTTTTGCATACCAGGCTTTTCCACTGGAAAAAGTAACTACATGAATTTAGAGCATACATGCTTTTACAATTACATTTAAACCGACATTAAAAACAAATGTGAAACAGTCCATGATGAACAGGTCAGCATGACCTGGAAACAAAGAGAATAAAAAAAAATAAAATAAAATAAAAAAAGAAAGAAAGAGAAAAAGAAAAAGAAAAAAGGCCCAATGTTAACAGCATTAATTCTGTCAGTCTGTTGTAAGTAAGAAAATGCCATTGGTGTATTAATGGTTTTATTAAAGGAAAGTTTCACTAGAAGAAACACAAAACATCGAAGCAAATAGAAAGCAGTTAAAAAATAAACCACATTAGCCTTTCAATCCAACATTAGGGAACTTCTTTGTTGGCCTGGAGATTAAGATTCTGCCCAACGGAGGGGGAAACTCTCCTTCTAAAGTCCTTGCTTGGCTTTTTTCCAGAATGTTGCTGACTCAGGGGAAAAAGAGAGAGAGAGAGAGAGAGAGAGAGAGAGAGAGAGAGAGAGAGAGAGAGAGAGAAGAGATGGGAGAAGGAAGAGGTGGGAAACTGCAGTCCCCTGGGAGACCTGCAGTTTCCCAGGCAAGGCAGGGAGAGCACTTTTGACTTTTATGTTTGTTTGCCCCTGACTTCACAGACTGCATCTCCACCAGAAGGAAACTGGTTTCATTATTGAAGCACTGAGGCAGATAGAGCAAGATATTACAAACTCTAAGTGCCTCTTCTTTTACATCAATGCAGTGTTTGAGGCTGGCTTGGGAAGTCTCACACCTCATGCAGAGGCAAGTATGTGACTGAGGGAGTAGTGGTGGAGTGTGGGAGCACAAAGACCAGAAGTAAGAGGGAAAGTCAGATCCACTTTTCTCCACCATTCTAATTTTAGCAGAAAATAAGAGAAGCAGGCATTGCTTCTCAAATTTTGCCTTCTTCTTCCTTACGAAAGGTTCAAGTGTGTGGGCTCCTGAAAACAGTCACCTTGACTCTGTTTCAGAAGAGAACTGTCTGACTCTAGTTTCCTCTTGTGTTTTAAGAGACAGCTGACAGTATCTCTTCCAAGAGAAGCTGAAATCTGGTCCTTATTTACTGAATGCCTGTGGATCAGCTACTGCCTTCATTTCAGTGATGGGGACTGACAGTAAGAGCTAGGTCCTTGGCAGGGATCCAGAAAAATGGAAAGGAAGGGTGAAACTCCACGAATTGCCCAATAAACTAGTAAAGATGGCCACAGGAACCTCAGACAGGCACAGTAGCTTCTTGTCCACCGTAGCACCTACTGCCATCAACAAAATTTCTTCCCATCACCACATCATGAAGAGCAAGCGCAACTGAGTCAGATTTTTACTGTATTCACCTGAGTCAATGCCTGGCTGTCCTCAGATACAATCAAAAGCACAAAGCACTCTGCCAATTCCAAGCTATGTTACAAGAAGCAACAATCATGAATATGTACAACTAGACAAATAGCAACTGGTGCTCACATTCCTGTGAGATAAGGAAGACACTATCAGCCTTGCTGGAGAAAGTCATCAACCAAGAGAGTAGCTCCCAGCCCCAAGGTGGAGTCTGTGTTGAGGAGCGAAGGCTCAAGTTCCTAAGCTTCAAACTCTAGGTTTTTCCAGACTATCCTTTAGAGCCCTCATTTTGAATGAAGCAGGTCACCCTTTCTTCAGTGTCTGGTTCTTTTGAAATGCTTGCAATTGCCAAACTGGAACTTTTCTAATATGAAAGAGAGACACTGTGTAGTGTGGCAGCTTAAAAATGAGCTGGCACCTAGCAAGCTCCATAATCAGATGCCCGAGTCAGGTCCTCTGACAAAGGAGGCAACATAAAAATTTGGGGAAAGGAGGTGGTTGCCATTTGTAAAAGATATTCCAATTTCTCATTTCCTATCTACTTGTAAGACAGGAGTGAGACAGGGAAATGGAAAATTGTTTACTCAGAGTTTCCCCCTCTTTTCTGCTTTATTGACAAATATACTAAAGAATTTTTATATGTGTGTGCATGTCTCTGCGTGCAATGGGCAAGAACTTATTTTGGGAAACTTATGTGGGTGGAGAGAAGAGAGGTAGAGTTTAACAGTTTTGTTACAGCCACTCCAACATCAACCAAGACTCTTTATTGGTGGTCTTCTGAATTTCTTGCAGCAGTCAAGCAGTCCCATGACACTGCCAGCATTATTACTGAGCCTGGAAATGGAAATGCTTAGAAATTAATGTCTGTGTGCCTATCAGCTCATTAATCAAAGTTTCTTTGCCTTATTTTTCCATCCTGGGGAAGAGTGCTAAGTCTCTTTTTGTTTCATTGTGGCTGGCAAGACACCTTGCTGTGCAGATTTGGGCCGGTAACCTTTCATTTTGGTCAAGCTCTAGATTTTCTTCTTAGTCCCAAATGCTAGCCCAAGTTTGCCGTAGGTGCTTGGTGTTTACATGTTTTTTAATTGCTGACTGCTAGGAGGCTGAAATGTTCCTCAACAATTTATTCTCACTTCAGTCAGGAAGCATTGACCCAATGGGCTATTAAGCTGGGGCAAAGAGGACATTGATATACCTGTGTTAAGACATCTAAAAAGTTTAGCACAGATTAACTGGACTGAGAAGAATGGAGCCAGATTCTAAAAGAGGTGATCCAGGATAATAATGACATTTATAGTTTTCTTTCTAGATATGGAAATATTATCAATAATAGATAGTCTGAAGGTTCAACTGGTTTCTGGATGGTCATGTATTTTTTTTCCCTTAGTACTACTTCTAAGCACCATGATCTCAACAGATGCCTAAAATCTCTTAAAAGCTAGCTTTCTCAGGTAAACGATCTATATATAAGTTCAGTACAATAACAAAATATTTTAAACCTTTGTGTTTTATTTGTTTTGTTGTGGTGCTAAGGATGGAACCCAGGGTCTTGAACATGGTAGGTCAGCACTGTACCACCGAGCAACAGTCCCAGCCCTGCCTTTTTACTCCTTTTTTTCTTTTCTTTTTTGTGTTACTGGGGCTTGAACTCAGGGCCTTCACCTTGAGCCACTCCGCCAGCCCTTTTGGTGATGGATATTTTCAAGTTAGGGTCTCATGAACTATTTTCCCAGGCAGGATCAGGTACCTGCAGCCATTACGTAATTTGGGCCATAACTGTGATTTGGCCTAGGTTGCCTTTGCATCCTATGACATCCTATGATAAAAATGCTACAGACATGATCTTTAGTAGATTTAGTAGCCACTGGTAAATATTCTTGAGATGCTTAGGATGGTTTGCTGTTGATCATTAATACATTCTTGTTTGATTTTCCAGGTAAGAAATGATATACACATCTACAAAATAGACTGTCTAGGCTAGATGATTACAGGATAGTCTTCATCTACACCTAAGTCATCTAAGGTATATTCCAGAGAACAATGTTTTGGTAGGAAGTAAACAGGTGTTCTGTGAAAAATTGGGATATGTGGTTTACTTAACTTTGGGAATCCTGAGTTACAAAATTCTCCAGTTTACTGCAGTACTCAACAGACCTGCAATATGCTAATATGCACAGTAAACCTTCTCAAGAAGGACCGTAATATGCAAGTTTCCTTCACTTATTTGACTATAGAAACCATTTTTCATAGAGCACGTAATAGAAACTTTTCTCAGAACTCAAACTGAGAAACACTGTCCTAGACCAAGGCAACTGGCTTTTGGTATACAGGTAGACATCTCATACAAACCACTTGCCTTGATCTAGTCAGATGTGTCCTTATGTACATGGTCAGCACTTGCAAGTATCAACAGAAGAAGTGGCAACTACACTCAGGAACCAATCTTAGATATTTAACAAAATTTGATGCTAAAAATTTCTCTCTACATGCCCTACTGTCTCTTTTTCTCACTAGTACAACATTCATGCTGCCATCAATTCTCTTTACAAAACCATACAGGCAAACAAATAATATGATATGTGGTTGTGTCTCTCTGGTGGTCATAAATCTTCAACTGTTTGAAGGCCAAACTTCTAAGCACAATAACCAACTTCATTTTCAGTATGGTTACAGCTTGCCTTCCTCATTTTACCATCTCTGACCATATTAAATTACTTGCTGTTCCTCAAACCCTCGTTGCATTTTTATGACCCTATGCTTTTATTCAAACTGTGTGTGCTCTTTGCCTTGAATGTCCTTTCCCTTTTATTTCACTAAACTTCTTCCCAATAATTTCAAATTTATCTTTTAAGGCCAAAGTGTATTTATTATCACTCTCTCCCCTTGTGTAACTTTTAAAGCAAGGATCATGTCTTATTTGGTTTTCGTTTTCCCAAATACCTAGCATAGCATCTGATACATAATTGGCACTCAATAAATATTTGCTAAATGAAGGCATAAACGAATGTATGGATGGAAAGATGAGAGCACTAGTTTCTTGGCTGACAGGAATGATGGATGGATAGATGGATAAATAATAGATAAATGCTGTGAAGAACTATGCCATGAATGGTATTTCAGCATTGGAATCAATCTCTTACATTCAGGACATGTGATCTAGAAGTATCAACCCTGGGCTTCTCTTGTGCATGGTAAATGATGAGATAGCTGGTATCAGGACTATCTTCAACACTGGAAACTGCAGAATGTTCATACTGTCCATGATGACATCAGACCATGACTAGGGTCTCCCTGAGCTATCTTAGCAACTACAGAATTCAAGGAGGTTATTAAACCTGCAGATATGTTTTTATTGTCATATGCAAAGTTAAGTCTCCTAGTAGGAAGTGGACTTCTCAAATAACCTTTGAAGGAAATGTTGCACACCTCAGATTTTCACATGCTCGGGAGATCCATAGTCTTTCTCTTCTTCTGGGGTTTGGCTGCCACCTGAAATTCCCAAAAGGCCCACAACCTTCCATGGATCAGAAGAAGGAATAAAGAGGGGCAATGCTATTTACTAACATCTGAGAACTTAAGAATTGCAAAATACAAAAATAAATAATATTTGGGGAGGCATAGGAGGGCAGGTGGGAAGAAGGAAAAGGTCAGGACAGAAGATGACAGAGGGGACAATTCTTTTGTCCTCATTCCATCTTGGAATCTTGGAAGTGCAGAGAAAAGTGAGAGATGTCTGTGCATTTATTCTAATTGTGTACTGTGAAAAAGTCACAGCTAATTCACTGGAGGGAAGATCCTTATCTGGACAGTTATATTTATATGTGTTTTCTGAAATGAAAAGTAGGCAAGAATTTAAGTTCTTGAAGCAATTAGCAATATGTGTTTTTCAAAAGCAGCTAGAAATGAATCATGTAAAAAGAAAAGCCTATCTTTTTCCTCAATGGGCAGCTGAGAGTCTGCAGGTAGTTTTTAAGGGAGCCATTCAAAGAATGCAACCACTTGCAGGATGCTTTCAGAAACACCACAAAGAAAGAAGAAATGAATGGGTAGGTAGGACCAGAAACAGGAAGGAAAAGACTATATGTATTAAGCATCTCTGAGCTGAGGAGCTCCCGTCACCAGTGAAGGGAACACTACAGAGACAGCTGGGTTAGAGATCTTGAGACGTCACAACCAGGCAGCCATCAGCTGCAGAGTGCCTGCTTCTCTAAGCCCTTCTGTCCTCCATTCCCTCATTCTATCCATCCTGTCTACTTTTAGACATGTAATGTAGCTTATGTAGGTGTGAACGGAGGTAACTAAAATTACCATGCAAATCAAGGCATTCAAGTCTCAATTACTTGTATTTCTGGCAGCAGAGAATACGTAATTCAAGGAAGGGCTGGTAAACTTAGAGTTCTTACTATTCTAGCCACAGAATCACAAAATGTTAGTACCGGAAAGGTTCTTGGTGAAGCCCACTTGCCCAACTTTTTGATGTTTGCAGAACTGGGCCTCAGAGGGAGAAGAAACTTGGCCATGCTCAGCCACATTCCTATCTGCTGCTTTGTGAAGTATTATATAATTTTGATTTAAGGGATGAGAAGAAAAAAATGAAATTATATGAATTGTTTTTCAAGGTGATCAAACTGTCTAAGCTAGATCAAAATCTTATGAAAATGAGAGTCTATTGCTAAAGTAGTCAGTCACAAGGATCCCTGTGTACTGATGCTCTCTTTTTTCCTCTGTTGTTTGAGAAAAGGTTGGTATATGCTGAATTTATGAATTGACAATAGACTTTGGAAAGGATTTTGTAAGGAAGGCAGGGAATGTGAGGATAAGTTCAGCAAAATGTAGAAGTTTGTATTACTATCATATACATATAATACCATATCATATAAAAATAGTGAACAAAAAAGTTTCTTTTTTGAGCTGTGGCTTAAGGAGGCAAACACTTTTTTTTTTTTTTTTTACTGACATGATATAGCATACAATTTTCTTAATTACTAGAGTTAGCTTCAAAACAGGATCCTGGTGGTGATTTTCAGCTTGAGGTAGTCAAGAGTGATTTCTGGTGATCCTCTTCCTGTTGGAGCTGTTACATATAGGGCTAGCCAAGCTACTCAGGGTAAAAACCATTTAAATGTGCTATGATAATTTTCCCAGCTGACAGTGACCTCACTGTCATAACAAGATCCCCACATTTGTCTAGCACTTTGTGATTTATCAAAGATGTTCATATTCAACTTGTCATCTGATCCTCAATGTAACTATGTAAGGGTAGTATCTCTGAATTATAGATGAAGAAATTGAGGCTCAGAGGGAGTACACAGTAAAGAATGGAGCTGGGCTTTTGACCTAGGTCTGTCTGACTCCAAAGGCAAAGCCATTTACATGAAATCAAGAATCTGTAACTTGTGGGAGTTTCTTGACATTTATCAGCCTGAAGTCTTAGTGCCTAGCACAGTGATTGTACACAGGAGACACTCAGTAAATATCATGGGAATGGAACTGAAATGAAAGCTAGACACAACACTTCTCAGTTTATTTTCATTGTATTGATCAAACCCACTCAAATTTGAGTACAATTCCCAATAAACCAATATGAAAACTTACTTTACAAATTTTTGTCTGATTGCTGTACAGTATAGTGAAATTTTCCGTTATACACAGGTTTGTTTTTAAAGGGGTTCACTATAATTAGGTTATAAGACTTTTTCTTTTTCCTTCCTTCCTTCCTTCCTTCTTTCCTTCCTTCCTTCCTTCCTTCCTTCCCTCCCTCTGTCCCTCCCTCCTTCCCTTCCTTTCTTCCTTCATTCCGTCTTTTCGTTTGTTTTGTTGAGGCAGTGTCTTACTATATAGCCCAGGCTGACCTTGAATTCACTCTGTAGCCCAGGCTGGTCTTGAACTTGTGATCTTACTACCTCAGCTTTCTGAGTGCTGGGAGTAACACCATACCCAGACATCAGACTGCTTTATAATGGAGGATATAGGCTAAGACATGGAACTAATGCTTAAGATTTAGACCTAAATGTAAGGAGGGCTTTTGTGACTGTAAAAATTTACCTGTATCAAACTGGACTTTGATACAGGTCTTGTCATCAGATGGCAAGCCAGGAACCACTATCTCTTACATAGGATTCAATGAAAGCTAAAAAAATTGAGAGGTTAAGTGTAATAGAATACTTGCCATGGATTTGCAACATTCATATGGAGGAAAGTTCCTTTTTCTCTATCTTTGCCACCTTTCCTGGCTTTTCCTCTGCAATCCCTACCCATCCAGTCTTCTTCCAGACTACAATTATAGGATTTCTTTAGGGTTCACCAAGAAAGAAGAATCCAGGTTGATTTTCTCAAATATTTGAATCTTATTTAATGTGGTTGCCTGGAAAGTCACTCAAGGGCTTCTGCCTGTGATAGCTGAGACTACTAGATATTACTTGAGATGATTCTGATCAAAACTGCCTCAGATTAAGCTTTGGTCAATCTGTTTATGATATTTTGGTCTGTATAAAGAACACTACTGTGCTGGGGGTATAACTCACATGGTAGAGGTCCTATCTAGCAAGTGCAAGTCCCTGAGTTCAAACCCTACTACTAGCCTATGAGGAGGGATAAATAGGATATAGTTATCTACATGGAAACCCACACATGACCCTGATCCAGAGTTAGAAAACAAGTGAGTGTCTATAAATGTGCACATAGGCAGACAAGGTGTTAAGTACCTCATAGAAAGCTAGAGATGGACAATTGCTCTAAATTAGCTTTGAGAAGGAGGAGGGAGGGTTGCATTCCAAGCACTTGGGTTTTCCAAGCTGATAATAAATAATCAAGTATGAGACTACAGTTTCAGGTACCCTGAAATAGGCTTGGCTTTCTTTGAGTTCCATTTCTAAATCAAAGTATACTAATGAGCTTGCTTTTCTAATGAAAGATTGTATCTTTTAGGAAGCAGCAGGCAGCAGGGAGAACCCTGGCACTGAGTAGGTGCAAACATGAACAGATGAGAAATTTGGAGAAGGAAAATATAAGTGTCAGTCAACTGGTGTCAAGCCATTCTGGAACGATGACAGTGCTCATGGTAGACACAGGCTCAAGGGACAAAGAGCCTTATGAGAGAGGCTTAAAAGGGCTGTATCTTCCTTTTATCAAGCTACCATACTACTGAGAAAATGATTTTGGAAATGATCAATAGATTCGGAAAGAAAAGGAAATGATTAAAAGGCCTCTCATCCCTGGGAGATGTAGGATTGGAAATTGGCTTCATTTGGCAACCTAGTCATAGGATCCAAAGAGAAGCAGCTTTATCATTCCAGGTGGCTGGCTATACAACATACACAGCAGTAAGCTGAGGGATACTCCTTGGTGTTCAGAGCCAGCCTGTGCCTCGGTCGTTCTGCACCTGTTACTGATTTGAATTCATTAGTTCCCTCATCCTAGCTACTATTGAACAGAATCAGGCTAGTACCATTATGTACCCTTGGAAACTCTACTCAGTCAAGTCCATCCTCACTTACCCTCTGGTGTCTCCTGACCTCTGCTTCACACCTCCTGCTCCTATGCTGAACCCCAGAGTGGGGACTAGCATAGTTTAGGATAAAGAAGGCACAAACTGGCTGATGGCCACATTGGCTATGAAAGGCTCAGCTAGACTCTATAGCTGGGTCCCCGTAAAAGCATCGCAGAGGAAAATCAGGTTTAAGGAGAGAATTAGAGAGCGAAAGAGGGAGAGAGATGGAGGATAAGGAGAAAGAGGAAGAAAAGTATCATACCTCCCAGAGTCATTCCTGCTTCATAGCATTTCCGCAGACGACAAGATGGACAATTTTTTCTTCGGAATTTATCAATGGTGCAATCATTTCTGCTGGCACACAGGTACTTTTGTTTCCCTGGGAGAACACATACAAAAATATCAGACTTAAATATGTTTCCAAGTCTCTTTCCTTGAGCATTTCTAGGCAAAAAGGCATGAAGATATATCCTACCAGATGACAAAAGCAGACAATCACCCCAAACAATTTGAACACACAGAATCTAACTATTAAAATGGTGTCATTTAATTGTGTGCTATATTGCTTGATTTTCATATGTGTGTAGGCCCTGTTGATATTGTCATTATTAGGATTAATCACTGGTTTTTAAAAATAAGATGCTCTATCTTGACTAAAAGCCAATGAATGCCCATGAGAAGATGATCAATTGAGGAATTCTCACTCCTTTAGCATGGCACAGCAGGGACTTAGGATCAGCTAATGTATCCTCCTACTGACATCTGTATTTATACATAGAGTCATACTTGAAGTAATAAGATGTTTATTTTTCATAACACCAGTATAGGTAAAACTTCCATAAAAGAGAACTCTATGAGCCTAATGGCTGCTTAAATTGCTATTGAGCATATTCCCAATCTTTCAGGTTACAAAAATCAAAGAGATAAACCCCACTCTTTATGTGCTGAGTCACAGCTAACGAAAAGAAGTCCTTTGAAGCCAGCAGAGGAGCAAAGATCACTATTGTGCACAGCTGGAGTCATTACAGATACACAGAGAAATGCGCACGTGCACACACACACACACAATCCTCATGATAACAGCCACTCAAAGAAAGATGTGGAGTTCCTCTCAAAAACATGTATTTTGGCTGGGTATTGGTGGCTCAGGCCTGTAATTCTAGCTACTCAGGAGGTGGAGATCAGAGGATTGTAGATTGAAGGCAGCACCTGCAAAAATGCTCACAAGACCCTGTCTTAAAAGCTCGGTGTGGTAGCATGCATCTGACGTTCCAGCTATTGAGGGAAACATAAATAGGATTGTGGTCCAGACCAGCCCAGGCAAAAAACAATACCCTATCTCAGGTCTGGAGGCATGGCTCAAGTGGTAAAGCACCTGCTTAGCAAGCACAAAGCCCTGAGTTCAAACTCCAGTACTGACAAAAAAAAATCCCAAAACTTATTTTGCTCAATGCTTTGCTCCTTTGCTCCCAGTACAAGCCTGGCACACAGTAAGCTCTCAAGAAGCAGGGATAGACTGACTGAATACACACGTGGAACAGAGAGATACCCAGATAAACAAAGTCACCAGCAGAAACAGACAAAAACACGTCTTTAGCTGCTTTCAAATATGCAGAACCTCTAATGCCTATAACCCTTCTCCAGCTTAAGCTTGTGTATTCTCCTCGCTCCATCCTTTTATTCTCCATGACCTTGGTATTTTTTCCTCACATTTATTGCTATTCATTGGGATACTGGATAGAGTGGGACTTAGGAGAAGCTTCTTCTGTCAAAGGAGAAATGTTTGTGGTAGGTAAGAGAAGGAAGAAAAACTGTAGAGCGATTGCTATTTGGAAGAAGGGGGAAAAAACCACAACAAAACACAAATTTAACTACAGCTCAGAGTTTTTCCCTTTTCCAAGTCTAAAATGTACAGATCAGGTGCAGAAATACATCTGCTATAAGAGGTTATTTTATGTGGGAGATTCAGTAGTAACCAACTCAGCAAAGCACTGCTTTTAAGAGCTACTTGCTAGAATATGGGGTTAGTGTTACTATAACAAAGGATTCTTTTCCTTCCTCTCCCTTTTTTTGTTTCCTTTTCTTATTTTTCTCTTTCGTCTTTCCTTCTTCCCTTTGTCAACGAACTCCAAAATGGAGGGCTTGAAGGAACTGTTAAAAAAGCACACCAGCACAACCCTTTCATTCCAAGGATGAATTCTGGGGAAGTAGTTTTCCTGAAGAAGCACACTGAATCAGAGGTCTCTGAAGAACAAAACTGTCATTTATTGGGCACCTACTGTGAACTAGGCCATTATTAGGGGTTTACATATGCCATTTAAGTGAAACATATCAGCAGCGCTTTGAGGTAGGTGCTATATTCACCTTTATTTAATAGATGAGAAAACCAAGGCCTTTAGGTCAGTACTCTTTCCACTGTGCCAAGAGATCTTATTTGTATAAGCAGAATACCTAATTTGGTAATAGCTTTTTTCTGCTACAAACTGAGGACTGTAATATATGCACAGAAATATGGTTCTATGAATGCCATGCAGACTTTGGGTGTCAGATCCTAGAAAACAGTCCCTTTAGTCAATTCCAGTAGGTTCAGTTCTAGCTCTGTGGGTGTTCTAGAAGTGAGGCACCACCACAGTATTGGTGCTGCTATGTTCCTCAAGAGTAGCTCATCACACTGATTACAGAAATAAGCTCAAGCTGGAAGTATTTGACTTCTTTGAGAAATCTTGTCTTCCACAGGTTACTAGCTCCTGGGCCTCAGAGGAGTTCTAGATTCCACTTCTGAAAGAAAATCAACATGAGCGAGGTTACAGTGAAAAATACAGAAAAGTGGGCTCATTCAATTTGGAATGCAAATCATTTCTTTAGTTCATACCTTTCCTAGGGTGTATTTTGGCTTAAAACAAGGTGACCTAAAGCATATATATCCTTGATGGTTTACTCAGGTAGAAGTCCAAAGTTGAGTACAACCAATGTAATTGAATATGAATTCAACATTTACCGAGCATGTATTATATGCCAGGCAATGTTCTAAGTGTTGATGTTACAGAAGAAAATCTTTACTGGACAAAAATATTCAAGTCCCAGTTTAAAGGACTGGCCCGGAAGTCACAAAATCTGGATCCTTGTTAAGCCTTATCATCAGTTTACTATATGACCTTGGGCAAGTCCTTTTCCCTTTCTGGATTTCATTGATAATATGAAATGGATTGAACTAGAAAGTCATTAAAAGATTTTCTAGCTCTAGCAGTCTTGAAAGCTGTCTAGATTTTATCTGCAGCATGAAATTTGCAGTCTTTCCTCTGGTGAACAAGAAATTATGCAAAATAATGGTCTCTTTTCTCTTTACTGTGTCCTTTTAGGATAGTAACTTACTGCAACGTTACTTACATCTAGAAACATTTACCCTGTACTCTTTGTTTTTTAAAACCATCCAGAAACATTTAAGATGCTTTAAAGTAGCACTGATGTTGCAAGCTATATTCAACATAGGCATAAACAACATGCTTATGCACAAATGTGTATTCATATGTATGTTAATGCACAGGTGTGTGTGTGTGTGTGTGTGTGTGTGTGTGTGTATGTGTCTATTCTGGAGTTCCTGAAAATGAGACCATGATCCACCTGCACAATTTGGGGCAGAGGCAGGAGATGGAACTAATAGCCTCTCAAGGTTTCTTCCAATCCACTTCTTTTATCTGAATGATCACTTCACCAAATGATGGCAGATCCAATGTAAAATCCCCAAGTTTCTATTGCTCCTTTCCTATTTATTCTATTTCTCTGCCTATATGGCTGAAGTATTTAGGGTTCTTAATAATAACATTAATTCCTCTCATTTGAATTTTAAACAAAGTTTAGTAATAATCTCATACAAAGTAGTTGAATTATTCTATATCCTATTATACAATAAAGAAAATGAGGCTCATTAAGATGAAATCATCTAATACTTCCAGCATTGTGTTGACTAGAAGTGGTGAGAGTGGACATCTTTGCTTTTTTCCTGATCTTAGAGGAAAAGCCAAAACTTTTTCCCTGTTGAGTATAAAGTTAACTATAGGTTTGTCATATATGGCCTTTATTTTGTGTCGAGGAACAGTCCTTCTATATCTGATTTGTTGACAGTTTTATCATGAGAAGATGTTGAGTTTTATGAAATGCTTTTTTGCCTCTATTGAGATAAGCATATTGTTTTTGTCCTTAATTTTATTGATGTGATGTATTACATTTATTATTTTCATATGTTGAACCATCCTTGAATCACAGGAATAAGTCTCATTTGATCATGATGAATGATCCTTTTAATTTGCTGTTGAATTTAGTTTGCTAGTATTTTGTTAATGATTTTTTTCATTTATGTTCATCAGAGATATTGATTTGCCAGGCATCACATCCTTCATTTGCTCCAAACCACAATCTGTAAGGCTATGACTCTAAAGGATTGGAAAGAATTTTGAATATTGTCTGGTCACATTATACCCACTTCTCCACATGAGACTTGAATTCCCCCGTAGCATCCCTGCAAAGTGATTGCTCCACCTTCTCTCGGCCCATCATATCTCTGGGTTCTGTTATAAGACTCTCTCTTCTAGCAAACTCATCTGTCTATAAGCTCTGGCCAACTAGACCTAATTAGAAACAGAATCTCTAAATTGTAAAGGGCCTTGCAAGATTTCTAATAGAGTGCCTGATGTGATAGTTGATTCCTCAGTTACAAAAATGGACACAAAGTATTGAGATGCATCAAGCCACAGCAAACTGGTGGTAGAACCAGCACTAAATCTGGAAATTGCATCTACTGGAGACATATTGTAGGTGGTTATAGACTAACGACAAAGCATTCTGAGAGTGTCAAGCATCTTTGTTTCTTATAACCTATTATTTGTACAAAAAGCTTTCATTGTGGTATTTCCATACATTAATATAATGTACTTTGACAAAATTCATCCCCCTTATTACTTTCTTATCTCCCATTCAGAAGTATATGGTCCTGTGGGTACAGTCTATATTCAGCTGACAGAGAAGTATGTGTGTAAGTGGGATCTGGGCCTGCTCCAAGGTGGTTCTACAAGGTTCTATGCTTCCATGCTATAATCTAGGTGACTGGATAATTAACACAGAGAATACAAACTCCTACCCAGGTCCCTCATGTCAGATATTACAAATATTAAACTTAGCTCTTTGACACTTGAATTTCAACAGCAAAATTGTATCAACAATCTATAACCAAGTTCTCACAAAATGTCATTGTGAAATGACTGGCAAAATGCAAAAAATCCTCATACATGCTGAAGCATGCAAGATCATACTCTAAAGCTACAAAAACAGACCATTCATTAAATCCTTTATAACTGTCTCATTAGAACAACCCCAAAGTTTGACTACTGTAAATGGTCAGATAATGGGCTGCCATGAGGTACTGCGCATGTGAGCTGTCTCTCAAATTTTTGACTGCCTGGTGGTGTTCTGCACCTTTCTTCATAGTCCTATTCTTTCAACATAAAACTTAAGTACAATTCAAAGCCCTAGCAGGAACTGAGGCTATGAGACAGTCTTTAGATTTTTTTTCTATAGGTTCCCTATTTCTATCAACCCTATGATTTTCCCATGCAGATGAATTGAGACCAATGTGTGATTAGGCTTCTTTCCATTTGTTTATTCTAAGAACTAGCATTTGCAGTAGAAAAGCTAAGGCAGGCTGGAGTTACCCACTAGTAGTGTCGTTGTATCATGAAAACAAAGAAAGGTTCTGAAGTATCATCCTCATTACTAACTTATAGAAAAGACTGATGATGAATGTAGAATTTATCATATTTTATATAGAGAGTGTTACTGAAGGACCTATATGAATGAAATAAAAACTTCATTGAGATATGTAAGAGAAGACCTGAACTAAATGGAAAGATGTATCATGTTCCTAGACAAGAAGATGCAATGTTGCAAGGATTTCAGTTCTAACCTCAATGAATTCCATAAGTTTAAAACAACCTAAACAAAATTTTGATAAAATAATCCCAAAGTTTATCTGGAGAAATAAAATGTGTGATAATGTCTCCTCCAGGCATTTAAAGTATTACTAAGTCATAAAATTACAATAGTTTGATAATGACTCCAGTATAGGTGTGATAATGTCTCTACTAGGCATTTAAAGTATTATTAAGCCATAAAATTACAACAGTTTGAAATTAACTGCAGCATAGATCAGTTAGCAGAAGAAATCAGGAAAGCAAAAAATGTACATAGTGTATGAAATACATCGTTGCAATTCAGTGAAGAAAGGATGGATTATTTGCCAACTTGGTGTCAAAACACCAGCTTAATTATTTGGAAAAAACCCAATAGCCTAGTAGTAGCTCTCATGCCAGTAATCCCTGCTACTGTAGACGTGGAGATCAAATAAGACTGCAGTTTGAGGCCAGTCTGGGCAAAAAGTTAGTGAAAATAGGTACATGCTTCTCATTCCAGCTATGCTGGAGAATTTAGAAAGGAGGACTGTAGTCTGAGGCCCACCCAGGAAAAAGGGGATTCTATCTGAAAAATAAACTAAAGTAAAAAGGGTTGGAGGCATTGCTTAAGTGGTAGAGCATTTGATTAGCAAGTGCAAGGCCGAGTTCAAACCCTTATATTGCCAAAAATAATAATAATAATAAAAATTAGGTTAAATTACTGGTTAAAATCAAAATAAATTTTAGATGATTAATCATGTTAATGAAAAAACAAGGAAATCACTGAAGTACTGATAGAAAATACAGGTGAAAAAGAAAGAAAATGTGAAGGTCACAAAAGAGTTTTTTAAGGCATGACAATGAAGGAAAGATAAATGAACATTTTGAAAGATTTAACTAGAAAATATTTAAAATTTCTTATGTTACTGTAAAATAAACATCATAATAAAATTTAAATAGAAACGACAAACTAAGAAAAAATGTTGCTATCAAGTATGTAAAATAATGGTCAATATCTTTGATATAAGAAGGTAAAATAGAAAACTAGGGAACAGAATGAATAGGCAATCTCATGAAGAAATACAAGTGACTAATAAACATAGGAAAACTGTCCACTTCCCCTGAAAATCATATAAAGACAAATTAAATATCATTTTTACAAGTCAGTTTGGTAAAGGTTAAATACTAAAGTGTTGGTGAGAGGTATTGTTGGTGGCAGTACAAATTCTTTAGAGAGTAATTTTGTAATATGTTTCAAATAATTTAAAAAAGTGTAGAGCCTTTTACTAGAAATTCAACTTCTAGGAATATTGTATAAGAAAATAATCAGACAGGCACAAAAGGAGTTCATTGCAGCATCATTTAAACAGGGAAAATTTGAGACATTTAAATGTTTATTAGTAGGGGAATGATAAATATATTATTCATATTCACGCAAGGGAACACTGTGCAGTTACTAATGATGATCTCAATGTCTTTTTTTGTAACTTGAAAGTATGTTTATAATATACCATTTTTTTAAACAACAAAAATGAAGCTATCAAACAGTATATTTGGTTGGAATCCAGTTTTAATATGTAAAGCCTTAGATACTATCTACTCAAGTTTGCATTAAATTGAAAAAAATTTGGTTGTTTCCATAATTGGCTATTGTGAATAGCGCTGCCTGCCATATGATCCAGCAATCCCACTCCTGGGGATATACCCAAAGGAATGCAATACAGGTTACTCCAGAGGCACCTGCACACCCATGTTTATTGCAGCACTATTCACAATAGCTAAGTTATGGAAACAACCAAGATGCCCCACTATTGATGAATGGATCAAGAAAATGTGGTACTTGTACACAATGGAATTTTACTCAGCCATGAAGAAGAATGAAATCTTATCATTTGCAGGTAAATGGATGGAACTGGAGAACATCATTCTGAGCGAGGTTAGCCAGGCTCAGAAGACCAAAGATGTTTTCCCTCATATGTGGACTTTAATCTAGGGCAAATGCAGCAATGTGGTTGGACTTGGATCACATGACAAAGGGAGAGATCATACGGGATATATAGGAATAGGTAGAAAACCCAAAACATGAAAGCGTTTCATGTCCCCACTCCAGAGGAACTAATACAGAAACCTTAAAGTGACAGAGGTTAACATGAGAAGGGGATCAGGAACCATTGTAAAGATCAGTTAGAGATGAATCAACATGGGTTGTAACACATGTGTACACGAAAGCAATGCTAGGAATATTTCTGTATAGCTATCCTTATCTCAACTAGCAAAAACACTTTGCCTTCCTTATTATGCTTATGTCTTTTCTTCAACAAAATTAGACATAAAGGCAGAACAAGTTCTGCCTGGAAGGGAGGGGGAGGGTGGAGGGCGGGGGAGGGGGGCAGGGGGGAGATATGACCCCAACAATGTATGTACATGTGAATAAATGAATAATTAAAAAATTGGCAGTATTAGTCTTTGAACTCAGAACTTTGAGCCAAGCCTCCAGCAAGTCATTAAATTTTTAAATTGAGAAATAACTGTACATATTTATGGGGTATAATGTGATGTGTGTATATATATGTTCATTGTCAAAAGATTCAATGAAGTTAATTAACACCCATCATTTCACCTAATTATTTTTGTTGTGAGAACATTCAAAGTCTACTCTCCTATCAATATTAAAATACACAATTCATTATTATTAACTATGCTTACCATGTTGTGCAATAGATCCCTAAAGTTTATTCCTCCTGTCTAATTGAAATTTTGAATTCTTTGATTAATAGCACTCCTTTCTCCATCCACTGGCATCCATTACCAGGCAACCACCATTCTATCTTCTGTGACTGTGAGTGTGATCTTTTTTAGCAACATTTATAAAGGCTATAATGTGGAAACAAACTAAGTGTCCATCATTGGATGAACGGATAAACAAAACGTAGTACATTTACACAGTGAAATACATTTAAAGGCTATATAAGCCTTTAAAAAGAAGGAACTCCTGCCATTTGCAATATCATGGATGAACATGGCGGATATCGTGATAGGTGCAATAAGCCAGGCAGCACAGAAAGACAAATGCTGCATGACCTCACTTATATATGGAATGTAAGAAAATACAACTAATCAAGGTTATTTTCTCTTTTGCAGTGAAATCTTTTTACAAACAAAACATGACATAGATATATAAAACAGTTAAAATTGAACCTAATATATAAAACATAAAATTAAATCTAATCTGCCTGAAGCAGACATGGGAAACTCAAAATTCCTTTTGCCAAACCATTCCATTTTCCCATTCTATGCAGGCAGTTTCAACCCAAGATGCCGTATGCTTTCTACTTAACCACTATAACTGAGCAAATATTTTATTTTCCTCTCTCCTGACTTATCTGCCTTGTTTGCTTTAAACCCATCCATTACCTCTTCAAAGTGACGAGGAGTAACACTTCACTTGCTTGAGGAGAGTAACTGAGAGAGGAGAACCTGCTATGGTTTTACTGGTACTCTTCAAGGTGACTGTGAAGATGCTATCTTATTTAATTCTTTCAAGATCTTTTCCAGGTAGATAACATCTTTATTTTAGAGATGAGAAAAATCAGATTCAGAGACGTTGAGTGAGTGGCACAAGCAGGATTGGAATCCAGGTCTGTATGACCTGTGTCCTCTGAAATGGGCCCTGGCTCTATGCTTCCAAGACAAAAGTAACAGTACAAAAGAGCATAGATCTGGAGGGAAGAAGATCTGAGAACCAGCTTTGCTGCCTTGGTTCCTCTAATCTATTATAAGAAAGGAATGTGGGTATATTAAGAGAATTCTAATGACCAACAAAAGGTGGGCTCAGGAGTCTTCTATTCACATTAGAATTTTTTCTGGGACTCTCATATACTTGAATGTGACTCCAGGAGGACACAAGTCAGCCTGCATTCATAACTTGCTACTGTGTTCCTGGGAAGAAGGGAGCAAACCACAGTGAATAGTACAGCCAAGGGCCTTATCTTCAAGTTAGGTGCCCTTTTGGTAGATACCCACAAACAATAAATGAGTGATAAATAATAAATTCAATCTTTTCAGATGTTGATATACACAACTATAAAATAGGGTGATATGATGGAATGGGGGATGGGCTAATTGAAGTAGACTGTTTGGGGGCTACTCAGAGGATGTGGCAGGTGAGTTGAAACCTGGATAATAGGAAGGATTAGGCATGCAGGGGCAGAGAAGGAGCATTCTTAACAGAACGAACAGCAATGCAAAGGATGATAATCATGAATGAATTTGGTGTGTTCTTGGAATAGCAAGGTGGTCAGTGTGACTGATAACTGATTAAGGAGGGGAGACAGCAGAAGAAGTTGATTAGATGGTAGGACCAGGTTGTGTGGGGCAGTAATTCTCAACTTTGGCTATAAATAGGAATCACCAGGGGGACATTTATAAACTACTGATGTCTGTTCTCACTGCTGGTGGTTCTGATTTAATCAACCGGGGAGTAAAGTGTAGGCAATGCAATTTTTAAAACTTTCCTCCACAGCTTGTAATGTTTAACGGTGAGCCAATTGCTCATGGGGTGTTCCAGCTGACACAACATTCATAATAGGATGAATATTTGACACTGGAAGCACACCTGCCAGTGCACAAAATTCCCTGCCTCCTTTTTACTCCTCTGCAGACAAGTGAGGTTCAAACCACTTAGATAAGGAGTATGGAGAACACCAAACGGATGTTGTTCTTCAGTTGGTATTAACACCATGAGGAATGGCCCAGCTCGTTTCTAACAAGATTATCTGCTACTAGGCCAGACCCAAATTTTATGTTCTCAAGCTGCCTCCATTTAGTGGTGTGCTGGAACTGGCTGGTATCAACTTGCAGAAATGAGCTCTGAACATCTTTTCCCAGATTCATATTCAGCATCATCACATTCATAGTTTGAAATTGGCCATGATAGGAACACCTACATTATGGAAATCAGCAAGCACTGCAAATCAGCCCTGCCCCTGGAAATCAAGAACTATAGAAATCAAGTCCAGGTTTCTGCCTTGTGGTAGCTTTACTCCTTCTAGATGTGTCTGAACTTCTTGTTTTTTTCTTCCTACACTTTCATCTGAGCACACCTCTGGGGTTTGATAATATGATTAGAATCACAGTTTGTGTAAACTCAGTTGCATTTTAAAACCATATTGCCATCTTCACATGCTTTATACAATAGATGTGGTCCTGAGTAGCAGTGTACAAATCACATCTCTTGAAACTGAATTCTCATTTAAACATACAGCAGTGATTAATCATTTAAAGAACTTCTGTTAAATACCTCTACAAGGCCAACATAATGGTTCTTTTGTAAAATGAGCAACAACTATTTCACTTATCAATTTTGTCAAATCCAAACTTGAATGATAATCTTACAACCTTTGTGGAGGGTATATATATATATGGTATGTGTGTGTGTGTGTGTATGTATAACTCAGCACATGTTCACGTTTGCCAAGACATTCACTGTAGCATTGTCTGTAACAGCAGAAAATTGTAAACAACCTAAGTACCTATCAATAGAGGTCTAGTTAAATAAAATTCTGATATAGCCATACACTATAGCCATTAAAAGTGATTCACATATACCAACATGGAGTAATCTGTAAGATCCACTGAAAAGGAAAAACCCTAAAGCTACAAAACAATACAGAACACTAGTTGGAGAGATAAATTGTATATTCTTGTACATGTTTATAAATGAGTATACTATGTCTACAAGGGTACACAGAAACTAACAAATAATGGTTGCCTGTAAGAAAGAGAACTGTGTATCTGTGGGATGGGGATTATTTTTCATTGTTTAACCTTCTATAATTTAAAATTTTTGTACCATCTACATGAATTGCCTATCTAAATATAGTTTAAAGAGTTCCAGTTCTGTTATAAATGTCTCAGTGACAATGGGACAAATCCCTTTCCCCTGTCTGGGCTTTGATAAGTATACCCATCTACATAATAAGGATAGATTCTGTAATACTTCAGTGAGGAAGCCAAGAAAGCACATCCTAGTTTCGAATGTACAGGCACCATTCACAACACGTGTGTTGTCTATTCAATACACTGTGTAATCAATGGAATTTTATGCAGCCATGAAGAAGAATGAAATGTTATCATTTGCTGGTAAATGGATGGAATTGGAGAACATCATTCTGAGTGAGGTTAGCCTGGCCCAAAAGACCAAAAATCATATGTTCTCCCTCATATGTGGACATTAGATCAAGGGCAAACACAACAATGGGATTGGACTTTGAGCACATGATAAAAGCGAGAGCACACAAGGGAGGGGTGAGGATAGGTAAGACACCTAAAAAATTATCTAGCATTTGTTGCAGAGAAACTAAAGCAGATACCTTAAAAGCAACTGAGGCCAATAGGAAAAGGGGACCAGGAACTAGAGAAAAGGTTAGATCAAAAAGAATTAACCTAGAAGGTAACACACATGCACAGGAAATCAATGTGAGTCAACTCCTTATATAGCTATCCTTATCTCAACCAGCAAAAACCCTTGTTCCTTCCTATTATGGCTTATACTCTCTCTACAACAAAATTAGAGATAAGGGCAAAATAGTTTCTGCTGGGTATTGAGGGGGTAGAGGGGAGACGGAGAGGGCAGAGTGGGTGGTAAGGGAGGGGGTGGGGGCAGGGGGGAGAAATGACTCAAGCGTTGTATGCACATATGAATAACAAAATAAAAAATATATATATTATACAGTTATAATTTAAAAAAAATACACTGTGTAATTATGGATGTTGCACTTCTGAAAGGGTCAGGAAAGTTTTCTGTGTTATTGCCTAAAACATCAATTAGTCAGTTAACAGGTGCTTACTGAAAAGCCCAATGGTTCAGTTTTCTGCAAAAGTCTGTAGGAAGCTCTACTCAGAAGCTTCTAGACATCATCAATAGCTATAGCAAGGTAGCAGGATATAAAATCAACATAGAAAAATCATTAGCATTTCTATACACTAACAATGAGCAAACGGAAAAAGAATGTATGAAAACAATTCCATTTACAATAGCCTCAAACAAAATCAAATACCTAGGTGTAAACCTAACAAAAGATGTGAAAGACCTCTACAAGGAAAACTATATACTTCTGAAGAAAGAGATTGAGGAAGACTATAGAAAGTGGAGAGATCTCTCAAGCTCATGGATTGGTAGAATCAACATAGTAAAAATGTCGATACTCCCCAAAGTAATCTACTTGTTTAATGCAATTCCCATCAAAATTCCAATGACATTCATTAAAGAGATTGAAAAATCTACTGTTAAATTTATATGGAAACACAAGAGACCACGAATAGTCAAGGCAATACTCAGTCAAAAGAACAATGCAGGAGGTATCACGATACCCGACTTCAAACTATATTACAAAGCAATAACAATAAAAACAGCATGGTACTGGCACAAAAACAGACATGAAGACCAGTGGAACAGAATAGAGGATCCAGATATGAAGCCACACAACTATAAGCAACTTATCTTTGACAAAGGAGCTAAAAATATACGATGGAGAAATAGCAGCCTCTTCAACAAAAACTGCTGGGAAAACTGGTTAGCAGTCTGCAAAAACTGAAACTAGATCCATGTATATCACCCTATACCAAGATTAACTCAAAATGGATCAAGGATCTTAATATCAGACCCCAAACTCTTAAGTTGATACAAGAAAGAGTAGGAAATACTCTGGAGTTAGTAGGTATAGGTAAGAACTTTCTCAATGAAACCCCAGCAGCACAGCAACTAAGAGATAGCATAGATAAATGGGACCTCATAAAGCTAAAAAGCTTCTGTTCATCAAAAAAAATGGTCTCTAAACTGAAGAGAACACCCACAGAGTGGGAGAAAATATTTGCCAACTATACATCAGACAAAGGACTGATAACCAGAATATACAGGGAACTTAAAAAACTAAATTCTCCCAAAACCAATGAACCAATAAAGAAATGGGTACGTGAACTAAACAGAACTTTCTCAAAAGAAGAAATTCAAATGGCCAGAAAACACATGAAAAAATGCTCACCATCTCTAGCAATAAAGGAAATGCAAATGAAAACCACACTAAGATTCCACCTCACCCCTGTTAGAATAGCCATCATCAGCAACACCACCAACAACAGGTGTTGGCGAGGATGCGGGGAAAAAGGAACCCTCTTACACTGTTGGTGGGAATGTACACTAGTACAATCACTCTGGAAAAAAATTTGGAGGCTACTTAAAAAAGTAGACATTGATCTACCATTTGATCCAGCAATACCACTCTTGGGGATATACCCAAAAGACTGTGACACAGGTTACTCCAGAGGCACCTTCACACCCATGTTTATTGCAGCACTATTCAGAATAGCCAAGTTATGGAAACAGCCAAGATGCTGCACCACTGACGAATGGATTAAGAAAATGTGGTATCTATACACAATGGAATTTTATGCAGCCATGAAGAAGAATGAAATGTTATCATTCGCTGGTAAATGGATGGAATTGGAGAACATGATTCTGAGTGAGGTTAGCCTGGCCCAAAAGACCAAAAATCGTATGTTCTCCCTTATATGTGGACATTAGATCAAGGGCAAACACAACAATGGGATTGGACTTTGAGCACATGATAAAAGCAAGAGCACACAAGGGAGGGGTGAGGATAGGTAAGACACCTAAAAACTAGCTAGCATTTGTTGCCCTTAACACAGAGAAACTAAAGCAGATACCTTAAAAGCAACTGAGGCCAATAGGAAAAGGGGAACAGGTACTAGAGAAAAGGTTAGATCAAAAAGAATTAACCTAGAAGGTAACACCCACGCACAGGAAATCAATGTGAGTCAATGCCCTGTATAGCTATCCTTATCTCAACCAGCAAAACCCCTTGTTCCTTCCTATTATTGCTTATACTCTCTCTACAACAAAATTAGAGATAAGGGCAAAATAGTTTCTGCTGGGTATTGAGGGGGGGGGAGAGGGAGGGGGCGGAGTGGTTGGTAAGGGAGGGGGTGGGGGCAGGGGGGAGAAATGAACCAAGCCTTGCATGCACATATGAATAATAAAAGAAAAATGAAAAAAAAAAGTCTGTAGGAAGAAAGAGCAATTATAGCTCCTACCTTTCAGGAGCTTGCAATCTAGTGGAAAATAACATAAATACACACAACGTTGCAATAATACAAGAGAATGAGAGTTCTAGAATGAGGCAATGATGTCTAGGTTTTGGCTTATCTCCATTGGCTAATTGTGAGGATGTGGAAAAGTCACTGCTTTCCTTTGAGCCTTAATTTCTTCATAGAAGATGATGGCTGGGTGAGATGAATAAAATAATCTTTCAAGAAGTTAATATTTAGTTCAGAGATTAAGACGCCATCAGGCATACATGGTAAATCCTATCAGTATCATGGTATAGTGTGGTGGCAGGAGCACAGACTTCGGAATCAGAAGACTGGCTTAAAATCTCAGTAATGTCTTTTACTAGGGGCAAACAGTGTAAATTCTCTGATTTGGTTTCTTCTTTAGTAGAATGGGCAGTATTACATTTACCTTGTCAGAGCTGAGATGTGAAACATCTGGCAGATTTTAGGCACTTGATAAACCAGAACCACTAGAATGATGAGCATTCTTCTAGAATCACATGGTACTCAGGAAGAGTTGATCAAGGCTGAAGTGGCTGCTGAAACAACTTGGTGTTGTTTACTTATCAAGTGCTCCACAATAAAGAGCTTTAATCAAATTATGCAGATTTTTTCCTATATAGTTCTAAAATATAAAGTCACCTTGAGATCAAATTTGAAAACTGAAATTTAATCTGCAGTATGGAGACATACCTGCATTGTGCTCTGCTTCTGGGTGCTATTCTGATTTGAATCCCTAAAATTTGAAAAGCTATTCAAGATGATTATAGTGTGTCCTTCACAAAGTGTACATGCTTCTTAACAATGAGAGAGAGAGAGAGAGAGAGAGAGAGAGAGAGAGAGAAGAAATGAAGGAAGAGAAAGAAGAGAAGGAAGAGAAAGAAGAGAAGGAAAAGAAGAAGGGAAGGGAGATGGGAGATGACAGTGAGGAAGAGGAGGAGGAGAAGGCACAGATGGGGAGAAAAAAGAAGAGTTTAGAAAGAAAAGACTAAGCCTTGGCCCTATTAAGGAAATATTGACGTGTGACAACTTCAAGAAAAATTAGAGAAGCCATTATCTTTATCCCAAGTTCAGGCTTACTGGCTTCAGCATAGTCAATTACGGCACTGCCATATCCACTGAGACTGTAACCATTTCTGACTGGAGGAGCAGATGGGAGTCTGCATCCCAATTATATCATAGTCACTTTCTCTTTTTCCTAAGGACTGTTTTGAATGACTTCCCCTTGGGAAGTTACACTGTGATGGACCCACAATACTAACAAGCCAAAATTCCTTTCTTATTCTGAGAAAGTCCTACTAAGATGCCCAAAGATTAAGATGTGACACTCATAGAAAAATTGGTGGCTACAGAAATAGAGAGGAGCCACTGTAGTATATTCAGGAAGAAATGGGTCATGGTAGGTTCATCGATACGTATTTACTTCCTTGTTCTGCTTCTAACTAGTTACAACTTGGTGCATGCTACTTGACTTCTCTAGACCTTAATTTAGCCTGCTATAAAGTGGAGCTAATACCACATAGATTTGCCGCAATATTTAAATGAAGTAGTATATGTGAAGCACCTGACACAATGTCTGTCACACACATGCATTAACTATATACTGTAGTGAGAAATACAAATAGAAAAGGTAGGTGAGTGAATTTTTGAAGTTGGGACCTAACAAATGTACAAAGAACTGGGCAAAAGAGGGTAGCAGTTCTTATAAAGTGTCACAGAAGATAAAATAAAAGGATAATAATCTGTATAGAAAGAGAAATGCTCACAGTTAACAAATGTTAAACTCCTGAGATGAAAAAACGAGGTAGAAGTTGCATTTCACAGTAGTATTCTTGATGGAAACACAGAATTTTTCTAAGTAAATAAAGTATTGGTAGGGCATTCCAGGCAGTGAATATGATGTATTTGAAAAGGCATGGCTGTTTGGAAAGAGCCAAGATTGACACATAAAATAGGTTATGAAATTGATGACTTGTTAGTCATCAAAAATTCTAAAATATTAAATCAGCCTTCAGCAAGCACAGACTCTTTTTACTTTCTACTAAAAACAATTTTTTCTTTTTTAAATTAATTTTTTTGAGACAAGTTCTCACTACATAGCTCAGGTTGGCCTGGAACTTCCTTTGTAACTCAGGTTGACCTCAAACTCATGATCCTCTGCCTCAGCCTCCCGAGTGCTGGGATTGCAGGAAAACTTTTTTTCTTCTTACAGCTACCTTATGTCAGATAAACAGGTTTGACTGTTCCTTATCCTAACTTATATTTTGGCCTGCACTTGGGTGATTATTACCTGTTAGACCAGTTGCAGGAACTGACAAACTGGCATGACCAGGAAAATGCCACCTGGAAAGTAGTGGAGCACTGCTACCACTGCAGGTTGAATGCTTAGTTAAAGCACTCCTAGACTTTTCCTTCCAAACATCAAGGACTAATGAGGCAGGGAGACTGGATCCCTGGAGAAAAGCCCACCTAGACCATCAATTTGGATATGAAGATAATGTATTTTCCTGCCATATATTTGAATTTCTTAAGAAGAATTCCATAGGGGGAATTAGGTTTGGTTTTCTATAGCACAGCAGGATGACTGTTGCTTACAACAATTAATGATACATTTCAAAATAAGTAGAAAAGAAGAGTTTCAATTTCCTAATACATGGAAATTATTAATATTTGAGAAGACAGAAGTGCTTATTATGGACTTGATCATTATATGTAGCAAATAATCATACTGTACCCCATAAACGTACACAAATATTACATCTCAATAAAAACTACATTAAATAACAGAAACCAGGACTGTAAAATAGGTACAGTGTGTGTGGGGGGGAATAGTACTAATGGGAGGGGGTGGGTGAAAGGAGATTAAGATGACAGTATATGGTAGATGGACTTCATATACCTATATGAAACAGAACTAAGAAGCCTCTTGCAATTGCTTTAAGTGGGGTGAGGAGGTGGCTGAGTGAAAGAGACAATGGGGGCAATGTAACTAATGTACAATATAAGCTTAATCAGAATTGTCACTATGAATCCCCCTGTATAATGAATATATCATAATAAAAATTTATTTAAAAACTTCATTAAAGTATTGATTAATTTCCACTCAAAATGTTGATACCAACTGAATTATTAACAAAAATAAAGGTTACTGTCAAAATGGAAAGTCTCCCATGACAAGCAGATTAAAATTACTCTATAATATACAGTGAATAAATTACTCCTTTCCATTTGTGATTTAGAAGGTTAGGAGAAGTCAAAGATACATGAACTTAGCTTTTCTTGATGGAAAAATAAAACAAAAAAGCAACCCTGCTGACAAAATCATACCACGGCCAACTTGAATAGCATCGGCTGACATACAGTTCTGACTTCATCTGTTAATTTTTCACTGTCTCAAAGAGTATCTAGGTATCTGAGGACCTGTGCATTCTGGATCACATTTTCAGCACCAAGGGCACCATATACTTTCCTGGAAAACAGAAAAGTCATCCTGGCTCCAAAACATCTATAATTTTTAAGAATCCAGAGCCAAGGAGACTTTCTTAAGTAGGCTGACTTAAAATATCAGGAATGGAAGTACACTCGACTAGTGACAGCAATAATAATGTTATTCAGACTCAGTTACTATCATGTTGAGTGTACCCCTTTTTTGTTTTTTATCCCCTAAACACCTACACACAGGAAAGAGTTCATATATATTCAGTCCTATCCCAAATCATAAACATTTATATTGCTTGCACTTACATGTAGCTTTATAACTAACAGATAGTATTCCTATGAAATATCTTCCTTGAACTTCATACTAATTTATGAGCTATTAATGGTAGCTATAATTATCATTTTACCTATGATGAAACTAAGGCTCAGGCTGGTTAACAGAATTGTCCATGCTCATACAGTTAAATAAGAAATGAAGATAAAGAGATGAACTCATTACCACAACCAAATATTCTGACTCTTATTCCTATCCTTTTTCATAACTTCTCAAATATCAACAAAAATGTTAAATTGCAGTTACTCTGCTGTGCTCTGGAAGGCATGCGAAGCAATTTACCTATTCCATTAAGAGATATATAAAACTATTAAAACCTGGATGCTTTGGAAATCAGTTATCTGGGAAAGTGCACTTAAGAGGTGGAACATTTGGTTTACCTGATAATAATAGATAAAGTGTTGGAAATGGGGCATAATACTTATTATACCATTCAAATAAAAATTACTAAACACCTACTAAGTGCCAGAATGTATGTTACAGACTGCTTTCCTTGCATACAAAACAAACAAGATATTTAGAAAAATCCAGGTATAATTAAGAAATTCAACCATTCACATATGCATGCATTGATTCATTCAATAAATAAATACCTACTCTGTGCCAGGCAATGTTCTAGATGCTTGGGATATGTTGGTGGATAACGAATCAAAAATATCTATCTTGAGGAATATCCATTGCAATATATCTTGGAAGTAGAAGGTTCAAAAGGGGAGAGAGTAAGCAATAAACAATAAATCTAATAAATTAGAAAGTTAATCAGTATGTTAGAAAGCAATAAGTGCAATGTTCAAGAATGATAAAGAGGATGGGAGTGGTGGAGAAGAGCAATTCTAAAATGAGTAATGAGGACAGGCTTCATTAATGTGAAAGCAAAAACTGGAAGAAAGTTGGGGAGTGAGCCACACAGATACCTCAGGGAACAGTGTTACAGGAAGAGGAAACAGCTGATGCAAAGGCCCTGATGTGGGAGTGTGCTTACTAAGTTCAAGGATTGGCAATGGTGCCAATGCAACTCAACCAGTGGTAGGTGGTAGAAGATGAGGTCTTGCAGGTCATTAATTTATACATCAAAACTGTAATTCTGAGTGAAATGGGGAGAATGTCTTCCCATTTGTCCTGGACACTATTTGTTTTGGACACTTTTGATATTAAGATGTTTAAAAGTTGAGGAGGTCTTAGCTTGTAATGATGTCAGTGAAAATGGTAAAGAGCTCTGAAAATTTTCTCTTCCATAAAAGCAAGAAGAAAACAATGATCAGAGTCAATATTTTTAGGACTCTAGAAATTAGCTAAAGGCTTTCAATAATGTGGGAACTTTAGTTAAATCTTGATAAACACATTAAATTTTTGGCATTTTAACTTGCCCTACATTGCCCATCTCCACTATCCAGCTGCACAGTAGTGTGAAAACCAATAGCTTATAATGTTGGAGAAACCTAGCAGCTTAGTAACCACTTAGGGTTGGAATGTTTTAAAAGCCCTTTTTACAGAAAGTTTTCATTACTTGACTTGTCTAGTCATTTTATAGAAGACTCTACTGAAGGATGTGTTTAACTAAACCCTGAACTTGCCCAGTGTGAACAACTTTTTCTCTGGAGAATTCATAAAAGTATTAACCAGAAGGAAATGTTGAATGTAGAGACTGGCTCAGTTGGTGTGTAATATTTGGGAAAACAATGAGCTAATGAAAAAGCTTAAAAGGAAAAGCTAGGAATGAAGTATCCACAGAGGGCTTTGAAAAGCTCTCTCATATTCTTAGGAATCTACAATTAAGTTTTTAAAAGTCAATACACAAACAAACAAATTCAGTGAGCAACAGCAGCAACATAAACCATGAGTTTTGACAGGTGAGAATCTTGCCTTAAATGTAAATGGATTTAACATTGTCATTAAATTAAGAGATTTGTAGAATGGATAAAAGTCATGATACAACTATATGTTGTAACCTAGGTACATAGTTAGACCCCATCTCAAAAAACAAACAATGAGAGAGAGAGAAAGAGAGAGAGAGAAAAGAGGAAGAAGAAGAAGAAGAAGAAGAAGAAGAAGAAGAAGAAGAAGAAGAAGAAGAAGAAGAAGAAGAAGAAGAAGAAGAAGAAGAAGAAGAAGAAGAAGAAGAGGAGAAGAGAAGAGAAAGAAATAGATGGAAAAAACACACTTCATGCAAACAGTAACCAAAGGAAAGCTGGAGTGGCTATGCTAGCATGAGACAAAATAGATGTTAATTCAAAGATTGCGACTAGAGACAAAGATGGTTATGTTATAATGGTTATGGGTTGAATCCATTAGAGAGCTATAATAAAGATATAACTTAAAAACAGATTGCCTCAAAACACAAAATTGGCAAAATTTAATGGAAAAATAGACAATCTGATAATAATAGTTGGAGTCTTAAATATCCCACTTTCAATAAAGTATAGAAAAGCTAAGCAGAAGACAAGAAAGTCATGAACAACACCATAAACAACAAGACCTATGTAACAGTCCACTGTAAAACACAATACTCATATGGACTAATTCTCCAGGAAAGACCACATTTAAATCTCATTAAATTTAAGTAGATTGGAGTCATACACAGGATATCCTATAAAAAGTCAAATAGAATGAGATTACAAATAAATAACAAAAAGAATTTGAGAAATTTGTGGGAAATTAAGTGACACATCACTGATAATCGAGAGGCCAAGTAACAAATAGTAAGAGAAATAAATACTTTAAGATGAATGGAAATGAAAAGAAAGCATGTCAAAATTTATGGAATTCAATGCAAGTGCATAGAGGGAAATCTCTTACCTGTAAATGCCTAAGAAGAATGGTCTCAAATAATAAAACAACCTTCTACTTTAAGATACTGAAATAGGGAAAGTAAATGAAAGTAATGCAAGCAGGAGGTAGAAAGAAATAAATGAATTAGAGAATAAAAAAGCAAGACAAAATTTACAAAACCAGTAGTTAGTTCTCTGGAAAAGATCAGCAAAAATGGCCATTGTTTTGATTAGACTGACCAAGAAGAAAGAGAGAAGATTCAGATTAAAACTGTCAGGAATAAAAGATGAGACATTATTAAAAATTTTATTGAAATAAACAGGGGATGCTATCAACAATTATGACAACAAATTGAATATCATAGATGGAATAACATAGATGAAATGAAGAAATTACTGAAAAGTTATAAACTATCAAAACTGACTCGAAAATGAATTGACCAATAACAAGTAAAGATGTTGAATTAGTAATCAATCAACTTTCTAAGATCATTAGGCTTTGCTAGAGAATTCCATGAAATGTTTGAAGAACTACTAATACTAATCTTTCACAAAAACCTCCAAAAAAGAGGAGGGAACACTTCCTGACTCATCTTATAAAGTAATATTGCCTTGGTAACAAAGTAAGACAAAGGTAGTACAAAAAGAAAGGTACAAACTAGTATTTCTTATGGACATGGAGGTAGTAACCTGAACACAATATTAGCAAGCCAAATCCAGATATATATATAAAGAATTACCCCCCATAATTAATGGAAAAACAGACAACCTGATAATATCAGATTCAATCAGTGAAATACATTGAAATAAATAAGACATTTTAATGGAATAAAATACAAAAACCACATAATGTTCTAAATATGCAAGAAATAGGGCTGGTAGAACAGCTCAAGCAGTAGAGCACCTGCCTAGCAAGTGTAAGGCCCTGAGTTCAAACCCCAGCACCACCAAAATAATTAAATATGCAAAAAATAAAGTTAGACCCCCACTCTCATTAGATACAAAAATAAACTCATAATGAATCATAGAACCAAATGTAACAGAACTATAAAATTCTCAGAAGAAAGCATAGGTATAAATATTCATAAAATTTAAGCAATAGATTCTTAGGCATGACATGAAAACACCAACAAAAAGGGAATAAAGATAAAATAGACTTCATCAAAATTAAAGAGTTTTTCTTTAATGAACACCAAGAAAAGTAAAAGGCAACTTAGAAAATGGGAGAAAATATCTGCAAGTCACATATTTGATAACAGACTTGCATTCATTAGTTATAAAATACACGTATCCCCCAAGACATATAGCCTAATTAAAACAAGGGCAAAGAATATGAATAGCTATTTTTCCATAAAAGATATACAAATGATCAAAAAGCAAATGAAAAAATGCATGATTTTAGATTTTGTCAAAATGCTAATCAAAACCATAGTGAAATATCACCACTTTATACCATGTAAGATGGAAATAATAATAAATATTATTTATAATAATCTAATATAAAATATGAACAATATATATTATTTATATAAAATATAAATAAGAAATAATATATAATATAATTTATAATATAATATAATATTTCTTATTATTATAGAAATAATAATACATGTTGGCAAGAATATGGAAAAATTAGAATCTTGATATACTGTTGATAAGTAATGTAAAATGGTACTGTTGCTGAAGAAAATTTTGGCAATTCTCAAAAAGTTAAACATAGGGTTATAGCCAAGAAATTCACTCATGGTACATACACAAAAGAATGAACATATGTGTGCACACAAAAACTTGCACATGAATATTCATAGAAGCATCAATCATAATGAGCAAAAAGTAGAAAGAGCCTAAATTTATACTAATTGGTGAGCATATAAACAAAATGTGGTATATCGATACAATGGAATATTAGTCAGCTACAGCATGGATGAACCTGGAAAATATTATGCTAAGTAAAATGATTTGGATATAGAAGGCCACATATTGTACTGTTTCATTTATATGAATGTCCAGACTTGACAAATCCATAGAGACAGAATGTAGATTAGTGGTGGCCAGGGGCTGAGAGGAGTGGGAGTTGGGAGTAATGTTAATGAGTACAGGATTTCTTTTTGTGGTAATGAAAAATATCTGGAATTAGACAGTGGTGATGTTTGCACAATGTCTTGAACATACTGAAAACCATGAAATGCTATACATTAAGAGAGTGACTATTATGGCATGTAAATTTTATCTTAAAATTTAAAAAATCCTAGAATGCCTGCCTTTTTCTTAGTGTCTGGGAGAAAGGTCAGAAAAAGAAATAAAGAGAATCTTGTAAATTGTAACATAACTGACCTAATTTAAAAGCATCGAGAGGTCTTTAAGGTCATTCCAGGCATTTATAAAGGCAGTTCTATCTTTATAAGGTCTTATTAGCAATCTCATACATTTTACAGATATGTTGCCATTGGTAAATCCCCTCATGGGCATCATCTCACAACATACTCACAAAGTAGAAAGGGCAAATCCCATTAATGGCTTTACTGATACAGAAGAAAAAGTCCAAAGAACCTTAGTGACTTGCCTGGAGTCACATGGCTAGCCTTCTTTTGTCTGGTGGTGACTTCACTCTGCCATAGTTCATAATGTAGACCCTTTGCTAAAAGAAAATGAACTCTAACTCTTCCCAATTTCTCATCTCATTCATTTTTTTCTATTACCCATTCTATCACCTCCAGTGACAGCAAGAATATATTATCTGAAGTGCCATGGGGTGGGATTTCAAAATAGACCTTTGAAACTTCAATCCAGTATTTCAAAATGGAGTCTTAAGAGTGGCGATATCCACATTCAATCCTTCTTCCCCTGGCTCTATCTACTTTTCAATCATTTCCTTGTGTCATTACCATGAGAAGATATCCAGCAGTGTATGAAATGTTATAGGTCACTATAAATTGAAAGAATGGCTCTTTCCCTTACTAAATTTGTAAGACATACTCCTTTTTGTCACTCACTGTCTAGCACACTGGAAATTCTCAATATATGTTATTGGAATCAATAATTGATTGATATTTTAATACGTTGGTGGACAAGAGAGTGCTCTATAACATGCTTCTTAAGAAGTAGCCCGTGTCCTGCCAGACCATGAGGTTTTAATATTTTCCTAAAGAAAAGCAGTATCTTTCTGGAGTGAAAATAATCAGCAGAGACAATACAGTGGTTTTGCAAACCTTAAGTCTCACCCTTTCCCCTTATAATGGCTGTTTGGAATCCTGCCTTTCAGTATTAAAGTTTTATAAGGCCACTGTGTAGAATGCTGACCTGAAGTCCTTTGGATGACAAATTGAATAGGTCAAGGGAGGCCAGAGGACTAAGGTCAGCTTGCTGCCACCTCATTTACAGCCCACTACCATTGCTACTTTCTTCCCCTGGCAGCTGGGCATCAAGAGAAAACAAGAAAAAAAAAGGATCTTTGAAACAATTACACAATGTCCATCTGTCAGCCAGCCAGGAATGTCCATTCATGAACTCAAAACTGGCGCAGTAAAGGCAGAGGAGACAACATCATTGGGAGATACAGATAAAGTTTCAAGGGAGATTGGATTGAAAAAAGGCCCATATAAGTTAGAACTAATAAACTCATTCCAATAAGATGACCACTGTCTCTCAAACTGTACACAGCAACTTAGGAAACTACCCTGCTGCCAATTGCCAGATTAAAGTGATGTTTGTCAGAAATTAAAAATACTAGACAATGGAACAAAAGTTTGCTCTTGGAGAAAGTTTGGCTTCTGCCACAAACCTTGTAACTTATCTGCACATGCTTTTAGTAACCTTGCAAGTAAGATCCAAGGTTGAGCTTTGATGCAAGAGTTGTTGGATATATTGTCATTTCATTTGTGGGTTATCTTTGTATTGCACTGTTTTTGGTGGGGTAATACAAAACTCACTATAAAGAGTCCTGAGAGGCACTTCAAAGAGATTATCACTCTGATGTGAGACAGATTGGAGGAGGCATAGCTTATATATTAATAAGCTGCATACAGAGAAAACAATGGGATGATTTTCAAATAAAACTATTTCTCTAAAGGTATCTCTTTGCAAAATGTTCCAGAATGGTCAGAGGCAAGTACTTATTTATTTAAAAATAGACATGATTGTCCTGCACAATGGCAAGGTGACCTCCTAGAAATGTAACACTGCAATTTATACATCATTTCCACAAGTATTATCACTTTTCTTCTTTTCAATTACTATATTATTTCCATTTTATAGAGAAAGAAATTAAGGTTTACAGAAGTTAACTGAATTTCCCAAGGTAAAAAATTAACAGGTGGATTTCCTGACACCCAGTGTCCTTCCCTTCTACCACATCCTTACTTCTTCAAAAGCTATTTGAAGCTAGTCAGAGGAAGGCTTATCTATAGGTTTCAGGCTCTGTACATGCTCCCTTGTGTGAGTTGGAAAGCTCTGGAGTTATATTTCCTAGAACAGTGGGGGTTACTTTGAGGCAGTATAATTAATCACATTTTGTTGTAGAGAAAGATCAAGTCATTTACTGGCAACATGTGCATCAAATGCTCACTGCATTATAAAAGGACTTGCTGTGGAAAGTGACCTTTCCCCCCTAAGTATGTGTGTATATTATTGTTGTTTACCTAGGACCACATAGGAGCACAGAGGATGGTTTAAAAAACAAGGAAGAAGGGCTACTTCTTGTGATGACTTGGCCAAGCTGACACAGTTAGAAGCGTCGCCTTGTTGAAAGGCATCCAATGCCCAAAGTAAGATCTTTATTTTTCTATTAGGGTTTCAAAGGAATAGAATCCTATTTCTATTCTCTGCACTGATTTTCCAGTTTGTTCTCTCTCCATATTTATGAATGGGAATTGTGTTCTGAGACCCTAAAGAATGTTATCTATACTTACATATTAAGAATAGATAGGATAGAGAACAGTATGCAGTTGTGCTAGGAACCAAAGTAAGAGAAATTAAGTCTCAATGGAGACAAGGATTCCTGGAAAATCCTATCCAGATTCTTGTACAGCCCCTCTGTCCTCAACTGCACAGGGTTCTATTCTCTATTCTAACATAAGAAGCCTGGTCTTTTCCATAACAAATTAAAAGTTCTGTAACAGATCTTGCAGTCTCCACCCAAAGAAGCGAATCTGAGTACCTGAAAGCCACAATCACTAAACCATGTTAGTGATGTCAACCACCTATAAACTCTGCTTCCCTCCAGTTCCCTGCACATGCCTATTATTCCAAAGGGCTTGCTCATTATACAGCAGGACCAGATAGTCTCCATATCACAGAGGTAGTCGTAATTATATCTGATGACTGGTGTGAACCTACTTGTTTGTGCTGTCTGCAGTGCCATCCTCAATTCTCCTGCCCCTGGTAGTTTTCTGGTGTCCAAATCTATCAAGGTTTTCTTATGTCCCAAAGAAGCTGACTTAGACCAAGATGTTCCCTGAGGCCTTGATTCTTACAAATCTAACTAAAGACAACTAATGATTATCCAAATGCACATTTCTGCCTCCTTTAAAGCTATCTCACAGCTTGTGTTGTGATCACAAGTCAAACATGACTCCATGTTAAATGGGTGAAACTTTCTTTCTTCACAACCCCTTCCTCAGCTTCCCTTTTCCCCTTATGTTCTTTCATCTTACTAAGTGTTTAATTCTTTCATTTGACCCCTGGCTCTTCTGAGTTTGACACTTTAATCCTGTGTCGATGGCTTCTGTGTCCAGATAAGTATTTTTTGTTCAGAAGTTGTCCTGAACCACAACTGTTTCAAAATAGGAGACTGGTATCCTATTCCTCCAGAGTCCTGATAAGGGACATACTGACAATCTAATTTCCAATATTATTTCCTAATGATGGCTGAACGTGTCCCATGAAGCAAAGCCTTCCAAAATAATTCTATATATGATAGGTGTTTCAGAAGCTGTAACAAATCATGAATATCAAGATATTTTCAAGAAGTGAGGGCTTTCATAAATTCATAAGTCATAACATTTGATTACATGCTCATTCCTGCCTTTTATTATTTTTTATTGACACATGACCAGTATTTCCACTGGTGGAAATAGACCCTAAGGAAATTTTAAAAAGAAAAAAGGAACATACGTGAATATAAACTAAGTACATCAAAATGATCTCAATCTCCAGCAATAGATGCATGAGCAAAACAAAACAATGTATAAATTATGCATGTATGAAGGTCAGACCTAAAGGAAATAAAGACTGTTTTAATTTGTTGTGTTACAGTGGTGGGGTTTTTAAAAAGCCATCAGTATAAAGTGTAAATCTCCAAACAAGTGATGCATTTCATGTGTTTAAGATTCAAAAGTGAAGCCCACCAAGCCCAACACACTCTAGAAGCTGTTTTGATGCATTTGAAATAAAATGGTTTCAGCAAAATAAGCCTTCCACTAAGGAGCTGAGACTAGTGGAGGAAAAAGATCAGTAAGTACATTACTAAAAGATAAGTCAGGAAGTGGTAATAACCACAAAAGAGATACCCATGAAGTGCTGTACGAGTACAGGAGGGGACGGGGTAATTTTTGATGGGGTAGAGGCTTCATGGAGGAGGAGGCATTGAAGTGGGCCTGGAATAAAGCAGGACTTAAGGATATGGAGATTTGGAGAAAAAACACTTGAGGTTGAAGAGAGGGTCCTAGTAAAGGTGAGGATTAGGGGAGTATGGGAATGCACTGAGGTAAAGGTATAGTTCAACTATCTTGTGGTTCCCTGTAGTATCCTGGTAAATGTGGGTGAAAAACAAATAGTGCTCATCCATTTTAGGGGTAGAGTGAAAGAAAGGAAAACTATCAACCAAATTGAAACAAAATTAGAATATGCAGTTTCTTTTGAGCTTCGATGTAAATTAATCAGTTGCTCTATGATTCTCATAAATATTGTTTCTTTGGGGGCTCTGACTTAAATCAGTAAATTGCTGCATAATCTCTCTCCCATTTTGTACTTATCTCTCTTATAACTGTTATCACAGTGGTATTTAATCTTTGTTTCCACATCTATATCCTGCATTAAACTTTGAGACCTTTGAGGGCAGTAGAGTGTCTGCCTAGCAAGTGCAAAGCTGAGTTCAAAACCCAGTATTGCCCCTCCCCAACAAAACAAAAAAAACATGAACTTTGAGACCTTTGAGAGAAGGTATGTGTCTCCTTCACAGAGTTTCCAGCTCAATCAGAAGCCTTGAAATATACTTACCTGTGGACTGTGTTTTGCTCCTACTCCACTGAGGCCACGCGCTACTCATTTCTTTTTCCCCATCACCCAGCATGGGGCCTGACATATAACAGGTGCCAGATGTATGATGCTTGCTGAACTGAGGTGAACTGCATGCTCCCTGTCTCCTTAGTCCTCTGTGCCTCAGTTTTCTCATTTTTAAAGAAGGCTAGTAAGAATATCTACAACCTGATAGGGCTGCTGTGCAGATTAACTAAGCACTCGGTGTAGTACCCAACACATACAAAATGCTCAGTAACACTGGGTGCTGCGATCATTTTTTTTGAGACAGTCTCATCATATAGCCCAGGCTGATCATGGAATTCACTATGAAGCCTAGGCTAGCTTCAAATTCATGATCCTTCTACTTCTGCCTCATGTCTGCTGGGATTACAGGTATGGCACTCCTGGCTGGGAGCTTGATTATTATCATCATCATTACTGTTTGTTGTTAAGACTTCCAGACCTGGTAATGGGGATGGGTCCTTCAAACTATGCTAGCCTCGGTCAAGGTCAGGGATTTTCCTGGCTTCGGGGAGAGGGCTGTGCCTATAGATTTTTCTTTCCGATGTTCCATCCTATTACTTCTGCTGTACTTTAGATACTCTTCAGTGTTAAAGTTGCAGCTGAACTTGGAGATCATGCCCACTGGACTGGAAGCTCCCTGGGGACATGGAAGGTTCAAACTCATCCTTGGGCCCACAAAAGACCTGACACAAAATATGTTTATTGAGAAAATGAGCGAGTGAAAGCTACTTACCTCTGGCCATTTTTTCCCTGCTGCTGGACTATGAGAACAGAAATCCTTAGAATTTGGAGTTTCCTTTAGCAAGAGCCCAGGGCCACAGAAGCTCTGTCCTGCCTGATTTGCAATGGCTGTAACCAGTCTTCCTTACTTTTAGGTACTTGGGAATAGACTCACATATAAAAGTGCAAAATGGTTCATGCCTGGAAATAATTATTAACTGTGTAAATAGCAACGGGTGGATTACTTAATTCACTTTAACATTTCTACAGTAATGTCACTGGAGACATAGAAAAGTAACATAATTTGATGGAGGACTGATTTCTCATTCTTGTACTAGGAGGCACTGTTAAACAGGGTTTGGTTCATTTTATTCTCTAAAGTCTGGCTCCATGCTAGGAAATTTCAAGTTCCCTTTGTTCTCCATATAACTTCTCTAAGAAGGGTTATCATTATCCCCATTTTATGGGTGAGACAACTAAGACTGGGGATGATTGCAGAGGCAGTAAGGCACAGCTTCCAGTCAGTCACAGGATCATGAGAATAAACAAATGACACTCTATGGTGTTCTGTATTGTTAAGCTTTGATGTTTAGTAGGGTAGATCTATTAAATGCATTTCAACTTATGATATGATTTATCCAGATGTAAAACCATAAGTGGAAGATCATTGGTTTCAAACTCAAGATCCAATCTTTTATCCCTACATCACTAGGATTCCTGTATAGAGAACATATTAACATTTATGTAGAGCCTACTAGGTAGGTAAGAAATCATTCCACACTTCCAAACTGCTTTATTTTGTTAGCTATAGCTACCTTTGCTCATGTACAACTATAATCTATACCTAAACTTTCTGCCTAGCTCTCTGTTTTGGTGGAACTGGGGTTTGAACTCAGGGCTTTGTGCTTGCAACCTCCAGTCCCTGCTGCCTAGTCCTTGTCAAGCTGCAAGAGACAAAAACTCTTTTTATGTGATTTGAACTACAGAGGAATTTCTGGGGAATTGAGGAACCCACAGACTAGTGGTGTGGCAGAAGAGACCATACAGGAGAGTAGGAAGAAGGAGGCTTTAAGTCATAAGTAATACAAGTGAAAGATCAACCTTGTTTGCATTCTGAAGTTTGAGCAGAGCTAAGGACCAGATATCAGCTTACTGATGGCCCTCAGGGCCCTTGGCAGTGAGCTAACCCAGGAGAAGATTTGAAGGTGATATACATAGGACTCAGAGATATCCAGTATGTACTTTCTGGTTTTGGTTGACTTCTTTTTAAAAGCATCAAAATTCAAGAGTGTGGTGGTGGTGGACAGATATAAAGCCAATCTATGGGAAGCAAGATGAATTTTAGTATATCACTAAGTTTCATTTTAAACACAGCAGTCATAGGTCATACCAAGGCATTACCCTGATTTTGAAAGAAATACCCCTCTTCCTCAAAGGCAAAGAAAACAGTATCACTAAGCCACATTCCTCCAAGAAGTCCAAAGCACTAGCAATGTAGGAGATGGCACTCTAGATAAAAGATAATCTGGCCTTTTTAAAAAAAAAAAACAAAAAACCATCCGGCTTCAGGAAAAGAAGCCTTAAAAATTATTTACACAGGTGCTGGCTCAGGTTTCTATTGAATCTGGCCTCATCATACTTTCAGACACGCCTCTGGCTGGACAAGGGAAACCAATGGCTGAAGAACATGGAGGATAATTTATGGTCTTTGTTAGCTTTTCTACTGGCCTGGAGCTTGGGATTTGAATTTGCTGGGGGAGGCCTATCCTGTTGTGGTCAAAGATACACAGAAGGCTCTAACACCTTCAAGTCCAAAGTCTAGAGGCCAGGAAAGGCAATGAACATATGCTGGTTGGGTTTCCTGAGGAATACTACTCACAGCGTCCAGGGAGGCAAAGAAGAAAGAGGAATAGACTGACCTTTGCTATATCCAGTACAAATGGTATTGGCCTTTCTGCTCATTAATTAAATAAAACTGAAGACAAGTGGTTGGCTGGGAATCCTACACCAATCTTTGGTCTTCTTTAACCACGATGGATTCCATCTCCCATTTTTACTTTCTGTCTACCCTGGGGACCTTAACTATATGTGTGCCAATGACCAAGATTTCACTTTAGGAAAAGGAACCAAAACCTATTACATATCAGGAGCTGTATTACTTATTGTTTACTTCTTCCAATAGTATTGTCCTCACAGAGGCATAGAGAAACTAAGTGATTTTCTATTAAAGTCACATATCTATTCAGTCTTGGACCTAAGGACTGAGCTCAGGTATGCCTGTTTCCCAAGGATGATGCATACAAAATTAACCTCTAGCCAATGGACACATCTGTGGTATCTATAACAATGTAGATATTTATTAATAAAATTTATTATTAAAGATTCAGACTGTTACATATATATGTATTTATTAAAATATTTAAGATTGTTCATTTCAACTATTTCATTTATCAGATAGGAACATGCAAAAAAAGGAGTGAGTCATGCCAAAGGCCACATGTAAATCAGTGGCAGAGCCAGAGCCCCATCTGGTGCTCTTACACTGCATCTTGCTTCACTACCTGGATAGTAGCCTGTTTCCTAAAAGCCCAGAAACTAGATAATAATGCTAGGGAGCTATGCACAGCTCAGTATGGGGAAGGAGCTAGGCATAAAAGGTCAACTGAAGGTCTGTGAAGGAGTTTTCTGCCTCTGGTGATATCCCCCCACAGGGACCTCCAGACCTCACAATGTTTGCCAAACAAGCCTGCTTTCATCACAAGACCTTACCCTTTGCTCAGTCTTTTCCCTCTTCCTGAAGTTTACTTCCCATCTTTTTGTGTCTGGCAAACTTTTGTATCCTCAAAGAACCTAGATTAATCTTTAATCCCTTTGTGAGGTCTTTCCAAATTTTCCAGGCAAAATTCTCTCATTCTGTTTGCTCACAGAATTTTGTATCTAATTCTAGTACAAACTGCTCTCACTCTGTAATGTTGATAACCATGTGTCACATTCCCTTCATACTAACTAGTTGTATGACTTTGGGGAAATCACTAATTTTGTTGTCTCTCAGTTCCCTCATTTGTAAATTGGGGTTAATAATAATAATACCTACTCTGCAAGGTTGTTGTGAGGATTAAATGGAAAATGTCTATGAAGCACCTAATGTACTGAGTGCTCAATAAATAGTTTTTGTTGTAATCTTGTATCTCTTACGCTAGTGCCTGGTATAGGTCCAGTGTATGCAATAAGCAGTAACTGCTGAATAAATGTATATTATGTGAGAAAAGTGTCAGTCACCATATAGCCTTGGTATCACTGTTGTCAGGATATTCTCTTATAAGTCTTATTTCTTATCAAAAAGTAGACCAATGTTCTGTAATCTTGAGTTACACATCATCTGAAAACCACTTGAAAACTTACCCTAAAAATTCATACATTTACTTACACACAAAAGACCTTGTAAGAATTCTCACATCAAGAAATGTCTTACAGAGCCCTCCTACCATGGATTACCATTATCACTCATTCCTCTGCTAGGTGGGAAGATACATGGATATAGAAGATGCTCTCACACAATGACACAACAGAGTGAATTAACAGTGACTGAGCACCTTCTGGGAGCCAAGCACCGTGCTAAATTCTCACTATCTTGCCTTGCGTGATTCCTGGGGGTTCCAAGCTAACAATTTCCAAGTCTCTGTTGATCAACTGTGTGACAGAAGATTCCCTCAGACAAGAAACATGAATGGCAACAAGACCCTCTGTTTTTGTAATTATTATATTAAATGAAACTGGGAAAGTCACTTCTTCTCTGAGCCTCAGTTTCCTCATTCATGAAATAACTTGGTTAGATGTTTAGATTTCAAAGTTTCTTTTCTTCACGTTTTAACAGGTTAACATTTAAAACTCCTGTGATTCTGAGCACTGCAAATCTTTTAAGAACTCTCATTAAACAACCTGTTCTGAAAGTAAACGAGCCTGTTTGTGATCTAGAGGAATGTGCTTGTCTAATGTAAGGAACTGTGAGAGGTTCACAATCTCCAGAGTCCACATTCAGATACCATAATGAAGGAAAGGCCCATCCACAAAATGAGGTGTTCCAAGAATTTTAAAACCCTGTTAGAAAAAAATGGGACTTTGTGACTTTTTAGCTCTCTAAAAGACAGCATTCTCTGCTTTCTGACATAAAAGAGGAGAGGAATGGGTTTCTCTTGCCCCTGGCCTTATGGAAAACACTCTGTAGCATGCCTCTCCAAAGGCTCAGAGCAAAAGGCCAAGGACCCAGTTGGTTGATTCTTTGTATCCATACCTCCTATTTCTGAGCTCTTCCCCCTTAGCTTAGTAATGAGCATAATGCTTATGAGCACGTGTTAAATTGTGGTTCCTATTCTGTGGTTGTGCGATTAGAGTAAATTAAGAGCTACCAGGTCTGGTATAATCAGAATCAGAACTTTGCCTACCTAAGAGAATGAATGGGTAGAAGGATGATGGATGGCCTACATGTCCCTGGCCTCACCTAATGAGAGTTGCTGGTGAAGTATCAACACTGGGCACTTTCTTAGGAAGGAAGATAAACTCCCTTATGATATCAGTGCTGCTTGGTGGCTCCTCAGTTTCACTTCACAGTACTTATGTTTTTGTTAACTTCTTTCTTTTCTCATTTGACTCTGTTGTTCCTCTTCATTGTTGCCTTACTTGTTTGCCTAGGCATAATACTTTCTACTTTGGGTTAGTATATTTATATATTTGAGGGGCAGCTGTGGTATAGCAGAGTGAATGCTGCCTTTGACCCAGAAAGACCTAGGTTCAAATTCTAGCAATAGCACTTACTACCTATCTGTTGATTAACTGACAAAGTCTCAATTTGCCCTTTTGGAAAACCAAGAGAATGACCCCTCTCTCTGTCCCAGGTGAATGGGAAATTCAAATGGATAGTGGATATGGTGGACCTTCATTCACTTAAGACCTTAAAGGTAGCCAGGGTTATGATTACTAGACTGTATGGTCCTAAAAGCATTCTCTGTGGCTTCAGTGTGTGAACCTCTTACTCTATATGTGATAAGCACTTGGCAAATGCTTACTGACTGACTGCGTGAGTACTTTACTATTAGGCCCACTCTTATGAAGTACACCACAGAAGATAGGCACTAGTCCAGCCAGGAGGTATAGTGTTTTCACTAGAGTATGTTATGAGTCACAGCAAAGTCTGGAAGCAAAAGCACTGAGACATGTTCCCTTTATAATAGTTATTCTCCTAATCTCGGTTCTTTCCTCTACATGTTTGAACTTACAAAGCTCACTTGCCTCCTTGGAAAGCTGAGAACAGTTACATAGCTAAGAAGGGGCAGGGAAGGTGTGTGAATACCTAATAGATTCCAAAGTATGCATACATGTTCATTATAATGGAGATATCTTTTACAATGGCTTCTTGAAGAGTTCAGTTATCTTGAGGGACAGTACATTTCCTGCTATGGGACTAGAACTCAAAGAGGATACAAATAACCTCTATCTCTGAAGAGAAAGTGGGTCTAGCACTTATCCTTGCAATAGTAGCCAACTACAAAAATGAACCAACCAGAATTTGACAGTCATCAAGAGCTTCTCTTGAGAGATTGAAGAAGCTTCTGGAAGTAATTTATACACATGCACACAAAAGATGAAAAAGGACTGGGAATCAGTAAAATATGACAGAAGGAGATGATAGACTTAAGAGATCTTGCAAGTGTCAAAAGTCTTGTAAATATTATAGATATTTAAATAATGGAATAAGTGCTATGTAAATTTACTGTTAATTACTATTTAATAAAATGAGCAGGCTATAAATAATCAGGCACAGTGCACTAAAGAGCATCAGTGGCAAATTCTTGGCATGGCTCCCAAACTGGACACTGACAGAGACTTGGGTGGGCACCAACTGCCATGAGCTATAGAACTAAATTATTCTGTAAGCCTATTGTCTAGTCTTGGGCTTCTAATGGAGAAGCCCAGAATTAAGCCAGAAAATGTGTGAAGTCAGAGAATCATGGGGATAATATATGACAGATCCACAACTCAGGTGGCCACCTGGGCTTTACTTTTTATGGGACAGAGAATTTTCCATAACATTTGTTACTAGATAGTTTTCAAAGCCCTTTTTCCTTGTCATCTGGAAGCTATATGGTATTCAGAAAAATTCATTCATAAATATATGTTTCATAGTTATCCATATAGTAAGAAAGTTTAGAAAATGTGTGAAATGTTTTTAGTTTCTTTTCTGGATATTAAAAGAGGGAGGGATCAACTAGTTCATCCAAATAGTATTTTCTTCTAGCATTAGATTTATTTTTTTCTCCTATATAGTAAAAAGCTCAAGAGGCCATCATACTAGGCATTCTATGCAAATTTTGGCCAACTGGGAAGAATTTTTAAAATTATATCATCTAGAGTGCGACAAAGGTATCAGGAGGCTAAAAAAGAGTAAAATTTATTATGCAGATTTGCAAGCACAAGAGAAACCATCTGAAGCAAGGGTCAACAAACAACAGCCCTCAAGCCAAATCTAGTCTACCACCTGTTTTGGGAGGCATAAGAGCTGAGAATAATTTATATACATTTTTAATGTTTAAAAAGAGTCAAGAGGGGGTTGGGAGTGTGGCTCAGGTGATAAAGCACCTGTGTTGCAAGTACAAGACCCTGAGTTCAAAACCACAGTACAGCAAAAAAAAAAAAAAAGACAAAAGAAAAGTAATATTACTGGCATGTGAAAATTAAATGAAATTCAAATTTCAGTGCCCACAAAGCTTTATTGGAGCATAACTACCCATTAGTTTGTATAAGGTCTATGGCTGCTTTCACATAACGAAGACAAAGCTGAGAAGTTGAGGTGGAAACCATGTGAGCTGTAAAGCCTAAAATACTACCTGGCCCTTTATAGAAAAAGTTTATCAACTTCAGATCTAAAGCCTGGCAGTAATATTTAAGGGAAAAAAAGAGATAGAATGATAAGAGGAACTTTGTGGAAATATCTCTAAGGCTCACAAAGTTGATGTCAACTCCTTGGCCAAAGGTACCTGATCAAGTCTTTGTTGAAGCTAGAAGCAGAACCTCTTAGCAGAGTTAATTTGCCCCTGGGAAATGTTACTCAAAAAGTCAGGGAAGTGAAGATGATACTGACATGCACCAAAAACTCTTTCCACATCAAGAGATAACATTGAATTCCACATGAGTTGAAGTGGGAAAGAGTGGATTTAAAGGACAGAAAGAGTTCAATAAGGGTTCAGTTGCATTTCTTCTCTCACAAAAACCTGGAGCAAGAGAGAGAATCAAAGCCATACTTACATAAAATTTGCCAAGGAAACTAAATCAGGACCTACTGTAAACATCAGTGAGGATGGTGTAATTCTTTGAGTTCAGAATGTAAACTACAGTTTCAGTTTTATGATGTGTACCAAACAGCGCTCCATGTGTACAAAACAAATGGATGTACAATCTCAGATGTTTTACTAGAAAATGTCTGAAAAATAGTAAATTCTTTAGCACAAAATGCACATGATGAATTAATTAACCCTCTTTGAAACATGATGAGATGGAGATGGGGAGCCACATCCTGATTCTCCAGATGAGAAAATGGAAAAGAAAGGAAGTTACACAGCCATGGTCACAAGAGAGAAGAGCAGAGTCCTGGGTTTTAACCTAGCCCATCTGCAGTGCACTCTCTCATGTGGTTCCAGCCCTGTCTGAAGATTGATTTCTTTTTATTGATTAGGACTTGAGATTTGCCATCTACTATGAAGGCAAAACCCCAAGTGTACGCAGGTATAAATGCATGTGTGTTTGCTGAATTAATGGTGATGATGTTTGTAATTTGTAGAATTGTCACACAAAGTATAAACAGGAAGACATTTTATTTTATTTGTTTTTTTGACACGGGGTTTTGCTGTATAGCTCAAGCTGGCTTTGAACTCAAGATCCTTCTGCCTCAGCCTCCCAAGTACTGGGACTTAACAAAAGGTGTGTGTCACTATGCCTAGTGTGGAAAGGCATTTTAAAAACCTCTAGTTCAACTCCCCTATTTTACAAACATCAAACTGAGGTCCAAAGGGTATCTAAGGCTACATAACTAAATCTATTTGAGCCCCTGGGTATGGACATCACCTTTTCTTTGACTTTCTGGTCCCTTAGATCACATCCAACAAGCCTTCCCCTTCACTTTTCCACTTACCCTACGTACTCCACAAATATATTTTCTTTGCATGCCTGTATCTGACCCACAGACTATCCCCCAATTACACCCACTCTCATACTCATGCCCTTATCTCTCACATATTCCTTCACTAAGTTTCCTTCAACTAGATTTTAGAGATTTTTGCCCCCATGGTTTAATACTATTACGATTTTTCTCAAAATATGCAGATCCACTGGAGGCATGGCTCAAGTGATAAAGCACCTGCCTCACAAGCCAGAAGCCCAGAGTTCAAACCCCAGTACAAACAGCCTATGCAGATCCTTTCCTGCTCAGTCTCACTCTCACCACAACCCTCCAGTGTTACTAACTATGAGAAAATGTAGGACCTTCTCTCCCTGCCCCTACTCTAGAACAACAAAAAATCCTGTTCAGATTATAATCAACTCTGCAGAGTCCTATACCAGTGAAAGCATTAAAGCTTCAGGTTTTATGAACCACCAAAGCTAGAAATGAATTTTTGTATGACATGCCAAGCTTTTAACTCTTGTACCTATGCCTAGTCCAGTGATTTTGAAAACTATGACTACTCAGTGTCTGAGTTAACTGACAATAAATGAGAGAGAGAAAGCTTTGTGTTCCTACTCTCTCCAAGGCAGGTACAACTTCATGTTTCAACAAGGTAAACTCAGAACTATCTTCAGAAAGGCCACTTGGTCAATAAAGATACATTGTAAAAATTGAAAAATAAACAAATCAATAAATGTTCTCTTTGAGTAATGACAGCCCTTGTCTTCAAATTTGGATAATGATGTACTGTCAACTCAAGCCACCTAGTGTTGTGTGTAGGAGAAGAAAGAAACAACAAGTATTTTTGCTTTGTTTTCCTAAAGTACCTTTCTCCTGTCCCCAAAAGGGCTCGGAACTGAAACCTGGGGTAATATTCCAAAGTAACCAAGGGACTCACAAGGTTTCCTCTGTCTTTGCAAGGAATTCATTGCAAACCTATAGAGGGTCATTTTCTCAAAGAAACTAATACTGAGTTTCACTAACTTAAGTGACTGTAGTACCAGAAGCATTTTGAGACCTTGTTGGATTTCTAAGTGCTGTTGCGTGATTTTCTCCACCCCCTTCCCTCATCTCTTCTCTTCCCTGTTCTCAAATAGCCCAGGATTTACATCATAGCAGAGCTCCTCCTAGGCAGCACTGCCAGCTGCTCTTCTGAGTACCTCCTTCCTTCAGCCCTAAGTTCTGTAGAAAGCTCCATGTAAGATGTACAATATGATGACAAAATCTTTTCTTTCACAATATGGCTGATCGTCTCCCCCTTCTTCTGAAGACAATTCGGTGACCTAGGTTTGTAAAACCCAGAGGCAGCCTGAAATATAATCTAATTTATCTGACTATTGAATTTGTTAACATCATCACTTGAACTCATTTCTCATCTGATATGGCTATTACCGTGATGTCATGCTTGGTGACACTTTAGTTCTAGATGGGTGCTCTGGTTTATTACGTGACCTAGAGACAGGGCCTGTGGGATGACAGGATATGGGGAAGCAAGAAGGTCTCACTGTGGAAGTTGTGATCTTAAGTCCCTGGAGCATCTCCTCACTTCCTTTTCTGACAGTCATACTTTCCTGACTACAGTTAGGAAGGGAAGGCAATGCTCTCAGACCCTTTCTAAACTGCCTAGGCCTAGTTACTAGGACCTTGAACCTTATACTACTCCAGCATGAACAGCAGCAATGGGCAACTTGGGGTTATAGGTGAAATATGCAGCACAGTTTCAGGAATATAAAATGCTAGTTTCTTCCTTTTGACTTTGGAAAATGGAAGAAAATAAAATAATAGCTTTCCATTTATATGTATTCCAGCCACCCAGCCAAAATGTTAAAGCTAAAATCATTATTATGATCAATAAGAAGACCAGTTAAACTGCATCCACTTTCTACCTTTTCTCTCCATGCTAAGAACTTGCTGGTACTTCTGTCATTCTCTAATGGGCATCCACATATTCTTGGTGAAAGGTGTGGCCTATCTACCGTTTTTTCAGACTGTTCTCAGGGTTTATAGCCTTTAAATAAGGATGGGCTCTTTGTTTTGATTCTGACTTATAACTCAATTCATTCAGGCCAGGAAGAAGGAAGGAGGTCTTGGCAGGAAAGACCTCCTTTGTGGGAAGGGGGGGCAGTGTTGTATGTTAGAGTTTAACAATTGGGTCTAGTCCCATGGCAGAGTATCTAGGGGCTGCTCCTCAGTGTCCCTTTGAGAAGAATGCCCCTATTACAGGGAGGGGAATTAAGTGGATGAATAGGAAGTTTAAGTCCAAGATTGTACAAAAAAGGAAGGAGTTAATATAATATTGTTTTAAGAAAGGTGAGTGGGGAGATGAAGGAGAATGATGGAGGGGGTGAATCTAATTAAGATACGTTGTAAGCACATATGTAAATGTCACAATGAACCCCCATGTACAATTAATATATGGCAATAACTTTTTTGAAAAGAGGTGTGGAAATGGGAGTTCCTGCTAGAGGATATATATAGGCTGAGCATCTCTGGCTGGGGCTGAGTAGATATGTGCTGTTCTAAGAAGGACTAAACATCCATGGCTTAAGCATAGTTAGCTAGATATAAAATGCTACTTAGCTTGGGATTTTGGACCAATGAGGAGGCCCTGAGGGAAGGCTTCTGACAAGGAAAGTAAAAGTGTTGCTTCCCTCTGGGTTCTTATTTACCTAGGAGCTATTAATGCAAAGAGAGGAGGTCCCAAGGAGGCAGCAACAGGAGGGAGCAGGTGCAGAGACTGATGGTTTGCTGAACAGTGAGAACACTTCCTTTCTGGGGCTGAGGCTATGAAGCCTTTGCCAAGTAACAGTCAGGTATTCACCACAGAGAACAGCCTGGGGACTCAGTTGGGGCTTCTCCACTTCTAACCTCTCTAATAAGGACAAGTTTTTTCCTCACTCAGCAGTAGAGTGGAAAACAAGAAGGGAGAAAATTAAATTTTCCAAATCATTAATTTTTTTTCATTTCTAGGACCCACCAAATACCAAGCACCAGCTGGGACCACCTTCATTGCCTGTATTAACCAAGGCAGTCAGAGGCAGGAGACCAGCAAGTATGAAAATTTGCTTCTCCAGTCTTGTACGCTCTATGAGAGTGCCCTGCCAGTGACCCTGTTCCTGAGATGAACCCTGAACCCTGAGCAAGACTTTTTACCTTCAGCAGCTCTTTTGAAGAAGACTTTGCAGCTGCCACAAGTGAGAGCTCCATAGTGACAGCCCGAAGCTTCATCTCCACAGATCAGGCAGGTCTTCTGGGGTGGAAAGTAATAGTCGATGGGCAGAACATGGTCCCTGGCACTCTCCAAACTGGGAAGACACAAAAACCAAAGCAACATATGTCATTGGGTGGCAGAAATAGCAGGGCAGAATTTTATGGTCTTTAAGAGTGAACTTTATACATAGATTGTTATTCATTGCTGAAGAGAGTCAGCATGAATTTGAATTTTCCTGGTACCTGTCTTGAGGTCGATGTGTGTAAAGTTTCCCATGGTGTGGACAGAACCTTTTTGGGTCCTGTCAAGGGATTAGGGAAGTTCTCTGGGATTAGCCACTCTTATAGATTCTGTCTATATGAGGGAAACATGAAGGATGAGGTTAAGGTATCTAAATTAATGTGGTGGTCAGGCAACATTTTCAGAGCAATAAATGGTATGAACTCAATCTGACGACATTACCTTACCCAAAGGGAGACCTATGACCTAACCAGATCAAATATCAAAAGAGCTGACATGCTTTGCTTTAGATCTCTGAGCCTCTGTAAAATAGGAATAATATCATCCATTCTACTGAGTTGCTGCTGTGAGTGGCAAATGAAACAATGAATAAAAGGTCCTTGAGATTAATACACAGTAAAGGATGATAATTAGTATTATCACACCAATCTTCATTGTCCTTTTATTTCTTTTCCTTCAATTTCCTTAAGAGTCTTTCTAGATCATCTGGACATGTCTCTGCTTCCATTCTACAACATAAACTAGCATAATGACTATGCCTTTTGTCAGGAAATGTTCATAGTGATGTAGCTCATCTTTGGGGCTGCTGTCAAAACACTTGGCCATTACAAAACTCATGATTTCTTTGGGCAAGGGTGGTGCTTCAGAAATCATCTGGTCTAAATACCTATCTTCAAGAAGATCTGTGCCTAAATTCTCCCAGGTGAATGTGAAGGAGAAGGTCCAGAAAGCCAATCCTAAAACCTCCATGGAATAATAATTCTCAATCTCTCATAGAGATTAATTTGAATTTGAGCAAATGGAACATGGTTCTTACTAACCAAAGGCCAACTTTTGTCTTTCCTACGTCCTATGTCTAAGCTTAAACAAAACTCAAGTGACCTCTTGGATTAATGTGCCTCAGATAGATGACAATTGTCCACACTCTCATCCACAGGAATGTAAGTGTACATGTGTACCAGGAGGCATGTGCAGGAGATTCAGAGCAGTTTTGTTCATAAAAGCATAAATGGTAAATTTCCAATGACGGGAGATAAGATAACTAAATTATGGCATACTCATTCAATAAAACATAATTCAGCAATGACAACGAATTGGGTAAAACTAACATATAGGTTAATCTCATGCTAATGTTTTGTAATAGTCCAAACTCACAATTACATACATATAACTCTATTATATAAAGTTCAAAAAGAAGTGAAAGCGAGCAATATGCTACTTAGGAAAGTATGTGTAGAAAAAATATTAAAATAGAAGAGAATAATAAATCCCAAATGTAGGAGAGTAGTAAACTCTGAGGAGTGGCTTGGGGGTGATGATCTGAAGAAGGAGGATACAAATAGATTTATACATTTATTAAAAGTCACCATGAAACCCTTACTACATACCGGGTACCTAGCAACCAAGCAGTTAACAAAAAAGACAAAAATGAATGCCCTCACAGAGCTTGCTTTCTAGAAGTGTTGATGCAATGGTGCTTTTAACATTGTTGGTTCTTTAATTAGAGCTCCCGAGTGTCCATTTTATTGATATGCTGTATAAATTAAGTTACACATATACTTTTGTATGAATATAACAGCACATAATAAAAAAATTAAAAGAAAATCTCAAAAGTTTTGACTATCCTCCTAAAACATGAGAGCAGAGGTTTGTATTGAGAACAAGTGCAGAATTTTCATGTGACACTGTATTTCTTTTCATCTCTCCTTGGTTACACGCTTACTTAGCATCCAGAGGCAGTGCAATAAGTTTTACTGCCACATAGAATTGAAAGTTTCCAAACCAGAACACCACTTGCTGTTCTCAAAAAGTTGTACAACTAATAAAGTGAAAGTGGATTGCTACAACCTATCTGCAATTGCAACCGCTCAACCACAGGGAAGTTGGGCTTAGGGACCCTTAGAACTCAGCTGAGTTTTCCAAATCTCTCTGTCCCTTCCTTTTGACTCTTTTTTTCCTTCTTCCTTCTTCCTATTCTTTCTCCCAAAGAGGGCTTAGGGATACTTTGAAAAGTGTGACTCATTTGAGCAAATCCTCCAATAATTGTGGAACTGTGATGAAATGCAAAAGTCATAGACCAGTTTTCCTAGTTTCAGAGAAGAATGTCAACTCAGCAGGGCATTGGAGGTGGCCAGGCCTCAGGTGGAATTTGGCCTCTACCACTGAACTTTGAGCAAGCTCATTAAGACTCTCTGAGTTCCACTGGCCTCATCTGGAGAGTTGGGGATACTTTCAATGCTAGAGGGTTTGTGAGAATTACATTAAGAAACACATGTAAAGGACTTCCATCCCTATGCCTACCACATAGTAGGTACATTGTAAGTCTTGTTTACCTTCAACCTTTGAATTAGAAAAGGAAATTTCTAATATCCTACATTTTTAAGAATTCTTCTTGGCTATAAAGAGATATCAGAGAAAAAGTAAATACATGAGGAGAAAGAAGCTCATTGTCATGATTCCAGAAAAGAACCGTGTACTAATTAGCAGCCATTCCCCATCGCACCCTGGCAATGCTAATTTCCTTTCTGTCCCTAAAGATTTCTCCTTTTAGGGGCATTTAATGTAAATGAAATCTATAGTATGTGGCCTTTTGAAACTTACTTTTTTCACTTAGCATAATGTTTTCAAGGGTCATCCACATTACAGTATGTATCAGCATCGGCACTGCACTTATTGTTATTGTCTGATAATATTCTATAGTATGGATATACTATATTTTGCTCTTCCATTCATCAGTTGGTGGACATTTCTTTGTCTATTATGAATGATACTGCAATGAACATTTGTGTAAAACTTTTTGTGAATATGTTTTCATTTCTTCTAGGTATATACCTTGGAATAGAACTGCTAGATCAAATAGCAGCACTTTAAGAAACTTATAAGCTATATTCCAAAGTGGCTTTATCATTTTACATTTTTATGAAAAATTCATAAGGATTCCAATTTCTCCACTAACATTTTTTTCTGTTTTTTTACTATAGCTATTCTAATAGATGTGAGATGGTGTCTCAATTTGGTCATTTTTATCACCATATATTAATTATACAAAAGGGTTTCCTTGAGATATTTCCATCATGTATATAATGTACTTTGATCAAATTCACCCCCTTTATTACTCTTTTTTAACCCCTTCCTCCATTTTAAAATAATTTTAGTGGATTTCATTATTTTATTTTTATACATGTGTAAGAAGTACTTCAGTTACATTCATCCCTCATCACTCTCTCCCTTTGCTCTCCCTCTTCTCACTAGTACCCCACCCCCAAACATGCAATTCTTTTTTTTTATGGTCACGTCATTTATTTAGGTTAAGATTCTGCATGTGAGAAATGACATGCAATATTTTTATTCTGAGTCTGCTTCATTTTTCTTAATTTGTCTCCAGTTCCATCCATTTTTCTGCAAACAACATAATTTCATTGTTCTTGTTTTTGGCTGACTAATACTTCTCAGTTTGGTCTTGATCTGTATTTCCCTAATGACTTAGAGGTGTTGAACATTTCTTCATTTGTGTATCTTCTATATAGAAATGTCTATTCAAATCTTTTTCCCATTTTAAAATTGAGTTATTTGTCTTTTGTTGTTGAACTGAAAGTTAGTTAGATATTCTGGATTCAATACCCTTATCAGATATAAGAGTCGTAAGTACTTTCATTCTATGTGTTGAAATTTCACTTATTATTGATAGCATTTGTAACATGTTATAGCATTTGATGAAATACAACTTATCATTTTTCTTTTATTGCTTGTGTTTTTGGTGTTATATTCAAGAATTGATTGTCTAAACTAAGGTTATTGAAGAGTAGCCCCCATGTGTTCTTCTGAGATTTACTATCTTAGCTCTAGTATTTGGGTGCATGATACATTTGATATTATTTTTTGTAGGTGTGAAGTGGTCTAAGTTCATTTATTTGCACTTGGCTATCCAGTTGTTACAGCATGATTTTTTGAAAAGACTATTTTCCTCCCATTGAGTGGTCTGGACAGCATTGTTGAAAATTAATTGACCTTAAATGTAAAGGTTAATTTTTAGATTCTCAATTGTATTGCATGTATCTATGTGCCCATCTTATGACAACACCAGACATTCTTGATTACTGAAATTTTGTAGAAAGGTTTGCAATCAGGAGGTTTGAATGCTCTAACTTTGTTCTTCTGTTTCAAGATTGTTTTATCTATTCCAGATTCCTTGTATTTCAACAGGAATTTCAGGGTCAGCGCTTCCATTTTGGCTAAGAAGACAACTAGGATTTTTACAATTATAATCACTAACACATATTGTAAAAAATAATGGGATTTACTATGACATTTCCATTCATGCTTGTGTTGTACTTTGATCATGGCTCTCCTCCCTGAGGATTTTGATGGAGAGTTCCTTCAATCTTTGTGAAGTATTGCTATCTTAACAATATTAATTCTTCTTATACATGAACATGAAATGATTTCCCATTTATTTGGAGCTAAAAATCCTTTCTATAATATGTTGGAGTTTTCAAGTGGACTAGTATTGCATTTCTTCTGTTTAATTTATTTGTAAACATTCTGGCATTTGGATTGTATTGCGAATGAACTGTTTTCTTAATTTCATTTTCAGATTATTCATTGCCAGTGTATACAAATATAAGATTTTACACATTGATCTTATATTCTGCAACCTTGCTGAACAAATTTTATTAGTTCTAATAGTTTCTTGTGAATTCCTTGAAATTTGTCTACTATATAAGATCATGTCATCTGTGAATAAAGATCATTTTACTTCTTTCCTTCCAATCTGGAGGTCTTTTACTTGTCTAATTCCCTGGTTAGAAGCCCCAATAGAGTGGTGAATATAAGTGGTGATGGTAGTCATCTCAGTATTGTTCTTGATCTTATAAGTAAAGATTTCAGTCTTTCACTATTAAGTATTGTGTTAGCTCTATGTTTTTTGTAGATGTTCAACATGTTGGGAAAATTCCCTTCTATGCCTAGTTGTCTGAGCTTAATCATGAATTGTTGGTGGATTTTTGCCAGCTTTTTTCTGTACCTAATGAAATAGTGATCATAGTGCTGTTGTCCCTTTTTCTTAATATGGTGTATCATATTAACTGACTTTCAAATGTTAAACTCACTTTATATTCCTGAGATAAATCCCAGTTGGACCAATTTTATAGCTCTGTGAAAAATTTCTCTCGGTCATTGCTTATGCACTTTTTTGTTAGTGGACTCATTTTGCTAGTTATTTTGTCTGGATTGTTAGAAAAAATATCTAAATTAAAAAATGATATTAGTCTGTAGTTTTTCTTTTTGTGTGATATCACTGGTATCTGACCTCACAGAATTAGTTGAGAAGTATTCCTGCTTTTTTTATTTCGGGGAGAATTTGTGGAGGATTGATATTAAATCCTCTTTAAGTATGTGGTACAGATCATCAGTGAAGACATCTGCATTGAGCCATTTTGCCAGCCCTGTGTGGGAAGTTTCTTAATTACTAATCCATTGCCTTTCCCTTTTATAGGATTATTTATATTTTCTCCTTTTTCATGAGTCAGTTTAGATAGTTTGGTTCTTTCTGGGCATTTGTCCATTTCTTGTAGGTTATCTAATTTTTGGTATACGGTTGTTCATATAATTTCCTTTTAATCTTTAAAAACTTTTTTTGTAGGTTCATTTCAGTGCTTTGAACCTTCTCTCTTCTTATTCAACCTGACTAAAGGTTTTTAATTTTGTTTATAGTTAAAAAAATCGCTTATTTAATTGATTTCTATTTTTCTTCTCTCTTATTTATTTCTACTCTAATCTTTATTAATTTTTCTTCTTCTTACTTTCTTTGTTTTTAATCTGCCTGTCTTTTTCTAGTTTCTTATGGTGAATAATTAGGTTATATTTATGTGTAAGGAAATTTATAGCTATAAATGCATACATTGACAAAGACAAAAGATCTTAAATCTGTAATCTAAACATCCATCATATATTTCTAATTATTTCCATTATGATCACAGAACTTACAGCAGTTTTTCTTGAATAAATGTTCCTCATATTTTTGTAAGCCTTTGTTTCCTTTCCAGAGCTCTAGAACAGTTGATTTTTACAAATTTTGCTAGTGTTTTCATTGTTTTTATGAAAGTACAGATATATGTAGGTCCTCACTCCACCATTCTGTAACTCTTGCCTTCTAAGTCTGGTTATATTTTAAGTGATACAAAATTCACCAGCCTATTAATTCCTATCATGAGGGAAGAGACATCACTTAAATTCTTCATTCATTCACTCATCCACTCATTCCTTTATTCAGTAATTCCTATGTTCAAAAAGAACAACTCTACTAAATGATGGGTATATAAACATGAGAAAGACATAGTCCCTGTTCTCAGGGAGCTTTCATAAACTCATCCAGAGCTAAGTTCAGCACACAAATAATTAATGCAAAGTGTGGCAAGGGAAATGCTGTAAAAGGGGTCAAGTTGGTGATTACTATTTGAAAAGAAAATTCGTTTTGTCTATAGGTAGTAGAGGGTAATATCCACCATGTACTGAGCCTTGCTACTTATCAAGCTAGACACTTTTATGCATATGAAACATTTACTCTGAAATCTAGATACCAGATGGTGAGGACCATGGCTCTAATGTATATGGAAGCCTCAAACCTGATATTCAGCAACTGCTTTGTGCAACACATAAACATGAATAGAAAAATAACTTGTTACTATGCATCAAGCAGTTACAGTCTTTTTTAAAATTTTATTCATATGTGCATACAATGTTTGGGTCATTTCTCCCCCCTTCCCTCCACCTCTTCTCTTATCTCCCCCAAACCCCTCGCTACCAGGCAGAAACTATTTTGCCCTTATCTCTAATTTTGTTGAAGAGAGAGTATAAGCAATAATAGGAAGGACCTAGGGTTTTTGCAAGTTGAGATAAGAATAGCTATACAGGGAGTTGACTTGCATTGCTTTCCTGTACATGTGTGTTACCTTCTAAGTTAAGTCTTCTCGAACTAACCTTTTCTCTAGTTCCTGGTCCCCTTCTCCTATTGGCCTCAGTTGCTTTAAAGAATCAAGCAGTTACAGTCTTACTGGAGATTTCCATTTTCCTGAATATTAAATCACTGATAAACACACCAAAACAGGATGTTATCAAGACTACTTTTATCACATGACAGATCTGTACTCTTCTCCCAGTATCACTCTTAGAAATGGAACCGAACAGACAAATTCTTATTATAGTAATACTCTTGCATTCTCAAGCTACATCTGCTGTTTGCTGTGAGTCCAAATTTTTCCAGTTGCTTTCTAACCATAGCCAATGGGCTGTGGAAGATATTAGCCAGATTTGTTTCCTGCACTGCCATCAAATTTTAAGACAAGAGGTGTTTCCACATTCTGTTTCCAGAATCCATTGTCAAGAAGACAGGGAATGAAAAAAACAATAACAACAAAAAAAAACCACCCCCCTAAATAAAACTTGGTTTCAATTTACATGTTAAATCTTACTGGAACAATATTTTCCTCATATCCTGCATTTGAACTTTTGATACTAAGAAGACTATTTACTGAGGGCTTACTATGTGTAAGGCACTAGCAAGGGTACTTAATCCCCACAATTATTACTGTAGGATACATAGTATATTTCCATTTTACAAATGAAGGAGCCAGAGGGACAGAAGCATTTAGTGATGCTTTAGGACCACACAACTAACAAGTAGCACAGCCATTGAATGAATGCCTGCTTGCCTAACTCCTAAGCCCCATGCCGTCATCACCAAGCTATATAGTATTGCCTCTTATTGACTATCAGAGTTGGACAGCCCTTAAAGATCCTCTAGTGCAGTGTTTTTCACCCTTGGCTGCAGACTGAAGTCACAAGTGAGTGGTCTTAAAATAACCAATGCCGCTTCCCCATTTCCCTTATTTTGATTTAATTGAATTTTGGTGGGGTCTGAGCATCCATTTTTTTCATAATTACTCAAATGATTTAATGTCCAGTAAGAGCTGAAACTTAATGACCTACTCCAACTCTTTCATCATTCAGGGCAATATTTCAGGCCCAGAAAGGCATAGAGAGCTGACCAGGAGAAACAGTTATTCAGAAGCAGGATTGACACTGGATCCTAGGTATTATGATTCCTATGCCAGGATTCTGTTGGAGGACAATATTTCTAGTCCCATTCTTCTCATTAAGTTCTCCCTGAACTTAGAATCTGAAACAGGCAACCTGTGAAAAATCAATATACAATTCTTATCAACCAGTCACTCAGCTATGTTCCAGAATACATTTTAAAAGATGGTAAAAGTATTAAACAGTATAGCAGCCACCAAGATGTATCTTATCCACTATGGGACTACCCTCTTGCAGAAAGAGATCACCTAATATTTATTGAGTAGCCTATTATGTACCAGGCACTGTGAGGGGAACTTAGAATACATTAAAGACCCAAATATGCAAATATCCTTGTCCTTTATTCTAAATCTGATCTGACAAGACTTACTGTCATTCAAAGCAAGTGATAAATAGTGCCATTTGACATTTGAGGTGAATGAGGCACTCAAAATTACATATATCTTCTAGGAAGTTACAGCAGTAAAAGAAGAAAAAGCAAGACTCTTAGGGATAGAGAGAGTTCTAATTCCATAATTACTGATCACTAGTCATGTGAGGCTGGGCACAAGGTGAGCCTAACTTCCCTTCCCATCATTTTTAACCATAAAATGAGTAGAATAACATTCCAGGCTCAAATAGGTATTTTGACAAAAGCATCAGACAATACATGAGAAAAGGCCTGGCATGACCAAAATAAATGTGTTCCCCATCCCAGTCCAACTTCCCCCTAAAATTATAATTTAGTACCTGACTCCCAGACCAGTGAGTTTTACAATCATCATGCTGTCTCTTATGTCAGACACTACTGGTTAAGGCAGAAAAGCAGCAGCTACCACAACTTCCTTACCCCAAACTTGTGAAAACACCAGGAAAACCACTCTATTTTAAAGTCTTTTTAAAACTTTGTTTGAGACAGGGAAAACACAGATGATGTAGCTTGAGAGATGTGAAAAATGTTCAGACAACTGTCTGAATGGTTCAGAAACCCAAAGAAGAAAGATAGCACTATGTGAGCAGACACAACTTGGGTAGCAGTGAATTGCTGGTGAGATTCCAAGCTCAGTCTACAACCAGGAAGCCAAGGTTAGATGTTTAATGTTGGCTCAGAGAACCTATGGGAGCAAGAAAAACAGCCCCATTGTGTTACTCACCAACAACAGAGTTTATACTCTGATTTCTTAAACTGATGTCAAGTGAGGGCTGGACTAAGGTAAACAAGGCCAGGCATTAACTGAAACTTGTAAAAAGTGCCCTATTCCCCAAAATAAAGGTCCAATTTTGATTGTGGAAAGGAAGGTCATTGGCAAGATGAAAAATCCCAGAGTTCATTTTACTGCAGTATCCATTACAACATATAGCATAATAGTAACAGCCGACATTTACTGAGTTCCTGTATGTCCTAGCTACTCTACTATATAATATATAGTTTATCCTTGTTTAATCTTTACAACAAATGAATGAGGTATGTATCACAATCCCCATTTCATAGAAGGGATTATTGAGGTCCAGGAATTTCAAATATTATGTCCAAGATGCATGACAATAAACAATGACCTCACAATTTTAACTATTAGGTTCTTACAGTGATGGAAATCCTCAATGATTTAACACAGAAAACCTGAGTCATCCTGGACTTCATGTAACACACTTCCTCAGTGTACCCCACCTACTACCACCATCTAACCAGTCAATCAGTGACTAATATCCGTAAATTTTACCTCACCCCCCCACACACATATCACAGCCTTGCCTTCAAAATAGCAGCAACTATCTTATTCAAGTTATTCTGCTTCTTGTCTGATTCTTACACAGAACCCTAGGGGAATCCTTCTAGAAACATTTACTTCTGTAACTCCTCTCTAACAGTTATGAATAACTCCCCGTGGCTTATAGCAGTGGTCCTAACTCACTGGTGTATGAGAAGCACCTGAGGAACTAATTAGTAATACAGAGCTCTGATCTCTCCCCTAATGAGCCCAGATTCTTCTGAGTCTGAATTTATAGGTCAGACCTGAGTACCTGTAATTTTATTACATAATCAAGTAAAAACCACTTGGCCAACAGAATACAAATTCAAAGTATTACCATGGCATTCAAATGTTTATTTCTAGCTCCTTCCACAACCTTTTCCATATGATCTTCTAGTGGTACCATCCTGTTGTACTTCTCCGGTCTAACTCTGCTATTTCAACACCGTGTCTTTATTTACTCAGCCACTTCATCCAATTTGAATGACTTTACCCTGCCCCAAACATCTGTCTCCTTTGCTACATCCTCTCATAATTTAGGTCTGAGCCTAAGAGGCTACTATCTCCTTCATGGAGCCATTTCTGGCTCTGTAACCCCTAGATAGAACATGCTCATGCCCTCATGTGTACAGTCTTATTTCAAAAGAATCTATAATCTTTTAGATCACAGATGCATGTTTCTGGTTCCTACCCACCATGTGGCTTTCATTATGAATTTCTGCTGTTTAGTCCAGACACAGTCTGAACACTTCCTTTTCATCTCTTGCTCCTCTTAGGCAACAGAAGAGATTTTGAAAACAGTCATACTACCACTCAAGGAGCATCTTAATTTGAAGAGTAAGACAGACCCAAGAAACTTGATTGCTAAATTAGGGCACTGCTAAACTATATCAGACAAATTTATCTCAAAATACATAAGATTTCACAATTTCATTTAGTTTCAATACCTCCCATGTCTTTGCCATGAATTTCTTCCTCATAGCTAGCTCAAATACTTCAGATTATTTTTTCTGTCCTTTGTAGGAATGGAGAATAATCACTTTCTATACTTTTACCTTACCTATCTCTCCTGCTATGTTATAAATAAACACAGAGGTGAACAAAATGTAATCGAGGATAAAACCTGAGAAGGAAAGTATGTCATGCTTGGCATCTTTTTGAATTAGGTAAAAGTGAAGTGGCACAGAGCTGGTGGGACTGTCATTGTTAGATAAACACATATAAATCATTCAATTTGATGAACAAACTCTTTCCATTCTGCAAAGTGATCATGTGATACCTGGCACAGTACCTTCCTCTTTCCTCTGTGCCAGTGCAATGAAGAGTCAAACTGTAGTCAGAAGCAGCCTGCTTTCCCTTAACCCTGGTCAGTACCTACTCTCTTTCATTTTTTCTGTTCTGGAAGTTGCCTTACTGTACTAGACTTGGGGCTGGAAGCCTGAGACTCCATTAGGAATTCTGATACTAACCTACTGTGTGACCTTGGGTCAACTTATTTCTTGACCCTCAGTTTTCTCATCTTTTAAAACTCATATTTGCAGTGCACTTCAAGCACATAAAATATATACACATACATTTATCTCATGGAATCTGCACAAACACTTTGTGAGGCAAACAAATGAGTCAAAAGAAGTTTATGGAGGTTAACCTCTAAAGTGGAGTGGGTAGAAAGAAGCAGGGTTGCAATTTGAACTCTTTCTGATATCTCAACTGCTTTTTGGTATCTATAAAACAAGAGGTTGGACTAGAGGATCTTCTAAAATACTTCAATTTAACAACAGGTGTCCAACATTTCATAAATTCAAAAATGTCTGCACCAATTCATTATCACACATTCTATCTGAAAAATGTATTCAGTACCTACTATAAGCCAGGCACCATTAGATGCAGTGTGGTGATACAGTAACAAACAAGTTAAGAAACTTAAGAAAGTTTCTATTTGAGGAAGTGGTACATGAAATAAGCATAGAAAGTGATGAAAAAATAATTTCAGATATGGCTAAATACAGCAGGGTACTGAGTGACTGAGCAGTATCTTATTTAATCCTCCCAATATTCCTGCCACAAGCAGGAATAGGCAAAAGAAGGCAAAGGAGTTAAGTGATTTAGACAGCCAGTGAGCAACACAGCGGGGTCTGGATACTACAGTACCAATTAGCTAATTTCAATTAGCTATTAGTTTCAATAAGACCCTGTTTCTAAAAGAGGATGACAGAGAGAGAGAGAGAGAGAGAGAGAGAGAGAGAGAGAGAATTTTTCAATGGAAAGGAAGAAAGTAAATATTTATTAACTCTTACCACACACCATCACTATAGTACTTCCAGTCACATTTACTGAACAAAAGCAGTTTCTCATCTATCAAATGAGAATAGTCACAATATCTACCTTATCAGTTGGTTGTAGAGATGAAGTGAGCTACTCCATGTCAGGTGTTCAGTACAGTGTCTGGTATGTAATATGGATGCATCACATAACCAAATCAGCTGCCACCAATATCACTGCCATCATTATCATCATCTATGTGCAAAGTTATACTTTAGGTGTTTTCATATCAATCAGCATTTGTATCCTTCCCACAACAGTGCATGGTAGAGATTATCGTTACTATTTGATAAATAAAGAAACTGAAGGAAGTATAAGGAAGCATGGTACCTTTTCTAAGCTTATACAACTAGGAAGAAACACAGCAAGAATTAGAATATAGGTTCAGTTGACTAAACCTTCAGTGTATCACACGAAGCTAAAATAAAACCTCACAACTAACACCTAGTCATAGATGACAATAAGTCCTGATTGACTTATTCTAATTTCATCTGTATACCAATATTGGAAGCAAATGTAATTACACCTTGAAATTTCATTTTTATTCCTTGTTGAGCCAGTATTGATGGCTAAAGGTGAAAAAACAAAAACCATCGAAGATACTGTTTGGCACTTGGGAGGAAAAAAGACATACACTTTTAAAGGTATAAATCAAAACTGGGAGTTTTAAGATAAGCTATTCTAAACCTCACTTATGCTAATGGAAGCACATTTTCTACTATGGCCACAGAACTGACCTTTTATAGATTTGCATCTGTAAAATATAGATATAAATGTTACATCCTGTATTGGCTATAGCTTATTGCATTTCCCAGTTTTCACACCCATTCAAAGGGTGGCAACCAAATCCTTCCATGGGCTAGGCCCATAGAAAGGAGCAGGCCACAGATTCTGTCTCTTGAGGCAATGACAGACAACACAGTTATTAAAATATAATTTGAAAGAAATTCATAGGCTGGAGGTGTGACTCAATTGGCGGAGTGCCTGCCTAGGAAGTGTGAAGCCCTGAGTTCGAACTCCAGTACCACTGAAAAAAAAATGAAAAATTTACAAGTGAGAATGATAACAGAGTGATATAAGAATGAGGAGCATTAATGAGATGGAATTTATGCAATGCAATTTCATACAGCTAAAGTGTATAACCCAATTTCAATAGTTTTCAGTGTATTTACAGAAAGTCGAACAACTATTACCACTATCCAATTCCAAGACAGATTAATCACCTTAAATGAAAAACCCATACCCTTACTATCCTTTCCTTGGTCTGCTCTCCCTGTAGTCTCTGTGAACCTAATCTCCCTTTCTCTGTCTAATGGATTGGTCCACAATGGACATTTTATACAAATGTAATCACACAATACATGGCTGTTCATGACTGATTTCTTTCTCTTAACATTGTTTTCAAAGTTCAGCCATGTTAACTTCTTGTTTCCATCTTATGCATAAGCAATGCTCCATTATATGGCTATACCACATTATGTTTATCTGTTCATCAGTTGATGAAACAAGTTGTTTCCACCCTGTAGCTAGTATTAATGCTGCTATTAACATCACATTCAAGTTTTTATGTGGCCATATGTTTTAATTCTCATGGATATACAAGTAAGAATGAAACTGTTAACATTTATAATACCTAGAGGTAAACTGTCATAGAGTAAGTGTATGATTAGTTTTTGAGGGACTTCCAGAGTGTTTTGCCAAATTAGCTGTACCATTTTATATAAGCAGTGTATGCGGTCCTCATTTCCTGACACTCTTACCAACATTTGTTATTTTCCATTTTATCATTATTTTGTTAGTATAGTCATTCAAGTGATGTGCCATGTGGTCTTGGTTTTCATTTCCCTGATGATTAATTATATTGAACATCTTTTCATTTGTATATTTGCTTTGAAAAAATAACTATTCAAATCCTTAACCCATTTAAAAATTGGATCATTTGTCTTTTTTGCAAACTTTTCATTATTTGCAAGAGTTCTTTATATATTGTGCATACAAGTTTCTTATTATACATGTGCTTTGTAAACCTTTCAGTTGGATTTTCACTTTGATTGTGTAGTTTGCAACACAAAAGGCTTTTCTTATGACCTATGATATGGTTTCCTCTGGATAATATTCCATGTTTACTTGAGAAGACTTTGTGTTCTGTTGTTGGGTGGAATACTCAATAGATGTTTGTTAGGTCTAGCTGTTTCACAATGCTGTTCAATTCTTCCATTTCATTGCTGATCTTCTGTCTAGATATTCTATCCATCATTGAAGTAAAGTATTAAACTGTCCAACTATTATTGTTGAGCTTTTCTTCTGGTTCATAAATTGTAGGACTCTGTTGTGTTTTATATATATATATATATATATATATATATATATATATATATATATATATATATGTAAAATAGATAAATAGAGATATAGATAGGTAGATAGAGATATAGATAGATAATTGTTGTATCTTCTTTTTTTAATTATTCATTTATTTACATGTGCATACATTATTTGGGTCATTTCTTCCCCCTGCCTCCCTCCCCTCCCCTCTCCCCTCTTCCCCCACTCAGTTTCAGGCGGGTCCTGTTCTGGCTTTATCACTGATTTTGTTAAAGAAAAGACATAAGCCTAATAAGGAAGACAAAGCATTTTTGCTAGTTGAGTTGAGGATAGCTATACAGAAATATTCCTAGCATTGCTTTCGTGTACACATGTGTTATGACCTATGTTAATTCATCTCTAACTGATCTTTCCATTGGCTACTTGATATCCGACTCTATCATAATAAAATGCCACTATCTCTATGATAATAAAATGTCATAAAATCTATTTTGTCTGCTATTCGTAGGAGTCACTCTAAGCTCTTCTTTGGTTACTGTTTGCATATAATTCCTTTTCAGTCCTTTCACTTTCAATCTACTTGGGTTTTAGAATCTAAAATGAGCCTTTTATAAATGGCACACACTTATGTCTTGTTCTATTTATCCACGATAACAATCTCTGGTTTTTAATTTGATTGCTTAATGTTGTTATTGGTATAGTCAGTTTTCCTCTTCCATTTTGTTGTTTTTATATTTCTCTTTACTGCTTTGTTCCTCTGTTTCCTCCTTTACTATTTCCTCTTTTTAGAAAGTTAATTTTTCCTATAAACAATATTAACCATGTTTTTAACTTTCTAAACTATATTTTAAAATCATTTTCTCAGTGGTAGATCTGGGGCTTTTAACATATATCTTAAATGACCAGAATCTATCTCAGATTTACACTAACTGAATAGCAGTAAACTGTAGAAACTTTACTTCTCTATTGCTCCATTCTCACCTCTTGTACAATTATAACCCATTATACATAATTTGTCTATGTTACCAATAAAACAACACATATTTTAAGTACTGCTTTTTATAATACATTCCCCTAAAAGAAGCTAATAAGGGAGAATGCAATTAATTTAAAGAATTTTTATGTTTAATCTTCATACTTACCATTTTTTTCATTTCTTCCTGTGGATTTCATTTGTCAATTAATACTACTACCTTACTATCATTTAGTGTATTCCTTCTCCCTTCCTTTGCATTTTATTGTTAATTATATTACATTTCTATATGTTACAGGCCAATAATATAATTTTACATATATTATGAAATGTATTCTAATAATTGGAGAGAAAAAGAAGAAAGAAACCTATAACTATATCTTTTAAAATTATCTATACAAGTATTTTTACAAGAGCTTTTTGATTTTTTTCACACAAATTAAAATGATTATCAAATGTCACTTCATTATTTGCTGCAGGGCATGACAGTTAACAACAAATTCTCCAAGATTTTGTTTATCTGAGAAGTCTGCATTTCATCTGCACTTTTAAAAGATAGTTTTGCTGAATATAAGATTCTTGATTGACAGTTTTATTCTTTCAGCACTTAGAATTTGTCATCCCACTGTCTTGTGTTCTCAGTTACATCTGATGAGAAGTCAGCTGTTAATCTTTGTGTGGTTCCCCAGTCATTTTTCTCTTGCTGATTTTAAGATTTTTCTCTATTTGACTTGAAATATTTTGATAATTTGTCATTCTCTGCATTTTCCCACTTAATTGTTTTTAATACTTTCATGTGCAGCTTAATGTTTATTGTCAACTTTTTGAAGATTTTAGTCACTGTTTCTTCAGTCTGTGACTCTTCCTTTCTTCTCCCCTTCTGATACCCTTCTCCTCCATGTGTATGTTGGTGTGCCATTAAGTTCTCACATTTCTTTGAGGCTCTTCATTCTTCTTCATTTTACTCTATAAAATGTATAATCTTTTTTGGTCTAAGCTCAGATTTGGTTATTCTTTTTTCTCCCAACTGAAATCTACTTTTAAGCCCCTGTAGTGAATTTTTCATTTCAATTTTTATGCATTTCATAAATAAAGAAGATTCTTTATAATTTCTTCATTGACATTCTCTATTTAGTGATGAATTGTTCCTATACTATCTTAGTGTTTTAGATATTTTTTCATTTCTCTGAATATATTTAAAATAGCTGATTTAAGGTCTTCATCTATGTAAGCTCAACATTTGTGTTTCTTCATGGCTAGCTTTTATTTAAAAATCCTTGTGTATATATTACAAAGCAATAACAATAAAAACAGCATGATACTGGCACAAAAACAGACATGAAGACCAGTAGAACAGAATACAGGACCCAGATATGAAGCCACACAACTATAACCAACTTGTCTTTGACAAAGGAGCTAAAAATATACGATGGAGAAATAGCAGCCTCTTCAACAAAAACTGCTGGGAAAACTGGTTAGCAGTCTGCAAAAAACTGAAACTAGATCCATGTATATCACCCTATACCAAGATTAACTCAAAATGGATCAAGGACCTTAATATCAACCCCAAACTCTTAAGTTGATACAGGAAAGAGTAGGAAATACTCTGGAGTTAATAGGTATAGGTAAGAACTTTCTCAACGAAACCCCAGCAGCACAGCAACTAAGAGATAGCATAGATAAATGGGACCTCATAAAACTAAAAAGCTTCTGTTCATCAAAAGAAATGGTCTCTAAACTGAAGAGAACACCCACAGAGTGGGAGAAAATATTTGCCAACTATACATCAGACAAAGGACTGATAACCAGAATCTATAGGGAACTTAAAAAACTAAATTCTCCCAAAACCAATGAACCAATAAAGAAATGGGCAAGAACTAAACAGAACTTTCTCAAAAGACGAAATTCAAATGGCCAAAAGACACATGAAAAAATGCTCACCATCTCTAGCAATAAAGGAAATGCAAATTAAAACCACACTAAGATTCCACCTCACCCCTGTTAGAATAGCCATCATCAGCAACACCACCAACAACAGGTGTTGGCGAGGATGCGGGGAAAAAGGAACCCTCTTACACTGTTGGTGGGAATGTAGACTAGTACAACCACTCTGGAAAAAAATTTGGAGGCTACTTAAAAAGCTGGACATCGATCTACCATTTGATCCAGCAATACCACTCTTGGGGATATACCCAAAAGACTGTTACTCCAGAGGCACCTGCACATCCATGTTTATTGCGGCACTATTCACAATAGCCAAGTTATGGAAACAGCCAAGATGCCCCACCACTGACGAATGGATTAAGAAAATGTGGTATCTATACACAATGGAATTTTATGCAGCCATGAAGAAGAACGAAATGTTATCATTCGCTGGTAAATGGATGGAATTGGAGAACATCATTCTAAGTGAGGTTAGCCTGGCCCAAAAGACCAAAAATCATATGTTCTCCCTCATATGTGGACATTAGATCAAGGGCAAACACAACAATGGGATTAGACTATGAGCACATGATAAAAGTGAGAGCACACAAGGGAGGGGTGAGGATAGGTAAGACACCTAAAAAAGTAGCTACCATTTGTTGCCCTTAATGCAGAGAAACTAAAGCAGATACCTTAAAAGCAACTGAGGCCAATAGGAAAAGGGGAAAAGGTACTAGAGAAAAGGTTAGATCAAAAAAGAATTAACCTAGAAGGTAACACCCACACACAGGAAATCAATGTGAGTCAATGCCCTGTATAGCTATCCTTATCTCAACCAGCAAAAACCCTTGTCCCTTCCTGTTATTGCTTATACTCTCTCTACAACAAAATTAGAAATAAGGGCAAAATAGTTTCTGCTGGGTATTGGGGGGGGGAGGGAGGGGGCGGAGTGGTTGGTAAGGGAGGGGGTGGGGGCATGGGGGAGAAAAGAACCAAGCCTTGTATGCACATATGAATAATAAAAGAGAAAGGAAAAAATAAAAAATAAAAATAAAATAAAAACTCAAAAAAAACAATCCTTGTGTATGAAGCATACTTTCCTTTCTTTGGATGTCACATAATTTTGTGTTGAAAAATTAGATAACTTAGATAATTTAAATATAAATTAGATAATTTAGATATTATATTATAACAACTCTGGATGCCAACTTTCTCCTTTCTGGAACTTGTTCTTGATTTTTTTTTTTTTGGCTTGGTCATTTGTTTGTTTAGTGTTTTGCTGAACTAATTCTGTGAAGTCTGTTTCCCCAACATTATGGGACCTCTGATGTTATTGCTCACATGATTCCTTGTTTTTAATCTTTTATACTATCTTTTCATTGATCAAATTTGAATTTACATAAACTACTTTTTGATTGGAAGTTGCTTTTAAGCCCCCTTAGTCAGTCAGATTTTTACTCTTTGCCATTAGATACTACTTTCACAAGTTGGGGACTTCAGGATTTTGTCCCACATTTAGCCAGAGACAAGTAGATCAAAAGTTCTCCTTTAGTTGTTTTTCAGAGGGTATACTCTTCTATTACACTAGAGAAATGTAATTTTATTGTTAAGTCTACCATTGTAGAAGTTGCCCTTGGCTCAAAGTATCATATTGTCCTGGCAGTATTTGGTCAGAAATTGGATCTTTTCATCCTTAAGCCTTCTGTATTTTACTAAGTTGTCTATGTATGCCTTGAGCAATGCTTTAGATCCTACCTCACATTCTGCTCACATGCTCTTGAGTGGGGATAATTATGTATAGTTTTCCACACACCCAACAATGAGTGTAAGGGCCTATCTCAGCTGTCTTGTTCCCTAGCTCTGTGGTAAACTTCTAGTTGGTCTGCTGTTTTTCTTGTTGCTACTAGTATCAGGGAGCTATTTATTCACCAAGATCTCAATTACTGATAACTAGCTTTTAGGCATGAACTTTTTCATGTCCTGTTTCAAATAAAGTCAGTCACCTCAGAAAGAGCTGTTGAGCTCTCCAGCCTAATGGCCTCCTCATCCTACCCCTGCCATCAGAACCTTTGTTTCATTGTAGTGAAGTTGAAACCAGGGACAGTGATCTACTTATCCAAGAGTGATTTTCTCACTTACTCTACAAGTAGACTTGGGGGATTATGGAAACTTTTAGTCCTCTTGGCTTGCTTTTTCCAGTATGGAGGATTTACTTTATATGTGAGCTAGAGTAGGCACAGTCAAAAACCCAGTATTCTTGGCTTACCACCACTGGGACAAATCTCTTATGAGTAGAAACTGGATAAAAGAAAGGATCTCCAGTCCCTTTGACTATGCTTGCTTAAAATAGTGCTTCTTTAATACAGGGTTAGGAGCATAATAGGTACTGATCGATAGCCCTCTGGGGTGAAGCCATAGCCCTAGTGCAAGAGTCGGGAGGAGAGGTAGCCCTCATCTTCTTGGTTATATCTGTTTAAAGAACAGCTTCTATCATGTGGAGCTAGTAGTAGGGATGAAAGTAGATAATGGTTCAAAAATAATAGCATCTTTCTGTTCTTACTGAAATATAATAGATTTTCTTGAATTCCACACTTTGTTGTATGATCTTAGAATCCTTTCAGGAGATTTAAATTGATTATTTTAATAATTTTACTAGTGAAATGGTTTTTTTGGCTGGGTCCATCAAGATCTGTCATTCGAGAAGTCCTACCTATATGAACCTCATAGTCTTAGAGTGGGATGATTGGGAAAGGACTCCCAGAAGTTAAAGTTATTTGAATAGGTTTTGCTAGGCAGGCAGATGGGAAAGAAGAAAGTTGCCTCACACAGGGAAGTAGCATGTGCAAAGAGAAGTGTAAAGAAGGCTGGAAGACTGTGCATCGGTGCTAGAGATTAAATGGCTGCAGTGAGTAATCTAGGTTAAGGAAACTTGGACCCTATCCTACAGGCACTGAGTAGCCATGAGAGGGCTTTGGAATGAACAATGATCACAGTTCATACTGGTGAATGTCTTGAACAATTTAAAAAGAGTTACATTTAATCCCAGACTTTGCTAAAGCTGGGAAAGGAAGGTGATAATGCAGTTAGCAGTCAATCCAGTACTTTTCAGTTTTCATATCTATTGGATTAAAAATCCACTTAATTCTTGTTAAGTCCACATTTCCAGTTCACAACCAAAATAAGAAGGTAAAAATGGATATGCTCCTTTGTTTCAAATATTTGCATGTTTGCTCAACTAGATAACCCAAACATATATGTGATTTATGTTGAACAATACATACTGATGCTTCTGCAAGTGAAAATTAATATGAAAATACCTTCATTTGCAAGTGTGTTGTGTCCTTTCTTTAAAATGAACCCTATCACTGAGTTGCTTAAGTATGTGTTTTTAAGAAAGCTCTGTTTTGTTAAACATAATGGTCACTGGACTAGGACTCAGGAGCTGGGAGTTGCAGCATCAGCTAACTGTGGAATCTTTAGAGTCTATTCCCTTCATTGAGGCTAAATTTATTTTCCTGTATTAAGAAAAATTACAATATAATAAAGAAAGAGAGGGTGAATTGGGCAATCTAAAAGATCCATGTTAGCTTTTATATCCATTATTAAAGAGTATTTGACAAAAATATTAGCAGAACACAATTTAAATCAAACCTACTTAGAAAAAGCCATGAAGAAAAAGAACGATGAACTTAACTTCAGTAAGTAATTTAAGATTTCTGGGTAAGAAAACACATAAACAAAATTGAAAGATAAATAGGGAAAAGCATTTGTAACACTTATGACAAGGAGCCAAATTCCTTTATATACAAAGAACTCCATAAGTCAATAAGAAACAGATGAAGAGCCAAACAGATGAACCACCAATGTGCAAAGGCCAAGAACAGGCAGTTCACATGGAAATAAATATAAATGTCCAATAAATGTGAAAAATGTTCATTTTCACTGATAATTGAAGAGAAGCAACATGAAATAATGAGAAACTATTGCTTTACCTATTAGAATTACAAAGATTTAGAAGTATAATAACATCCAATGTTTTAGTATACTCCTTTATCTGGGTTTGGGTTACATGCCTGTAATCCCAGTTACTTGGGAGGTGGGAAGTAGGAAGATCAAGAGTTTGAGGACAGCTTAGGCAAAGTTAGTAAGATCTTATCTCAAAAACAAAATAAAAACAAAAGGGTGTAGCTCACGTGGTAGAGCACGTACCTAGCAAAGTTGAGACTCTGGGTTTAATCTCCAGTATCACACACACACAAAAAATGTATACACACTTTCTTTCAACTATTTAACTAAAAGTTTGTCTAATGTACAAAAGCATGCTAGTAAAAGTATACAATTATGTTAACTAACAAATACATAGTACTTGCTGTGCTTCTCAATTATAAATTAGGTCCTAATGTATATCATTAATTTATTAAAAACTCATACCCACCCCATAGGATAGAGACCATTATTATCTTTATTTTTCATGTAAGGACACTTAGGCAAAAACAAATTAAGTAGTTTGTCTATGATCAGACAACAAGGACAGCAGTCTTTATGAACCAAACTAGTCTTGCTCCAGAGCCATTCCTCTCAGGTACCATGTATACTCTTGAAAATGGCTCTTGAGGATGTTAATTGCAACACTATTTTTAATATTAAAAAATTTAGGAGAAACTACTACATATCCACTACAAAATAAATTACAATTTATTGATACATTTGAAAATTGTGCAACCTTTTTGAGAATTAACATAAATCTATCTACTGTATATTGCAGAATATTTACTGGTGTATACTAACCTATACATACTGATATATTCACTTACACTGATATAAGTGTTGAATTCAAATTGTAGAACAGTAATTATAGTGTAATAGTGTTTGTGAAAATATATATATTTAACTTTATAAGCATATTTTTAAATGCACATAAAAATCTGAAATCATATACAAAGAACTGGTCACTGTGGTTATCTCTTAGGAAGGAAACTGAAGAGAGTCACAAGTAGGACTTTTACAATTTCATACACCTTTGTTCAACTTAATAATTTTACTATGAGCATGTATTACTTTTATTAGTTAAAAAACAAATAAAGTATCAAAACAACTTGAAGAATCCTACCAAAAGTTCCCATTTGCTTCCTTTGCTCCTATCAGGAAAGAGTCTTTTGAGACACTAATTAATTAGTATGATGTATGAAATTCTCCAATACTAAGCTACAATTCTATTGACTTCCCCTTTGGATCTCTCAGCAACCAGGTCCAGGACCACAAAAGATTCTGGACACCCTTGGACCTGGCCCCAATGGAATAATACAAGCATTTTCTCTTGGATGGAACATGCATTGTGTTATCCCTCAGGGATATCAGATGTGTCATAAGTAGAAGGAGCAGCTAACTAAATCTGAAATACTTAAAAGGATGGAAGTTCTAAGTTTTATTTCAGGTTAGAGGATTAGTAGCACTTAAAAATGAGGAATCCCTCCCTCCTGGATCTGTAGCAATCTACATGTCTCCTGAATTTCCAAAGGGTTAAATGGTCATACCTTTTATTGAAAAAGGATTTAACATTCACCTCTTCTTATAACCCTTAAGTTAACATTTAAAAATGGTAGAAAATCTTTCAAAAATCTTAAAACTTTTTGAGTTTATTAAAAATATTCTAACATTTTGAAGGATACAATATTATTATTGTGTTAAAAACTATTTTGTAAAGATTATATTCATGTAAAAATTGATAAATTATTACACAGAGAGGCTTCACTGAAATTGATAGGAAAAACACTAAGAATCAAAACTTAAGTGTCAAAAATGTAAACATACGGTTCCATGCAAGAATAAATGAAAATAAGAAACTGCATCATTGCCAATAATAAACAGAAAGTGCAAAGTAAATCAAACGTAAGCAATGTTCTAATGAAAAACAGAGTCGAATAAAAATTTAAAATTGACGTGCTTGGTTTTACTGAGATTACACTGAAACTAGTACAATTATGTTTCTAAAAGGACTTTTAAGTTGACATAAACTTTTTTTGAAGAACTGTGCCAATACACTACAGGTTCCAAAGAATCTGTTCATCTCTCTGAACTAATAACACCACTTTTGAAATTGATCAAATAAATAATACAGCCAAAAAAACCCAGCCATGGGCAGAGCATAGGTTTATTCACTGTCAACACATCCATAATATTTAAAAATGAAAAAAAAACTTAGATGTTGAGCATTAAAAATGAAAATGTTAGAGTATAATTTTAGTACAGAGTGGCATATTCACTCTCTGGCAGTGCTTCCCACTAGAACTTTCTTTATTGATGAAAATGTTCCATATCAGCACTATTCAAAACTGTAACCTCTAGACATCTGTGCCTATTGAGCTCTTAACCTATGGCAAATAAGTTTGAGGAATTAAAACTTTAATTTTTCTAAATTTTAATTAATTTAAATTTAAATCTAATTAGCCACTTATGTTGGACAAAGTAGATCTCTGGCATATCAGGAAGCAATTAAAATTTAAAAACAACATACAGCATGTCAAAAGAAACAAAGCAAGATTTAAAAGGAATAAACCATGATATAAAACCATATTTTATATAAAGACATGAAAGCACATATAGATGGACCAATATAGAAAGTAAAATTGGTTAAATGTACAAACAGGAAAATGAATACTTCCAGGATGTTTAGATAACCAATGATATACCTTACCTGCTTTAATTTTTTTCACTATTTTTCAATTTTAAAATAAATAAATGGCTGGAAAATATTTTCTCCCATTCTGAAGATTGTCTGTTCATTCTTTTACTTGTTTCCTTTGATGTGCAGAGCCTTTTAATTTGATGCAATCCCATTTATCAACTCTTGCTCTTACTTTGTTACTATGGCTCTGTAGTATAATTTGAAGTCAGCATTGTTCTTTTTATTTAGGATTGCTTTGGCTCTTTGGGGTCTTTTGTGCTTTGTCTGTATGACTTTTAAGATTTTTTTCCATTTCTGAAAAGAATAATATTGAAATTTTTATGTGGATTGCAATGAATCTATAGACTTCTTTCAGTAGTATAGCCATTATCACAATATTAGCTCTGCTTATCCATGAATGTGGGAGATCTTTCTATATCCTAGTGTCTTCTTTAATTTTGTTCTTCAATGTTTTATAGTTAGCATTGTAGAGGTCTTTCATCTCCATAAGTAAGTTTATCATTTTTATTTTTTTGAGACTATTGTGAATAGGATTGTTTTCCCAATTTCCTTCTTAGCCTGTTTATTATTGTTATATAGAAAAGCTACTGACTTTTGTTTGTCAACTTTGTATCCTGTTACTTTGATGAAAGTGTTTATCATATTTAAGAGGTTCTTTTTAGTGGGGTCTTTAGGGTCACATAAATACAGGACCATATCTTCTGCAAATAGGGATAATTTGACTAGTTTCCCTGCTTGTATACCTTTTATCTCATCCTCTTGCATTATTGCTCTGACTGAAAATTCAAGCAGTATATTGAATAACTGAAGAGAGTGGACACACTTGCGTCATTCCTGACTTTAGAGGAAGTAGTTTCAGTTTTTTCCCATTTAAGTCTGATGTTGGGCATAGATGTATTATGTATCTATTATGTTGAAGTCTGTTTCTTCTATTTTTCAGGGCTCTTATCATGAAGAGAACTTTGTCAAAGGCCTTCTCTTCATCTATTGAGATGATCATGTGATTTTTGTCCTTTATTCTATTTATGTGCTGTATTACATTTATTGATTTGCATATGTTGAAGCATACTTGCATTTCTGGAATGAAACCAACTTAACTGTGGTCTTTTTAATGTATTGTTAAATTCAGTTTGTGAATATTGTGTTGAGAATTTTTGCATCTATGTTCATCAAGGAAATTAGTCTATAATTTTCTTTTTATTATATTCTTACCTGGTTTTGGTGCTAGGGTAAACTGGCTTCATAAAATGAATTTGGTAGCATTCCTTCCTTTCTGTCTTATGGAATAGTGTGAGGAGCACTGATGTTAGTTCTTTAAAGGCCTGGTAGTATTCAGCAGCCAATCTGTCCAGGCCTGCTGGGCTTTTCTTTGTTGGGAGATTATTACTGCTTTTTAATTTTTTGTGTGTGGATAACCTGTGTATTGGTGAGAGTGAAGTATTGACATAACCCTTTGTTTTGTATTTTTTTTGTATTTGTTTGTATTTGTATTTGTTTTGTATTTTCTTTGCATTGGAGTCTACCTGTGCTTTTATATCCAGTAAGGTTTGTTTCATGAAACTGGGTATGTTTGGTGCATATGCATTTATAATTGTTATACCCTTTTGATTGATTGTTTTCTTTATCAATATGAAATAACATATTTTTCTGCCCTGACTAATCTTGCTTTGAAGTCTGCTTACATAAGTATAGCTAGTCCTGCTTGCTTTGGGACTCCATTTGATTAGTATGTCTAATTCCATTCTTTCACTTTAAGCCTGTGCTTGTCTTTGACAATGAAATACATTTCTTATATGCAAAAAAAAGTTAGGTCTTGTGCTTTAATCCAGTCTGTCAATCTGTGTATTTTGATTAGAAAATTGAGACCATTAACATTTAGTTATTAGTGAAAGGCACATAGCAATACCTATAATTTTGTTTTGTAGTGTTTGATTCTTATCGACTTCTCATTTTGTTTATCTAGTTGTTTCATGAGATTTTTTTCCCTATATGTTCATGGTTTCATTTATTTTCCTCTCTGTGTGTAAGATTTTGTCAAATATCTTCTATAACGCTGCCTTTGTGGTCATGAGTTCCTTTAATTTTTGTTTATCATGAGGGGTTTTTATTTCTCCTTCAATTGTGAAGGATAGTTTTGCTGTATACAATAATCTAGGTTCAAGGTTGACAGATATTTCTTTTCAGGACTTGAAATACATCATTCCTTGTCCTAAAACATGGCCTCCTTGCTTTTAGAGTCTCTGTTGAGAAATGTGCTGTTATTCTAATGGATTTGCCTTTATAGATGACTTGATGATTCTCTCTTGCAGCATTCAATGTTCTTACCTTCTTCTGTATATTTAATATTTTAACTATAATATGATGTGGCAAGGTTCTTTTCTGGTCTTGCTATTTGGTGTCTCAAAAGCCTCATGCATCTGAATGGTCATCTCTTTCTCAAATTTGGGAAATTTTCTACTATTGTTTTATTAAATATGTTTTCTATGCCTTTGACTTACACCTATTTTCCTTTTGCTACGCAAACAATTCATAAGTTTGGTCTTTTAATTGTATCCCAAAGGTCTTGCATCTTCTTTCCATACTTTCTTTTTTATTTTCTGTATCTGGATATTCTAATTCACTTACCATGTCTATGGGGAACAATAATCTTTCTTCTGCATAGCTAGTCTGCCATACAGAAGTAGTCACTGTCACACCATAATCCCCACACGGTTTTAAAGTGTGAAGGAAGTGTGGACTTATCCTGCAGCTAGAATTGCCAATTTGTTTCCAGGGGCACCTGGCTTACCTTGTGGTTGTGACTTCAGCTTTCCCTCCACCCCAAAGAGCAAGGGTTGAGCTGCAAACTGTTTTTTACTGTTGTCTATTGCCTTTCTGTTTCTCTATGCTTTTCAGCTGTCTGCCACCTCTTTCGTAATTCACAATACTCTTCCTCTCTTTTTTTCTTCAGAATATAGTCTCTGTTACCCTGACTCTTCTAACTCACAGAATCAAAACAGTGGAAGCTTCTAATCTGTATTCTTTCCCCACCTTTTACTCAATTTTAAAAATCTTTGAAAAGTTATAATTGCAGGTCTGAATTTCAACTCTTATGGTAAAAAATTCTCAAATACACATTATATTCATTAATATTGTTTCATCATGTCAGCCAATTTCTTTAGATGATTATAAGCTTCACTTCCTTGTCAGATGTGGAACCAGGCTCTCCTAACCTTCCTATCTTTAAAAGTAACAGTTTATGGCACAAAAACAGACATGAAGACCAGTGGAACAGAATAGAGGACCCAGATATGAAGCCACACAACTATAACCAACTTGTCTTTGACAAAGGAGCTAAAAATATACGATGGAGAAAAAGCAGCCTCTTCAACAAAAACTGCTGGGAAAACTGGTTAGCAGTCTGCAAAAAACTGAAACTAGATCCATGTATATCACCCTATACCAAGATTAACTCAAAATGGATCAAGGATCTTAATATCAGACCCCAAACTCTTAAGTTGATACAGGAAAGAGTAGGAAATACTCTGGAGTTAGTAGGTATAGGTAAGAACTTTCTCAACGAAACCCCAGCAGCACAGCAACTAAGAGATAGCATAGATAAATGGGACCTCATAAAACTAAAAAGCTTCTCTTCATCAAAAGAAATGGTCTCTAAACTGAAGAGAACACCCACAGAATGGGAGAATATCTTTGCCAGCTACACATCAGACAAAGGACTGATAACCAGAATCTATAGGGAACTTAAAAAACTAAATTCTCCCAAAACTAATGAACCAATAAAGAAATGGGCACATGAACTAAACAGAACTTTCTCAAAAGAAGAAATTCAAATGGTCAGAAAACACATGAAAAAATGCTCACCATCTCTAGCAATAAAGGAAATGCAAATGAAAACCACGCTAAGATTCCACCCCACCCCTGTTAGAATAGCCGTCATCAGCAACACCACCAACAACAGGTGTTGGCAAGGATGCGGGGAAAAAGGAACCCTCTTACACTGTTGGTGGGAATGTAGACTAGTACAACCACTCTGGAAAAAAATTTGGAGGCTACTTAAAAAGCTGGACATCGATCTACCATTTGATCCAGCAATACCACTCTTGGGGATATACCCAAAAGACTGTTACTCCAGAGGCACCTGCACATCCATGTTTATTGCGGCACTATTCACAATAGCCAAGTTATGGAAACAGCCAAGATGCCCCACCACTGATGAATGGATTAAGAAAATGTGGTATCTATACACAATGGAATTTTATGCAGCCATGAAGAAGAACGAAATGTTACCATTCGCTGGTAAATGGATGGAATTGGAGAACATCATTCTGAGTGAGGTTAGCCTGGCCCAAAAGACCAAAAATCGTATGTTCTCCCTCATATGTGGACATTAGATCAAGGGCAAACACAACAAGGGGATTGGACTATGAGCACATGATAAAAGCGAGAGCACACAAGGAGGGGGTGAGGATAGGTAAGACACCTAAAAAACTAGCCAGCATTTGTTGCCCTTAACGCAGAGAAACTAAAGCAGATACCTTAAAGCAACTGAGGCCAATAGGAAAAGGGGAACAGGTACTAGAGAAAAGGTTAGATCAAAAAGAATTAACCTAGAAGGTAACACCCACGCACAGGAAATCAATGTGAGTCAATGCCCTGTATAGCTATCCTTATCTCAACCAGCAAAAACCCTTGTTCCTTCCTATTATTGCTTATACTCTCTCTACAACAAAATTAGAAATAAGGGCAAAATAGTTTCTGCTGGGTATTGAGGGGGGGAAGATGGAGGGGACGGAGTGGGTGGTAAGGGAGGGGGTGGGGGCAGGGGGGAGAAACGAACCAAGCCTTGTATGCACATATGAATAATAAAAGAAAAATGAAAAAAAAAAATAAAAGTAACAGTTTAAAAACATGACATAGTCCATAGAAGCCAAAAGCCAGAGCATCTTAAACTGGCTCCACTAAAATTAAAATCAAAGAGAATGAAGATAAAATGACTATGTAGCTAGAAATATATTTCTGTTACCAAAATAAACAATGGATAAAAGGGTACTCAAGGCCTCTTTATCTTGGAATTTTGAGGGTGGAGTGGGAACTGCTCTGATTTCTCACCTTTATCTTCCATCTCATAGATACCAATGGTTGAATTTCTATGTGGTCCCTAATTCCACTGAAATAGCAAACTGTGGTGGGGTTTGCCTGCTAGGTTACTTCCACTGATTACAAGCAGTATTAAACTAGATTTACAGATCAAATCTGGTTTCATGCTGATTGTTGACCTGTGAAAAACCTGTGACACGGTTGGGCATCAAACTCAAAGATTGGCATGTCTCACCAGTTTGAAGGAAATGTGGGATTCCTGTTTGATCTGAGAACTTGGGTCCAAATTCAGCATGCATGTGAGCAAGAGAACTGGGTACAAGGTTGGTAGCAGCTTATGCAAAATGGATGTCCTGCTATTCCCAAAGCCAAAATTTTACAGGGAATCTTTTGGTCTTGTTTGACTCAGTTACATGTGGAACTCTAGCCCGCAGAAATTAAGCAGAGGTTCTATTTGCACAGCTCTGAATGAGCACATGAGTCACAGTGGAAACAGAACATCTGGATGGAGAATGAATTGTCCTCTTTTATTATTTTTACTAATTCCTAACATCTGAATCACAGTTTAAAGTTAGCAAAATGCTTTCAATCCATTACCCCATTTGATGTTCACAACAACCCTCTGAGGTAGACACAATACTCAGTCCATTTACAACAGCTGCCTCATGAACCAATATTTGTATAACACATTGTCTTTCAAGGGTATTGTCTCACTTGTTCCTTATAACTCAAGGAAGTAACTAGACAGTTTCAATTTTCCATTTTATGACAGAGGAAATAGAGGCTGGGAGAAGAAGGGCAAGAAGATTCCTAAGGATTCACAGCCAGTATGCAGTAGTGCCAGGGCCTGAACCCTAGTGGTCTAACTCCAAGCTCACAATTCTTTCAAAAACACTATGTGGTCTTTTTGTATTCATGTATGTTGATGATATGTATAAAAAGCCAATAGAAGGCTTCACTAAAGTTCCATGTATTAGCAGTCCCCAGAACCATCCAACACATATAATGTACATTCTTTTCTGCCCAACTACTACTCAGTATAGGCAATAGCCTCCTGAATGGTCTCACTACCTCTGGTTTTACCACACTGTGTATCGCTACCAGTCTCATCATTCTAAACTGCAAATCCTACCAGGGAATACCTCTGCTTAAAATCCTCAAAATAAACTGAATTTAAAATAAACTAGTAATTGCAAGCCTCAAAGAGGGTAGCTAACATTGGAAGAGCTAGTACTCATTTCATGTGAAGGATACAATTTGCTCAATAAACAAAAAAATCTTTTAAAAATCCTTTTAAGACTATTTACAGGTCAAAGTTTAAGATCTTCAAAGAGTACAAAGTTTTAGTTAGACTGGAAGAATGCTTTGAGATCTACTGCATAGCAAGGGAACTGTATTGAATACTAATGTACATTTCAAAATTGCTAAAAAAGTAAACTTCAAATGCTCTCACTATAAAAATGTACATATGCATATATCATAACACACATTGTATCCCATAAATAAATACAAATTTAATTTGTTAAGTAAAATTAAAAATAAATAAAAGACTTTCAGAATAACATCCAAGGCCCTTTGTAATCTAACATAGTATTACTATCTACATTCTACCGAAGCAACAAGCACTAGGCTATGTATCATTCCTTAGAATTCAATGTACTAGAGTCCCTCTGTTGCAGGTGTCTTTCTTCCCTCTACTTAACTTCCTCTAAGAACCATCCCTTATTACTCTCTTCCCTCAGAATTAATCACATATTCAGCAACTTAAATACTTTATAACATTCATTTGTCTCTCCTATGACATTGCAAAATCCTAAAAGACAGAGATTTCCCTCATTTCTGTTAATAGAATGCCTAGCACAGTGCTTGGCACATATTAGGCTATTAACACATGCTTATTGGATTAATTTACTTCAATGAAGCAGTGCCAATGATCTGTCTATCATGCTACAAACAAACAATAATGCATGTCCACTTTGGGGCAAATACAAACCAGTAAACCTCAGATTTGATGAAAGGTCAAGTATAATCCATCATCAGTCTCTGAATAGACAGATGAAAGGAAATTACATGGCTTCCCTGAGTTACGCCTTCTGCTGTATGTCAGGCATGAAGATAAGAAAGTGAAAACTGCTTTTCTCAGACAAATTAAGAGGCCAGATGACCATTTCATAGCCTGCAGAGTAGCTGTAAAACAAAATGGCAAACCACTCAACAAATGTTTTCTCATAAAGCATGCTCCAGGGTGGAATGAATACAGATGTGCACGCCAAGCTGGTCCTACAGAGAGTCTGTCTACAACGAAAGTGGAACCATCCAAGCAAAAAGGATGAGTCATTCCATAACCACGTACGCATCTACTCTCATAACTAAGAGGCAATTCCAACAATGACCTCTGTAACACAGGCCAGTGGGAGAATTCTTTGGGAATGCCTGAAGCTGAGACTTTGGTGCTTTCCAGTGCATCCAGATTCCTACCAGACTGATTCGTAGGAAAGGAAACACCTTCCTAATTATTTCTGAACTTCACTTAACCAGTTCCAGGGTGTAAAATTCCTTTTCTCACACTGGTCACTGAGGAAATAAAGTGAAGGAGATTATTCTAAAGATGCCATGGCAATCAACCTGGGAAAGAAGTTTCAAAAAACATCCTAGTTATGACGACCACACCAAGCCCCCTCCTCTAGCAGCAAAGAAAAACTACTCTAGTACAAACGTAAAAATCTTTACAGAAGGAAGAGAAATATAAAGAACTTGTCCAATTTCCTCATCTGGTGGATAAATAAGCCAATATTAATGTTTATATAATGGAATCTTATTACAGTCCCACACAAGTTATTGGGAATTGAGGGAAATACATTTTAACAACAGTAGAGATCTACACTCATTCTTCAGGTAATTGATGTATATGTACTAGTAATTATAAATAGGGTTAGTGCAGGGGAAAATATGTCAGAATTCGTGGGAGAAGGTGTCTTTCAGGGAAATATATTCAGTACTATAATTGTTTTGATACTCTGTTACAATAAATAATTTATTTGGAGATTTCAAGCATTAAAAGAGGTCATGAAACTTTCATGTTATTGAAAAAACATCAATGCTTATTAGAAATGTCTATAAACATTCATGAGACTTAGTAAGTCTGAAGTGAGGTCCAGAAATCCATATTTGTAACAAGTCCCCTGCCAGAGGACTCTATATCGGCAGTCTCGGGACTGTTTTAAATCCTGCCATTTCCTAACACATCAGTCTATACATGCTTGGAGTCAGAGAGTGACCAGCAGAGAGTTGGCAAATCTTCAGAACAAACAAACATGGTTTCTGAAAGTAACCCTCAAGCATAGTTAAATGCAGTCATTCTATCCTCTCAAAAGTCCAAGTTTGTATAATGTGGTGATGCCAGGAGAGCTGATCCATGCCTTTGAGGCCTCTGCTTGGAGCAGGTGAGTACTGGCAACTTGCAGACTCCACTGCAGTGGCTTTGTCTAATCCACTTCCTATCCTTATTTCCAGGAGTAACATGTGCACACACACAAACACACACAAAACCCCACTTCCTAGACTTCTTTTTAAAATTGTTATTAGTATACATTAACTGTACAAAGGGATTTTACTGTGATATTTACCAGTTCCTAGCTTAGCTGCATATTGTTCCTGTAACATCCAAAGGGCTCATTTCCAACTACGATTGTTGGCTACCCTCTCAGGATTGTATCATAATGCTTAAGCACGAGTTCTAGAGATAAACTGCATGGGTACTAATCTTGACTTTGACATTTGACCTATCTTAGCACCTTACAAAGCCCTTTGTAAGGCTCATTTCCATTTATTTCCTTGACATCCCTAAAATATTTTCCCTCTTCTTCTTTTCCAAAACCACTCTCCTAACTCATGTCTTTATCTTCTCTCACTTTCTTTCCCTGCTAACTGGTCTCCTGGTCTACCTTACCATTCTCCATACTTCACTATCAACTCTTATCTACACTGCTGCCAGAATTTCTTTTCTGAATCACAGGTCTGACCAATTCACTCCTCTGTTCAAAAACACATGATAATGTTTAAATTTCTTAGCTTGAAAATCATGGCCTTCTATGACTGGCCCAAGTTATTCTTTCAAACCTATTTCCTATTATACTTATTTTTATGCATCCTACACTCCCCAGTATACTGGACTAATTGTTATATCCCTGATATGGCCTGCAAGGTTATCTAAGCTTTAGCTTGTACTCGTATCTCTATCTGAAATGCTTCCCTGTAGTTGGAATCTTAATGATTCTTGAAGGCCAGTTCACAGACAACCTCTATCTCAAGGCATCCAGTAGTTTCCGTCTTAAATATACAATTAGTATGAAACTTATTTTTTCTCCTCTACTACACTATAATATAGGGCAGAGACACAAAGTCTAATTCATTTCTTCTTAGTGCCTTTTCAAAGCTTACTATACTGTTAAGTGCAGAGTGAGTTTTCAATATACATGTGATGCAGATGGACAGTTTCACAGTCTCCATAGTTTGTCTTCTATAGTAGAATGGTAGAGCTATAACCCAATTATCTTAAAAATCACACTGTGAGAAAGTCTATTTAGGACCAATTTATATTCTTTTACTATTTAATTGTCAAAAGGATTTTAACGGGAGAATCAGAATCATTATTAACACCACCAAAAATAATAAGTCAAGTCAACTCTTGCTTTGGAAGCCATGTTTCACAACTACAACTTCACAGCAGTACAGATTATTACCATTATATCAGGCAAAAACAAACTTACGTGAGGCACAAGAGGATAAAATGGCTTGCTTTATATACCAAGTGTATTATTTTTATTCCTGTAAAATAAATTATAACAAAATTGGCAGCTTAATAAACTACCCATTTATTGTCTCATAATTCTGTAGGCCAGAAGTCTTGGGAGATTTCAGCTGGGTTCTATGCTCAGAACCTCATAAAGCCAAAACCAAGGTATTGACCAGCTGGACTCATGGAAGTTCTGGGGGAAGACTCCACTTCTGAGCTCATGGTTGTTCACAGAATTTGTTTCTTTATAGCTGTGGGTGTAAGGTTCCAATTTTCTTGCTGGCTATTAGCCAGGAGTCACTTCTAAATACTCCTGTCCATGTGCCCCCCTACATCTTAAAGCTAGTATTGTCACATTAACTACCACCCCCCTCCCACAGCTTAAATCTCTTTCTTCTCTGCTACCAAGTGAAGACACTCTGCTTTTATGGGACTTGAGTGATTCGTTCTTTTTAATTTAAAGTCAACTGTGCCATATAACATAAGGTAATCATGGCAGTGATATTATACTCACAGTTTTTACCCTTACTTAAAGAGGAAGAAATCATACAGGATAAGGCCATTGAGGTTATGTTAGATTTTTTTTCTACTATAGCAAGTTATTAGTGAAACTATGATTTTAGCTATGTGGGTCAGATGAAAATATTCTCAAAAAATATAAAAATTCAATCCAGGTAAAATATTTTTGTATTAAATTGGACTGAGTACAGATAGTTTAGTTTGTTATTCTAAAATAAAAAAGAATATATGAAATGAAGATTATCCTTTGTAATTATATATTATTTATGGTCATGAAAACTTTCTAGAAAAAAATTTATAAAGAGTTCTTGGCCTTGCCTTCAACTTTATCTATTGCTATATTTTCAGGACAAATTATATGGTCAAGTCATAACTATTGAAAGGGATTTAGCAGTGGTGTGACTATCAGCACAGGAATCTCACTGAAATGGAAGGCTGAGGACCCAATTATGTCCACCTCTGACTTCTTGTATTTGAGAAAGCCTTTCCTTCTCTTTGGGCCTTAGTTTTGACATCTGTAAAATAAGGGATTGAACTGAATTATCTACAAGCTCTTACTTATTTGAAATAGTTTGTGGTTCTACTTCAAATTCATCCTTTTCTACCATTCTCTGGGTTGAAGGTGAGTCTTGTAAGAGTCTGTATTTCATGATAGAAGATGAGAAGTGAAACCAATAAAAAGGTCAATCACATAAACTCTTGAATCTAAAAAATACATTTTTCAGTTTTCTATAGGTCTATAAAGAGTAAAATAATAAATTTAAAGTACATACTATAGGCTCAGAAAAACCTCCTTCTAAATAATTCAACAACCACACTGTTGGGTATCGTCTCTGTGCTTACTATTTCCTACCACAAGAGAACATCAAGCATCAGAAGACAGGTTGTACAATGTAGCTGGCATGTGAGATTTCTTACAACCCTAAAATGTTAAGAGATATATTCTAAGTTATGAGATATATAGCATTTAATACTAATCAAATCATAATCGTACTGGAGAAACAGGAAATTATTTGGGAAGTAAATGGGCCAAAAATGTGTTTTTCTTCCCCAGTTTATGAGTAAAGTACAGATTGTTAGCTACTATACAACCCATTAGCGCATGTGTTTTCATTATGAGCTGGCTGAAGCCATCCATTTAATTTACTCTTAAAAACACAGAGAATTTATGCTTGAAACTTAACAAAATATAAAAACATATCTTTTTATTTAAAAAAAATCACATGTTGCCAGAAAAATTTATGCAAATAAGCAGTTAGTTGAATAATTTTCTTTTTCAAGTACTACTGCTGAACTAATAACACAAAATGTCTCCAAAATAGTCAATTTAATTAAAGATTGTTTTCCTCAAGTTTATTTTTGTTTTGTTTAAAACGTGCAATGAATCCCTCTATTTTTGCTTTGAGAATTTGAAAAGTAAATATTCTAAAAAGTCACAAAAGTAATTTATAACCATTGTTTTGAAAAATCAAATAGTACAGAGATATATAAAGCAACAAACCTAAATTTGTACTCAACTCCCTTTTATCTTCCTTCTCAGTGGATTCACTTTTTAACAGCTCCAAGTATATTCTGTAGTGATTTTTCTATGTACATCTAAACATATACCTATAGGTACATTCAAATAGAGTGGTTTTTAAGTAGTCAAATAATAATAAGCATAGTGATTTGAACTTGCTTTTCTTATTTAACTATATATAATATGTAGGCACACACACATTTGCCTGATTTGAGGACTACACAGGATTCTGTATTATGAGCATATCATAATATATAAAATTATTTCTCCCAGACAATGATATACAAAAATTGCAAATTTGGATTTAAAAATTAAATAAATATAAACAAATCATTCATATTTGTTATGTGAAATCTCTGAAAGCAAAAATCAATATGCAGTTCTGGGTGATAAAAATTGACTTTAAAGAATGGAGTGACTCAAGTGGTAGAGCACCTTTCTAGCAAGCATGAGGCCTGAGTTCAAAACCCAGTAATGCCAAAAAAACAGACTTTAAAATTGGATTCATTTGTCAAAGAATAAACAATGTGGAGTCCTATTTATTTTTACTGTAAAATGAAAATTGGTTGCACTACTGTTTGGGGCCAGACACTGGGATACGCACAGAAAGAGACAGACATGTAGCTTCAGAGATTAACAAAACTCCTCCCTCTCTCACCTCAAGAAGCTTACTACTGATATGCAGATGACAAGTTTAGGTTTCAACATTCAAAACACAATGCTGAGCTGGGTTCCAGTGGCTCATGCCTATAATCCTAGCTACTTGGGAAGCTGAGATCAGGAGGATCTCAGTTCCAGGCTATAGAGGCAAAAATGTTTTTGAAGTGCCCATCTCAATGGACAAAAACTGGTCATGGGTGTGAGCACCTGCCATTCCAGCTACAGAAGGATGCAAAATAGGAGGAAATGGCTCAGGTCCGCCAGGGCAAAAAGTGAGACCTTATCTCAGAAATAACCAGAGCAAAAAGGACTGGAGATGGGACTCAAGTGGTAGAGTGCCTGCAGCACAAGCACAAAAGCCCTCAGTTCAAACCTCAGTACCACCAAAAAAAAAAAGGGACCTACAATGCTGTTGGTTTAATAATTGCCCCCAATGGCCTTTCTTAACCAAGGAACTGAATCCAGTCTTTCAAACTAGTCACTGAAATCAAACCCATTCTTAGGGTCTGATTTCAGCGGTAAACTCAATGGACTGTGAACTATCTACTGAGCATATTGTAGTTCTCATGCAGCAAAAAGGACCAAATTATCCTCTGTGTCCTGAATAATGTTTAGATGAGTAGTTATTCAGTCTACATTACTGAAACAAAACATGTAAAAACATTAAGTACACAACTATAAAAATACCTAACTATAAAAACCAGAGGATATAGGAACAAGTAACACCACACATACCACTCCTGCCTCCCCAACTGTAAGTAGGTTCCTTCTCTAATTAATACCTGTTTCTGGTTTATATGTGCACCTTTCCTCTGGGTAGTTCCCGCTAATTTCATTTCTACTCCTTCCCTTATGTTTCCATTTGAACTAGTGACATTTTAAATGTTCCATTACCACATGGGGCTATTTGTTGCATATTGAACTGCATGGATCTAAACTAAGCTCTCTTGAGGACAAGGATTCTACTTTATCCATCACACAGTTGGGCACTGAGGAAATGCTTGGTGAATAAACTACCATCATGCTTGTTTTAAAATCACAAGACATTCTTTGTCTCAGATTTTGCCATGAGCAGAAAAAGGTGGAAAAAAGGGGATGGGGGATGAGGGGCTAAGGATTGTGCCATCAAATGGAGTCACATAATTTTGCATTATCACATTTTAACTAATATTTCCAGGATGAACAGGTACCCTTATTGTGTATAAAATCAGCAAAAACCAAACAAAACTAAAGATTGCTTTTCAAATCAGAATGAAAACTAATTGCTACCAATCTGTGCAAAAGCGGTAAGAGGTACTTATTTGGGCAATAGATTTTCAGCCCTTTCTGTACCTCAATGTCTCATTTATCTCAATTCTTTCCTCATCTTCATATGGAGTGGTGCTGGACACTAAAATGCTTTCATATCCATTATTTCATTCAGTTGTCGTCAGAACTCAAAGAGGTAATTATGATTGTCATCCCTATTTCAAAGGTGAATACCCTGAGGCTGAGAGGAAAGTTACTTGCTCAAGTCCATAAATAGTGGGTTTCAGCTGGTAGTAAAGGCAGCCAGGACTTCAAACTGTTGTTTAGGTGTTATATCTTTGCCTGAAACAGGCTGCCTTTTACCAAAATTATTTTTGGTCTGCTAAAATTTTTTGTATCCCAAAAGAATTCATTTCCAATCATAAAGTGGCAGTTAAGTTGGATAATTCTGCTTTTCCTTTTCCAGCTTGCCCTGCTAAAACACATTTATAGTCTAAATGCAAGAGGCACCTGTAGGTTTTAGGACGTGACAAGTAGACAGTTCTCTATAGAAAGGATGGGACATCTATTTTCCTGGGAAATAGTTATGAAGGTAGTAAGATTGTTCACAAGCCAATATAAGCCAACTGTTCTCCATTTGATATCATATAGCTCCCGTGAAAGCCTGCAAGGTGTGTTTATCAAGGGGCCCAAAGGTGGGGCTACAACAGAGCAATTCAGGACATAGCCTACGCTGTGGAGAAAAAGTACGAGAGGTTAATTTCCAGTGACCCGAGGATCCCAAAGTTATAAATGCTCTTACTACAAGTATCTACTATAATTTCAAACTTAGTTATCCTCTCAAATGGTGAGAAGGGGGTAATGGAGACACCAAGTCATGGGACTTTAGAGAATCGTTCAACAGCTTGTTCTGCAGACTACAGTCCAAAAGCCAAATCTTCCCTATTGCCTTTTCTGTAATGTGGTATTGGAACATATCCATACCCGTTCACTTCAGTATTGGTTATAGTTGCTTTTGCACTACAAGAAAGTAGCGAAGTTTTGACAGAGACCATATGACACAAAATGGCTGAAATATTTACTATCTAGGCCGCTGCAAAAAGTTTGTTGGCTCCGGCTCAAGTGAAGTGCCAGAAGCTCTTTCTACATTTCAATGAAATGACTTTCTAAATGTTTCCACACTGAGAAAACCGCTTCCTAGCTATGTCAGTTGAGGCAAGTCACTTCCCTCTTCTATTTCTATCCCTGCAAAATGACTGAGACACAGTGCGTAAGGCTCACTATAAAACCTAGCTATTGTTTCAGTGCATTGAACACTAGAGAGCCAGAGAGAATTAGAACCACTACCCTTAAAGGAATATGTACTTTTCCATGCAAATTAGGGACTACTGTAAGGCTTGACTTTGCTGAGAAAACATCACCACATATGGTTTTTCAAGAGTCTTGTGGCCATGACCCAACCAGTTTCTCTGGATAAATGGCCTGTTATATATGGTTCTCACTAATCTACCTATGCTTAAAATAAGTGTGCTAAGGTCATGTGGCATGATAATCTAATTACCCACCCGACTAGCTTCTTACAGTTTGGGAGAACTAAATACACATAGCCTGAACACATCAAGGAAGGCAGATTCATCAAATCACACAGTATGCTTACAGAGTGGTTCTTCTTTAACTGCTTATGGAGGCCAAGGTAGATTTTAAAAACCATTGTAAAAATCAGATATTCAAAATAATCTGAAACAGAACTTTAAATCTGAACTGTTTTGTGTAATATAGATTTCTGAAAATTTTTCCTTATATATTTCAGTGTAAAAATAAACATTAATTGAAAACAGTAAATAAATACACCATCTAGAAGGATACACAAAGATATAGGGTTACTAAAGTAATTCTCTTCCTGGTAGGAAAGAGGTCATAATGATATTTCATAGATTGATAAGGTTTTCATGCTTGAAAATTCTTTAAAATCATCTAATTCAGTCTACAACTTTGTAAATGAGGAGGTTGAAGCCCATAGGCATGTTGAATGATTTGGTGGTCATTGGTAGAGTTCAGACTGGATTTTGCTACACTTGGGTTTCTCACTCTCCACACTATTGGCATTTTGGGTGAGATAATTCTTGTTGTGGGTCCTGTCTTGTGCATTGTAAGATGTTTACTAGCATCAGTGGCCTCTACCTTCTAGAGAGCAGTAGCACTGTCAGCATCCCATGCTTCAGATCTTGACAAAAATATCTCCAGACACAGCTAAGTGTCCTAGAAGTGTGTGTGTGTGTGTGTGTGTGTGTGTGGTGGTGGGGGGGGGGCTCATCAAAATCAAACCCAGTTAGAAATAATAATTGACCACCTCATCCCTGTTAGAATAGCCATCATCAGCAACACCACCAACAACAGGTGTTGGCGAGGATGCGGGGAAAAAGGAACCCTCTTACACTGTTGGTGGGAATGTAGACTAGTACAACTACTCTGGAAAAAAATTTGGAGGCTACTTAAAAAGCTGGACATCGATCTACCATTTGATCCAGCAATACCACTCTTGGGGATATACCCAAAAGACTGTTACTCCAGAGGCACCTGCACATCCATGTTTATTGCGGCACTATTCACAATAGCCAAGTTATGGAAACAGCCAAGATGCCCCAGCACTGACGAATGGATTAAGAAAATGTGGTATCTATACACAATGGAATTTTATGCAGCCATGAAGAAGAACGAAATGTTACCATTCGCTGGTAAATGGATGGAATTGGAGAACATCATTCTGAGTGAGGTTAGCCTGGCCCAAAAGACCAAAAATCGTATGTTCTCCCTCATATGTGGACATTAGATCAAGGGCAAACACAACAAGGGGATTGGACTATGAGCACATGATAAAAGCGAGAGCACACAAGGGAGGGGTGAGGATAGGTAAGACACCTAAAAAAACTAGCTAGCATTTGTTGCCCTTAACGCAGAGAAACTAAAGCAGATACCTTAAAGCAACTGAGGCCAATAGGAAAAGGGGAACAGGTACTAGAGAAAAGGTTAGATCAAAAAGAATTAACCTAGAAGGTAACACCCACGCACAGGAAATCAATATGAGTCAATGCCCTGTATAGCTTCCTTATCTCAACCAGCAAAAACCCTTGTTCCTTCCTATTATTGCTTATACTCTCTCTACAACAAAATTAGAAATAAGGGCAAAATAGTTTCTGCTGGGTATTGGGGGGGGAGAGGGAGGGGGCGGAGTGGTTGGTAAGGGAGGGGGTGGGGGCAGGGGGGAGAAATGAACCAAGCCTTGTATGTACATATGAATAATAAAAGAAAAATGAAAAAAAAAGAAATAATAATTGAGCAAATTCAGCTACACTATTCTAGTAGTAACTTAGTTTTAATCACCTTCTTTAAAATGTTTTCACTCCAACACAAAAAGAGACTTTTTAAAATCACACTACTCAAAGCAAAATAAGGAAGAGTGAAGGTTCTCCAGATCTCCAGGATTACTACAGCACAAAAAGAAGGTAAGATTTTATCTATGGCAATTAGAATGAATAGATAATGAAAGGCTTCTATTGCTTGAATGTAAATGAACAGATAGCAGTCATCTCTCTAAAATTCATTGCTAAGTCAGAAATTTCATGACCTACAGAAGTGAAAAATCAATCCTATGAATTTTGTGAATTCCATGGGAAATATGTGGTAAAAAATGAACAGAGAAGAAAAGATCATTTAGATTTAAAATAATCTTCCTCCAAGTTAGACTGTAGTGTAAAGATAGCTTTACATAACTAAGGCTATACCTTCTATTACACAGTATTTACAGAAGATATAGTCCCATAATCTTTAATAAATTTAAAAAAAAAAAAGCTGTCACAGCAGGACATGATTTTTTCCAAGATCATTTTATTTGTAATTTGTCAAAATTCAGTATGAGGGTTTTCTAAACCTTTAATTACTAAAGAAGTGTTAACACTGGCAGTGCACCCATCAAGAATCCTTACACGCACACACACACACACAAAACATGTTTGTAATAGCAGGACTATTTGAGGGGACTAAAAGGAGGCAGGAAGCAGGAGAAGAAAAAAGAAAGATATAGGGAATAATATCGAAATACAATGCATCAGTGTATTGAAGATGGCATAAGGAAATGCACTAAGAGCTGGTGAATAGTAAGGAGAGAGGAATAGAGAAAGAGTGAGTAATAGAGGGGGTTAATTTGAATAAAGTACAACATATTCATGAATAAAATACTATAGCAAAACCCCTTTGAAAATGAATATGCACCTAAAAATGAAGGACAGAAATGTAAAACAAGTCCTGTTGGGAGTGAGTACTAGTGGGACGGAGGGAGGGTGGATGGAAAGGGTGAAAGGGTGAATATGGTCTATGCACTTTGCATACTTGTATGAAAACAGAACAATGAAACTGGTTGAAATTGTTTTAAGAAGGGAGGGGGAATGAAGGAGAATAATGGAGGTGGTGAATTTAACCAAGGTATTTTGTAAGCATATGTGGAAATGTTACAATGAAACCCACCTGTACAACTAACATGTAATTATAAAATGTTTTTTAAAAAGAATCCTTCCAATAGTACTCTCTTAAGTGCTCAAGCTAAAACGTTTCAAGGAACCTATTTACTAGGGATATTTTAGCAACAAGGTCTAGAACTGATGAGGCTCACCGTAATTTAACACATATTCTAGTCTAAATCAAATTAATGATTTCTGCAGATTTGAAGTGGTAACTTTCTTTCTTTGGGATCTATTAAATTCTACACTGGAAAATTATTTAGGGATTGAAAAAGCGAAGGTTTTTAATTTCTTAATTAACAATAGATAGGAAGAAGAAGCTAAAGAATGAATTGGTCCCATAATCAGTATTATTATTTTTCACACTAATTAGGATGAAAATTTATGTAGTGATTTTGTTGTTCTTATTATTGTTTAAAAAGCAACCAACACCATTATACAGTTTTTGTTTGTTAGTATATAGGTGTTTACCTTGTTTAAAAAATTTACATTTGTTGCTCAAGATGAAAGTAGCCTTTTCAGTTATATTAAGATAAAATATTATAAATAACTGCTTCTTTGATGGAGGGGTTGTGGTTTACCTCATATATTATGGTAAAAAACAGCCCCCAATAGCCATAATTCTCCTTTACATTGGAATTCTCTTCCCAAAGCTTGACAGAGATCTGAAATAACCAAATTCTTCTTAAGTTCTTTCTGATTAAAGACCTCAGGTTAAGTGCATAGATAGAAATAGTCACTTTTTTGAAAAATAATCTGAAAAAATTAATTAACCACTGCCTTAAACTTATTATGTACCTTCTAAAATTGAAAAATCACACTAATCTAAGAGTTGCAAAAATATGTTCAATGTTACAAAGATATTTTTTCACTTATTGAAGAAAAGCATTTCTAACTAAGGATAAATGAATTTGCCATCATTTTATGAAATAGTTTAACATTTTGTTGCCTGTCTGACAAGATAGTGTGTATCAAAAAAAAGTTTACTAAGCGATCACCTATAGAAAACTTATTACTACTACCAATTATGGTAGATCCAAGGCAGTTAGTCTAAGAAGTTCAGAAATTCAAGTAAGAAGAAGATTCAAGAGAAGAAGCTAATGATAAAGGTCTATTTCAGACAAGATCTGGGCTTCAATGATAGGGATCCTTAACTCAGCTAGCAAAAACGCTTTGTCTTCCTTATTATGCTTATGTCTTTTCTTCAACAAAATTAGAGCTAAGGGCAGAACAGGTTCTGCCTGGAAGCGCGGCGGGGAGTGGGGGAGAGGGTGGGGGAGGGGGGTGGGGGGAGAAATGACTCAAACAATGTATGCACATGTGAATAAATGAATAATTAAAAAAATAAAATAAAATAAAGAAAAAAAAGAAAAGTTTAAAAGGTTCAAAAGAAGTCAAATGTGAAGGGGGCTAAGGGAATTTAAGATACTATACCTTTGAAGAACTAAAGTAAAAAGCAAAACAATGGTGTTAACAAGGATGAAACATTGGAACTTTGATTCCTAAATCAGCTGGGTGGGAATAGACTGAAGTAGAGTCATGATAGCATTATCCAATTGAAAATTATGTTGTAGAGTTTGGGGGTAATTATAGTCTTTTTCCTTGGCACTATTTTACTTGTTATTTTTTAAATAAAATGCTAGAGTGTCATTTCCTTGGACTTTTAATCTTGCTTTTTAAAACATATCCATTCTGCTATGCTATCAAAATAAGAAGCACCAAAATCAGTTGCTAGCAATGATTCAATGATTTAGTGATACGGGGTAGCTAACCATTCTCTTTAGGATATGTTCAAAGACCTACAGTGATAAGAATACCATGAAAGTAGTTGATACTGTCATAATTTCAGTAGTTCAATATTCAGTCTTACCTATAACACCTACTAGATTATTAAAAAATTTTTTCCCAAGAATATTGTTAAAATAAGAACAGAAATCAACAGGGAACATGATGTAAAATGCATTAATTCCATAGTCAGTCTCTCAAACATGACAAATGTATAAAGGGAATCATATCTTCCTCTAAAAGTTACAGAATTATGTGTTTTTAAAAGATTTTTCTTATATTTTTGAATTAGCATAATAATATGAAGCGGTTTCATTGTAGTGATTCCATACATGCATAAAGTATACTTTGAACAAGTTCACCGTTCGCCATTACTCCTTGCAGAAAGAGAAAAATAAATCCTAAAATTCATAAAGAATCAAAAAAGACCTTGAATAGAAAAGGTAATCCTGAGCAAAAAGAGCAATGTTGGAGGTATCAGAATTACATGTTTTTATATACTAGAGATAGGCCTAAGAAAGGTAAGAGAACCTTAACTGTATATAAATCAATATTTGAAGAACATTTAGGGAGTGTCCTACTTAAAAGGGACCTTTTTCAAATCTTTTCTGGGAGTGAAAATGAGGATAAAAGTTCCCAAATTAATCCTTTTTATAAATCTGGATTGTCCTACATCATGTTTTCTTAGCATGTGAAATAACTGTGGAACTAACATTCTTACCTATGGTTAGCTCCAGTCTCTGCCTGCTCCGACCTGCAGCAGAGGTTTCATTTGGTCATAGATCCTTACACCCCACATAAGCTTTAAGTAGCTGATTTTGGAGAACCACATTTCTCTACTAATAAACCTATAGTCAGTTGAACAGAAGAGTAAGTTATCCAGAGGGCTGTACATCAGCAAAATACTGCTCTTGAACATATCACTTTAGTTTTGTATTTGGCTAAAACACCTTTCAAATCCAGCATATATCTCCTGGCTTGATTATTTATGTCTCCTTGCACATCCTCTACCTTTGTAAAGAGAATCATCCACTAGGTAAAAACAAACAAACAAACAAAAAAAAAAGAAAAAACTCCCATTGAGGTTTCTTCTATTGAACTCTTCTTTGGTTATTAAGAAGATTTTACCTCTTGCTTATGTAGGGAAGAAATGATTTTAAAGATGGTGTAATAGAGGGAACAAAGAGGCAATGATAACTCAGAGGTAAACTGAGAAATGGTGCTGCTACACACAGTCCTGCCAGCCTGGGGATTGTATTTCACAGATCTGTAGGAATACTCCTTTCAAGCCTCTTGGAGGATTTTTGTTTGGTTAATCAATTCTAAGACAAGATTTTTTCCTTGCTCACTTTCACTTAATGGGAATGTATCCTCAGGAGCCTGACTCCCTGTTTTGGTTTGTTTCATGGTGCTGGGAATGGAACCCAGGACTTCGTGCATGCTGGGCACTCAACCACCATTCTGGGAGCTCACCTCCTTAGAGAGCCCCATCGGGCCTTACTGAGGTAGCAGAGCGGGCACAGTACTCCCAAGCGGCAAAATTTATCCAGATAAGGTCACTTTAAGGATTCAGTTTTCATTTGCCTTGGGAGTGGAATAAGGGGACCAAGGCTGTTGCATCTGGAGTTGTCAAAATCTCCAGTTTATTTCTCACACTCTGATATGTGATATCCTGTTACCCTTAAACACTCATTTTTCCCCTCTGTGTGTTTCCTTTCACTTTCTTTTTTCTCAGTTTCACAGAGACTTGTATTTTGACTTTACCCTCTCCCATCAGCAAAGCTTTCCACCAATCCATCCTACCCTTATTGGTGGCCACTGGTTGATAGGTCACTTTTCCAGGTCCACAGCTGTGGTTCCAAATTCTGTTTTTAGTGGCATGCTTGTTTCTTTCCCATAGCTTTGACATTTTCCCCTCTCAGGATAATTTCTTTCAGGCTCAAGGCTAATGCATATACACGTCTGAATTAAAATTTAATCTAATACCTGGCAGAAACCCTATATAAAGCACAAAAGCAGAAGGATATCCTGAGATAGGTGTGAGGTTGCAGGAGCAGAAAAATCAAAGGTCACAGTGACCATCCAGGCTTATTGTTACCCCCAAGTAAAAATAGGATTCAGAACTCAGCCAATTTCCTGTCATTTGCATTTTACTATTTATTTGAACAATGGTCAGGCACTACCACTTAATGGAGGAGCACTATCTCCGATTACACATTAAGAGACATTATCAAAACTGATGAGTTCCAGATTTCTACTCGGTTTTATAAGATGATTTTCTCATTTGGGATAGTCTGGAAGAGGGGAAAGCATAGTTAATTTACAAACTCTTAAAGTGGAAGAGACCTTAAGCAGTCATCCTGCCCATCTCAGAGTTATACGCAAATTATTCATGCTGTACAGAAGTCAAGAGAATAGAATTGTTAGGAGAATAGTGATAGGAAAAAACAATCACTTTTAAGATATAATAATTTACCATTTACAAAATGCTTCTGCATTTCTTATCTGACCTAATTCTCTATCAAGCTAGTTTTTTTCATCAATCCCAGTGAGGTAATAATTGCTGTCATCATTTCCATTTTACAGATGAAGAAACTGAAGTTTAAGTCACATGCCTTTAGATCATAAAATAGTGTTGCCAGACCTTGACCTCAAACCTTCAGATGAGAGAGCCTAAGCAATTGCCACTGCAGCAAATACTTAGTCTTTGCCAGTGATGTGACAATTCAAGACTTTCACTCTGAGATATAAGTTCTTTTTGCTTAACCCTGAAAGGAAAAAAAAAAAAAAACTTCACCTTCCCCACCTCATCCTAGTCCTTGAGTTCTCAGAGTTTTTTTTTTTTTTTTGTCAGTACTGGGGTTTGAACCCAGGGCTTCATGCTTACTAGGCAGGTGCTCTACCATTTGAGCCACTCTACCAGCCCCTGAGTTCTCAGAGTTTTTATGGCCTAAACAAAACTTCTGGCTCAACAACTGTCTAGGGTTGAGCAATGAGGCTCTTGATGGTCATCAAATACCTAGGAAGATGGAGGAAATAAAACCAAAAGGAAAGTTAAAAGGATGAGTTCAGGTAGTTTGAACTTTGTAGCTTTAATATAAACTCAAAAATCAACTTTAGGGAAAAGAAAAAAAAGGTTTCTTCAAGTCCCAAGTTTCTCTTTTAGAAATTTCAAACTTCAAATGAGAGTGGCAACCTAGAAGTGTTCTAAGTTTTGCTACTGGAATATTAAATAGTCACTCAGCAAGGGCCAGGAACCATTAGGCATGTTGAGAGTACAGCTCCTCCCCTAGACTCAACTCCACCCCTGAGCTGTGTAAGCCAGAGAGGAAAGAGAGGAGAAACTAGCTGCCTGCATCCCACTCGCAGGCACTCTAAAAACACAGCTGCCATGTCTAATTGTAGGCCTCTCTGCCTTGAGAGTGCTCCTACAATTCTCTTTTTAGCAGAGTGCAGGCAGTGATCTCTGGGAGGCAGATGGGGAAGGCTCAATCTATTCAGGTTTACTCTGGTTGAGTCTGCCCTCAAAATGTGTAAAAATGATAAACTTTCCCCGTGCAACCCCTGTGGAGAACAGCAGTGAATACAACAGTGAAAGGGAACTCTGTTAACAGATAGGATGGAGGCCAATGTAAGTGTAGTCTCAAATCCATACCAATTAGAAGGCCTTGGGGAAGGGTGGTTGAATTATTTTAAATGTATACTAATTTGTTTTATTTTATATTAGCATATATATATTGCACAAATAATGAGTTTCATTAAGACACTTTCATACATTAAACATACATTCTTTGCAAGGCTTTTAGCTAAAGTTTGCTCTGGGGAATATGGAACTGAAAACAAGGTAGACTACAAATAGATTGAGTTAGCTGCTTACAAGGAAGGCAGGAAATAAGATACTAGCAACGGAGTTCTTAAATACTTATTAATTTATAGTTAACAAACATTTTTAAGAACTTGCTACGGGTGCTTTCTAAGAGAGAGGAACACAGACATGGCCCTTGATTTTATTAATCTAAATTGAATCAGAAAGACAAGTTCGAACATGTAGTTACAAGTGTTGGGTGCTACTAGTGGGAAAGAAGCCCAGGGTACTATTGTAGTTTCATTTGAAAATTTCTCCTTTATATAGAAGCAGTGCTATTATGGTGAGGGATGAGAAAGGGGGGAAGAATAGGGATCATCCCAAAATGACACACTGTTTTCTCCTTTGCTGACCTCTACCTGACAACACGGTGATGTGAGAGGGAAAGAAGAAAGAAAGCTAGAAAAAGAACATATGGTATAAAAGGAGGTAAAGAATAAAAACCAATCATAAGGCCAAAGCTACTTAGTAAATGTTCAGGGGTATCATCCTGGCTTCAGCTTCACCCCTGCTTTTCGCTTTTTGATAGTGGAAAATTTGTCTGAGCTGGTTATTCAGGTGAAATTTAAAGAGCTAAGGGCACTTTCATTTCAAGGGTACATGGGGAAACTGCCAACTGACATTCCCTCCCTCTCTTGCTCTTCCAATAAAAACAGGCTTGATCATCCCAGGCTGGGCATGACTAATTGTGAAGTGTTCGGTGGCGGCTGCTGCACTGGCCAGTGTGGCCCCAGTGCTTGTCAAATTGGTTTGCAATGAGTCTTGGGATTCCTTGAGGACAGAAGTTACCACCATTCACTTTGATTGTAGTCTACATAAAGTCTAATGGGTTTAAAGCACATAATTTTAATGGTTTGGGGACAAGGGAGAAATCTGCTCCTTGGACAAGTCTGAGCCTGGGCTTTTCACTCTGGAGATGGATTTGGGTGCAAGAAATAGTGAAACATACATGGGCTCCATGACCTGGAGTGTACCTTCATATGTAGCATGTGCAAAGAGCAGCTGGGACTGCTGGCCAGGAGATTAACAACCTCTGATGTGACACAGAACATCCTGTACCTGCCCACTATGGAAGCCCCCAGAATTGGGAGTGTAGCAGAACACAGGAGGCCTTGAAAGAGAGAAAAATAATTAGTCCTTATGGAAGCTGTGAATCTCAGCATGGAGCAGTAGGCAGACGTCTACTATCACCTGAGGGGGCAGGACTGGGGTGGGAGGAAAGAGAGAAATAATATTTACTGAGTGGCTTCTATGGTCCTCATTTTCATTCTTACAACCATTGGGCAATATAACAGTTTTAAATCCCACTTTGAAGAATAAGAAAAGTGAAGTTCTGAGAAGTGGAATAATTTTTCCAGGGTCACGTTGTGAGTGACTATAACCCAAATCCATTGAGTTTCAAAGTTCATTCAAGTTTTCCCATTAAAACAGGCAGCATTCCCATAAGCATTCTAGTTGAATTCCTTAATATGTCATCTGTGGTGATGATGCTTTAGGAGTTTATTTAAATCAGAAAACATCTGGAATCCACAAATTTTTTCAGTGGTTCTTTCAAAAATGTCCATCCATGTAGATACAGTAATGAATAAAATCTTCTACCACTAACAAAATGTGTTTTTCAAGCAGGCAGCGCAACTTTGAAGGAAAGCACCCAAACTTTATGACTGTTTTCTGCACTTGCCTTAGCTTGTCTTTCCCCTGGAAAGCATATGGGTAACCAAATAAATGAAAGGAACATTACCGAATACTTATCCAGCAAAAATCATGGCTGGCTTCCAGCAAGGATGTACACATTTTGGCAAACATCACACATGGTGCCCCATCCCCCATGTGGTTTTACTACCTATTCACTGATCCAATGCTCCAGTAGACAGAGCAATGCTCTGGGAGCTATGAACACCTGAATTCAATTCCTGCCTGTCCACTTCTAGCTGTATGATCTTAAATAAGTAACTTTGTCTAGTTGAGCCTTAGTTCCCTCGTCTGGAAATTGACAATGCCTATTAAATAGGGTTGTTCTGAATATTAGATAGCATAATGGGAAGGAAGCATCTTCTAAGTGACAGAGCTACATAAAAGTGAAAGGGTATTAACACTCTCATCAGGCAAGCTAGGGAAATCAACAAATGTACTGAAATTGACAAATGTGAATCCCTGCCTTTAACAAGGCAAAAAATCAGGAAGTGTCACTTTTTAGCCCTGTCTTTAAAAAGAAGCAATATAGTTTAGGTCAACTCTGTAACAACTAGGTCTGTTGTGGCCTTTAACTATGTTTAGAACCACTCCTGTAGTAAACTTAACAAACAAAACTTACGTAACTCATGATGCCTCAATAATATCTGGTCTTTGCATATATCTCTCAACCATCTAACCTCAACTTCTCAATTTAGCAGTTTTAACAGAGAAAACTGGAAGCCTGAAAGGTTGAAGGCCACTCATTAAATCATTTATTCAACCTTCAAACATTTATAAATGTCTACTACATGCAAGGAACATAAGATCTATAGATGCAGAAGGCATTTCCTTCCCTCATAGAAATGCATCAACAGACAAATAAAATCACCACAAGAAGAGGGATAGTAAAGGAGGTATGGTAGGAGACCTCTGAATTGGGATTTTTAAAGTGAAAAAAGGAAAAAGTAGGTATAAGGAGCAGACCATGCAGAGCCATAGAGAAATGAAATAGTAATTTTGAATGATTGAAGTACTGTGTGTGTGTGTGTGTGAGAGAGAGAGAGAGAGGGAGGGGGAGAGAGGGAGAGAAAGCGAGAGAGAGGAAGAGAGAGAGAGAGAGAGAGAGAGAGAGAGAGAGAGAGAGAATGAGGGAGGAGGGATAGAAAATGAATGATCTTACATGGAGGTGGAAGAAGAGACTATCATGTCCACCCATGATTTGAGGGGAATAAATGGGTGATTACTCTCCTCCAAAATATCTACTCCCAGACATTGCTAGTTCTTAGAATCTCAGCCTAAGTAATTCATTCCTTTGGATTTTGAATGCTTTGTCTCTTCTTCAAGAGTCTTCTAAAGTTATGCACGGAACCATGACATTTCAGTCAATGATGGACTGCCTATACAATGGTAGTCCTATAAGATTATATTGTCTTGTGATATCCTAGTCATCTTAGCTTCTGTAAGTATAATCTATGATGCTTGCACAATGATGAATGCACCGAACAATGCATTTCTAAGGACATATACTCATCATTAAGCAATGTTTGACTATATTAAAATACAAGTACCCTTAGGAAAAGTTACCAAGAGCCACAGTAGGAATTATAAGAATACTCAGATGAGAGCAAGGAGGACTGATAAGAAGAGGACAAAGGAAAGACGCTTTTCACTAACTTTCTTAGTTTTTCACACAAGACAAGTGCTGATGAATAATTATAAATTTAGACTGGGTACCAGTGGCTCATGCCTATAATTCTAGCTATGCAGGAGGCAGAGATCAGGAAGATTGTGATTAGAATCCAGCCCAAGCAAATAATTTGTGAGACCTTATCTCAAAAAAATGCTTCAGAAAAAGGGCTTGGGGAATGGCTCAAGGTGTAGGCCTTGAGTTCAAACCCCAGTATCACAAAAAAACGATTATAGATTCAATGTAGTACAGGTGGTGATTCACATGTTTTGTGTATAACAGAGCTCATTGGCTGTGCTATGGGCTAATCACTGTTCCTGACCTACCTTGAGCCATTCATGTACTCCCTCCCATCTTCAAACACTTGGGATTCACATCAGGATGTGATTTCTAAAGCTGCTTTCTGGTAGCAGGGGCTATGGTCTTGAAAGAAAGAGAGAACGAGGTGCCACAGGCATGATGCAAAGCCTTTAATGCCCTGGCTTCATTAAATACTATACAGCAACCTCAGTGCTAAGTACTAGCTTGCACTCCCAGAGCTCAGACTTCTCACTCTGGAGGTACACTTTACATGGACAATGAACAGACCAGGCCAATCATTTGAATCACATTAATGTTCACTGTAAATTACCAACTGATTGATAGAGCTGAAGTAATTGGCAATAAAGGAAGCCAAATGACAAGTTAAATTACACCATGATCTATTTTACTGTTCCACCTCACAAAAATTTGATCCATATTGCTATTGTTATTGCTAATAGGGATGAAATTGAGTGACAAAGAATTGTGAGGTCATTATGTAGTTATTTTGTTATCAAGTCTTATACTTTTAATACGGGGTAATTTCTCATTGTTGGAAGTAATTCCAGTGATGTTACTGTGAGTAAAGTTGGCTGAGAACTAGAAAACAATGATGTTGACTGTCTAACCCCCAACTAGGTACAATGAAAAGGAAAAGGATCATTGCTACCCCTCAAAGAGTTACATAAGTCAGCTTTGTAAGCAGAGAAGCCTGGAAGAGTTGGAAGATGATATCAGAAAAAATAGGAATATGCCTTTTGTTTTTTACATTTCCCCAGTCTCTATCCTGAGAGGCTGATTCCTGAGAAAGGTTATCAGTGGATTCCAGGTTATATAATGGAGACTACTGGACAGTAGAAAAACAGAGCTGTTAATTTTCATAGATTCAAGTATTTACTGAACATATGGCTCCATAAACCATCTTACTTACAAATAATCCGTAACCAAGCTTTTATAAATAGCAAAGCCAAGAGTTAAATGCAGATCTGTGTGAATCCAAATCATGTACTCTTTGAATAGAGTCAACACATTTAGGTGTTCTTTGTAGATCAAAACTGAAACATATTTTTCTTCAACCTTATCTTCAGAATTACTTAATCAAAATCTCCTCCAGACCCTATTCAATTCACTTTCCTCTGGAAGACCATAGCCAACATTGTTTCTAGACCTCCTCTTACACTCTTGGCTTGAAATCCAACTCCATCCTTTAAGATCTACCTCAAAGTCTTCCATACCTATAAACTGTCCCCTGGGTCAATGAATATGGAGAGTGGTGGAGAGAAGGAGTTTTGAGTAGGGAGGCCTTAGTGAATAGTGGACATACACACTATGAATTCTTTTCCAGTATCCCCAGTAAGTAGTAGCATATGCTAGCCAGTTAATAAACACCCAGCAAATATTCATGGAAAGATTGGAGAATTCCCTGCCTTTCTATTGTTTTATATCTGTTAACTTATTTCTCCTTAATCCTAGGGCCAAACTAGTCCTGTGCCTTACTTACATTTGCTATATAAATAAACATGAACTAGCAGTATTTCATGGGTAGTTTCTAAACATTAAGATAAAATTGACACCAGAGAACCTCCACCAGGATTGTCTAGGGGTCACACAATACCTCAAAATTTACACATCACATGTGCCTTCCTAAATTCTACCTGCCAAATGTAGGATGCAGCACACAATTCATTTTTCTTGGTAGTGGGAAATTATATAGCACTAACAACTACACTGACACAGTACTTGAGCACAAATTATTTTCCTTGTGGTGGCTCAATACCTTCTGTGTATCATGTTTATGCCACAAAGTGCAGAAAGACTTGAATCTGAGCATTTATCTAAAGTAGAACCAGGGTGGTTATCACAATGACCAGTGTCAGACAACATTCAAAATCAACATCTTTATTCACAATGGACAGTTACCTCCCAAACTATTCCATCAGCACAAACATAGACTTATCTATCACTAAGCAAAATATTAAGGACTCACACAGAGTGTGAACCATGTAGAACCATGGCAATATAATGACCATATAAATACCAAAGAGCTCTTATAGCAAATACCATTTTCCTTTTATAACTCCTTGACTTTTGCAACAGAGCTGGAAATCACCGCTTTGTAAAAGAATACCTTTAGGAACTTGGGAATGTTGCATAGATCAAAATGAAATGGAGGCATTTGCTACAGAGAAAAACTAATAAATGAAACTCTTGAAGATATAAGTAATTCTGTTACTCTTCAAAGCCTCTAGCTGGGAACAGAGATTTCACAGTGGCCTATGATTGAGAAGTAAATCATCTTTATAGTTAAGAATTTCTTTATAAGCAGTGAGATTTATCAGGTGTTCTGTACAAAGTTATTCAAAGTTGATGAGTACCATCTCTTTTTCCTTTATCCATACATGGATACTATTATTTACAATGACCAAAGATGAAGCTGTCATTTCTCTTGTTGGGAACCTCTACCTATTGTCATATTTTTGAAAGTTTTTCTTCCAAACTCCTGGAAAGTTTCACTTCTGCTCATATTTTTGTTTTGTTTTATTTATTTGATCATTTATTATCATTTTTTGCACTGCTGGGGATTGAACCCATGACCTTGTGCATGTTGAGTAAATGTACTTTATTATTAAGCTATGTCCCCATCCCTCTACTCATGTTTTAATATTTGAATCTTACATTTTCTTCAAGGACAAACTCAAATGCCACATTTGGGAAATCCTGCTAGGGGGTGGACAAATTTGATCACAGGTTTTCAGTTTTAGCTATGTATCAAAATCATTTGAGTAATTTTTTCTTTTTTTTTTTGAGACAACTTCTCACTATACCCAACATGATGTGACTACAGGCTGCAAGTTATGGGTCAAAGAAAGCATAGAAATTTTAGGTCAAACCTTACTACTTTTTCAAACTGAAAATAAATTTACCTTTATTTTTTCCAAATGTAAAGATAATAGATACTAAAACAAAAATATAGAAACAACACAGGATAGCATCTTGAAGAAAGTAGACTTTTGCTCCTCCAAAAATCACTCCACCTCTAGAGATGATCATGTGAACATTTTTTTGAGACAGGTCTTGTTATGTAGCTCAGGCTGGCCTCAAATTTGAGATCCTCTTGCTTTGCCCTCCTGAATGCTAGAATTACAGGCATGTGTCACCATGCCTGGCTAGTTAAATAAAAATTTTAAATACATATTCCTGGTCTTCATTCTGGATAAAATGAATCATAATTTCCAGAAATAAGAGCTGGTATAAAGGAAGGCATAGTGGCATACACCCATAATCCCAGCACTCAGGAGGCTGAGGCAGGAAGATTTCTACTGAAACAGATGAAGTCAAAGGCCATTCTGTCTATTTATGGTTGAGTCCACAAGATTCACTTTGCCAAAACTGATACATATAAAGCATCATTTTCCTATGGAGAAAATATCACCTGATCATTTCGGATAATCAACAGACTCCTACCCAAGGGCTCTGAGAGATTCCAGGTTCCCTAATCAATGTGATAACTGAGATAATGCTAGAACAAAAGAGTGTTATGTGGTGTTGCTCTTGGTCATCAGCCAAAAGGAGCAGGAACAAAGATGAGGAAACTTAGTCCTTGGAGTGGCAATATGTCGAACCTTTCCTCCAAAGAGCCCATCACATTTGTACAGCCAAAAAAAACCCCAGTCAAATTAGGAAGATGTCCTATGTGTTTAAGTGTGCATACATTTGTCATTAGAGCTTTGAAAAATAGATAGGATTCTAAAATGTAAGGAAAGTAAACTTGAACTGAATCTGACCTTGCCACTGACTTGAATCACACAATTGGACATGCATTCCCATACTGGGGGGACATTTTTCAAACTCTGGCACTCCAGCTAGTAATTGGGAAATACATCTTTCACATTCTCTCTTCCTAGTCTTGTAAAATTGTGTCTCTTTAACTTCTGCTGTATGCTGTTTTTATTCCTCATCCCCACTCCCAACCAATCAAGGCTTAGTGTTTGCTGGCTATGTGAACTAACCTCTCTGAGGTAAGTTTCCTAATTTAAAAGGGGGATGATATTAACCATCTTCCAGTTTTATTGTGATGATTGCTACAAAATGCCTATCACAGTGGTTGGTATATAAGAAGTGCTGAAAAACCATAGTCATCACTATGTATTATTTTAAGTGAATAATTATAGCAACAATCCTGTTCCTACAAGGAGGACAGTACCATGGCTGAGAGTCACATGCTAGGAATAAGATTTGAATGCAACATAACTTTATAAGTTTTGGCATAATATGAAATTTTGTACTTTCAATTTTATGAATATTCAGTGATGATTTTTTACATTGAAATTTCTTTTGTGTGTGTGTGTGTGTGTGTGTGTGTGTGTGTGTGTGGTACTGGGGATTGAACTCAGAGCCTCCCACTTGAGCCATGTCCCAAGTCTTGAAATTTCTTCTCTGTTTGTGTGTGTGTGTGTGTGTGTATGTGTGTGTGTACTGGGGTTTGAACTCACAACCTTGCATTTGATAGGCAGGCACTCTACCACTTGAGCCATGCCCCAGTCCCTTTTGTTTTGGTTATTTCTGACACAAAGTTTTGCATTTATGCCCGGCCAGCCTTTACCGCAATCCTCCTATTTATACTTCCCACCTAGCTGGGATGGACAGGTATGTACCACAGTGCCCAGCTTTTTATTATTAGAGGTGTATTCTTGCAAACTTTTGCCTGGACTGGCCTCACCCACAATCCTGCAGACCTCTGCCTCCCCAGTGGCTAGGATTATGGAATGTGCTACCACGCCCAGCTTTTTAAAAAAAAATTAGCATATATTAATTGTACAAGGGGTTTCATTGTGATGTTTTCATATATGCACACAATGTACTCTGATCAAAATCATCCCTTCTACTATTCATTCGTATGCCTCCTCCCCACTTTTAAACAGGTTTCACTATTCTATATTCATACATGTGTATGAATTACTTCAATCATTTTTACCCCCCATTCACCCTCTCTGTCATGCTCCCCCTCTCGTTGGTTTCTATAAAAACACCGCCCCTAGATTCTGCATATGGGACAGAAAATGGGATATTTGTCTTTCTTGGTTTGGCTTATTTGGCTTAACATGATGATCTCCAGTTCCATCCCTTTTTCTGCAAACAACATAATTTCATTCTTCTTTACAGCTGAATCTTACTCCTGAAAATTTTTCTAAAAAATGATGCCTCTTAAAATCTCACACTCTGTAATGGGTGACTGAAAACTTCTTGAAGGCAATTGGTTCATTTTCATAATATGCCCTAGAAATGCCATTGTGAATTAGTTTGTAGTTGAGTGATACTAACCTCAGCACTATGAGAGAGGAGAGGAGAGAAGAAAGGACAAGGAAAGGGAGGGGAGAACAGAAAGAAGATTGATTCTGGTTGACTGACTAATACCAATACTTAGTGACTGCTTATTATATGCCAACTACCTTACTAGACATTAGGCCTATAATAGTTCATGTAACTAACATAAGCAACACTGTGAGTTATTATCAGTTATACTTTACAAATGAGGAAACTGGAGGGAAAAAGAAGTGAAGCCATACAGGAAGTAAGATGATTTCATACTGTTTAACCAGTGGTTTTCAGGATTCTATATAATAGAACCTTTTTAGTTTTATATGTGTGTGCATGTGCATGTGTTGAGGTTTAGACCTGTAGATTATGCAAGATTAGATTGGTATAGCCTTGACACTGTTTTAAAGCTCCATTAGTGATTCTCATGTACCACCAAGGTTGAGAGTCTCTGGCTTAGACTTATTCAACTCAGAGCTTAAAATATAAACTCTTTCTTATGATTTGCTCATTTCACAAATATTATTGAGTATCTTCTATGTGCCAACACTCTGATAGTATGATAATGTATATAGCAGTAAAAAAACAAAATCACGAACCATGCCCTTACAGAGCTGACTAGTGGAAAAAACAGATAATAAACGAGTGAACAAACAAGCTCATTTATAATGACAAATTGGAATAGGTACTTCAAAGGAAACAAACAGGATGCTACAACAGGGAATAATGAGAGAACCAGCTTGAAATAGGATGGTCAGGGAAGGCCCATCTGAAGTGAGGGCTTTCAAGTTGAGATCCAAAGAGGCAGAGAGACGAACCATAGGAAGAGCCAGGGAAAGATGATACCTTTAGATTCAACAAAAAGTACACCAAACACTCAAGTTGTATCAGTAACTAGGGAACAACTCTTTACCCCTTGGTCAGAATAATAGTAACAGTTATTTATTTATTTATTTATTTATTTATTTAATGTTTTGGCAGCACCGGGGTTTGAACTCAGGGCCTTATGCTTGTTACGTGGTCATTATTATGTGCAGTATAATCATTAACACTTTGTTACACCTCTTCCTGCAAACACGATAAAGATCAAATGGAAGGAAGGAGTTTTTGGTTACAGTTTGGGAAGAAATTTTTGTCAGTACTATGAGATACTAAATTTCCCCTGGAAATGCCTTTTCCTTGGGGATCCTCAGGAAAAAGACAGTCATTTGTTTAAGATGAATTAAGAACTCCTGTGGAGTTAAGGGAGAAGGCTCTGACAACTATGTCTGAAAACCTTTGAGTGGTGGCTAAAGAAAAGTTAGTAAAAGACAAAAAATGGCCAAACCATTAATAATTTAATGTCTGGATCATGCGTCAATTGAGAGGAAGAGGAGTAAATTGAAAACCTATGGTGCCTCTCACAGAAGGAATTAATTCATCTCCTTCAACCTCCTAGGTGCTGCCACTTTGTTTTGCAAGGGCCTGAACTAACATACGAAAATTAAAATGTTTGCAGTAATGACCACTGAAGGGAAACAAACTACATAGTGCTTTTAAGCAAAATTGAAAAAAAGAAAGGAGGGTTTGAAAGAAGAAGGGAGAGAAGGAGGACAAAACAAGTGAGAGAAAACTTAAAGGAGATTAAATATGCTATAATGACTGCATAGAAACTTGAAGCTCATGAATTTTCCTTCATGTGCCTAGGACGACAGAGATCTGCAGATTTATGAGCTTCATGTTGGAAATCTATAGCAAAATCTTCAACATTGAACTGACTACTTGACGTTAATGAAAATAATGCAACACAATCATCTACCCCCTTTTGCATCCATGTTTACAGTCCTTACCTCATCCAAAGTGCCTATTTTGACCTCAAAACACTCATTGGAAGTAGTGCTTTTAGGTAATACAAAGTAACATTGCAAATAGCTTCAACAGAAAGTCAACCAGCCCTGCAAGTGATTGGTGTCTGCCCACCCAATCTTTTACAGTTCCTTCCAATTGTTAGGGTCTTTTTGAATGAAAAGCTACTCATGAGTACCAACAAGAAACAGTGCTATAGGCACACTAACAGACACTGACGTATGAAAAACCTTGCCAGAGGTAAACCATTAAGGATGTTCAAGTGCCAGGCATAGTGGTGCATGCTTGTCATCACAGCTACTTGGATGCTGAGGCTGGAAGATCATGAGTTCAAGGCCAGCCTTAGTGAGACCCTGCCTCAAAAAAAAGAAAAAAAGAATGAGTGAATGAAAGAAAGAAAGGAAGGAAGGAAGAAAGAAAAAGAAAAACAGAAAAAAGATGGTCTTCAAGCTGGTAAAGGAATATATTCCCACTATGATTGACATAAAGGGAGAGAAAAGAGCTATACTTGGAGATAAGTAAGTCCTGGAGTCTTGTTCAGACTGTCACTGAAATAATGGGTGAATTAAGACAAGTCACTAAATGTCTTTGGGCCTCTGCTATCTCATCTGAAAAGTAGAATTGATGATGACCTGCTTCACTATGAATACATAGTATTCAAAGTCCTTCTAAAGCACAAAGCAGTATATAAATGTAAGAGATTATTATTGTTATAAGAAATTTCTGTTGGGTAATAGTCTCTTCAAAAAATCAAATAATCAAGAGAAAAAACTATCAGTAATCACCAAGCACTTATGTCTAGAAAAAGCGGAAAATAAATGCTCAATTCCTTTCATTTTCCCATCCAATTCTGCCTGTGGACTCTCTAATGCCATCCCAGAGGTAACTGTACCAATGCACAGTTTTGTAAACCCACTATTCCAGCTATCCTCAACTACAAAATAGCAAGTAGCTTATTGAGTATTTATTATGTGATGTTCATTATTTCATTTTGTCCTCACAACAATTTGAGGTCAATTTTTATATGCTTCACTGATAAAAAATGGTAATTCAGAGAAGCAAAATAGCTTGCAGAAGGACACAGCTAAACAATAGCAAAAATCAGTATTTAGAACGGAGCTGTGAAATTTTAAAATCCATTCTTTTTGTTCTGACATGGGGTTCCATGACTTCATACTTGAAGTTATTTCATTTTGAAGTCACTGATATTAAATTGCTTAAAACAAAAAAATTCTGCAGCTTTACCCAGAATTACATAGAGCCTAAACATAAAGTAAACACAAATAGAATAAATCTTGTGGGTACTGGCCCATCACACAGACCAACATGGATATGCCAATTTGAATAAAATGTATTCAATTTGCTATCACCTTTAGATATCCTTTTTCTCCCCTGCCCCTGCTTAGGTCTCCATAAGGCAAAACTAAAAGTAGAGGTCTCAAGTCCAAATAAGTTAAATTCAAAAAATATATAAAAGTATAAACCTTAAATGAAGATTCTCCTCATCTCAGATAAGGGTGGGGGCTGGGGACTAAAATGGCAAATTTGATACATTTCTGATAAGTTTTTGGGCCTGGCTGCATTCTCAGCAGAGAAGCCAAGGTCACTCAGATTCTGCTGGCAAATGCTGCTAAAATATGTAACACAGCTAGAATAACACAAATGCTTGGAAAAAAAACAACATAGACAAACATATCCAAAATTTAAACTTTTCAACTCAATAATAAAAGCTGAAATTAATTGGAAATGACCAAAAGATCAAAAAAAGCATACATATACCCAACAAGCACATGAACAGATGCTCAGCACCATTTGCTATTAGGGAAATGCAAATCAAAAGTACAATGATATCCCACTTCACTCCCACTAGGGTGGCCATTATAAAGAAAAAGTAAAAAGGCCAATAACAAGTGCTGACAATATGAAGAAACTAAAATTCTCATATACTATTGGTGGAAATATAAATGGTTCGGTTGTTTTGGAAAAATCTGGCAGCTTCTCAAAAGATGAAATATTGTTACCATTGATCAAACATTCCCCTCTTAGATATATACCCAAGCTAAATAAATACAAGTGTTCACACAAAAACTTGTATGTGAATATTCATAGCAGCATTATTTATAATAGCAAAAAATGGAAACAATCTCAATGCCCATTAATTGATGAATCAAAAAACAAATGTAGTACATTTTTACATGAAGAGGAATGAAGTACTGATACATGCTACAATGTGGCTGAATCTTGACAATATTATGCTAAATTAAAGACTCCAGATGCAAATGACCACATATTGCATTATTTTGTTTACATGAAATGTCTAGGATAGACAGATATGTAGAGACAGTAAGTAGATTCATGATTACCTAGGGCTGAAGGGTGGAGGAGGAATGAATAATAGGGTGATGAAAATGTTCCAAAATTCACTTTGGTAACTGTTGCACAACTCTATTAATATACACAGGAAACACATACTACATAGGTAAACTTTATGGTATATCAATTTGTATAAATAAAGCTATAAAAGACAACATAGCTCATGTGAAAACTTGTCACCAGTGTTTTCCAGAGAGAGAAGGAAAGCAGAAAAAAAAAAAGGGCTATTTTCAGTCAGGATGTATAGAAAGAAGAAAGCCACAAAAGGAGCACTCTGTCATTCTACCAGCAGCCATACTCTTTGGCACATCTGCTTGAATAGAACCTACCTACAAGCGCTCATCACACTAGCTCCAAAGATCAAACTCTAGAAAATAAAATCTCTACTCCTGCTGGCCATCTTGCTGAAAATATGACCTCTGAAGCTAAAGCCAAGCTATCCAACCTTATAAAAGTGTGTCAGTAGGATAGTACTCACCAGCCTTTCTTCCTCTCTGTGGTTTTCTTTCTTTCCAAAGACAAATTTCACTAGGTGAGATAAACAGTCAAAGTTGAAGATGAAGCTCCCAAAGCATCAACTCATGATTTAGTTCATGAACACAATTTCCTCCACAAGCGTAACAGGAGATAGGTGTAGTGTCAAAGAAGTTAGGCAGTAATTAGGAGCAAATTGCATTTGACAAACTATACAATGAAACCATGCAGGGCATAGTTGTCCTCACCACTCTTACTACCAATGCTCTCTGGGGAAAAGAAAATTTAGAGTACCACTGAGGGCTGAAGTAAAAGCCCAATGAATCTACAGAGTGCAAAACATACACCCATATTCCAATTTTCCATGAAGATTTCATGGTCGGCAGCCATGTTGCTGACATGGGAGCACACCAAAAGAATACTTTTGGTCACATGGTTTGGCAATCAGATACATAAAACCCCACAGGTTCTCTGGACATTATAAAGTGTTTCTTTGATTCTTTTTGTTCACCATTCTGCTTCTGACAGGTTTTTCTCTTCCTTTGTCTTGCCTTTATTTTCCATGTAAAATTTAAACTAATCAGCTTTAGCTGAAAAATGAGGTGACTTCTACCCATAAACAAGATAAACTAGTATGGTTAGTAATATAACCCATCCCGAACAGCCATTCCAAATGTAAGAGATTAAAAAATAGCATCTGAAGTTATTGGCAAGCTAAGATGTTGCCAATTACAGTTCTGACATGCCAATTTCTTTTCAGTTTGACTTACAGGGAGGGGTTCATTCATATTGCTAATTTTACAGTAGTTAGCTCTTCTGAGCATCTCAGTATATCAATAAAGGTCTGAGTCTTTAAAAGTCATTAATGCCCTCTTTAGTATCTGCTCACAAGCATTTCATTTCTTCATTTTTTTAACAAAAAAAGCATTACTGTTGGGTTGAAGGTGTAGCTCCCTGGTAGAATACTTACATAGCATACATGATGCCTTGGTTTGGTCTCAGCACCCCCTAAAAATTCATATTTCCACTATTAATGCTATTTTATTTTGATAATTCATGGATTCTTTAGATGTATCCTTCATATCAGTAGCTCCAAATGTTAAATTTCTGACCACAGCCAGAGCTAAGTTGCCTAGAATTATTCTACACCCCCTGAATATTTGATAATATTTTGCAAAAGAAAACTCTGATTTCTACAACTGTAGGGTAAAAACAAACACTTAAAAAGCAATCACTTTTAAGGATTTCTAAGGCTTTTTGGACCTCTTTCAAGGTTTCTTTTCAGTGGAATGATGACCCGGCTTTTCCTTTTCTTTTTCCCTCACCTTTTAAAATCTAAATTACAAATACATCTTCAATATCCCTACACTACTCTCCTCCACTGCCCACTAAGTTTCTTTATAGAGCTTCAAATATGTACCCATTCGTGGCAGCCAGTCTTTCTCTTCTACATATACTCATTGTGCTTGAAAGTAGGCCCATATACCATAAGGGCCCTGTGAATCGACAGAGATCCTATATGCTATCCATAATTCTTAGATTTAAAAACCACTGTCTCTTCTCTTTCTTAATGTCACTAGTCAGAAGATGTCACACCTATATGAAGAAAGGAAACCCTATTGACATCTCTTCCTTTTTTTGGATTAATTGTAGTACTTCTCTAGAATTTGTCTTCTAAGTTCTAAGGAACAATTAGAAGGTATCTAGTAAACACTACATTGGACTCAAGCTCTTTTTAATGCAACACTACTGCCAAGGTTCTGGGAATGACAGACCTAGACTTCTGCTACAAAACTAAGGTGAGAGGCAATAAAGCAAGATATGATGGCAATCATTTCCCTAGGCACCATGGCTGAGTGATATAAATACAGGAAGTCAGGGAGTGGGCCTAAGTCAAAGCTGAGAACACAGAGCATGTACACGTTCAAACTAGCCCAATAGGACATTGGGACACTTGAAGTATATTTCCATTTTCACAAAGGGCGTTCTCAGGAATACAGTCTTATGGGAAAGTATATAAATGCCTCTGTTGTTTGAGAGGGTGGGTGGAGAAGGGGAATGAAAGCCAAATGCAACTCTGACAAAAAGCTGGAACTCATCACCTTCTAGAAGACATGTTAGGAAGGAAATACACTTAGTCATTAGTATTTTTTCAAACTACCCTCTATGGGTGGTGTCCCATGGGCACTTCAGGGACCTAAAGTGAAGCAAGCTACCACTTAGAAGAATCATAGGTACTAATGTGTTGACAGGGGCCTTAGAGATCACCAGCTGTTATTCTCTCTACACTTCCATTAAGTTTCAAAAATGGGGAAAATAGGACCCAGAGAATGGGAAGGGATTTTGTATAGCTCTTCAATAGCTGTAATATCTAGGTCAATGTTAACCCAGTTCTGAAGTATACACTACTATTAGGATGGTGAAATGAGTTTGGGTGGTGTTGCAAGAAACTTTATTTGAAGTAGTTATATGCTTATTTCAATCACTAGAAGTTCTAATTATTATTTCCAAAATTTTCAAAATAAAGTAAAATGTTAAGGGTAAAGCCATGTGTTCTACAATTTCAAACCTTGATATATACTCTGACAATAATTAGCCTTGTCGCCCTGGGGAAGCCCCTTTGCCACTCTGAGCCTCAATGGTCCCTATGTACAATGAGGGAGTGCTAATACTATTCTCAAATGGTAGGTCAAAGGGTGAGGGAGCCTAAGTCCATATACACAGTGAATCAGCTTGCAAACACACAGATTTGAAGGGTTGCAACCCTCCATATAATGCCTCTGAAACCTAATGAATTTGTGCCACATCTGCAGTCCCCAAATGGAGAAACACTATGAGGCCATTAGGAACAAACAGGACTGTTGGCTTAGATGTTCAAAGAGCAAGATAAATAAATACCAATCCTGGGAAGAACTGGTTCCTCCATCTTTACCCCACCTCTCCAACTCAAAGACAAATGAGCCAAGTTTAAAAGTTTCACAAGTACTTTCTGAAGTACTTTAGTTGAGGTATTTTAGTTGTATCTGTTTGCTTTTCCTTAACTTGAGCATTGTTAATGGACCTCTGAAAGTGTAGGCATTTCATCTGTATGATCTTCCAATTTCTGCTCCGTATGATGGTTAATATCAGATAGCAGATGAAGGTGACTTGCATATAATAATAAAACAAATACCTATAGGTAGACAACTGTGTGCTAGGTTCAAATCCTCAACTCTATCACATATTCCAATGGCAGTATCCTAAACAAGTGAATTCGTGTCTGTAAGTCTTAATTTCTTCTTCTATAAAATGAGGTTAAAGATTGCTACCTACCTAATCGGGCTGTTGTAAGGATCAAAATATCAGAGCATTTCACAAGTACATAAATAGCTTTTCAATAATGGAGCTGGGATAGTCCTGGCAAGCACTTTAAGAACAAAGAAAAATTGGAATGCCAATTTGGGTATTTGGCTAATTTTTGACTAATATATTAAACCTGGCAAATACATGGCAGAGTTTACTAAATGAAAAGTGATGTATTTGATAGACTGGTGAGATTACTTTCATTCCTCAAGGCTCAAGGTTTACCTTGCAGTCTAATGATCTATTTACAACTCAAAATCTAGATTCTCTCACACCAGTAAGAACAGGAAAAAACTGAATTCATGTTTCATAGAAAATCACAATCAACTACAAGAAGCTGTCTTTTCTTTTGTTTAATAGTAGTATAAAATCTAATATTCTATCAATAAATAGGCCAACACCTAGAACCTCGACTCTTAGAGAATATTTAAAATATTTTATAATAATAATTTTAAATAAATTTTACCAGATATAGTGATTTAGATTTCTTTTTACAAGTATGTAAAAGAAAATAAGGAAGTCACTACACACTCGAGGTTATAACAGCTGCTACTTAAATATTTGTTGATTAACAAACAAACTGGATACTTTTTTCCATATGTGCAAAACATTATTGATTTTTACCATGATATCTGAAAAGTAAAAATCTGAAAAGTGAGTGCTTCCCCTCAACTCAATACTCACCATCCTTCCCTAGAAAAGGCAGGCTCAGACCTGATAAATACCTCCCTAAATGAAACAGACTGGCCAAGGTTTGCTGCAAGAGACAATCTCAGAATATTACTTTATCTGAGTAAAGTTTGCATTGTGAAAAATTCACCCTATTTTTCCCTAAATAACTGGAAACTTGTATGCAATCATTTGGTAGCTACTGAGACAGGTTTTGTTATTACCATTATGCGGATAAGGAAATTAACTTTTGAAGTTATCAAGGTTGGTGAGAATGTGGAGCCAATCTACAAACCTTCATCTTCTGGCTGGAATCCAGTACCTCAGACTCCTCTGTATTTAAATCAACACTACAGAATAAAAACTCAACTCAAGTGCCTGAATTATAAAATATGATAGATTTCCCAACTACCACTGCTCTTTCTTTTTTATTTGCATTAATTAACATTCAATAATTCAATCTAAGCTAACGAACCTGCTAATATAAAACAAATATGAGTTATTTATCATGTTAATTGTATGTAAATAGTATATCTGTACTGTCTTTAGAACATAAAACATCTGTACTATCTTTATTGAACATAAAGCAATTGACTTCTAGATAGAGGTTTCCTTGGCTGATTACCAAATTAATTTCTTACACTTATAGAACTTACATGTTTCCACTGAGCTTAATCTTCATTGGTGACTACTTCCCTCTCTGGGCTGCCATAGTTGAGAAGGAATTATACTCTCAAGAATTCTGTGTATATACTAGACAAGTGAACACAGGCTGTTATGAGAAGAATCATTATTATGCCTAGTAAGCACCACAGATATCCTGCAAAGGGTGTATATCTGGCACAAAAGGCCCCTGGCCATATCAGTGGATCAACTTATAAGAAAGTTGCAGTGACATTTAACAATCTCTAATATCTCGAAAGAAACAAGTATAATACCCAGATAAACCACATTTGGAATTTCCTTCTTGCCATGACAGAACAAAAACAAAGAAAAAGGATATCAAACAAAGAAACCAAAAGAAGAGAAAATGTAAATACAGGAGGTATCCTTTCACTAGAAAGAAAAGGGAGAGCTAGCCTCCTCCTCATCTCTGTCTCTTTCCTACCACCTTCTTTGGATGGACACAGTATTCCAGGACAAGGAGAGATGGGGCTCTGCTCAGTTTTTCTCCTTGACCCTCATCTCTCCATTTCTTATGAACTCTATCTTGGGCTCCTGACTCAACCCAGAATGATGAACATGTCTGTCTCTGTCATTTTTCATTTGTGTCTTTACTCCATGTGCTCTGAGGCAACCTCAGAGCTCCAAAGCCCTTAAGAGGCTTTGGATGGCCCTTAAGAGGCTTTGGATGGCCCTTAAGAGGCCATCTGTGGTAACTCTTCAAACAAAAAGCCAAACAAAACCAGAAAAGTAAACTCTTCTAACACAGTTATGAACAACACAAATAAGACTTTATGGTAAAAATAAATGCTTTCTCCACCATCAATATGCTGAGTTTCTGTAAGGGCACATAATTTCTTATTCAGCCAGAAACTTTAAATTCACTGACATACTGAAATTAACATGAAAAGATTTATAATCTAAACACCACTCATTTTTCAGGAACAATTTCCACATATAACTGTCCTGTTGATAAAGATAGAATATGTACAATTTTAATTGACTCTTGACATAATGAATGAATAATTATGCACACCTAAGTACCAATACACACCTAAGTACAATGGTGATCACAAAGCCAGAAGATAAGCAGGAAGGTCAAAAACAAGACATGAATTATCTCATGAAAATAATCTAGTAGTAGATTTCTCAGAAAACAGATAGATTTCTTACGAGATTAATGGGCACATATGCATAGGCATTTAGCCAATAAAACAGAAACAAACAAAAGCTGACACACTACATAGAGATATATGGTCACACAGATACTGAAAGATACACCATTAGTACACACACAGTCAGATGCATACACAGGACACACACAAAGAAAACCACACAACTTATTGTTAACATAGGTAATTCTGTTTCTCAAAGTCAGAGTAATATGTCCTGACACACACAAGCTAAAATGAAGGAAGATATGTTAATGAAAGAGGTGAATACATTAATTCTGATTGATATATACAAAACATAAATAAGCCTGAAATTACAAGATCCAGACAGCAAGACAGAGATGCTTGCCCAGAGAAATCATGAACAAAGTAGATGCATCAAAACACATGACAGACACATGAAAACAGTATCCTACAGACAAAGAAAAAGACACACAAATAGATGCACAACTGTGTCACAACTGCTCAGAAATGGATTTACAATAACAGGCACACATGTTCTGGTACACAAATAGCAAGCCAAAACACGTGTGTGAAATCTCACAGCTGTTCCTTACACAAAGGCTGAAATCTGGTAGACACCAGGTAAATTGCTTACATCCTCTAGGGATCCTGCTGGCAGGCAGGCCAATATGCATGAAAAAGGGAAACTAGGCATAGGGGATTAATTGCTTTTTTCATGAAAATAATTGATTGCTCTAGCCCCTCCCTCCCATAATTCCCAACCCACAAAGTAAGTCTACCCAAATGACTGCATGCTAAAATAGTTTACAAATCAAGATGGTCTAGATGCCTGATGGATAATGCCATGGGTACATTTTACAGGTCATAGACCAAACCTTACAGCACTTAATATCCTAGAAACTGAATTCTAAGTTTTCAAATGAAGAACCTCCCACCTGTGAGGCCAGCGTGTCATGGGGAAAAGTGACAGGGAGTGTCAGGAGCATTCTGCATTCATTTCCCTGGTGCCCAGTACAAAGTCCTGTGCAAAGCCAGCCCCTCTAGCAGTGTGGGACAGACTTTGGCACAGGCAGGACGATGGAGCAGTGCTGAGGAGCTACTCTGCTCTCAGCAACTAAAGGAAAAAGAGCAGTTGGCAAGTCAGAGCTGATAAAAAAAATTCTGTTGTAAACAGTGGATGGGCATGGGGGAGGGACAGGTAAGCAAACGTACCCTTGCCATGCTAGTCATTGCTTTATTAATTGGTAGAATTCAAAATATGATTTTAATGAGGACAGTGGTGCAAAAATACTACACATGGATATTGAACTCTCTTGTACTGCCAGGCCATGGGAACAAAACAAAAAGGAAGGGAGGGCACATATTTCCACTTTAGTTACATTTGTGACCTTTGATCCTATTGTCCCCTGGTGTGTAGGAGGAAGAGTCAAAATTATTGAGATCAAAGAACATCTGAACTAGAAAGGACATCTAGAACTGACCTGGGAGCAGAAACCCTAGATTTCTGATCTGAATGTGCCAGTGACATCCTTGGCAAATTTGGTCTAATCCCTTTTCTGTCTGGGTTCCAATTGCTCAGTCAATACAAAAGGGACTGACCTTTAGGATACCCTCTAAATTCTGACCACTTCTGATTCTTTGGTGTAAGCTTGCCCTCTTCCAACCCACGATTTTGAACTCATGTCTCGAGAGGCACAATTAATCCTTGGAAAAGGAAAGAAGAGTAATGCTTCTCTCTAAGTCAACAAATGACTGATATATACAAAGAAGGAAGGGGGAAACCACCAGGTCAGACATGCCCATTTGAAACATGCTTCAAATATTGTTTGACTAAACAAGAGGCAATTTGTGGAGTGGGAGGGGTATTTGAGGGGGCCCCTCTGTCTGCTATCTGCCCACCTCTGAATGTATAACCTTCTTTTCTCACTGGCTCAATGCATAAATAGCCCACTGCCCTCAGCCCATAGTTACTACAAATGCTCAGACTTGTAGGAAAGATAGGAAAGTGTTTCATAACTGAAATATGGTATTAGTTTGTGATAATAAAAACAGCTATACTTTAAATCTACATGTCCTCTCTAAGTTTGCAAAATACTTTTAGATTTAATGGTTCATCTATAAAATTAGAATTTCATGTTCCAATTTACAGTTGAAAAACATAGATAGTACCACACAAAGTATGGACACAAGCTCTGGAATTTTAAGTGTAGGCCCACTGCTCTGTCAAGGAGCCCAGTCTTCTTTATTCCTGGTCCTCTTGCTAGCCATTCAACTTTGCCTCCTACTTCAGTCCAGCCAGAGGGAAGGAAAGCCCTGGCATGAACTCTGGGCTGAAAGGAGCTCATGTCTAGCTCCCACCTCCATCTCTGCACAGAGACTAGGAAAGCAGAAGGAGGTGTGGCACTCGGCTGAAGGACTCTTGGAAGGGAAGAGAAGGAAGCATTTCTCCATCATCTCCATTACTCCTAGTCCTCAGGGAACATTGTGGGTAAGTTTATGAAGCTAAGGAAATAAAAAAGAGATGACAAGTTGCCCAGGAAATTCACATCCCAAACTCATTTTTCCTGAATTAGCTGTGACTTTGATTTTCCATTTTACAGTTAACCAAGGCACTTAAGTGCCTGGATTAAGACTCTGGGCCACAGTACCCAGGAAGGCTGTAAAACCTTTTCAGAGGATTATTAAGAACATTCTAGAAAAGAGTTATGTTGAAGGGAGGCAAGAAGCTTTGGCTAATGGAGGGTAGATTTAATGACCTCTATGAAAAATAAAACTAAAGTGGTTTGGAATAGTGAAAACAGCATTGAGGCCAGAGGACGAAAAACTGAAAAATCAAAATTCAAATCCCAAATCCACCAAGGTACTCACTACGTGACTTTGAATAAGTCATTGACCTCTGTGAAATTCTGTACCTAATCCATAAAGTGGAAAAATAAGAACCACTTAGGATCAATGTCCAGATTAAACAAGAAAATAGCAAACATCTCACAGCACCAACCACTAAAGAGGTAAATGCTCAAAAATGTAGTATTTGACCAGAAATAGTTTGCCAAATGTTAAGAAAGATTCTCGAGTGTCAGATGTTCAAAGAAAGTATAATGATGATTTTCCAAATCTGCTGGACATTTACTTCATAAAAATCTAAATTCAGCTTTCATAACAATAATCTAGCATATACCCAACACATACATAAAGGTTTGAACTCACCAGGACAACCTGAGTCACTCACAGTACTTCTTCAGCAATTTCTCAGTTCCTATCCATTGTCACACACACAGCCCCCTCTCTCTGTGTGTGTCTTTCTTGCCCTGTGTGTATGCCTCCCCACACAAAGAGAGGCTGAATCATTTTACGTCTCTTCTTTGGAAGACAGGTTAGATTAAAATGCAATTACTCATAAGGCTTCATCTTTATCTGCTCAAAATAAAAGACACTCCCATGTTTAGGAGGGCCATACTCACTAACTATGAGGGATATAACTTGAGAGTTTTTTTGGTACTGGGGATTGAACTCCGGGCCTCATGCTTGCTAGGCTGGCACTCCCACTTAAACTACCACCAGTCCATGACTTGAGATTTTGCTAATGGCATTTCATAAGCAGCTGCTCATATGCTTACTACTGAAATGTTAGTCTCTAGTAAGTGAGATCTTTGAGGTCTGATATGGTTTATTTCTTTTTGTGTCCTAAAAATCTAGCACAAAGTTAGCTTTCAAGAAGTATATTGATGAATAAAAGAGTTATTTAGTGAATTAATGAATGAAATGTTCATCATGTAGCTAGACTGACATTGCTGAGAATTAAAAAGATGTTCCAGGATGACATAGTGTCTCATGTCTATATGCTCAGCTACTCAAGAGGCAAAGATGGGGAGGATTGCAGTTTCAAGCCACCTTGGGCAAAAAGTTAGTGATACACTATCAAAATAAATAAGCTGGGTATGGTGGTGCATACCAGTAATCCAAGCTATGTGGGAAGTATAGGTAGGAGGATCATGGTCAAAGGCTGCTCCCAAGTAGAAAGTGTCCCTATTCAAAAAATAACTAAAGCAAATGTCACAATGAGTCCCCCTTGTACAACTAATGTTGCTAATAAAAATGAGAGAGAAAAAAACAAAACATAACTAAAGCAAAAAAAAACTGGGATCATGATTCAAGTGGTAGAATGACTGGCCTAGCAAGCATAAGACCCTGAGTTCAAAACCCCAGTACCACAAAAAAGAAAAGATGTCCCATAAGGGCCGGAGAAACTTTTTAACCAAAGGTTGAGAAGAATATTCTAAATCACATAGGTACTTGTTCATTTGTTTATTCAGTAGTTAATCTGCTGGGATGGAGGTATACCTCAGTGGTAGAGCACCTGCCTAGCATTATGTGAGGTCCTGGAACTGGGCACCAGCACTGCAAGAAATAGTAATTCTGTGGTAGTGCATTTGGAAACCATTGTACCCACTATCACATGGTCCACATCCTAGTTCTCCTACTTACCTCTGAGTTACCTTGGAATTTCCCTTAGTTAGCTCTAGTCTCAGTTTCCTTATCTGTCAGCCGGAAATGTTGGTCCCTGCTGTGCCTACCTTCAAACTGGTTTTGAGAAACAAAAGAGATAATGTGTCTCAAAGTTCACCAACTATGGTCAGGCACAGTATTCTTCCTATACTTCTTGAATATGCACATTGGCTCCACTCCCATCTTCCAGGCCTGCATCATTTCTCATACCAACTGGCACCTACTAGGTCCCCTGAAAACCATCTAAACTGATTGGAAAAGGGAAAGGGAGGCAGAGAACTAGGTCTCCTGCCTGATCTGAGCAACTTTTAGCTTACCTGATTTCAGACTGTCCATGGCTGCCAGAATAGATCAGTGTTACCTCTGATAAAAGAAATCATTCAAGAATTTTTTGGGGTTTTCCTCTGACTCCTCTGCCCATAGGTAGTTTCAGTAAAAGGAGAGTTTGTGAGGATGGATTTTGTGTCAGGGAGCTAGGCGACATGGTGAAAGTGGAGTGGAAGGCTGTGGCATGCAAGGGAGACAGACTGAGGAGCTAGAGATGGGAAACATAGATAAAGCCACATGGTGTAAGCAGCCAAAGAAGTGAACGATATCTCAGTAGAGAAAGGGGCTTGAAGTCTATGAAATAGGGGTCAAAGAGGCCAGGGCCAAGGACTGCAGCTTTATAAAGTAAAAACCATGGACATAACTGTCTCCACGAACACCCTAGTGTGTAACTTGAATGAACACTTGCTAGCTGTTGATTTCTACACTAATTAATTCAGAAATGCAGTGGAAAATAAAGTAAGAAGAAATATATACTACTTTCCAGCAACTGGCATGTGCCATGGTAACAATGTACCTGACCAGAAATTGAAAAAGAAAGTGTTTTGGAAATGAACACGTCAACCTGACACTTTCATGTTTCTCTCAGCTACCAATAGCAGGGAAACTTATAATTTCAGTCAGGAGACACACTGGTGTAAATGCTTCCTCTCTCTTATTCTTATGATTTTACAAACTGAGAAAGAGTCCAGATAGAATAGGAAGTCACAATAGATGATTTCTAGACTTGTAGGGGCTAGAAATGTGTCATGTTGTTAGTGCCTAAGGGACAAAGCTAACCAGATTTCATCTCTCAGCTTATTCCCCCATAGACTGGGGTATACTCCTTGCCTCTTGCAATCTCTGAGGCTGCTCTTAAATGACTCAGCAGATCTTTAAATATATCTAGGCAAGGAGCTGCTTTGATATGATACAGCTTGCCATTAAAAATGTTTTAATGTGTTTGGAGTGCTGAGAGGTGGTCTGGAAGGCCCTTTGTTAACATGAGGTTCCCATGCAAATTCAGCACTGCTGTGAGGCTCACTCTTAATGCTGAAAGACTTGTTTTTGTTCTACTGTCTGCCATTTGCCAGCTGTGTGGATCACAAGAATGAGAAGGGGGATGGTTCCAGGCCATGGAAGGAGTCAAGAAAATTCCTGTCTAGTGATTCTGTTGGGGCAGTAGACCAATGTGTGCAAATGGAGTGACTGGTTGAAACACAGGGTCCCCAAATTCAATGAGGGCCCAGACTATGCACCGGATCATTTTGTTCCTTGTGGATGACCATGACCTCTGGCTGAGGAGATTCTTCTCACTCTCACTCTCTCTTCAGACCAGCTCATTCTTGCACTCTGAAGCAAGCATCAATTAGTAAAAAATTTCAGCTGGGCTGAGGGAAGTAACTTAATAACATGCATTACCAAAGCAGATGAAGCTCCTTACCTGCAATGACCTCATGCTTATATTCCAGACAAAGCATTTTGGAAATGAGGAGCTTTGTGGATGGGAAGGACAGGCAGCAGTGGCCTGGGGAAAAGTCCGTGTACTTCAACAAGAGTTATATTCTGAAGCTCTGCTTGTCTGGTCTAATAATAATAATGATTATGATAATAGCTACCATTTATCAAGCTTTTACGATGGGCAACACACTGGCTAAATCTCACTTATGTTTATAAAAAACCAACAAGGAAAGGATTAGTATTTCCATTTTAGAAACAAGGAAATAAACTCAATTGAAGTTGCCCAGAACTCACAACTTGTGTAAGAGCCATGATTTACACCAAAGACTGTTAGATGTCAAAACCTATGTCAGTCAACACATTTACTTTAGTTCCAACACCAGCTTCTTTCTCAGGAGCCCGCCAACATCTTTGCTAGTCATTAAAAGTCCCTAACTGCACAAGGTATGGCTAAAATTATCCACATGGGATGATTTTGGAATCATTTATAGGCTTTTGAATGGTTAGGAAGTGACTGTGAAAATCATCTATTTTTGAGTCCAAATCTCTGTCCTGTACGTGGTTCTCACCCATTTAGTCTCTTGTTGAATGCCTTCAGTGACAGTGAATTTACTATTTATGCCCTCCTGTCAATAGACAGACAGGGTGTGATGAATAAGATGGGAATTAATATTTCAGCACTTAGTAAAGTGCCATGCCCTTTAGTTAAGATGACTATTTAGTCCTTCCAACAAGGCCGTCAAGAGAGTGTTATACAGGTGAAGAACCTGGGGATAAGCGAGGTTAAGTTACTCACTTGAGGTCATATGTCTGGTAGAATGCTGTGTCCCAATTGAAAGCTATGTTTGATCTAGTTGCAGAACCCCTTATGCTTTTTTTTAGCCCCTCCTATACAAGGAGCAAAAGCTTGTGGAGGACTGAAGGCTCTGAAGATTTTCCCAGGTCCCTGATCTGACAGGGGTGGCTTATTCAAATGCCTATAGGGGTCAAGAAGGAAAAGTAAATGAATAAAGCAGGTTAGTGGGTATCAGGGCAAACTGGAAAGTGAAAGCTCCATCTAAAGGAGCTGCTGCTTTTCACCTCCAGCTGATCACTGCCTGGCAGAAAGGAAGGCCCTGTATTACCAGGTCTTCATTCCCAAAGGCAGAAATCTGAATTTGCATGTGCAATATTAGCAAGTAATTCAATCAACACATACATGGGAACACTCTATAGGATAAAATTAATTTGTTCCTCAATGACAACTTTTGTCTAGGGCAAAACCACTCTAAGAAAAGGCTTTTCTTTCACTAAACTATAACCTGTCCTTATTGGTTTTGACCTTTGTAGTACTAGAGAAAAACATTTAACTTCTTTATTTCAGGAAAATCCCTCAGATGTATTGAGACAAAAGTTGTCTCCACTGGTCTTTGCCTCTCGTATCATATTTAACCCAATATCTCAGCTGCTCCATGCTTTATAAGAGGTGATGTCCATGAATAGTGGAGTTGAACAGCACACTACAACATTAGAATTTAAAAGAGCAGCACAATAACTTATTTTATTCTGAATCCTGTATTTCAACTAAAGGAATTCAGGATCTATCAGTTGTCAGTCACTTAATTCTGTTGACCCAGAATCACTTCGTAAATACTTATGGAATATCTATTGTGTCCCACACTGTATGCTATGTGATTTGGAGATCTTATATAGAGATATCCAAGAAACAATCTTTTCCCTAAAAAAGAAGGCTGTTTATTTAGAAGGATATACCAGCCATGTATACAAATAATTATAATTTCAGGCATTAAGTACCATATCGATAATGAAGGAATAAAGGGATAAACCTAAACTGATTCTTGATGTGTACCTAGCATCCATCATCTCATCTGATCCACTGCCCTCAAAATCTTATAAGCTAGAAATTTCCAGCCCTGGTTTACAGATGAGGAAACTAAAGCCAACGTTTTTTCAAGCATATTTAAAATATTGATCTTGTATTCCTGCAACCTTGCTGAAAGAATGTGAGACTACTACTTCCTGGGTTGGGAAATGAGAAAATTCATCTTGTAGGAGCTATATTTGAGCTAAGTTTAGAAAAACAGACAGTATTGAAATTGGGAAAACCTTCAAGGCCAAAGGGATAACAGGCAAAATAACAAGTTCAAAGAACAAAGGAATAAAGATGGCTTAAAGTGATAGTGACTAGATTCATTTTGAGTAGATTACAAAATTTTTGGAATGAAACTGTAGGAATTCAAGTTGGAAAAATAAGTGAAAATCATGAAGTAACTTTAACATTGACTTATAGAATTTGGACTTTGATTTATAAGCAAAAGGGGAGGAGCTGATTTTTCTTCTTGCTTTGTGGTGCTGGGGTTTGAACCCAGGGCCTGTTAGGCAAAGCACTCTACCACTGAGCTACATCTCCAGCCCAAGGTGCTGAAATTTTAATCACGCATTACATAACTGCTAGCAAGGCTTGCTTTGTGCCTTGAATAAAGAGATAAGTCAGGGCACCAACCCTCAAGGAGCTTGTAGACTGATGGGTGTTTGAAGCAGGGTGCTGACAAGACTGGAGCTAATCTTTGGGAAGACCTAGTTACATGGATACAATATGAATTAGAAAGTACCAGAGAGTTGGAAAGAGGAGGCATAAGGTCACTGCACTAATCCAGGTAAGAGGTGATATGTATCTGAACTCAGTTAAAGGTAATAACTGAGAAGGATTTGGGAAACAACGCCTTTTCTCAGACACTGTCAAGTCATCTCTGATGGAAAAATCTGAACCCGGAAGGATAGAGATGCCCACAGAGAAGAGTCTACCCCATTCAATTCCACATCTGACCTGGCATATTTTGAGTCAATCCAGCACCTCAGTGAGGCCCAGCAAGCATCCAAAGCAAACAACATACTATCTGAAAATATGAGCATTGTTAAGATTTTTGGTCTATTATTAGACAATTGGTAACTGGAATATCGCAGTCTAACTTGATATTTTTTACTTAAAAGGTTGCTCAAACAGATTTCAGATGAACAATTGGAAACTCCCACAGACTACACACTTGCTAACCTTGGTTTTCAAACAAAGTGAAATGGAAAGAGAAGTGGGCAGAGTAAATAGATTCAAAACATGTTTTGGAATCCTTTTTGCACCCAAACATGAAATGTTTCCATCTTTACTCCCAACTCTCAGTTTATATGATCTCTTCATGTAATTAAAAGTTAGACAGTACTTCAGAGAGGTGGCACATTATGACAAATTTGGAAAGGCCCTTTTTCTCAGGCACTGGGAATTTTCAAAAAAAATGGCTAAGTAGTTATCATTTATGTGAGTGGCAAGATTGCAGCTTCTTTAAAAGAAAATCTGGAGCTTCCATTTCCACAGTAACATAAATGTTATGTGACATCCATGTTCACGACTTCCTATGGGATGCAGCACAGCCCATTTGGGTTTAAAGTGATGAAAACAGTATCTTGTAAGCACTGGGAAATTCCCATTCTTATTGAATGAAAATCCAACATTCTGACATTTTTTTTCCTGACGTTTATTTTCCTTTGTCCAGTTTCTTAAAGGAGATGGGATCTGCTCATTCTCCAAATTCTGTCTAATCTTGTTAGTAGAGGTAGTGAATTTTTTTTAAAAGTAAGCAGGAGTACAACACAAAAAGAGTTATATAGAGAGACAAGTGATTGTGAGAAGGAAGCCAGAGTGATAGGGTGGAAGGAGATCTGGCAGTCTGGAGTCTCAAGTTCAAGCTCTGGTGTGACATTGGTAAGTATCTTTCTCAGAGCCTTTAAAAGAACTGGTATATGTTAAGCACAAGTGTTATTCAATGTCTGAAGTTCAGACACAACGCTCTTGAATTTTAAAAACCTTCTGTAGCTTGGGAAGCACACCTTTCCTAAATGTAGTAGAAAAGAATTTAAATTGTGGAGCTGGACTTCTTGTATTCTACTGTAGGCTTTTTTGCTTACTTGTTCTATAATCTTGGATATTTAATTCCTCTGTGTCCTATCTTCATCTGTAACATGAGAATAATATACTTACCTCAGGGAGTTATTTTGAGAATCAAGCAAATTAACACATGTCAAGTACATAAAAAAGTTACTGATTCTAAAAAATGGCTTTTTTTCTTACCTTGGTAGTTCTGCTATTTAAGCAAGCATTGAATTGCCCAAGTTTGTAGTGAGTTTTAAACTTTCAGCCACATTAGGATCTGTATGCCCTTGTCAATAATTCCTATAATTCCATTTTCTAATCTCTATCGTAGGCTATCTACTTTTCAGAATTTATTTCTATCCTGAAACCCCCTCTCTAATCTCCAGGCCACTCAACTATTTGGTGAGCAGCAGAGGAGTATAATAAGGGCAGTACATAGCGAAGCCACCATAGTCACTAGTATTTTGGGATAATAAAGGTGAATGGCTGGGTAATCTGAGAAGCTGTTGATATAGGACAGCTGTTAGAACCTTCCTGGAGTGCCCACAGTTTCTGTTACTTCTTTACTGTGTGACAGTTGGGCAAGTTACTTAACCTCTTTAAGACTACATTTCAAGGCTGATGTGAGAATCGAATATATCAAGCCCATGTAAGGTGTTAAAGTTTACCTCACAACAAACAGCAAGTACTGTAACTATTATTACTATTATTATGATTCTTCGTTCTAAGTATAGAATCGCTTTTCTTCTTTTTTATAGTACTGGAGTTCGAACTCAGGGCCTCATTCTTGGTAGGCAGAATGCTATACCACTTGAGCTATGCCTCCAGTCCTTTGCCCTTCACTGTTCCAATGTAGACTTTTCTAAGGAAGTAACATATAGCTAACCCTCAGAAGATTCTCTGACTAAGCTTGGGCACCAACTTGCTATCTGGCCTTGGCTAAGTCCCTTTCCATATCTGTGCCTCATGCACCTTACCCATAAGATGAGGTAGCTGGCAAAGATGATCTCCCAGGTTCTATGAACCCTAATAGTCTAGAATTTCAGACCATCTCTGTTCATGTCCCCTGTAGGTTCCAGCTTTGATCAAAGTTCAGTGCTTTTCAGGGTTAATAGTAATAATATTTTGTTTTGATTGGGGGTAGCAGCTAATTTGTGTGGTTTTCCAGTTTGGGACTTGTTATTTAATTTGATTACTTGGTTTAAAGTTTGGACAAAGCTCACGCTTTCCCCCAATGAAGCCTAAGAATAACACTGAGAAAAGAACCACTGAATCAGATTCTAAAAGAATTGAGTTTGCACCCTCTCTCTATTCTAGCTTGTTATTTCACCCAGGATAAGTCTCTGACCCTTTCTTCTTTTTGAGGAAAGGATTGCTGGACATGGTGGTACACATCTGTAATGCCAGCACTTGGAAGGTTGAGGCAGGAAGATCAAGAGTTTGAGGCCAGCCCGAGCTACAGAGCGAGTTTGAGGCCAACCTGGGATGCATAGTGAGACTGTCTTGAAAAACAAAACAAAAACCAGATAAACAAATAAATAAATATGAAGAATGGAGGGAGGATGGACAATCTCTCAGTAAATGCCATTAGCTCTACCATGAAAACACATCCCAAATCCAGCCTCTTCTTACCTCTTCCACTATTGTAGCCTCAGCTACCATCATCTCCCACTTGGATCACTACAGTAGTCTTGCTTCCCTGCTTCCCTCTTTCTCCCACAGTCTTTTATCCAGACAGGAAGTTAATAAACAAATGCATAATTATGTCAGAGAGTGAGAGATGTTAAGAGGAAGATGGATCCTATAAATTGTAAGTCAGATCATGATCCTCTGCTCAAATTCACATAGTAAATCCAAAATCTTAAGGTGTAAAATCCAAAGTCCTAAGGAACACATATGATACCCTCCTTAACTCTGATGCTATGTTGGACTGCTTCTCACTTATGTAACCCAGCTAAAAAGGTCTCCTTGCTGTCTTCTATCACATCAAGTGTGCCCATGACTCAGGCCCTTTGTGCCTGCAGTATTATAACCCTGGATATTTACATGGTTCACTTTGTTTCCTTCAGGTCTCTGCTCAAATATCACCCTCTCAGTAAGACCTTCCCTGACCAACAAATATAAAATACTCCCTCCAAATTAATCTGTATATCCAATACTCTGCTAAATTATTCTACATGCCAGCTGCAAAGAGGGAATTTTGTCTGCCTTTCCATTGCTATATCATCCATGTTTAGTAAATAATTTGGCATATAATAGATGTTCAATAAATATTTGTCAATAAATGCAGTCTGTAAAGTAGAATAGAAATGTCATTAGCACCCAGAATTTCTACATAACCAACCCATCAATCTAGTGGGTGGTTAAAAGACCTAGAAGCCTTAGGAGTTCCTTCAGGTTTTATTATTGATATCAGTTGTGTTCCTTTGCCTCTCCAAGTCTTGTCTTTCTTGTCTATGAAGTAAAAAGTGTTGTGGGATGAAAGCAGGAACACATGACTCGAAGAAGAAAGAGTGAGACTAGAATCCCATATCCACCACTTTGAGGTTGTTTGGCTGTAGGCATGTTATATAACCTCTCTGGACATGTTTATGAACAGTAGTATAATATTTTAAAATACTAGTTATTTTTACAAGATAGAAATGAGATTTAAATGCAATAATGGAATATAAAACTGCTCTGTAAACTGCAGTGCTGTTGGAATATATCCAATGTCACTGCTCTTTAGTCCATATGCACAAAAAGATATCAAGGTATCAAATACTGTTACCAAAACTGTTTGGCACTTTAGGAAAGAACATCCCAGATGAAATGCTAAGTACCATGGTACTTAGCATTATCTGTGCTACGTGGTTCTGGCTCAAGTTATCCTGTGATTTGGCCTTGGCTGTCATTGAAACCACCAAAGGAGACTAATCACTCCCAGGAAAACCCTGCCAGGGGACCCTGTAGTCCCCCTAGCAGTCAGATAGTGGAACTACATTTCCACAAGCAAGGAACCTACTGGAACTGCAGACAACAGAACCCATGATTAGGGGATGGGCCATTTCAAAAAACTACATCATTTAGTTCTGCAGGTCCCTTAACAGAAAGTATTGTCATGTCTCTCTCTTTTTCTTCAAATTGTTTGATTTGTGCCTCTCACTTTCCTCCCTTTACCAATATCTTGAAAACCCATTTATTTAGAACCTCAAAGTGACCCACCAAGATTAATGGAAACCTTAGAGCAGAAGAATAACTCTTGGTCTGATAATCACACTGAGCAACTTCAATGGATTTCATACCAAACACAAATTTTTTAATCACCTTTCATTTAATTCATTATTCCTATTTTTGTAGACTTGTTCAGTCAAAGACATCAAAACATGTTCCCAGCAATTATAATGATATAGACAATGAAACTAGTAATAAACTTGGCTGGAGTGGCACTGTTGAATAATCAGTGTAGTTCACACTTTATTGTCTTTCTAGAAGTACCACATTCAATTGTCTGAAATATCCATCAAGACCTATAACCTATTGCTTGAGTTCAGTAATGTCCCCACCTATTTCCATAAAGGATTAGAGTTGGCCATAGGTAATAAATATTGCTGAGCACTTCAGCCTCTATTGAGCCATTTCTTTTCTTTAATGCCTGCATTTAAAAATTCCATACTAATAGCATTTCATCATATCTTTGCTTCATGGCTGTAGAGTGCATCACTGAAAAGAAACCTTCATTTTATGACAAATAAGCCATTTCTCTAAGTAGAAATATACGCTGGAAGGAGTAGTGGCATTTACTTTATCCAAAGGACAACACATAAAACCATAAAATATAAAATTATGACTTTAGTTACTTACACAAACCCAAACATAAGCCAAATATAGCCAATGATTTCTGTGGCCTAGTTTACCTTTGTCACCTCTTCATGTTTGTTTTGTATAGAGGAATCACAATCATTCCTCACTCCCGTGCTAATAGTTCCCAAATTTAAATTTTAAAAAGAGGATTATTAACTGTGTAGACCTAAGTAGACTTTTTACCTGCAGTTTCCAAAGAGCTGAGTGTTCGGCGACACTCTCTTCTTTATCCAAGAAAGGGATGGCATTATCAATTCCAATTCACAGCTGAGTAAAACTGAGAAGAGCTTCCCTAGAGAGTTTCAAATAGGATAAAGTCTACTTTAACTTTTAGGGCAGTAGCTGAAACTGCAGTTCTGGAAGTTCCAGAAGTATTTACAGCTCACATACTTTCAGCAAGGTTGCAGGACACAAGATCAATATTTTTAAATCAATTATATTTCTACATATTAGCAATAACAATTTGAAAACAAAATCAAGAAAACAATTCCATTTATAATAGTGTAAAATACTTAAGACTAAATGTGACAAAAGTAATGCAAAAATGTATATTCTGAAAACTACAACATTGTTGGTAAAAAACAGTAAAAAAAAAGACCTAAATAAATGAAAGGGCATCCATATCCATGCGCCAGAAGACTTAATATTGTTAAGATGGCAATACTCCCCAAGCCAATCTACAGATTGGACACAGTCCGTATTAGAATCCCAGCTAGCTTCTTTGTAGAAATTGACAAGTTGATCCCAAATCATATGAAAACTCAAGGGACCTACAACAGTCAAAACAATCTTGAAAAAAGAATAAAGTTGGAGGGCTCACACTTTTTCATTTCAAACTTACTAAAAACCTACAGAATCAAGACAGTGTGATACTGGCATAAGGAAAGGCATATAGATCAATGAGATATAGTTTTGAAAATTCAGAAATAAATCCTTACATTTATGGTCAACTGATTTTACACAAAGGAAGCAGAGATAGTTAAATGGAGAAAGATTCAACCGATGATGCCACACAACAACTGGATATCTACATGAATAAGTGTGAGGCACTTCACATCATATATAAACATTAAATCAAAATTGATCAAGGACCTAAATGTAAGTAGCTAAAATGATAAAATGCTTAGAAGTAAGCATAGGTATAAATCTTTATGGCTTAGAATTAGGCAAAGCCTTCTTACATGTGACACCAAAATCATAAGTAAAAAAAGAAAATAAATATAAAACTGAACTTCATAAAACTTAAAAACTTTTGTGCTCCAATGGATACTATCAAGAAAGTGAAAAGACAACCTACAGTATGCAAGAAAATATTCGCAAATAATAATCTGTCAAAGGACTTCTATCCAGAATATACATATAAAAAAACCTCTTACAGCTCAATAATAACAAGACAAATCAACTAAAATCATCAAAGCATATGAATGGATATTTTGCCAAAGAAGATATACAGTCAATAAGTATGTGAAAAGATTCTGAACATTATTAGTCATTACAGAAACGCAAATCAAAACCACATTGAGATACCACTTCATACCCACTAGGATAGCTATAATTAAAAGAGATAATAACAAGTGTTGGCAAGATGTGGAGAAAATGGAATTCTCAAATACTATTGGTGGGTTTGTAAAATGGTGCAGCCACTTTTGAAAACAGTTTGGCAGGCCCTCAAATATGAGATGGAGAGGTATCATATTATCAAGAAATTTCATCGCTAGGTATATAACCAAAGAGCAAAAAAAAGTCCCCTAAAAAAACTTGTATGCAAGTGTTCACAGCAGTATTATTAATAATAACAAAAGGTGGAAACAACCCTAATGTCCATCAACTGATGGATAGATAAAATGTGGTTTATTTGTATGATGGAACACTATTCATCTACAAAAATAAAGAAAAATTCACAGCTGTTCAACATGGATGAACCTTGAAAACATTATTGTATATGAAAGGACTTAGTCACAGAAGACTCCATATTGGATGATTCCGTATACATGAAATGTCAGAATAAGCAAATCTATAAAGATGGATAGAAAATTAGTGGTACTTCAGGGTTGGGAATAGGAAAGGGGGATAACTGCTATAAAGGGCACAGAGCTTCCTTATAGGTTGATTAAAATGTTCTAAAAATTGATTCTTCTTAATGGGCACACAACTTTGAATACTAAAAACTGCTGAAATGTACATTTTAAATAGGTGAATTATATGAATTGTGAATTATGTCTCAGTACACCTGCTATTAACAAAATAAAACTCAGATACTATGTAATCTAAATTGACAGCATTCACCAGTGACCAGCAATTTAATGCTATATATTTATTAAGTGAACCACCCTCAACCCTGATGTGGCTGCAGGTTGGCAGCAGGCATCAGTATGAAAGAGAAAGGTTGGCATTCCTGAACTATGCAAGCAATAATTTGCATCCTATCTTCTCTTTGAAGCTGCCACTGAGTGTAGCCCTTACAGAAAAACAATCTAAAGCATTAGTCAGGTGGAAAGCTTTCAGACTAAAAGACTATAAATTCTTCTCTAGAGAAGTTTCCTCACATGGTAAACAAACATCACAGAAAATACAACTATTTCTATTCCCTCAACTAGCAAATGGGTAATCACTAAGCACTCTGCTGGCATACTGAAACTTATGGCGAATGCCAGTGAATAAACTGGAAAACTTTGGGTGTTTTCTTCAAAAAAGCTTCTACGTAACTATAAGATTTCATAATTCCCTTCCCAGTGATGAAAGGCAACAAGCAATTTTTAAAACATCAATTCTGTGTCTAAGATGAGGATAACATTCCAGAACCTGTTGAAATTCTGGCAAGGGGAAGTTTGAAGTAAAATAATTTCTCTAATATTTTCTTTGTTTTTAAATAACTGATTTACATGACCAGTAGACTGAGCACCCTCACATGCAGATTAGGTGTTGCTGGTGATAGTACTGCTCCCATGTGACCCAGACAGAGCTGTCTGGAATGGGAAAGGGTCCAATTATTCTCAGGATCTGAGAGAAGATTATCAACAGAGTCAGTAGATGGAAGGAGACAGAGATCAAGAGAGAGACAGAGACAGCAAATGGCAAAATGCTTCATTAAATCTTTGAGTCCTCAAGCCGCCTATATAATTCCCTCAGCAACTGTTGAATCAAGCTTTAACTTCAAGGTAAAAAAAAAAGCTGGCTATTCATTCTGCAATCCCCTCATGTCATCTAGTCTGCAGAGGTGCTAGGGTTACCCTCATCTGTTATTCTCCAGATTTTTTTTTAAAAAAGAATTGCTTTAGGAGCATGCCACAGGTGTAATGAGAAAAATATCCTGAGAAGTAGAAAGAAGAGTCTATAGTTCAATGTAAAAAGCATGAAAGGAGTGGAGTAAAAGAAAATCGGGATAGGCAGCACTCCAGCAAGCTGTAAAGAGAAAATGGTGAAGGTAGGGGGTGGAGAGATTTCCTTTTCTCTCTCTGACCAACCTCACAAAAGTCGATTTTTTGTTTGCTTTTTATTTTTAAGAATCATAATTTCAGGTTTGACTATAAAATAAGCACCTTTCTTTGCCACGCCAGCCCGCATTCTGCTCCCTGCTTGAGCAGAGTTCCAAGTGAAATTGTGGTCTTTATCACCATTAGCAATAATAACAACGACAGCAATAATAATATTGTCTATGTCCAGCTCATACAATCCCACCAAGAGCAGCCACTGTACACGCATGAGTCAGGAGACCGAAGAATACTTCGTTTTAAATGCATATACCTACATCAGATGAGAAAATTACTATGGTGAGGAAAAATACTTAACAAAGAAAATTAAATATACCAGCAAATTCAGTATACTATTTCAAAGTTTACAGCTCAAAGAATAAAAGTCTGATGCAGTAAAATTAGCACTGGCAAGAAAGCACCCCAAAGTGACCCTGCAATTGGAAGGGTGCAAGCTCCTTTGAAAACATCTCCCACAGATGTTAACCTACGGCCGAACTGAGAGAGATGGTCTGTGAACAAGCAAGAGAGGCCTTCCACAGCTATATCCTGTCATACTGTGGCCGCCTACAAATGGGGTGCCACTCGGTGTGGCTATGTGGACCTCAGGTTCCGATTACCCAGACAAAACTCACCAGCCAATTGAGGACCACTGGGAAAGGATGCTTTCCAACATACTAATCCCCAAAGCCTAGGGACAGAAAGCCTCGCTCTAGATCCCAAAGCAAAATTTTGCTTTTCAAAACAGACAAGCTGCTTCTTATAAGATAGAAAAAGCTGCTTGATAACTGGGGAGATGAGTGGAGATGAAAAGACGAATTAATAACATTCCGTATTTTGAAAAAGAAAATAACTAAAGGCTGGACTTTCCAATCTCAAAGCAGTACTAAAATAGTACCTATTATGGAAATCAGAACATGCTCCCAAGAGAAAAATTAAAATTTCATTTTGCAACTGAATAATTTCACTAACCCCCAACTCTAATTCCTACACGGGCTCTCTTGAGCCCCAACTCCCAAGAATAAATGTTTGCCATACTTTTATACTGCGTATTCTATAGTTGCTGAGATATAAGATGCCTTACTTCTGTCAAGTGGGCCAATGGTCAGTTAACACACTTATAATCGTGTTTGATCTCCCAGAGAAGATAGCTCCATAAAATTATCAGAGTTGCAAACAACTCCACCAGTTTTCATTACTCCTTCTGTTCAAACAAAGTGCTAAATTAAGTAAAACTAGGACTATGTTTGGCTTCGGCAGAAACATTGTTGATACACAAGGACATAGAGTTACTGCAGAAGTTACTGAAGTTTAAAAATCCCTCCACCCAACTAACTAATGTGCATGAAAACACATACGCAATTGGAAAAGGAAGGAACCCAACGGGTTATTGGAAACTTCTAAAATTTTGAGATTTTTTAAACTTAAAGTTAGCATGTAATACATGCAATACAGACAGTGAGGATGCTCTGGCTTCCCCTTAAAAGAGTCTTTGGTCTTTTATCAAGTTGTGCCTCTAAAATAAGTAAAGGAAACAAAGAGAAAGTAAAACTGTATTTCAACTTTTATAGGAGTATTGGTTGCATTCTGCATAACCTTTCAATAAGCCAACTCAAAGATTTCCTATATCCTAGAAATGGAAATTATTTGTCAATCCACAAGGCAGGGACACCAGTTTTCCCTTTTACTAGATTCGTCTTGACCAGTGTAGCAATTACAAACCAGGAAAGATTAAATTGTCTACTTTCTTGGGGTACTGCTAAATTCTTATTAGTTGAGCTCATTAGTTCGAAAAGTGTCAAGGAGGCATCAAGATAATGATGGTCTTCATAATAGATAAATTTTTTTTCTATCACAATCTAGGGTACAATCATCAAGCTAACTGTATACCTGATGGGAAGAATTTTTAGCCACTCGTTCCATAAAAATTTGGGTTGTATTTTCAAAGATACGTATCCCTCTTAAGTAAGGGGAGCATGTAGAAAATAGAAGATTCCAGGGACTAGGTTTTGCATCATGGTAAATTAGGAAACACCTTAGATATTCCACCACCACCACCAACAGTTTATAGTAAAAGAGGGACTCTGCTCTCTAGTGACAAGCCTAGAAAAAATTAACTTTACCAAGTAAATCTGTTCTCATAAAATGAGGAAGACCTTTTACCCATCACAAAAATAAACACTCTAAATTAACTGGAAAAGACAGACTATTTCAAAAGAATCCTTTGACAATCCTGCAAGACCAGCCTTAAAAATTTAATAGAATGGAAAGTCTGATGAAAAGCTGTTTCTTCAACAACCCAGAAAACAATATTTTATGAAATCCTACCCTCCTCTTTCTTTTCTGAAACTGTGCTATCAACCTTCCAAGAACAGAAGCATCAGGAAAAGGAGAAAAATGTTTAGAATTAAAGTACCAAACATGTTGAGGTTAAAAAAGAAATTTTGGAGAAGTCACAGATAAAAGAAAACAGCTCTAGAAACAGGATAAGACAGAAGTCTACAGGGACCTCAGTACCTGATCCTGAGGGACCTGAGAAATTAATTCCCTTGTTGGTACTCCCTCTCTCACCAGAGAAACCAATGTTTTAACATGCTGGCAGAAAAAAATCTTCAACATGGTTTGAGAAGCTCAAAAACTGCAGTAAGGAAGAATTTTTAATAAGTAAGATGAAATTGTCTGCCACTTTTCTGTTGTCCTAATTAAAACTCTGCTGGGGCAAGATTATGGCTCACAGGTTGCTAGGAGTCATTACTCAATTTGATAGCACTAACAACTCGTATTTTTAAATGTAAGCATGTCCTTAAAATGAGGGAATATAATGAACAGCTCCTCCTCCCTCCGCGGTACACATTTCTGAACACACTGGAACAGCAGGAAATGCTTTGCAAAAAATTTTTGCAACACTTTTATAAGTCAGACGCAAACCTAGCTAAGATGTTCAGTAAAAGTATATTCTCCTCTTCATAGATCCGATGCAAACCCAAAGTACGGGGCTGTGGATCTGTTATAATCCACAGTGGGAGGGAGGAACATTTTATAAGAGAATACCAATCAAACAGCTACTTCCAACATAGTCAACTAACGCTGAGAAGCCTGTGAGGGCAAATCTTGCACAGTCTCCCCTCTACCTGTTCTAAACGTGCCTGGTTGGACTCTCTTAGCTGACCTCCAACCCTGGAGCAAGTCCCCAGTTGCTTCCAGGTAAGGAACTGCACTGTCTTACACCAAGGCCCTCAGCACCCAGACACCTCTTTTTCTTTCTTTCCTTCTTTTCTTTCTTTCTTTTTCTTTTCTTCTTCTTCTTCTCTCTCTCTCCCCTCCTCTCTTTTTCTTTCTTTCTTTTTCCCTAACCGGGGATTTCATTGTATCTCTTTGGAAGAGGCGGGCTGAGAGCCCTTTGGGCCAGTCTTTTTACCTCTATTCTGCCGAGACCAGCCACAGGCTGGAAGGCAAATTCTAATAGACCCAAAGAGGAGAAATCGTCAGTATTTTTGGTGAGTTTGTAGGACTTTCTGGAGGGAAAGAAGAAAAGATGTGGACTGGACGGCTTAATGGGTTTTATCTCTGAAAGTGGCCCGTGTAATGGGATTTAAGTCTGGAGTCCATGGGACCTCGAGTATCAGGAAGTAGCGAGGATTTTAGGCAACTGGGGAAGTCATCGAAGAATCAAGAAGGGCAAAATCAGCACCCAGGGCGCTGCAGCAAGGCTTTGAGGCTCTCAGGTGAACCTGTGGCTGGCCGAGAGCCCTCGCAAGGGCTCCAGATTTAGGGTAGCCCTTCCTAGGAGGGAAGGGAACCGGGCTGTTCTGTCCTAGGGTTAGTCAGAATATTCGCGCGGGGAGGAGTGGCTACATAGCCCAGATCGCAGAGCGACTCTATTCCCTTGGTCAAAGGCAACATTTCTGGCAGGAGAAACTTACCGCATGTCCCCATAAGGTCCGGAATAGCTCTCCATCCAGGGTCCTATCTCGCTTTTGACACAACTGGGACTGGGATAAGGCACTCTGCTCACCACGCCGCCGGGGTACCACACATCGGGTGCCGGGAAGTCGCCTTCCTGGCTCGCCAACCCCTGAGGTGGTCGAGCATAGCCATAGGGGGCTACTGCCCCTGCCTCGCCTGCGCTGCCACCCCCGCCCCCGCCACAAGGCCCATATAACTGGCCATCCTCGGCTGTGAAGACAGTGTGCCAGGACGAGGAGGCAGTGGCTGAGGGAGATCCCGAGCTAGGTCCCGCGGCACCCCCGCCATGCAGGTTTGCCAGGTCCCCATAGCGGCACTGCGCTGCCGCCGCAGCCCAGGCGCTGCCATAGTCCAGTGGGTTCTCCAGCTTGATGCGGGCGTGTGGATGGGGAGGCGGCGGAGGGGGCGGCGGCCCGGCCAGGGCCAGTGGAAAGTTGTAGTAGTCGCGATTCTGGTATGCCGCTGCCTCTTCCAGTGCTCCGGACTTGTAGAGAGACAGAGTGGACGGGAGTTCAAGTGTCCCAGAGCTCCCAGCTTCGCTGCTGCCAGAGAAGCCCAGACTCTCGCCGTCCAGCCCTTTGGAGTAAGCTCCCTTGAAAGACGAATACTCAGCAGTATCTTCAGTGCCCTTGCCTGGGCCGTCGTCCAGCAGAGGACCTTTGCATTCAGCCAGTGGAGCACAGGGAGTAGGACGCACAGCGGGTGGACCTCCCAGGAGCGGCGCGTACATGCAATCTCCCCGAAGCTGTTCCCCAGAACTCAGATGCTCCAGTGCCTCCACACCCAGTCCCATGGACACAGACACTGCCTTACACAACTCCTTGGCGCTGTCAGATATGGTCGAATTGCCCCCTAGGTAACTGTCCTTGGAGGAGGTGGGAGCCCCAGTGGCCTCCCTTGCTCTTGCGCTGCTGCCGCCTTCCGATACTACCTCCTGCTGCTGCTGCTGCTGCTGCTGCTGTTGAAGGAGTTGCATGGTGCCGGCCTCGCTCAGGATGTCTTTAAGGTCGGCGGAGCAGCTGCTTAAGCCCGGGAAAGTGGGGCCCAGTAAGGACAACGTGGACGGGGCAGCTGAGTCATCCTCGTCCGGAGGTTCTGGCGGCTGTTGTGGCAGCCCCTTGCTGGTGGCCGCGGCGGCTCCTGGTTCCGGGAGGCAGCTGCTCTCAGGGTGGCCCTCGGGGGCTGACTGCGATTGTGAAGGCTGCTGGTTCTCGTCCAGGGCCAGGTAGCCTGTGGGGCCTCTGATGTGAGCTTGAGGAGAGCCATCCTCACCCTGCTGTTGCTGCTGCCGGGGGCTGGTCTCCTGCTGCTGCTGCTGCAAGCGGGCGCCTGGAGGTGCTGCGCTCGCCGCGTCAGGGTGCCTGGGGCCGGGGTTCTGGATCACTTCGCGCACGCTCTGGAAGAGATTCTGGAAAGCTCCTCGATAGGTCTTGGAAGGCGGCCTGGGATAGATCCTCCCCAGCCCTAACTGTACCTCCATCCTTGAGCTTGGTTGAATCTTCCACCTAATTCCCTTACCCTGCCTTCCCTTCTTTTGCTCAGGAGAGTTCAACAGGCTGCGATGATGCGGTAGTCGCTGCAGCTAGCTACCCACCTGCGGGATGCTCCAGGGAAGAAAACTTGCAGGAGAGAGGAAAAGAAAAAAGAAAAAAGCGCTCTGACAGCTTCAAAGTCTCGTGCAGAGGAAACACCCTCTGGACAAGATCTGCCTTACTACTCTCACAATCTGTCCCTGAATACTTGAGGGGTATATTCAAAAGATGCTCAAATCTTGGGGGTAAGGGGGTTGGAAGAAAAGTCCTCTGTTTTCCAAATTCAATGTCCACTGAAGCAGGTGGAAACAAGAATTGGGTTTTTTCCTTTTTGTTTTGTTTTGACTTTTTGTTTTGTTTTTGACTACTGAAGTCCTGACTGCCTTTTCATCTTTTGATCTCTGGCTCTGTAGTTGGGTGGGAGTGGGGGGCAGACAGGAGGAGGTGGAGGAGAGTGTGGGGAACCTGGGGGCCCTCCCGGTGTGCTGCCTAAGGAGCCAGGTCCTGGCTGTAGTGCTGAAGCCGCTCCCCAGTCGCCCGGCTCCCAAGAGCCTTCTTTGCAACGTGCAGCTAGCTTGCCCGCTCGCAGCCAAAGGGAGTTACCTCTCTGCAAACTGCCTGGCAGCTCCGGGCCCGACGAGGGGTGAAGAGGAGGGGGGAGCTGACGCAGAGTAGCCAGAGGAGGCAGCTGCGGGAGAGGGGACCCGGGAGGGGGGTGGAGGGGAGGAGGACAAAGGCAGCCGTCGGTCCTACCCGGCACTTTCCTTGCTTCCTCTGAGTCTCTAGCAGCTTTTAGAAACTTCACCGAAGAGGAAAGGGCAGCTCCGGGGCGGCGGCTTCGAAGCCGGCGCGCTGCAACAGGCGTTGACTGTCGCTCGGCTGGGGCCGGCGTGGTGCGTCCCTTCAGCTTCTGTACTGCACTGGAGCGGCTAGCTTGGTCTTTTTCCCTCCGTCGCCTCTAGGCTTGCTTCGGACCCTCGGGCTCTCCCAGCAGGCTGGCTCCCCGGGATCTCGGAGGGGGCGCTGGGAGGTGGAAAGCAAATGCAACAGTTTGCTAGTCGGTCCCGCCCCCGCGGGCCAGCCTCCTTGCCTTCCCACCTCCTTTCTCCCTCCCCTCCCCTCTCCTCTTCTCCCCTCCCCTCCCCTCAAGCTAGCGCCTGGTGGCTTTGGAGAAACAAGTGCTGGCGCTGCGTGGGCGAGGGCAGGAGGGGCTCGCTGTAGCGCGGGGGAGCCCCTGTTCCCTGAAATCATTCTGCTTTCCTATACCCAAGTCTAGGCTCCAGAGCAGCAGCTTTAACCTAAAGCTTTATTTTGAGGACAGCGAAGGATCTCCTGAAGGCTGGCATTCACCAGATTTGATTCCAAAACCTAGTCCCCAAACAGACGGTGTGAGGGAAGGGGCGATAGAAGTAGCAGCTACTGATCACAAGCTGCCAGGAGTTCTTTTCAGGGCCAATGGGAACAAGCAGAAGGGAGAATCCCCTACAAATTCAGGAACAAGCTACTACAGCCAGGCCAACCACTACTTACCGAAACCTTTGACATTCCTCCTTAAGGGTGGATTGGCCTTGTGGCACCATGCCATTTGCTCTGAGAACCCTCAGCCCCAGGAACCAGAGGTCGTTTCTACCCTCTTCTCTGCCCTTCTTCCTGTCTGGAATTGCCAGCAATTCTCACCTATCTAGACTTGCAAAGACGAAATCACCCAGACAAGCAAGCAAACACACAAACATCAGAAACACTTGCTGTGTACACACGGGCCCTTGATTTTGTCCAGAGCTTTGCAATCGTTTGCTTGTATAAAAGCCTTTGTGTTTCTTTAAAGTTTATTTTTTGCACACTCTAAGCTTTCAAAGTGCACTATCCAAGGAATAGAACCTATGTAGTGCTGCTGCTTTTCTTCTTGAAAGAACAGTTAGGAGTGAAGCATTGTATGAGGATACTGCGACTGTAGAGTCATCCCCTAACCCCTGTGCAAAGAGAGAGAGAGGCAGGAGGAACTGGGAACAGAAAGGTAGAGGAAATGGAACGTAGACCTATAAGGAATGTTTCCTTACAGAAAAGACCCTGGGGCTCCCTATCTATTAAATTCCTTAAACCTGTGGGTCTGGGCAGGATCTTTCTGTCTCAGAAGCACATGGAAATTTTTACTTAAAACTCTTCCACATTTACAGGCTTCTATAAAGAAATATTGCAGCATTATTCTGTGCAAAGTGAGACATTATGTACATTTACTTACCTTGACTAAAACCTAAAGGCAAAAAAGAGTGGACATGATCAGCTCTCTTTCACAGATGAATAAGCTGAAGCAAGGACATAATTTGTTCTATGTTCCACATTAGTAGACCCTAAACTAGTCTTCCATACCATTGCTATTTTAGCTAGACTCATCAATCTCATGGGCACTTGGGAAATGGCCATAAATGAGCCTTCCAGAACACAAAGGCCTGAGGACTCTTTCACTTGGGGAGGTGAAAAATTATCTCTAAGATTTTAATGGTTGTAGCCCAGTATGGGCATATTCTAATTATACCTCTTTTTTGGTGAGGAAGTTCACATATTAAAGAAGCAGTCTTATTCATAAGATGTCAAATTGTGGCCTGGCTAATTCTCAATACTCTGTTGTAATGGGAAACAAATATATACTCAAAATGCAAAGATACTTTAAAAACCTTCTTTGAATAGCCATCACAACCTCCAGCCCACCAAAGCTTTTAACTAGTGTTGCTCAAAGGAAATTGAGTTAGCTAGCAGGTTGGTAGAATCTAATAAACTTAGGTCTCATAGCCAGGAAAACTATTTGCCTACAGACCCACAATGAAGGGGGTTACTATGGCAGGAGGGAGAAGGGAAGTTAGGAGAAAAATTAAGGTTAGATATAATTTTTGTTTCAATAAATGGCAGCCTAACAGATATTCAAACCCAGGTCTGAAGGGCACCAAAGTTTATGTGGCTTCCACAGTACCAAAATTGTCTTTTGTTTTCTTCATTGAATATTGTAGCTAATGATACCCTCAAAGGTTGATGTGGCAGTTAACAGAGATAATGTATAAAGAACAAATTTGTTACTAAGAAAGCAATCTAAAGGTCACTTCTTTTTTTGTTATTGTGGTATGGGGGTTTGAACTCAGGGCCTCATGCTTACAGGTGCTGTTACTGCTTGAGCCATTCTCTCTACCTGCTCTTTGTGATGGGCTTTTTTTAAGATAGGGTATTGGGCCTGGCTGGCTTAACTGTGATCCTCCTGATCTCTGCCTCCTGATTAGGTAGGATTACAGGCATGAGCCACTGGTTTCCTGCAAAGCTCACTTTTTAAAAAGTGGAACAAACTGTCAACAATTATATCATTATCAAAAAAGTTTAACTACTTGCTATTGTGAGCATACTAGGGGCACATACTTTATTTAAATTTTGAACCCTGATCCCCCATCTTAAATCTTATTTTCCTCCTTTTTTTTTGTGGTACTGGGGTTTGAACTAAGGGCTTCAAGCTTACAAAGCAGGTGCTCTACCACTTGAGCCACACCTCCAGTCCTTCGTCCTTGTTTTTAAGAAGATTAAGAGACAACTTAGCAGTCCAATAGAATCAGTGGTGGTCTTTCAAGTCAGGGGAGTGGAGGGTAAATTTCTCTGCAACTGGGAATTCCTCCAGCTCCTTGCCCTGGAAAAGCAGAATAAACTGAGGTTTGGAAAATGGTATATGTTTGTAAAGTCTTGTGAGTTTTAGTTCCTAAATATCTCGCAAATCTGCTTACTTCCCTTCATGGTGCTGCTGCCAACATAGTTTGAGGCACTGTCATTTCCGAATTGGACCACTGTAAATGGTCTCTCTCTTTCCACTCGTATGTTACCCTAGACAGTTCTGCATTGAGTGGGCCAAGGAATTTTCTTAAACAGTCTTATCAAGGTAAAATTGACCTGATAAACTACATACATTAAAGTCATACACACTTCAAAATTTTTAAACATTTCTATTAGTTTATAATAATTGTACAGAGGATTTCATTGTGACATTCCCATAAATGTATATAATATTCCCAGGTTTGGATTATCCTCTCCATTGTTCTCTGTCTTCCCCCGCCCATTCTTAAAATGACTTTGGCAAGACTTCCTGTCCTTCATTGTCTAAGTGTCTATTCATTGGTCAGTGGGGTTTTATCTTGGTATTTTACCTGTAAATATATTGTACTTTAGTCAGTCTACCCCCTCTATTATTCTTCCTTACCCTTTTCTCCTTATCCCATATTTTCCAAATTGGTAATTTTTGAAAATTATAACACATGCATACACACATGAAATTATCACCCAATCAAAGTAGTAAAATTATTTATCTCAAAATTTTCTTTTGTGGTTCTTTGTTTCTTCCCTCAACCTCTCCTACACTATACATTGGCTCCCTCAGGTAGCCAATGGTCTGCTTTCTGTCAATATAGATTAGTTTTCATTTTCCAGATTTTTATAACAATGGAATCATACAATATGTACTTTTTGTCTTACGTGTCTTATAAATCTTTCACTGAGCACAATGCCTTAATATCCATCCAAGCTATTATGTGCGTCACTACGTGACTCTTTCTATATTACTAAATAGCTTTCCATTATTGTGCTGTCCCCATAGTATGTTTATCCATTCACTTGTTCATAAATATTTGAGTTCTTTTTTCTTTTTTTTGGCAGGGGAGGTAGATACTGGGATTTGAACTTAGAGCCTTGCACTTGCTAGGCATACCTCCAGCCCTTTTTGCTTTAGGCATTTTTCAAATAAGGTCTTGCATTTATGCCCAGGCTAGCCTGGACAGTGGTCCTCCTATTTAGGCTTCCGTGTAGCTGGGATGATAGGCATGTACTGCCACACCCAGTTTTTTATTGGTTGAGATGGGGTCTTGCTAACGTTTTGCCTGGATTGGTCTCAAATTATTGGGATCTTCCCAATTTTTGCTTTCCCAGTACCTAGGACTACAGGCATAAGCCACTGATGGGTTGTTATAAATGTTCATACAAAAATCTTTATATGAACATGTGCTTTAATTTCTCTTGAGTAAATAAATACTTGGTAGTGTAATGCATGAGTCACAAGGTAGGTATATATTTACCATTTAAAATTAGTTTTATTATATTATTGAATTAGCATACATTAATAATATGAGGAGATTTCATTGTGATAATTCCATACTTGCATACAGTGTACTGTGGACAAGTTCACCCTCTCCATTATATTTACATTCTTTCTCTCCCTCTTGCCCCTTTTTTTCAAACAGTATTTGTTGGGTTACATTGTATATGAAGACATATACTATATATAAGACATACACTATATATACATATATACACACATATATGTATATACAGTGTACAATACACACACACATATATACATATATATCTATATATACAGTGTACAATCACCCCTCAATATCCTTTCCTTTCCCTCCCCCTCCCACTAGCTTCCCCAGACAACTCCCCTTTCATATTCATGTCCCATCATCATCATTTTTAGGTCAAGGGTCCACAAATGATTGACAACCTGTGATATTTGGTCTTTTGAGCTTGGCTTATCTCACTTAATATGATGATATCCATTTCCATCTATTTTCCTGCAAATAACATAATTTCATTTTTCTTTTTGGCTGAGTAATAGTCTATGGCAAATATATATCTTATTTTTGTTATCCATTTATCAGTTGTTGGGCACCTTGTCTGATTCCACAAGTTTAATTATTGTGAAAAGAGCTGCAATAAACATGGGTATGCAGGTCTCTTTCTTGTATATTGGTTTACATTGCTTGGGATATATGTCCAAGAGTGGTATGGCAGGGTTGTGAGGTAGGTCTATTTTAGTTTTTGAGCAACTCTGGTACTGGTTTCCATAGTGGTTGCATTAGCTTACATTCCTAGCACCAGTGAGAATATTTTTTTCAGTCTACAGTTTGCTTTCATTGTCATAGTAGTATATTTTGCCAAGCAAATATTTTTAATTCTGATGAAGTCCAATGTATCAATTTGTTCACTTATCAATTATGCTTTTGGCATCAATTGTCATGAAATACTTTTCTAATGCAAGATCACAAATATTTCCTTTTATGTTGTTTTCCAGACGTTAGATAGTTTTTAATTTTATGTTTAGAACTATGATACATTGAGTTAATTTTTGTATATAGTTAATTCAGTTTTCTATATAGAATGTCCTACTCTTTCAGCACCATTTGTTGAAAAGACTATCCTTTCTCTACATAATTGCCTTTCTTCCTTTATCAATTACCAATTGTCAATATATGTTTGTGTACAGGATTCTTTTAGAAAGTTCAATTTGGTCATAGTCATTCCCCTACTTAAATCCTGTCACTGGCCTGTTATTGCTCTTAGTATGAAAGTCCAAAATTTTAACCACACCCTACATGATTTGGCCTCTCTCCACCTCTCTGATCTCATCTCATCTCCTTTTCCTTCTGCTTTCTGAACTTCACTCACCCTGAACTTTATTCAGTTCCTCAAATGCTGCATAGTCCTTCCTGCCTTTGCATATGTTATTCCTTCTACCTGAAATGCTGATACATCATTCTCTCTCTTCTCCCTATTAATCTGGTGAATACCTATACATACTGACAGTTCCAGAAAGACTTCCTGGACCTCCTAAGCTAGCTCAAGTCCCCTACCCCCACCTTTAATGTGTTTTAAAAACACCCCGTATTTCTCCTTCAGAGAACTTCTTGCAATCTGTTTTCCTCACAGACTATAAGTTTCTTAAGAGTAGATTAAATTTTCTAAAAGAACCCTGAATACAAACTTAAATAGACAATTGATAATTGACAAAGATCCAAAGGATAATATTTTCAACAAGTGGTACAGATAGAGTAGGACATTCTATATAGAAAACTGAATATCTCTATATAACTCAGAATGAATTATAGACCTAAATGTGAATGGTTTGTGTTCATCATTGGATCCTTAAGACTCAGACTGGTGGTGTACATGTTCATTGCTTGTTTAGTCAGACTTTTCCTTGCCGTGAAAAAATATCTGACAGAACAACTTAAATGGAGGAAAGATTTTTGTCTTATGGTTTCAGACCATGGTCGGCCTGCTCTGTTGTTTCTGGGCAGTGGTGAGGCAGAGCATCATAGCAGGGAGGATGTGAAGGAGCAAAAGAGCAAGGTCACCTAATGGTGGCCGAGAGAGAGAGAGAGAGAGAGAGAGAGAGAGAGAGAGAGAGAGAGAGAGAAAAGAGCGGGGAAAGGGGAGAGAGAGGGAAGAGGGGGAGAGAGAGGGACAGGATATAGTCCACAAGTAATATCTCCAATAATTTGCTTCCTTCAGTTAGGCCCCAATTCCTAAAACTTCCAGACCCTCCCAAAATAGCATTACCAAGCCTTCAATATATGAGACTTCCGAAGGGACATTTCATACTCAAACTATAACTGTGCTTAATAAATATCTGTTGAATAAACAAACAGATTTTTTTCCACACAATTAAAATTCTATTTCCAAATTGGGAGTTTGGCTTTGGGGACTTGCAAAAACCCCTGTGGTTTCAGCATGCTTAAGAATATAAAAAGTCTTTTATTTCAACTTCTAAGCAAAGTAAAGAATTTTTCTAATTCATGCATTGAACAAATATTTATTAAACAGTTATTATTTGACAGGCTCTATGCTAAGCACTTGGGATTTACTTTATACATATGACACTGTGGACCCTGTCTTTGAGCAGTTCATTCATGGTCCAGGAAGGAGAGTAAAAAGCCATGTAAATAACTGCGTTTGAGCTGGGCTGGAGATGAGGATTGAGATTTATGAGAAAATCCTCAGAATTCTACCCTCTTCTGATTTGTGGGCATCTGTTATTTCTTTCACTTAAAGGGTTATAAAGGAATATTTCCTTTTGTCATATTTTCTTCTTATCCCTCAATGTTAGAGTCCACATATTATCTTAGCCTTTTCCAGAGCTCCAGCTTTAACTCCCCCTTTCCCCTGGCTCCCCTTTTCTGGGCTATTTTCAGCAAAATTGGAATCAGAGAGTTCTTTCCAAAATAACAACTCTGATAGCATTGGTCTTCTGCTCCATAATCTTCAAATGCCTACATCAGGGTTTTCAAGCCCAAATGTTTTCTGAGTAACAAAAAATGATTGAAAAGAGCCTGGTATTAGAGAGACAAAAGATTGTGGAAGAGACTGTGGCCAGTTAGAGAGCAGATGTCCCATGTAGAGAAGACAGTCACCACTCAGCTCTGTTTGCTGTCAGGTAGAAATATAGCTTCAGTGTTCCAGTTGTACCATCATTCTCAAGAACAAGAGCACTTCAGATTTTAACATGAAATCTCCTGATTTTTAAATTTTTGGCTGCTAATTCAGATGGTTTAAAAACATCATGTCAGCCAAACTTCTGCAAATATGTTTGTGGACAAGAATCAGTTTGTAGGCTGCCAATCTGCTACCCTGTGGCCTGCAGGTTCAAGTCCAGGTTCCATAGCCTAGGCTTTTAAACCCTTCGCAATATGATCTCAATTTCTCTCCACTGCCACTTTTCCAACTTTTTTCTCCTGCCAACCATCCTCCTCTTCAGCCACACTTGGGTTCTTTCTGAACATATGTCCTGACTATCTTTGGGCCATATTGTTTCCTTTTACTGAGAAGTTATTCCTATTTTCCTTCATGACCAAATCCAATTTTATCTTTCAAAAAGCAATATAAAATCAAGTTCTCTAGGAAGCTTTTCTAGATATTCAAAGGATAGTTAATTCATGCAGTACTTTACTCATATCTCTTTTAAAACACTTAACACCATTGGATATGTATTCTAAGTTATAGATAGTCCTTCTCCACCAGGTAGTATTCCCTCACTTTCATTCAATGCCATTTATTCATGTTTTTGTTTGTTCAAAAAATAGGTGGAAACTCCTGCTTTGTGCCAGGTACTTGGGTAGGCACTGGAATTAAGTATTCTAAATGTTCCATTTAACCAAAATATAGGAATAAAATGTAAAATGCAAGCATATTATTATAGAAGTGTTTTAAGAAAGTGTGAGATTTGTCCACACCTCTGCTGTTTGGCTGTTAATGATAATTTACTAGGCATACACTTGGCTATATTGGCATTGCAGGCCATTGATAATTACTTACTTTTGCATGTGAAAGCAGCTGAGTAGAATTATCCCTTTTTGTAGATGGGGCAATTGAGGCTCAGAAATAATAGTAATTCTACCAAGGTCAGGAGCTTGTAAGAGGCAGGACCAGTACTATGAACCTAGATGTTCTATTAAAAGGCAACTGATCTCTTATCACTTATTGCACCTCAGTTGCCTCTTTGAAACTACTGCAATGTGTCTTGTCCATTCAGAATATGTAGTCCAGACATTAGATCAGCAAGGACATTAGTGAATCTTTGGCATAGCAAGGCATTCATTTTGTAATAGTATGTTACAGTTATATTTGATAAAAAAATGCAAATACTTTCTACTCTGATTAATGTACCATGTGACCTCTAGCTTAATCTCTTCATCACTTTGGACTTCATTTTACTTTCTGTAAAATGGAAGTAATAATTTCCTTCTTGATGATTTGTTGTAAAAAAACCAAATAAAATAATGAATATAAAGAAAATGTATGATAAAGATTACTATAATTGCCTATTATGTGATAATGTGTATACTATTTGTGTTCCTTACAATAGTTCTCCAAGGAAAATATTGTTATTATTTCTATTTTTTTCAGGGCTGGGGATCAAGTGCAAGACCTTACACATGCTAGGCAAACACTCCAACACTGAAATACATCCCTGGCCTATTATTCCCATTTGAAAGATACAATATTGAGGCAGAGAAAGAGCTTGGGACCTGGCCTGTTTTACAGAAAACAGAATGTTATATTGCTTCTTGGGCATTAGGCTATAGTTATTTACTGGTATTATCTATACAGTGGTATTTACTTGTCAAAATGCCCAAGGACATTTGACCCCAAATTCAGGTGTCAGAGACAGCATTGGGATCCAAAAGTTAAACTAACTGCTTAAAAGATTTCAAAACATATGAACAGGGGTCAACAGTTGGAAACCTTTTTGTAAGACCCTTCTTTCTCCCCATTCACATCATACCCTTCACCAGCATAAAGGCATTATCCAAGTCTATTCTAGAAATGTCCGTGGTAGCATTCTTTGCTGAAACAAAAATGTTTGTAGATGGCAACATACAGAAATCTTGGCTCATACTCTTTTTGGCTCCACCTGGTACTGAGGAGGGAATCAATAGCTGCCAAAAGCAAAATAATCATTAATCAGATAACATAAGTTACTATAGGCCTTTAGGAACAGAGTATTCTGCAGCTGGGCATGGTGGTGCATGCCTGTAATCCAGCACTCAGCAAGCAGAGTCAGAAAAATCAGAGCTTGAGGCCAGCCTGGACTACACAGGGAGACCCTGTTTCAAAACACCAAACAACCAAACAAACAAAAAACATGGGGTATTCTGGAGAAATCAAAGCAGGTCCATGTGATATAGTATCTGTCCATATTACTTGTTTGGATTAGCAAAAAGGGGCTACCTTTGTCCTACCTCTGCACCTTTGCTTCCTGGCAGCAAATAATACCACTGAACCTTTATATAGAACAATGTGGTGCACAAAAGAACATTTGTATATAACCACTCAGCCAGTCTTCACAGCAACTTCTGGACTTAAGTGTGGACTATTATCTCTATTGCCCATAAGAAGAACATTAGCCTCCGAAAGCTGAAGTGAGTTTCCCAATGTCATCTAGCTATTCAGACAAAGAGAAATATGGAGCCCACATTCTCCTTGGTCAGAGTTCTCTCTTCCACACCACGCTTTCCAGTGATTAACCCACCTCATTGAGTGATCTCCCAGTCCCAGACACACAAATCATTTGCAGTTAACTGAAAACTGGTTGTGGTTGAACTAGCTCTATTTTGAAATTGGGACAAATTATCTGTAGTCCAGTTTCCTCACAACTGCTTCTGGGAAAAGGTGAAAGTGAAGACATAAAGGGGTGGCATTGAGATATGTTACAAATGGAATCATACAATCTTTTGCTACTTCTTTCTTCGACATGCCTCTCCCTTGGAGAAGTATGACATGTTTCACAAGCCCCTAAGAAAATGACCCCGTGCCCTCAGATCTACCTGATCCAGGGTAGCTGACTACTTAAAATAATATGAATCAATCTGTGAACATCAAAACTTTCTTTAGCTGGCAGAGTGACTCAAGCAGTAAGAGCACCTGCTTAACAAGTGTGAGGCCCTGAGTTCAAATCCCAGTGCCACCAAAAATAAGAAAAAAAATTCTTTAATTTGTAGCTGAGTTGGAATGTAAATCAATGAAAAGAACAGTCATCATTTTCTCCTATCTTGGAAAGTGTAGGGTTATTAGTAGGAATTCTCAAACTTTATCTAATGAATCACAAACAGTGCTCTTCTATTTGTCAGTTGAAAGTATGTTACTTAATTTAGATAGTTGATTCAAGCTTGTGTATTTTGAATTATGATGATGAAAGCCATAGAGAAAGGCAAATAGTATTTTCCAGCAGACCCAAACTGATTACATTCTCCTATAAATGCGTGGAATACCAATTCTGACTATTTTCTTTCTTAAATAAAGTTAAATGTGGGAGTAAAGTAGATTCAAATACAACAATCAAATACTGGCTTATCAGCAATAGTCCCTTTGTCTCCTATCCAACTTCACCACTCCTTAGTCACCTGCTTTCCAATGCTGGCCAAAATGCAATTGTGTATGCTATGGCAGTGCCCAGAAAACTTGTCTGCAAAGTTGTTAAAAGCTGGCTCTGTCACAGATAGGAAACTAGGACAGGGATATAGACACAAAAGTGATATAATCTTGGAAGAGCAATTGGATTGTGTGATTAGATTGAAATGGAAGAGACTGATCAAGAAATATCTAGCCATGGTGCAATGGCTCACATCTATAAATCTCAGCTACTCTGGAAGTAGAGATTGAGAGGATCACAGTTTGAGGCCAGCTGAGGCAAAAAGTTAGTAAGACTCCCATTTCAATCAATAAGCTGGACATGGGGGTATGCGCCTGTCATCCCAGCAATGTGGGAGGTGTAAATAGCAGGATCACAGTCCAGGCCAGCTTCAGGCAAAAGCATGAGACCCTATTTGAAAACTAACTAAAAGCAAAAAGTGCAGGAGTCGTGACTCAAGTGGTGGAGTACTTGCCTAGCAAGAGTAAGGCCCTGAGTTCAATTTCTCAGTACTACTCCCCAAAAAAGAAAAGAAAAGAAATATATAGGTTGTAGTTCTATTATTTAGAGCATACAAGACAAACTATAACAATAGCTGAAATTTATTACACACTTACTATGTGCTAGACATCCTTCTAAGATCCTCAGATGAACTAACTGACTTAATAGAAACAGTGGTTACTCTGTATTCAGCCATTATTCTAACTGCTTATGTGCATGAACTCACTTAATGTTTGCAACAATCCTGTGAGAAAAGTACTACTGTTACTCTTATTTTACAGATGATGAAAGAGAAACTCAGAGAATATAGAAGTGTGATCATGGTCATACAAGTAGTAAGTGATAGAATCAAGACTGGAACACCTGCACCTGGCTTTTGGGCTTATATTGTTCTGACACCTAAATGATATTTGTATATGATCTGTGTGGGACTTTCCTCATTGTCAAAATGCACAGAAACCATCACAAAAAGTCATAGTACCTACTATGTGTTAAACATCTCAAGAAGTTCACAATATAAAATGAACCAAACTTGTCATTTTCAATGTTAGTGGAATACATTTTTATTTTATTGAAAAATCAACACAATTGGGACATGTTCAGCATTTTAGGATTTTCAAAGCTTTTTTCCCCCCATCTATTCCTATGAGTTCATTTGGAAAAGCTTTTTTCTTCTCTCATTTTTTGTTTTTCTTTTTTTTCTCCTCCTGTTCTCTTTTTTTGCCCTCTCTCCTAATAGAAACTTTTTCAGGTTGTTGCACCAGCTCAGTGGATCATTTTGATTTGTCTTCCTTATCTTCCAAGGCCAGAGAAGTCCTCACTGACCCTGTCTGAGAACTCTATGTATGCAAACTCTTTGGGATAGCCCTTAAATCTGTCACAGAGTATGGTAACATGAGTGACTGAATCACTGAAAGTGTGCTTCCAGCTCTTCTGCTATTGTGACACAGCCTTCGTTGTTCCCTCAAAGGATATGATCACTGGGATGGCATTGCCTAGAAGTGAATTTATATTCATTTATATTCATCTGCTTCTCTACCTCACTCTTTAGCTCCTTTAGCCTTTAGTTCTCTGACTTCACTTTTAATTGCTACCAGTTCTGGTTCCTCAATGGCCCACTTCTGGGTCACTCTCCACCAGAGCTAGAAGGATCTTAAGTATCAATGTAAAATAACAACTCTGCTTTGAAGGAAATAAGAAAATAGGTTATTCTAAGACAAATATGAGTAGTCATGGCCCAGGAACATGAATTCAAGTCACCCCAAATGGTATGTTCCTCTGTTAAAGAGGTTTCATGAAGTTTCATAGCAACAGAACAAAGAAATTTATAAATCAATACATTGGTGAGTACATTAGGTTGGTGAGCTACAGAAGTGCAAGGGAATCTTTTCCATAGGTTTCAGATGTTATTTTAAATCATTCTTAGATTAGTGATAAATATCTAAGGCTTTTACCTAATATTCATCAGGATGTTAGGTCAAATACAGAGGTTGAAAGTAAATGACTAGTAAAAGGCCTAAGATTGTCCAAGATAATTTTGGCTCTAGACCAACATTCCATCTCCCTACAACTATGATGTTCTAGTTAGATAAGGTCAAGCAGTCTGCAGGATTTTTAATATCAGTGTGACTTCTTCAGAGAACTTTAGCTGACATAAGCCAAACCTAGGGCCTAAATTTCTTGGAAGGGCAGCAGGTTCAAGTGATACCTCTTATGGTTCAGGCTCCTGGGATCTAGCAGCAGTTAGGTTAAAAATTTCTTAGGCTCTGGATGTTCCCATAGCACCTCTCTCACCACATGGCTGCTTTTGCAGCCTCTCAATGGGCAGAGGCAGAAGATATTGCTACCACCAAAGCCTATAGCCCAGACTGCATCTGCCCCCTTGAGAAGGTACTTTTATTCTCGTTTCACAGATTGGGAAACGGGCTCACAGAGTTTGAATTACTGGCTTGCAGTTTGAACATGATGGATTCAAGATTCAAATGCTGTCTCACTCCACAGCTTGTGTTCTTAACTACTGTAAGACGTATTGCATGAAATGGATGTCTTGACCACCTTGAAATCAGAACAGCAACGCTCAAATGATATGGCAGCAGCTTTGGGCCTAGGTTCTATTAGTAACTTGTTTAGAGAAAACATTTGACTTTTAAAAACCGCCATCTCTGTCAGTGACAATCACTAGTCAAAAGTCAACCCCCCTGCCTCCTACCTTGAGGTGACACTAGAAAGTTCATGAATGACCCCAAATCACAATACCTTAATATCTAAATATGTATTCTGATAATGATTTTCGATTGGTGTGTGTATTGCTGTATGCCTCAGTTTCTACAGGTCTCTTAACTATGTAAACAGTATCTTGCTTACAAGTTCTGTCATTTGTAAATCATGTGACAAATAATATACATAAAAGCAGAAAAACCTACTTGTAATAGTAGGATTGTGTGAATATAAAAGCTACACAATATAAAATACAAACAACGACTTGCCTTTGATTTTGTAAATATTGGAGTTTATTAGGAGTTTTGAATCCCTCTTTTTTTGATGGTACAGGGTTTGCTATGCAGGCACACTACTACTCAAGCCATGCCCCCAGCTGATAGTAAAGGGTTTGAACTCAGGGCGTCACACTTTCTAGGCAGGCACTCTACTACTTAAGCCATTCCATCAGCTAGTTAGGAGTTTTCATTGTAATAAGAGAAGCCCAGTTGAGCTTACTTAAATCAAAAAAAAAGGAAAGAAATTTCATAACTTTAGAATTTAGGGATGTCTAACAGAACCAGAGTTACGTTGGGCTTTGGAAATAATTAGAATGAGGGATTCAGTGATGTCAGGACTCTCTTCCTCTATTGTTTCTGCTTCTTTTGGCATATGTGCTCCTTCTTTGTCTATGGACCACTTTCTTCATTTGAGGTTCACATGGGAGAAAGTGGCAATTGTTAACATCTCTACAGATCGAGTTAAAAGCCAAACTGAGCTGAATAGTACAAGCTTGGGTCAGATGTCTATCCTTCAACAGGAGTAGGATCTCACATAGGAACATCTTAGCCCACAGCATGTGAATGGGAGAGGACCTTTTTGGAGAAAGTGAGGAACAGTTTCCTTCAAATTGGGTTTCTAGGAAGGCAATCATATAAATCATTTACTTCCATAGAGGCAGAAAGTATAGTTTTTGCCAACTAATGCAGCCTGAGGACTGTACTAATGAGATTTGGAGATGGTTTTCTCTCAATGTATCAGCAGATCTGTGTCTGCCCTAAACCCTAACAATGGTCCACAAAAAGGTCTATGCTTTGAGACTGCTAAGCAGGATTTCCAGGGACATTAACCATCACTTCTCCATCCTCTTCCTTTGAAGAGTGTAAGAATGATTAGTGTTCTAAGGAACGTAATTTGAAAAATCATTTAGCTCTGACATTTTATGGTTCTATTATTAAGTCTCCTATAGTGGCATCAGTTTTCATCCATCTGGTGGGATTTCAGAGGAATCTAAGCTTTATTTATGCTGCCCAGAATTACACTACTGGATCTCTATTTGTTTGTCTTAAGGCTAAGCCCTCTTTTCTTGGAAGTGCTCATTCATTGAGTCTTCCATCATTAATACATCAATATAAATGAGTTGACCAGATAATTTCCTTACACCAGGTTTCCTTAGAGGAGGAAGAGGAGAGAAAATTGGAAAGACATGTGAATATGGGCTTCCTAGCCTGTACATTGTACAAAAATTAGGGTCATGTTTTCTTTGTTTACTGCTGTATTGCTGACTTCTTGCACTGAGACTGACAGTTAGGGGGAATGCAATTGCAACTTGTTGAATGCATGATGAATTCACTTTACTTGGGAATATAATATATCTTCTCTGACTCCCAAATCTATGCTGCATAATGTTAGGGAACCAAGAATGAACTGATATTTGATATCAGTTGTTTTGTTTAATCCTCATGAGAATTCTGCAAACTAGTAGGGATTAATTATTCTTTCTCTCTGAGGTTCAGAGACTTGTTAAAATCTCATAGTAGGAAGTTGCAGAGATGGTATTTTGAACCCAGGCATTTTGGCTGTGCAGACTCCCTGAAGACTGCCACCCCATTGAATTGAAAAGTCAGTTCCTCTCATTTCCCAGAGTTAGAGAGAAAACACAATGAGTCCATGCAAGTTAATAAAGGGTTCAAAATGCTGTGCAAAATGAAAGATAATTATTAATATTGCTGGTTCATTCTGTCAAATGTTATTTTATTTTTCTTAATAAAAATTCACCTTTCCAAAATCCATTTCCTCCAAGAAGTTTGTTAAGTGCAAAAGACTAATAGTGCCTGAAGTCACTCACTAGCTAATTCAGACTCTTCCAAACTTCCAATAGGCTCATGCTACATGAGATGAAAGAGTTTTCAACTTGTGTATTTTATTTCCAAAGGCTTTCTGGGAAAAAGTTATACCTTTGTTTAGTTCATAGAAATGGTCACTACTCAATTAAAATCACTGTGTAGCAGAATAACAATAACACTGACAATTATATTTTGAATCACTTCTATGTTCATTGTGTTTTACAGTTTATAAAGTGCTGTAACTTCTAGTAACTCATTTCAAGGACTTGGTCTCCCACTCTCATACCTCGCTATCACCTTTCAATCCCCAAGACCAGCTGTGTCTTCACTTACCACATTTTTTTTTTCAAAAGTTTGTATCTTACTGTTGATCCAAACCAATGATGCCTGACCTGGTTTCGCAACACCCTGAAATACTTTTGCTCACTTTATTTCCTTCATCCTCTCCCTATACTTTTTACTAAAATCTTGCCTGTGTTCCAAAGCTTACTTCAAATTTCACCTTTGCTGTGAAATCTTTCATTCCACTTCAATCCACAAAACTCTTGTCTTCACAGAAGGCCTGGGCTACTTCTGACACTCACTTGCCACTTAGTAGAATATGCCTATTAGTATTTGTATTTTATATACGTTTTTCTTATCTGGCAAACAATTGATTTCCAATAAATGTTTATTGGTCATATTGATAAAGATCTTAATAATATACCATGATTGTTCTCAAATGAATGGAAATGCAATTTATTATTTTTCAATGAACAAATAGTTAATGTTTACTTTCAGTGAAGTATAGCATGTAATAGAGAGAGGCTTTGAATGTATAATGATAGACCTGATTTGGATCTCTAGGTCAGTCATATTTTAGCTATGTGAACTTGAATAAATAGTTTTATCTCACAATTTTTCATTAGTTTCCTCAACTGTCAAAAGAGGTCAGAAATAACTTCCTTGTACTGACTGATAGGTAGAACACTTTCAATAAATATTTTTGAAATATATAATCAATACTTTTTTCACAGTATGGGCATTACTGCTTGAATGATTTTGTCACTTCCATAATTTATGCTGAAATTTAATCTCCAGTGCTACAGCATTGGGCAGTGTGACCTTTGGGAGATGATTGAGTCATGAGGGCTTTACTCTTGTAAATGTGATTAGATGTCCTTATAGAAGGCTAAGAAAGCTGTGCTGAAAGGTGCCCATAGTCACAAAAAGAGAGGAAGAAGAGGAAGAAAGAAGAAAGAAAGAAAGAAAGAAAGAAAGAAAGAAAGAAGAAACCCTGCATGTCACCCACTTTCTGGTGGCTCAGGAAATTGAAACTCCAGAAGTAGCCTAAATATCCTTGGAAGTGTATAGTTAGAAGAAACAAGATTGACCGCTATGCATCATCAAGTTCTCCCTGACCACTGAATCTGCCATAAAGAAGATAGAAGACAACAACATGTTTGTGTTCAGTGTGGATGTCAAGGTCAATGAGCACCAGATCATTAGCTGTGAAGAAGCTCTACAACTGATATGGCCAAGGCCTATACTCTAATCAGGCCTGATGGATAGAGGAAGGCATGCTTGACTGACTCCTAATTTTGATACTTTGGATTATCAACAAAATTAGGATCATCTAAACTGAGTCCAGCTGGCTAATTCTAAAAATGCATTTTTTCACTATAAAAATGGGCATCAGAATACAGTGGAAGAATATATCCATTGTGTAATCAAGAAGACCTGGGCTCAAATTCACAATGCTGTTTTTTAACTGTACTTCCCTGATTAAGTTATTCAGTCTCTTTGAATATCATCTATAAAGATGAGAAAGGTAACACCCTTCTTTAATTAATACTTATTATGCACCTTCTATGTGCCTCACCCTGTGGTAGGTGCTAGAGACACAAGGGGAGGATGTTAGTTAGGAAAAACCAGCTGGTCTAACAAACACCTCCCAAAATTTCTGTGATTTAATGTAAGCTTATTTCTTGCTCTCATCAGGATCCAGTACATACATTTTCTGCTCAGTAGACAACATTTCTCCACACAGTATTCTTGGGATCCACAAGCCATTCTCAGGTAATGTTTCCTCAAATGTGGATACCCATTAAAATCTTCTAATGAGTTAAAAAATACTGAAACCTAGGTTTATACTTCCAGAGATTTGATTGGCTTGAGCTGCAGCAGAAGGTTCAAAAATGTTAATTTCCTGGGTGATTTTAACACATAATCAAGTTTGGAAACTGGTGTCTCTATGCCCAGGCAAGAAAAGTACAAAGAGAAGATAATGAAGGTTCATTTTCTGTTTCTTGTTTGTTTTGCTTTGTTTCAGATAAGGTCTTGTCATGTTGCCTGGGCTGGATTTGAGCACTTGGGTTCAAATGAGTCTGCTGTCTGTTTCCCAAATAGCTGTGACTACTGGCAAGTGCAACCATGCCAGTCTGTATCTGCTTTTTAACTATTGTGGCTGGGAAGTGACACGTATCACTTTTGTTCATAATACACTGGTAAGATCTGATTGTATGCCATGCTCCCTCTACCCAGATAGTAGGAGGGCTGATAAATATATTATCATATAGTATAAATATAGTATTTATAGGGTAAGCATTTCTCAGCAACAATTTTATAATTATAGAAATGTAATAACCAAATAGCCATTCACTTATATGAAATTGCAATTATGATAAAGAAACGAAGAAATTTACCTGTGCCTTGAGTGTATTATAGAGATTTGGAATGGGTAGTGAATCTAGGGAAAGTTTCCTTAATAAAATGACCATTGAGCTGAGATCTGAAGCCTTAGTAGGCAAGGCGATAATAGATGGGCAGAATGGTCCAAGCAAAGAGGATAGCATGTGAAAAAGCCCTGAAACTCACCAGAACATGGTTATTTCAAGAAACAATTAAGGTGATTTTTACACAGAAAATTATAACTGTAAAACATAATATAATTGCTATCATTTAAAATTATTTTTATTATTTATTTTCACACATTCTTTGGGTAACCTGCTACTCATTTCTTTTGTATTTATTTATGATTCATTAACAGTACAAGGGGGGTTCATATGAAAATTCCATACATGCATATAGGATATTTTGAGCAAGTTCACCCTCTCTATTGCATTCCCTTAACCCTCTCTCTCCATCCTCTGTTTTGAAAACAGTATTTGGTGGGTTTTTATGCTATCTCTATACATATAAATGTAACATACTCTGTACTGTACATTGGCCCTTCTGTACTGTCTCTATTTTATCTCCCATGAAACCCTGCCCCTCAGTGTCCCTTTCCTGCAGCTAATTTCTTTGGGGCTCAGGCAACACAACTTTTTTCCAAATTTGAAATGGAAAATGAATTAGGATTGTAGAACTTTGAAGGTAGAAAGAAATGAGTCAGAAACCAACTCAGGCCCTGCTTTCACAGTAAATAAAAAGCATACAAATTAATACTCGCTGACATTTTCTCTTAGCCATCATTTTTGAGGATGTTAAACTTTTTTCCTTTGCTTCCAGCTAGATAAGAAAGGTCCTGGTAATATACTTTATTCCTGCACACACACACACACACACACACACACACACACACACACACACACATTATTTCTTACCTGGCTTACACCATTGTGGCTTTGGCTTCACAACAAAATCCAGGATAATAACTACCTTTTCAAGAACGGAGACTACCAGAGAGCAGATCTCTTTGGGTATGAAAAATTACAAACAAATGAATGTCTACCCTATGGAATTTAGTTTACAAAGCTCATTTTAGGGCATCATTTGTGAGTGCTTTCTTGGGGTAGGCAAAGTCAAGTCAATGCAGTGCAAAATGCCTGTAATCTACCTACTGACTCTTTCTTTGGATACTCAAATTAGAAAAATGTTTATATATTACAGAGAGATACAGAGCTAGAGCTAGAGACAGAATGATCTGTGTTTTCATTACAGGTGAGGCGATCTTGCATACCTTTGGTGGTAGTCACCAACCACAGGAACTTGGCAGTTCTAGATGTGAGTGCTTTATACATTCTCTTGGCATAGTGTCTGTTTACCTCTAGAAGTAAGAATGAGGATCACGTGACTGACATAATCCTAGAAAATTAAATCTAGGATGGGAGAGATTGATAATCTTTTAGAAGGTCAATTGGACCAATATATAGCTTGGGACTCTGAGGCCCAGAGATAGAAAAGAATGACTGTAGTAAGTCTAAAGCAGGATGTTGGAATACGAAATCCTGTCTCATATCCCACTCCTCACTTGTGATTGGTGCTCTTTCTGTTACATCTTACTAAATGGCAATTGAATTTCTTCAGTACCAAAATGACTGTTTTCAACTCTCTATTTCAACCACTTGATTCTTAGATCCTTTCAATCAATATTTATTGAGTGTGGACTATGTGAAGTGCTTAGGATGTAGCAATAAATAAAGCATCTTGGTTTGCTTTCAAGCAACTCAAGCCAAGTGGGGAATAGTTGGGGAAACAAACATTACAACACTTGTGTGATAAAGGTTATAGGGCATGAACAGAGTACTATGGAAAGACAGAGGAGAGGGAGTAGCCAGAAGTCAGGAAAGGTATCTTAGAGAAAATGATGACTGATCTTGTTCTTAAAGAATGATCCAGTTCACCAGAAAAGGGCAGAAGAAAGGGGTCAACTGGGGATATGGGCTTTAAATTGGTGAACAATGAATTTTGCATGACTAGAACACAGAATGAGTGGAGAATAAAAATGTTGGTTACAGCAGTTTATAGAGAGCTAAACCAATTAATTCAAGCTTTATTCAATAGGCTTCTGGGAAGATCATTACACTTTCAGGTAAAGCTGTGATATAGATTTGTTTATTCATTTGCCTACTGACGGGATTCCAAAGGATCTTTCTTTTTTAATTAAAAAAATTTAGTTGAGACAGTAATCGCATATATTTATGGGGTACCAAGTTCATTTTGATACATGTATATACTATGCAGTGATCAAATAAGGGTAATTAACATGTTTAGCACCTCAAACATTCATCATTTGTCTGTAGTGAGACTATTCAAAATTCTATCTTCTAACCAGGCATCTGATGGCACTCATCTGTAATCCCAGAATTGGGGATTACAATCATAAATTCCTATCACAAGTTCCTGGCCAGCCTGGGCTACATAGTGATACCTTGTTTCAGAAAGTCAAAAAATCAAGCACTCCCTCCAAATAAAAATCAAAAACCCATCTTCTACATATTTTAAAACACACATTACATTGTTAACTATGGTCACCCTGCTGTGTTATAGAATATCAGAATTTATACTCTTATCTTATTTTTACTTTGCATCTATTGACTAACCTTTTCTCATCCCTCCCTTCTCCCTACTCACCTCTGGTAAGTATTCTTTGCTTCTATGAGAATAGCCTTTAAGATTCCACATGTAAGCGAGATGACGTGGTATTTGCCTTTCTATACCTGACTTATGTCACTTATAATTATCTACAGTTCCACTCAGTTTGTTGCAGATCATAGACTTTCATTGTCTATGAATGAAATTTTACTCTGTATTGTGCATATGTATCACATATTCTTTATGAGTTCATCAGTTTGATGGACACTTTGTTTCCATTTTTTGGCTATTGTGAATAGTGCTACAATGATCATGGGAGTACAGGTATCTCTTTGACTTGCAGATTTCATTTCCTTTGGATATATACTTAGTAATGGGATTTCTGGATCACATGGTACTTCTAATTTTAATTTTCGAGAAACTTCTATACTGTTCTCCATAATGGCTATACTAATTTTCATTCTTATCAATGGTATGCATATGTTCCCTTTTCTTTACATCCTCACCAGCAGTTATCTTCTGAATTTTTGATAGTAGCCAGTCTAACAGATGGGAGGTAATATTGCATTGTAGTTTTGATTTGCATTTTTGTGATGTTTAGTGGTATTGACCATTTTTCATGTATCTGTTGTCCATTTGTGTGTCTTTTTTGAAAAAGTTATTAAGGTCTATTTTTAATTTGATTTTTTATTTGCTATTGAGTAATTTGAGCTCTTCTTTATTTATACTGGATATTAACACCTTGTTAGACGTATGTTTGCAACTTCTTTCTTCCATTCCATCTCTATGCTATGCAGGTATTTTGGGTTGATTCTGTACTTAAAAGTTCTCCCTACTAACTTTAGAATGTAAATTAGGGTCCTTAATGTAACACTCAAGACTCCCACGAGTAGACCGTCATCCATCTTATTCTCCAGCTTCACCTCCTACTCCTACAAACCTTGAATTCAAAGCTTTAGAATCCTGAATAGTAGTTCCTTGAGCATAGAATGCTTTTAGATACTCCTTGCCTTTGCTCTTGCTGTTTTTTCTTTGGCATTTATTTCTCACTATTTCCCCCCTATCTAACTCCTTTGAACTTTACCTGATGACCCCTCATACAGGAAATCTTCTTTGATGCCCCTTGGTTGGATTGGTTGCTTCTCCCCAGTGCTTTCAAGGCATGTAGTTCTCATCTCTAGCCTATCATTAATCACATTGTATTGAAACCATCTGTTTATGCCTCTGGCTTTTTAAACAGGCTACAAGGTCCTAAAAAGCAGGGATTAGGCCTCATTACACTTTGTACCCCAGTTCTTCATAATGGCCTGGCACAGAGTGATTGACTTAGTAAATGCATGTTGAATTGGACTGAGACTTGGCTAGTTTGAAGCTTTTGGTAGCCTATTAAGTTCTTTTGGCTCTTTGAAATCAATTCAGGTCTCCAATGTCCCAGAGCCAAGCGCCAAAGTCAATATAAGACCTCAAGCCATGCCTGAGAAGCTTCTGCAATCAGATCATTTTAAGAGTAAACTGATTATGATTAAGGTCATCTGGCAGCCTGACACAGATAAAAGCCAGAAGCTGAAGAAATGCCTTCTCTACCCCATCCTTTGCTAAGGACACAATTGCTAAGATGGGTTGGTTAAGGCAGGCCCACAGCCTATCCAGGAAGCAGGTTATGGAGTTAATGGAGATGTTCTCAGTTTCAGACTTGGGCTGAAGCTAGAGCCCCAAGCCAAGCCCGAAGCAGCTTACACTACTTCAGCTCCCTGCTCTCAAGGTACTGTAGCAAAGGCTTATGTCCGTTCTCAGCAGGCCATAGTTATACTTGATGTGAAATTAGAGACTTAGATGTCCTACAAGTGCTTTTCAGAAGTTCTGGAGAAAATAAGAACCAGCTTCTTTCTTTCCTCACAACTCCTACTTGTAGCTAGGGCCTTCACAGAATCAGAGTAACTGGATAGAAAATGATAATAAAATCAGTCATCTTGTCCTAGAAACCAAATGTATCTGTGAAACTATTGTAATGTTTAGTTTTTTAACCTCTGCTTTTTTTCTAGATTTTAGTAAGATAGGTTTCTGTGCATAGATAAAATTGAAATGCTGACCCCAGACAAGATATTCTCAAACATGCTTCTCTTTATAGTATGAAGTGCTTCTTTGCTAAGGATCATGTTCAGAGCATGGTGTGGATAAGTGGGGTTGGAGGGGGAGGGTACAGAAGGGCAGAGAGATGAAACAGGCAGCACTTTTCTTCCCAGGTAATCCAGGCATTCAGTACCAAAGCCAGGCAAAATCCCATCAGATATTACAGCTTCTTTCTTTGACTTTTGCTATTTCACAAAAAGGAAAGTATCACAAATCTGTCAAAGATCACATTGTATAATGGTGGCAGTTCTAAGAGGAAGCCCAGACTTCACAATTCTCTGTTTTACCTACATCCAGTGTTTTCTCTATCCACCAAAGATTTCATCTTCAAAGTATATTTTATAAATATTAACCAGTGAAGGCTCCAACCTAATCATGTGGTTTGAAAGCAGCAGTCATGCACTGATCTGGTGAGTAAATTTGAGGCGGCAACAAGCCAAGATGGACTGTTAATTTTGGTCAAAAACATGCAGGTCTTTATCAGGAGAAGTCAATGAAGATCACAGAAATAGTATTCTTGCAAAAGACTGACCAAAGGTCAGAGGTCATCTGTATCTAGGCAGTTAGCTCCTAACTTAGTAAAGTCCTCTAATGGTTCTTTACTGTCATTGGGTGGCTTTTATTTTCCATTTTTGCAGCATTCTACTATGTCATATGTAATCATCAATCATATAATATAACAACCATTAAACCTATCCAGTTTTCAGATGAAGGAGAGTTTGAATTTGTGACTCAACAATATTTAATAGCCTCTGTTTAAACAGGGAACAGGGATAGCTTTATAGGCAAGTATCCTATGTAGTTACACTGAGCCCCATGATTAGGAGGACCCAGGCATGAATTTCATGATCTGCTATCTTTATCAAAAAGTTAATATTTTAAAATTAGAAATCCCACATTCTCATTTTGAACAGGGCTCTAGGCAACATACATACCCAGTCCTGGTAGCTTTGTACCCTCCCCAACCCTTTACATCTTTGCTTTCCCAAAAAATACCATGCCAACCTGAGCCCATCTAGCATGGGAATTATAGGAAATATTATAAGACTTTAAAGACACGTCGGAAGACATTGAAAATCTGAAGCTCCTCTCCCAGATAGAGCGCTGCAGAGAGAACAGGTGTTGATCATTTCAATTTAGGCACAGCTTAGGGTAGTTATGGCCAGATATGAGGATCTATAAAAAACTACTCTAGTGTTTCAGACTTAACCTCTAGTCAGTCCCATTTTGAACTCCTCTAGCAAGTCCCATTTTGAACTACTCAGGTACACATTGAAGCATGAGAAATACCTAAGTGCTAAGCTCCTGGGGCTCTCCAGTCCTGTGAAAAATATATACAACTCTTTCCCCTTTGTACTTTGATTAGTGGGAAAATTTCTAGAAACTGATGCTGGCAAAGCTTTGGGGTGGTACAGGAAGCAAAACCCAACCCAGCTCACTCTTTTCACAGCTGTCTTGGCCCCTGACAGCTGCAAAAATTTGTTTTCGTGAAGTATGCAGATCCGATTCCAAATAATCCTTAAAAGAAACAGGGCCCTGGAAAGCCAGTTGCATAGTATTTAGCTCCTGACCGCAAGCCTTCTTGATACTCATAGTTCTTCATCAGACACCGTTCATACTATACCTGACAGTTAAACTGGTTCTGCTTGGCTTGTTTGCTAGAGTAACAAAACAGCAGCAGGAAGATTTCCAGGCAAGGCACAATTAACTACTGTGAAGGTTTGAAGGCATTATTCCCTGCAAGTGGACTATAGACTTAGGCTTTGGGCAGGAGAAGAGGAGAGCCAGCCAGTACTTTCACAGCTTTCATTTTTATCTGCCTTAATTAGCAGTTTTTCTATGTATAAACGTGTCCTAGATAACTTTGAGTGGCTTTTGTGGCTATGGAACTCTGATTGATAAATGATAAACCTGAGATAACATAACGTGGCTTGAGAAGTCCCTGAATCCACACCCAAACTTTTCTGTTTGGGTTCCAAGCCATATCCTTATCATTTTAGGAGCTCTAGTGTGTACTGGGGGATCTAGGAGACATGAGGAAGTAGTAATCTTGTACCACCCCATAATTCCTACTGTCATTAGGAATGCCTGGGAACTACCTGCTCCTGGATATTATGCTTATAAGAAGGCAGGAATCCAGGTTGGGTACTCAGAGCTTTAGTGTCTTAACATCAAGTGAAAAATGGACATTAACTTCCAAACTTGGTGGGTCCCGGAGGGCCACTGATTTTGTCTTGGCAGACTTCGGCCAAATGTCATCTTTTGGCATTCTTGGCAAATAACTTCACTTAGTACCAACTCTGCATATGATACATTGTCAGATCTTGGTCAGGGTATTTCTCATTTCTTGGTCTTTGTTTATTACCTGGAAACCTCTTCCTAGCATATGAGAATAGTTATGCAAGAAATTTTATTTCTTAATATCTAAATGCAAAGTACCTTTTGGTATATAGGAATGTGAATACAAAACAGAGTTGAGGCAAGAGCAGTGGAAAGAGTTCAGTTTAAATCTTTTACTGTTGGGTCTTGGATAAGTCTCTTCCCATCTTAATATTGGAATAGGATGGGATCATGCTGAATTAGAAAATCTGTAAGGACCTCACAATATGGGCATTCTATAATTTTGTGCAATAATGTTAATGAAGAAAGGATATCATGAAATTCATGTATATGAATAATTATGGAAAGGCATATATGTGAGCACTGCCTAGAATTAGAGGAGAATCTAGACAGATTTAAATAACTCTATTAAAAGTAGTTGAGATTTTTTCCACTGAGGCATACAGTAATATTAAAAATAATAAAAATTTAATATGTATGGGCAGATTTGTAAAGGCTTACTCAGTTATGATATTCTAGGATTTAATCTTATAGTACATTTCTTTGGTAAAATATGAGTGCTCTTTCTGTATATACATCTATATGCCTCTTCTACCTTGAAATATCTTTATTGTAGGATTTGTAATAAAACTTTTAACCTTGAAAATTGGCATTTTTTCACCATCTCTATCAATAAGGAAATGCAAATTAAAACCACACTAAGATTCCACCTCACCCCTGTTAGAATAGCCATCATTAGCAACACCACCAGAGAGGATTCCAAGATGGCAGCTAGAGGTAGGAAGCAGAAAGCGACCCTCCTATAGTGAAATCTTGGAGACACTGGAGACACACTTTGCAGGCATAATCACTGAGAAAAGGCATAACTTTGACCCCTCCACATCTCCAGCCAGTGCAGAGAATCTCCACTTCACGTTAAACGGAGAAACGAGGAGGGCCCCTGGGGCCGCCAGTGGCCGGCGCCCATATGGCTTGGGAAGATGCGGACCAGGTGAGCTTTGCGGTACTGCGGTAGCCCCACAGACAAGACTGGGCCAGAGCAGCATAGCCCCCTGGACAGACTGACTTCCATCCGGGAAAAAAAAAAGAGAAACTGAGTAATAAGCAATAAGAACAGTTAAGACACGCTGGAAAGAGGGTGGGGCGCCCTGAGCGCTGAAGATTGGGGGAAGGGAATCCTTCCCGGAACTGTAAATAAACAAGCCAGGCAGGCCAGAGAGCCTCTGGCGGGAGCGGGGCGTGCGCCCAGCAACCAGGAGTGGGGAAGCTTGTGAGAGTGGAGGAGGGAGGAAAACTCCACAGGAGAGGAGGGAAGACCCACTTCCCACGTGAACTGTAAACAAACATGGCGGCCAGCAGGAGCAGCAGCACCGCCCAGTAAGCAGGAGCAGGAAAGCTTCTGAAAGTGGCAGTGGGAGGAAAACTTCAGAGGAGGGGGGGAAGACCCACCTCCCACATGAACTGTAACACGCAGGCCTGACAACGCGGGGGCAGTGTCACCTTTCCCAGTGCTTGGAAAGGGGAAAGCCTGTAGCAGAGGCTCCCGCACAGGAGAACTCTGAGCAAACAAAGCCTGTGGGACCAGGTGAGTGCTAGCTCACCCCAGAGATCTGCATAAATAACGCCGCCAGCTACAGGCTGAGAGAAGTGGGCAGGCAAGCCACAGTTGCAGATACCACTCTCAGAACTGTCTCCAGACGCTTTTTTTTCTTTTTCTCCCTACCTTTGATGAGAGAACAACCGAATTACACCTGCAAGCCGAAAAACTTACTGAAACTGTATTGCATTTGAACTGGGGACACTTGGTGGGGCTTTTGTGTGTGTGTGTGTGTGTGTGTGTGTGTGTGTGAGTGTGTAGTTTTGTTCTACTTTATGCATCCCCTTTGATGAGACAACTACAGAACAACATCTGAGGCACCAACTCCAGGACTAGAGATTGAGACGGACACCCAAATTATTAAGACTGAAACTGCATTGCATATAAACTTGGAAGTCTTTTTGGTTTTTTTTTTTTAATCTTCTATTTTCCATTTTATTTTAATTCATTTTTATATATAGATATTACTTTCATTTGCTTATTTTTTTTTATCTTTGATTTTCAATCCTCTCTCTGTCTCTCTAATGTCTGTTCAGCTTACTGTCGATTAGTACACTAACACTCCCTGTTTATACCTTTGAAACTCTCTTGTCTGATACCTTGTTCTGCTTTTTCCCTCTTGTCTGTATATTTGTTTTCCCCTTTTCTTTAACTTCTTGCTTTCCATCTCAGCTCACTCTTCCATTCTAAATATTACCATTGTTATTATTACAAGCTAGAAAATACTTAATTGCACACAGTACAGGGACAGTAACAACACCAAGGACAATGACGGGAAGACAGAAAAAACAGGGAAACCAGTTTCCCCACAGCAAAAAATTAGTACAGGAACCAGAGGGGAATGAAGAGAACAGAAACTCAGATCCAGACTCCAACAAAATGAAAATAAACTATGCCAAAGGACCCAATGAAGCCCACAAGAATAATTTAAAAGAAGACATACTACAAGTACTCAATGAGAATTTTATAGACATGATACTGGATATGATCAAACAAAATGTACAGGAGACACTCAAGAAATTCCAAGACAATAAAAATGAGAATTTGAAAAAGCAAAAGAAGAAATAAAGGAAACCATAGAAGCACTGTATAAACACCAAAGTGGAAGAGAGAACACAATGAATAAATGGATAAATGAACTCAGGACAAAAATAGACAACAATAAAGAAGAAAATTGCCAGGATATGGAAAACCTCAGAAAAAAGAATGAAACAGAACTGCAAAACAAAACGGAAGGCCAATCCAGCAGAATAGAACAAACAGAAGACAGAATCTCAGAACTTGAAGATGAAATGGTAATTAAAGGAAAAACCGAAGAACTATTAATTAAACAACTCAAGACCTGTGAAAAGAAAATGCAAGAACTCACTGACTCCATCAAAAGAAAAAACTTGAGAATCATGGGCATCGAAGAAGGAGAAGAGGTGCAAGCGAAGGGAATGCGTAATATATTCAACAAAATAATAACAGAAAATTTCCCAAATCTAGAGAAAGATATTCCCATACAGATGCAAGAGGCCTCCAGGACACCAAACAGACCAGATCAAAATAGAACTACTCCACGACATATCATCATTAAAACAACAAGTTCAGAAACTAAGGAAAGAATATTGAAGGCTGTAAGAGAGAAAAAACAAGTAACATACAAAGGTAAACCCATCAAAATCACAGCAGACTTCTCAACAGAAACATTAAAAGCAAGAAGAGCGTGGGGTGAGATCTTCCGGGCACTGAATGAAAATAACTTCAACCCCAGGATACTCTACCCAGCAAAACTATCATTCAAAATAGATGGAGAAATAAAAGTCTTCCATGATAAGCAGAAACTAAAACAATATGTGACCACAAAGCCACCATTACAAAAGATTCTGCAAGGATCCTGCACACAGAAAGTGACACCCAACTTAACCATGAAAAGGCAGGCAGCACCAAACCACAGGATAAGAAAAAGCAAGACAGTAGAGAGTAACATCAAGTTAGGTACACACAATCAAACCTTCAAACAACTAAGACAACTAAATGGCAGGAATCACCACATACCTATCAGTACTAACGCTTAATGTTAATGGACTTAATTCACCCATCAAAAGACACCGTTTGACAAAATGGATTAAAAAAGAAGATCCAACAATTTGTTGCTTACAGGAGACTCATCTCACCAACAGAAATAAGCATATGCTTAGGATGAAAGGCTGGAAGAAGATTTACCAAGCCAATGGCCCCCGAAAACAAGCAGGAGTAGCAATACTTATCTCTGACAAAGTAGACTTCAAACCTACATTGATCAAACGAGATAAAGAAGGACATTCCATACTAATAAAAGGGGAAATAGACCAAAAGGAAATAATAATCATCAATCTGTACGCACCCAATGTCAACGCACCCAATTTCATCAAACATACCCTGAAAGACCTAAAAGCATATATAAACGCCAACACAGTGGTTGTGGGAGACTTTAACACTCCATTATCATCAATAGATAGGTCATCCAAACAAAAACTCAATAAAGAAATCCAAGATCTAAAATATGCAATAGATCAAGAGGACCTAGTAGATGTCTACAGAGCATTTCATCCAACCTCTACACAATATACATTCTTCTCAGCAGCCCATGGAACCTTCTCCAAAATAGATCATATCCTAGGGCACAAAGCAAGCCTCAGCAAATATAAGAAAATAGAAATTATACCATGCATACTATCTGACCACAATGCAGTAAAAGTAGAACTCAACAACAAAAGTAAAGACAAAAAACATGCAAACAGCTGGAAACTAAATAACTCATTACTTAATGAAGAATGGATCATCGATGCAATAAAAGAGGAAATTAAAAAGTTCCTGGAAGTCAATGAAAATGAAAACACAACCTACCGGAACCTATGGGACACAGCTAAGGCAGTCTTAAGAGGAAAATTTATAGCCATGAGTGCATATATTAAAAAGATTGAAAGATCCCAAATCAATGACCTAATGATACATCTCAAACTCCTAGAAAAACAAGAACAAGCAAATCCCAAAACAAATAGAAGGAGAGAAATAATAAAAATAAGAGCTGAAGTCAATGAAATAGAAACCAAAAAAACCATACAAAGAATTAATGAAACAAAAAGTTGGTTCTTTGAAAAAATAAACAAGATCCATAGACCCTTGGCAAACCTGACTAAAATGATTAGAGAAAAAACCCAAATTAGTAGAATTAGGAATGCAAAAGGGGAGATAACAACAAACACCATGGAAGTCCAGGAAATCATCAGAGACTACTTTGAGAACCTATATTCAAATAAATTTGAAAATCTAAAAGAAATGGACAGATTTCTAGATACATATGATCACCCAAAACTGAACCAAGAGGAAATTAATCACCTGAATAGACCTATAACACAAAATGAAATTGAAGCAGCAATCAAGAGTCTCCCCAAAAAGAAAAGTCCAGGACCTGATGGATTCTCTGCTGAATTCTATCAGACCTTTAAAGAAGAACTGATACCAACCCTCCTTAAACTGTTCCACGAAATAGAAAGGGAAGGAAAACTGCCAAACACATTTTATGAAGCCAGTATTACACTTATCCCAAAACCAGGCAAAGACACCTCCAAAAAGGAGAACTATAGGCCAATCTCCTTAATGAACATTGATGCAAAAATCCTCAACAAAATAATGGCAAACTAAATCCGAATTCAGCAACACATCAAAAAGATTATTCACCAAAACCAAGTAGGCTTCATCCCAGGGATGCAGGGGTGGTTCAACATACAAAAATCAGTAAATGTAATAAACCACATTAACAGAAGCAAAGACAAAAACCACTTGATCATCTCAATAGATGCAGAAAAAGCCTTTGATAAGATCCAACACCATTTCATGATAAAAGCTCTAAGAAAGCTAGGAATAGAAGGAAAGTTCCTCAACATTATAAAAGCTATATATGACAAACCTACAGCCAGCATTATACTTAACGGAGAAAAACTAAAAGCATTCCCTCTAAAATCAGGAACCAGACAAGGATGCCCACTACCTCCACTCCTATTCAACATAGTACTGGAATTCCTAGCCAGAGCAATTAGGCAAGAATAAGGAATAAAAGGAATACAAATAGGTAAAGAAACTGTCAAAATATCCCTATTTGCAGACGACATGATCCTATACCTTAAAGACCCAAAAAACTCTACTCAGAAGCTTCTAGACATCATAAATAGCTATAGCAAGGTAGCAGGATATAAAATCAACATAGAAAAATCATTAGCATTTCTATACACTAACAATGAGCAAACGGAAAAAGAATGTATGAAAACAATTCCATTTACAATAGCCTCAAAAAAAATCAAATACCTAGGTGTAAACCTAACAAAAGATGTGAAAGACCACTACAAGGAAAACTACACACTTCTGAAGAAAGAGATTGAGGAAGACTATAGAAAGTGGAGAGATCTCCCATGCTCATGGATTGGTAGAATCAACATAGTAAAAATGTTGATACTCCCCAAAGTAATCTACATGTTTAATGCAATTCCCATCAAAATTCCAATGACATTCATTAAAGAGATTGAAAAATCTACTGTTAAATTTATATGGAAACACAAGAGGCCACGAATAGTCAAGGCAATACTCAGTTAAAAGAACAATGCAGGAGGTATCACAATACCTGACTTCAAACTATATTACAAAGCAATAACAATAAAAACAGCATGGTACTGGCACAAAAACAGACATGAAGACCAGTGGAACAGAATAGAGGATCCAGATATGAAGCCACACAACTATAGGCAACTTATCTTTGACAAAGGAGCTAAAAATATACGGTGGAGAAATAGCAGCCTCTTCAACAAAAACTGCTGGGAAAACTGGTTAGCAGTCTGCAAAAAACTGAAACTAGATCCATGTATATCACCCTATACCAAGATTAACTCAAAATGGATCAAGGATCTTAATATCAGACCCCAAACTCTTAAGTTGATACAAGAAAGAGTAGGAAATACTCTGGAGTTAGTAGGTATAGGTAAGAACTTTCTCAATGAAACCCCAGCAGCACAGCAGCTAAGAGATAGCATAGATAAATGGGACCTCACAAAACTAAAAAGCTTCTGTTCATCGAAAGAAATGGTCTCTAAACTGAAGAGAACACCCACAGAGTGGGAGAAAATATTTGCCAACTATACATCAGACAAAGGACTGATAACCAGAATATACAGGGAACTTAAAAAACTAAATTCTCCCAAAACTAATGAACCAATAAAGAAATGGGCACGTGAACTAAACAGAACTTTCTCAAAAGAAGAAATTCAAATGGCCAGAAAACACATGAAAAAATGCTCACCATCTCTAGCAGTAAAGGAAATGCAAATTAAAACCACGCTAAGATTCCACCTCACCCCTGTTAGAATAGCCATCATCAGCAACACCACCAACAATAGGTGTTGGCAAGGATGTGGGGAAAAAGGAACCCTCTTACACTGTTGGTGGGAATGTAGACTAGTACAACCACTCTGGAAAAATTTTGTAGGCTACTTAAAAAGCTGGACATCAATCTACCATTTGATCCAGCAATACCACTGTTGGGGATATACCCAAAAGACTTTTACTCCAGAGGCACCTGCACATCCATGTTTATTGCGGCACTATTCACAATAGCCAAGTTATGGAAACAGCCAAGATGCCCCAGCACTGACGAATGGATTAAGAAAATGTGCTATCTATACACAATGGAATTTTATGCAGCCATGAAGAAGAACGAAATGTTATCATTCGCTGGTAAATGGATGGAATTGGAGAACATCATTCTAAGTGAGGTTAGCCTGGCCCAAAAGACCAAAAATCGTATGTTCTCCCTCATATGTGGACATTAGATCAAGAGCAAACACAACAAGGGGATTGAACTTTGATCACAAGATAAAATCGAGTGCACACAAGGGAGATATGAAGATAGTTAAGACACCTAAAAAATTAGATAGCATTTGCTGCCTTCAACGCAGAGAAACTAAAGCAGATACCTTAAAAGCAACTGAGGCCAATAGGAGAAGGGGACCAGGAACTAGAGAAAAGGTTAGATCAAAAAGAATTAACCTAGAAGGTAACACACATGCACAGGCAATTAATGTGAGTCAACTCCCTGTATAGCTATCCTTATCTCAACTAGCAAAAACTCTTGTTCCTTCCTATTATTGCTTATACTCTCTCTTCTACAAAATTAGAGATAAGGGCAAAATAGTTTCTGCCAGGTGTTGAGGGGGTGGTGGGGAGATGGAGGGGGCAGAGTCGGTGGTAAGGGAGGGGGTGGGAGCAGGGGGGAGAAATGACCCAAGTATTGTATGCACATATGAATAATAAAAAAAAATTAAAAAAAAAAACAAAAAACCCAGTACCGGCAAAAAAAAAAAAATTGGCATTTTTTTTCCTTAAAGGGCTCAATAATGAATTCTTTAGACTTTGCAGGAGATGTAGTCCATTTCAAATACTCAGCTTTGCCAATGTAGTAAAAAACGTGTTAGAGAAAATACATAAAGAAACGAATATGACTGTGTTCCAATGAAACTTTACGTATAAAAACAGGTTGTGTCTGTAGGTTTCCAATCCTTGAAGTAGTTAATAAAAATTATAGAATAGTTAGCAAAATGTTTAAAACTTATAAATACCATGAGTGTCTTTGAGATTTAAAGATTCAAAAGAAAAACTATCATAAATGTATATTTTTATATACAATTTAACATTGTAATCAAGTCTTTTCTAACAAAATTTCCCAATAGCTACAGTGTGCAATTTATGGTAAGGTTTACACACTCATATCTAGATTGCTGATCATGACCCTCTGTTACTGTAGACTGTAGCACATTTGAGTAACACAGATTTCCAAGTAGAAGCTGAAAGAAAAAACATTTCATAAATGCCCTTGGTATCTCCTGATACTCATTCAGGGAAATCATCAATACTTTTGATAAGAAGTTCACCCGGTCAAACTAAGAAGTGACTTGTGAATTTACCCCACAATTTGTTGAAATGGGATTGTTGATTTATTTAAGCATCTATGTGTCACCAAAGTTCTGTGCCACTTTGAGTGTGGAAGATAGTTGATATGTAGTTAAGAAGATGTGGTTTATATTATAAAATATTTGAATTTCTGGAACATTTTAAGGATTTACAGAGAAATCAGGAAAGACTAGTAGCAATCAAAATTTTCCTGAATTACTACAGTCTTTAAATTTTGCTTTATATTGTGTTATCCTTTTCAATAGACTATAGGTTCTTTGAAAACAAGGATGGTGTCTAATGCTTCTTTTATACTTAACACAGTGACTAGCACTGTATTAAACACATGGTGGGTGGTCAGTCATTATTTTTTATTGAATACCCAAATAAGCCCACTACCTGGCACATAGGTGAGGTTCTCAACAATAAATTGGATCAAGTGGAAGTCAGATTATCAGGGTTGGAAGACCACATAGATGAATTAGAAAGATGAGAATGTTCAGACAGTGCTAAGAAAATAGGAGAAATTATGAACATAATATGCATGAACTTTGGGATACAATTAAAGCACTAAACTTATGCATTTTGGCATAATCAGAGGCAACTAGAGTGAAATTAATGACATAGAAAATCTATTCAGTAAAAAAAGTAGCACAAAATTTCCCAAAATTTTAGGAAGATATGAATATCCAGGTACAGGGGAAATTTAGAACCTCAAACAGACGTGATCAAAAAGAACTTCCCCATGTCACATTGTAGTTAAAATGCCATGAGTACAGAACAAAGAAAGAACATTGAAAACTGTGAGAAGTGCCAAGTTACTTACAATGGCAAACCCATCAGATTAATAGATTTCTCAGTAGAAACTCCAATGGTCAGGAAGGCATGGAATAATACATTTCAAGCCTTAAATAAAACAACTGCCTACATGGATTACTACAGCCAGCAAAGTTATCCTTTAGTATTGAAGGAGAAATAAACATCTCTGAGATGAGCACAAACTAAGGCAATTCATTAACACCAAGCTAGCATTGAAGAAGATACTTAAAATAATCCTACACACAGAAAAGTAAACAAAAGCATGAGTGCAAAGGAAAGAATAGATCTCACTAGAAGAGTAGATAAGCAAATGAGACTTGGGAAAGAATCAGACATTAGGCAAAACAAGAAAATGACAGGAACTGGTACATACATTTCAATGATAAACCTGAATGTAAGTAGTATTAATTCTCCAATTTAAAAGGTATAGACTGAATGGTTTGATTAATAAACCAAACCCAACTATTTTCTTCCAGTAAGAAACTTACATCTATTGTAAACACATATGCAAATATCACAATAAAAATTTAAATAAAATGGTAAATGGAAAAAAAGAAACTTACCTCTTTGGTAAAGACATATACAGACAAAAAGTGAAAGAATGGAAAACAATATTCCAGGTAAATGGAAACCAAAAGTGAGAAGTAGCTATATTTATATCCAAGAAAAAAGACCTTAGGCCAAAATTAGTACGAAATGTCAAAGAAGATCACTACATATTGATTAAGGGAACAAGCAATAAAGAGGAAATAATGATTATAAATATGTAGGTATGGAATATGGCTGCATCCAATTTTGTAAAAATCACTATTGGACATAGATACATAGAACTCAATGCAATGATAAAGAGTTACTTCAATACCTACTCTCCCCAACAAATAGGTCATCCAGACAAAAATTCAACAAAAATACAAAAATACTACATAATCAAACATACAACAGACATCTGCAGAATATTCAATTCAATGGCTGAAGACTCCACATTCTTCTTAGCAACTCATAGAACTTTCTCAAAAATAGATTGTATCTGAGGACATAAAGTGACTCTTAAAAAATACAAAAATTGAAATAATTTCTTGCATATTATCAGATCATAATGGAGTAAAAGTAGAAATTACCAAGAGAAACCGCAGTAATTAAACAAACACACGGAGATTAACAATGCACTTTTGAATGATCATTGAGTCCTTGAAGAAATCAGGAGAAAAAATTTTTAAATTCCTAGAATCAGATGAAAATGGGAATACAACATATCAGAATCTGTGGAAGACAGTTTGCAACTTTGAGTGCCTATATTAAAAAAAAACAGACAGAGATCTCAAGTAAATAACATAATGATACATCTTAAGGTCTTAAACAAACAAGAAGAAACCAAATCCCAAACCAACAGAAAGGAAGAAATTGAGCCAAGAAGATATATTAACCTAAATATATCTAGAATGAGCAATAGTATTGATACAGTAGTAAAGAATTTCCCAAAAAACAAAAGCCAAGGACCAAGGATTTATTGCTGAATTCTACCAGACCTTTAAAGAACACCAATGTTCCTCAAACTATTCCATAAGAATAGAAAGGGAAGGCATGCTTCCAAACTCATCTTGTATTACTCTAACACCAAAACCAGATAAAGATAATCAGAAGAAAACTATGGAGCAATATCTTTGATGAACATAGATGCAAAAATTCTCAATAAAATACTGGAAAACCAAATTCAGCAGTGCATTAAAAGAATCACCACGATCAAGTTAGTTTCATTCCAAAGATGTAGGGATGGTTCAACAAATGCAAATCACTAGATGTAATAGAGCACATAAATAAAATCAGGGAAAAAATAACAGGATAATCTCAATAGATGCAGGAAAAGGCTAAAAAAATTCAATAACTCTTCATGATAAAAACAATGAAAAAACCAGGAATAGAAGGATCATAGTTCAAAATGATAAAGGCTATATAAGACAAAGCTGTAGGCAACACTACAGTAGATGTGAAAAACCTGAAAGCATTTCCTATACAATCAGGAATTCAAGACAAGATTGTCTAATCTCACTACTCTTATTCCATATCATTAAAATCTTAGGCAGAGTGAGAATAGGAAGGAAAAAAGTCAAATTATCCTGATTTACAGATGATATGATCCTATACTTAAAAGACCCAAAAGACTCTACCGAAGATCTTAGATCTGAGTCTAAAAACAACTTTCAGGAAAGTAGTAGACTATAAAATCATCATACAAAAATCAGTAGTGTTTCTATATACTAATAATGAGGAAAACAATTCCATTCACTATAGCCTTATAAATACTTAGGAATAAATCTAATCAAGGAGTCGAAAGACCTCTAAAATGAAACTATAAAATACTGAAGAAAGAAATAGAAAAAGACACTGGAAGATGGAAAGATCTCCCGTGTTCATGGATCGGCAGGATTAATATCGTGAAAATGGCTATACTACGGAAAGCAATCTGTAGACTCAATAAATTCCCATCAAAATTCCAGTATTATTCTTCACAGAAATAGAAAAATCAATCTTAAAATTCATATGGAAGCACAAAATACCCCAAATAGTCAAAACCATTCTGAGCAAAAAAAAGTAATACAGCAGGTATCACAATATTTGACTTTGAATTATGCTACAGCATGGTGGTAAAAAAAAAAGAGCATGGCACTGGTACAAAAGCAGACACAGACCAATGGAAAAGAAGACCCAGAAATAAACTCACAGAGTTATAGCCATTTGATTCTTGACAAAGATGCTAAAAACATATGTGGGAGGAAAGACAGACTCTAATCAAATTGGACATCCACATGAAAAAGAGAAATTAGAACTCTATATCTCACCCTGTACAGAAATCAACTAAAAATGTATCAAAGACCTTAATGTGAGACCTGAAAGTTTGGAACTACTGGAAGAAAACATAAGGCAAACAATTCAAGGTATAGGCATAAGCAATGACTTCCTGAATGTGACTTCAAATGCATAGTAAATAAGAGCAAGAGGTTACAAATGGGATTGCATCAAACTAAAAAGCTTCACAATAGAATATTATTCAGTCATAAAGAGGAATAAAATTACATCATTTTCAGGAAAATGGATGGAACTGGAGATTATTGTGTTAATAAGCCAGACTCAGAAAGACAAATATCACATTTTCTCTCATATAGAATCTAGAAAAAAATACATGAAAGTAGAAGGGGGACTATTAAGGAAGAGGAATTGGCTTAGAAAGAGAGTTAGAAGGATGAGGAATATGCAAAAGTATGGTATATGCATGTATGAAAATGTCACAATGAAACCCATTTTTGTGCAATTAGTATATGCTAACAAAAAGGGGAAGAAAAGGATCCATTATTAGATTATTCCTGAAATCAAACTGTTTTTATCCTAGCTCTACCATTTCTTTGCTGTCTCCTTATACAAGTTATGTAACCTCTCTTGTGCTTAAGTTTTCTATCTTTAAAAGAATAATAATAATAATACCTGTTCAATGGGTTGTTCTAAGAAATAAATGAGTTAATATGTTCAAAAGTACAGAGAATGGTGCCTATAACACAGTAGATGCTATATGCACTTCATATTATTATTAATATTTGTTGAAAAAATAATTGAAGGAATGATAAATTTCTAGTTCTTATGGACTTGACCATCAACCCTATTCATTATCTTTTAAAGCATATGACACAGCAATGACTTGAATAACATTTAAATTTATCAATGGGAAAGATGTTTTTTTGGTGATATTGGTGGTTTAACTAGGGCCTCACACTTGTGAGGTAAGCTCTACAACTTGAGCCATGTCACCATTCCTTTGTGTGTTGGTTATTTTTGAGATAGGGTCTTGGTTTGTGCCTGTAGTAGTCTGGATCATGAGCCTCCTACTTGTACTTCCTTATGCAGCTGGGATGGCAGGCATGTACCACCACACCCAGCCATTGGTTGGGAAGGAAATTCATGAGCTTTTTCCCTGGCTGACCTTGAATTGAGATCCTCCCAATCTCTGCCTCCCAAGTAGATAGTATTACAGGCATGAGCCACAGTGCCTGGCCAACAATTTCTCATGAATAACTGTCTTCTGTTTTCAAAACCTGAGCTGTGGTATATTTGAGAAATGGCAAGACAGACAGAGCTTGTTGATTGACATTAGTTAGAAAAGAAGGGAAGGAGAAAAAGTTTGTGTGTGTGTGTGTGTGTGTGCCTTGCAGCAAGGACTTGGAATAGTCCAACTATTGCAAATATACTCTATGAATATCTGCAACTGCAGACCAAATGGCAGGTTTTCCATATGCTCAAAAGATAAAAGACTTCCTAGTTGCTCAACACATTTTTTGTTATGCTGGGTGGTGGTACATTGTGGAATTTTTAAAAAGTTCTTACTATGTATCAAATATATCATACTTGAATTCACCCCCTCAACACACTTTTTGTTCACTTATAAAAGGTAGTAAGTTTTTCTTTTTTGTTAGTACTGGGGTTTGAGCTCAAGGCTTTGTGCTTAGACAGGCACACTACCACTTGAGCCATACCTCCAGCCCTTTTACTCTGGATACCTTTTGAGACAGTCTCACTTTTTGCCAAGGCTGGCCTGGATTGTGATCCTTCTATTTATGTTTTCCACAGTAGCTGGGATGACATACGCATGCCACCATGTCCAGCATTTTCTGTTGAGACAGTGTCTCAAGAACTTTATGCCTGGGCTGGCTTTGAGCCCAATTCTCCCAATTTCTGCCTCTTAAGTAGTGATTCTTAAAAGTGCTGCAATTTTTTTATCTCAAAGATTAAGATAGGTGCTCATGTTCTCTCTTCTCTTCTCTCTAACATATTTCTAAATGTCCACTTTTATATTCAGTAGTGTATTAGGGTGGTTTAGTGAAAATTTCATAGGCTGTGCAGTTATTTCTCCTTCTCCTTCCTCTTCTTCTCTTCTCCTTCTCCTTCCTCCTCCTCCTCCTTCCTCCTCCTCCTCCTCCTCCTTTTCCTCTTTGTCTTCCTCTTCCTCCTCCTTGTTCTTCTAGTGGTACTGAAGATAGAATTCAGGGCCTCACATAATGGGCAAGCATTCACCCACTGGAGCCACACCCTCAGCTGAAATTGGTTTTGAATTCTAGAACTGTCACTTATTGTCAACTACATAAGGTAAAATATGACCTACCTCAAGATATGTTATGACAATTGAATGTGGCATGATGATCAAATACTATGTTGTGTTCATATTACGCAGGTTAGTGGTTAATAACTTTAGAGTCAGGCAGCAAGGTGTTGGGGACTTTAGAAACATCTCATTTAATCCTCTGAGTGCCCCTGTTGGGTGAGTGCCATTGTTATTGATATAATATTGAAAAGTAAAGGTTATTAAAATCTTAGCTCATGAAAGTGATAAACTAGGGGGTGGTTGTTTACTTTCCAAAAATAAGTCTACTCTTATGAAGCATTGTAACCATGAGCACTATCTCAATCAAGCAATTTCCTTCTTAGAGTGTGGAACTCAGAACCAAGCATATATAGTTGGTATGGGCAGATTAGCACAGAAGATACAATTGTCAGTTCTCTCATTCTGGACCCTCAGTTTCTGCTGATGGCCTAAAGTCACACTATGTTTACTGGTCACAGCACATTGCTGATTAAAAAAAGACTTTCAATACTATTTATTAAAGCTACTAAGCCTTTCAATATGTGCTGGGTAAAGCATCATCTCCTTGCCTTCTTAGGTAGTTATTTAGAGCTCTGGGAAGAGCTATAAAGGTATTCTAACTAAATCTCATGTTATTATATTTAAATTAATTTTTGTAGTCACATTTAGTGATAAAATAGCCATCTATTAGCTATCTTTCATCTATCATCTGCTTAGATGTCTATTGACTTTCCCCCCTCCAATTCATTAACATTTACTGAGCACCTACTATATGCCAGGTACTCTTGATATACTTACTAGAGATTGAAGAATAAATGACACACCTGGAATCCTGAAAGACTTCCTTGGTTCTTAAGCAGGACTTATTATACATAGTTAATTTGACAGCACAGTGATAGGGACCACTATATCTGTCCAGAGTAAGGTATGGGGTACTAGAAATCCTCATAAAGTAGAGGCTTTGAGAATAATAATAATATGTTCTATTTATTCATTCAATATTCACTGAATAAATATTTACATGTATTTGATGAACACTTACTAAATGTAAGTTATGTTTCTGGCACCATGTTGGGCACTATAAGATACAGTGGTAAATCACACAGACCTAGAGCATTGAATCTAGTATCATTACATATTATAGTGGTTAAAAGCATGGGTTCTTGGACCTAGGTTCAAACCCCTAATTCCACCACTTATATGACCCTGTTAATAACTTACCTCTCTTTGCCTCAGTTTTCTCACATGAAAAATGAGAATAAGAATATTACCTACTTCATGGGATTATTGTGAAGGTCACATTGGGTAATAGAGCTAAAGTACATAGAATAGTTCCTGGAATATAGAAAATGCTGTAAAAATGCTTGTTAATATCATAAGTGCACAAAATACAGCAAAGAAGAAATACATGGAACCTTACAAGTATGTATCATATAACAAAAGAGGGGGCACCCTAGTTTGGTGATTCAGAAAATGCTTCTGAGGAAGTGAGATTTAAGCTAAGACCCAAATCAGGAAATGCTGTTTAGAAGAGGGAACATGAAAATTGACATACTTGAAAGAATGGTAGGAGTTAGCGATGCCAGGTCCTTCAGAGTAGCATTAAAGATATTTGTCTTTGTTAGAAAGAAAATGAGACACCACTGATGGATTTTAAGCAGATGAGTGACATAAAGTAAGTTTTGTTTATTAGAAAAATTATTTTGGCTGCTGCATGAAGTAAAAATGGATTTGAGCAGGACAAAAGTGGAAGTAGGGATACTAGTTAGGAGCTGTGGTAAGATACAGGTGAAAGATGATGGTTGCTGGAACTAAGAACAAGCAAAAGAAATGAAGAGATGTAGCTAGATCCAAGAGATATTCAGGAGATAAAATGATAGAATTAGGGAACTCAATAATTGATTGATTGATTGTAATTCCATGACATAGGGGGTGATGAGAGAAAATGAGAAGGATTAAGTAAGATGTCCTATTTTATTTATTTTATTCATTTATTTGTTTTTTCTTTTAAGAACTCTTTTTTTTTTGGTAGGACTGGGGTTTGAACTCAGGGCTTCGCACTTGAAAAGCAGGCCCTCTACCTCTTTAGTCATGCCTCCATATTTTTGCTTTTAACAACTGAGTAGATGGTGAGGCCATTTATTGAGGAAAGATAACTTTGATGAAAACAAACTTATGATGAAAATAAACGGGGAATTCTGTTTGTTGAGTTCTTAATATGTTCCAGATATCATGTTACACACATCTTATGCATTGTTATTCAATTTCAGCATCCCTATGAGGAGAACATTATCATTTTTATACTTTATGTATTTGAATACCACAGTTTAGAGCAGTTAAGTTAGGTATTCAGGATCACGCAGTTAAGTGATTATGAATCAGGGCCTGTTCGGCTCAAGGCCCATATTTTTCTACACTTCCCAATAGCTTCAGAGGGTGACTTGGATAAACCCATATAACCTCAGGCAGCACAAAACACTCAACTTCTTTTTTTCTCAATATCTACCTCAATGACCAAAATAAAGGCCTTAAATATAAATAAATCATCCAAGCTAACTAGGTCAAGTCTGATTTTGCAACCCAGAAAGGGTGTGAAATAGGAGGAACCAAAGTAATGACTTTAAACAGAGGAGTAGTATAAATACCTCTCCTTTTACCAGCATTGCCTGTTTCTGACAGCAAAGTCAGTTTTCTTACTGGTACTCCTGATTCTCTGCTTTTATCCTTTCGTACAACTGCTGGCAAAACCATGCCTCTTATCAATGATGATTATTTTCCAAACCTTCAAGTGGCACACATATTCTGGGCAAAGGGATTTTGTGTTATGTCCAGTTGTAAAAGAAAAATCTGGTGGATGTCTTTTGGATGCCAAATTTTTGGAATTTCTGGGACACTTTGGTGGTATCTGGGGACACTGGGACAAAATAGTTGAAATCAGATCTGTTCTAAAAAATTCAGGCCAGTTGCCTTTCTTCATCATACCCATAACTGAAAAGTAGATGATTAGGCCTTTTTGATTATCAGCCAAATCTTGGACAAAACAGCTAATAGGCCAAGGTCAAGGGCTTTTTAAGTCAGGCTCATTGTCAGTGTGTTGTTTACTCATCATTTTTTTCAGAGTTGGTCCTCAGTTATGGATGCTAGCAGTATTCCTCTGTAGCCTGGATCTGAAATTATTAGCATGAGAGGGCTTGCCAATGCCTTACTGAAGTCTCACATTCTATCCCCCTGTGTGGGTGCCCTGTTAAAAATATGAGCAAAATCAAACTGGGTTGGTTTGTCATTATGTGTTCAATGTGCTTTGGTCCCAAGCATATTTCAAAGTTTTCATTTTTGAATCCCATCTCACCAGAGATTAAGAGGTTCATTTGTGGTTTGTCAAATATATTCTCTTTCCCTTTCAGATAATAATTACTTTGGTTTTGTTGTTGTTGTTGTTTTGTGGTACTGGGGTTTGAACTCAGAGCTTTGAGCTTGCAAGGCAGGTGCTCTATTGCTTGAACCACACCTCGAGTCCTAGATAATGCTTGCTATGTCTAACTGTCTTCAACTTTCCAACCATCCTCCAGAGCTGCTTAATACCCAGTGGTTTAACATTTACTTACAATTTCTTGGTATGTGATTTTTCTGGTTTAGGAGCCTTGAACTCATTTAAAGCAATTACATCCTCTTTTAAATTCTCCCTGTCACTTGAATTTCAAGTACTTCTAACCAATGTTCATTTCACCATCCTTAGACCTCAGGACCATTCTCCTTGTCACTCTGTTTAATGCTAGTTGTAGGAATTCATGTCTCAGATTAGCTAGTTGAAGGAGCTGTGCCCTGAGTGATGAGATAGTGTATTAAGTCTACAGAAGCTCTGAGAATTGTCAGCAGGGCAGCACCTTTGTATGCATTAGCAAAACCCATCCTCACACTCCCCACTCTCATCCCAAGCAGCCCTATCTCTGCCAGTGAATTGTTTGAAGACAAGGCTATACCATTTTGCAAATCAGCAAAATGTACTCCTTCTTTGGAGAGATGCAGATTGAAACCAGGGCACATAGTGTGAATGGAATAGGAACTGGATTTCAGCTGTCAACCAAGCATCCTTGTACAGTGAATAACCTGCAAAACTGCACATGGCGAGTCCTGTCTGTGAGGGCAGGAGACAACACTAGTAGATAGGATAAAATTTCTCCACATCATTACTACTAATGGCTATGTCAAGGCACAGAAATTTAGTTTCATCTTAATTTCCTGGAACTACATCTGTGCTTCCAGAGAGTTTCTCTGTGAAGGATTTATCGCACAGTAATTTACAGAGATGTTAATTCTAAGCAAAATGGACAAACAAAGTTTTATTTCCAAACAATGATCCAGATAATGTCCTGCAAGGATGAAAAGGGGATCATTTAATGGGACTAGACTGGCCTGTCTGATTGAGATATCTCCTGTGATTTTGTGGGCAAATGGTTAGAATAGAAGAGATGGTCCTTTCTAGTGGTTTTAAGGGTTCAAAGTCAAACCACCTGGGTTTAAAACCTCTCCCTGTATTTCCTAACTATACATCCTTGAGCAAGTCAGTTGACCTCTATATCTCAGTCTCCTTTTGAGCCTAATGAGGATAAGAATTGATTTTTTGTGAGAATGAAATGAATTGATACATATTAAGTGCTGAGTGCAGTGCCTGAGACATGGTGATCTTGTAATAACTATTAGTTATTATTATTAGGCAGCAAATGTCATAGAAGTACAGATTATGAAACCTGGCACAGAATGCAGAGGGATTTAGCCCAATATTTACATTGAACAGAATTTCAGAGACTGTCAATGTGTAAAGCAGAAAGCTCAATTGTATAGGAAATTGTATCTTACAGCTGGGAAGAGAATCAGTCTAGGTCACTCAGAGAGGTTGTAGTAGCTGAACTAAATGTTCTTGTCTTCTAGACCAGGGTGTTTGACACTACATAGTTTTGAACTGAGATTAAATATTTAGAGGGCATATGAAAGAGATTATTTAAAAACTATAGCTCAAGGGGCCCATTATTCTTTTTTCTAATTTTCCTCATGGACCTCTTTTCATTACCTGAAGGCAGACACAACTACCAATGACCTAATGGTTTCACTGACCAAAAGGTGAATCGTGAAGAAAACATGGGGTTTGGTTGTCTGATTCTGCCACTTAATCAGTTGTGTGACACTGGGACAAGTGCCATATTTGGAGTTTCAGTTTTCTCATATGCAAAATGTGGATAAAAATAACTGTCCTGCTTTCTTGATGGAATTCGTGGAAAACTGAATGTGATGATGCATTCACCAAGTGCTATACAAATGTTGATTTTTAAATTGATCATATCATGTTAGTGCTGGCTGTTTATTACATTTCCCAGGATTTGTTAAAGTGCTTGCATGGGTGGGGGGCTTTTCCAATTATGTAAACATTCTTCTTAACTTGGGGGGACTGTGCTTGATTTCCCCCATGGCTGTTATCTATCACTAGAAATGAGTCTTCTCAGTGTTTGTGAGGGATCTCTAAAGGGGATCCTTTTTGCTTTGTCAAAATTTTGGTTTCTGGAGCTCAGGGATCCCATTCTGCTACATATATGTAAATGAAGAGGGAACCCAAACTCCCAATAATATTCCCCACATGTAATCGTTTAGCAGTTTGGAATATTTTTTCAGGTTTGTTTTATTTCTAATACATATTAATATGAACATGTTTTTATATTTGCAGAAAAAGCGTTTTAGTTTTCCAAAAATCATTATACCATGGTAATTTTTTTGACATTCTTTTATCTACTTAATGGATCTTCAATACATTTTCATTAAAGAGCATATAGATTGGGTTCATTCATTTTAATGATGGCATAGTATTCCTCTTAATCAGTCCCTTATCAATGGACATTTAAGATGTTCCCAGCTTCTTCTCACAATGCTAAATAGTTCTGCAACTGGAGAATAGTTCCCCATAGTGTGTGTGTGTGTGTGTGTGTGTGTGTGTGTGTGTGTATGTGTGTGTGTGTATCTTTCTACATCACTCAAATATTTCTGTCAGATAAATTTCTAAACAATTACTTGGTAAAAGTGTGTGTGCACTTAAAATTCTGGTAGAAACTAGTATATTGTCCAATTTATACTCCAGTCTCTCTAGTCAGTGGTAATACTGGATTCTGCATGCCTTTGGCAACATTAGATGGTTTCACATTCTTTGTGAGTTTGATGTGTGAAAATTTTCATTATTGTTCTAACCTAAAATTAAATATGTGACTTGACTATCTCTTCATATATTTAATGGTTATTTCTATTTCTTTTGTCAAGTTCTTATTTCCATCTTTTTTCCCTTGATTTTAAATTAATTAATAATATTTCTTACATAGGTTTCAAACACACTAAGATCAAAATGAGAGCTTGTCCATATGAGAGAAAAGTGACTCAGATGGGAATCAAGGGACTTGAGTTTAGACACTAACTTATTGTGCAATCTACAGCAGTTCAGTTAACTTCTCTGTGCTTCATTTTCCTCAACTTCAAAATGAGATAATAGTGACTATTTCATTTTCTTTGATTAATAGCATTCCTATGAAGCGCAGGTGAAAAATCTTTGTGCAAGTACTTCACAAATTGAAGAATTCCCTGAAAGTATAAAGCAATATTGTCAAATAAGATTGCCAGCCTGAAGGCTGAGAGAATAACCAGAAAAGTGCAATTAGACTTAAAAAACCTTATTTTCAAAGGTTTTATTACTTTAGGAAATCTGTGAGTTAAAAGCAATTAATGTATAGAAACACTTACAAAAGTGTAGAAACATACATACAGATGTTTAATTATACTTGTGAAAAATTGGAATTCTCAAAGATAATGATTAATAGGACATGGTTAAACATACATATCTCCACAAGAAAGTACTCTGCAGTCACTCAAATGGAATGACATCGATGTATATATGTTGACAGAGAATGATATCTAAGATGTCGAATTGCCAAAAGCAAGTTGTAAAACATGTATGATCATGCATTTATAAAACATGTGATATGCATATGCATATATAGATAATATTACATATAATACTTATGCTTTTAGATTACAAACACATATACATGTATAAATAATCTACAATAATACTCATCAAACAACAGACCATAGGCCAAATGTAGCCTTGCCACCTTTTTTTTGTGGTGCTGGGGATTGAACGCAGGGCCTTGCAAATGATAGGCAAAGTGTCTACCATTGAGTTACATCTCTAGACCCCTGCTACCTGTTTTTATAAATAAAATGTTAGTAGAATCATCCATGATGACTGGGGCCTGGCCCACAAAGCCTAAAAACTCACTCTTTGATCTTTACAGAAAAAGTTTGCTGATCCATGACATATATAAAAATACACTATACCAGTAACAGCAATAAGTTACCTAAGGTGGTAAAACTATGAAGGAAATTCATTTTCAAAGACTTGTTTCTTCAAGGGAAGACTGTACCATTCTTCTAGTTTCCTTAAATGTTTTAATCTAATGTCATAAAAGTATGATATATTATGATCAAGAATTTGATATTGGTAGAATGTGTATCTAGTTCTACATCATTTTGTTACATCTGTAGTTAGTTCTGTGTACAATTCCTGTAATCAAGACTCCACTGCCACAAAGATCTCCTTGTGCTACTTCTTTACAGTCACACCCAGCCCTTCCCTCACTACCACCATCCCTAAACCCTGGAAACAACAAGGCTATTCTCTATTCCTATTATTTCATTATTTCAAGAATATTATGGGTATACAGAACATAAATGGGAAATATAGTATGTAACATTTTGGAATTGGCTTCTTGTACTTAGCATAATGCCTTTGAAATTCATCTAAGTTCTTCTTTATATGCATAAGTCAATCTTTTTAAATTGCTGACTGACATTTGAGTGTATCGATGTAAGACAGTTATTTATTTACTCACACTAATGGGGAATATATATGCTTACATATATATGTATATTTAACACACACACACACACACATATATATATTTAGCTTTTCCATTCTGTTCAGAATTAACATTTTGCCACTTTGAGGGTAATGTAGAAAACCTACCACACTGTATATCTATTTATTGTTATTCTTTATGCTGTAGGTGTCTATATTGTATCTACATACATTATAAACTCCACATGAAATTATTGAAGATTTTTGCTTTAAATCACCCTACATATTGTATAGAACTTTAAAAGAGAAAGATGGCTTGTTATATTTACACAGATATTTATCTTTTTGCTAATTTTCTTCATCTATGATGTTCTAAGTTACTCCTTAGAATTATTTCCTTTGCATCTGAAGAACATCATCATTTCTTTTCGAGATAGTCAGTTGTAGTCAGTTGGTGATAAATTCTCTTATTTTTCATTCTTCTCAGATTGTCTTTATATCAGCTTCATCTTTCAAGGTTAGTTTTACTGAACATATAAGTTGACAGTTATTTCATCACCTTAAGGATTTTTTTCTTGCCTCCATGGTTTCTGATGAGAAATTTGCAGTACTTTGAATCTTTGTGCTGTAGTTTGGATATGGTTTACTCCCCAAAGATTCATGTGCTAGAAGTTTGTCTCCCAATGTTATGGTATTGAAAAGTGGTTGGGACTCTTAAGAGGTGAGCCTAGTAGGAAGTGATTAGGTCAGTGGAGCACCACCCCCTGGATTAATATCTTCTTGAAGACACAGGGTTAATTCTCTTGAGATGACACTGGATCTCAATGTAGTGAGTCAGGTCCTGTGGGATTGAATTTGCTACCTTGAGAGTAGGTTGTTGCAAGTGGGTCAGCCTCTCCTGTGTCTCTCTTTCTCTCACATATACTCCTTCTGCATGTGCCTGCTTCCCCATTTTGCTTCTGTGCCATGATAAGAGAGGCAGTACAAGGTCCTCGCTAAGCCTCACTAAGCTGAACAGATGTTGGCATGATGCTCTTGGACTTTACCACCTCCAGAACTGTGATCTAAATAAACCTATTGTCATTATAACTTACTTAGTTTTTCGTATTCTTTGTAGCAACACAAAATTTACTAGGACATTTTGTTTCCCCATGTACAATATATTGATTTTCTTTTCTTTCAAGATTCTTTAAAGCATTGGTTTATAGCATTTTCATTGTGGTGAATCTACATGCAGATTTCTTTGAATTTATCCATTTGAGATTTGGTTGAGTTTCTCTTATCTGTAAATTTAAGTTTTTTACCAATTTGGGGAACTTTTCAGCCATTATTTCTTCAAATGTTTTTCTCTTTATCACAATTTCCCTCTGGGACTCTAGTGACACGAATATTAACCTATTGGGTATTGTCCAACATGTTTATCTTTTTTTTCGCTCACTTTTCTTCAGATTGGATGGTTTATATTACTCTACCTGCAGATTCACGGACTCTTTTGTGTTATCTTCAGTCTGATATAGTACTTTCAGAGAATCTTTTGTTTTAATTGCATTATTTATACCTAAAAACAGGTCTAAAATATCCATTTCATTATTTTAAAAATGTATCTTCTATTTTTCTGCTAAATCTTTCTATATTTCCATTTCATTTCCAGGGTATTCCTATTTATTCTCAAATGTTTTTCTGCTAATTGTAAAATGTAGGTCATCTTGGGGTTGGCATACTTTGATTGTTTTTCATTCAATTGCAAATAGTTGAGATTTTCCTAGTTCTTTCTATGTTGAGTAATTTTTATTGTAAGCTGGACATTTTAAACATGCTATGAAACTCTGGGCCTTGTTCTAACACTATTGACAATGTTAATAAATTTTTGTTTGTTTTTCATGTGTCAGTTCCCTTGTTTCAATAGGCCTGTAGTTCAACATCAGTTGAATTTTCACCAATTTTGCAAAACTATTTACATTCAACTCATGTATGCACCACTCAGGGGCCAGTGCATAACCCAGGCAGTCTTCTTCTTTATAACATAGCTCTCAATTCCTTTCATATGCTTTTTACGATCATACCCACACATGCACAGCTTGAGGGTAAGTCTGCAATTTCATAAGCAACTTAACAACATATTTCCCAAGCTCTCTTCTCTTCATGATCACTTCTCTTCAGATTCTAGTGTCCTCTTTTCTGGTCGTTCTGCAAAAAAAGGCCAGGGCTTTTAAATCTCTCTACTACGCTATGGTCTTCCTGAGGCTGGTTCCACCTCTAAGCTAAACCAAGGAAAAATCGAGTAAGAGAAAAGGCAATAGAATTTCCCTTCACATTCTTTAAACTATAATTCTTGTGGTCACTTGGAGGACCCTGGGAACTGTAGTTTGCTGCTTAGCTACCGTTGCTATTACCACAACTGTGACTTTGCACCTTAAGATCTAGGCTTACTTAGATGCTGGAGTTAGAAAAAAAGAAAAGTAAGACCAACAGGGTACTTTCTATACTCACTTAATCTCTATAGATAGTCTCATTCATGGCCCTTGAACCAAAAATGTAGGGCTTCTTATGGCGTTCTTTTAATACCTGTAATGTATTTCTGGATTTACTTGACATTGCCTTTGAGCCCACCGTAGGTGATACAGGAGAAGAATACAGGAAATTTGATGGTGAATTGGTTGTATTTTTAAGAATTTGGTTTTCTTTCACAATTTACCTGCGACTATTTACTTTGCAGAATTCTGTTTCTCCACACATCCTGTACAGGAATTTTAGTTGTATTCACTGGAACAGGTAGAATAATGGAGTATATTTTATGATTTTAACCAGAAAAAGAACTTCATTTACTTTAATATCAGAAATAACAAAATAACTGACATAAATAGCACATGGCATACCAACTGACAAGAATAATATGCAGCCATTATAATTCTAAATAAGATGATATAAAGCTTTGGGAAAATGACTTAAACACAAAGGATAACAACATTGTAAAATTCATATGAACAAAATTATAAAAATTTTTAGGAGTCATAAAATTGTGGCTTTATTTTAGTGGTTTTCCTTTAAAGTTTGCTTTTATATAATTAGAATGATAAAAGTATCATTGCTATGTCATAAATTAATGACCTACCATAAATGCATAAATCATAATAAACTATATTCATTTAAAAATTATATATTTGGGTCTTTATAACAGTAAGATCAATTCAGCTATCAGTTTCACATGAAATTTTAAAAAGTTACATTTTTTGTTTTCTTGATCTCAAATCCTTTTTTCTGCAAATGGTTTAGTTTTTGCATATGACATTAACATAAGAGGCAAATTCACTTTGTAAATTCTGAAGCAAATTGTATAGCATTTTGACAGTCTTCCTCTTGTCTTCTTCCTTCTTCCCCTTCAATCTAAATGAGGAGGTTTGTGAGCTAGGCCAGACCTTTCAGGGTAAAGTCTGCTAAGTAATTTAGGTGTCTCTGCTTGGAAGATCTCTCTTTAAATAAGTCTTTACTGCTTGCTCTGCATGTGAGGGAGGATAACTCAGTCCCTTAGCTGGAACAGAGACCAAGATCCAGGATGCTCATCTCTGGCAAGATGCTTCTGAACCTTGATACTTTGTTTGATTGATTTTTATGTTAAACTCTAATCTTCCAGGGTTATTTTTTTTCTCATAACAACTTTTGGATTAGCCCTTGGAAAGTGACTGCTGCATACACCGGGTGATGGTCTTGTAGATCTTAAGCTGTGTGTACCAATTGTTATTCACCACTTTGAGAATATTTGTTTTCTCTCTCCTCCCAAAATATCCCATTCTGAAAATAATACTTTGGCAAGTAAGATGACTAAGAATGAAAGCTACCCATAGACATTCAAGAGATATTCTACAGTCCCTTTTTAAAATAAAATGTTCAACTTTGCTCTTCCCAGAAAGGAGTTTTGTTAATTTTGTTTTATTTTGCTTAGTTTTACAAGATAGGCATCATTTACTTAGTTTTATTTCCCTTTTGTGCAAGAAGTTAGCTTCACTATGGTTTCTTGACGAACAGACATTTTAAAATTCAACATTTCTCAAACTACGCTTATATTGCCTCTCAAAAAAATGAGGGCCCCCAGAATTAGTCACAATTTGCTTTAACATATTTATCATGTTTCTACCATGTTTAATTGACAGCTCCTTTAGTATAGGCACTGTACTTTACTGTCCTCAGAAACACAAGGCGTTTCATACATGTTTACTTGAGGAGAATTCATTTGTGGGGTTAGGTTAACTTTAAAAATGATGGAGGGGATAACTTCAACCATGACTTATTATAAGAACTTTTGTAAATGTGACAATGTACCCCAAGTACAACAAAATAAAAAGGCATTATAAAGAGTTGATAGACTTTATTTAAAAAATTATTTTGGATATACTGAAAATATTGAGAAGATAGTACAGAGAATTCCTACATAGCCATGCTCAATTTCCTGATTTATTTACAGCTTACCTTAGTATGGTACAGTTTGATATATTATTAACTATGGTCCAAAGTTTATCCAATTTCCATCTTTTTTATGTAATACATCTTTTGTGTTCTAGGATCCCATCCAGGATGGTAGACTGCATTCAGTGTCATTTTTCCTTAAGCTGGGCTTTGAAAGACTCTCAGACTTTCTTAGATTTTGAAGACCTTGACAATTATGAGGAGTACTGTCTGAGTATTTTGTAAATTGTCACTTAATTTGGATTTCAGTTTTTTATACATTGTTAGATTCAATTTTGTCCAGGATTTATATACTATATTCATGAGAAAAATTGTTCCATAGTTTTTCTTTCTTGCAATGTATTTGTCTGTTTTGGGTATTAGAGTAATGCTGACTTCATAGAATGAGTCAGGAAGCATTTCCTTTGCTTTTATTTTCTAAATGAGATTAAAGAGAATTGATACAATTTCTTCCATAAGTATTTGGTGAAATCAACCAATGAAACCATGTGACCCTTCGGCTTTATTTTTGGAAGATTACTAATTATTTATTCAGTTCCTTTAGTAGACATAGTTATTTTTCCTTGGGTGAGTTTTGGTTGTTTGAGTTGTTTCAAAGAATTGGCCCACTTCTCTCAAGTTATCAAATTTGTGAGCATGTAGTGTTTTGTAAATATTTTTAATTATCTTTTTAATATTCATTTGATCAGTACTTATGATCCTGTTTCCATTTTTGGTGTTCATATTTGTATCTTCTCTGAACTTTTCTTTGCTGACTAGAAGTGACAACTTTATTGATCTTTTTTCTGTTTTTCTGTTTTCAGTTCCATAGATTTTTGCTTTAATTGTTTTATTATTTCTTTTCTTCTGTTTGCATTATACTTTAATCAGGATTCTATCACCATTTTCATAGGTGGAAGCTTAGATTGTTGATTTTTAGTTAATTTCTCCCTTTTCTTGGTTCCTAGAAACAACTAATTCACTTTCTTTGTAAATTTGACTATTCTGGATATTTCATATAAATGGAATTCTACATTATGTTGCCTTTTGTTTCTGCCTTCTTTTATTTAGCATAATATTACCAAGATTCCTCCATATAGCCAGGCATGGTGGTGCACACCTGTAACTCCAGCTACTCAGAAAGTAGAGCTGGGAGGATCTCACTTTGAGGCCTGTCCAGACAAAAGTTAATGAGACTCTATCTCAAAAAGTAAGCTGTACATGGCGATGCATGCCTGTGGTTCCAGCTACATAACAAGGCAAAAGTAGGAAGATCATGGTCCAAGGCCAGACCAGGCAAAAGTGCATGACCTTATCTGAAAAACAAACTAAAATCAAAAGGACTAGAGGCATGACTCAAGTGGTAGACCATTTGCCTAGCAAGCACAAGGCCCAGAATTCAATTCCAAAAACCATTAAAAAATTGATTCTTATTGGAGCATTTATCCACACTTCATTCCTTGTTATTATCCAATGACATTCCATTGAACAGATATAGCACATTTTGTTTATTCATCTCTTACCTGACAAACATTTTTGTTGTTTCCACCTTATGGTGACTGTGAATTATGCTACTAAGGACACCTATGTACAAGCTTTTTCTTGAACAGAACAATTTTCTGTGGAATTGTTAAGTCATATGCTCACCTTAACTTTTTCAGGAAGTGCCAAAATTTCCATAGCAGCTGCTCCATTTTCCATTTGCACTAACAATTAATGAGGGTTCCAATTTTGTCACACCCTGATCAATGCTTATTTTCTATTTTAAAAATTATAGACATTTGATGTATGTGATGTGTTATTATATTGCAGTTCCTTCACAATAATGATATTGAGCTTTTTTCATGTTCTTGTTGGTCACTTGTACTTTTGTTTTGAGAAGTGTCAATTCTACTCTTTTATCCTCTTTAGCTTGCTTTGCTTGTCTTTTTGCTCTTAAGTTTTAAGAGTTCTTGATATATACTATATACTAGAACCTTATCATTTTATAATTTGAAATATGTCCCCCATTATGTAAATTGCTTCTTATCTTTCTTGATAATGACCATTGATGAAAAAAGATTTTAATTTTGATGAAGTCCCATTTATCTATAAATTTCTTTCTCAGCTTATTTTTTGCCACATTTTTTAGATGCCATTGCCAAATTCTAGGTTATAAAATATATAACTAAATTTTATAATTTTTATGTTTTATAGTTTTAGCTCTTTTGTTTAGTTTTTAAACCTAATTTGAGTTAATTTTTGTATATGGTGCAAGGTAAGCATTCAATGTCAGTCTTTTGCATGTTGATGTCCTTTTGTTTTTATTATTATTATTATTTTTAAGACCTTTATAGTTTTAGCTCATTTTTTAGTGGTACTGGGGTTTAAACTCATGGTTTCATGCTTGCTAAGCAGGCACTCTACCACTTGAGCCACTCCACCAGCTCTTTTTTTGTGTTGGGTATTTTTTTATTATTATTCATTTATTCACATGTGCATACATTCTTTGGGTCATTTCTCCCCCCTGCCTCCCATCCCCATCCTGTCCCCCCTCCCCCCTCACTTCCAGGCAGAACCTGTTCTGTGCATTTCTCCAGTTCCTTTGAAGAGTAGAAATAAGCAATAATAAGAAAGACATAGCGTTTTTGCTAGTTGAGATAAGACAGCTATACAGAGAGATTCCTAGCATTGCTTTCATGTACAAATGTGTTATATCCCAGGTTGACTCATCTCTAACTGATCTTTACACTGGTTCTTGATCTCCTTCTTATGTTGACCTCTGTTGCTTTAAGGTTTCTGTATTAGTTCCTCTGGAGTTGGGACATCAAATGCTTTCATGTTTTGGGTTTTCTATCACCATACCTCCTGTATGTGTTCTCCCCTTGTCATGTGACCCAAGTCCAACAACATTGCTGTATTTGTCCTAGACCTAAAGACTGCATATGAGGGAGAACATACGATTTTTGGTCTTCTGAGTCCTGCTTTTTGCTCAGAATGATGTTCTCCAGCTCCATCCTTTACTTGCAAATGATAAGATTTCATTCTTCCTCATGGCTGAGTAAAATTCCATTGTGTGCAACTGAACTAAATAAAACTTTCTCAAAAGAAGAAATTCAAATGACCAAAAAACACATGAAAAAATGCTCAACATCTCTAGCCATAAAGGAAATGCAAATCAAAACCACACTAAGTTTCCACCTCACCCCTATTAGAATACCTATAATCAAAAACACCACCAACAACATGTGTTGGCGAAGATGTGGGGAAAAAGGAACCCTCATACACTGTTGGTGGGAATGTAAGCTGGTGCAACCACTCTGGAAAAAAATTGGCGCCTTCTTAAATATCTAAACATAGATCTGCCATATGATCCAGCAATCCCACTCCTGGGGATATACCTGAAGGAATGTGACACAGGTTACTCCAAAGGCACCTGCATACCCATGTTTATTGCAGCACTATTCACAATAGCCAAGTTATGGAAACAACCAAGATGCCCCACCACTGACGAATGGATCAAGAAAATGTGTTGGGTATTTTTGAGATAGGATTTCGAGAGCTATTTGCATGGACTAGCTTAAAACTGCAATCCTCCTAATCTCTGCTTCCCAAGTAGCTAGGATTACTGGCATGAGCCACCAGAACCTGGTGGTTTTAGCTCTTATACTTGTGTCTTCAAGTTTCCTTGAGTTAATTCTTTTATACAGCATAAGGTAAATATTCAACATCATTCATTTGCTTATGGATGCTTATTTATACCAACTCTATTTATTGAAGAAACTATTCTTTTTCTACTGAATGATGGTTGTTCTATTATTCAAAAGCAATATGAGTTTATTTATGGGTTCTCAATTGTATCACATTAATCTTTGTGTCTACCTATGCCAGTATCATGACATTTTTATTACTGAAGACTTTTAGTAATGGCTTGAAATTTGGGAGTGTTAGTCCTCCCAATTTGCTCTTCTTTTCAAAGATTGTTTTGACTACACGAGGGCCTTTTAATTCCATATAAATGTTAAAATCAATTGTTCCATTCTTCCAAATACTTTGTTAGGATTTTGACAGAGTTTGAATTGAATCTATAGATTGTTTTGGGAAGTATAACAATTAGTCTTCCAGGTCCTTTACTCTTGTTTGGTGGCTGAAATAAAACAGAATGGCTAAAACTGGAGAGACCATCTTGATCAAGAGGTGACCCTGGGAATGTAAGTCATGCAAGGTGCAATGAGGATTCAAAGATATCACGAAACAGAGTTGTCATCCCAGCTTACATTGTCTCTTTTCAAATTAACAAGACAGCTAAATGTAGTTGCCAGTTACTTGTCTCTTCCTACACAAAGAGACAAAAAAGCCTCAGAAGAATAGCTACACTTTGACTAAAGGGACTGAGGAAGTATGCTGGAGAGTATTAGAGAAGTGACAAGATCCTCATGGAGTGTGAAAACCCAAGATGGAGAGTAGAATGAGACATCTTGTCTCTCTCATGCTCTCTTCCCTGCCTGGATCAGCCTGGAATCAAGACAGGCTTCTCCGCAGTAAATGTGCAGGTGTTGGCCCTGCAAATGAGCCTGTTGCACAGATAGCTTACCTACAGTACCTGTATGAGGCTGAGTTCAGCCCAACAGGCAGCCAGATGTGAGCCCCCCCAAACAGTGAGCTCACCAAACAGATACAAGCCCCACAGAACTGATAGGCATCTGTTCCCAGCCTGATAGACAGACAGACAGTAGTTCCATCCCCAGAAAACTAGTTATATGGTTGCAGTCACAAACACCTGTTCTCTGTGCCACCAATTCAACCACAGATATTATTGATGAGAATAAATACCACAAGAACCACATTATTGTGTCCAGAATCAATGTTAACATATTATATCCCAACAAAACCCTACCCACCACCCATTCCTAGGAAAAAGACTTGCCTTATGGGGAAGAAAAAAACTTCATAAAATTGGGAGAGATTATTATGACACAGATATTAATGTAGGGGCATAAGAAATATGAAAAAGCAAAGAAACATGGCACCCAAGGGAATACAATAATTTTCTAGTAACAGCACAAAAGAAGAGTAAATTTATAAACTGTCCACAAAAGAATTCTTAATAATGATTTTAAGGAAGCTTAGTGAAATACAACAAAATACAGAAAATTTAATGAAATCAGGAACACAATTCATGATTTGAATGAGCAATTCAATAAACAGATAATCATAAAAAACCAGACATAAATCATGCAGTTAAATAACTTACTAACAAAATAAAAATACAATGAGAATTGCAAGACAAACTAGATCAAGCAGAAAAAAAGAATTTATTAACTTAAAAACAGGTCTTTTGAATTAACCCAGTCAGAGGAAAAGAATGAAAAAAGAGTGAAGAACGCCTAATGGACCTATTGGACTCCATAAAGTAAATAAATCATCACATTATGGGAGTTCCAGAGGGAGAACAGATGGAGAGAGACAAAGAAAGCATATTTAATGAAATAATAGCTGAAAAATTCCAAGTCTTGGGAGAGATATAGATATCCAGATAAACAAAGAGCCCAACTAGAGAACCCCAACTAGACTAAATCCAAAGAAGTCCTGAGACACTTCATTAAGCTGTGAAGAGTTACAAAGGAAGAATTCTAAAAACACCAAGAACAAAACATCAAGTCACATATGAGGAGATCTCTGTTAAATAAACAGCAGACTTCTCAGCAAAAAACTTGCAGGACAGGAGTGAATCAGATATATTAAGAGCACAGAAAGAAAAAAAAGTGTCAACCAAAAATACTATACCCAGCAAAGCTAGGTATACTTTGAAATGAAGGCAAAATAAAGTCTTTCTCAAATAAACAAAACAGTAGAGAATTAACCACTAGAAATGCTTAAGGGAGTCCTATATGTAGAAGTGAAAGAACAATAACTAAAATCGTGAGAATACAGAAAAGTATAAAACTCACTTGGTAGAATAATTACACAAAGAAGGAAATATGTCCAAACCTCAAGGACTAAGAAGAAGACAGAAGAAAGGATATATAAAGTAACTATAAAACAATTAACAAAATGACACTGGTAGGTCATTACTTACCAGTTATAGCTTTGAATGTCAATGGATTAAATTACATAATTAGAAGATATATACTGGTTGAATGAATTAAAATGCCAAAACTTCATCTATAAGAAACTCAGTTTTCTGATGAAGACATACATAGACTGAAAGTGAAAACATAGCAACAAATATTTTGTGCAAACAGAATCCAAAAGCTGAATGAAAATAACTATGTTCATATCAGATAAAAGAGACATCAAGGAAAAAAACCTGTAAAAACAAAGAAGGTTACAAAAAAGACTCAGTACAGCTAGAGGACATAATGATATTTGCTATATATGTACCAAACATCAGAACCCTCAAATATTTAAAGCAAATAGCATTAGAGCTAAGGAAAGTCATAGACTACGATGCAATAATAGTTTGAGATTTTAATAAACTCACTTTCCTCAATGGACATATCATCCAGACAGAAAATAAAAGAAACATTGAAGTTAAACTGTACTATCGGCTGTTACAGAACATTTCATCCAACAACTGCTGAATAAATATTCTTATCAGCATATGTGCCGATTTTCAGGATAGATCATATGATAGGTCACAAAAGAAGTCTCAACAAATTAAGAAGGTGAAATCATGTCATGGTTCTTCTCTGACTACAATGGAATAAAACTAGAAATTAAAGTACATGCTCCTGAAGACCAATGGGTCAAGGAAGAAGCTAAAAGAGAAGTTAAAATGTTTCTTGAAATGAATGAAAATGGTAATACAACATATTAAAACACAAAGTATACAGCAAAAGCAGGGAAATCTTAAGAATGAAGAAATTTAAGAAGGAAATTTTGCAATGAATACCTATAAAAAATAGATCCATTTCATATGACCAACCAAATAACGTAACTCAGAGAACTAGAGAGCTCCCAAGATGGCAGCTAGAGGGAGGAAGCAGAAAGCGTGCCTCCTAAAGAAAAATCTTGGAGAGATGCTGGAGATACACTTTACAGGAAAAACCACGGAGAAGAGGCAAAACTTTGACTCCTCCACACCTCCAGCCTGTGCATAGCATCTCCTCTTCACGTTAAACAGAGAAACAAGGAGGGCTCCCATGCCACCGCCAAATGGCAGCACCCAAACAGCTTGGGAAGACGTGGACCACAAGATGAGCTAAGTGGCACTCAGTACTACCACAGACAATCCTGGGCCAGATCAGCATAGCCCTCTGGACTGACCAACCCCTCACCCAGGGGAAAAAAAAGAAACCTGAATAATAAGCAAAAACAACAAAAAAGACACATAGCAGAGAGGGAGGGGTGCCCTGAGCACTGAAGAGCGGGGGAGAGGAAATCCTTCACAACAAGCTGGCTGGACAAGGCAGGAGTGGCAGCACACACCCAGCAACCAGGAGCGGGAAAGCTTGTAAAAGTGGTGGGGGGAGGAAAACTCCACAGAAGAGGGGGGAAGACCCCCTTCCCATGTGAACTGTAAATAAACATGCAAGCCTGAGAAAGCTGGTGCAGTGTCACCTCCCCCAGTGTGCTTGGAAAGGGGAAGCTTGTAGCAGTGGCGGTTGGTCACGCCCAGGAGAACTCTAACTAAACAAATCCTGAGGGGCTAGGTGAGTGTTAAGCTCACTCCTGAGATCTGCATAAATAAAGCCTCCAGCAACATCAGGCTGACAGTAGTGGGCAGGTGAGCTGCAGCCTCAGATACCATTCACAGAACTGTCTCCAGACTCTTTTTTTTCCCTCTTCCTTTGATGAGACAACAACCGAACTACACCTGCATGCTGAAAAACATACTGAAACTGTACTGCATTGGAACTTGGGACACTTTGTGGGGTTTGCTTTTTTGTTTTGTGTTGTTCTGGTTTTTTTTTAGTTTTTTGCCCTGTTGATGAGACAACAACAGAACTACTTCTGAGACACCATCTCCAGGATTGCAGGCTGAGGAACTAACAACAAAATTATTAAGACTGAAACTTTACTGCATTTGAACTTGCAGATTTTTATTTTCATTTATTTATTTTTTATTTTTATTTTTTATTTTCAATCCTCTCTCTGTCTCTTTAATGCATGTTCAGCTTACTGTTGATTAGTACACTATCTCACCCAGTTTATATCTTTGAAACTTTTGTTTGTTTGTTTGTTTTGTTTTTTTCTACTTGTTTGTTTTCCCTTTTTCTTTAACTTCTTTGCTTTCCATCTCCTCCCCCCTTCCATTCTAAATATCACCACTGTTATTATTACAAGCCAGAAAATACTTAATTGCACACAGTACAGGGACAATAACAACACCAAGAGCAATGATGGGAAGTAAAAAAAACCAGGGAAACCAGTTTCCCCACAGCAAAAATATTAGTACAGGAACCAGAGGGAAATGAAGAAAACAGATACTCAGATCCAGATTCAAAAAAAATGAAGACAAACTATGCCAAAGAACCCAATGAAGCCCACAAGAACAATCTAAAAGAAGAAATACTACAGGTAATCAATGAGAATTTTATAGAGATGATACTGGATATGATCAAACAAAATGTACAGGAGACACTCAAGAAATTCCAAGACAACAAAAATAGAGAATTTGAAAAAAGCACAAGAAGAAATAAAAGAAACCATAGAAGCACTGTATAAACACCAAAGTGAAACAAAGAACACGATTTAAAAAAGAGATAGATGAACTCAGGACAAAAATAGACAACATTAAAGAGGAAACAACTCAGGATATGGACAGCCTCAGAAAAAAGAAACAGAATTGCAAAAGAAAATAGAAGGCCAATCCAGCAGAATAGAACAAACAGAAGACAGAATTTCAGAACTCAAAGATGAAATGATAATTAAAGGAAAAACCAAAGAACTATTAGTTAAACAACTCAAGACCTGTGAAAAGAAAATGCAAGAACGCACTGACTCCATCAAAAGACCAAACCTGAGAATCATGGGCATTGAAGAAGGAGAAGAGGTGCAAGCAAAGGGAATGAGCAATATATTCAACAAAATAATAACAGAAAATTTCCCAAATCTAGAGAAATGTATCCCCATACAGATGCAAGAGGTCTCCAGAACACCAAACAGACCAGATCAAAATAGAACTACCCCATGGCATATCATCATTAAAACAACAAGTACAGAAACTAGAGAAAGAATATTGAAGGCTGTAAGAGAGAAAAAACAAATAACATACAAAGGTAAACCCATCAAAATCACAGCAGACTTCTCAACAGAAACATTAAAAGTGAGAAGAGCTTGGGGTGAGATCTTTCAGGCACTGAATGAAAATAACTTCAACCCCAGGATGCTCTACCCAGCAAAACTGTCATTCAAAATAGTTGGAGAAATAAAAGTCTTCGATGATAAGCAGAAACTAAACCAATGTGTGACCACAAAGCCACCACTACAAAAGATTCTTCAAGGGATTCTGCACACAGAAAGTGAAACCCAACAAAACCATGAAAGGGCAGGCAGCAAAAAACTACAGGAAAAAAAAAAAAGCAAGAAAGTAGAGAGTAACCTCAACTTAAGTACACACAATCAAACCTTCAAACAACTAAGACAACTAAATGACAGGAATCACCACATACCTATCAGTACTAACACTTAATGTTAATGGACTTAATTCCCCCATCAAAAGGCACCATTTGATGAAATGGATTAAAAAGGAAGATCCAACAATTTATTCATTACAGGATATCCATCTGACCGACAGAAATAAGCATAGACTTAGGATGAAAGGCTGGAAGAAGATTTACAAAGCCAATGGCCCCCAAAAACAGGCAGGAGTAGCAATACTTTTCTCTGACAAAGGAGAGTTCAAACCTACATTGATCAAATGAGATAAAGAAGGACATTCCACACCAATAAAAGTGGAAATAGGCCAAAAGGAAATAACAATTATCAACCTATATGCACCCAATGTCAACACACCCAATTTCATCAAACATACCCTGAAGGACCTAAAAGCATATATGAACACAAGAGGCCACAAATAGCCAAGGCAATACTCAGTTAAAAGAACAATGCTGGAGGTATCATGATACCCAACCTCTAACTAAATTACAAAGCAATAATAATAAAAACAGCATGGTACTGGCACAAAAATAGACATGGAGACCAGTGGAACAGAATAGAGGACCCAGATATGAAGCCACACAACAATAACTAACTTGTCTTTGACAAAGGTGCTAAAAATATATGATGGAGAAAAGACAGCCTCTTCAACAAAATTGCTGAGAAAACTGGTTAGCAGTCTGCAAAACACTGAAACTAGATCCATATATATCACCCTATAGCAATATTAACTCAAAATGGATCAAGGATCTTAATATCAGACCCCAAACTCTAAAGTTGATACAGGAAAGAGTAGGAAAAACTCTGGAATTAATAGGTATAGGTAAGATCTTTCTCGATGGAACCCCAGCAGCACAGCAACTAAGAGATAGCATAGATAAATGGGACTTCATAAAACTATAAAGCTTCTGCTCAACAAAAGAAATGGTCTAAACTGAAGAGAACACCCACAGAGTGGGAGAAAATATTTGCCAGCTACACATCAGACAAAGGACTGATAACCAGAATATATATGGAACTTAAAAAACTAAATTCTCCCAAAATTAATGAACCAATAAAGAAATGGACAAGTGAACTAAACAGAAATTCCTCAAAAGAAGAAATTCAAATGGCCAAAAAACAATGAAAAAATGCTCACCATCCCTAGCAATAAAGGGAATGCAAATTAAAACCACACTAAGATTCCACCTCACCCCTGTTAGAATAGCCATCATCAGCAACACCACTAACAACAGGTGTTGGCGAGGATGCGGGGAAAGAGGAACCCTCTTACACTGTTGGTGGGAATGTAAACTAGTACAACCACTCTGGAAAAACATTTGGAGGCTCCTTAAAAAGCTAAACATTGATCTACCATATGATCCAGCAATACCACTCTTGGGGATATACCCAAAAGAATGTGACACAGGTTACTCCAGAGGCACCTGCACACTCATGTTTATTGCAGTACTATTCACATTAGCCAAGTTATGGAAACAGCCAAGATGCCCCACTACTGACAAATAGATCAAGAAAATGTGGTATGTATACACAATGGAATTTTATGCAGCCATGAAGAAGAACGAAATGTTATCATTCGCTGGTAAATGGATGGAATTGGAGAACATCATTCTGAGTGAGATTAGCCTGGCCCAAAAGACCAAAAATCGTATGTTCTCCCTCATATGCGGACATTAGATCAATGGCAAACACAACAACGGGATTGGACTTTGAGCACATGATAAAGCGAGAGCACACAAGGGAGGTATGAGGATAAGTAAGACACCTAAAAAACTAGATAGCATTTGTTGCCCTCAATGCAGAGAAACTAAAGCACGTACCTTAAAGCAACAGAGGCCAATAGGAGAAGGGGACCAGGAACTAGAGAAAAGGTTAAATCAAGAAGAATTAACCTAGAAGGTAACATACATGCACAGGAAATCAATGCATGTCAACTCCCTGTATAGCTATCCTTATCTCAACTAGCAAAAACCCTGTTCTTTCCTATTACTGCTTATACGCTCTCTTCAACAAAATTAGAGATAAGGGCAAAATAGTTTCTGCCGGGATGTCAAAGAAGTGGTCCCCTGCACTTCCTAGCTTGTTTGCTGGAATGGTGAAGACCTCATCTTATTGTGAAGTCTTACAGTCAAACATTTCACCCAGGAAGAGCAGAAGCCCATGACTTTTCATATCCCAAAGTTTCAAAGGCCTTCTCCCTTCCACTGGCTAAGTGTGTGACCACCATGAAAATCAGTGTGGACCCAGGAAACTGGTAGTTTCTTAGACTCAGATTCACAACTGAGGGGAGTAGAAATGGTGAAAACATTGGCTGAACTATGGGGCAAATACTGGTAATAGGAGAGAGGGCTGCTGTGTATGAATATAAGTGGGAGTTTTAGCACAGAGAATTGTGAGGCCAGGGTACACAGCATCAATCAGAAACCTGTGCCTTGACCAGTCATCTTAGACTTCTTTGGCCTGACTGCTTTGTACACACACAACAGGACCAGAGAGATTGGTGGAAAGCACCTGCCGCTCAGATAAGACTCAGCCTGTAATCAGCCATTTCTGGTATAACTTGATTGGACTATAGAGAGAAAGAAAAGTTGCCCTTCACCCACAAAGTATACTGCAAAAGAAAAGACAAGGTGGTGGGGTGTGTGTGGGGGTGCCAAGAGTGGTACACATCCACTATTTTCTTCCCAGAAAGGAAGAAGTAATGACTGGTGGTTTGTGGTTTTTTTTTTCTGACTCTTTTGTCTTTTTCTGTACTTATTTTATAGTGTTCTTCACTATTATTTCTTATACCTTTATGCTGTATACTTTTTCTCTCTTTCCTATCTTCTTTTTCCCTTTCCCTATCCTGCTTATTTTAATTACTTAATTATCTAAGCATTTAATTTTAATAATTTTTAAGCTTCTAGTATATCCTGTAAATATCCTAGTTTCTTTCTTTTCTAATCCTATTAGAGATGCAATTGATGGTTCCAGTTATTTTTTTACTACATTTAAATATCTGGTTTGTTTTTAAATTGCTTTTGTTACTGCTGTCTGCTTTCTATCTGAGTGGTAGTGAGGACTGTAACTCCAAGAGATGACTGGTCACTCAGAAGATCACAATTAAAAAAAACCTGAAAGACATATCCACTCCAACAACTGTGCAAATCACAATATAGAAACACAAGAACTATGAAAAACCAAAGCAATATGACAAAGGTAGAAGCTAACAGCTCTACAATAACCAATTTCAAAGACACTGAAATGGTTGAAATGCTGGACAAAGGATTTAAATGTCTAGTACTATAATAAGGCCAATGATCTCAAAGAGAATGAACCGAATGAACTAAGAAGTCAATTCAAAATCTTCACAAGAAAGTTGGCAACATGGCTGAAAAATTCAGCAAGGTAATTTACATGCTGAAAAAACCCAAATGGAAATAAAAAACTCAACAATTCAAATAAAAAGCACAGTGAAAAACATCTCCAATAGAGTAGATAAATAAGAAGGAAAACTATCAGGGATTGAAGACATGACTGTGGAAATATGAATTCAGACAAAAATAAAGAAAAAGAAATAATCATGATTACATGTTTCAAGAATTTTGGGAAATGATCAAGATACGAAACTTAAGAATTCATGAAAAAGAAAAAACAGATAAAAACTAAAGGCATAGAAAACCTATTCAATGAAATCATAACAGAAAAATTTCCAAATCTAAGGAAAGATATAGTCATATAAGTACAGAAGGCATTTAGGACCCAAAATAGACATGATGACTAGAAAAGAACCTCTTCACATCATATTACAGTTAAAATGTTAAGACTACAGAACAAAGAGGTATATTGGAAGGTACAAGAGAAAAATGCCAACTTACTTACAAAGGCCTCTCAGCAGAAAGCCTAAATGCAAGGAAAGTATGGAATGATATATTTCAAGACCTGGGAGTAAATAACTTCCAACTGAGTTTTCTATATCCAGCAAAGATTTTTTTAAATAGATGGAGAAATAGACCTTCCAAGATAAACACAAACTAAAGTAATTCATGACCACTGAGCCACCATTGCAGAAGATACTTAAAGGAATCCTATACACAGATGAAGAAGATAGTCACAAACACAGGAAGTTAAGGATAAATAAATTTCATGACAAGAATAGATGAACACATAATAATTAAGAAAGCCTCAAATATGTTCAACTCAGTAAACAAGAAAACTCCTAAGATGAACAAGGGACAAAGAAAAGAAAAAACAATACTTGAACCAACCAGGAAAAAGTCCAACAAAATTACAGAAATCAGCAAATACTTCATAATAATTCTTAATGTAAATTGTCCTAACTGTCCAATTAACAGACCCAGGCTGACTGGCTACATTAAAAATTCTTGCTATGTAGTGGAGGCTGACCTGGAACTCACTATGTAGCCTATGTTGGCCTCAGACTCACAATCTTCTCACTTCAACCTCTCAAGTGTTGGTATTATAGTCATACATTACCAAGCTCAAGTGAGAAGTCTTATTTTTTTATGTGGTGATTGATTTTCTCAATATAAGAATGAAATACAAAATAATGAACAGGTTGAGAAAGAAATCAGGAAAACAAATCTACTTTCAATAGTCTCAAAAATACCTAGGAATAAACCTAACCAGAATTTTAGGTTAGATCTAGATTTTTAGGTCTAGACGCAAGAGACATTTAGTTATTATCTTTCCTTAGGATTGTCTTTTTACAACAGGTCTCTCAAACTTGCTTGATGACTGTGACAGTTTTGAGGAGTGCTGGTTAAGCATATTGTAGAATGCTTTGCTATTGGAATTTTTTGTTTTTTACCATGATTAGGCAGAGGTTATAGGTTTAGTGGAGGAAGACCACAGGCATAAATTGCTGTAAGGCATCAAATCAGTGATATATCCTCTCAAAATGATTTAATCAATGTTGATATTGACTATCATCTTTTGGCTGAGGTAGTGTTTATCAAGTTTGAACTTAATTGTAAGTGCAGTGAGTAATCAGATTTGTGATTCGAGTAACAGGGAAGATAGAGGTAGCATTTACTGAACCAGGGCCCTAGAATAGGAGCAGTTTTATTTTGGGAGATGGGTAATGGATTGGAAGAGTTCAGTTTTGAGCATGCAAAGTTTGAGATGACTGTAGGATATCCAATGGCAATTTCTAGTAAGCAGATAGAAATACTGGCTTGAAACCCAGAAGAAAGATTTGAGCTTGAGAAATCATTGGAAGAGGAATCAGCATGTGAAGGCCATGGACATGGATGAAGTCACTAGAGATAATGTGGAGACTCAGAACAGAAGAATGCATAGGGCAGAGTCTTAGCAATCGGATTATAAAATAAAAGAGGAAAAACAAGGATCTGAGAATAGGAGAGATCAGAGAGGTAAGAGGAAAATGTACAGTACAGTGTCACAAACCAGAGGAAGGAAGTGTTTCAAAACCAAGTATTTAACTCAAACAACAATTTGGTACAATAAAAAGCCAGCACTCATGCATCCCACCAGTATTCATTGGTACTTACTTTGTCCAAAACACTTGGGAAGAAAGAATTGATATACTTCTTTAAGCCAGGATTACTTATTTTCTACTATTTAGATTTCTGTGTCCTAGAAATTGATAGGGACATTAATGTGTGGAGAGCCATCTACCCACTCATATTAAAATGAATGCTGAGGAAGGCCATCAGAGCAGCTGTTGCTATCATTTGTTGACATATAAGCTACATGTGATTGGTAAGAATGGCAGAGAACTTTATAGAACTAGCTTATCTGAGAGCTCAAATTCAGGTATTTGTTCTTCCCAGGAGTATCAGGCGTCAAGCGACACTTGTGACTAAAAATATTATCATACTGTATAATTTCTTCACCTCCAGAGGTGAAGATAACCCAGACTTTCTTTTTTTTTCTTTTTTTATTATATTCATATGTGCATATAATGTTTGGGTCATTTCTCCTCCCTTACCACTCCATCCCATCCCTACCCCCTTGCTACCAGGCAGTAACTATTTTGCCCTTATCTCTAATTTTGTTGAAGAGAGTGTATAAGCTATAATAGGAAGGACCAAGTATTGTTGCTAATTGAGATAAGGATAGCTATACAGAGAGTTGACATGCATTGATTTCCTGTGCATGTGTGTTACCTTCTAAGTTAATTCTTCTTGAACTAACCTTTTCTCTAGTTCCTGGTCCCCTTCTCCTATTGGCCTCAGTTGCTTTAAAGTGTCTGCATTAGTTTCTCTGCGTTGAGGGCAACAAATGCTATCTGGTATTTTGGGTGTCTTACCTATCCTCATATCTCCCTTGTGTGCTCTCGCTTTATCATGTGCTCAAAGTCCAATCCCCTTGTTGTGTTTGCCCTTGATCTAGTGTCCACACATGAGGGAGAACATATGATTTTTCATCTTTTGCGCCAGGCTAACTTCATTCAGAATGATGTTCTCCAGTTTCATCCATTTACTTGTGAATGATAAGATTTCATTCTTCTTCATGGCTGCATAAAATTCCATTGCATATAAATACCACATTTTCTTTTCTTTTTTTTTTTTGTCTTTTCTTTTTTGGTGCTGGGATCAAACCCAGGGCGTCACGCATGCTAGGCAAGCGCTGTACCACCGAGCTACATCCCAGCCCATACCACATTTTCTTAATCCATTCATAAGTAGTGGGGCATCTTGGCTGTTTCCATAACTTGGCTATTGTGAATAGTACTGCAATAAACATGGGTGTGCAGGTGCCTCTGGAGTAACCTGTGTCACATTCTTTTGGGTATATTCCCAAGAGTGGTATTGGTGGATCATATCGTAGATCAATGTTTAGCTCTTTAAGGAGCCTCCAAATATTTTTCCAAAGTGGTTGTATTAGTTTACATTCCCACCAGCACTTTGAGATGGTTCCTTTTTCCCCACATCCTCGCCAACACCTGTTGTTAGTGGTGTTGCTAATGATGACTATTCTAATGGGGGTGAGGTGGAATCTTAGTGTGGTTTTAATTTGCATTTCCTTTATTGCTGGAGATGGTGAGTATTTTTTCATGTGTTTTCTGGCCATTTGAATTTCTTCTTTTGAGAAATTTTTGCTTAGTTCACTTGCCCATTTCTTTATTGGTTCATTAATTTTGGGGAGTTTAGTTTTTTGAGTTCCCTATATATTCTGGTTATCAGTCCTTTGTCTGATGTGTAGCTGGCAAATATTTTCTCCCACTCCGTGGGTGGTCTCTTCCATTTAGAGACCATTTCTTTTGTTGAGCAGAAGCTTTATAGTTTTATGAAGTCCCATTTATCTATGCTATCTCTAGTCGCTGAGCTGCTGGGGTTCCACTGAGAAAGCTCTTGCCTATACCTATTAATTCCAAGGTATTTCCTTTACCAACTTTAGAGTTTGGGTCTGATATTAAGATCTTTGATCCATTTTGAGTTAATATTGGTATAGGGTGATATACATGGATCTAGTTTCAATTTTTTGCAGACTGCTAACCAGTTTTCCCAGCAGTTTTTGTTGAAGAGGCTGTCTTTTCTCCATCATATATTTTTGGCACCTTTGTCAAAGACAAATTGGTTATAGTTGTGTGGCTTCATATCTGGGTCCTCTATTCTGTTCCACTCGTCTTCTTGTCTGTTTTTGTGCCAGTACCATGTTGTTTTTATTACTATTGCTTTGAAAAATAGTTTGAAGTCAGGTATTGTGATGCCTCCAGTGTTGTTCTTTTTACTGAGTATTGTCTTGGCTATTCGTGGCCTCTTGTGTTTACATATAAATTTAATGGTAGATTTTTCAATCTCTTTGATGAATGCCATTGGGATTTTGATGGGAATTGCATTAAATATGTAGATTACTTTTGGGAGTATAGACATTTTTACTATGTTGATTCTACCAATCCATGAGCATGGGAGATCTCTCCACTTTCTATAGTCTTTCTCAATCTCTTTCTTCAGAGGTTTATAGTTTTCCTTGAAGAAGTCATTCACATCCTTTGTTAAGTTTACACATAGGTATTTGATTTTTTTTGAGGCTATTGTAAATGGAATTGTTTTCACATACTCATTCTCAGTTTGTTCATTATTAGTGTATAGAAATGCTAATGATTTTTCTATGTTGATTTTATATCCTGCTACCTTGCTATAGCTATTGATGGTGTCTAGGAGCTTTTGAGTAGAGTTTTTTTTTGGTTTTTAAGGTAGGATCATATCATCTGCAAATAGGGATATTTTGACAGTTTCTTTACCTATTTGTATTCCTTCTTCTTGCCTAATTGCTCTGGCTAGGAGAATTCCAGTACTATGTTGTATAGGAGTGGAGATAGTGGGCATCCTTGTCTCATTCCTGATTTTAGAGGGAATGGTTTCAGTTTTTCACCGTTAAGTATGATGCTGGCTGTAGGTTTGTCATATATAGCTTTTTTAATGTTGAGGTACTTTCCTTCTATTCCTACTTTTCTTAGAGCTTTTGTCATGAAATGGTGTTGGATGTTATAAAGGCTTTTTCTGCATCTATTGAGATGATCAAGTGGATTTTGTCTTTGCCTCTGTTAATGTGGTCTATTATGTTTATTGATTTTCATATGTTGAACCACCCCTGCATTCCTGGGATGAAGCCTACTTGGTCATGGTGAATGATCTTTTTGATGTGTTGTTGAATTCGGTTTGCCATTATTTTATTGAGGATTTTTGCATCAATGTTCATTAAGGACATTGGCCTATAGTTCTGCTTCTTGGAGATGTCTTTGCCTGGTTTTGGAATAAGTGTAATATTGGCTTTATAAAATGTGTTAGGCAGTTTTCCCTCCCTTTCTATTTCATGGAACAGTTTAAGGAGAGTTGGTTTCAGTTCTTCCTTACTTAAAGGTCTCATAGAATTCAGCAGAGAATCCATCAGGTCCTGGACTTTTCTTTTTAGGGAAATGTTTGATTGATGCTTCAATATCATTTTTTGTTACAGATCTATTCAGGTGATTAATGTCCTCTTGGTTCAGTTTTGGATGATCATATGTATCTAGAAATCTGTCCATTTCTTTACAATTTTCAAATTTATTTGAATATAGGTCCTCAAAGTAGTCTCTGATGATTTACTGGACTTCCATGGTGTTTGTTGTTCTCTCTCCTATAGCATTCCTGATTTTACTAATTTGGGTTTTTTCTCTCCTCATTTTAGTCAAGTTTGCCAGGGGTCTATTGATCTTGTTTATTTTTTCAAAGAACCAGCTTTTTGTTTCATTAATGCTTTGTGTGGTTTTTTTGGTTTCTATTTCATTGATTTCAGCTCTTATTTTTATTATTTCTCTCCTTTTGTTTGTTTTGGGATTTGCTTGTTCTTGTTTTTCTAGGAGTTTGAGATGTGTCATTAGGTCATTGATTTGAGATCTTTCAATCTCTTTAATATATGCACTCATAGCTATAAACTTTCCTCTCAGGACTGCCTTTGCTGTGTCCCATAGGTGTCGGTAGGTTGTGTTTTCATTTTCATTGACTTCCAGGAACTTTTAAATTTCCTCTTTTATTTCATCAATGACCCATGGTTCATTAAGCAATGAGTTATTCAGTTTCCAGCTGTTTATTTTTGTTGTTGAGTTCTAGTTTTATTGCATTGTGATCAGATAGAATGCATGGTATAATTTCTATTTTCTTATATTTTCTGAGGCTTGCTTTGTGCTCTAGGATATGATCTATTTTGGAGAAGGTTCCGTGGGCTGCTGAGAAGAATGTATATTGTGTAGAAGTTGGATGAAATGTTCTGTAGACATCAACTAGGTCCATTTAATCTATGGTATATTTTAGATCTAGGATTTCTTTATTGATTTTTTGTTTGAATGACCTATCTATTGATAATAATGGGGTGTTAAAGTCTCCCATGACCACTCTGTTGGAGTTAATATATGCTTTTAGGTCCTTCAGGGTATGTTTGATGAAATTGGGTGCATTGACATTGGGTGCATATAGGTTGATAATTGTTATTTCCTTTTGGTCTATTTCCCCTTTTATTTGTATGGAATGCCATTCTTTATCTTGTTTGATCAGTGTAGGTTTGAAGTCTCCTTTGTCAGAGATAAGTATTGATGCTCCTGCCTGTTTTCAGGGACCATTGTCTTTGTAAATCTTCTTCCAGCCTTTCATCCTAAGCCTATGCTTATTTCTGTTGGTCAAATGGGTCTCCTGTAATGACCAAATTTTTGGATCTTCCTTTTTAATCCATTTCATCAAACAGTGCCTTTTGGTGGGGGAATTAAGTCCATTAACATTAAGTTTTAGTACTGATAGGTATGTGGTGATTCCTGTCATTTAGTTGTCATAGTTGTTTGAAGGTTTGATTGTGTGTACCTAAACCGATGTTGCTCTCTACTTTCATACTTTTTCTTCTCCTGTAGTTTGGTATTGCCTCCCCTTTCATGATTATGTTGGGTTTCACTTTCTGTGTGCAGAATCTCTTGTAGTGGTGGCTTTGTGGTCACATATTGTTTTAGTTTCTGCTTATAATCGAAGACTTTTATTTCTCCATCTATTTTGAATGACAGTTTTGCTGGGCAGAGTATCCTAGGGTTGAAGTTATTTTCATTCAGTGCCCAGAAGTTCTCACCCCAAGCTCTTCTTGGTTTTAATGTTTCTGTTGAGAAGTCTGGTGTGATTGTGATGGGTTTACCTTTGTATTTTATTTGTTTTTTTACTCTTACAGCCTTCAATATTCTTTCTTGAGTCTCTGTTCTTGTTGTTTTAATGATAATATGCCATGAGGTAGTTCTATTTTGGTCTGGTCTGTTTGGTGTTCTGGAGGCCTCATGCACATGTATGGGCATAGATTTCTCTAGATTTGGGAAATTATCTGTAATTATTTTGTTTAATATATTACACATTCCCTTTGCTTGCACCTCTTCTTCTTCAATGCCCATGATTCTCAGGTTTGGTCTTTTGATGGAGTCAGTGAGTTCTTGCATTTTCTTTTCACAGGTCTTGAGTTGTTTAACTAATAGTTCTTTGATTTTTCCTTTAATTACCATTTCATCTTCAAGTTCTGAGATTCTGTCTTCTGCTTGTTCTATTCTGCTGGATTGGCCTTCTATTTTGTTTTGCATTTCTGTTTCCTTCTTTTTTCTGAGGTTTTCCATATCCTGAGTCCTTTCCTCTTTTATATTGTCTATTTTCATCCTCTGTTCATTTATCTCTTTATTAATTGTGCTCTTTGTTTCACTTTGGTGTTTTTACAGTGCTTCTATTGTTTCTTTTATTTGTTCTTGTGCTTTCTCAAATTCTCTATTTTTTTTGTCTTGGAATTTCTCGAGTATCTCCTGTACATTTTGGTTGACCATATCCAGTGTCATCTCTATGAAATTCTCATTGATTACTTCCAAGATTTCTTCTTTGAGATTGTTCTTGTGAGCTTCATTGCGTTCTTTGGCATAGTTTATCTTCGTTTTGTTGGAGTCTGGATCTGAGTAGCTGTTTTCTTCATTTCCCTTCATTTTCTTCTGTTTCCTGTACTAATTTACTGCCTGGGGGAAACTGGTTTCCCTGTTTTTTCTGTCTTCCCATCATTGCCCTTGGTGTTGTTATTGTCCCTGTACTGTGTGCAATTAGGTATTTTATAGCTTGTAATAATAACAATGGTGATATCTAGAATGGAAGGTTGAGAGAGGGAAAGCAAAGAAGGTAAAGAAAAAGGGAAAAACAAACAAGTAAAGAAAAACAAAACAAGCAAACAACAATACAAAAACAGTGTCAAAGAAAAAAACAGGGAGACATAGTGTACTAATTAACAGTAAGCTAAACAGGCATTAGAGAGACAGGGAGAGGATTAAAAAAGTCCCCAAGTTCTAATGCAATAAAGTTTCATTCTTAATAATTTTGGTGTTAGTCCCTCATCCTCCAATCTTGGAGGTGGTGTCTCAGAAGTAGTTCTGTCATTGTCTCATCAAAGGGGAAAAAAACAAAAAAAAAACAAAAAAACTGAAACACAACAAAATATCCCAAGTTCAAATGCAGTACAGTTTCAGTAAGTCTTTCAGCATGAGGTTGTAGTTCAGTCATTGTCTCATCAAAGGAAGAGAAAAGGAAAAAAGAAAAAAAAAGTGTCTGGAGACAGTTCTGTGAATGTATATCTGAGGCTGCAGCTCAACTGCCCACTACTGTCAGCCAGCTATTGCTGGAGGCTTTATTGATTGCAGATCTCAGGAGTGAGCTTAATACTCACCTAGCCCCACAGGCTTTGTTTATTTAGAGTTCTCCTGGGTGTGACTGCCAAGAACACTGGGGAAAGTGGTGCTACACCTGCCTTCTCTGGCCGGCATGTTTATTTACAGTTCACATGGGAAGTGTCCCTTACCCCCTCTCCAGTGGGGCTTTCCTCACACAGCCACTTTTACAAGCTGTCCCGCTCCAAGGTTGCTGGGTGGGTGCTGCCACTCCTGCCTTCTCTGGCCAGCCTGTTTATTTACAGTTCCATGAGGGATTGCCCCTGCCCCCCTCTTCAGCACTCAGGGCACCCCGCCCTCTTTGCTATGTGTCTTTTTTTATTGTTTATTATTCAGTTTGGTTTTTTTCTCTTTTTTCCCTGCATTGGGGTCAGTCTGTCCAAGGGGCTATGCTGAACCCAGACTTTCAAATACATTTTCAACTTGATCTGAGACACTTATGACTGGGCATGAAAATGTAAGATAGTGTTCACTAGGCTTTTAGAAATTATACAACTGTACCTACTCATTTCAGATGAGAAAACAGACTCAGAAAAGGAAAGGAACAAATTTGAGAAAAGTCACACAGCTCATAAATTGAGTTTAAGTTTTCATGAACACTTACAAATTTAAATGGCCAAGGAAGACTTGGATTCATGTTCTGATTCTGCCAATTACTAGCAGTATAACTTGGGGCTTTTTAGTTGGCTTCTATGATCCTTGGTTTCTTTAAGTGTAAAATTAACATATTAATAATGCTAATTTCATATATTATGGGCCAAGTAAAATGACATATATTACTATGCTTTGCCTTTAAAACCCCACATACCATATATGTTAGAGAGGAGAATTGAAGGCCAAGAAAGCAGAGTAAGTTATTACTCATTAAAATATTGATGGTTATTTGGGGAAACAATGGGAGTTCCATAACTGAATGAGTTGTGAACCTGTTCAACCAAGTTATACATTTTTATTTACTGAAGAACATATTGGAACCTTTGATATGTTAATTTGTGTGGTGTTTTGCCAAGAGGGAATAGAATCAAGATAAAATATGGGGTTAACATTTACATCGAAGTCTTATGAAGTTTAATTAACAATGTCTGGAATGAATAGGCATTCATTCAGTTTCTCCCTTCCTTTCTTTCCTCCCACTGCTTTATGCCTCCCTTGAAGGTAAACTGTAAAGACATGTCCTAAAGATGTCCTAGAGATGTTTGACCCATTTTTCTACCCAGAAATGCAAGATATTCCCAGACTGACAATACTGCCCTGTGCCAGACAAGTACTATACTACATGCCTCATGACTTCTGATGAAGTCTTGGTCTTGTGTGGCACCAATTTGCCAATAGTCACTATGGCAAGTGTTAATGGTCCTTTATGCAAGGGTTATAATGCAGTTAAGTCCTTTGCTTTACAGAGAGTGAGCTTCCTGAACCGGTCACCTATTCTAATCATCTTGGTGAGGGTAATAGCAAGCAATATATTTACTCACCTAATACAAATAGTTGTGACCCAGGTATCTTTCTTATTCAGGGACCGGTGGTTGAATGACTTTCTGCATATATTGAAGTTTCTCTTTCTCATCCATCAGTTTTCCCTCTTTCATCTATCTCTCTCAATCCCCAGATCTTAATACAGAATAATATCTCTTGTTCCTCACTGCATAGTCACAGACAACTCATTCCATCATTCCATCAAGTGGGCATAATTTAAGCCCAACCAAACTTGGTAGTTGTCATTCTTGAAAGGCCTGTGATTAGAGGTGCCTTCTGATCACCCCATTGAATCAAGTGCCAGAGAGGTTAGGAGTCTCTCATGTGCTTGCTGATATTAGCCCAGTCTCAGACACTGTTCTCAGAAATTTGGCTCAGAGTACCTGATATCCTCCTTGTATTAACACTTTATTCTTAGCTTGAAACTTGATCTGAATTCTTCCTCGTGTTCCTGAACCCTGTGCTCTGAACATGCCCAGGAATGTCCCCAGCGTAGCTGGAATCCAAACCCTGTGCTTAAGAGTAGGAGAAAGTAGACACTCCTGTGAAGAGTTTCCATAGCAGCCAGAGCCTTGAAGGTCAAACGTGCACTGCCTTAGAAGCAGTAGTATATAGAGACTTTGAAGGTATTTGATTTGTTCAGTCATTCTCTAAAATCTGACCTTCTGTACACCAAATAACAAGGGAAAATTGAATTCTTCCTATGTGCTGGGCAAAAGTTTTAGCACCTGACACACATTTATTGTCTCATTCAATCCTCAAAACAATCTGTAAGAAGGCACATTTAAAAATTGTTTTAAATTTTTTTTATTAGGATATACTCATTATACAGGGGGTTTCATAGTGACAATTCTGATAGATTTATATTGTACATTATTTACATTGCCCCCATCATCTCTCCCCCTCAGCCCCCTCCCCACCCCACATAAAGCAATTGCAAGAAGGTTTTTAGTTCTGTTTCATATAGGTATATGAAGTCCATCAACCATATACTGTCACCTTAATCTCCTTCCTTCACCCTTCACCCTCCCACTAGTACCCCACCCTTTGCACATACTGTTGTAAGGAGGCACATGTTTTATGGTCATTTTACAAATGGGGAAACTGAGACCTAGAGAGGTGAATTACTTGTTCAAGGTCACATAGCCAGTACTATACAAATTTCCATAATCTGTATTGATACACTCAAATGCTTCTCATATGCATTATATGTTGCCCCTGCTCTTACCTCATAAGTAGTCAGAGAGGAATCACAACAACTGTGATGAGAGATTCTTTGTTTTCAAACATTCAACAACCCCTTCTTCTAACATTGTGTCTCACCCTTCCTCATCCAGAGTTAAATTGGCCAAGCTACTTACCTCTCCACCCATACCCTCTGCCTTCCCTCCAATTGTTACATGGACAAAAGTTAACCTCTCTGCCTGCTCCGTTGATCTCATCCACTTTAGCCTTTTCAAAAAGTTGTCTTTTGCAGTAATCCCTTTACTTCACATGCTCTTTCTACTGAAACATTTTCATCACCTACTAATGTATGTCAACATCACTGTTTTGAACTTCTTTAGTGGAATTTTGGCTACTCTTGGTTAATTATTTATGTAAATTTTTATAATAACTTTGTGGAGTTTAATGAAATAACTGGATGAATTTTACAGGAATTGCAATTAATCTACAAATCCATAGGAGAGAATTGACATACTTTATGAAGGCTTCTGCTCTGACTTCAATAGATGTGACCACTTATCACAATGAATGCTATGGCTCTCTATTGATGTCTTCTACAATGTCTTTCAATAAAGTTGTATATTTTTCACAATAATTATCACATTTTTGTTATATATTTCCTTTTAAACAACTTAACATTTATTGCTATTCTAAATGACATATTTCATATTTTAATTAAACTTCCTTTTAAAAGGTAATTATAGATTCAAATGCAGTTTTATAAATTGGGAGAGAGAGAGAGAGAGAGAGAGAGAGAGAGAGAGAGAGAGAGAGAGAGAGAGAGAGAGAGAGAAAGAAGTCCTATGTACCACTTACCCGGTTTTCTTAATGTGGGACCATATCATAACCAGGATGTCGACATTGATACAATGAAGTTACAGAAATGTCACCACAAGAATTCTTCTATCCCTTTTATAGTGATATCCACTTTCCTTTCCAACACCCTCTTTTACATCATCCCTAATGCTTGGCAACTACATATCCATTTTCCATGATTTTATGGAGTCATACAATATGTGGACTTTTTTGTCTATGTCTACAAAATATCTTGCTGAGATTTTGATAGAAATTCTGTTAAGCTTATAGATCTATTTGGGAAGAGTTGATATCTTTTTATTTTGTCTTCTTATCTATGAGGATATATTTTTATTTCTTTTTCTTCAACATTTTTATTAATGCATATTAATTGTACAAAGAGTTTTCACTGTGATATTTCCATACATGCTTGTAATGGGCTTTGATCAAATTCATCTCTTCTGTTTTCTTGATGATTGCTATTCTGTCTGGGGTGACATGGGATCACAGTGTTGCTTTGATTTGTATTTCCTTTATGGCTAAGGATGTTGTACATTTTTTCATAAATTTTTTGGCCAGTTGTATTTCTTCTTCTGAGAAACGTCCAATTCATTTCCCATTTATTAATTGGATTGTTGATTCTTTTTGTGTTTAATTTTTAGGATCTTTATATATTCTAGATATTAATCCATTGTCAGATAAACAGCTGGCAAAGATTTTCTCTTATTCTGTAGGTTTTCTCTTGATTCTGGTATTGTTTCCTTTGTGGTGCAGACACTTTTGTGGTGCAGAAGCTTTTTAATCTTATGCAACCCCATTTGTCAATTTTTGCTCTGATTTCCTGAGAAATTGGAGTTCTACTCAGAAAGCTATAACCTATGTCTTGAAGTGTCTTTTCTATGGTTTCCTGTAGTAGTTTCAAATTTTCAGGTATGACATCAAGATATTTATCTATTCTGAATTGATTTTTACACAGACTGAGAGATAGGGGTCTAGCTTCAGCCTTCTACATGTAGAAGAAGTTGCCTTTTTCCAATGTATGTTTTTGGAACCTTTGTCAAGAATCAGATGTCTATGACTGTATAGGCTTATTGTTGGATCTCCTATTTTGTTCCATTGGTCTATATGTCTGTTTTTGTGCCAGTATGGTGCTGTTTTTGTTACAGTGGCTCAGTAGTGTAATTTGAAGTCAGATATTGTGATATCTCCAACATTGCTTTTTTTGCTCATGATTGCTTTGGCTGATTGATATCTTTTGTGCTTTCCTATGAATGTTAGGATTGATTTTTCTATTTCTTTGAAAAATGTCATTGGGATTTTATGTGGATTGCATTGAATATGTAGATTGCTTTTGGTAGTAGGGCCGTTTTCACAACATTAATTCTGCCAATCCATGAACATGGGAGATCTTTCCATCTTCTAGTGTCTTCTTCGATTTCTTTCTTCAAGGTTTTATATTTTTCATTGTAGAGGTCTTTCACCTCCTTAATTAGACTAATTCCTGTATTTTTAATTTTTTTGAGGCTACAGTGAATGGGATTGTTTTCCTGACTTCTTTCTCAACCTATTCATTATTATTATTATATAGAAAAGTACTGATTTTTGTATTAATTTTGAGAACATATATTTTAGATCTGTGATTTAATTAGTGTTTTGTAGTTTAGAACATGTACATGTTTGCATACCCACTTTGTTAATTTTATACTTCAGAGTTTCATTTATTCATAATGATCATAAATGGTATTATTTTTAAGTTTCAATTCCACAAATTCATTGTTCACATATAAAGATATGATTTTTGTGTTCTGATTTTGTATGCTTCAACTTTGCTGAACTCACAAATTATAGGAGGAGTTTTGTTAATTCCGTGGTATTTTCTACATAAAAAATCATGCCATACACAAATAGCAACAGAGTTATTTCTTCCTTACCAATCTTTTATTAAATCACATATCTTTAAAGGAAATGACCTCTTTTGTTCATTGCTGACATTTTGTTTTTAATTTTAGTAATTTGATAGTTTCTTTGGATTTTGTACATTGACAGTTGTATGGTTTATAAATAAGAGTTTTGTCTTTGCTTCTTAATTCTTACTAATTTTATTTTTTTTTATTTTACTGTGGTGGCAAAGACTTTCCATATATAACAAAGTAGTGGTAATAATAAATATCTTTGCCTTACTCTTAATTTAAAGAGATTTTTTCTTTTTGGTGATACTTGGGATTGAACGCAGGTTGCTCTGCTTGTTAGGCAAACCATGTACCCTGGCCACTTGCCTTAGTTTATATTTCAGATTATATTTCAGATAGGATCTCACACTTTTGTCCAGGCTTGCTTTTGACCATGATCCTTCTACTTCTACTTGCACGGTAGCTGGGAATATAAGCATATGGCACTATACCCAACCTGCGTTTTTAAAATAGGGTCTTGCTAACTTCTTTGACCTCAAATTATAATCCCCCTATCTCTGCCTCTAGAGTAGTTGGGATTACAGCCATGCACTACTATGTCTGGACAAAAGAAACGCCTTTAATGTTTCATTATCAGTATGGTCTTTTTTGGGAAGGGGTGCTTGGGATCAACCCCAAGGCCTTGCACATGCTAGGCAAGCACTGTACCCCTGAGCTACACCCCCAGCCTGTGATAGGATATTTGATGAAGTTGTTTTATCAGGTTACAGAAATTCCCTACTGTTTTTATCAAAAAAATTATTGAAGTTTACCAAATACTCTTTACATAAAGAGAAGAACATATGGTTTCCTACCTTAAACTGCTAATATGGAGAATTATATTTTTAATGCTCAACCTACTTGCATTTCTTATATAAATCCAACATGCTTTACTTTTTAGTGAATTGTTAGATTCTGTTTGCTTTTAAAAGAAATTGTTCATGAGTGAGAGTGGCTTGTTATTTTCCTTTATAAATATTTTGGCTGTCATATTTTGTATGATAGTTATATTGTACTTATAGATTGTTGGAGAATATCCTTAATTCATTCTTCTATTTGTATAGAATTGTTTTAATCTATTTTTAAAAATGTTTGGTATGTTTTTTGCAAAATCATCTGAGCCTGGTACTTTTGTGGAAAAAATTTCCAATATTTATTCCATTTTTTTGTCATAGAAACTTGAAGGTTTTCTATTTTGTTCATGTTCATATGTCTTTTTCTTAGAATTTGTCCATTTCACTTAAGTTTTCTAATTTTGGAGCACAAAATTATACATTTTCTTATTGTTTTTATCACGTCACATTGGCTTCTGTATTTATGACTTCTTTTTGATTCCTAATATAATTTATTTCTGCATTCTTTTCATTTCATGTACAATTTCACCAGAGACTTGTCAATTTTCAGTAGTGGTTGGAAAGAAACTTTTCTAATAAAAGCTTTTATGTTTGTAAGTTTCCATTTAAGTACTTTATGCTTTAGCTGCATCTCACAATGCTGATAATTATTCCTTATTTTATTTTCAACCAGTATAATATCTAATACCTTTGTGAGTCTATGTTTGTAGTTCATTGTTTATGCTGACTCTTGCTCATGGTAGTTGGTCTGCTTCTGTGCTTCTTGATGATTTTTTTGAAAGCTTAGAGCTGTTATTATTCTTATAACTTTCTTTTCTGTGCACATTCTTTGGAATCAGACTTTAAATTGTATTTTTTCAAATAGAATGTACATGTGCTTTGTGGGTCTAATTCACCAATAATAAAAGGGAAGACTTAAGGTGTAATGTCTAAAACTTGCCAATGAAAAGTTGTAGTTTTATTCATGCAGGCGTAAACTTGGCCTCATAAGTATACCGTACATGAGTGTGGCCAAGGCAGTGAAATTTCTATTCAAATAGTAAGACATGGCTGATATATGATCACATTAATATCCTTGACAATTCTGTTGTTCTTAATATCATGTGTCTGTAAATTAGGATTGTAAACAGTTACAAACATTGAAGGTGAGAAAGGGAGGAATGTGGTTAGTTACTTGTACACCAAATAAGAATGAGAGTGGCTTTGTCTACTCTTTTCTTAATGGGAAAATAAGGGAAAAGAGCTAGGATTTGACAGTCATGCTTAGGTAAGAATATGTAATTGTTATTTAAATTATTTTTTCATGTTTACATTATTTTCTGAGTTAATATTATTAAAATCACACACACACACACACACACACACACACACACATATCCATGTGTATTTTGATCCAGCATTAGAAATTGATACTTTCCATATTTTTGAAGTTTGTTTTGGTCACACTTATGTTCATTTTTGGTGAAACTCCTCTACTCTCCTTTGGTATGATGGTCCTCAAATGTTTAATATTTGTGGTACACTTACAAAAGGAGTTTAAAGATCAGCATATGTCTTTACAAACATGGGGACAGTTGTGAACAGAAAGAAACCCAGAGACAGAATCTCACAAGTAAGCTCATATAGCCCAGCCCTTATGCATTTTAATAATAACTCCATCTTGGTTATCACTTAGCAAAGTGCTATCATATCCATACTTTCACTTATTCTTCTCAAGACTATCCATTCCATCAACAAGGAAACAGACGCAGAGCAATAAAAAGATCTCTGAAATAGCTATTGACAGATTCTAGCTCTAAGTTCTAACGTCTTTCTCCTATACCACAGGCTGAAACCTGAATTCCAATTCTATAATTATTTTGCATAGCAATTGATTTTTTCATTATTAAAATAAATCAGAAATTGAATGTCCATTTCATCGTCATCATCATCTGCTTCATAATAATAAAGGCAGGTTGCATTCAGTCAACACTGCTGTCCCATATGGTACTTTAAATGCATTATATGATTTAATCTTCATAAGAACCTCTTGCAATAGGTACTGAATTAGCCCATTATACTGATGAGAACATCAAGTGATAGAAATTCAAGAAATTGTTCAAGACTCTTCATGCAGGATAAAAGGTGGAATTTTAACCCATGATTGTTTATTCTCAAGCCCCTGCTCTTACTAACGCCACATAATGTTGTCACCTGAAGAACAATGACTCTGACTGTGGGATAGTATACCCTTTAGGTTGCTAGTTTGAGAATAAACTGTAATTTGCTAATTTACTGGATGCCCAAAGAGCCAATTATATTTTAATTTTATTTTAGATTTCTTTTTATAATAGCTTTTTTCTGTACTGGGGTTTGAACTCAGGGCTTTGCATTCCTAGGCAGGAACTCTACTACTTGAACCACATCCCAGACCTTTATTTTAAAACTCTTAGAGGTGGAAAATACAAATTCTGGGAACAATTTAGAACACAGCCAGAATGATTTGGCAGTATATAACATTCTATCCCCATTCTTCTATCCCCTCCTCCATCTTCTATCCCCATTCCTCCCTCCTCTCCACATTGTCATCTGAATATTAGTTTCACCTCTGCCTCTCATTCTGTATCTGTACAGTGTCATTCATTGTACTGTCCTCATAGTCAACATTAAGTGACATACATGATGGTAGGAGGAGGCTGGGAGATGTCAAATCCTTTGCTCAGAACCTCTAAAGAGAAAAGCTGAATAAGAATCATGACTGGACTATAAGAGCTAAATTGCGAGATACTGTGGGTTTCTGGGTTTCTTTTTCTTTTTTGGTTGTATTGGAGTTTGACCTCAAGGCTTCATGCTTGCTAGATAGGCACTCCACAACTTGAGCTATGCCCCTTGACCTCTTACACCCATTTTGCTTTAGTTATATTTTTGGATAATGTCTAGAATTTTTGCCTGGGGCTGGCCTCAGACTGAGACCTCTTACCTATGTTTCCCACATATTTGGGATTACAGATATGAACCAAAGTGTATTTGGTTGAGATGGGGTATAGCTAACAACAAATAATCCCAGCTTATTTGTTGAGATGGGGTATAGCTAACTTTTTACCCGGGCTGTCCTTGAATTGTGATCTTCCTAATCTCTGTCTCCGAGTAATGGATTACTGGTGTGAGGCATTGTGTCCAGCCTTTTGGATTTCTTTTTATTCAGAGCTTTCCCCATCATAGTAAGAGCATGGACCTTGTTATTGAAATAACTGAGACCAAAAAGGAGATGCTATTACATGAGGATTTGGGGCCAAATGGAAGATAGCTGAGGAGTTAGGAATGGGATAACAAAAGGACAAAAGCAATGTGCTTTGTAAAAAACTACTTGGTTTGTTTTCATCCATATTCCTCTCAATATTCTATGAGAGATATAAAATGGCCATTTTATTTCTTTGGAAAAATTCTTCTTGTTATTATTGTTATTATTTGTCCAACATATACCTCAAAGCCATGCTCCATTCTAATTCTGAACTTAGGGAAATTTTCCTGATGCTGCATTCCTTTGGGAATTTTGGCATTTTTCAAAGATAGATAAAACTTCTATGTACTTGAATGAAAACATCCCATAAAGACTGGAGACTAGAAGGGAAATCACACCAATTCTATTACCTTATTATGGCTACTTTCACAATAGAGAAGCATTTTTGTATCTGAGTGTTTTCACATAGTTTCATTTATAAATACCATTGGTAAGTATCCCTATAAAAATCAACATTGTAAGTGTTTTCCCATGTTGATATATAGTTTTCATATTCATTGTATTACCAGCTAAAGAAAAACTTCAACACAATTATCATAATATAATTTTTGTCCCTTCCCTATTGCTTATTAGCCTTATTGTCTCTACAGATGATTATAATGAATGTCAGAAAGGTGAAGAAGTATGTCAAAGGTCACATTGTTAGTGACAAAGTCACAACTGAAAAGCAGATTTTTGGTTTCTAATCATGTTTTCTTTCCACTAGGCCTCTTTGCCTCTGGTTTTTCACAAAATCAAGGGAAGTGAGGAAATACACATGTTTTCCTATAGAGAAAGGCAAAAGGAAGATGCTGAGGAGAATTTAGGAGAGAAGGACACTCAAGACATATGCCCAGCCAAGGGCTCCAGATTCTTATAGGTGGGTTCTGCCTCCTTCTTTGTATGACAAAATGTTTCATTTTAGACTATTTTATTTGCTCTTTGGTGTGATGGGCAAGGATAAAATTTTTAAAAAAAAATTCCTCAAATCCATTCCATGTACCAAAGACACTTCTAGGTCTTCTCTTATGGGATGATTGCAGGATATTCTTGTTTTTTGAAATTCAGTCTTTGGTTCCACTAATCTACTTAGATTTCTCCCTTGGATTTTATGGAATGCTTGCGCTAGAATCCTGAAATGAACAGAATTGGAGGGTGGCAGAGATTCCAGGTCCTTCTGACAATGGGGTTAAGCAGGGAGATGCCACCAATGGTTAGATTCTGGATCCAATTTTCCAGATGGAACCCATTCAGAAGTATTGAGAAGTTTGTCTCCAGAGCAGTGCTCTAGGCAAAGCCACTCGGCTGTCCCAAGGACAACAGAAATTGGACAAAGAAAGAATCCTGAATCCCTTACCTATTGCTTTGATTTAAACAAATATGTATTATCCATGTAAATAACCATTTACTGTTTGCCCAGCCAACAGAAATGTGTTCTCAGCCTGTGGTGGGAAAGGGGTAAACTTTACTTTCTTACCGTTAAGAATCCTAAAAAAAGCAGAGTTGTCAGAGACCTCTGAGACCATTTAGTGTCCACCATTCCTGTTAAGTACTGGGGGGAGTTGCTGAGAATTAGATAGAAACTACTTGCCTAAGTTCACAGAAAGAGTCGGTCACAGAGCTAAGAATAGATTTTAAGTATCTTTAACTCTAGTCCAGTGTTTTTTACATTGGACTTAATGGATTTATTTGGAAGCAGTAGGTAGATAGGTTAAAAAAAAGAGACAAACATTGCTGTCTCCATACAATTGCATGAATTAAACACACACACACACACACACACAATCTCTTTGCTATAAGCTATTCTCTTTATCTCCCTCGGAGCTATTGTGAGGATTAATGACTTAATATTTCAAAAACATTAAGAGTTTGGAGAATGACAACAGCAAAATAGTGGGATTGTGATATAGGAAGCTCAGGGCACTGGTTGTCCCATAGAAAAATTAAGAACAAAACAACCAGAACTATCACAATCAGTATTATAAAAGCTCTGAAAAAACAGTGATAAGTTTATAGTAATCAATTAAGTATCCAATAAAAAGTCATATCCAAGTTGGTAGAAAAGTTTTGGATTGTTTTTGCTCACCTTTGCCTTACCATCTACATAATTCAATAGTCTTAAGTCTTGAGCAGGTGGCAGCCTGGGTCCCAGTTTTACCTCTGGAACAAAAGCAAGCAGAGCAAACTTTATTTGCAAATTATTGTGTTCATCTGTTTTAATCTGTCTGTGGAATACCAAAAGTACTGATGCAAAGTGTTCATCTATATTTTGTATAAGTCAGAACATAGCTGGGAAAAGTAGCAGGCATAGGTGTAAAAGCTATAAGGCATATTGCAAATCCACCAATGCCTAGGAGGAAGAGGTTATGGTTGGAAATAATAGACAATTGCATGCCTGGTAGAGAATATGGGGTGAAAACCTTTAGGAAATTAGGACATTAAAGCAGTAGTATATGCAGAAAATTTAAAAAGTCATGAAGATGCTCAGAGGAGATGCATACCCAGAAAAACTTTATGAGGACCTTATCCTTTTGTCTCACCTGATCCCTCAGCTCAGAGTATGCCTCGGTAAGTGATAAAGGAAAGCCCCTGCTTATGCTAATCTGCAAAAAACAGGAAAGGCATTTGTCCCTTCCATTTTGTTGTTTGTTCTAACTCCCAGATTTCAAAGAACATTAGCCAAAAATTAAATACAGGACTGGCAGCATGGCTCAAGTGGTAGAGTGCCTGCTTAGCAAATGCAAAGCCCTAAGTTCAAAACTCTGGTGCTGCCAAAAAATCCTGCTAAAGAAACAGGAATTCCAGTGATCACAGATGACAAGGAATAATATTTTTCAAACATATTTTGGAAAAATCTTAAAACAAGTAGACTATTATAGATTTAAAGAATTAATAACAAATATTAGGGAAGCATGAGAAATTGGTTTCCAGATTTACTATAATGATCAAATGACTACCTTCAGCAGCAATATCAAAGAAAAATAGGAAAATGTGACTGAAGAAAACAAACTAAATTGAAAAAAAAGTCCCTGAGAAAACTCAGTGAACTTACTAAACGAAGACTTTAAAAAATATTCTTAAATATGACCAAAGAGATAAGGGAAAACATGGATAGATATCTAAAGGAAATCAGAGAAATGATATATGAACACAATGAGAGTATCAATAGAGATGGAAACTATTAAAAAAGAAGCAAATAAGTTCTAGAGCTAAAATATAGTAACTGAAATTGTAAACAATTGAATAAAGAGGTCAAGCTGTAGATTTGAACATGCAGAAAAAGAATCAGTGAAGTTAAATTTAGGACAATTAAAATTATTAAGCATAAAGATAAGAAAGGAAAAACAATGAAGAAAATTGAACAAACCCTAAGAGAATTGTGGGTATGATGAAGCATACTAAAATACACATTATGATAATAATCAGAATGAAAAGAGAAATATTAAATAGGAAAAAGATTATTTGAAACAGTAACCACCAAAAAGTCACCAAATTTGATGAAACACACAAATCTATAGATCCAGAAAGTTCATCAAAGTTAAAATAAGATAATTCCAAAGAGATGCATACTGAGACACATGATAACAAAACTAAAAGAGCCTGGGCTAGAAGTGTGGCTCAAATGGTAGAATGCCTGCCTCACAAGTGCAAATCCCTGAGTTCAAACCTCAGTACCACTAAAAGAAATGAAAGATAGAAAAAGCCAAAGACATTAAGAATTTTAAAAGCAACAGGAGAGAAGTGACTCACAATGTATAAAGGATCCTCAATAAGATTATTAGCCATTTCTCATCAGAAACAATGGAGGTCAGAAAGCAATGAGATGATATATTTAAAATTATTAAAGAAAAATCCTGTTAACTGATACTTCTATCTTTAGAGAAACTGTCTTTCAATAATGATGTGCAAGTTATAAGATTACCAAGCAAAAAAAATCATGGGAATACTATTAGACCTTCCCTCTAAAAAATGCTGGAGAGTTTCAGGTTTAAATGGAAGATCTGCATAGAGTAAGTTGAAATCATACAATGATACAAGGTTCACTACTAAAGGTAAAACACAAATATATAAGCCAATGTTATTGTAATTTTGATTTGCAACTCCACATTGTGTTTTCCACAGGATTAAAAAACAAATGTATAAAACATTTATGCCTATATTCTTGGTCATATAATATGAAAGGATGCAATTTGTGACATCAATAACATAAAAGGAGGACAGAGTTATATTGGAGTAGAATTTTATGCAATTGCAGTTAAGCAGTATCAATTTGATGGGGAAAGGTAGGTCAATAATTGCAAAATTATGGTTTGATAGTAGAAATAAGTCTTGGTGCTCTGTTGCCCAGTAGATTGACTATAGTCAACAATCATGTACTGTGTATTTCAACATAGCTAGAAGAGAACACTTTGAATGTTTTTCCATTCAAATGAATGTTTGAGATGATGAATATTCTAGTTACCCTTATTTGATAATTACACACAATATACATGTGTCAAATTTCACATCATGCTCCATAAATTTGTATAATTCTAATGTGTCAATTAAAAATTAAAAAGATAACCTGAAACTCAAATTAGATAGTTATCTTTAGAAAATTATATACAATCTTTATATGACCACAAAGAAAATATCTATATACTGTATATAAAATAAATGATAAAAGAACCAAATGTTTAATTATAAGATTCATATAAACACAAAATGTAGTAATCATGGAAATGGGGATATAGAAGGTAGAAGACATAAAGAAAAGGATTGAAAAGTGATAGTAAAAAATTCTAATTTGTCTGTAATTACTTTAAATGTAATGAGTTAAAATTCTAGTCAAAGACCACAAGTTGGAAAAGTACATAAAAACCCATCAACTTAATATATGCTGCATGCAAAGTAATTGAGATTAAAAATGAAAGTAGGTTGCAAGTAAAGTGATGGAAAAATAAAAATAATAAACTGGAATGCCTATATTAATATGAATAAATATATGTTAAGGAAAAACAACTTTATAAGAGACAGGACTTTATATATTAATAAAAAATCAGTTCATTCAGAAACACAATGATCATAAATCTACATGCACCAAACATAAAAGCTTTCCAGAATATGAAGTGAGTATTGATAGGACTGAAGGGAGAAATAGATAGCTCCACAATAATAACTGAAGAGTTCAGTATACCAGTTCTAGAAGTGGACAGAAAAATCAGACAGAAGATCCATTAGGAAATTAAGGACTTGAACATTAACCAGTTAGACCTAACAGACATATGCAGAACACTTCACTTAACAATAGGAGACTGTATACACATTTTTCTCAAATTCACATGGAACATTCTCCAGGATACATGTTAGGCCACAAAACATGTCTTAATAAAGTTTAAAAAAGTGAAATCATATAAAGTATGAATGAAGCTAGAAATAAATAACTGAAGAAAAATGGAAAAATCACAAATATGGGTAAATTCAACAATGTCCTTTTAAACAACCCATGGGTCAAAGAAATCACAAGGGGAATTAAAAAAAAAAACCTTGGGACAAATTAAAATGAAACCACATTTTAGCAAAACTGATGAGAAATGTTGACTGTAATAAGCAAGAAACTTAGAGCTACAAATGCATACCATAAAATATCAGAAGATTTCAAATAAATAAACTAGCCTTAGAAAAAGAAAAGGATGGAGGGGGTGAATTCAACTACAAATATTGTAAGAACTTTTGTAATTGTTACAATGCACCTCTAGTACAACAATAATAAAAAGAGAGAACTAAGCCCCAAAGCTAGCACAAGGAAGGAATAATAGGTTGTAATGGTCATAAACAAAGCAGAAGTTATAAAAACAATAGAGTTTACAATGGTAAACTAGGTGAATTGGACAAATTTCTAGGAAGATACACTATACCAACACTGAATCACAAACAGAAAATTTGGATTGACTTGTAACTAGTGAAGAATTGAATACTTTATAAAAAACTTCCCAACAAATAAAGGCCTTGGAGATTATTCTATGAGGTGAATACTACAGTGATAAAAAAGTGATACAGAGATACTACATACATGAAAAGATATCTACAGACCAATATTCCTGGTGAATATCTGTGCAAAAACCTCAATGACAGACTATCAACAAAAATTCAGTATCATATTAAATAGATTATACACTATGACCAGTTGAGTTTTATTCCCATAGTACAAGGATATTTCAATATACAAAAGTCAATATAATAGCAAGGCATGGGGCACACACATTTAATTCCAGCACTTGGGAGGGTAAGGCAGGATGATTGTGAATTTGAGGCCAGTCTGGGCTATACAGTGAGACTCGGTCTCAACAAAAATAAATCAATGTAATATACTGTTTATAGTATAAAGTGGGGAAAATTACATGATTATTCCCTTAATGCAGGAAAGGCATTTGATGAAATGAAACCACTAAAGACTCTTAGTATAAACTAGAATCTTTAAGAAGAAAACTTCAACTTAATAAAGATTGTATTTGAAAAATCCATAGCTAGGATTTTCTTCAAAGATCAGAGACAAGGCAAAGATGCCTACTTCACCACTTTTACTCAATATATCATTGGAAATTCCAGGCAGAGAAATTAGGAAAGTAAAAGAAATATAAGACAGCTAATAAAAAGGAAAAACTGAAATTATATTTTCTGAGATTATATGAGTTTATATGCAAAAACAATTTCTACAGAAAATTTCACAGCAAATAAACAAATATACCAAAATTTGAGATACAAAATCAAAACAAGAAATGAGGCATAGTTCTGTATGAAGACAATGAATCGTCCTAAAAGGAAACTTAAAAAATGAATCTATACTATCCAAAAGAATAAATCACTTGGGAAAAATTTAATCAAGGAAATGAGAGAGTTATACACTGAAAACTTACAAAACTATTCTGAAAAAACTGAACACATAACTAAATGGAAAGATATTTTATGTTCCTGGAACAGAATTCTTAATCGTGTTGGTATGATGATGCTAGCTGATACGATTTACAGATTCACTGTAACTTCTATCAATATCCCAATGATAATTTTTGCAAAGAGAAGAAATATTTTGAAACTTATACATAAACTCAAGGAACTCTGGATAGCCAAAATAATTTTGAAAAAAGATCAAAATTGTCAGCACTGTATTTCCTGCTTTGAAAACATACAACAAAGTTACAGTAATCAAAACAGTGTTGCTAATGCTTAAATATGAAATGTCCTCTATAGCCTCATGTGTTGAGTGCTTGTGCCAAGCTGATCACGCTACTTTGAGAGGTTGTGAAAACTTTAGGTGGTGGGGTCTAGTTGGAGGTTCCCAGTAGATCCCTGGGAACGTGTCTTTGAAGGTCATACTTGGTCCCCAGTACTTTCCTCACTCTCCACTTCCTGTCTGCCATAAGATGAACAAACATCCCTCCTTCATGCACTCCGGAATCAACAGAGCCAAGAAGAACGGACTTAAGTATCTGAAACCATGAGCTAAAATAAATAATTCCTCCCTTTATATTCTGTCAGGTATTTTATCACAGCAATAAGAGTAACTAATATAAGGATGGTACTCCAATTTAAAATATAGGCAAAGTACCTGGACAGATAATTCTTCAAAAAAGACATTCAAATGGCCAACAGGTTTATTAAAAAGTACTCAAAATCACTAAGCATCAAGGAAATGCAATTCAAAACCATGATCAAGGTATACTGTAAACACATCTGGAATTATCATAATAAAATCCCCTCATATTGTTATGATAACTCAAAAAAGGAAAAATGAAAACTGGATAATTACATGCGGAAGAATGTATAATCTGTAAACACCTAAGTGGTAGAGCTAAACCTCTTGGAAAAAAAACAGAACAAAAACTTCATGAGATTGGATATGATGAGAATTTCTTTGCTATGATATCAAAAGTACAAGCAACAAAAGAAGAAAATAGACAAATTGTACTCTATTAAATTTTAAGACAGTGAAAAAGACTATCCATGGAAAAGAAGAAAATACTTGCAAATCATATATTAGATAAAGAATTGACATCCAGAATATAAAACTCCAATCCTACAATGAATAAATAATTGGGAAGAAGAATTTGAATTTACATTTCTCCAAAGGGGGGTCGGTACCAGTGGGAGGGGGGAGGAGGTAGGGAAATGGTGAAGGAGGGTGAATATGGTGCAAATACTGTGTGAACATGTATGTAAATGGAAAAATGAGACCTATTGAGACTATTACAGGAATGGGGGAAGGGGAGATAAAGGACAATGGTGGAGGGGGTGAATTCAACTATGATATATTGTAAAACTTTTGTAAATACCACAATGTACCCACACCCAGTATAATAAAAAATACAAGGTAAGAACAGTGAAAATAAAAGCTTATTACATACTCTATTTTTTTTTAAGTTTAAGCTAAAGAAATGAAGTACAGGAGAGTAAAATCGTTCTTTTCTGGGTGTAAGCACCACTGGGGGGGTGGGCTGAAGGAAATGGTGAATGACCCAAGCATTGTATGCACATATGAATAATAAAACAATAAAAAATGGTGAATGAGAGTGAATATGGTGGATGTACTTTGTATTCCTGTAGGAAAATAGAAGAATGAAACCTGCTAGAATTGTTCTAAGAAGGGGTGAGGGAAATGAGGGAGAATAATAGAGGGGGTAAATCTAACTAAGTTACATTGTAAGCACATAGTGTAAATATCACGAAATATTCCCCTGTACAACTATTATAGGCTAATAAAAAATTTTTAAATATAAGTTTTTGAAAAAAGTTAAAGCTATACTATAAGGCTTATACTATAAATAAGGCTTTATTGTTAAATTCATTAAATGAAAAAATGACAAGAGAAAGTTTTAAAAAGCAGAGTGAATATGAGTAAAGATTATTTCATTTAAAATTAAGAGACAGCCCATATTCTTTGCCTATAAATTATTTTAATTAAGTATGAGCTACCTTAACATTTGCATTCTGTATCCTGAACACAAATTTGTACTGTGCTCATTTTTCCTGTGACACATCTTATAGTGTACTGGGAATCAGGGATTTGGGGGGCAGAGAGGGTAGGGAGAGGTAATAAGATTAATTTTAGAAAGGAAAACAGTTCTTTTTCCAGAAATGTTTTGTTTGGTGATATTCTTAATGACAGTCTGAATTTCAGTACCTGGCGATATTGTATATAAACTTCAAAATTCAGCATGTAGAGAGTTCACCCGAAGAATTTCAAATTTTCTATAAAATTACAAAATTTATAAGAAACTAATAAAAAATGAGGGTGGGGTTATGGCTCAAGTGCTCTGGTGCCTGACTAGCAAGCACAAGGTCCTAAGTTCAAACCCATTATGACTAAAGAAAATAAATAAAAAGAAAAGTCTAACAATGAATACACAAAGTGTATATTTGGTATAATCCTTCAAAGCAGAACAATATTAACCCCATCAATATGAGCAGTGGCACATATCTAACTCATTTTTTATGTAAAATACCTTAAACATGAGAAAAATTGATTTCTGGAAATAAGATAATTGTACTTCATATTAAAATTGTATAATGTCCATAATATATTTAGTGGCAAAAGATAACTATAAAGTTACAATAAGATTTGTTCAAATATTTTTAAAAATGTCCAAAAAGCACATGAGATGATGCTCTTTATCATTTGTGATTGGGTAGGGAGATGGAAGTCAAAAGCAGAACAAGATAGCACTTCAAATCCATTGCAATGCCTATTACTTACCAAAGGAAAATTGGCCACGTTGGTGACAATTTTAATAAATTGGAACTCTTAGTTCATTTGTAGTGGGAATGTAAAATGTTGCAGTTATTGTGGAAAACAGTGTGATGGTATTTAAAATGTCAAACAAAGTATTAAGATGTGATTCAGGATTTCCACTTCTAATTACACACCTAATAAGACTGAAAGTAGAGACTCAACCATATTCTTGCTCAACCAGGTTCATAGTAGCATTATACACAATAACCAAAATGTGGAAATAATCCAATTGCCCATAATCAAATAAATGGAGCAAAGGAAATGTGGCATATACTTATAAAGGAATATTTTCATCCTTATAAAGAAGAAAAATTTGATACATATGACAACATAAATGAAACTTTAAAAACATTATTATTACAAATTAAATAAGCCCATCACCAAAAGACATAGAAATGATCTAACTTATATGTGGTACCTTGTCAGATTTATAAAGATAGAAAATAAAATGGTGGTTTCCAGGGGATAGATGCAGGGAAAATGGGGAGGTATTGTTTAATGGGTAGTGGGTTTCTTTTGGGGATTATTAAAAATTTATGGAGAAGGATGGCTGTAATAGGTCCCCAACAATGTGAATGTTCTTGATGACACTGAATTGTAAACATGGTCAAATCAGTACTTTTTTCTATGTATATTTTGCCACAATAAAAAGAGCAAGATACAGAATAGCATGTACGAAATAGTGCCCTTTGAGTAGAAAAAAACTTATAATAACTTAAGAATGAATAAAAATAAAAATTTCAAAAGAAATGAAAGCAAACTTTCCATATCTCTTTGTAATCTGTATCTATATCTGTACTTATAATATGTATAATGGCAGAATATATATTATAGATATAATATATAATATTATATAATATATATAAAATGGAAGAATAATATTCTATTTTGTGGGGTGCAGCACATTGATTTAACACACCCCCAACATTTTAAGACTAGCTTTAAGATAAATTTTCAACATTTTGAAATGTATAATTCTGTGCTTTTATTTAAAGTTGCACAACCACAGCCACAAGTGATTGTAGAACATTTCCTCAACCCCCAAAGAAACCCTCTACCCACTGGTAGTTATTCTCCACTTCCACCCCCTCAACATAGGAAATCACTAATTTACTTTTCATGTCTATAGATTTACCTAACATGGACAGTTTATAGCTAGAACTTATGATACAGATTTTTGCATATTTCACGTGTATGTAGTCTTTGTGACTGACTTCTTTCTTAACAATATTTCCAAGATTAATATATGTTGTAGTATATGTCAGTAATTCATGTACTTCATTTTGATGCTTCTACTTTTTATAAATCATGGATAATGATACTATGAACTTTGCTATACAAGTTTTTTGTGCAAATATATATTTTAAATTTCAAACTCAGGATGAAATTGCTGGGTCATATGGTAACTATGTTTAGCCATTTGAGGAACTCACTGGCAGACTGTTTTACAAAATGATTTAAACATTATACATTTCCCCTAGAAGTTTATACATATTACAATTTCTCTGTATCCTCCCCAGCCTTTTTTATTACCTCTTTTTCATTATAACCATTCTAATGAAGGTAAAATTGTGCTTTGGATTGCATATTCCTGAAGGATAAAAAATTATAGATTGAGCTATATTCATTGTGCATCTATTTTGTGGAAATGTCAATCCAAATAGTACCTTATATAATCCCCATATCAGATATATAATTTTTCAAAAGTTTCTCCCTTTTTATGAGATAACCTCTTTCTTGGCAGTGTCATTTGAAGCACATTTAAAAATTTTTGGTGATTTTCAGCTTAACTAATTTTTTCCTTTGTTGTTTAAGGTTCAGTATCATATCTAAGAAATCACTGTGTGATTTCATGTCTCATATGTTTATGCCTGTGTTTTCGTCTAAGAGCTTTAATTATTGGATGCATTTTCAGTTAATTATATGTGTATGAGTTAAGGCTCCAACTTCATTCTTTTACGTGTTTTTCAGTTGTCACAGCTTTATTGAAGAAATGATTCCTTTTTCTTTTAATTGTGTTGGCACTCTCATTGCAAATCAATTAACTATAAGTGTGATTATTTACACCTAGCTTCTCAGTTCTATTCCATTAACCTAGATGACTATGCTTAAACCAGTACAATAGTCTTGATTAGCTATGCTTTGAAATCTAAGTGTTCATTATATTTTGTGAATTTTGAAATCTGAAAGTGTGACTCCTCCATTATTCTTTTTCAAGTCTTTTGGTGATTTGGGGTTCTTTACATTTCTGTATGAATTAGGCCTAGCCTTTTAATTTCTGAAAATAAATCAGCTGGAGTTTTGACTAAGATTGGCTTTAATCTGTACATGAATTTGTGGAGCATTGACTTCCAAGCCATGACCATGGTATGTTTTTCCCATGTTTCTAAATTTATTTTGTACTTCTTTAATTTGCTTCAGTAGTGCCTTGCAGTTTTCAGGGTATATATTTTGCATTGTTTTTGTTAAAGTTTTTCTTAAACATTTTATTTTTTTATATAATTATAATGAAATTAATTTAATTTGTGTTTCTGTCATTGATGCTTTAGAAGCACAACTGAGTTTTGTATATTGATCTTGTATCCTTCAGTCTTCCTAAACTCTTTTACTAGTTCTAAGATATTTCAATGAATTTCTTAAGCTTTTCCATATACAAGGTTATGCCATCTCCCTTGTTAGGACTTCCAGAACAATGTTGAGGAGATCCTTGTCATGACCCTAATCTTAGGAGGAATGATTCCGCCTTTTGCCATTGAGTTAACTATGTTAACTGTGGTTTCTTTCAGTGATACATTTTATCAAACTGAGGAAGTTCCTTTTCATTCCTAGTTCATTAGCATGTTTCTTAAAACTATGCAAGGATGTTGAATTCAGTCAAGTGTTTTTCTGTGTCTGTTGAGGTGGCTATTTTATCCTTTTTTATATTGATGTGGTGTATTGATTTTTGTATGGTAAACAAATCTATCTTTATTGCTAAACTGTATTTAATAAGGGGATATAATATTCCAAATACATTAATGGATTCAGTTTGCTAGTGTATTGTTGAGAATTTTGGTGTCAATATTCATTAAAATTTTGGTTTGTAGTTTTCTTTTCTTGTGATGTCTGTCTAATTGTTTTGATGATACTGGGGTTTGAACTCAGAGCCTCATGCTTAATAAGCAGGCACTTTACCACTTGAGCCACTGCACCAGCCCCCTTTGCTTAAATTTGACATGAGGAAATAATGATTTCATTGAATAAGTTGGTTAGTATTCCCTCCCTTTATATTTTGGGACAGTTTGTGAATATTGGTATTAATTTATATTCATATGTTTGGTAGATTTTGTCAACTAACACATCTGGTCCTGAAAGATCCTTTTATCTGGGGGAAGTTTTCTAATTACCAATTTAGTCTCTTGTTTCAGGTTTGTTCTCACTCATTATCAATATCTACTTGAATCATTTTTTATATTTTGTAGTTCTTTGGGAATTTGACAATTTCATTTAAGTTATCCAATTTTCTGGCATATAGTTGCTCATAGTATTCCATTATATGTACTTTCATTTCTCTGAGTTTAATGTAATATAGATACTTTAATCTATGATTTTTAGAATTTGAATCTTATCTCATTTTTGTTCTTTTGGGGGAGTCAGTGTAGCTAATAGCTGCCAATTTTGTCAATTTTTTTGGAGACCCAACTTTTGGTTTCATTGATTGACATATTTTTCATTAACTAGTGCTCTAATCTTTATTAGTTCTATCCTTCTGTTTGTTTGGGGGTTTAATTTTCTCCTCTTGTTCTAGCATCTTAAGATGGAAATTTAGGTTATCAATTTGAGATCTTTATGCTTTGGTTGTTTTTTGCTAATACAAATTCCTAAGTATTTTTTTTGATGTGTCCCATTTTGTTTTCTAAATATCTCATGCCTTTCTTGTTTCTCAACTTTTTCTCTGCTGTTTCCTTTTGCATTAAGTGAATATATTCTAGTGCCATGTGTTCATTCATTTAATGATTTTTTTACTACACAAAGTTTTTAAATTTTCTTAGTGGTTACTTTGAAATTTACCATGCTTATCTTAATTTTTAAGAATATACTCCATTTTTCTATTAGCTTAATTCCAGTAATGTATAAAATGATCTTCCCATGAAGTTTTATTCTCTCCCCCTTATTTGTGATATTATTTTTGTACTTATTTCATCTATATATGCTATAAACTCAATAATACATTTTAGAATTACTTCATCTGATTTTATTTTAATAGAAGACAAGAAAAGGACCAAGAGAAAATATGTATATTTTAGATATATTTACCTTCATATATATTATCTCTGGTTCTCTTAATTTGTTTCTGTTTACTTGAGTTGATATCTGTTGTCATTTCCCTGCTTTAATACAATTCCACTGTCACATTCCTCCTTTGTGAAACTATTGTATGGTATATGCTATAGACTCCAAAGCACAACTATATACCTATTATTTTATTCTGTTCCTTTTAAAATCAGTTAAGAGAAGAAGAAATAAATGCATTGATGTTCTCTTTTACCTGTATTTCTTTTTAATATGAGTTCAAATTTCCATGTTGACTTAATTGTTTTCAGGGTAAAGAATGGCTTTGTGAGTGAAATAGCAAAAAATTAGCTTAGTTTTTGTTTTTATAAGAATGTCTTTACTTTGCCTTCATTATTGAAAGACAATTTTGTTGGTTGTAAGATTCTTGAGTGCTAATCATTTTTCTTTCAACACTTTGAAAATGTCATCTCAGTGCATTTTCCTCTATTGTTTCCAATGAGATGTCAACTGTTGATCTTACTGGTTCCTATGGATGTCAAGTCATTTTTTTTTCTTTTACTTCTTTCCGGATTTTCTCTTTCTCTTTGAAATCAGTGTTTCTACTATGATGTAGCTGGGTATGGTATCTTTGTATTTATGCTACTTGAAGTTCATGGAACTCTTAAATGCAAGGATTAATGTTTCGAAACAAATTTGGGAAGTTTATTTAATTCCTTCCCTTTCCCTTCTCTTCTTCTGGCACTCTCAATGCATATATTGGGTGTGCTTAAAAGAGTCCCATATTTCTTTGAGGCTCTTTATTTTTTCTTATTGCATCATCTCTATGTTATTTGCATTGCATATCTGTTGATCTATCTTCAAATTTGCTCATTCTTTCTTCTGCTAGTTCTAATATGTTATTGATCCCCTCTAATAAAATTATTTTAGTTATTGTAATTTTTCAACTTCAGAATTTTCCCTTGGTTCTTTTGCATAGTTTCTATTATTTCACTTATAGTTTTATGAGACATTTCCTTTATGGCTTCCTTTGCACCATTAAGTATGGTTCCCTTTGGCTTTTTAAATATACATACAATGCCTACACTGAGAACTTTGTGAAATCTGATATCTAATCCTTCTTACAGGTAACCTGTTACCTGATTTTTTAAAAACTTTCTGTGGATCACACATGCCTTTTTTTAGATTTGTATTTTTTGTTTAAAAACTGGACATTTTAGGAGCTCTTGATACTAATTCTCCTCCTACCTCTTTGGAGCTTGTTTCATTGTTTCCTAATTTTATGACTTACCTGTTGTATTTTAGTAGAATCTTTTTCCTCCATATTGTGAAGGTTTTCATGTGACTTTTTAAAGTAATCCTTGCTGTATGCAGCATCACCCTATGATGACATTACTTAGGGGTGGATTTCTTGGACTCTATTTTTCTCCTGATATTTCTGTTAACCTTTCTCCTTCTTTTGGTCTTACAACTTGCCATTAATTTCTAGTTGACTTCTCTGTTTTTTTCAATAAGGCCCTATGGCATGAATTATTCAAGCTGATCTAATTAAATTCAGGTGAAGATAATTTTAAGACTTGTCTTTCATATTTATTCTAGTACCAGAAAGACTTTCATCTGTCTCTTTTGATGGTTTTGATCTATGATTTTGCTTGTGGCTCTTTTTTTTTCTGAGAGTCCATGGTTGCTTGGCCCCATTCCTGTGGGCCTATGGCCATAGAGAACATCGTGGCCAGGGATGGCATGGCAGTGGATAGCTGCTCACCTCATTGTGGCCAGGAAGGAGGGAGGGAGGGATAGAGGTGGAGGGAGAGAGAAAGAAAGAGAGAGGTGGGGAGAAGGTTCAGGGACAAGATATACTCTTCAAAGTCATGCTTCCAATGACCTCCTTATTCCAACTAACCCCCCTTGTAATGAGTTTATTTAGCTGTGAACTCATCAACACCTTCATGACCTAGTCACCTCTCAATAGTGCCACCAGGTAAAGACCAACCCTTTATCAAATCAGTCTTTTGGGGTTACACTTCATAACCAAACCATAACAGTTACTTTGAGGAATTCTTAGGAACTCTTTTTTCCCTTGTATACTGCTTCTTCATAAGGGTAAACTCTCTAAATACTGGGCACAGTGACATCATCTGGTTATCTCAATATGCATCAATTAGATGAGCTCGGTCAAGTACGGTCAGGATCCTAATATTCTTAGTCTTCCATGATTCTGGTAGAGCTTTCTCCCCATAGTTAGGGGGTGAATGGAGGAAGGGAGTCACTGACCTCTTTGCCAAACTTACCAGAAATCAGCTTTTTCCACTTAGAATTGGAGAGAATGAGAGTTTCTGGTGGTCTGCTCTTCTGTTGAAGTATGGTAATGATTGGGAGATAAAAGAATAAAGGAGTCCTGTCTTTTTAGCCACAACTTTCTATAGCGGAGGTTCCATAATCTGAGGTAGGTGATGCAAGGGAATGAATGATTTGTGGCTCAAATACTCTAAACTCTGGCTGTTATTACTAACTTTTAGTATCATTTATTTCCTCACCCTCCCTCCCTCTGTCCTTCTTTCCTCAAATTTGGGTTATTTGGGGCCATTATTTCTTCAAGTATTTTTATGCATCTCTCTTTTCTCCTGACCTCGTGGAATTTCAGTTAGGTTTGCATTGGGGGACTTCATAATGTGCCTCAGGTTCCTTATGCTATGCTTACTTTTCTTCATTCTTTTTCTTTCTGTTTCTCAGTGTGGATAATCTCAATTGGCTTATCTTCAAGTTTATTAATTGTTTTTCCTGATTCAGAACTGTCACTCAGTCCATATAGAAAAATTTTCACTTAGGTAATTATGGTTATTGTTTATTTTCACTGCAGAATTTGTATTTTGCTTTTGAAAAATAATTTCCTTCTCTCTCTGGCATTCTATTTGGCAAGAAATTATTCTCATATTTTCTTTAATTATTCTATTAATGGCTTGGTTTACTCATTTGAGATTTAAAAAAACACATGATGTAGTCTTTGTGTAGCAAGTCTAACTTCTAGGTTTTCTTTTTTATTGTTGTTCTGGGTGGGGGTACATTGTGGCATTTACAAAAGTTCTTAAAGTGTATGAAACAGATCATATTTGAACTCACCCCTCCACTGCTCTCCTTCCCCCAATTCCTAATACAGTTTCAACAGGTATCATTTTTACATGTATATACATGCGTACACAGTATTTGTATCATGTTTACCCTTCCACGCCCTTTCCCCACCTCTTCCACCCTCCCACTGGTATCACCCCCAGGACCTGTTTCACCCTCCTGTTCTCCCATTTTGTAAACAAAAAAAATGAATTTTGCTTGTTTGAGATAGAGCATCTAGGTTTTCTAAGTTTCTATGGACTGTCTTTTCTTACTGTGTCTTGGCCATAATTTCCAGTTTCTTTGTATATTTGTCAATATTCCTCTAAGAAAATAAACATTTACAAATAATATCATGTGACAAATCTAGGAGTCAAGTTCTATTTTTCCAGCATTTTTGTTGTCCTTTGTTATTATTTAGTGACTTTCCTATATTAGTTCTATTAATGTTCATTTCCTGTCATGTGTGTCTGTAATCTCTGCTCAGTTAGCTTGGTTGTTGGCTAGTGTGTTTTTTGTGATTTTTGACCTTAATAACTACTTTTTCATAGCTAGACAGCCTCAACTATGTGTGTTCATGAACATTTATCTCATTAGTAGTCTTCTTTGTCCATTTAAATTTTTTTTTAGTTTTACCTTATATTTTCTGGATATTAATATCATATGAGATATATGGTTTGCAAATATTTTCTCCTAATTTTCAGGTTGTGTTTTCTGTCTGTTGATAATTTAATTTACTGTAGCAAAAAATTAAATTGATAAAATCCAATTTGTCTAACTTTTTTTTCTTTTGTTTCTGTGCTTTTGGTATCATACCTAAGAAGTCTTTCCAAATTCAACATCATTAAGGTGTTCTCCTATGTAGTCTACTCAGAGTTTTAAAGGTTTAGTTTTTATATTTAGGATAGTTGCCCATTTTGATATGTTTTCTTAATTGTTATTTTAATTATGTAAACTTATGGGGTAAATTGTGAAAATTTGATACATGTATAAACTTTGTAATGACAAATCAGAGAGGCTAATATTTCTACCTCCTTAAACATTTCAAAAATTTTTGATTAATAGGAAATGATTATACATATTGATGGGGTGCAGTGTGATGTTTTATATGGAGTAAGGAAATAGCCCAACTTCATTATTTTTGGTATGTGTATGTGCATTTATATATATATATCTTCAGTTACCAAGGACCATTTATAGAAGACTATCTTTTCCCCTTTGTGTGATCTTGAAAGCTTTGTCAAAAATGAATTGGCCATCTATGTGAGGAAATTTTGGAGTTTCTATTGTATTGTTGTATATATCTGTACTTATGTCATTACTACAGTGTTTTGATTACTTTAACTTTGCAATAATGTTTGAAATAGGAAGTGTCAGTTCTCCAAATTTGGCATTTTCAACAATGCTGTGATTTTTTTGAGATTCCATATGAATTTTAGAATGTGTTTTTCTGTTTTTTTTTTTCAAAAATGCTATTGGGATTTTTAATAGGGAGTACATTAAAACTACAGGTCAGTTTTGATAGTATTGCAATTTTTAAAATATTAAGTCTTACAATCCATTAACACAGGAATTCTTTGCATTTATTTATGTGGTCATTAATCTCAGAATTATTCTGAAATTTTCAGTTTGTAAGTCATTCACTAGCCTGGTTAAATTTGGAACTAAGCACAGTTTGAGTTGTTTTCTTAAATTCCCTTTCAGATTTTTCATTGTAAATATATTTAATGCCAATGATTTTTTTATTAATTTTGTGTCCTACAACTCGCTGAACTTATCAACTCTTTTTCATTGTTTTAACTGACAGGTAAAAACATAAAATTGTACATGCTGATGTTTTGATATCTGTCTACATTTATCTAATGTTTAAATCAGATTAAACAAAACCATCTCCTCAATGATTTTATCTTTTATCCTTTTGATAATAGCCTTTCTTACTGGAGTAAGGTGATATCTCATTGTGTTTTTGATTTGCATTTTCCTCATGAATAGTGATGTCAAGCATTTTTCATGTATCTATTGGCTATTTGTTCATCTTCTTTTGAGAAATATCTATTCAGGACATTTGCTCATCTTTAAACAGAGTTGTTTGTTTTTTTGCTAATGAGTTTTTTAGCTCCTTGTACATTTTGGATATTACCTCCTTTTTTGATGCATGATTTAGACTATTTCCTCCAAATTTGTGGCTTGTATCTTCACTCCCTTACTTATTTCCTTTGCTGTAAAGAATCTTTTCTAGGAGGAGGATCCAAGATGGTGACTGAGGCTCAGAAGCAGACAACATGCGCTCCATGAATCAGGGACTTTGCTGAGATGCTGGAGCTATGCTTGGCAGAGATGAAGCACAGAGGAGAGTTGAAACTTTGACATCCTGAGCCCCTAGCCTGTGGAAGGCTTCTCCATGACACATTACACTGAGAGAACAGGTAGGCTGCTGCCACCACCAGCCACTGGCTCCAAACCTGCTTGGGAGATGGTTGGCAGACCAAACAGGTGAGCACCAAACATCGCTCAGTATTCCCCAAGCCACCCCTGGGATAAACCAGCGTATCTCCCTGGGCAGACTGACCCCTCCCACAAAAAAACCAAACTGAATAGTAAACAATGAACTGAAAACTAGGGCACAGTGGAGGGGGAGGGATTGCTGAAAGCACACAGGAGAAGGGGAGAGGGGCAAGGAGCTGCTCTCTGTATGAACTATCAGTAAACAAATGGCTGGAAAGGCAGGATAGCCAACGGTGTGCAGGTGATAGTCTGCTGCCTGAAGTAGAGTAGGTAGCAGACCACAGAGCTCATCTCCTGAGACAGTGAGCATCACCCAAAGTCAGATGGCTCTGCAGGGTTGAAGAACAAACACCAAACTATCACAACATGCTGACAGCAGGGGACCATCTGATGGATCACTGTCCTTGCCCCAGGGAAAAAGGGTGAGACAAAGAAACAAGCCCCAGTAAACAAGCACAGAAAAAAGCCAACTCCAAAGCAGGACAGCTGGTGGACTGCAGAGCTAATCTCCTGAATCTGAGGATACCATGCTGCCTTAAGCTGCCACACCTCACTGGGGGTGGGGGAGCTGACTAAGCAGCTGCTGCTGAAACACAGAAGAAAAAAAAAACACTACCCACAGGCCAACCACCTGGTGAGAATACAACAGAGCTCCTGCTTAAATACCAATACCAGGACTGGATGCCAGAGGAGTAACACCAGAACTTAAACTAAGACTGAAATTCTGTTGTTCCTGAACCTGGAGTTTTCCTTTGTTTGTTTGTTTTGTTTCCTGTTTGTTCATCATTTCATTGTTTTTTTTAAGTTATGTTATTGTGAATTAGTTAATACTAAATTACACCCAGGCCAGGGACAGAAATAGTACACACACACTTAGCTAAAAACTCAATATAGTGACAAAACAAAATTAAACCAAGGGAAAGAAAACAGGTGACTGAAACCACCAAGTAGCCTATCAAGAACATAGTTGCACAGTACCAAGTGGAGTGATGGAAGAAGAAATAAGGATGGAAACCACTCTCCCCTCCAAAAACGTATAATAGAGGATTCAGAGGGAAATGAAGAAAACAGATACCCAGTTCTGCACTCCAACAAAACAAAGGTAAATGATGCCAAGGAACCCAATGTCTACAACAACACCTCAAAGAAGAAATCCTGCAAGTAATCACTGAGAAGTTCATGGAGATGTTACTAGACATGGTTATCCAAAACATATAAGAGGCACTCAAGAAATTTCAAAACACCAAATATAAAGAATATGAGAAGACACAGAAACAAATAAATGAACTCAAAGGAGCCCTAAATAAACACCAAAGTGAAACAGAGAATACTACAAATAGAGAGATAAATGAATTAAAAATGAAAATAGAAAATATTAAAGAGGAAGTGACCCATTATATGGAAAACCCCAGAAAAAAGTATCAAACATAAACACAAAACACAATGGAAGGCCACTCTAGCAGACTACAACAAGCAGAAGATGGAATCTCAGCACTTGAGGATAAAATAGAAATTAAAGGAAATACTGAAGAGCTATTAGTCAAACAACTCAAGACATGTGAAAGAAATATGCAAGAACTCACCAACTCCATCAAAAGACCAAACCTGAGAATAATGGGCATTGAAGAAAGAGAAGAGGTGCAGGCAAAAGGGATTCATAATATATTCAATAAAATAATAACAGAGAAAAGGTTAGCTTGAGAAGAATTAACTTAGAAGGTAACACACATGTACAGGAAATCAATGCATGTCAACTCCCTGTATAGCTATTCTTATCTCAACTAGCAAAAACCCTTGGTCCTTCCTATTATTGCTTATACTCTCTCTTCAACAAAATTAGAGATAAGGGCAGAATAGTTTCTGCCTGGTAGCAAGGGGTAAGGAGGGTTAAGGGAGGGAGTGGGGTGGGAAGGGAGGGGGTGGAAGGAAGGGGGGAGAAATGACCCAAACAATATATGCACATATGAATAAAAAAATAATAACAGAAAATTTTCCAAATCTAGAGAATTATGCCCATTCAGGTACAGGCAACCTCCAGGACACCAAACAGACTTGACCAAAATAGAACTAACCCATGACATATTATCATTAAAACAACAAGCACAGAGAATAGAGAAAGAATATTGAAGGCTGTAAGAGAGAAAAAAAGAAATAACATACAAAGGTAAACCCATCAAAATCACAGCAAATTTCTCAATGGAAACCTTAAAAGTAAGAAGAGCATGGAGTGAAGTATTCTGGGCACTGAATGAAAATAACCTCAACCCTAGGATACTCTACCCAGTAAAGCTATCATTCAAAATAAATGGAGCAATAAAAGTTTTCCACGATAAGCAGAAACTAAAACAATATATGACCACTAAGCCACCACTACAAAAGATTCTCCAAGGAATTCTGCACACAGAAAATGAAAGCAAACAAAACCATGAAAGGACAGGCAATACCAAACCACAGGAGAAGAAAAGACATGGAATCAGAGAGTAACATTGATTCAGCTGCACACAATCAAATCCTTAAATACAAAAACAACTAAATGACAGGAATCACCACATACCTGTCAATATTAACACTGAATGTGATGGACTTAGCTCCCACATTAAAAGACACCATTTGGCAAACTGGATTAAAAAGGAAGATCCAACAATTTGTTGTTTGCAGGAAACCCATCTCATTGACAGAAACAAACACTGGCTTAGGGTGAAAGGCTGGGAGATTTACCAAACCAATGGCCCCTGAAAACAGGCAGGAGTAGCAATACTTATCTCAGACAAAGTAGACTTCAAACTTACATTGATCAAATGAGATAAAGAAGGACACTCCATACTAATAAAAGGGAAAATACACCAAAAAGAAATAACAATTATCAACCTATATGCACCCAACATCAGTGCACCCAATTTCATCAAACATACTCTGAAGGACCTAAAAACATATATAGACTCAAACACAGTGGTAGTGGGAGAATTTAATACCCCTCTATCACCAATATAGGTCATCCAAACAAAAAATCAATAAAGAAATTCTAGAACTAAACCACACCATAGATCAAATAGACCTAGCTGATGTCTACAGAATATTTCATCCATCTTATGCACAATATACATTCTTTACAGCAGCCCATGAAACTTTCTCCAAAATTGATCATATCTTAGGGCACAAAGCAAGCTTCAGCAAATATAAGAAAATAAAAATAACCCCATGCATTTTATCTGATCACAAAGCATTAAAACTAGAACTCAACAACAAAAACAACAGCAGAAAACTTGCAAACAATTGGAAGCTAAACAACACATTGCTCAATGATCAGTGGGCCATCAGTGAAATAAAAGAGGAGATTAAAAGTTTCCTGGAAGTTAATGAAAATGAAAACACGACCTACCAGAACCTATGGGACACAGCAAAGGCAGTCCTAAGAGGAAAGTTTATAGCCATGAGTGCGTATATTAAAAGGATAGAAAGATCTCAAATCAATGACCTAATGATACATCTCAAACTCCTAGAAAAACAAGAACAAGCAAAACCTAAAACAAGCAGAAGGAGAGAAATAATGAAAATAAGGGCTGAACTTAATGAAATAGAGATCAAAAAAATTATAAAGATCAGCAAAACAAAAAGCTGGTTCTTTGAAAAAAATAAACAAGATTGACAGACCCCTGGCAAATATGACTAAAATGAGGAGAGAAAAAAAACCCCAAATCAGTAAAATCAGAAATGCAAAAATGGGAGATAATAAACACCAAGGAACTCCAGGGAATCATCAGAGACTACTTTGAGAACTTATAGTCTAATAAATTTGAAAATCTTGAAGAAATAGAGAAATTTCTTTTTTTCAACCCTTTGACTCTAAGCCAGTGTTTATTTTTTTCAGTGGGATGATTCTCTTTGTAAGCTACATATGGTTGGGTCTTTTTTTTTTTAACCCAGTTTGTTATTCTATATCTATGTCTTTTGATTAGGGCATTGAGGCCATTTACATTAGTGTTAATATTGAGAGGTGCCTGTGGTTTGCAGTCATTTTTATAACCCTGTTGTTTAGTTTTTCCTATTCCCTGTTCACTGTTCTGCTTGCTCAAAAGGGTTTTTCCTTTCTTGAGACTTCCTGTCTCATTCTAGTTTCTTCTTCTTTGTGTAGAAATCCTTTAAGTACCTTCTGTAGTGCTGGCTTGGTAGCCATGAATTCCTTTAGTTTTTCCTTGTTGTGGAAGGTTTTTATTTCTCCTTCAATTAGGAAGGATAGTTTTGCTGGGTAGACTAATTTAGGTTGACAGTTGCTTTCTTTCAGGGCCTGAATTATGTCTTTCCATGACCTTCTTGCATTTAAGAGTTTGAGTTGAGAAATCTGCTGTTAATCTAATGGGTTTGCCTTTATATGTGACTTGTCCTTTTCTTTCTTTGTGTTTTGATTATGATGCATCTGGGGTGTTTCTTTTTTGGTTTGGTGTTCTGTAAGCTTCCTTCACCTGTGTGTCTCTCTCTTTCTTGAGGTTAGAGAGTTTTTCAGCTATTATTCTATTAAATAGGCTGTCAGTGCCTTTAGTTTGTATCTCCTCTCCTTCTTTTACACCCATGATTTATATGTTTGTTCTTTTCAGGGAGTCCCAGATATCTTGCATGTTCCATTTGTGTTTTCTTATCATTCTTTCATTGTCTTTTACTGTTTTGCTAATTCCTCTACTTTGCCCTCTGTTCCTGACCCTCTAGCATTTTTGGTCTTTAGCAGAGAAGCAGGGGCTCTCCCATGGTCAGGAACATTGGGATGCACTGGGCCTTTTTGTGCCTTAGGGAAGCAGGTCTCCTGGCATCCATAGAATGGAATATTACTACTCAGTGGAAGAGATGGTTTTCTGCTCTTTGATGGGGCTGCAAGGGCTCTCCCATGGGAGGATTTTGTGGTTAGTGTTGAGCCTCCATGCTCTGTGGTGAGGGAAGCCTCCTGGAGCCAGAAGAATAGCAAAGCATATAGCCACACTTGTGAGTGTGGCAGTGGGCTCCTAGCCCTGAGTAGCTAGATTAGGGTTCCTGTGGGTCAGCAAAGCTGGCAGACTTGAATCAACTGGTGCCCAAAATGAAGCAGAGAACCTGGGGTCTACTTGTGTTGGGGTGTGTGTATCCAGGAGCCATGGCAGCTGCTGCAGGCATGTTGAACCAAGCCTTTGGGCAGTGGGAGTCTTGGGGCCTGCTTGCCAGTACAGGCTACCAAGAGACACAGCAGCTGCTGCAGACACAAGAGGATCCAAGCCTATGGTTAGTGGGCATTCTGGAGCCTTCTTGCCAGGTGCTGGCTTCCAGGAGCCACTGGAGCTGCTACAGTCACAGAAGAACAAAGCCTGTGGGAAGTGGATCCTGCTTACTGGTGCGGTCTACCAGGAGCCACAGCAGCAGTTGCAGGCACAGGGGACCCAAGCCTTTGGGCAGTGTGAGCCCTGCTTGCAGGTGTGGGCTACAAGGAGCCACAGCAGCTGCTGCAGGCACAGGGGAGCCAAGCCTGCAAGCAGCAGGAGTTCTAGGGCCTGCTTGCCTGGTGCAGGTGTCAGGAGCCACAGGAGCTGCTGCAATCACAGGAGAACAAAGCCTTCTTGCCAACACAGGCTTCTGGGAGGGTGGTACAGCAGTTGCTGGTGGCATAGGTGACCAAGCCTGCTGGCTTGTGCCTTCTATTACCCATGGAACAGCAGGAGCCATAGGTCCTGCTTACACAGAGGCACTGGTTTCCCTGGCATTTCAGGGGTGAAGGTAGCAGGATGTGTAGTTGGGGGAAGCATGGACCCCTGAGTTCCTGTGTGTTCTGAGAAACAGGACTTACTGCCCAGCAAGCTCTGGGTAATGGAGCCTGAAGCTTTGTGGAGACATCAGGGGCAGAGGATCAGGAGTGTTGAGCTGGAAGTAATTCTTCCCATTCCTCCCATGGTTAGTTGCTTCTCTATTTGTGGATTCAGAGAGGGCTTTGTTTCTTGCTGGTTATGGGACCCTGTGGGTACCTTTTGGGGTCCCTTTATCTTCCTTCTTCAGGGTAGTTAGTTGCCACTGGGGTATGGGATGTCAACAACACATTTAATTCTTTAATCCATTGTGAGTTGATTTTTTTATAAGTGGTGAGATAAAGACCCATTTTCATTCTTCTGCATGTGGGTATTCAGTTTTGCCAGCACCACTTTTAAAAGAGATTGTCCTTTCCCTATTGATGCTATTGGTGCATTTGTTGCAAGTCAATTGACTGTAGATGTGTGGATTTATTTCTGGGCTCTCTACTCTATTTGATTACTCATTGTGACTGCTTATATACCCATACTGTACTATTTTGATTACTCTAGATTTGTAATACATTTTGAATGTTGATAATGTGATGCCTCTGGCTTTGTTCTTTTTGGTGAACATTACTTTTGCTATTTGGAGTCATTTGTGTTTCCATACAAATTTCAAGATTAGTTTTTTCTATTTATGTGAAGAATCACTTTGGATTTTGATAGGATTGCATATAATTTGTAGATCACTTTGTGTAGCGTGGCCATTTGAACATTAATTCTTTAAATCCACGTACATGAGGTATCTTTTCATTTATTTGTGTCATCCTCAATTTGTTTTATCAGTATTTTAAAGTTCTCAGTATATAGATTTTTCACTGTTTTTAGTTAAATACCCTCCTAAGTATTTTATTTTTTAATGCTATTATAAATGGGGTCATTTATAATGGTGTCATTTAAGATTTGTCATTATTAATGTTTGCTTTTGTGTATTGATTTTATTTTCTGCAACTTTAATTTATGTATACTTCTATCAGTTATTTGGTGGAGTCTTTAGAGTTTTCTATATAGAAAATCATGTCACTTGCAAAAAAAGACAGTGTTAACTTTTCTGCTAGTATTTAAATGCTTTATATATATTTTTCTAGTCTGATTTCTCTAGCTAGGACTTTCAAGACTGTTGAAAAGAAGTAGTGAGACTGGACTTCCTTGTTTTGTTCATGATTTTACATGAAACGCTTTCAATTTTCACCACTGAATATGATTTAGTTGTGGATTTTTCTTGTATCTCTAGTTTATGAGAGTATTATTTATTGTGCAAGGGCATCTAGTTTTGTCAAATGTGTTTTCTGTATCAGTTGAGACGATCCAGTGTTTTTTCTCCTTTGTTCTATTAATGTGGTATTTTATATAGTTTTGCTTACTGGAAGATCCTTGCATTATGATAATGAATCCTACATGGTCATGGAGTCCACTATCTTCCCTGTGCTACTGAAGTCAGTTTGCTAGTATTTTGTTCAGAATTTGCACATCAATATTCATAACGTATAATTGGCTTACACTCATCTTTTCTTCTTGTATCTTTGACTTTGGTATCAGAGTAATGCTGGCCTTTGAGAGTGGGTTTGGAAGTTTTCCCTTCTGTTCAAATTTTTGGAAGAATTTAAGAATTGTTCTTAATTCTTTATTAAATGCTTATAGAATGCAGTAGCGGAGTCATTTTGTTCTGGGATTTTATTTTTTGGTATGTTTGTGATTCATTTCTGATTCAACCTCCTAATTACTTATAACCCAATTTTGATTTCAATCTCTTCATGACAGTGTTTGTAGGTTTGTACTTTAGTAAATTTGACCATTTCAGTAGGTTGTCCACTCTGTTGATATATAATTATTCATAGCATTATCTTATTCTTTTTCTATAACATCAGTAATAATGTCTCTGGTTTCATTTCTAATTTTAATAATTTGAGACTTCCTTGTTTCTTAGTCTACCTGTCATGGTTTGAATATGAAGTGTCATCCCAAAAAGCTCATGTATTGAGCACTTGGCTCCCTGTTGGTTGCACTATTTGGGAGATCCTGGAAACTTTAGGAAACTAGAGGAAATAAGTTACTGGGGTATGTGCTTGGGAACTGTATCTTATTCCCAGACCCTGCTCTGTCTGTCTGTCTCTCTCTCTGATTCCTGGGCACCATAAGGTACCCAATAGTCCTCTGCTATACCTTCCCTGCCCTGATGCTCAACATTACCACGGCCCAAAAACCACAGCAGTTATGAATGAAGAACTGAAACTTCTGAAATTATGAGCCACAATAAATCTTACATGTTTTTAAGTTGTTCTGTCAGGGATTTTGTCACAGTGAGGAAATGTCTGAGTAACAGAACACCTAACTAAAGGTTTGTCTAATTTTTTGAGATTTTTTCAAACAAACAAAATTAGGTTTCATTGATTTTCTCCATTGTTTTCTATTTTCAGTCTCTCTATATATATAGAAAGAAAATATCTATAGATATTTTCTTTGTGGCAGCCATGGAGATTACTTATAACATTGCAATATTATGTCTAATTTAAATCAATAATAGTCTAACTTCATTCACAAAAACTATTCCCCTTTATGTTGTTGATGTCACAAGTTATATCTTTCTGCAATTTATGCCACGTAGTATAGGTTTATGATTATTGTATACATTTATTTTTAAAATCCTTTGAAAATGTAAAGTGCAGTTGCAAAACAACTGCTAGTAGAATTATACTAGCCTTTACATTTACTCCTATGCTTATCTTTACTAGTAAATTTTGTATGATCATATGAGTCCAAGTTACTTTCTACAATCTTTTCATATCAACCCAAAACACTAATCTTTAACATTTTTATAGGACAGATACATTAGTAATGAATTTCCTTAGTTTTGCCTATCTGGGAATGTCTTAACTTCTTTTAATATTATGATACAATACACACAACACAAAATTTACCATTTTTATAATTTTAAGTATATATTTGAGCAGCATTAAGTACATCCATATTGTTTTATAGTCATTGCCACCATCCATCTCTACATCTACTCTAATTGAAACTCTGTACCTATTAAACAACTCCACATTTTCCCTATCTCTAACTCTTGGTGACTGCTATTCTACTTTCTGTCTCTAAGAACTTGAGTACTCTATGAATTTCATCTAAGGAGAATCACACAGTGTTTGTCCTTTTGTAACTGACTTACTTATTATATACAACATAATATCTTCAAGGTTTTTATATGTTGTAACACATGATTTTTATGGTGACATATTTGGTTCCCTTCTTTTGTATATAACATACATATGCACACACATATATGCATACATATGTGTATATGTATATTCATCCATGTAACTTCTACTTATCTATCATCTATCAAGAAATGTATATGTATTTTCTTTCTAGGGTTTACATACAATATCCTAAAAGTGTATGTAATTGAAGGAAAGTTTTTTTTTTCATCTATAGAAGCTTCAGTTAACAGTGCTTTTTCCTTGAAACACTTTAAATATATCATTCTTCTGGCTTCTGGCCTGAAAAATTTCTGATAAGTAATCTGCTGTTGCAATTATTGAATTATATGTGATAAGACAAATTTTCTTACTGATTTTAAGATCCTCTCTTTGTCTTTGATAACAAGAGTTTGTTTATGTTTTGTGCTACTCTCTTTGGGTTTATCTTACTTGAAGTTTATTGAACTCGATGAAGTTATATACCCATATGTTTCCTCATATTTGGAAATTCTGCATCATCATTTCCTCAAAGAATCTGTCTGCCCATTTCTTTCCTTTTGGAATCTCCATTATGTGACTGTCCACTTCATAGTGTCCCTCAAGTACTTTAGATTCTATTTATTCTCTTCATTAATTTTTCTCTGCCTCTCTTAATGATTTCAGTTCTCCTTTCTTCATATTTACTTGTTCTTTTTTTCTGCCTACTCAAATCTTTTGTTGACCTGTGCTCATGAATTTTTCATTTAATTTGTTATAATTTTCAGCACCAGACTTTCAGTTTGGTCCTTCTTTTTATTTTCTGTCTTTTTGTTGATAATCACATTTTAAAATATATTTTGTGAATTTCTTTTAGCTCCTGGTCTGTGTTTTCCAGCACTTTTTAAGATAATAATTTTTAAGCTTTGTTTATAAGTCTCACGTTGGGGATTCCTCAGGGATGATTTTTATTTATTTTGTAATCTTGTTTTTTTCTTTTTTTGGAAATTTGACATTTAATTATTATAACATAGCAATTTTGAAATTCAGATTCCTTCTCCACTAATTAGTTTGTTGGAGGCCATAGTAGCCAATTGTGCTGAGACTTCTTAGAACTATTTTGGTAAAAGCAATCCTTTGTTGTATGTTTACTTGACTCTTATTTTTAGCTTGCATTCAGATAGGGAATGTTCCTTGAATGCCATGAGCTGAAACAAACAAACAAGCACTCAAAAAATTCATAAAAAAGAGAAAATCCAACTGTTCCGTCTTTATAGACTAGCTCTGCTCTGAGGCAGTCAATGACCAATTAGCTATACTTACTATGAACCTATAGATAAGTTTGATTTTTGTGGTGTTATATTTGGTTCCCTTCTTAGGTCTTTTATGAACATGCATCTTGTCTGGGCATGCATGTGGCATTCTAAATTCCCTCACATATTTGGCTGCTTGTGAATGTCTTAAACTCCCAAAGACTCTCATCCCAATTTTTTCTTCAGGACTTAGTCTATTGTATATCTTCGTACTTTCTAGACCCAGGCATCTGTACGCTTGTAGTCCTCTTGTAGCTTTTACAACCAATGCTTCTCTCTTTCCCTCCCTGTGTTCCATGTTGTATGAGAGACTAACAATTTAGTCCTTCAGGTAGCTCCAGACAGGTTCGAAAAGATGAACACAATCAATTGTAAATAAAAGCTGCTTTCCTCCCTCTAGGAGAAAACTAAGAACTGGGCTATTGTTGATCAAGACCAAGACTATTGCCATATCTAGGAGAGTATGAGATAAGGTCAAGTGAAAAAGAATTTTAAAAAAAGCTCCCTACCATTTTGAAGATAGCTTTTTCTTGATTGGGTATTTGCTTGGTTGTAAATATTTGATTGTTTTTCAGAGTTTCTACAAAATTAGTTCTGTTTTTCTCATTTTGTTTGTTTGTTTTTCTTTGTGAGGTCTCTGTGGAGAATGAGAACTTGGACCTTCCTTGTTTCCTCTCTTGCTGTTGCCACTCTCTAGGGCATGTTTTTGTCCTCATAAGTTCCATGAGGATGAATTGTGGAAGCAAGGCCTGGGTATTTCAAATTCAGTTTAAAAAGTATACGTATCTTAAGAAATCATATAGAATTTGTTCCAAGTTGAAATATTTCCCTCATAATATATAATTCCCTCATAATTTCAACCTTTTACCAGTTCAATCTCCTCATCTGAAATTTATGTCCCATAAGAAGTAGCATAATAATTTCTAGGGAAATGGGAGATACAAACCAGTTGAGTAATGTAACATTTTCTTTTAACTCTAAGGTGTTTATTTTTGGAGAGCTCATTTTATTTTCTTGTGAATTCTCAGCATCTTTTGGAATATACTATTTATCTATGAGCAATGATAGTACTCCAAAAAGATCCAGAATTTCTTGTGATTTGGCAGTAGCCTTGCTGAGTCATCCTCAGCATTTTATTTAAGTGCCCAGTAAATGTTTGTTGAATTAATAAAAATTAATTTTCAGCTATGAATCTCATATAAAAATAACTAAAATAAATGACAATTCCATTTAGTTCCTCTAATTATGAAGCTCCTACAAATCCTCTACTACCCAAATCAAATCTTACCTCTTCCCTAATGGTTTCTAAGCTGAAAGTGGATTTTTCCCCAAGTAAATTCTCTTAGAATTTCAAACCATTAATAACATTTAGCAGGATCTTATGGAGAAAAGAACTTAAAATTTGAAATCAGATGGACTTCACTACAATTTCCAATTATGCCATTTACTAACCTGATTTGTGGCCAGGTTGCCAAACCCCTCAATTTTGTTATCTGTAAATGAATTTTTCATCTCTAATGATCTCAGAGTATTGTTGAAAGGATTAAATAAGATAGGTGATAGAATCTAATGTAGTGTCTGGTTGTGTACTTAGATTGTTTTTTGTCACATGAAAAATTTGGAGTGGTAGTTAGATAAATATAGTATGCTGTTAACTTTTGCATTGCTACACATGGAGGGTGGACTGTAAAGATTTCTAAGTTTGGAGCTAGCCACCAAGTATTGAGCCTTGGGCTTGAAGGCATATGTAGGTTTACCTTGGCTTAATAACACTTTCTATTTTTCTCTATTATATTAAGTAAGCTAAAGCACAGAACACTGGGGGGAGAAATGACCCAAACATTGTATGCGCATATGAATAAAAAAAAAGCACAGAACACTAAACTAACTCATTTGAGTCTCAAAGCTTAGAAGTTGCAGAGCAAGCATTCAGCAGATACCTTCAATATGTACATAGATAACTTAGGTATAGATAGGGATACAGTTACAGGTAATGATATAAGGAATAAGGTAGAGAAGTAGATGAGTCTTACTAATGTCTATATGACAAATAGTTCCTAGTCTTTAGGTCTAGTAATCAGGGTGACAGGGAAGCAACATAAAAGAATTGCAAAATATCAGAAGGGCAAATAACATCAGAGGTTTTTGAGTACAATGTCCTCATTGAGGTATAAAGAAGGAAAAAGTAAATAAATAAGTGGCCAAAGTATTATGTCAACTCCAGGACTTTTAACCCAAAATTTACTTTCCTTTCCTATTGCTGTCTCCTACACTCTGTGTATTTAAATGGATGAGAATAGCTTGGGGATAGAGGAGAGGAAGTCTGACTTGGAGTTCTGCTATGGTTTGGATATGGTTTATTCCCTAAGGCTTTATGGTGCTGTAGGCTGGATTCTCAGTATGGCTTGAGAGGTGGTGGAAACTTTAAGAGGTGGAGCTTAGTGAGAGATCCTTATATCACTAGAGGAGTAAAGTAGCTCTTGTGGGACCCTTGAGCTTTTTAAAAGAGTGAACTGTTACAAGATCAAGCTGAAACCCTAAATCACTCTGACTTCCTTTTTGGTGATAAGATCACTTGCTCCAACATGCACTCCAATCATAATGCCATCTGTTGTTAGGCCTCTCACAAGACACTAGATTGATGGAGCCACCTTTCTTATACTTTCAGTCTCCAAAATATGAGCTAAATAGACTTCTCTTCATATAGTTAGCCTGCTTCAGATATTTTGTTGTAGAAATGCAAACTAGTCTAAGGGAAGATGTTCTAGTTTATGCATTCTAGAACCCCTCTGTTTTCTGTCACCAGTATGGCACACACTGTGTTTTGTGTTTATTGCAATGGTGAATTGATCTCATACTTTCATTCAGTCCATCTTATGTCCAATACCCACACAGGCTGACTTGGCTGCCAGACATCTTCAGTCCTGAGATGGGGATGGAAGGAACTGTTGAGTAAAAGGGCTGATGAGTGAGGAATCTCACCAGTGAAGCGTCATTGGAAACCAGTGCTTAAACCAGCAAAATAATTCCTCATCCATGACTTTCTGTTGCTTAACACTTAGTGAAGTCATGGTCAGAATGGGTTTTGGTGTCAGGCCTTACTGGTTCCAATTTAATTTCCTAACACTTACTAACAGTGTGGCCTCAAGCAAGCCACAAAATCTCTCTGAGCCCTGGCATCCTCACTCTTCAAATGAGCATCATAATGACTATCTTAAAAAGTCTTTGTAAGAATGAGAATGTAGGCAAAACCCTTGTCACATTAGCAGGCACTTTGTAAATACTCAGTAAATGCAAATTATTCTAATTGTAACATTACTGTTAATAACTGGAGGTAAGGAACAAAGTTCTGTTTTCTAGTAAATTTTCATACGCTTTGTTGCAAGTCAAGCGTGCATGTGTCGTTCACTTTTTATTGAGGGACAATGGGGAGATGCAACTAGCTTTCTCCACCGTAACAATCATATTCATTTTATTGGAAGAGTGTTACCACATCCTACTCTTCTTTGTCTCCTTATGCCGAATCCTGAAGGAATTCTAAGTCTCATTCTCTGTTTCCTTACACTTCCCTATAGGGAATGAGGGCCTGCAGTGAGGCAGCGGGGATGGATGTGCTGGCAGTCATGATGCAGAACCTACTGACCCAGAATCATGCCCTGTGCAGGGAGAACAGGAAACTCATGGTGCAGGTGTAGCGCCTGCTGTGCGAGAAAGCCAATCTGCTGCCTCAGGTGCGTCCAATCTACCCAGTAGTTTTCCCAAGACGTTTAAAGACCTACTCTGCCTGACTGGCCGAGTTTTTCGTCCAAGTGGCCTCTTACATGAACTTCTTCCAGGCCACATTGTCCAGCAGCACCCTGAAAGGGTGGTTTCTAATAAGCCAGCTGGCAGGGCAGGCAGAGCAGTGGGTGGTCCCCTACATCAAAAGAGAGAGCCCCAGCCTTGCTCCGTGGACACACTCAAGCAGGCCTTCAGCAGGGATGCATAGAAAGCCCCAGGCCATGCTCACCATTGTCAGGGGGACAGCAGCAGCTTGGCCTGCTTTGCTTGTCTTTGCTCCACAAATAGCTTCCCAGCTCCAAGCTACTAGGCCCGATCCCAGTGCTTGCCTGGCAACTCAACTCCTGCCTGGGGACCTGAAAGAAGTTGAAATGACCCAGAATCACTCCCTGGCCTTCTCTGGTGAATGCTTTTGATCACCTTGAAAGTTAGAGTCAACTTAGGAAGCTCCTGATGGTGTCTATCACACAAACCTCGTGAACACTGATTTGAATAGCTCAGGCCCAGAGCTTCTAGGGTCAGTGTGCCTGGTGGCCAAAGGTTAACATTTCCTTCCCTGGAATTACTTATCCTTATACATTTCTTTTTTTCACAGCAGTCTTGCAGATTGTGCCTTTTGGTTCCAGAAGTTCAGGTACTGCACACTACCTGGAAAAAGTTTAACTTTAAAATTTCTGTGTGTTTGTACATGTTTACATATATGTATGTATGCATTTTTACAATAGTATACTTGGTGTTACAGAAGAAACAAAGACAATTAAGACAACATGTTTGTCTTCAAGTATACGATTATGTTCTTTTTTTTTTTTTTTTTTTTTGCAGTACTGGGGTTTGAATTTAGGGCCTACACCATGAGCCACTCCACCAGCCCTTTTTTGTGATGGGTTTTTTTAAGATAGGTTCTCTCAAACTATTTGCCTGGGATGTCTTCAAACCATGATTCTCCTGATCGCTGCATTATGAGTGGCTGGGATTACAGGTGTGAGCTGTATACCATTGTGTTCTGAGGGAAAAAAAATCCCAGGTGCATTTTCTGATTTCTGGTTAAATAATGTTTTTATGTGTAAAGAATGCATATTTGATTCTTGTTTTAGAGTTATTTTTACCTTCCACACCACAGTTCTTTAGAAAATGTTAAAAGTATATGCAGCTTAGCAAGCAAGACAGAAAACCCAGCTTGAGCAGTTATTATGTTTGCTGCTAAAGATGTATTTACATCTGTGTCTTAGCTCCTGCAAAAAATTATACTAGTGGGGGTAGGGCAGTGTTTGCCCTGTGTCCACTTGGTTTTATATCCTTATACTAAATGGAAGAGCATTAGCTCCCTCTCTTTAGATAAGTCACTTTACAATTTGAAGCTGCAGTTTTCGCTTCATTAAAGACATTACTTGATCACTAAAGTTTGGTTTGAAATTCTGTGAGTCTCTTTTATTGGGCCAAAGAAGACAAGAAAGAGGAGGATTTGTACCCTTTTCTTAAGCATAGTTTATCTTGAAATTCTCTAAGGAAGATCTATAACTGCCTTTCTTGAAATGTTCATGAGTTTGCCATTGGATGGTTAGTGTAGTTTCACTGAATTGTATCCTTGAATTCCTATGTTAAGTTAAACTGATCTCTACTTCCTTCATGGACAGTTTATATGCCTGAGAGGATCATGGGGGAAAATAAACACTATGTTTTTGCAAGGGTTGATTTAAAAAAAAAACATTCCTTATAGAAACATGACAGGTACCACAAAGGCAAGTGACACTTTTATTAGTAAGTTCTTTGGAATTAATTAAGCAAATGCCTTTGTCTGCAACTTTATTGTGAACTGAATAAAGAGAGCAGTTATAGACCTGATGCCACCAATCATTTTGTAAAAAAAAACAAAACAAACAAACAAAAACTGGCCTGGCTTTTTATTTATAAGTGAACCTGTGTGAACTTGAGCCAATTACTTTACCTCAGGTTTTAAAGAGTTATGATAAATAAATTTGTGGACAAAACAGATAGTTCACTCAAACTGAGTAATTGAGAATTTAATGAAAGTCTCATTCCCAAAGTTGTGGGCAGCATTAAGGGGCCAACAGTGGATGATGAAGTACTTTGGGACTAGAAATAGCTGGTTGATTTTACCATACCCCTAGGTGATAGAGCCTTCTTCTGTTGCTTTTTTCTGAATAAACTCCAAAAAACAAAAGTCAAGGGAATATAGCTGACCCAGTCTACATGGGTCAATTTCCCCACAGAGAAAAAATAACCTGGAGAAAAGTAGCTAGTGAACCTAGATAGATAAACAAAGTAGACAATATGAGAGCTAGACATTCTTGAGTGGCTATTTTATGCCTAGAGCTTTACTAGGTCATTTATGTTCATCATCTCACCTGGTTATTTAATACATGAGAAAAAGGAGTCTTAAAAATTAAATTTTTGACACTGGATAATTGCAAAGATTGCAGGAGATAACTTATGCAAAGCACATAGTACCTCTGATTTTTAGATTCACATATGTATTCATTTATTCAACATTCTCAGTGATAAACAGAGAGATGAATAAAAATAAGTACCTGCCTTCCACAAACCCACAAAATCAGACACTGAGCAGAGAAATTGTGAGATAGAAATAGTACAAGGAAGGAAACAATATTTTGATGCAAAATCTTTTAGGAAGGCTTTTTGGCACATTTTCTCATGCAATAAATTGACATCTGTACTACATCTTAGCTTGTGCCGCACGCCGCACACCTTACAGCCAGTACCTACCTTTATCACAACTTTATGAAATAGGCATTACTGTCATTCCCATTTTGCTGATGAGCAAACTAAGTTCAGAGAGAATGACTTGCTCATAGTCCCAAAGCAAGTGAGGGGTAGAGTCTGGCCAGAATACCTGGTTTTCAGTTCTTACTTGCATCTGTAATTTCTAACTTTACAGATGCCTGATGCTAAATATATTGGCACAGTTTTAGTAGTGCATCATATTTAGAGTTTTAAACATCTCTCTAAAAATTTCACTCCTAAGATGTAACCATTTGGTTCCTCATAATAACTTCACAGAAACTTATAGTACATATGGTTAAAAAAGAGAAAATTTAAAAGTTGCTTCTTTGAAACATTGAAATGTACACAAATACACTTAACACTTACAGACACACCTTACTCTCACATTCATCTAGGCCTGACTCATAGCCCATTCTGTTTCAGTTTGATTACCAAAGTATAGATGGGACTGGGATGAAGGAATGAATTGAGAGTCTCAGATAATACAAATACAAAGATAAATGGTGTGTTTGTCTTTTGTAGGATATCGGGATTTGGGGGAGGAAGATAAGATTTTTCTGTGGCTTGAGCTCCTATTTTGAACCACTAGCCTCATTCTCCTATTACTTCTTCTCTTAATCTGTTTATTTTTATTGATAAATAATAATTTATGGGGTGCAAAATCATGTTCTTATCTATGTACATATTGTAGAAAGATTCAATAGAACTAATTAACATATTTGTCCCCTTCAACTTATTTTTGTGGTGAGAATATTTAAAATATTTTAAAAAACAATTTAAAATATATAATACCATGCAGTGCAATAGATCACTAAAAATTATTTAGGGTCTATCTAAAACCTTACACTTTTTGGTAAGCTTGTGTCTTTTCTCCATTCCTCATCTATCCGCCAGCCTCTAGTAACCACCTTTCTATTCTCTACATCTACAAGATTGACTTATTTTGATTCTGTATGTAAGTGAGAATATATGATATTTATCTTTTGGTGCCTGCCTTATTTAACTTAACATAATGTCCTCAAGTTCCATCCATGTGGTTGCAAATGACAGAATTTCCTTATTTTTTTGAGGCTGTATGGTATTTTCCTTTATCATTTTTTCTTGAAGTGACTTCTATTGACTCTTCAGAATTCCTCTCTTGAGTCAGGACGAAATTTGTCTCTCTGTGGCTTCTACCTGTTAGTTTCATTTCTACCTCTGAGAGTCCTGAAGGACTTACTTGTGACAGTGCTTCAGAGTTCTGTAGACATAGCTGAAGTTACATTTTGTTTTCTCCAATTTACAATTATATCTTTTTCCAAAAAATGAAGGCAGCAAAGCCAGGGTGTGTCTATAGTCATCCATCCAGATTCAGTTCCAAGTTCATACCCACATTTTAGCCTAGACAGTCTAAGCATTTTCAACTATTACTTGATAATTCAACCATTCTCACAGAATCATGATTCTCAGTTTGTATGGAGTATAAGGAAATTTCTCAACCTGTCAGACTAGGATTAGAATATTTGCTTTACCACTTCCTAGCCAAGACACCATACATAAGTTGCCTCAACTATCTGGGTTTCATTTTCCATATCTATAAAAAATATGAATGCTACTGATCCATGGTAGAGACTGCTAATTGTCCTTTTTTTCTAGTTATGTGATAGCAGAATTTTGTCAGCTAAATTTTATGTTTTTCAGCTTCCCTTGAATGTAGTTGTGGTTATATGACCAATTATTGGTAAATAAATATGAATAGAAATGACATAAATCATTCTGAATCATCTGGGCTTCCAGGTAGTGCCCCCTCCTTATGGCTAGAATGCATATGTCTTGGTAGGAACTGATGTAGCTGACTGAATCAGGGTTCAAGTCTTTGTTCTGCTGAGTACCTGGCATGTCATTTCCCTCTTTTTGCTAACAATTGCTGACCTCTTAGTGATGTTGGGAATCATCAGTGAGAGAAGAGCTTCACACATAATTTGGAAATGTTGAAATAATTATGATTAGTTTTAGGAACCCAGTACAGCCCAAACACATATAAGGAGACTTTAAATTTGGGGCTCATTAAGTTCTAATCTCAGTTTATCGCATATTAGTTGTGTGATACTGTACGAGATCTGTGACATTTCTAAATCTTAGTTACTTAAATTATAAAATGGGAAAGAATCATACTTCCTCTGAGGAAATGCTGAGTCTCTGTGAAAGTGTTTGGCATGTAGGACATGTGTAATAAATGTTTTTCCTTTAGATATCTAGTGTACAGAACTTTGGTTGAATACATTTTTGGACATCATGAAGACAATAGATGTTGATAATGTTGGAAGCTGGTGGAAGAGAATAAAATTAGTAATATTGGAAAATGAACTGAATGCAATTTTAATATTGGCCTGTTTTAATTTATTTTCCCTTGAGCATTTGTTTTGTTCTCCTTAGCATAGACTAGGCATTAAACTGGTAGGTAGAATCTGTAGTTACTTTGTACTGTGGATGCTTTTGGCAGTCTAGTGGAGCCTATTGATTTTCTTAGAAAAATAGTTTGCATGCATAAAATACAAGTGATTACAATGGAAATGAATTATATTTAAATGAACTTACCAACTTATTAAAAAACCCAAATTTGTGACAGAGAAATACATGTTCTCCTTTACTAATGCATTAAATAATAATGTCCAATTGCAGGTTTAGTAACTAGTGTAATTTCAAAATAGTGAGAATAAAAGATACTCTAAGATATGTGTAACAATATTAATATGACATGAAGATTTTGTGATTTTTACTGGGTATAAAAGTCAAGTACTGTCCACAGAATTGTGATTTATTGTTTACATTCATTATTGAAGGAAAAAGCTAAATTTCATTTACAGCCTAGTAAATAAAAACATGTATGTTTTCATCTATGTTCAGGGATATCTGCCTTAGGCCATTCATGAAAGAGCCCTCACTATAAATAATTTATGATACAGAAACATATTGTTAGGTTACATTTCAAAAATAAATCAATTTGTTGCTGTATACAGTAATTTGACTGATTTCAAAGCAAACCCAACATTGAAAGAAAACTTAGAAATTATCTGTTCTATCCACTCTGAAGCTTGAGGATGCAGACCTTAAATGACTTGTTCAAGTTCACACTGTTAGAAAGCAGAGATAAAACTAAAACTCAGATCTCTTGACTCACAGATCAATGTTTTGATTTGACCATATTAATTTTGAAATACAGACATGAGACAATTTTGAAAGCTTAGAAACCTAAGAGCCAATAGGGACTCTGTATGCATGTCATGCTAGACTTATCTCACTGATTTTGTTTATTACTAAAATTACCATGCAGATTACTTAATATGATCTTTTATCAGACTGTATCTCATTTTTGGTATTCTGTTTAACAAAGTATCTGAGGAGATTTCTATGGATATGACTGAGAAGTGAAGGTGTGATTGACTGCATAGTACATGATATTTGTGAATGGCTAGTACCTCACAATCACTCATTTGGGTTAACCTATGGGGAATTTTACAAAGTTTGCTTTAGGTGTTGGCCCTTAGTCTTGACACATTAACACTTTTATTAATCATTTTGATGAAGAAGTTAATTGCACATCACAATTTCACATGACAGATAACTCTGCTGGGGACAGTAGAATGAAGGAATGAGGCTATAAATGATGGGCTGGATGGAATCAGATGGAGTTGGTTTATATGAAGCCCTTCACTTGGGCTTGAAAACAGGCACAGACAGATTGTGGAATCCTGAAGTCTGGCATTGGCACAATGGGGAATATTAAGGGAAGGATTTATTTCAGCAAAGTTTAGCAGTGGAAAATGTGGTTTAAAAGCTGTTGTGTGTATATTTAGCTAAGGTTACATCAACTTCTGTGAATGATGATTGCTAAAACTTCAGTCACTTAAAACAATGAAATGTTTTCATTAATAAAAAGTTTAGTAAGTGGTAACAGAAAGGAACTGCTTTCTATTCATCCACTCAGTTACTGAAGGTCTAACACTGATGGTGGTTCTGCCATGCTCAAAGTGTAGCTTTTGAAATCTTCATGGGAATTGATATTTAGTTGGAAGATGAGGCAAATGTATGGAGGAAGGGCTAGTGGTACATATCACTTCTTCCTATATTCCATGTTCATTCAGTTATATGGCCATACACAACAGTAAGAGAAGGTAGGAAATGTAGTATAGATTTGTGAGAGAGAGGAAAGAAAAACACTATATTTACATTCAGGCAGTTTTTACCACAGATCCTTAGGCTACGATGGCTGGCAGAGGGGTTTGGCATGATAGTCTTATTCTCTTCTTTCCTGGCTCTACATTTTAAAGGAGAAACAGACTAACTGGAAAGCAATGACTAGGCTGTGGAACTGGATTCTAGGTTGCAGAAAGATTAACTGGAAATAACTGGGGATGACTGGACTGAAGAAGAGAAATTTCAGGAGCATGGTTTCTCTAAGATTGCTGAAGAGTTACATTGATCTTGGACCTTCCAGTTCCCATAACTGAAAGAAATAAATGCATTTCTGTTTATAAATTAGCCAGTGTGTGGTGTATTGTTATAGCATGATGAATGAAGTAAGGGAGAGTCTGTGTGGCTCCAGAAGTTAGAACTGAGACATATGTGAGTGAAAGCTTATGAGTGAAGCTGGTTTCAGTTCAATAGAAGGAAGAAGTATCATTGGTTGAAATAAACTGCTTTTGGAGATAGTGAGAATTCATCAGCAGAAGTGTATAAAGGGTGGATGAACAACTCTATAGACAATGCTGAAGTGATTACTCTATTGTGTTGTAGAGTGCATTGCTTTACTTAATCCAAGTCCCTTACCAAGTCTGAGACACTGTAATGCTATGTTCTTTCCCTGCTGTGTAGTCTCAAGCTTCTTTCTCTGTTTTTAGTTTTTAGTGGAGAATATCTGCTTCAGAAAAATGAATTGAAATGAAACTCTGAAAAATAAAAATCAGTACAAAAGGCAATATTAACTCACTGCAAAGCTATGAAGAGATTGCTCTTATAGACAAATTACATACTAACAATAGAAAAATTTTCTTTAAATGTAGTTTCATTTCATGTCTTAAGAAAAATATCCAAATGACTAATCTTTGAAAACTTTGCCAATTTCAGGTCCTATGGTCTAGCAGCCATTCCAAGTAGCTACTAGAGGATGAGATTGATTCTGAGTGTAAGATTGTAGATATCTGTTGAATTTACACTAGCAGTTTCTGGTATATTTTCTGCTACAAAATATGGTAAGAGCAGAAGGCTTAGCCAAAGCAATAATTTCAGAGAAATGAGTCCTTACCACATTATCAAAAGAAATATTAAACTGGGTACAATAAGTGACACTAACAGAAACCTCTGAAGTTGCAGTTTTAGCACATCAGGACTGCATAAGAGTTCAGATTCCATGCATGAAGTCCAATCCCACCATTGCAAACAAAGACTCAACTCAGGAGCTTAAGGGAGAGGGAAATGACTTTAGCAGGAGAATTTGGGACACCTTCATAGAATAGCATTTAACTAGAGTCTAAAAGATAGGCATAATTTTCTCAAATAGTGATAAGAACACTTATTCATTCATTCAGTAATTCAACAAACATTTTCATACTAGATATGAAGCTCTAGGGACACAGCTTGTTCTTATCCTCATGAAGCTTACATTCTAGAGAGCTGGAGAGGAAAGAATGAAATAAAATGCAAATTCCAACGGTAAAAATGCTTTGAAGAAAATAAGAAAATGGGTGAGGGATCCATTCAGGAAGGATTTTGTAGGTCTTTGTAAATAACTTAGTAGCTTCTCTAATTGCAATGGGAAACCATTGAAAGGTTTCAAGAATATTAACCTTGCTGCTACTTGGAAAGTATATTGAAGATGGGCAAGTTGGAAGCAGAGGGACTAGTTAGGATACTGCAGGAGTAGTCAACACAGGTGGCAGAGAAGATGGGGAGAAGTATTCAGATTCAGCAGGACAGGCTGGTAGGTAGAAATACAAATACTACATCTTTTAGCACCTACCATTTTTTAAACTGAATCTATAAACAATGCTGTGAGGTTGATGATATTATCCCCACTGGAGGATTTCCAAGAGGGGAATTATATACACCAACTTATATTGTCAAAGAGTCTCTTCACTTCCATTATATCGCTAAATATCAAAGATCTCGTCGGGTGGGGTGAGGTCTGTTACTTCCATTTACAGGTGGGTACTAGAATTGGATATGGTTTCAGTTTGCCCCCCAAGCATTCATGTGTTGGAAATTTAGCCCTAGTGTAGTGAAATTAAGAAATAGTGACATCTTTAGAAAGTGGGGCCAATTGGCAGATTGCTAGATCATTGGGGATGTGCCCTTGGAGGGAATTATTGAAATTCTTGTAGACTCTTTGGCTAGCTCTCCTGAGAGAGGATTTTTAAACAAACAGAACAAACATGGTCCTTTCCCTCACTCTAGCTCACTGTCTTCTCATCTGATCTCTTTCTCTTGCATATATTCTCATCACTGATGACATCTACTATATGATACATCTGGGGAGGGGGCTTAGCAGAGCCAGTACCATGTCATTTGGACATTCAGCCTTTAAAACTGTGAGTCAAATAAACCTCTTTTCTTTTTTTTTAAATGCATATATTTGTTGTACAGGGGGTTTCATTGTGACCTTTCCGTATATGCTTACAGTGTACCTTGGTTAGGTTTGAGCTCACCATCTCTCTCCCTCATCCTCCTCCCCCACTTAAAACAATTGCAGTAGGTTTCATTGCTCTATTTCATGTAAGTATATACAATACATCAACCATATTCACCCTCCCTTATCCACTCTATTCACCCTCCCATAAGCACCCACTTCTCACAGGACCTGTTTTATAATTCTATGCTTCAGATTTAAGTCCATTTTCATTGCTCAAAGGATTTTTATAATTGTATTTTTCAGCTGTGAAAATACTATACTTTAGTCATATTACCCTCCTTTATTACTGTCCCTTACTCTTTTTCTCTACCTCCTATTATTCAACAGATTTCAATACATTTTGTGATGCCATTTTCCTTTGCAAATGCTATGTACTTTGATATTATTCACTCTCTATCATTCTCTTTTCATGTCCCTCCTTCCCTGAGTACCATAGAACAGTCTCACTATTGAAAACATATTCTCTATATAAATGTGTATATGATCATGTTTATATTTGTGTGTATGCTTATCTTTTAGATCTATTTTCCAAATATAAGAAAAAACATGTGACCTTTTCCTTTCTGAATCTGGCTTACTTCACTTAACATGATGTTCTCCAGTTCCAACTACTTGCCTATAAAGAACATAATTTCAAAACCTCTTTTCTTTTACTTTCTTTCTTCCTCCCTCCCTCCCTCTTTCTTTTTTCTTTTTCTTCCTTCCATCCCTCCTTCCCTCCCTCCCTCCTTTCCTTCCTTACTTCTTTCTTTCTTTTTCTTTTTCTTTCTTTCCTCCCTTCCCTCCTTCCTCCTTCCTTCTCCTCTGCCCTCCTCTTCTGTCTCTCCTCTCCTTCCCTCTCTTCCCCTCTCCCCTGTCTCTTCCCTCCCTTCCTTCCTTCTTTCCTTCCTTTCTTTCTCAGACATTTCATTAAAGCCACAGAAAATGAACTAATATAGTAGGGAACCTCATTTACAGCTTAGACCCTGATTTGTAAAACTGATTGCTGATTCTGAATACAGTGGTATATATTCACTGCAGCTGTTATGGTAGCTGACACCCATCTCCCTGAGAGGTAGCTACATTCAATGTGTTCATTGTAGTTTTCTGGTCTGGGTTACCTATGTGAAAGTGAAGACACAGCCTAGCAACCATCATCTCAGGGGAAAACTTAGAAATTCTCTTAAATACATATATTTGGCTTCTTACAAAGAATACAAGGCTTGCACTGGTGCCCGGCTTATCTGAGAGAAGACCTACCCAAAACACCTGGGTGGGGGGTGGGAAAATATGTGAATGAAGAGAAATGGAAGCACCAGGGCTCTGCAAGTCTCTGGGGACTCTCAGAATCTCCTGAGCTCCCCTCTCCTGAGAGCGTTAACCACACCATTTGTTCTTGTTTAGTTCCTTTGCCCCACTGAAGACTTCACTCAGAAATATTTATTGAGGAAATGCATAAACAATATAAAGGAATCTTGAAATTTGACTGGTCACTTCTGCTGACAATCATATTCACCCTCTTTTACGGACATGGTGTAGATCATAAGAACATTTCCTGCTACTCCGTGTTCTACTACTAACTGTCTCCTCAACTTCCCAACTCTTTAACAAAACATCAGGTATATTATGTTTCTACTAGCCAGTATTGTCTCATTGGAGTAGTATAGTTATAAGCCAGCTTGCTCTCCTCTTGTTCTTACCCCAATTAAAACACCGTTTTAGTTTCAACTGTGATTTTCCAGTAACTTGGCATTATTCCCAGTTGATTTGTGGTTATCTGTGTACTTCCCACTTGCTTTGAGATCTAAGACTATGTCATTTATGTATACATTTCCGTAAGCCCCACAGCTCAGTGCAGATAAGGCATTTGGTGTTTGTTGAATACTTTCCCACTGGACTGAGATATAGCTCATGATACTCATCTCCATTTCTTCTAGTGTCTTTCCTTTTTCTCCTCACATTGACTCTGGGTCCATATGGCTAAAACTTTATCATGATTCAGCCTCCTCTATGATGGACAGACATCAAATAATTTTTGTTGCCAAACTTCAAAGGGAAGCCTCAGTTTGATGTCTGTATTTCCTATCATTTGTGCTTTTCCTGTTATACAGTCTATCTCTGAACTCTACCAATGGGCTGAACCTTCCATCTTGAAGGGTGTTTTTAATGACTTCTTAAGGTTGGACATGGTTGACATACTTATAATTCCATACTTAGAATTACTTGGGAAGCAGAGATCAAGAGGATCATGGTTCAAGACAAAAAGTTGGGCTAACAGAGTGGCTTAGTGGTAGAGTGCCTGCCTAGCAAGGGTGAGGCCCTGATTTCAAACCCCAGTAGAGGATATGGAGCAGTTGGAACCAGTACACTACTAATGTGAATGCAAAATGGTGCAGTCATTCTGGAAAACAGTATGTAGATTCCTCAAAAGCTTAAAAATAGACTACCATGAGAGACAAAAAGTTAGTGAGAGCCCCATCTCAACCAATAGGCTGACAATGGTGGTACATATCTATAATCACAGCTAGTAGGAGGCATAGGTAAGATTATGGACTGAAGCTGGCCCCAGGCAAAAACACAATACTTTATCCAAAAAATAACTAAAGCAGAAAAGGGCTGGGAGCATGGCTCAGGTGGTAGAGTGCCTGCTTAGCAAGTATAAGGCCCTGAGTTCCAACCTCGGTACCATCAAAGAAATAAATAAAGACTTCTTGCTAAGGGCAGTGACCTGATTTGATTTTCCTTCTCTTTAAGTACTTTAGAGTAGTTACCAGTTTTGGTAAACCTTTTGCTTCAAAATATTCTCCCTTGTACCATGTAAAATTGGTTAGTAACTTTTAGCCACATAAGATGGTTGGTTATGAAACATGTGAAATCATACACGTGCATAGTCATTGACAGCCAAGGTGACAGCAATAGTTCATTGGGCAAGTATACAAATGGAAGCTCACTTATATGTAAGTATTTAAAAGTTACCTGTTATTTAAGTTATCGAAACTATTGATTAAATAATACGTGAACAAATAAATCTTTATAATAACTGTGAAGACAAGATTTAATGTAGGACTCTATTGTCAGGTGGAAAAGCTACGTTCCAGGCTGTAGTCCATCCCTGTTTTCTTCCCATGACTAGCTCTGTCCTATTACTCAGAGGAAACTTGCATACATACATGTGGATCCTGGAAACTGGTCTGAATAGGGAAGTTTAGGCTGTTGGTGGGTATAGACCTTGACCTTGTGTATTCTTCACCCTGTTTGGAGGATCACAGAAGGAGGTTAGAATGGGGCCTTGAAATTGGGCAGTATGGCCTCATCCATTGTGCTCAATAAATGGCAGCTGTTATATATATGCAGTGTGCTCCAAATAATATTAATAATCTTTCTACCCAATCTTCCCTCCCCTTCATCTTCATTTTTATCAGTAGTGGCACCAACTACTTTATTGTTTAGGGAGAAAATTTTGGGAATCATTTCTTCGTCTATATCTGTCCAGTCTTTAAGTCCCGTCCATTTTTTCTTCTTCCTATCGATTCTTATATTTGGCCATGTCACTGTTGGACTTCTTTCCAGATGATTCATTGCCTTGAGCCAGGAATTTTTAAAGAATATTAATATTATTGTTAAGTCATAATATTTGTACATCTTTATGGAATAAAATATGATAATTTGATACATGTGTACTGTGTGTAATAATTAAATCAGGGTAATAAACACTTCCTTCTCATCAAATATTAATCATTTCTATATACTGGGAACTTTTGCACTTTTGTAGTTATTTTGAAATATATCATAGATCATTATAACCAGTGGTTATCCTCTGTACTATAGAAAACACATATAATTCTTCCTGTCTAACTGTGTTTTGGTGCCCCTTATTGAACATTCCATCCTTCCTAGCTTCTAGTGACCATTATCTCACTTCATTGCTCTATGAGATTGACTTTCTCTTCTCATTTCCACAAATGAATGAGAATATGTGATATTTGTCTTTCCGTCTGGCTTATTTCACTTAACATAATTCCATCCATGTTGCTACAAATGATAGAATTTCTTTCTTTTTATGGATGAATGACATTCCATTGTGTGAAAGTATATGTATACACACATATTCATATATATTCAACATTTTCCTTATCCATTCATCTATTTTTAATAGGTGTACCCAGAATTGTCTGCTGATTTGGGATTGTCTGTTGATTCCCATTGACTGGGAATCCCTTTAGGTCTAGTACTGTGTTCTCCATGGGTATCTCCAGCACTGTGTAGGTGTCTTTAGCCTATTTCAATATGTTCTGGCATGTTCAGAGTCCTGGTGGGGTGGATTAATAGGGCCTTATTCTATGGAAAATCAAGAAGCTAAATAGTAAAAGTGACTGGATATTTCTGGGCCTGAAAGCCATACCTATGGCTAAGAAATCTCAAAAATTCCATCCACACATCAGCCGTAGGCTTTGGCATTCATTCTATTCTCCCTTCCCAGCTGAGACCTGAGCAGAAAATCAGTTTACCTTTCTGAGAAAGTAAATTGCCCATGGTGGGAACTGGAAGACCATACTCAACTATTGAGAGAGTGCTATCAGCTGCTTTGTGGTGAGCTGCTCTCTGAACCAGTGCCAGTTCTCTTCGGAAACAGACACTGACAATAAGCAAATGACATAAAAGATGCCTCAGTTGATTATCTGGATGAAATAGAAAAAGTGCTGCTGTGGTTTGAACATTTATTTTCTCCCAAACTTATGTTGATTTTTAATTTTTAAATCTTTTAAAAATATATATATTATTGTACTGGGGGTACATTGTAACATTTACAAAGTTCTTCCAACATACCATAGTTGAATTCACTTTCTCCATCATTTGCCTTTTTTTATTGTTTTATTATTCATATGTGCATACAAGGCTTGGGTCATTTCTCCCCCCTGCCCCCACCCCCTCCCTTACCACCCACTCCGCCCCCTCCCTCTCCCCCCTACCCCCTCAATACCCAGCAGAAACTATTTTGTCCTTATCTCTAATTTTGTTGAAGAGAGAGTATAAGCAATAATAGGAAGGAACAAGGGTTTTTGCTGGTTGAGATAAGGATAGCTATACAGGGAGTTGACTCACATTAATTTCCTGTGCGTGTGTGTTACCTTCTAGGTTAATTCTTTTTGATCTAACCTTTTCTCTAGTTCCTGGTCCCCTTCTCCTATTGGCCTCAGTTGCTTTTAAGGTATCTGCTTTAGTTTCTCTGCGTTGAGGCCAACAAATGCTAGCTAATTTTTTAGGTGTCTTACCTATCCTCACCCCTCCCTTGTGTGCTCTTGCTTTTATCATGTGCTCAAAGTCCAATCCTCTTGTTGAGTTTGCCCTTGATCTAATGTCCACATATGAGGGAGAACATACGTTTTTTGGTCTTTTGGGCCAGGCTAACCTCACTCAGAATGATGTTCTCCAGTTCCATCCATTTACCAGCGAATGATAACAGCAATACCACTCTTGGGGATATGTCCATCATTCTCCTTTATTCCTCCCTCCCTACATTCTTGGAACAGTTTCAACAGATCTCATTTTTCTGCTTTTATAAATGAATACATAATATATCCACCATATTCATCCTTTTTATATATCCTCTCCCCTCCCACTGGTACCAACCCTCCAGATAGGACCTGTTTTGCCTTCCTGTCCTCTGTTTTTGAAAAAGACATTTAATTGATATTGTAATGTATCAACACGTGGGAACTTTGAGAAGGGATTAGGGCATGATTCTTCTGTACTCATGGGTGGGAATCATACTGTTATAAAATGGTAAGTTTTTTCCCTTTCTTCCTCTATCTCACCCTGTCTTGCCCTTCTGCCACATGAGAATACAACAATAATGTTCCATCTTAGAAGTAGATACCAACTTTCACCAGCCACCAAATCTTCTGGCACCTTGATCTTTGACTTCCCAGCCTCCAGAGCTGTCATAAATAAATTTCTATTGTTTATAACTTTCCCAAGTGTCAGGTATTCTGTTATAGCAGCAAAAATGGATTAAGGCGGAATCAAAGCATGGTTTTGTGTTTGGATATCAAAGGTTCAATTTGTAGGAAAGTGTATTTCTCTTCTTCAGCTTCTGTGCTGGGGCTGTTCAAGTGAAAAGGAGAACTCTGAAGTGGACACAGTAAGAACATTTGGTCATATTAAATGGCTTCTTTTCGTACTGGAATTGGTGCCAGGTTGGCAACAATAGCAGTACATCATGCTGCTGGACACCTAAATTCCCGGAGGGTATGTGACAGCCTAAAAGAAATGGCTTGTGGGAACATGTAAGTTAAAATGCTTTTCTTCAAGAAGCAGACAAAAGATTAAAAAATGCTTAATTAAGGACCTCTATTGTATAACTTCAATTAGAGAGATAATAGGCTTAACTTTAAAGTTGGTCTTATCCAAATTTAGGTATTCCACTTAAGCAAATACATTAATTTTGATAATGACTATTTATTAAACATCCAGCATACTGCAAATCCTATCAACCATCTTTCCTCAAAACCTACCCCCTTCTCACTTTTGCTTTTCTTACTACTAGCTGTACCAATGAATCACCCAACCACTTCAACTAGAAACTTTGGAGTATTCTTGAAATCTTTTTGGGTTCTGTTTCTCTGCTTGTTCCTAAGCTGTACCTCCTCTGCATGTTGACACTTACCTTAGTCTGTATTTTCTCAGAGTAGTGAAATGGTTTTACTACTTTCAGACACAAACTGAGATATTCAGAAGCAGAGAAGGTGTAGTCATCGCTAGAAATTTTCTTTTATTTTGCAAAAGTCTCCAGGAAAACTTGACCTGAGTTAGGTCACATGATCATTCCCAAGTCAACAACTATGACTAGTACAATGTCATGGCCATGCTGGCCTAGGTGTAGGGGCTCTGAACTGACTATTAGGACAAGGGAAATAATAACCTTAGACTACTTTATCCCAGACCCAGTTCTGAGATTGAGACTGAAGTGAGAGCTGAGGTTGTATTGATTTCCTCTGAAGCACGAGAGTGCTTAAGGGCTTGATATGGATACTGACAAAACAACAGAAGTATAGAAAACAAAGACATGGTGCTAATTAGACAACCAATGTGGCTTACTGCAATTCCTTTGATCCAGAGAGAAGATTTTCCAAGAGATAATGACTCTTAGCCATAATTCAAAGATCAGTTCTTTCTCTCTCTCTCTCTCTCTCTGTGTGTGTGTGTGTGTGTTTATATATGTCTTTAGGACGAGTGCAAGTCCTGTGATAAGATGAGATGGGGCACAATGATGCATTGTATATATCAAAATAGCTAGAAGAGAGGATTTTGAACATATCATCATAAAGAGGTGATAAAAGTTTAAGGTGATGGATATACAAATTATCCTAGCTGACCATTATGCAATATGTACGTGAGTCAAAACATCACATATATCACAGATATGTACAATTATTGTGGCAATCCAAAAATAAAAAGTGAAATAGCAAAAAGAAAGAAGGAAGGAAGGAAGGAAAGAAAACAAGAAGAATGAAAGGAAAGAAAGAAATAAATGACAGAAATGCTCATGGAAGACTGCTTGAGGAGGGGTGACTCCTGGTCTTTCAAAGACTTTCTATTACTTACTGCAAATTCATGGGCCTTCCCTCCACAATTATCCTTGCCAGCCTGAATTTTTTATTTTCCTCCCTGTCATCTGGGTTCAGAATCTTGTACAGAATTAGGGCATTTGCTTTCTGATTTGATGTTTAAGTTCAGCTCTCTTATTTGTGCTCTCAATTGGCTAGGATTTGCAATCCCATCAACTGTCTTCTTGTATCAGCCTGTATTCAGTTTGCCTGCTGTTTCCTATCTGACAAGTCTTGTGAAAGCTTTTGAGTGTGTGGAACCCCATCTTGCTATGTATTCTGTTCATCCATTGTCTTCGGCCAATTTGAGTGAAGAGGATAATTCCTATGAACTCAGATTCTTTGTGCTGCAGTATACTGTGGCATTTACAAAAGTTTTTACAATATATCAAATATATCATACTTGAAATCACCCCCTCCGCCATTCTCTTTTACTCCCCATTCCTGGAATAGTTTCAACATGTATCATTTTTCCATTTGCATACATGTGTACACAGTATTTTCACCATACTTACCATCTTTCCACACCCTTTCCCTGCCTCCTCCCCCACACACTGGTATCAAACCTCCCCAGGCAGGACCTATTCCACCCTCCTGTTTTCTGATTGTATAAAAGAAAAAAATTGATACTTTTGTTTGTTTAAGATAGCTACACAGGTAGTTTCCTTGTGACATTTCTATGCATGTATGTGTTATAACCTGAATTGGTTCATCTCCTCTGTTTTTCTTCTTTCTGCCTAAGTCCCCTTTTTATGGTGGTTTCCACAGGTTTAAAAATTCTATATTCATTTTTGTATAGAGAGTACATCAACCATATTCACCTTCTCAACGTCCTTCTTTTACCTCCCCTTAGCATGACCTGTTTTTCATAATATTGCTGTTTTTGTATTAGTTCTATGTTCCACAGATGAGGGAAAACATGAGGTTTTTGGCCTTCTAAACTTAGCTAATTTCACTTAAGATGCTGTTCTCCAGTTCCATCCATTTACCTGCAAATGACAAAATTTTGTCATTTGGGGCTGAATAAAATTCCACTGTATATAAATACCACCTTTTTAAAATCCTTTCATCAGTAGTAGGGCATCTTGGTTGTTTCCATAGCTTACTATTACAAATAATGCTGCAATAAACATGGGTCGGCAGGTGCCTTTATTGCAACCTGATTTACATTTCTTCAGATATATCCCTAGGAGTGGGATTGCTGGATCATATAGCAGATATATGTTTTGTTTTGAGGAAGCCTCCGTGTTGTTTTCCATAGTGGTTGTACAAGCTTACATTCCTACCAGCAGTGTATGAGGGTTCCTTTATCTCCGTGTCCTCGCCAGCATTTGTTGTTTGTGTTCTTGATGATAGTCATTCTAACAGGAGTGAGGTGGAATCTTAACGTGGTTTTGATTTGCATTTCCTTTATGGCCAGGGACGTTGAGCATTTTTCCATATGTTTTGTGGCCATTTGGACTTCTTCTTTTGGAAAAGCTCTGTTCTATTCAATTGCCCACATTTTCATTGGATCATAGATTTTTTGGCGAGTTTGGTTTTATGAGCTCCCTATATATTCTGGCTATTAATCCCTTGTCAGGTATATAGCTGGCAAAGATTTTCTCCCATTCTGTGGGCTGCCTCCTCAATTTAGAGACCATTTATTTTATTGTGCAGAAGCTTTTTAATTTCATGTAGTCCCATTTGTCAATCCTTTCTTTTTTTTTTTTAAAGCATTGAAAAGTTTATTTACTTTTCAGAGGAGGAAAAGGTCAGATGCCATAAATGCAACAGCTCTGTAGGACAATTAATGTGATGGTTTTTTTTTTTTAAGATTTTTAAAATTTTTATTTATTTTTTTTTCTTTTATTATTCATATGTGCATACAAGGCTTGGTTCATTTCTCCCCCCTGCCGCCACCCCCTCCCTTACCACCCACTCCACCCCCTCCCTCTCCCCCACACCCCCTCAATACCAGCAGAAACTATTTTGCCCTTATTTCCAATTTTGTTGTAGAGAGAGTATAAGCAATAACAGGAAGGGACAAGGGTTTTTGCTGGTTGAGATAAGGATAGCTATACAGGGTATTGACTCACATTGATTTCCTGTGCGTGGATATTACCTTCTAGGTTAATTCTTTTTGATCTAACCTTTTCTCTAGTACCTGTTCCCCTTTTCCTATTGGCCTCAGTTGCATTTAAGGTATCTGCTTTAGTTTCTCTGCGTTGAGGCCAACAAATGCTAGCTAATTTTTTAGGTGTCTTACCTATCCTCACCCCTCCCTTGTGTGCTCTTGTTTTTATCATGTGCTCATAGTCTAATCCCATTGTTGTGTTTGCCCTTGATCTAATGTCCACATATGAGGGAGAACATACGTTTTTTGGTCTTTTGGGCCAGGCTAACCTCACTCAGAATGATGTTCTCCAATTCCATCCATTTACCAGCAAATGATAACATTTCGTTCTTCTTCATGGCTGCATAAAATTCCATTGTGTATAGATACCACATTTTCTTAATCCATTCGTCAGTGGTGGGGCATCTTGGCTGTTTCCATAACTTGGCTATTGTGAATAGTGCCGCAATAAACATGGGTGTGCAGGTGCCTCTGGAGTAACCTGTGTCACAGTCTTTTGGGTATATCCCCAGGAGTGGTATTGCTGGATCAAATGGTAGATCAATGTCTAGCTTTTTAAGTAGCCGCCAAATTTTTTTCCAGAGTGGTTGTACTAGTCTACATCCCCACCAACAGTGTAAGAGGGTTCCTTTTTCCCTGCATCCTCACCAACACCTGTTGTTGGTGGTGTTGCTGATGATGGCTATTCTAACAGGGGTGAGGTGGAATCTTAGTGTGGTTTTAATTTGCATTTCCTTTATTGCTAGAGATGGTGAGCATTTTTTCATGTGTTTTTTGGCCATTTGAATTTCTTCTTTTGAGAAAGTTCTGTTTAGTTCACTTGCCCATTTCTTTATTGGTTCATTAGTTTTGGGAGAATTTAGTTTTTTAAGTTCCCTATATATTCTGGTTATCAGTCCTTTGTCTGATGTATAGTTGGCAAATATTTTCTCCCACTCTGTGGGTGTTCTCTTCAGTTTAGAGACCATTTCTTTTGATGAACAGAAGCTTTTTAGCTTTATGAGGTCCCATTTATCTATGCTGTCTCTTAGTTGCTGTGCTGTTGGGGTTTCATTGAGAAAGTTCTTACCTATACCTACTAACTCTAGAGTATTTCCTACTCTTTCCTGTATCAAGAGTTTGAGGTCTGATATTAAGATCCTTGATCCATTTTGAGTTAATCTTGGTATAGGGTGATATACATGGATCTAGTTTCAGTATTTTGCAGACTGCTAACCAGTTTTCCCAGCAGTTTTTGTTGAAGAGGCTGCTATTTCTCCATCATATATTTTTAGCTCCTTTGTCAAAGATAAGTTGCTTATAGTTGTGTGGCTTCATATCTGGGTCCTCTATTCTGTTCCACTGGTCTTCATGTCTGTTTTTGTGCCAGTACCATGCTGTTTTTATTGTTATTGCTTTGTAATATAGTTTGAAGTCAGGTATTGTGATACCTCCAGCATTGTTCTTTTGACTGAGTATTGCCTTGGCTATTCGTGGCCTCTTGTGTTTCCAGATAAATTTAACAGTAGATTTTTCAATCTCTTTGATGAATGTCCTTGGAATTTTGATGGGAATTGCATTAAACATGTAGATTACTTTTGGGAGTATCGACATTTTTACTATGTTGATTCTACCAATCCGTAAGCATGGGAGATCTCTCCACTTTCTATAGTCTCCCTCAATCTCTTTCTTCAGAAGTGTATAGTTTTCCTTATAGAGGTCGTTCACATCCTTTGTTAGGTTTACACCTAGGTATTTGATTTTTTTTGAGGCTATTGTAAATGGAATTGTTTTCATACATTCTTTTTCCGTTTGCTCATTGTTAGTGTATAGAAATGCTAATGATTTTTCTATGTTGATTTTATATCCTGCTACCTTGCTATAGCTATTGATGATGTCTAGAAGCTTCTGAGTAGAGTTTTTTGGGTCTTTAAGGTATAGGATCATGTCGTCTGCAAATAGGGATATTTTGACAGTTTCTTTACCTATTTGTATTCCTTTTATTCCTTCTTCTTGCCTAATTGCTCTGGCTAGGAATTCTAGTACTATGTTGAGTAGGAGTGGAGGTAGTGGGCATCCTTGTCTGGTTCCTGATTTTAGAGGGAATGCTTTTAGTTTTTCTCCGTTAAGTATAATGCTGGCTGTAGGTTTGTCATATATAGCTTTTATAATGTTGAGGAACTTTCCTTTTATTCCTAGTTTTCTTAGAGCTTTTATCATGAAATGATGTTGAATCTTATCAAAGGCTTTTTCTGCATCTATTGAGATGATCAAGTGGTTTTTGTCTTTGCTTCTGTTAATGTGGTTTTTTACGTTTATTGATTTTTGTATGTTGAACCACCCCTGCATCCCTGGGATGAAGCCTACTTGGTTTTGGTGAATAATCTTTTTGATGTGTTGCTGAATTCGGTTTGCCATTATTTTGTTGAGGATTTTTGCATCAATGTTCATTAAGGAGATTGGCCTATAGTTCTCCTTTTTGGAGGTGTCTTTGCCTGGTTTTGGGTTAAGTGTAATACTGGCTTCATAAAATGTGTTTGGCGTTTTCCTTCCCTTTCTATTTCGTGGAACAGTTTAAGGAGGGTTGGTATCATTTCTTCTTTAAAGGTCTGATAGAATTCAGCAGAGAATCCATCAGGTCCTGGACTTTTCTTTTTGGGGAAACTCTTGATTGCTGTTTCAATTTCATTTTGTGTTATAGGTCTATTCAGGTGATTAATTTCCTCTTGGTTCAGTTTTTGATGATCATATGTATCTAGAAATCTGTCCATTTCTTTTAGATTTTCAAATTTATTTGAATATAGGTTCTCAAAGTAGTCTCTGATGATTTCCTGGACTTCCATGGTGTTTGTTGTTTTCTCCCCTTTTGCACTCCTAATTCTACTAATTTGGGTTTTTTCTCTAATCATTTTAGTCAGGTTTGCCAGGGTTCTATCGATCTTGTTTGTTTTTTCAAAGAACCAACTTTTTGTTTCATTAATTCTTTGTATGTTTTTTTTGGTTTCTATTTCGTTGATTTCAGCTCTTATTTTTATTATTTCTCTCCTTCTATTTGTTTTGGGATTTGCTTGTTCTTGTTTTTCTAGGAATTTGAGATGTATCATTAGGTCATTGATTTGGGATCTTTCAATCTTTTTAATATATGCACTCATGGCTATAAACTTTCCTCTCAGGACTGCCTTAGCTGTGTCCCATAGGTTCCGGTAGGTTGTGTTTTCATTTTCATTGACTTCCAGGAACTTTTTAATTTCCTCTTTTATTGCATCGATGATCCATTCTTCATTAAGTAATGAGTTATTTAGTTTCCAGCTGTTTGCATGTTTTTTGTCTTTACTTTTGTTGTTGAGTTCTACTTTTACTGCATTGTGATCAGATAGTATGCACGGTATAATTTCTATTTTCTTATATTTGCTGAGGCTTGCTTTGTGCCCTAGGATATGATCTATTTTGGAGAAAGTTCCATGGGCTGCTGAGAAGAATGTATATTGTGTAGAGGTTGGATGAAATCTTCTGTAGACATCTACTAGGTCCATTTGATCTATTGCATATTTTAGATCTTGGATTTCTTTATCGATTTTTTTGTTTGGATGACCTATCTATTGATGATAATGGGGTGTTAAAGTCTCCCACCACCACTGTGTTGGCGTTTATATATGCTTTTAGGTCTTTCAGGGTATGTTTGATGAAATTGGGTGTGTTGACATTGGGTGCATACAGATTGATGATTATTATTTCCTTTTGGTCTATTTCCCCTTTTATTAGTATGCAATGTCCTTCTTTATCTCGTTTGATCAATGTAGGTTTGAAGTCTACTTTGTCAGAGATAAGTATTGCTACTCCTGCCTGTTTTTGGGGGCCATTGGCTTGGTAAATCTTCTTCCAGCCTTTCATCCTAAGCATATGCTTATTTCTCCCATTCTGTGGGCTGCCTCCTCAATTTAGAGACCATTTATTTTATTGTGCAGAAGCTTTTTAATTTCATGTAGTCCCATTTGTCAATCCTTTCTCTTCGTTGCCGAGCCATTTGAGATCTATTGAGGGAGTCAATGCCTATGCCTATTGCCTCCTGTGTATTCCCTGCTCTTTCCTGCATTAGCTTCAGGGTTTCAGGTCTGATATTAAGGTCCTTAATCCACTTTGAGCTGATACTGTACAGGGTGACAGACATGGATCTAGTTTCAGTTTTCTGCAGGCAGATATCCAATTTTCCCAACAACATTTGTTGAAGAGAGTGTCTTTTCTCCATTGTATGTTTTTGGCAACTTTGTCAAAAATCAGGTGGGCATAGCTGCATGGATTCATATTTGTGTTTTGCTCTGTCATTTGCTGGTCATTGTGTCTGTTTTTGTGCCAGTACCATGTTGTTTTTATTCTATGGCTCCGTAGTATAGTTTGAAGTCGGGTATTGTGATACCTTCAGCTTGGTCCTTTTGCTCAGTATTGCCTTGGCTTTTTGAGGTCTTTTGTGCTTCCAAATGAACTTTAGGGTTGATTTTTAAATCTCTGTGATGAATGTAATTTGAATTTTAATGAGAATAGCATTGAACATGTAGATTCTTTTGGTAATATAGTCATTTTCAAAATATTGATTCTACCAATCCATGAACATGGGAGATCTTTCCATCTTCTATAGTCTTCTTTGATTTCTTTCTTCAGTGATTTATAGTTTTCCTTGTACAGGTCTTTCACATCCTTTTTTAGGTCTATTTGCAGTTTTAAAAAGTTTTTTGAAGCTATTGTAAATGGAGTTATTGTCCTATATTCTTTCTCAGACTGTTCATTGTTGGTGTATAGAAAGGCTACTGATTTTTGTAAATTGATTTTGTATCCTGATACTTTGATGAAACTTGAACTCAGATTCTTGAATAATGAATAACAGCCAAATATGTCTGAAATGAGTGTTAACTTTCAAAACATTTTCAGATTTCATGTTTCACAGAATCATCACAGATCTTATATTAGGTTAAAATTAAAACTGAGGATAGAGACATTATTTATTTAGTAATATTAATTGAGCTTTCACATTGTGTCAGGCATAGTGCTGGCACTGAGAACATAGAAGTGAATAATTTATAGTACCTGCCCTAAGAAAGTTCACATTCTAGTTGGGGAAGAAAACCACACAAACTGTCAATTTCAATGCATTGGAGAATGTGTTATCATAGGGGGAAAACTTCACAGGGTGCTGAAAAGCACAAATAGATAGCACCAAACCTAGTCTAGGATGGAGAGAGATGAGTCAAGAAAACTCCACAACTACCAATATCCACATCTCTTAACATTCATACTCTCTCACCTCGTACACCAGGACTGGTCTGGATGAAAAGTAACATAAAGAAAGAATTTGCCTTCACTGACATGTGGCAAATGTAGTCACACAGGGCCAGGTACTCAAAACAGCCTTACACTTGGGGTTTAATGCTATGCCGTCACTGTGTTGAACTTGTTCATGATTTAAGTCCACTGGGACAATGCAGTGTTGATCAGACACCAAGTCCCATCTCTTGATGTCTTCTTCTTTCTCAAAGATAGGATCTTGGCCTCTGGCTCCCCCAACTTCCTAAGTGTCTACTTGTACTCCTCCTTATCTTCTGTCAGCAACTGTTGTCATTCTGCCTGTAGTGGTTGTCTGGAGGAAGATATGGGGTGAAACGGGTTTGAATGTACATGGTACCTGGCATTTTAGAATTAGACATGGTGGGGCCATCCCTATCCTGAGTTGTTAGCACCATGGAGCCTCTGGTTGGAGGCTTGCCAGAGACTATAACTCAGCTGAACCAAACCTCACTTCCCACACTTGATGTAGGTACCTTGTTGTCCTTGTTGGGATTAAGCACCTCTGAGAGGTTCCTGTGTACTATAGTATAGGGCAGTGAACTTACTGGAAAAGAAAGACACTTGAATTAACTTTCCCAATGTGTATAGTATGCTGGTCTTCCAGTGGCTGCAGTGAGGTTTTGGAAAAGCCACTGGCAACGGGTTTGAGGTAATGCAGCTGTTCCTGCACTAAAGATTTGCACTCTTCCCTTGTCCTATGTGTATTTTCATAGCCATAAGAGCACTCTTTCCAGGACTTCTCTATGTTTTGGGCAGGCCACTCTTCCTCTTTGTAATATTCTCAAGTGTGGATTTGTTTATCTCTTTTGGCCAGAGGCACCCTCAAATACAAATTGTCTAAATTTTGTAATTATACATAGTGGTTAGATCCTCTGATATTTGCAGTTTAAACTTGCATTGCAAAATAAAGATGAATGGCAAAATTTAGGGTAAAATTTACATTTATAGCTTTTGTTTCCTTAGAACATTATTAAATAGTTAATCAAAAATACCATGACAAGATGAAAGAGAGGTCGTGGAAGAGAAGAGAATGATTTATATTTTAGAATATTTAGCAGCTGTTTCCCTATTTTTTGAACAAGAAATCCTGCATTTTTATACTATGAAATTATAATTATGGAACCAGTCCTAGTGATGGTATGTCACTTCCAAGATTAGGATACAAAGACACACTGCAGCTACTTGCTTGCTTTCTAAAATCACTTGCTCTGGAGAAAGCCAGCTACTCTGTCATGAGCACACAAAGCCTGAGGCAAGGTCCATGTGGTGAGGAATTGACATCTCCTGCTAACAGCTTTCCAGGAACTGAAGTTGACCAACAACCACATGAGCGAGTTTTGAAGTAGAAACTGCTGTTCCACATGCCTGACTACTACCTGATTTGAGATCTGAGCTATAATTAATATGCTTCTGGGTTCCTGACCCATAGAAACTGTGTAAGATGGTAACTATTGCTTTAAGCTGCCACATTTTGGGGTAATTTATACAGCAATGAGTAAAAAATTCAGTGAAGAATATGATTGGGTTTGAGGATTGGTTCACATGAGATATGTTGATTGAGCAATAAATATCTTCTTTGCCATGGAGAAGAAAGAAAAGGCAGATCCTGTGTAGATGATGCATTTCCAGGCAGATGATTTTAATGAGGCACTGTATATGCAATGAGCCTCTGATCAGAGGTTGGGAATCTATGCTAAGAAGAGTTGAACTGCAAAGCAAAATGATGGAAAAGATTTTTCAATAATTGCTGGGCAGGGTAAAGGGCAGTGAAAAGAAAGAATGAAAAGAGTACATGGATGTAACCAACTCTGAGTTAGTTGAGATAATTGGGTACTTAAAGAGATAGGTTAAGTAATGTTCATTTTAAGTTGTCTGATTTTCTATGATGTAAACCTCTATCATTTCCCTAAACTTTCAGCAAAGTGAGACACATATGAAAATTTGAGTGTGGCTCTTTTTTGTTTTATGAAACTCAAAAGGAAGTCCACTGCTTTATGGCTTACAGGAAGATAAAAGATAAAAGAATTCTGCAATAAATTGAGTAGAAAAATGGAAATCACAGAGGCAAAAATCCAGTTTATAGGTGACTGTGAAAACTAAATTCCTTAGCAAGCCACCAAAATCTTGAGAAGGACATTCGATTCCATAGATTTAAGCCATTCTATCTAGATCTTGAGTGCAAGAGGCAAAGCCACAAACTTCTTTTTTGACTTGCTCTCTAGTCACATTTTGGTTGATATTTGTTCTCTAGCATGTTGGTTGTTTTGTCAGTATGTGTCTCAAAGGCTGAAGTATAACCATGTAGTTGTGGTTTTGGTTTAGTTCTTTTGCACAAGGTCAAGCAGAGCACTAGAAAGATAATCAATGTTTTTTGATAGTATTCTTCCATTATAGACTATGGAAGCATCCATTTACCCATCCTTCAAAGCATTTACTGAGCCCCTTCTACATGCCAGACAATTAGAGCTTGGCACATTTACCACACACGACTATAACCTTATATTTTCCTGTTCTGATGAAATAAGTTTCTATATGTTCTATGAAGAATGATTCAACTCTACCTACCACTTTCATGTCTTCAACATGATATTTTAGCATTAGTATGATGACTTTTACTAAGCTTGTGTAGAGGTAATCCTCAGACACAATTCAGAAAATTCTTACTAATTTTGGTTCTACTAATTTGAAAGGTGCTTTTGTCTGTGGCTAAAGAAGACATAATGATGGGCTATGAATTGTGTAGACACCATAATTTGGGAAGGGCTAGCTATCATTTTGGATGACAGAAACAGGATATACCACAAAGATCTCAGAAGATTGGAGGCATGGACCAATTCTAACAAAATGAAATAAAATTTGAATCTTATATGAACTTCTTAAATCATACAGACAAAATGTGGAAAATGTGAATTAAAAGCAGCACATATGAAAAAATATATTAAATCATAAAGATGGTGGGAATCCACTGTCAGTTTTATTCTATTTTTTGACAAAGTGGCAAATGTATGGTAATAAGTGAAGACAATGAGAAGAATATTATGGCCTATTCCTAATCTCCCAAGTTTGCCACTTCCATTCCCCATATTTATACAATAAGATAAGTATGTCACCCCTTATTTAAGATATGATTGCATATTCTACTCTCTATTATGTAGTTATTATTCTATTGTATTATACATAACATGTCTTAAAGATTGTTCAATATCAGTACATATGAAACTGATTCCTTCTTTTTCGTGACCACATGGTATTTAATTGTTATGAATATACTATTATTTATTTGACTAGAATATGGATATAACATGATCAGGCCTGTGTTTTAAGAAGTTTACTTGAGCTGGAAGATTTGGAGCATTGAGAGATGGAACAGAGAAACCAATTAAGAGGATCAATGAGAGAATATATGTGAAAGCACTTTTCAGCTATAATGCACTAAATAAATCTGAGTTATTATGGCTATAATTCATGTCAGAGTTAATGAGGGGCTTGAGCTCAGGATTTCTGACTCCAAATCTAGGTCCTTCTTACTACATCATGTTCTTTGGGCAACTCCACCCAGCTTTGCCATTTGTATTTGTGGTAATGCTGACAACTAGGACTCTTGTGCTTTCCTATTTTCTGAGGATTTGGTATTCAGTATTTTTCACTCTCCTAGCAACCTGATGAGGTAGATTCACACCAATTTGTAGCTGCTGTAGTGGCGGTTGAACCTGGTATACAAAATAAAGTTCAATGAGGGAGAAAAAGAACAGCGACTTGGGAAACAGGCACCATCACGGGAGTAGCAGGAGCATGTGAAAAGCAATAAAACTAAAAGGGCTAGAAAAGGATTGGTCTAAGAGGTAGGGAGAAAAGCAAAGGAATTTCATGTCAAAGAATTATGGCCATGCAGTTTGCTTTTTTGTTAATTGCCGACTCCAGTTTATAAAGTGCCTTACATTTGAACCTGAAATTCACCTTCATAAACATAGCTTTTGTTCACCACCCCTCAAAATGTAATAGGAAGAGAGATTAAGGGAAGGAGGAGAGGGGACTGGGGAATTTATTTATAATGACCCTGTTATATTCTAGAGTCTAGGTGCTTTATGAGCATGAATCATCCCTGTGAGGAAGATACCCTCATTTCACAGAGAAGAAGACTGGAATTCAGGGTGGTTATGTGACCTGCCTAAAGTCACACAGTTGACAAGTAGCAGAATTCAGAGTCTGACTCTTGGTTTCCAGATTTCACAATGTCATGGCCTTTCAGCTATACCACATTGTCCCTGCATGAAGCAGGGAAAAAGCAAATCACAGAAAGGGATAGTTTACATACAGATGTAAACCATCTGTTCACAAGTTTGAACATAGTGCACAGGTTGAATTAGACTTGGAACTTTGCTATTTGGGGAGCACCGCTGTAGGTTACAGCCTTTGATAGGAAGGCAACATGCTAAAGGGAATGGGCATATCTAATCACATGTTTTGAGAGGAGACATTCCAAGGGTATTCTACTACACAGATTGAGGGTTGAGGCTGTGACTTCTTTAGCAGCAACCTCTTCAAAGTGAATGTATGGCACACAGAAATGCTTAGTAAGTTGTTCAAAGATATCAAATATTTATTTATCTGTAAGATACAGAAATGAGAATTTAAATTTAAGTCTTATTTTCTTCCAGATATCCTTCTTCCATTAATTAATCAATTAATTTTATAGAGAGACAATGTTTCTCAATATTGTCTTCATTCATATAACTTCTATAATATTACCACTTTCCTACCTCTAAGAAAACCAATGAAATGTCTAGGCCCCATGTGCTTTGCAACTTGTAGTACATCAGCTGTTGAAAGACTGTATACATAGCGTCACCATTCTGAATGCATAGGCTAGAGGTACAGGAAATTCAGCCAGTTAAAATGAACGATCCAAACCAGCCCTAAATGCCTTGGAACTACTGTGGGCACAAACCATGCTCTAAACTCAGACCACATCTATTTCTCCAGCAAAAGCAGCCTACATAGGAATGAGACTGACTTCTTGAGCCCAAGACACTAATATTCTAAGTAGGGACACTCATGCGATGTCTATTTCTCACCTCAGAGGACCAGGAGAAACAAGAACAGAGTCTGTTTTAGTTATATCCAGGCAGGATATCACCTAGGGACACAATAGCCATTGGAAGGCTCTCCTGAGGCTCTGTAATAAATCCTTATTGACTGATCTGGCCACTTGCCAGGCATTGTGCAAGTCACAGTGGGGAAGTTGGGCTGAAAAAGTACTACACCTGAGGAAGCTCACACCAGGAAACACATAATTGGGAATCTAATTATGGCTGAATTCAGGAAGAAGATGGTCAGGGAGAGCTTCAGGGCTTCCTGCAAGAGGTGGTATTTGAGCTCCATCTTGGAGAAGAAGTTAATAGTTAGAGATTTGGGGAAATAACTGTAAGGAATGGTAGAAACAGAAGTACCCAGGTAAGAGAGGGCATGAGTTTTCCAAGTGGTAGTGACCTGGCCCAGGAGCCTTGGTGCGTGGTGAGGAGGAAACATGGTCATCTTCAGAAGGCTTGTTGGGTTGTAGATGTCTCCTTTGATAAGAGGATACCTATTTAAATGCTCATGGTTCATATTCCAAACCCTTCTATATTCTGTGTGACATCTCTGTGCCTTGGTTTCCTCACTTATAAAAAGGATAAAATAGTCCTTCTGAGGATTAAGTAATAAAATGCACATAATTAAACATGGAGTATGTGCCTGCCATACAAGAATTGCTTGGTAAATTGTAGCTGATCTTATTTTTTAAATTGATATTTTGCTTGTAGTTACAAAGTGGCCTGGCCACAGAGCCGACCCTTGAACACATGCTTTCTAAATCCTGGTGCTAAGATACTTATCCTGAGGAATAATTCAGGGCACATGTCCACAATTCCTTCCTGGTGACTCATTCCCTGGCTGATTGGAAGTGGAGAAAGCTTGTCTCAGTATCCAGTTAGATGACTGTTGTGATGATTTGGTTCTGAGAGGATCAACGAAATGGAGTTCCTAACCTACCTCTTAAGTCTCAGTTCCTAATAACACCCATTTCCAAAGTGTTAGACTTTATAAAGTTCTTTTGTCTCCATCATCTTATATGGGGTTGGAAAACTAGGCTGAAAAATGGCCAGGAACAAGTACCCTTATTTTTAAAATCAGAAACTGAATCTTAGATCTGTAATGTGATTTTTCCAAGGTCATTCTGCATGTTAGTAGCAGAGGTAACTTTCAAACTCAGAGCTTTTGATTCTAGCTCAGCGTTTTCTGCCCTACAGGAACCTGCCTAAATATTCCAGTGTCAAATGAGGGCTCAAATTTGGCCTTTAGCTTGTTAGACTGGCCAGTAATGTGAATGTATGTAGGGGAGTAAGTATGAGAGAAAAATTGAGAACCTGGTCTAGACTTGCAAGTGAAATCTAGACCATTATCTAGTTCAAACCCAAACCAAAAGAGGTCATTTTCTTTTATTTTTACTTTATCTAGTTTCAAAGAGGAGAGAGAATTAGAGTGAAGATTGTTGTGCAGGATGTGGTTTTGCAGAACAGGCAACCCAAGACATGAAATTGGCCAAATCCTGGAGCAGTTGCAATAGATCCCAGCACTGAAGGAGTCTAAGATGGGTATTTGGAACTTTTGGTGTGGCACAGTAAATGCAGCATCTTCTTTCTCAGCCTCTGCTTCCTCAGCTGTATGATTAGCTTCCTCATATTTTGTCCAACTCTGTATCACTTTCCACAAGTTTACTGCATCGAAACCAAAGGCTCAGTGGTCCTGGCTGGAAAAGTGATGAGGCTTAGCTGGTGCCTCCACATAGTAATGGTACTTAGATAGAGTAAAGACAGGAGGAAGCCCCTAAATATTTATTAGACAAACATTTAGAAGGATTAACAAGTCGTATCTTCTTTTCCCCACCTTCTGCTTGTCAACTGGGGCCTGTCTCTTAACAGATCAGGCAAAAAAGTGCTTCACATTGCAGGGGAACATCCTCTGGTGGAATGTGAGCCTTACCACATACTGGGCTTCTGATTCCTAGGAGGAAGTCTCTGCAATGATTAGAGAGTCCTAACTTGGCAGTTCACTTTACTTCTGGTCATGAACATGCCTCTGAACCTTCAAGAACAGGAAAGAAAGAGTCAAATGTTGGGTTTTGCCTGAAGCCAGGCAGCTCTTAGTGTTTTGGCATGGTCATGTGGGGCAAAGTCAGTCTTGCAGGACACGTTTGGTTGCTTCACATAAATTATTGTTGTGTAATAAACACACAAGAACAGAGCTCAGCTGGTCTTTTAATGATAGTATTAAAGTTTTCCTTCTGCCTAGACCAGGAACTCTTTTATAAGCATATTAAAGGTTTAGTGGATCAAAGAGAGCAAATCTTTCCCAAATTTTCCCTGCAGTGGTGAGTGAAGGGTAGGAGTGATCATTGCATTGAAGCCAGTTAGGGAGACTTCACTTGTATTTAAGTACCCAAATTTCCATGTGGATATATCAAATAGGTCAAAATTTCTCAAGAGTATCTGTGTTATCGATTTCTATTAATTAATGTGAGATACATTCTCACTGGTCATGATTCTGACCTTAATCCCCAGTATCAGTCAGGTCTAGATTGATAATATCAGGAGAAACATTGGACCTCTGATCAAATTATTTATCTCAGAACAGAAACTACTTGGTCCACCTTGTAGAAAGTGAATGGAAAATGTTTAAATGTGCTTGTCTTCCAAAACTGTCAGCCCCCTTCTTCATAAAAATATAGCACAATTTGCTCTCAATAGTGATCATAAAATAATAAGGGGGTTAAGTGGGAAGGGACGATAGTTCTAGCATTCCAAACACTGCTTTAGTGGGAGTTAGTACCTTGATTTGAATTATTTATCCTTAGCTCTTTTCACCTTAAACCTAGGAAATGTTCAAGCTTTTGTTCTTTAAAAATAGTTTTTTTTTAATCAGGGGAAGGAGGAAGTAAGAGTAGAGAAAGCTTGTTAAGTGAGACTAGATCATTTAAGAGCTGAGGGTATAAGTTGGGGCTTTTTTTAAACTAAGTATTTGAGATTGAGGAAAGGGAAGACTTTGGAGTGCTGTGTTTTATTGTAGGTCCTTCTCATAGAACTGGCATACTTCACCGCAGCGTACTGCTGTAGCGGCATGGAATTTAACATGATATATTGCATAGATGTTGTGTTTCTTCTAGTCCCTTTAGGGTCTAGGCTCTGTCAACCAATCCAGTGGCATATTAGAATTAACTAAAGAATCTGTCCTTGCCACTTTTCTGCCCCGCCTTTGAAGGGTAGAGTCATGTCTAACATCAACATTTCAGCCATGCCGAGCATGAGTTGGTTAATTTAGGACAGGATAACAGGAAGGTCACATGATTGCTCTGAATCACTGTGTGCCTCATTCATATCTAAATTCCAAGTGTCTGGAATAGTCTCTGTCATTTAGTATGTGCTCAGGAAATGTTTATTGTGTAAACAAATGCTTAAACATTTCTTAAGTATAACTCTTGTCAAGCATAAATAATTAAACTTTTCTCAGAGCACTTTTTCACCTGTCACCTTTCATTCAAATTCTTCCCAGTTACCTCAATGAATAGAGATGGAAGAAGACCTTAGTAGGCCAAAATGAGATCCAATTCAAAAGTAATTCAGATAGTTAAGTAGAACATTTGTAGAATCTACATTTTCTATTAGTGAGGAAACCCCCTACAATTTCCACTTACTTTGTTCTTTCTTCAAACATGAAAAAACAAATGGCTTCAAAACTAAACCAGTCTTGAAGGTTCACCTAAATATTCCATGTTCCCCAAATTTCTTAGCAAAGCTTAATAATCCAGTCTTGAACTCTGATCACCAACCAAGTCTTGCAAGCATCAAAGCATCTTGTAAAGGATTGATTACATTTGCTAATGAAGTATCAAAGCTAGAATGGACCTGAGAAATGGCAGAGCCCAGATCCTTCCATTTAGAATTAGTGACACTGGGACTCAGAGAGTGGATAAAGCTTGGACTGCTAACCTTCAGTCTAGTGTTCTATACACCACACCATGTGATTTTCCAGTGTTGATCAATTTTACGTAGAACTTCTATCACCAACCCCCAAGGGTTATAGAATAGTTTCCATGTAGACAGGAAATAAAAGGGCTCTGTCTCATTTAAGAACTTCATTGACTACAATTACACATTAATTTAGGCTCACAGTGTGTTGCTGGTGTGCTGTCATGGCCAGAAACCTCAGGCCATGTCTCCCTCTCCCACTATGCTGAGCCACTATGCTGGGGCATGTTTGAACAGTGCCCTTTTCCTATGCATTTTGTTGGAACAGAGGACACAGACCAAGAACATGTTAATGTAACTATGCAGAGTATCTCAGATTCACAGTTCCTGGACTGGGAAGAAATGAGGCCAGCCTGAAAGGAAACCGGCTTTGGGAGATGACCTTTAACTAACAGATGAGAAAAAATTCTTAAAGCAATTAAGAAAAGTAATGGGATTCCAGGATCAACATTTCTAATCTTGACTGGGCCTCGACAAGTTACTTAATTTCCCAGACTTTAGTTTCCTCATCTGTTAAATGGGAATAGTTAGATCTGGTTCAGCTATTTTAATGGAACTGTGAAAGTTGTTTTAAAATGATGACATTATACAAAGGCTCCTTGTGACCAGAGCTGGACTTTTATTTTTTTGGTAGTATTAGGGTTTGAGCTCAGGGCCTTGCACTTGCTAGGCAAGCAGCTTTGTCACTTGAGCTACACCTCCATCCCTTTGTGCTTTAGTTATTTTTTTGGTAAGGTTTTGTGTTTTTGCCCAAGGAAGACAATGATCCTCCTACCTACACCTCCTTGGCAGCTGGGACTATCCCACCTGGCCTATTGATTATGATGGAGTCTTGCTAGCATTTTGCGTGGGATGGCTCCCAATAGCAATCTTCCTGATACCCATCTCCTGAGCAGCCAGGATTGTAGGTATGACCCACCATGTTTGGTCCTGGACTTTTTCATTCTTTTTTTCTTTTGAGACAGACTCTTACTCTGTAGCCCAGACTGACATCAATCCTCCTGCCTTAGTCTCCTGCATGCCAGGATCACAGGTGTGTGCCACCATGCCTGGCTTGGATCTGGACTTTTTCAATTTCTTGAATCAAATAACCCTAAAAGAAGTTATCAGTGTCTTTATTGAAATAAATGTAAGAAAGAGAAGTACAGAATGATTAAAAAGTAATTATGATCTTCTTTTACAATTATAGTCCAAAATGCTTGTTTCTAAACAAACTGATCTTAACATAGGCTAATAAGAATCACCAAGGAAGGTGCCTTTTTCTTGCTTAGCCTCTTCTTTGGATCTGAGGTTTGAATTTTAAGGAAGGGAAATATGAATCTGTATTTTCAGAAGGTGCTTTTTTCCTGCTTGGCCTCTACTTTGGATTTGAGTTTCAAAATTGAGGGAAAGGGAATATGAATTTGTATTTACACTAAATAATCCCTGGGGTTTTGTCATAATCAGCCATGTTTGGAAGCCTCTGATATAGTAAACTCATCAAGGCAGTAAGGTCCAATAATAGGAGCCCAGATTCTGGAAGACCAAGTTCAAGTTTTGACCTGGAGCAAATCACTTCTCTTCTCAGAGCTTGCATTTTGCCCCCTATAAAATAGAATTATCTACCTCTTGAAGTTATTGTGGAGATTAAAGGAGAAGATGTACAAAGTGTAACAGGCATAGTTAATCACATGTAGTAAGCACTCAAAAGTGTCCTTTCCTTCTCTATCCTGGTTTATTGTAAGCTCCCAGATAGCATGGAACCTGTTTAATTCATTTCTATGTGGTATCCAAGGCTGTGGGATGAGAGTAGGGAAAACAATACAGAAGAAATAGCTTTAAAAGCTGACTTTTTATTGTTTTACAAAGAAGCAGAGAATTTCAAATAAAGCAGAGTTTATTAGAGTTTCAGGTCTCTCAGAAACCTGGAACAGAGAAGAATGAACTTAAGAAGCAATTGAAAACCTCAATAACTGGAGTTCATAAATGGATATTCTTTGTATGATTTGGTTACCCTCTACTTCTTTCAGTTCCCTTACCAATTATATACTTCATGACTTCAGTTTGAACACAGTGCAAGAATATTTCCTTCTCCCACTCAACATTGTGACTTTCAGTTCGAGAACTTACTATTAGTTGATATTTTCCCCACCTTTTGTAGTGCAAATATGACAGCAATGGATTTGTGTGTGTGTGTATGTGTGTGTGTGTGTGTGTGTGTGAGAGAGACAAGACAAACAGGTTAAAGGTTCCCAGGCTATCTGAAACATTGGTTGCCTTTGGGTCAGGTTCTGACAGAGTGAGTTCATTTGGTGCAAAACATGGCAGCATAAGCTTTAGGAACAGCTTTTCTTGGAAGGAGGTATGGTTTAGGCAGGGAACATAATGTAAGAATGGCAAAACATTGTGCTCTGGAATTGAACAATTAAGCAGATATAGGCAGGGACTTGGCAGTGGACATGTACTGGTTAGGAAATGCCAGAGTATTTGAGCTTTGGGAAGTAATGTAGGTAACCATTCCCTAGGGAGTAGAAGGGCTACCTATTTCCTGGTAACAAACAGGATAGCCACACAATCTCTGGGCATTGGGTCTCAACCAGTAGAAGTAATGACAAGGAAAATGTCTACATAATGGGATCTGATTTTCTGATTTCACTGCATGATGACTCACTAACATTTAAGATGATTCACTTCCATGATCCTTTCTGAGATTCAAAATTGCCTGGTGAGAGGCTTGAATGCTTCCCTTTTACAGGTGAAGAAACTGAAGTAAGAAAAACATCTCACAGCTAAGAGATAGGAGTCAAACTTGATCAGTATGTTCCTTGGTTCCATGCTTTCCCTATTATACTGAGGCTTTAGTTTTTCCTCATTATAAACCCAAGAAGTACCACTTCCTATTTTATAGGTAGAGAAACTAGGGAAAAAGAGGATACCTGGTCTGAGTCTGAATTGGTGAATTGAGGCACACAAGACCATTTTGGGAGAATCAAGTGAAATTCCCATTTTCCTAAGACTCTCCAGTATCCCCTGGAGGGCTTATTAACCACAGATGGCTGAGCCTTACTCCCAGAGATTTTGACTAGTTACCTCTGGGATGGAAGCAGGGAATTTACATTTTAAAATGAATTCCTTGAGTAATGCTGATAGCACTGGTTAAATGGGCCACAACATAAGAACTACTGTTGTAAGTAAAGCACTGATTTAAATAATTGGCTTATGACATCAGGGTTTCAGGTACTAGCCATTAGTACAAAATAATAAAAGAAATATTCATATTTGAAGCTCCAGATGGTCTCTGTGAAAGTCAGCTGATGCTACACATCTGTTTTGGAGTCAAACAGATGCAGTACAAATTCCTAGGTAGGTGACTGAGCCTCAAGATCTTCATTTCTAAAATGGGGGTAATGAAGCTGCTTCACATGACTGTTATGAAAATTATGTAAACCAATGCATGCAGCACCCTTTGAAGACTAGATGATTTTGTGTCTGTTGAAAAGCATATTTTAAAAGTTCTTCTGGACTGTCTTTCCTTCTTGACATTGTAAGATCCCTTGGAGGCCTAGTCTTTGGTTGAAAAATTGTTGCAGGTTGGTAGGTTTGCAAGTGGCTGTGGAAGAGCCAAACTGAACTCTGCACGTGTTTATTCACCCCTCTTGCCATCAGCTGAAATTCAGTTTCCTTATGTTTTTAGCCCTGTGTCCTTTTGGTCTGATGCTACCAACAGTCAAGCTGCTCTCATTTCCAGGCTGAGAGATGCAGATGACCCTGTAGCTCTCACCACCCCCTCTTCTTCTTTAGAGAATTGGGTCTTTGGAGGAAATTGGAACTTCCTTAGGTAGACAAAAGACAGTCTTTTACAACTGTGCCAAATTGTTACCTGTTAGAGGATAGAATGGAAAGGATGCCAAACTGAGAGTCAGGAAAGCTGTGTCCTAGAACATAGTGTAAAACTGACTGACCATGTGGCCTTATATAAATCCCTCCTTCTCTCCAGGCCTTCATATTTTGTTTATAGCATCAGATACTGAAATTCAGTGAATTGAAGGGCCCTTCAAAATCTGAATTTCAAGGTTAGCAAGCCAGCAGGCCTGTTCTTGGACTTGGCTATGTATCACAACTTATAATTTAACATCCCTTCTCATCTCCAAGGATTTATTTTCTTGTCTATAACCTTGGGAATAATTATAAACTAGGCCCTAGTGCTCTTTCAATGTTTATGATAAGGATCAAATATTCAATATTCAAAATACTTTTGATTATCTGGTAAGAAGTTAATATATAGGATATATAAACAACTGTCACTTAACAACAAAAAGCCAAATTGACCAAAACCAAATGCAACAGACTTGAACAAACATTTATCCAAGGAGACATCCAAATAGCCAATAAACATGAAAAGATCTCACCATTGCTGATTAGGGAAATGCAAATCAAAACCACAATAAGATAACACTTCCAGCACACTAGAATGACTATTATATTAAAAAGTAAGTGTTAGAAGGATGTGAAGAAAATATAACACTTGTGCACTGTTGGTGAAATTGTTAAAATGATGTTGCCACCATTGTAAATAGTATGACTATTCCTAAAGTTATTAAAAATAGAATTGCTATATAATCTAGAAATTCTACTTCTGCATATATATCCTAAAGAATTTAATATAGACTTTCAAAACCATATTTCTATAATAATGATCATGGTGATATTATTCACAATAGCCAGAAAAATGGGAAGTGAGAAAAATTCATTGACAGATGAACTGATGAAGAAACTGTGCTATTTACGTACAATGGTATATTATTAAGCCTTAAAAAGGAAAGAAACTCTGACACATGATACAACATGGATAAACCTTGAAAGCATTATGTTAGGTAAAATAAACTAGTCAAAAAGGACAAATACAGTGTGATTCTAAATATATTATATAACTAGAATAGTCAAATTCACAGGAATTGGGGAGAAGGAAGAGTGGGGCATTCTTGTTTAATGGCTAGAGTTTCAGTTTTGCATGATGAATGAGTTCTAGAAAGGATGGTAATAATGGATGGACATCATGTGACTATGCCTATTATCATTTAAAATGATGAAGATACGATGAAAAGGAATAAAGAACACAGAAGTAGACTAAAATAATAGTCAACTGATCTTTGAAAAAATAACAAAGGCATTGAAATAGAACAAAGAAATTTTTTCAACAAATGATACTGGAACAACAGGATATCTATATGCAAAACATTAATCCAGCCACAGACATTATACTCTTTATAAAAATTAACTCAAAATTGATCATACTTTTAATTAGAAAATGTGAAACTATTAGAAACCTATAAAATGATATAGGAGAAGGATGACCTTGTATTTGAAAGTTAGTTTTTAGGTACAAAACCAAATGTACATTTCATGAAATAAATAATTGTTATAATGGACTTCATTAAAATAAAAAAGTGATTAAGATGGTAACTGTTGAGTTATGTGTATGTTGCCACAATTAAAATAATAAATTTTTTTGAAAATGAGAAGTACTCTATAAATTTGGGAATTGGCTTGGATTTCAAGTGTACAAATTTTTGTTATATTTGGGGGAATATAGTTCCATAGCAATTCATTTTTTAATTGAAGTATGATAGACAGATAAAAAGCTATATGTAGTTATATATATATATATATCTTGATCTTGAAGGTACATATATGCCTATGACACTATCACCATAAATAATATCATAAACACATCCACCACCTTGGCAAGTTTTCTTCCTCCCTTTTTTGTGACAAGAACATTTAATAGAAGATGTACTCTCTTCACTAATTTTTAACTATACATTACAGTGTAACCTGTAAGCACTATGCTGTACAATAGATCTCTAGGCCGTATTTATCTTGCATAACTGAAATTATGTAACATACCCTTTCACCAACATCTCCCCATTTCTTCCAACCCCCAAACCATAACACCTACCATTTTACTTTCTGCTTCTATGAATTTGAATATTTAAGATTTCTGATATAAGGGGGGTTATGTAGTATTTGTTCTTCTGTGTCTAGTTTACTTCACTTACCATACTGTCCTTGAAGTTCATCCATACTATTGCAAATGGCAGATCTTCCTTCTTTTTTAAGGCAATATATTCCATTGCAAGCATATATCATATTTTCTTTATCCATTTATCTGTCACTGGGCTTTTAAGTTGTTTCCTTGTCTTTGCTATTGACTGCAATGAACAGGGGAGCAGAAATATATCTCTTTGACATACTGCTTTCAATTATTATTGGCATCTATCCAGAAGTAGGATTACTGAATCATTTGGCAGTTCCATTTGTGATTTTTTGAGCAACTTCCATACTGTCTTCCATAATGGCTGTACTAACTTACATTCCCACCATCAGTGTGTGAAGGTTCTCTTTTCTCCACATTCTAGCTAGCACTTGTTGCCTTTAGTCTTCTTGATATTATTCATTCTTACTGAGGTGAAGTGATAAGTCAATGTTGTTTTGATTTGCATTTCCTTGATGACAAGTCATGTTGAGCATTTTCTCATATAACTGTTGGCCATCTGTATGAATTCTTTTGAGAAATGTCTATTCAGGTATTTTGCCTATTTTAAAATCAGACTGTGTTCTTTTTGTATTGAGTTATTGGACTTCCTTATATATTTTGGATATTGACTCACTATCAGCTATAAGGTTTGCAAATATTTTCTTCTACTCTGTAAGCTAATTTTCATTTTGCTGAGTGCTTCCATTGCTGTGCAGAAGCCTTTGAGTTTGACGTAGCCCAACTTGACTTTTTTGCCTGTGCTTTTGGTGTCATATCCAAGGAATAATTGCGAAGGTTAGAATCAAAGGGATTTTTCTGTTTTCTCTTCTAGATTCAGGTCTTATGTGTTAAGTGTTTAATTTATCTGTGTTTGATTTTGTTCATGGTGTGAGATTGGGGTCCAAATTTGTTCTTTTTCACATAAACATGCAGATTTTTCAGCACCATTTATTGAAGAGACTATCCTTTTTCCTCATTGTGTATTCTTGCCCCTCGTATTGGAGATATCAGAATAAAAGAAAGAAGTAAGCTTATCTGTTTGCAGATGACATGAACTTATATGTAGAAAATTCTAAAGACCAGAAAAATACCCCGGTAAGAACTTAATAAATGAATTTAGTAGAGCTGTGGGACACAAAGCCAGTGAACAAAATCAGTAGTATTTCCTTACACTAACAATAAGTTGCCTGAACAGGAAATCAAGAAAAGAATTCTACTTCCCATAACATAGAAAAGAAAAAATAATTATGAGTAAATGTAACTAATGGGTTGAAAGGGTTATACATTGAAAGTTCTAAAATACTGATGAAAGAAATTTTAAACACACAAAGAGGAAGACTTTCTATGTTCATGTATTAAAAATAATATTTTCAAATAGTCTATGCTACTCAAAGTTGTCTACAGATTCAATGCAATTTCTATCAAAATGACTTTTTTTTTACTGCAGTAAAACTTTTCTAAAATTCATATGGAATCACAAGATCCTGAATAGCCAAAGCAATCATAAGCAAGAAGGACAAAGCAGGAGGCATCACATTTCTTGGTTTCAGATATAATACAAAGTATAGTAATATAAAACAGTATGTTATTGGCATAGAAAGAGACATTTGAACTAATGTAGTAGAATAGAGTACCTGGAAATAAATCCACAAATTTATATCAAACTGATCATTCATTTTTTGATAAAGCCAATTGAAGCTTGAAGAAAGGTCCAATGCATATTCCTTCAAGGAGCTATTTCTCTGCCTCCAGATTATGTGATTTTTAAATTCCTTCAGAGTATATAAAGTGGCAGAGAGGAGTGTTGAACTGGAATACAAGGACCTAAACTGCCATGTTGAAAACTAAGGCTCAAGTTTCCAGAACTTAAAAATGTGGTTAAAGAAAAATTATAAAGAGAATCTACTCTAATATTGTTGTAACAGATACTTTGACTATGACAGGGAATGGAGATGACAAGAGGATATCACATCCTCAGTTCCCCACCTACCCTACCCAAAGTTGCAGTGATTGCTTTTTGGTTCAAGTGAATATGGCGACTTTTATAGATTGGAACTTTTTCCCGGAAGAGCCTAGAACATGTACCTGGCCTGGCTTGGTCACAGGAAAAATGGGCCTGTAGTTATTATAAGAGTTTTCAACTATAGTCACCTTAAGAATTCCCTGGGAGGCTTATTAAACCATAAATGTCTGGGTCCCACCTTTAGAGTTTCCAAGTGTGTAGCTGCAAGGTAGAGCTAAGAATTTACATTTCTTGCAAGTTGCCAGGTGATGCTGCTGCTGCTACTGGGAACCACATTTTGAGAACCAATGTGCTAGAAGATTATAAGGTTATCTGGGGTGTCTATTCCTACCACAGTTGCGGTTCTTTGATGCCCAATGTAGACTCAACCCTGACCCAATAACGAGGGCTAATCTTGACCTTAGCTTACAGCCATGCCTTCTCAACCTCTCAATATGAGGCCTTATAATTGCTGGCCTACACTCTGCCTCAGGTCACTGTCTCCTTTTTGAATGCTTTCACAGGTGCTTCTCAGAATTCCTTATCTCTTTTTATGGTATGCCAGAGCTATCTCACTCTGGTTGGTGAGAACCAACCATGAAAATCTCTTCTCAACTGCATGTTTGGTTGTAGAAATGTTTATACAACAGAAATTGGCAAATCCTACAAATCCAGGTTAATTTACTCTCCACTTCCCACCCCACTACCAGATAGTTGGTTGGCACATATCCCATTAGTACCGATGCCAACTGACTTTCTGTGTTTTAACTTATCTGTCAGTCTGAACCTACTTTGGTCAATTCTATAGTGGAACAGTCCTGGGGAGTATTATTTTAGTTTCTAACTCCTCTCAATCTCCATGATCCAGTTTTATTATATAATTATGGAGCTAGAACAGCCAGGGCCCAAGTGCCTTGGGGTATTGCTATTGCAGGGGTTTTCACAGTTCTTACCACAGAGCTAGACACATCATAAAGATAATCTGTTAGAAGGAAATTAAATGTTAGAAGGAAAATGCTAGGCATTTTCATATCTTTTCTCTGTGTTATTTTATTGATTCCTTTTTCAGTTCTTTCAGGTAAGGGTTACTACACAAAAGAAAAAAATTGAAGCTCAGAGAAGTTAAATAAATTGCCTAAGGCCCCACAGCTACTAACTAGCAAAGGGTGGATTCACACCCAAATAAGTCTTATTCCAAAGCAAGGTTTGTTTTTCAGCAAGCAAATATTTACTGAGCACTTAAAAAAGAATTTCCTACTTGAAACCATACAAATGTGCTGCAAAGCTTTTGGAATTCTAGGAGTGAACTGCCTCTGAAGTTAGGACTGAAACCTAAGTTAAGTTTCCACTGATCCTTTTCTGAGGACTCCTGTTATGAACAGAAGTACATGAAGTGAAGATTACTGAGATATGTGGGGTGTTCTCATCTCTTGGAGATATTTAGGATATTTAGGCAAAGACATATTTTCAGGTACGAGGTGAGTGAGACTGTGGCAGGGTAAACCCTCAAACTATTATGGTGAAGGAAAACCTGAGAATCATGGGAGTAGAGACCTAAAAATATAAATATACAAGGAAACTAGAACAGGTGCAGTTTTTTTTTTTTGCCTTTGGACCACAAAGCCAAATGCGTTTTTAATTTCAGATTCCAGTTTTTCCATTGCTAGTATATAAGACAGAAATTTACCTCGAAACAATGCTATAGTTGTTACTTAAAGTGGTCTTTTGGTTTTTTTCTTTAAGATTTTCTAAAGTATAACCAGGTCATCTGCTCACGAAGCAGCTTTATTTCTTCCTTCCCCAACCGCAACCATTTTTTCATTTCTTATCGCATTTGTTAAGAATTCCAGAATAATGTTGAATAGAAGTGATGAAAGGGAAACTTTTTTGTCTTATTCTTGGTCTTAGCTTGAAAGTAACTAGTTTCTTTCCTTTTAATATGCTATCTGTTGTAGTTGTTCGTTCTCAAGTTGAAGAAATTCTCTAACTACTATTCCGAAAGGTGCTTTGATTAATGGGTGTTGGATTTTGCAAAATGATTTTTTTTTTCTTCCTTAGTCTGTTGACGTGATGGATCACCTTAACTGATTTTCAAATTCTTGTGTAACTTGTGACAAATCCCACTTAGTTGTTGTGTATAATTCTTTCTATACATTGTTAATTCAATATGCTAATATTTTGAAGGATTTAGTATCTATGCTATGAAAAATAAACATCTGTAGTTTTCCTTTCTTTCATTATTTTTCTTTCCTTTTTATTTTATTTCTATTTATTTATTTATTTTTGCAGTACTGGGGTTTGAACTCAGGGCCTCATGCTTACTAGGCAGGCGTTTCTACCACTAGAGCCACTCCACCAACTCTCTTTTTATTTTTTGCAATAAGGTATCTCTATGTAGCCCAGGCTGGCCTTGAACTCACAATACTCCTACCTCAGTCTCACAACTGCTGGGATTATAGTTGTGTGTCACCACATCTGGCCCTGTCTTATAATGGTTTTGGTTTTGTTGTTAGGACAATGCTGGCCTCATAGAATGAGTAAGGATACATTCCCTCTGCTTCTATTTTCTGTAGAGAATTGTATTTTTAAAAAATGTTTGGTAGCCTTCACCAGTGAACCCATATGTGTTGATTTATCGTTAACATTTTTTTTTCTGTCCTGGGGTTTGAACTCAGGGTGTTGTGCTTGCTTGCTCTACTATTTGAGCCATACCTCCAGCTCTGATGATTTATCTTTTAGAAGGTTATAATTATTTCTGTAATAGATATATGACTATTTAGATGATCTATTTCTGCTTGTGTGAGTTTTTGTAGATTGTGTCAAGAAAATGGTCTATTTCATCTCAGTTACCAAATTTGTGAGCATAGGATGCTTTCTAATATTCTTTTATTATGCTCTTAATGTCCATGGAATCAGGAGTGGACATCCTTTTTACATTTCTCATATTAATAATTTTTATGTTCTCTTTTTTCAGTTTTGTGGTTAGACATATAGCAATTTTATCATTATTATTATTATTATTATTGTTTAGAAAACCAGGTTTTGGGATTTTGGTTTTTCTCTATTGACTTTGTACTTTCAATTACTTAAATTTCGACTCTGCTTTTTATAATTTGCTTATTTTTTAAAAAAATTTATACTCATATTACTGTTGTACTGAGGGTATATTGTGACATTTACAAAAGTGCTTACAATATATCTTAATCAAATTCACCTGGACACATATTTAAAAAATTACCCTCCATAAAGCAGAATAATCATTAAGGAATTGTTATATTTAAAACTAAATTTATGCTCCTGGAACTGTCATGAGTCCAGGAAAAAATCAAAATGCTATAAAAATCTATAAAGTTAATAAAAATATGTTATGAAGACACTGTAAATTCTTAGTGTTTTCAGCTAGTTGCTGAATACTATACACATGAATGTTTCTAGGACAAGATTGAATTTTGAGAGTGTTTCTGACATCATAATGATAAAGAATATCAAGGTGGTCATGTGTTATCTCCCCCAGGATTCATCAATATACAAGTAAATATGTATACAAAATGGCACATAAATTTAGAAGAAATACCTCAAATTATCTTCTACTGTTTAGGAAAAATGTATTGGGAGTGAACAGAGAAGGTAAAATTTTGAAATGGCAAAAACTTTACATTAACCATGTATGAGAGATAAAATTGAAAACTTGATATTGGATTTTTAAGGACAAAAGAAAAGAATCCTGTCACAGAAATTAATCAGTACCACAATCTATACAATGAAAACCAACAAAATATACATGCCACAACTTAGACTGTATTGCAATTTCAGCTAGAAAGAAAAAAGTTGAACCCAACATCAATCCAGGAAAGTAAAAAACATATTTTCCCGAGAGGATGAAAATCAGGCTTAATTAAGATGACTTAAAGCTCTGTGTACATAAAGAACATTGGGAAAACTTAGAATAAGTAGAAAAGTTTAGACCTCTAGGTGAAGACACAGTTCCATGGGACAGGATGAATCAAGACCAGGATATAAACCATATTTGGTTCCATTTTTATTATTTATTTTATTTTTTGTGGTGCTGGGGCTTTAACTCAGGGCTTTCACCTTGAGCCACTCCACCAGATCTATTTTCGTGAAGGAGTTTTTGAGATAGGATCTCATGAACTGTTTGTCTGGGCTGGCTTCGAACCAGTATCCTCCTGATCTCTACATCCTGAGTAGTTAGGATTACAGGCGTGAGCCACCAGTGCCTGGCTATTATTTTTTTCATATGCTTACTTTGAATTTAATTTGCTCTTTGTTTTCTAGTTTCTTGAGTTGGGGGCTTACATATTTTAATTTTAAGTCTTTCTCCTTTAGTATTAATGAAATGCTACAAATTTCCTTTTAATTTTGAAAACTTGTGTTTTTAATTTAGTTCAAAATATTTTTAACTTTCCCTTGGGATTTCTTATTTGACCTGTGTGTTCTTTAGAGGTATATTTATTAATCTCTTGACTACTTTCGAGTGTTCCAGCTGTCTTTCTGTTATTGATTTGTGTTTTGATTTCACTGTGGTTCACGAACATACTTTATATGATTACTAGTAATTTAAATTTGTTAAAGTGTGTTTTCTGACTCAGAGTGTGGTACATCTTGGTGATTTCTCCAAATTAGTTTGATAATAATATATATTATGTTTTTGTTGGGTGAATTATTATACAAATGTCAGTGAGATCCAGTTGATTGACGGTGGTATTGAATTTAATTATGTCCTTACTGATTATATGCCTGCTGGATATGTCATTAGAGGTGTGTCAAAGTCTCCAACTATAATAATATATCCAACTATTTCTCTTTGTGGCTTTATCAGTTGTTGTGTCATGTATTTTACTACTTTGTTTTTCAGGCAGTATGTTAGTCATCTTTTCATCATGTGACAAACTATCTGAGAGAAAAAATCTAAGGACGATTCTTTTGGCTCACATTTTCAGACGTTTTAGTCTATGGTCCATTGGCATCATTCTTATTGGGCTTGTGGTAGGGCATGGTACTTTATGGTGGAAAGGCATGGTGGAGCAAAGCTGCTCATCTCATGGTGGCTTGGAAGCAGAGAGAAGTAGGAGCCAAGGACAAAATGTAGTCTTGAAAGTCATGCCCCCACCGACCTACTTCTTCCAAACAGGCTCCACCTTCTAACAGACTAGTCCGTTATGAACTAAGGTTAGCACTTCCATGAGCCAATCTCTTCTCAATACTGCCACTGGCTGAGGACCGAGGTATCAGCATGTGAGCCTTTGGAGACATTCTAATCCAAACCATAAGAGGCACATAAATATTAATAATTATGTCTTCTTGAAGAATTTGTCCTCTTATTATCGCATAGTAGATGTTTTTATCCCTGATAGTTTTCCCTGCTTTGAAATCTGCTTTGGGGCTGGTGGAGTGGCTGAAGTGTGGAGAACCTTCCTAGAAAAATGTGAAACCCTGAGTTCAAACCCCAATACCACCACAAAAAGACCTAAAATTTGCTTTGTCTTCATCTTTCTTTTGTTTACTGCTATCTTTCTGCAACCACTTATTTTTAATTTATCTATATATGTCTTCTATATAAGTGGGTTTCTTACAACAGCATAGAGTTGAGTCTTATCTTTTTTATCTACCAGGAGTCTGTCATTTGACTTTATATTAGACTATAGATATTAAAAGTGATTATTGATTTTGTTGGATTTATATCTACTATAATATGGTTTTACAGTCATTGAAATTATCCACATGTTATTTTTTGTCTGTCATTCTTTTTGTGCTTTTTCTGGCTTTAATTCAGCATTTTATATGATTCTCCTCTCTCTCCTGTCTTAGCATGTCAATTGTATTTCTTTTCTACTTTTATAGTGACTGCCCTAAAGTTTTCAGTGTACATTTACAGTTAAACCAAGATGAACCAATTTGAGTTATAATACATATATACATAGAAATGTCACAAGGAAACTCCCTGTGTAGTTATATTAAACAAACAAAAATGTCATCTTTTTTCTTTTATAAATTTGGAGAACAGAAGGGCAGAACAAGTCCTGCCTAGGGAGGTGGGTATCTGTGGGAGAGAGGAGGATATGGGGAAAGGGCATGGGAGGGTGGATATAGTGCCAATATTGTGTACACATGTATGTAAATGAAAAAATGATACCTGCTGAAACTATTCCAGAAATTGGAGCAAGAGAGGATAAAGAGCATGGTGGAGGGGAATGATTTCAAGTATTATATATTTGATATGTTGTAAGAACTTTTGTAAATGCCACAATGTACCCCCACCCAGCACAAAATGAAAAGAAAATGCTAGAAATAAAAAATGTAATATAAATAAAGGATGCCTTTGATAGACTCATTTAATAGACTACATTTAGCTGGGGAAAGAATCAGTGAACTAGAAGGAATGTTAACAAAAAAAAAACTTCACAAACTTAAATACAGACAGAAAAAGAAATGAAGTCTGATGTAATTCTTAATCTTGCTCCTCCATAGGCAAGAGGCTTTCTACCCCCAAAGCTTCTTTTCTCTTTGTCTTTGATTTTTCTGAAATTTGAACATGATTGCCTGGATATATATTTCTTTTGGTTATTTTTCTTATTTGGTGTGGTTTGAGACTTCTGTAACTGTGGTTTTGTGTCAGTCATTAGTTATGGAAAATATCCAGCCACTGTTACTCTAAATATCTCCTGTGTTCTTTTCTCTATTTCTTCCAATATTTCCATTATCTTTATGTCACTAGAGGTCTCGATTATTCTCTTACATCATTTTCATTCTTTTTCTCTCTGTATTTTGGAAAATCAAAGTCCAAGTCCTCAAAGAATCTTTACAGATAGGAATCCTTTTGCCTATGGAGGGGCAAGATTAAGAATTACTTCTGACTTTCCAGCAGAAAGCAAACAAGCAACAAAATAGTGGAATGAAACACTTGGAGTGGGAAAAGAAAAAAATATCAACTTATAATTCTGTATCCAACAAATTTATCCTTCAACATGAAAGAGAAATAAAGATTAAGACAAATAAACCTGAGTGAATTTGTTGCCACTAGATTGGCCTTGCAAGAAATATTAACAGCAGTTCCTCAGAGAGAAGAAAACTTACAAAGTTTAGAAACATTATCTACAAAAAGAAAGGAAGAACTTTCAAGAATGAATAAATGAAGATAAAACATTCTTATTTTCTATTGCCAATTAATCTAACATATAACAATTTATTCAAAATACTAATAATAATGAATCTGTTTTTATAGCTTATAGATAAGTGAAATGAATGATAGAAATGTCATAAGGGACATGAGGGAAGAGTTGGAATTATTTTTAAGGTACTTTCTCTACCTGTTAAGCAGTTGAGTACTATTAGAAAGTGGACTTGGTTTAACTGTAAATGTACACTGAAAACTTTAGGGCAGTCACTATAAAAGTAGAAAAGAAATACAATTGACATGCTAAGACAGGAGAGAGAGGAGAATCATATAAAATGCTGAATTAAAGCCAGAAAAAGCACAAAAAGAATGACAGACAAAAAATAACATGTGGATAATTTCAATGACTGTAAAACCATATTATAGTAGATATAAATCCAACAAAATCAATAATCACTTTTAATATCTATAGTCTAATATAAAGTCAAATGACAGACTCCTGGTAGATAAAAAAGATAAGACTCAACTCTATGCTGTTGTAAGAAACCCACTTATATAGAAGACATATATAGATAAATTAAAAATAAGTGGTTGCAGAAAGATAGCAGTAAACAAAAGAAAGATGAAGACAAAGCAAATTTTAGGTCTTTTTGTGGTGGTATTGGGGTTTGAACTCAGGGTTTCACATTTTTCTAGGAAGGTTCTCCACACTTCAGCCACTCCACCAGCCCCAAAGCAGATTTCAAAGCAGGGAAAACTATCAGGGATAAAAACATCTACTATGCGATAATAAGAGGACAAATTCTTCAAGAAGACATAATTATTAATATTTATGTGCCTCTTATGGTTTGGATTAGAATGTCTCCAAAGGCTCACATGCTGATACCTCGGTCCTCAGCCAGTGGCAGTATTGAGAAGAGATTGGCTCATGGAAGTGCTAACCTTAGTTCATAACGGACTAGTCTGTTAGAAGGTGGAGCCTGTTTGGAAGAAGTAGGTCGGTGGGGGCATGACTTTCAAGACTACATTTTGTCCTTGGCTCCTACTTCTCTCTGCTTCCAAGCCACCATGAGATGAGCAGCTTTGCTCCACCATGCCTTTCCACCATAAAGTACCATGCCCTACCACAAGCCCAATAAGAATGATGCCAATGGACCATAGACTAAAACATCTGAAAATGTGATCTTGAGCTACCTTAGTATCCTTCTTAGGGTGGTTTCAACAGGTTTAAAAATTCTATATTCATTCTTGTATGGAGAGTATATCAACCGTATTTACTGTCTTAACTTCCTTCTTTCATTCTCCCTGTCTCATATGTGACTTATTTTTCATAATATCGCTGTATTTGTATTAGGTCTACAATCCACATATGAGGGAGAACATAGGATTTTTGGCCTTCTGAGCCTGGCTAACTTCACTTAAGATGCTGTTCTCCAGTTCCATCCATTTACCTGTAACTGAATAAAATTCCATTGTATATAAATACAACATTTTCTTAATCCATTAATCAGTAGTGTTGGCACTAGGGCTCGAACTTGGGGCCTCTTGCTTGCGAGACAGACACTCTTCCATTTGAGCCATTCCACCAGCCCTTCTTTTCATTCTTTATTAGAAGTTTCATCATGATGCTTACACTACCTATTTATTATGTGTTGCCTATATTTTATTTAGAGCCCTTAGCAGTTTTTTGATGGTACTAAGCTTTGAACTGGCTCTGCACTTGTGAAGTAGGCACTCTACAGCTTCAGCCATGCCTCGAGCCCTTTTTTCTCTATTATTTTGGTGATAGACTCTTGCATTTTGCCAGACCATCCTAAACCATGATGTTCCTATTTTGTGCTTTGTGCCATTGCTGGGATGTCAGTCATGTGCCACCACACCTAGCTTTTGTCCATTGAGATGGGGGTCTTACTAATATTTTTTGCTCAGACTAGCCTAGAACCTAGATCCTCCCATCTCAGTCTCCCACATAGACTGGCAGGCTCATACCACCACATCCCACTATGGCTGAGGTGGCATTTTGCAAACTTTTCCCTGGGCTGACCTTGAACTGTGATCTCCTCAGTATCAGCCTCCCAAGTCGGTGGGATTATAGGTGTGAGTCGCTGTCATCTAGCCAGAGCCCTTAGCATTTAATTATCACTGTTTCAAATTCTCAATTTGATAATTCCATTATTTGTGCCATATCTGAATCTGGTTCTCATGCTTGCTCTCTATCTCCTTATTTTGAATTAAATTTTTTGTTTTTGTAAAAAATAATTTAAATGAAAAAGGCTTGTTAAAGTTTAGACATGATGCATTGAATTAAAGATGCTGATGATATTAAGGCCATTAGTGAAAAAATTTATGCTTAACTAGCTAAAAAGTTTGTTTACTGTTTGTCTGAGTCAAAAGCTAAGATTTCCTTTGATATCCTTGTTTTTTGACTGCCTTGTTGTCATTGGGTTTCTCTAGAAACTACTTATTAAATAAGGTTGGAGCCATGAAGATTTTATTCTTTCTATTTTGATCCCCTTCTATTATACAGGAGTCCTATCAAAATGGTGGTAAGGTATGGGAGAAGAGAACTCATTCTCTTGGATTATGACTTTCACAAGTTCTTCTCAGTTTCCCTTTCTCTCCTCAAGCAAAACAGGAACATTATATGGGGCTAGATTTGGGCATGTCTTTTCCATGACATGAAAGACTAGATGGGATGGATTTGAGCATTTCCATTTCACCCACATAAAGGGCTACAGCATGCTGGAGTGGGGTATTTCCCTTTTCATAGTTCAGTTAGGTTCTGGTAAAGTAAGATAGTTTCCCTTGAGGGCAGGCCCAGAATAACAGAATGCTCTAGGCTTTCAATATCATTTTCAAAATGAGACCTTTCTCCCCTCTTTCATGGTGAGAACATAGAAGCTTTATCTCCTGGAGATAAAACTTATGAAAATGTGTCAGCCTATTGACTTGGCCCCCTTGAGTTTTTCACTTTCAACCTTGTGTTTATGAGCTTACAAAATTTGGTCAGATACAGATTAGGTTTTCTTCCAGTACTGGTTCTCACAGCTGTTTCTGCTTCTGAGTTTCTGCTCTGGTATGCTGTGATTGTATTCTCCTGTCTTTTAAATTTGAGGTGCAGTGATTTTTTTCCCCAGTGTCTTCATTCTCTGATGAATGAAGGATGAATTTATCCAGATTTTTTAAATTTACTTTTTTGAGGATGAGAGTGATGACTTCCAGGCTCCTTATCTACGTAACTGGAAATCAGAGTTCAGTCTCACATCTTTGTGAAAAGTTGTTATTTGCTTATTTCTACTCTCCAACGGAACTGGAGAAAAGCACAGAACAGATTCTGCCTGGAAGCAAGGGGGAGGGGGAAGAGAGTGGGGGCGGGGGCAGGAGGGAAAAATGGCCCAAACAATGTATGCACATGTGAATAAATGAATAATAATTTTAAAAAGTTGTAGTAATAAAGTACAGAATATTACTAGATGTTTTGGCTACCTACAAACACAAGATGATCTTGAGCTACATTAGTAAACATGTGGAGGATAGATGGAGAAAAGAAGTTCTTTGTCCTGGTCGAACTCTATTAGAGTACTGTGCCCATCTGTAGGACAAAACCCCTTACTTTAAAGACCACAAGAGAAAAATAGAATATCCTGTGGGGAGCAAGAAGACTGGAGAGGATTCTAAAACCCAGGTCCTATAAAAATGATAAAAAGGTAAAATTTCTTATGTTGAATCAGAAAAGACTCAAATGGAGAGATATGGTTGCTGTTTTATGACCTCTGAAGAGTTGTTGAATTTCAAAAGAAGCAGATGGGGTCTGTGTTGGCCCCAGGGACATAATGGATAGACACAGTAATAGTTTGAAGACACAGTAATAGTTTGAATGGAAGACATAGTAATAGTTTGAATCATTACCAGGGAAAATAGTACGCTTTTGTAACTCACTGCTGTGCATGGAAGGAATGGGCTGTCTTGAGATGAAATGATACCTACAGAGAGAAGGGATCTTTTTAAAATACTGATTCAAACATCAAATAGGCTTGGAGAAGTTGGACTAGATTACCCAGTCCCTTTTAGCACGGAGTTCCTGTGATACTAGTGGAAAGGGCATTTGAGGAGTGGCAGTAGGGGGGCAAAATACCAAGTATGACTTTAATCACAGCATTGCCATTTCCTGGCTGAATGACTTTAGGATAAGCCTTCTCTCCTTTGTGAGCCACAGTTCATTCTTCATCAAGTGAGATTATTAGACTAGATAATCTTAAAGGAGACTTTCCAGAACTTTAGGCCTGTGAGTCATTGATCATATCAAGGGAGTTTGGAAGTGGTCTAGAAACCACAGAACTCAGCATATTGCCAGAGATTATTTATTGGAAAGACCAAGTTGCAGCCTCCTTGAAACTGGCCGTGCACAGCTGCACTTTGAGAGCATGCCCAAATGAGAACTCCTAACATGGAATACCCTTGGTTGCCAACTCCCCACCTAACTTTTCCCCCAAATCCTAAACCTCTCACCCCATAGCCTTAAACCCAGTATTTTCCTGGAGACTCTGCTGCTGACTCTGCCCTAATGTCCTTCTTTGTTGACCCTAATATGGATCAACCAGGATTATGTTCTTGGAGACACTGTATTCTCTGTTTCCTCTCAACAGTAGAAACTGGAAGTAACCTGGTGGAGATAAAATGAATCTTGGATTTGTGAAAAGCAGATTATGAGGGTCATTCACTTACCGTGGGAACTTTATGAGACTCCTTTCTGGATCTCACTGTCTCTATATGAAAAATTGGGAATTAATCAATAGTCTTTAAACTATTTTTGTCAGGCCTGTTTTTTATGTTGAAAAGGAATTTTACATGGACTCTTACTATTTGTAGATAAAGGTGGTATTTTATTAGTTATAAATATATTAGCTTATTGATTTATTTATTTAACTAATATGCATTGAACATCTACCATGCTTCAGACTTTGTTATAGGTATTGGTAATCCAGGGTTGAATAAGACAGACAAAAATTCCATGTTTATGGAAATTATATTCACTTAAGGAGAAATAGAAAGTAAAATACATAGTATTTAATCAAAGATGGTAAATGCTTTGAAAAACATGTAGAAGGGAAAGAGAATATAGCGTTGGGAGAATGGTACAATTTTATTAAAAGGGGATCATGGAAAGCCTGAGAGGAGACATTTTAAAGAAACCTTGAAAGAAGTAAGAATGCAGATATGTGGTAGAAAAGTATTTTGGGAGAACAGCAGTCAGTGCATGTTTCTGAAACAAGAACATGTGTCTTGCCTTCTAGAAACATCAAGGAGGCCACTATAGCTGGAGTAAAAAGAGAGAGAGGACTGATTTGAGAGAAGGTCAGAGAGGTCATGGGTAGGGATATGTTTGTAATAAAGACGTTGCCTTTTGCTCTGAGTGAGACAGGAAGTCTTTGGGGGGTTTTGAACAGAGAATTGATATTGTCAGACATATTTGAAAGGGATCACACTTCAATGAATATAATTTACTTGTTATAAAGTCAAATAAAGTGAACAATTAACCCACTTTGACAACAAACATTTTAAAATTAGTAACCCATTAGTAATAACAGATTATGCATTCAATTTTGATCTCACAGTTGTATGAAAATCCTTATGAACACTGATGAGTAATGAATACATTGTTTATTAGAATTTGCTATGAAGCCAGGCACTGGTGGCTTATGATTGTAATCCCAGCAATTTGAGAGGCTGTGATCAGGAGGATTGTGATTTGAGGCCAGCCCCAGCCAAAAACAAAGTTTGTGAGACCCCCATCTCAATTGAAGCTAGGTGAGGTGGCATCCCAGCTATGGAACGAAGTGTAAAATAGGAGGATTATGGTCCAGGCTGGCCAAGGCAGACCTTATCTCTAAAATAGCCAGAGGGTGGGTCAAGCACTAGAGCTCTTGCCTAGCAAGTGCAAAGACATAAGTTCAAACCCCACTAGCACTGGGCATGGGGGAGAGAGACAATGGTATGAGCAGACATGCACAAGCTTGAATTTAAAAAGAGCTAAGACAGGGATCCAATATTCTTATCTATGCCATAGTTATAATAGTTATAGGAAGTTTAAAATATATAGACATTACTGGTTTATTATGAACTCTCCACAAAAGTAGGGTTACCCAGCAACCCATGTTCACATGTTGGTATCTCAACTATATTAAAATTTGGCTTGGTGATAAATACCTGTGTTCTTAGCACTCGGGAGATTGACTGTTTGAGAGTAGCTTGGGAGAAAGAGAGAGAGAGAGAGAAAGAGAGAGAAATTGCTTTATGATACATTTAAGTATTTTTTCATGAAGTACTTAAAATGTATTTTCAAAATTGCAGTCAAGCTTTGAGGAAACAGCCCTGAATAATAGGAGAACATTAAAAAAAACTATAGTTTTACATTTTGCATATGACAAGACCATGGAGGATAGAGGGTGATTAAGAAAGAATAATACAGACGGGGTGAATTGGATCAAAGTACATTATATGCATGTTACAAATATCACAATGAAACCACTTTGTGTGATTAATTTATGCTAATTGAATTTCTTTCCAAAAAACTATGGGACTAGATCATTCCTGTGGCTTTTACAAGTTCTAGAATCATATGATTCCAAGTCACATTATTACTCTGAACCTCAATTTCCTCATTTGTAAAGTGGGAGACTTTTGAGGTGGTGAATATGTTTTTTTACCTTGATTGTGGTGGTGCTTTCACATGTGTATGCATATGCTCAAACTCATTAAATTGTGTGTGTTAACTATGTACAGGATATCAGTCATGCCTCAATAAAGCTGTTAAAGATAAAGTAAACTGTAAGAAATTTGGTAACATGCTATAATGTCTATCACTTAGTAGTTGCTTGGGAAATATCAGGATCTAGCTTCCTTTTTCTATTTACTTTTAGTCAAGGATTGTAGCTTGTCTTTGCACATCAGGAAGAAAGCAGTACTCAGAGGCATAAGTCTCTTATCTTTTTGGCCAGAAAAGTTTCCAGCCTTCCCATCTGGATAGCAGAGCCACAACTTCTACAATACCTACAAGAAAGGCAGTTTTGCTCTGTCTACAAGTGAATTATTATTTGATTGAAAAACTAAACAGTGTTACGCATTTTGGCTGTTTGAACATTCTAATTCTGATCTTCACCAACCATGTTGATGCAAGGACAGGAATTTGCTTTTTTAAGACTCCATAAATAGAATAGCAGAAGTGGAATTGGAACTAGGACTTCTAAGCTTGTTCATCATCCACATTCTTTACTGTATGCTGTGCTACCTCCATCCATACAGGATACTTCTCTCACCTCAAAAACTTCATAAGTAAGGACTACCCTAGGCGATCATAAAAATAGATCAATAGAAATTGTGTTGGTGAGGCCATTTGAAATAATTTTATCATCTACACAGAGACTCAGTAGCAGAGAAAAAGAACTTGCTCAATATATGCCTATTAGGGGTAGAACTAAAACCTATTTCTTAATTTATTTTATATATCTCTTAATTTCTTAGTCATCCATTTAAAAACACATTATTTAATCATGTACCTATCCATTTATCCACTCATCCTTCCATCCATCCACCCCCCCAACAAAAATGTATTTAGTGTTCACTTTATAGAAGACACAGAACAAGAGAAATGTGGTCTTTGTATTGAAGGCGCATTCAGTCTTGTGACTGGTATGTGTTACCCTAACAAAAGAGTGAGCCTGCTGATCACTACCCAACTCCATATTCTACTCTTCTCATTCCATGATGGCTCAATCTAAGGTGAATGACAAGAAGGAGTTAGAGAAATCTGTCATTATCATTTTTTGAATTAACTACTATGAACTAGCAAAAATGTCTTTTTTAAAAAGGAAGACCAGGAAGGTAAAACAGGTCTTGTCTGAGGGTGGATAACAGTAGGAAGGGGATAGGCATAAGGAAGGGGTGATTGAAAGGAAATATGGTGGATATATTTTGTATTCATATATGAAAATAGAGCAATGAAACCTGTTGAAATTATTCTAAGAGAGGGGGAGGAGGAAAAAGTAGAAAGATGGAGGGAAGAATTTAATTAAGATATATTGCAAGCATTTATGCAAATGTCAAATTATACACCCTGTACAACTATAATGTGTTGGTAATAAAAAACATCCAAAAATGAGAGGTTTTAACTACTCTGATGGTCTGGTGGCTTATCTGAGCTTTTATATAGTTCCCATGAGCTCTTCATAGTTAGAGAATAGTTTCATAGTCCTGTGCTGCCAGCTCTTGAAATGTGATTCTTGTCAGACTATTTGCTTATTTTCTGGCCACCAAGGAGCTCTTGTTCAATGCTCAAAATTCTCTTTTAAAAATTATTTTTATGAACATGTATTGGTTGTGCAAAGTGAGGGGTTTTATTGTGATATTTCCATGTATGCATATAATGTACTTTGATCATATTCACCCCTCTATTACTCTTTTTTATCTCTCCTCCCCCAATCCTCCCTCTTAAGCAACTTTCTTGAAAATTTTTAAATGTGTTTCATTATGACTTTTCCATATGTGCATACAATGCACTTTGATCATATTCTCTTCCCCTTACCTCTCTTTTCCCCTTTCCACCTCCTGCTGTTTCCCCCAAATAGTCCCATATATATATATATATATATATACTTCTTTTTAGATCTAGATTCTGCATATGAGAGAAAATATGCAGTATTTGTCTTTCTGAACTGGGCTTATTTTGCTTAACATGATGATCTCCAGTTTCATCCATTTTCCTGCAAATGGCGTAATTTTATTTTTCTTTATGGCTGATTAATACTACATTGAATATACATACAACATTTTCTTTGTCCATTTATTGGTTGATGGGTGCCTAGGCTGATTGCATAACTTGGCTATTATGAACAGTGCTGTGATAAACATGGGTGTGCAGATATCTCTATTGAATGCTGACTTACATTCCTTTGGGTTTATGTCCAAAAGTCAACATCAAAATTCTCCATAATAATAATAATCTTCAGATAGTGGTGCCTTGAGAGTTCCTTGTAGTCACTTGATCTCTGGGCATTGAGAACCAGACTTCCAATCCTCAAGTGAGGTGGGGTTCAAGAGAAAACATTCAGGAAGACACTCACACTTCTGGGTATGTTGCACAATCTTAGTCAATACATTTTATCTGTTGTTAACTGGTCCCTGGAAGAGAGAGACATTAGCCAATATAAACTCTTGGTCCTATAAGCAAGCTTTTGAATTAGAAATCTCAGCTTAATAGCAATTCTGGCATTTCTCTAGTGAGAATTTTACTGCTAGTCTGCAGGTATGAATGATGCTAAATTTGGTGCTTTTTTTCCAGTATGCCCCTCTCTTTTCTGCTAACAGGCTTCCTGAGAACAAATTGAGGAGTTGCCACTATCCTCAGCTGTACTAGTCAACCTACTCCCTCCATGAAGGAAACAAAGATAAATGCTTATTTACCTATTATATTCCAGGCAATTTACTACCATAACCTTATTTAATCCTCCAAAAACATACAAGGAAGATATTTTGATCATTTGAAAGATGAAGCTCAAAAACAAAAACAAAAAATAAATTTCCCAATGTCATTCAGGTAGAAAGTGGTAAAATTGGGTTTGAACCCAGGTCTGTCTCACACCAGTGTTCATCAACTATCCTTAGATAGTTCCTGATTTTTGATACTACATTGTACAGATATCTATGGATGCTTGTCTCTGGGGATTACCATGAAATGAAGAGGTAATAGCACCTGGAGCATAATCTTTGCCACATGAAGATCAGAGGCAGTGATCATGAATGTACACATTTGTTTCTTCCCTCTACCCAGCCTCTTGTCATCCACATAATAATGCTCTACTGAGCCCCATGTGATGATGATGCTATAACTGCTCAATAAGACCACAAGAGAACCAAAGAATGTTATCCTGTTATCCTAGAGCCTGAACAGATGGAGTTTAACCTTTCACATTACAGAAGAGGTAAATGTGGAACAGTGAGAAAGGACCTTCCAGAGGAAATTAAGCTGCTTGGTAGATTTGCTGGGATCTGAATGCAGGTTTTCTGATTCTTATCCAACACCCTGTTTATTATATCAGGCCTACTTCGGAGCACGTTGACACTAAAGTCCAGATCTCCTGATTTCCATATCAAAGCTAATTTAACTATACTGCAATAGGCCTCTTGCTTCTAGCTTTTTTTTGTTGAAATGTTGGTCATTGAACTGAGGGTTCATGCATGCTAGGTAAGTGTTCTTGGCTTTCTGACATAGGGTCTCACTATGCAGCCCAGGCTGACCTCAGACTCAGTATTCTCCTGCCTCTGTCTCCTGAGTGTTGGGATTATTGACATGTGCTACTATATCTGGCTAGTTCCTAGATTTTTTAGTCTGTGAATATCCATGAGCAGGGTCCATTTGATGCTGAAGTGGAATAGATAGCTTTAGCTGGTCAGTTTGCCATTTTGCTACTGTCCTCCTCTAGCTTAGCATAGTTCTTAAATTTCTAGCATCAATATTTCATTTCTGAAACACTTTTAATATTAAGACACTCCCTATAAAAAGACAAGACACATAAGCTAATTATATTTCAGCCATTAAAACATAGACAAGTTACAGAGGTAAGGCATTTGTGTAGGGATGAAGGAAGTGAGGGATGGAGGAATAGGAGTAGGTAATTTATAAATTCATCTCAAAAAGAGCACAATAAGTGTTATTTGGATTAAGACTTCTGAGCCTCCTTAGAAAGAAGTCATTGGGAAAGACATGGAGGAAGCCTGGAAAGTTGCAATGAAAATTTGGAAAAAAAAAACAGAGCAAGAGATTACCCCCAAGTACTGAGGCAAGTACTTTATTGTTTTTCATGTTATTATAAATAGATTTGTTTTCTCTATTTCATTTTTGGGTTGTTCATTGTCATATATAGAGGTACAATTTATTATCGTGTATTGATCTTGTATATTAAAATTTCACTGAATTCATTTAATACTTCTAATAGTCTTTTGTAGGCTGCTTAGGACTTGAAGTATCTAGATCATGTCATTTGTGAATAAAGATTATTTTACATATTCCTTTCCAATTCTTATGCCTTTAAATTTTTCTTTACCTAAGTGCTAGAATCTCCAATATAATGTTAAATAGAGGTAACCTAGAGTGGACTTGTTTGTCTTATTCCTTATAATAAGGGTAGTTCAGTCTTTTATCATTAAATATAATGTTAATTTTGGGTTTTGCATTGATCCTGTTTATCAAGTTGAAGAAATTTCCTTCTATTTCTAGTTTGTCACATGTTATAAACTGGGTGTGAAACATCTCTCTCTCTCTCCCTAACTTTCTGCCTCTCTCTCTCTCTCTATGTGTGTGTGTGTGTGTATGCATATATATACACATACATGCTTGTGTATGTGGGGTGTGTTTGTGTGTGTGTGTGTTTGCAAAATCCCTCAAGGTGGAATAATAGGGTCTAAGAGGATATCTGCTTTGGACATATTTGGTAGGCATGGCTGAACTCTGACCATGATGGAGGATCCATTTATCCCTTCTCCAATAATAGAAACAGCGTTAAGGTCTTGGTGATAAGTCTGACAAATGAGTAGACACATGTGAAACACCAGGCCCTGGCATGGGTTTTACCATGTGTATGGTCTTGAGGTAGTCATGTAAAAAAGGAAGCTTTAGAAATAGACTCTCTCAGAGATTTTTACTCTGAAGAATTACAGATCTGATTATTTAATTGGTATGAGGAAAGCCCTTAGGGAAGTCTTCTTGCCTGATGGGGTTCTTGGGAGGATGAGTAGACTCTCATGTATTATTTAGAGGTCCTTCAGCCAGGAAGAATTCAGCTTGATGTTGAGAATAATTAGTTTAATGTAGAGCTTCATAAAAGACAGAAGGTGAAACTCCTTTTTCTTAGAGTGGGAAAGTGCATTCTCATTTTTCTTGCTGTTTGACTTTGTGCAAATCACTTCATTTTTCAGACTCTTATTAATTTTTCAAATGGTGGTGGTAGTAATGGTAAGTGAGATAGTAATCATTCCCACTCATATTATGAGGCTCAAGTGAATGAATGAATATGAAAACACTTTGGGACTTATGAATCAAAGTAAAAATTGTGGGGATACTATGAACATACTCATACATGGAGTAGTGTGCTATTAAACCCTGACATTTCTTTCCCTTTCCCTCATGCTTTATTGTCAACCTTTAACCAAGTTCTGTTGATTCTGCCTCCAGTTTATATTCAGCATTTATCTACTCATCTCCATCTCTGCTTTGGAATGCTAATCCTAGTCACCACCATTTCCTGCCTTGTTCTCCCTGCTTCTTATTTTCTGTCTCCTTCTCTTCAGTGCCAGCCCAAAAAGAACTTTGAAATCAAGTCACATCATGTCCTTTTTCCAGCTTAAAACCCTCCTCTATTATCATATCACACTTCTATTATCACCTCGTTTCTCTCTTTCACTGCATCCTAACCACAATGATCTTTATCAGTTTCTCTAATGCACCCTGCTCTTCAACACATGAATTTAGCATGTGTTCTTTGCCTAGAATTTACTTACTTTCCCTGTTCACATAGTTAACTCTTTAGAACTTCATCTCTGTTATCACTTCTTTTAAAAAGCCTCTGTAACCCTATCATTAATTTAACACTCCCATTATAGAGTCTCATATCACTGCAAATTTATCTTTTGTAGAACTTGCATCACAAGAGTTGTTTCTGACTTTAGGCTTCATAAGTGAAAATTATGGACTGAAAATATTACCAAGATTACAAATTTAGTGGATGGTCTCAACAGCAGAATGGACAAGCCAGAGGAAAGACCAAAGAACTTGAAGATAAACTGAGAGAAATTATCCAATGTTTACAATGGACAGAAAAGAGACTTGAAAGATGAACAAAGCCTTAGAAACCTTGGGATTATTAAGAAAGTATATAACCTTTCTGCCATTAGATTCCAAAAATGAGAGTAAAGAAGAACAAAGCTAAGAAGTATTTTAAGAAATAATAGCTAAAAAAATCCCCTAAATTAGCAAAAGGTATAAACTTCTAGATTCAAGAAGGTGAGTAAACATGAAATATGATAAACCTAAATAAACCCATGAGAAAACTGATATAGTTAAATTTTAGAAAACTAAAGACCTAAAATTTGAGATTTTTGAAGGAGAAATGACACTTACCAATACATTAATAAATAACACAATGCTATTAAGTTACAGGATCCATTCAACATTTATTCAATGCTTCACCCAACTACAAGACAATACAGATTCTTTTCACGTGCATGCGAAACATTCATCAATGTATACTAAAAGCTGGGACATAAAACAGCCACAGCAAATGTGAACTAATATAGGATATGTTCTCTCACCATATGTTATTATACTAGAAACAATAAGAGAAAGATAAGACAGAAAACTATCCTAATATAATATAATGTATATATAAGCAAATAAAATTCAAGAAGAATTTATGTCATAATCAATGTGGTATTTATCACACTGATGTAAGGCTGGTTCATTATTTTGTCAATGCTTTTTCAGATCAACTAGAATCAGTTGACCTGCTGATATAGTGGATTGCACAAGATTGGGGACAAGATAAGGATTCTTCTTTCATTATTACTATTGAATATCTTACTGGAAACTCTTAACAATCGAACAAGTCAAGAATAGAAAAGATGGTATGATTGGCTACATAGACAATCCCAAAGGAGCTACAAAAAACCCTCCAAAAAGTAATAAGTTAGTTCCCTGAAATTATGGGAAAAAATCAACATATGAAAAACAGTTGATTTTCTACATACTGAAAATTAACATGTCAAAAATTAAATTAAAATTAAAGTACAATTTATAGTCAATCAAAAAATGAAATATCTAGGTATAAATTTGTCAAAATATATATACCCCTTGTATGTGGGAAACTACAAAATGTTTGTGAAAGAAATAAGTAAAAATCTAAATAAATGTGATAGAATATATGTAGACCACACATTTCACAAAAGGCTCATATCTAAAATATATAACAGAATTTCAAAATTCAACATTAAAATTGAAAACCACAAAGTAACTAGAAAATGGACAAAAATCATGAAAAGACATTTCACTGAAGGAGATGTATGGGTGGCAAGATGCTTGCTATCATTAACCATTAGGAAAATGCAATAGGATATGATGATACACCTATTAGAAGACCTGGAATAAAAACAATAGTGAAGATATCAAATACTGGGAAGGATTCAGACCAACTGGAGAACTCACATATTGCTGATGGAAATATAAAATGACACAGCTACTCTGGAAATTAGTTTGGCAGTTTCTTATAAAACTTAACATGCAATTATAGTATAGCTCAACAGTTGCACTCTTAGGCATTTATCCCAGAGAAATGTATAACACCTTTATTTCTAGCATTCAGAAAGTATGAAGGATGAATATATTCTACAATAGGTGAATGGTTAAACCAACTGTTGTATATCCATACTATGGAATATTGCTCAGTAATAAAAAAGAATGAGCTATTGTTACATGTATCAACTTAGATGAATCTCATGCATTATTCTCTTGAAATACAATATTATAGAGATGAAAAACAAACAAAAAGAAACAAAGAATGAAATGGCATCTAACAGAATGTGAGAAAATCTTTACCAAATATTCACCAAAGGGGATTATTACCTAGAATACATAAAGAACTCAAAAATGAATAGGAAAATTCAAACAATCTAATTAATAAATGGGCAATGGAAATGAGCAAACACTTTTCAAGTGAAGAAGTACAAATGGCCAATAAATACATGAAAAAAATGTTCAACATCCTTAGCCATCAGGAAATTGCAAATTAAAATTACTTTGAGATTTCACCTTGCCCCAGTCAGTAATGCCTATCATCTAGAAAACAAATAACAACAAATGCTGGTGAGGATGCAGGGGTTGGAGTGATGATGGGACTGGTTAAGAAGTCCTTATCCACTACTGGTAGGGATGTAAATCAGTCAGCCACTGTGGAAATTAATATGTAGATTCTTCAAAAAATTAAAAATATAACCACCATATGATCCAGCAATACAATTACTGGTTATATACCCAAAGAATCAAAGTCACCTTACTAAAAAGACACTTAATTACCCATGTTTATCACAACAATATTCATAGTAGACAAATTATGGAATCAGTCTTAGTGCCTATCAATGGATGAATAGTTAAAGAAAGTGGAGTATATAAACACAATGTTGTGTTAGTCAGCCACTAAGAAGAATCAAACTATGTTGCTTGCTGGAAAATGGATGGAACTGGAGATTACCAAGGTAAGTGAAATAAGTCATTCCCACAAAAATGAGTACCCTATATTTTCTCTCATTTATAGAAGCTAGGATAGGGAAAACAAGATCACGAAAGTACAAGAGGGATTACTAGGGAGGTAGAAAGGAATGGGAAAGGAGAGGGGTGATTATCAACAAAGTGCATTATATGAATGTATGGAAGTGTCATAATGAGACACCTTACTTTGTACAATTTAATGTACACCAATAAAAAAATCAAAGACAAAAAGGCAGACTTCTTTTTCAATGCCTATAAATGGAACCTATACTCGAGTCCAATATGCTGTGGAGAAACTATTGAACTTCAGACAAATTTCTGCAATTTCATCTTGCAGAAGACAGAGCATCAATCAGGATCAAACTGTGACATCCTGGATCCCTAGCCCATGGAAAGCCTACCTACACTGTGCCACACTGAGAAAAGCAGCACCATTTCTCCTCACTGGCCAGTTCTAAAGCTGTTTGTGTGAATCTGCAGAATGAATAGGTGAGCATCACACACCACATGCGACTCCCCTACCCACCCCCCCAGAAACATAATCCAGTGCAGCTCTTGGGCAGGCTGAACCCCCAACCCCAACAAAGCTGAACAGCATAAACAGAGAACTGTCATCTAACACCAACAGCAGAGGTGGGGGTGGAACGCTGAACCTGCCCTGGAGAATGGGGGTAGGGCAAGGAGCTGAAGTCTCAGTGCCAAAGTCTCAGTGAACTAACATGGGTAAAGCAACAAAGGCTCAGAGCAGGGGTAGGGCAACAGGCCAACCTCCCAAAGTGGGGCAGGTGGTGGATCCTGGAGCTGATCTCGTGGGACAGAAGGCAGCATTCAAATCTGAATTGCCCCACTTTGATGGGGGAGGACCTGACCAGAATTGCAGCTGTAGGGCAATACAGCTGCCACTTGATGAAAACAATAACAGCTCTGACCACCCTGCACAAACTGGCAGAATTACCTCACTTCCGAATTACAACTAATCCTGTGGACAGAAGACCCAAATACTACTGACAAGGCAGTCACCTGGTGAGACCACATCAGACCTCTCTCTTGTATGCCAATACCAGGATTGGATGCCTAAGGAATAAATCCAGAACTTTTACAAAAGACTGAACTTTTTGTTGTTCCTGTACCTGGTGTTTTTTGTTGTGCTTTTTCTCGTGTTTTTTCCCCCTGTATTATTAACTTGCTATTTTCTTATCCCTATTCTAACCCCTCCACTTTCCCTCCTTTTCCTTTGCTACAATCCATTGTTCTCCCTCCCAACTACTCTTTCTGCCCCTTCTCATCCACTCTCTCCCCTGTCTTCACCTCCTCTTCCTATCCTCCACCAACCTGTCACCACATTACCCACCCTCCTATACACTCACCACTGGCTGACTAGCCTACTGTACCAACTATACACAACCCCAGCCCCTTGCAATCCCTGACACATACACCCTCCTCTACAATGACATAAATACACCCAAACATACAGCCCCCATAATTCTTCCCCCACCTACCTAACCCTTTCCCCACTCCCCCTTTTAGTGCCACTTTTACCAATTTCCCAAATTTCTATATCTAGCCTAATAACCATTACCCTTCCCAAACAAACTCCCACTGTTTATAGAAATTATCACCAAGAGGTTTTCTATATAATATGTAAACACCTGGTCTGGCATGGAACCTGTGGATTTGTTATTACTAAATTATACCTCTAGGCCAGGGACAGAAAGAGAACATCAACCTAGCTAACAACCAAGTCAGTCACAATACAAAAATTAAATCAAGGGAAAGAAAACAGGTAATTAAAACCACCAACTAGCCTATCAAGAACACACTTGCACAGCACCAAGTGGATCAATGGGAAGAAGAAGAAGGGGTGGAAACCACTCTCCTCAAAAAAAATCAATACAGGATTGGGAAATAAAGAAAATGGATAACCAGTTCCTGACTCCAACAAAACAATGATAAATGTCACTAAGGAGCCCAGTGTTGCTCACCAAAAAACCCTCAAAGAAGAAATCTTGGAAGACATCACTGAGAAATTCATGAAGAAGATACTAGACATGGTTAACCAGAATGTACAAGATACACTCAAGAAATTTCAAGACACCAAAAATAAAGAACACGAGAAGACACAGAAATGAACAAATGAACTCAGAGAGGACTTCAACAAACACCAAAGTGAAACAAAAGACACTATAAAAAGGGAGACATATGAATTAAAGATGACAACACAAAATATAAAAGAGGAGTTGAACAAAGATATAGAAAACCTCAGAAAAAGAATCAAACAGAAATCCTGGAAATAAAAGATCCCTTTTGTCAAACAAACAACACAGTGGAAGGCCACTCCAGCAGACTAGAACAAGTGGAAGGCAGAATCTCAGAGCTGAAAGATAAAATAGAAATTAAAGAAAAAACAAGAAATCTTAGCCAAACAACTCAAAAGCTGTGAAAAGAATATGCAAGAACTGAGTGACACCATCAAAAAACCAAACCTTAGAATCATGAGCGTTGAAGAAAGAGAAGAGGTGCAAACCAAAGGGATATGTAATATGTTCAATAAAATAATAACAAAAAAGTTCCCAAATCTCAAGAAAGTTTTGCCCATTCAGGTACAGGAAGCCTACAGGACACCGAAGAGACTTGACCAAAATAGAACCTCCCCATGGCATATTATCATTAAAACAACAAGCACAGAGAAAGAATATTGAAGGCTGTAAGAGAGAAAAAACAAATAACATATAAAGGTAAACCCATCAAAATAACAGCAGATTTCTCAACAGAAAACTTAAAAGCAAGAAGGGCATGAAGTGAGGTATTTTGATCACTGAATGAGAATAATTTCAGCTCTAGGATACTCTACCAGTAAAACTACCATTTAAAATTGATGGAGCAATAATAATCTTCCATCATAACCTGAAACTAAAACAATATATGACCACAAAGCCACCACTAAAGAAGATTCTACAAGGAATTTTGCACACAGAAGATGAAAACAAACAAAACCATGAGAGGACAGGAAGTATCAAACTTCAGGAGAAGAAAAGACAACCAATCAGAGAGCAGCATTGATTTGGTTGCATACAATTAAATCTTTAAACAACAAAAACTACTAAATAAATGTCAATGGACAACTCCTCCATCAAAAGACACCCTTTTGGCAAACTGGATTAAAAAGGAAGATCCAACAATTAGTTGTTTACAAGAGACCCATCTTATTAACAGAAATAAACAATGGCTTAGGATGAAAGGCTGTAAGGAGATTTACAAAGGCAATGGCCCCAAAAACAGGCAGAAGTAGCAATACTTATATCAGACAAAGTAGACTTCAAACTTACATTGGTCAAATGAGATAAAGAAGGAGACTTCATACAAATTAAAGGGGAAATACATCAAAAGGAAATAACAATTATCAACCTATATGCACCCAATGTCAGTGTACCCAATTTCATCAGACATATGCTAAATGACTTAAAAGCACATATAGACTCCAATACAGTGGTAGTGAGAGACTTTAATACCCCCTATCACCAATATACAGGTCATCCAAACAAAAAAATCAACAAAGAAATCCTAGAACTAAATGACACCATAGATTAAATGGACCTAACTGATGTCTACATAACACTTCATCTGACAACAGCACAATATACATTCTTCTCAGCAGCCCATGGAACTTTCTCCAAAGTAGAGCATATGTTAGGGCACAAAGCAAGCCTCATCAAATATAAGAAAACAGAAATAACCCCCTGCATTCTATCTGATCATAAAACATTAAAACTAGAACTCAACAACAAAAACAACAGCAGAAAATACTCAAATAATGGGAGGCAGAATAACACATTGCAGATCAGTGAGTCATAGAAGAAATAAGAGAAATAAGAGAGGAAATCAAAAGGTTCCTAGAAGTTAATGAAAATGAAACCAGAACCTATGGGACACAGCAAAGGCAGTACTAAGAGAAAAGTTTATAGCCATGAGTGCATATATTAAAAAGGACAGAAAGATCTCAAATAAATGACCTGATGTTACATCTCAAACTCCTAGAAAAACAAGAGCAAGCAAAACCCAAAACAAGGAGGAGAGAAATAATAAAAATAAGGGCCAAAATTAATGAAATAGAGACAGAAAAAAACAACCATACAAAGAATCAACCAAACAAAAAGCTGGTTCTTTGAAAAAATAAACAAGATTGACATGCCCCTGGAAAATCTGACTAAAATGAGGAGGAAAAACAACTAAATTAGTAAAATCAGAAGCAAAAAAGGGGATATAACAACAAACAACTAGGAAATCAAGGGAATCTGTAATACATAATGAAATTGAAGCAATAGTCTCCCCTCAAAAAAGTCAGATTCTCTGCTGAATTCTACCAGACCTTTATAGAAGAATGAATATCAACACTCCTTAAACTTTTCCATGAAATAGAAAGGGGAGGAACACTGCCTAACTCATTCTATGAAGCCAGTGTTACACTTATCCCAAAACCAGACAAGGACACATCCCAAAAGGAGAACTACAGGTCAATCTCCTTAATGAACATTGATGCAAAAATCTTCAATAAAATAATGACAAACCAAATCCAACAACATATCAGAAAGATCATTCACCATGACCAAGTTGGCTTCATCCCAGGGATGCAGCCATGGTTCAACATATGCAAATCAATAAATGTAATGTATCACGTTAATAGAGGCAAAGACAAAAACCACTTGATCATCTCAATAGAAGCAGAAAAAGCCTTTAATAAGATTCAACACTGTTTCATGATAAAAGCTCTAAGAAAACTAGAAATAGAAGGAATGTACCTCAACATTATTAAGGCTATGTATGACAAACCTATAGCCAACATCATACTTAATGAGGAAAAACTGAAACCATTTCCCCTAAAGTCGGGAAAGGGACTAGGATGCCCACTTTCCCTGCTCCTATTCAACATAGCTCTGAAATTCTCAGCCAGAGCAACAAGGCAAGAAGAAATAAAAGGAACACAAATAGGTAAAGACATAGTCAAAGTATCCCTATTTGCAGATGACATGATCCTATACCCCAAAGACCCAAAAAACTCTACCCCCAAACTCCTAGACTCTATAACAGCTTCAGCAATGTAGCAGGATGCAAAATCAACTTTAAAAATCAGTAGCCTTTCTATACACCAACAATGCACAAATTGAGAAAGAATGTAGCAAAACAATTTCTCAAAACAGGTTATAACAATAACCTCAAAAAATCAAATACCTAGGAATAAACTTAACAAAATATGTAAGTGACCTCTACAAGGAGAACTACAAACCACTGAAGAAAGAGATCAAAGAAGACTACAGAAGGTGGAAATATCTCCCATGCTCATGGATTGGCAAAATCAACAGCAAAAAAATGGGTACACTACCTGTTCTACACAATTCCCATCAAAATCCTAATGGCATCATCATAGAGATTGAAAAATCCACCCTAAAGTTCATTTGGAAACACAAGAGATCACGAATAGCCAAGGAAACACTGAGCAAATAGAACCACGCTGGAGGTATCACAATACTCAACCTCAAACTCTACTACAGAGCCATAGCAATAAAAACAGCTTGGTATTGGCACAAAAACAGATGAAGACCAGAGGAACAGGATAGAGGACCCGGATATGAATCAACACAACTATGCCCACCTTATTGTTGACAAAGGTGCAAAAACTATACAATGGAGAATAGACAGCCTCTTCAACAAATGTTTCTGGGAAAAGTGGTTATCTGCCTGCAGAAAACTCAAACTACATCCATGCCTGTCATCCTGTACTAGTATCAACTCAAAGTGGATTAAAGACTTTAATATCAGACCCAAACCTTGCAGGTAGTTCATGAAAGAGCAGGGAATACTCTGGAAGCCATAGGTATAGGCAAGGGCTTCCTCAATAGAACCCCAGCAGCCTAGCAACTAAGAAAAAGAATGGACAAACAGGACTCCATGAAATGAAAAGGCTTCTGCACAACAGAAGAAATGGTTTATAAATTGAAGCGACCACCCACAGGGTGGGAGAAAATATTTTCTAGCTATATGTCAGACAAAGCACTGATAACCAGAATATACAGGGAGCTCAAAAAACTATCCCCCCCACAAATCAATGAACCAATGAATAAGTGGGCAACTGAACTAAACAGAACTTTTTCAAAGGAAGAAGTCCAAATGGCCAAAACACACATGAAAAAATGCTCACCATCCCTGGCTATAAAGAAAATGCAAATTAAAACCACACTAAGATTCTACCTCACCTCTGTTAGAATAGCTATCATCAAGAACACTACCAACAAGAAATGTTGACAAGGATGTGGGGAAAAAGGAACCCACATACAGTGCTGGTGGGAATGTAATCTTGTACAACCACTTTGGAAAACAACATGGAAGCTTCCTAAAAAACTTAACATATATCTGCCGTATGATCCAGCAATGCCACTCCTAGGGATATTCTCAAAGGAATGTGACGGAATCTGCACACCCATGTTTATTGCAGCACTATTCACAATAGCCAAGTTATGGAAACAGCCAAGATGCCCCACTATGGACAAATGGATTAAGAAAATGTGGTATTTATACACAATGGAATTTTATGCAGCCACAAAGAAGAATGAAATTTTGTCATTCGCAAGTAAGTGGATGGAACTGGGTTAAGAGAAGTTAGCCAGGGTCAGAAAGTAACAAATCACATGTTCTCCCTCATATGCAGATTATAGGCCTAAAACAAATGCAGAAATGTTATTGGACATGGGTCACACACTAAGGGGAGAATGCCCACGGGAGTAATAGGAAAAGGGAAGGAAACCTAAAACTTGAAAGTGGTTGATTTGCTTACTGTAGAGGAGCAACTAAAGTAATCTTAAACTGGTGAGCCACTATGGGAAGGGGACCAGGAAGTAGTGAAGAGGTCTGGTATTGATGAACCAATATGGATTGCAATACACAAGTGCATGGAAGCAATGCTAGGAATCTCTCTGTATAGCTCTTTATCTCAAGCTAACAAAAATGCTATGTCTTTCCTAATTATTTCTGATGTTTTCTCTTCAACAAAATCGGAGAACAAGAGGGCAGAACATGTTCTGTCTGGGAGTGTGGGAGGGTGAGGGGGGAGGAGGGGAAGGTGGCCCAAACAATGTGCACACATGCGAGTAAATGTAAAAATGACAAAATTTTAAAAAGAGACAAAAGCAGATTACTGGTGACCATGGATTAGAAAGAGGGCAGATATAAATGGGAGCTATGGGAAAGGTTTTTGTGATGATGAACAAGTCCTGTAACTTGATTTTAGTGGTGGGTATAAGAAATTACATATGTGATAAATTGATATAAAACTCCACATACATTGCACCAATATCAATTTCCTGGTTCTGATATTGTGCTATAGTTATATCAAATGTAAACAGTGGTGAAATTATACATTGGGCCTCTCTGCATATCCTTATAATTTCTTGTGTCTATAATTATTTCAAAATAAAAAATAAACAGTTGGCACCGGCCCTGTTGTAATGAAAGTGAAAAGTAAGTATAACTTTCAGGAGTAGACAAGGAAGGAGGAATGAGAGAGGAGAACATTGTTTTAATTGAAGAGAATAATGTTTTCTTTTTCCTGAATGGTGAACACTTTTGACTGGTAAAAATGTAAGGCCTGGGATTCTTAAGCTCAGGAAAGTTTCCTCTGCCCCTGGCATAGCATTGAAAATGTAGAAGCACTGGATCAGAATGGAACACATGAGCTGGAACAATAGACACTTCAGCTGTATCTAATGTAGACCAAAGACCTAAGGGCTTTCCTTATGTTTTGCCATGGCATTAAGCTGCCCAAGGTGATTGTGCCATGTAGAACCAGCCCCAGTGATGACTAATTGCTAGTTGAATTGCTAGAACAAAATTAGATTTAATTTCATTTAAAGGAAATAAAGTAATTCTATCCATTTGTTCACACTGACCCAGATATGGCCCCTGCATTTATATATTCCAGTGTGGCTGAAAGACATGATTCTGAGTCTGGGTACCCATCATCTTGTCTTCACATTTACCAGTTTTCCATGATGAGGTGTTTCCTTGGTACCCCTCCCTCTCCTTTTTCTTGCTGTAGGGTTTAATATTCACTTCCCCAAGGGCATTTCTGAGCAGATAGCCCAGACATCCTGACTGAGGGGTCAAGCAGTGACTTAGACATCTCCAATTCTATCCTATGCTAGTGAATTGAAAGGAAGAACATGAAGAACAACCATCCCTAGATTCTGGTCTCCTAGATTTTCATGCTTTCACAGCTAATCTATCTATCCACAAACTTCCCAAATGGCTCAATCTAGGGCATAAAATAAATTTCTTCCCCAGAATTCTTACTTACTTTTGGTGGCACACACTAATTTCCTAAGAACATGTCTTGTTTACACCCAAGGCAACTTCTTTCATGCTACTTTATGTACCACTTCTCTTGAGACTTGGATTTGTACTTGAGAAAGGTGTGACTCAAATGGCTTGTACATAGTAGCAGTTGTTTTGATAAGTGGTTAGAATATTATTGTGTGGCAACCAGAGTTAGGCACAATTTGGAAATTTAGACTGGCAGTTGGCATCAGTGAGCAGAGTCTGAGTCCTGGTCTTGTGATATGAGGAGGACTTTAGGGTGTGAAGCAGAAACTGACAAGAATTTCCAGGGCCCTAAGACATTTACAAAATGGGTCTCACACGCAAGAAACCTCTAAGAGCTAGAGAACAGGACAGAGATAAGAGGGCAAGGCCAGACCAAAAGGAAAGAGGTTGGTGATAGCTAATGTTATGGCCTAGTGGGTGGAACAGAGGCCGCATAAGTCTCTCCGGCTCTAGGTCAAGATTGATGCTAGATACCCACATAAGGCTGAACCTACAGTGGGAGGGAGTGAGAAGCCCCAGATATAGGGCTAGGATGCAATCAGAGACCTAAGCTAAGGACAAATGTGCTGCCACTCCTCTGTAACTAAGGCACTTCATAGTGTCAAGCTTTCCCTGCTTTCCTTTCTGACCAAGAACTAAACTCTGCTGTCAAATGTCTTCTCTGAGGTATTTTGTTTCTACCATCTACAATGAAGGTCATTTGAAATAATTCATAGAAGCATATATGAAAACACATTTGAGTGAGGGGATGGTCAGAGTTAGCCTTCCATTCTCTCCACCACATGATCTCATCCATTCCTATTTATTACCCAATTTGATTGTCTCTTGTATGTTTAGCATTTTATATCCTGGAAATTGAAAAAGAAACATTAACAAGAGAGAGTGCATTATCAGAACCCTGTTACTTTTAAAGTAGCCTTACTTTTGAGTGGACATATTGGTGTTTTAGCAGACCATTTGAATCCAAAAGAAAAAATAAAAACCTCCCAGAAGGCCAGCATAGCAGGAAGTTCCATATTCTGATCATTTTTCTGTTCACTAATGGAACAAATGCTCACTTGGAACTGGAATGATGGTGACAACAGTAGTGACATGAAGCAGTGATGGTTGTAGTTTTCAAAGGGGATGGCTACAGGCCCGGCCCATAAGCCTGCAGAAGAGAGTGGGACTAGATGACTTGAGAAGATCCATTTTTTCACTCTTCAAATACTTCTTGTGCACATTATGGGTTAAGGGTGCAAATAAGTGAGTGAGACATAATTTTTAGGGCTGTGAGGGTGATGGGACATGAAAACAGCAATCTAATATGAATTATGTCATCATAGAGGGATGAAAAGAAGTACAGTGAAGTGGTCAAGAATACACACTCTGGAGGTAAACTGCCTAAGTTCAAATCCTGATGTATTTGGCCAGTGACCTTGGGCAAGACATTTAACTCTTAGTACCTTACTTTCCTCTGTGTAAACTGGAGGTGCCTTTCAATTGCAGGTCATCACCTATTGGGCTAGTCTTCAATTAAGTAGAAAAATGTGTAGGTCATTAGCCAGCTATCCCGCCATACACAGGGGACTGTCTGAGCATTAGCAAATACACAAACTTGAACATTTGCAGGCTGGAAAGGAGCTGGAAACCAGGGGCCATGAAGAATGTTTGAAGGCATGAAGATTGTTTATCCTAGAGCAGACCCAGGAAGGTAACATCTGACTTCTAAGAAGTTTCCATAGTATAAAGCGGGTAGAGGGTAAGAACTAGAACCATGAGTGGAATCATACTTTTCAAAACCAATTCTTCTAACTACAGAATAAGCTCAAAGTAGCATAGTTCAATTGCCAGGTTGGGTAGAATTTGACCCAGGCTAACTTTTCAGAGTCATACTGCCTGTCATTTCCTCTTTGGATCTCCTTATTACCATATTATAGACTCTCTGCACTTGCTCTTTCCTGGACATGTTTCTGTTCTTGCTGTTCCCTGTAATTGGAATGCCCCCCACTCACCCTAACTCCACCTAAGGAGCTCCTACTTCTCCTTCATGAGACCAATCAATTCTTTCTTTCTTATTTTTTTTGAGATGGGGTCTTGCTGTGTGGTTCAGGCTGGCCTCAAACTTGCTATGTATGCCATACTGTCCTCAAACTCACCATCTTCCTGTCTCAGTCACCTGGGTGGTGGGATTACAGGCCTGTGTCACAACACCCTGATACAATTAACTTTTAATGGCTTGCTGAAATCCTGTACTCCTCTCATGTCCACAAAGTATATATTTTTCCTTCTTTTGTGCTATTAATACCAAAAAAACTACATTGCATTATAATGAATTACTTTTGTGTTTCTTCCTCTCTATAATGGTGATATTCCTAGGGTCTCCAGAAGAGGAGGCCTCATAAAAATTTCTGAAAGTGAAGGAAGAACTATGTACCATTCCAAAATGCTTGAAAAATAAGAGCTTCTTTACATAATAGGAGTTCAGATGAAGGTTAGATGATTATTTGCCAAGGAAGGTGCAAATTGTTCCCTACACTGATTTGGATAATGAAGGCAATGAGGTCCAATGACTTACAATTGTATGATGAATTTGTGAATTTGTTCTAATAGAGGTACATCCATACATTATGTTTGCAAGTCATATAAAATTGGATGTGATTCTCTGCTTTGCCACTAACTAGCTGTGTGATCCTGGGAACAGTATCTTCCCTCTCTGGCCTGCCATTCCTTTATCTGCACAAGAAGGAAGTTGGTTTAATGAAAGCAGTAGTTTCCCAACTGTTCTTCCCTGAAGTGTCTTGTAACAGAGGCTTCTCTAAAGGAAAAACTCTTTTTATCCAAGGTTACCATAACCTGGATTGTTCCTCGGGGGTTGTACCTCAAGCACTTTCTTTTCTCTTCATCCTTAAAGACCAGATAAGGCTGCAGTAGTGCCAGCCTTTTATAACATGCAGAGAAATGACCAAGGAGAGATTCCTTCACTTCTCTAGGCAGAACCATATTCTATTATTGGCTGTACCATACATATCTAACAGGTCTGCAGTTGGTGGGTATTAAAGTTCTTACATATAAAATTATGTCATCTGAAAACAGGGACAATTTTATGTCTTCCTTTTCTAAATCATTTTTATATCTTTTATTTCTTTTTCTTGGCTAGTTGCTCTGGATAGAAATTCCAGTATTATGTTGAAGTGGCAAGAGGTGTGTCCTTGTCTCTGATATTAGAGGAAAACCTTTTAACTTTGTATGACATTAGCTGTGGGCTTGTCATGTATGGCTTCTATTATGATGACCTAGTCTTTCTGTGCCTAATTTACTGAAAGGGTTTTTCATGAAAGGATGTTGAATTTGTCAAATTTTTTGTGCATTTTTGATTATATGGGATTTTTCATTCATTATGTTAATATGATAAATCACATTTACTGAATTTTAAATACTGAATGATCTTTGCATTCCTGGGATAAATCCCACTTGATCATGGTCAATGATCCTTATAATGTATTGCTGAATTTGGTTTACTAGTATTTTATTGAGTTTTTTAAATTATTGTGCTAGGTGGGGATACATTGTGGCATTTACAAAAGTTCTTATAATGTTTCAAATATATCATACTTGAATTCAAGCCCCACAACCATTCTCCTTTATCCCTCCTCCCCCCATTCCTGGAATAGTTTCAACATCCTCTCACTGGTACCAAGCCCCTTGATCCCTCCAGGCAGGACCTGTTCTGTCCATCTCTTCTCTGATTGTGTAGAAGAAAAAGAAATGAAAATTTTCTTCTTTAAGATAGCTATACAGGTAGTTTCCTTGTAACATTTCTATGTATATATGTATTATAACCCAAATTGATTCATCTCCTCTGTTTTTCATAATTGTATCTTAGTCCCTTTCTTATGGTGGTTTCAACTGGTTTTAAAATTCTGTATTCATTCTTGTATAGAGAGTACATCAACTATATTCACCTTCTTAATTTCCTTCTTTTACCCTACCCCTCTTTTATGTGACCTCCCCTTAGTGTGGCCTGTTTTTCATAACATTGCTGTATTTGTATTAGGTCTGTATTTCACATATGAGAGAAAACATGTGGTTTTTGGCCTTTCACACCTGGCTAACTTCACTTAAGATGATGTTCTCCACTTCCATCCATTTACCCACGAATGACAAAGTTTTACTCTTCTTTGTGGCTGAATAAAATTCCATTTTATGTAAGTACTGTGTTTTCCTAATCCATTCATCAGTAGTGGGGCATCTTGGCTGTTTCCATAGCTTAACTATTGTGAATAATGCTGCAATAAACATGGATGTGCAGGTGTCTTTATTGTAGCCTGACTTACATTCCTTTGGGTATATCCCTAGGAGTGGTATTGCTGGATCATGTGGAAATTATATTTTCAGTTTTTTGGGGTACCTCCATACTGTTTTCCAAAGTGGTTGTACTAATTTACATTCTCACCAACAGTGTATGAGGGCTCCTTTTCCCCCACATCCTCACCAGCATTTGTTGTTGTTTGTGTTCTTGATGATAGCCATTCTAATAGGAATGAGGTAGAATTTTAATGTGGTTTTGATTTGCATTTCCTTTATGGCCAGGAATGGTGAGCATTTTTTCATGTGTTGGCCATTTGGACTTCTTCCTTTGAAAAAAGCTCTGTTCAGTTCTTTTGCCCAATTTTTCATTGGGTCATTGATTTTTTGGGTGCTAAGTTTTTTGAGCTTCTATATTCTGATTATCAATCCCTTGTCAGATGTGCAGCTGGCGAAGATTTTCTCCCATTCTGTGGGTAGCTTCTTCAATTTAAAGACCATTTCTTTTATTGTACAAAAGTATTTTGATTTCATGTAGTCCCATTTGTCAATCCTTTCTCTTAGTTGCTGAGCCATTTGAGTTCTATTGAGGAAGTACTTGCCTCTGCCTATTAATTTCAGTATATTCCCTGCTCTTTCCTGCACTAGCTTTAAAGTTCAGGTCTCATATTAAGGTCCTTAATCCACTTTGAATTTATACAGGTACAGGGTGAAAGACATGGATCTAGTTTCAGTTTTCTGTGGGCAGATATTCATTTTCCTAGCAACATTTGTTGAACAGGCTGTCTTTTCTCCATTGTACTTTTTTTGGCGCCTTTGTTAAAAATCAGGTGGATGTAGCTGTGTGGATTATATCTGAGTCTTCTATTCTGTTCCACTGGTCTTCATGTCTGTTTTTGTGTCAGTACCATGCTGTTTTTATTCTATGGCTCTGTAGTATATCTTGAAGTCTGGTATTGTGATACCTGCAGCATTGCTCTTTTTGCTTAGTATTGTCCTGGCTACTGGCCATCTTTTGTGTTTCCAAATGAACTTTAGGGTAGATTTTTCAATATCTGTGATGAGTGTCATTGGAATTTTGATGGGAATTGTGTTGAACATGTAGATTGCTTTTGGCAGTATAGCCATTTTTACTATGTTTATTCTATCAATCAATGAGCATGGGATATCTTTCTACTTTCTGTAGTCTTCTTTGATTTCTTTCTTCAGTGGTTTAGAGTTTTCATTGTAGAGGTCTTTCACATCCTTTGTTAAGTTTATTCCTTGGTATTTAATTGTTTTAGGCTATTGTAAATGGAATAGTATTCCTACAATGTTTCGCAATCTGTTCATAGTTGGTGTATACAGAGGCTACTAACTTTTGTAAATTGATTTTGCATCCTGCTACCTTTTTGTTGAGATTTTTTTTGTTGTTGTTGTTCATTGGGAATATTGGATGAAGAAGGCTTCCCCTGAACCATGGTTGACAGAAGCTGTAGCTAAGTTACAGGGACACTTGAAGATCTACAGTCAGACTAAGGTTAATGGACCTGCCCTGAAGGTACTGACAGGCATAGCTCTCAGTGTGTCCCTGGACAGGCAGAACTCCACCAGACTGCATCTGGGAGGGGCTGGAACCAGAACACCAGGGCTGTTTCAGGCTCCACTATGGAACCATTTGACAGATCTGCCTCATGGGGCACAAATGGGTGTTTTCTGGCAGGTCTGTATACAGGCAGGACCTTTCTTGGACCATAGCACTGAGGAGGTAGAGCTGAGTAATGGAGCCATTTCAGAATCTGCTGTAGGACTGAGTTTTATGGGCCTGCCTCTGGGGGTGTGAATAGACATGTCTTCCACATGTTTTTATGCAGGCAAGACTGCTCCCAGGCTGGAATTATGAGGGACTGGAATCCAGGCTTCTTTGGGACTTACAGATGGAGCTGAGGTCAGTGAGCCAGTTTCCTAAGGCACCAGTGGATATGAGTTCTCCCAGGCCCTTTAGTGGATGGTGCATGTGTCAGTATAAAAGCCAAAGAAGGCTGTACCCACGTCCGGAGAGGGATGGGGTTATTTTTAGATTTGTATCCAGGATCATGGTCAGTGAGGTTGCTACATTGGTGTGAGCCTAACTTCTCAAAATGGCTCTCTTCAGTTTTGTTCTCAGCTGGGGCTTTGCCACCTGCTACCTAGATCCCAAAGCTCCCACAAAGGCACATTTTATCTGTGTATGGATGGATACCAAATTATTGTTGACACAAAGGGATACTAACAGGCAACTTATATGGCTTACTGATGGTGTCACTCCCTCATTTTTAGTTATTAAAGTGTTATATGACACTATGAAAAATTTAAGCATCATAAATAAACAAATATAACAGCACACATATATAGTGTTCACTTGTATGAGATATTTTCTAAGCACTATAAATATTTGCAGTTAAAACAGACATAAGCAGGGAGAAAGTGAGGAAGCTCCTAAGCTCTGTCACAAACCTTTCTCCACACTAATTCCACTACTCTCTTCAGAGGCAGTCACTGTTTTCTAATTGGTTTGTACACTTCAGGGTCTTTCTGTTTACATATGCATCCGAATATCAATCAACTTACACTCAACTTCATATTGTTCTCACTACTCTTCTTTCCTTATGTTAGAAATTGGTCTCCCAATGCATATTGAGCAGCTTCTTTCTCCATTAGGGAAGCATTATGCTCCATTTTCTGATTGTACCATATATATCTAACAGGTCCTGAACTGATGGGTACTTAAGTTGCTTGAATTACAGTTTTATAGGAATAACTTAGTACACATTACTATGCACCTGTGCAAATACTTTCATAGAATAGTCTTCCAGAGGAAAGATACTGAGATATATATTATGAACTCTTGAACACTTCACATTTGTCATTCTTCCAAAGAGACTCCTATTAACAGATTTTCCAGTGTTTCCTAACACTGGATACTATTTAAAAGCGAGAGCACACAAGGGAGGTATGAGGATAGGTAAGACACCTAAAAAATTAGCTAACATTTGTTGCCCTCAACGCAGAGAAACTAAAGCAGATACCTTAAAAGCAACTGAGGCCAATAGGAAAAGGGGACCAGGAGTTAGAGAAAAGGTTAGATCAAAAAGAATTAACCTAGAAGGTAACACACACGCACAGGAAATTAATGTGAGTCAACTCCCTGTATAGCTATCCTTACCTCAACTAGCAAAAACCCTTGGTCCTTCCTATTATTGCTTATACTCTCTCTTCAACAAAATTAGAGATAAGGGCAAGATAGTTTCTGTTGGGTATCGAGGGGGTAGGGGGGAGAGGGAGGGGGCGGAGTGGGTGGTAAGGGAGGGGGTGGGGGCGGGGGGGAGAAATGACCCAAGCATTGTATGCACATATGAATAATAAAACAATAAAAATAAAAAAAAATCTTTGCCATTAAAAATAATAACTCATTGTTGACTTAATTTGCATTTTCTTGATTAAGAGCTTGCTAGAGTGTCTCCTATGTTAATTGGACACATATGTTAATTGTGTCTAATGTTAATTGTATTCTATATTAATTGTTCTTCTGTGAATACTTTTTTTTTCTATTTGTTTATCCTTTATCTTTTGTTCCTGGGGTCTCTTTGCCTATTATAAATATTAATCTTTTCTCTGTTAATGACATTGGAAGTTGAGTCTCCCAGCCTGTTGCTTGTTTTTAATTTTCAAATAGTAAAATCTGTCATTTCAAAAAATATATGCTTCCTGGAAAATTCCTATTTATAAAAGATCTCTTACTTCTTAAATTTTATCCTATTTCTTACTCATTCATTTTAACATTCTAGTCTTAATTCAACTTTATTTATTTTACTGTACATTGTGATATAAGTATCTTTTGTTCAAGTGAATATTGTAAATAGGCATATTCAAATTGCTTACAAATAAAATGCAATCATTATTCATTAGGCAGCCTGTATCTCCATCACACTCATCTGGAATATTACCTTTATCACAAGAAAAATTCCATACATGCATGAAATTGTTTCTGGTCTCTATTTTGCTTTATCTATGTCTTTATATGTCGTCCATATATGAGGTTTCTATATAAGAAGAAACTTTATTAGAAGAAAGTTGTTTTCCTCCAGTATGGGGGATTATGAACATCTCAGGAATACCCCAGTGGTTCCCAAAAAATTGATCATCCACTTCAACTGGGATGTTTTCAAAAAACAATGGCAATTATGAAAAAGACAAACCCCCACCCATTAAATATTGGTGAGAATGTGGAGAGAAAGTTTTATGCACTGTTGGTAGAAATGTAAATTAGTATAGCCATTTGGTGATTCCTCAAAAAAAAAAACTAGCTAAAAATAGACCTACCATTTGATCTAGCAATACCACTACCGGATGGATATATACCAAAAGGAAATATAATTAGTGTGTGAAAGAGATACCTGCACTACTGTGCTTACTGAAGCTTGATTCTCAATAGCCAAGCTATGGAATTAGCTTAGGTGCCCATCAACAGATGAATAGATAAAGGAAATATACACAGTAGATTACTAGTCAGCCATAAAGAGCATGAATTCTTGTCATTTGCAACAATAAGGATGGAACAGGAAAACATTATGTTAAATAAAATAAGTCAGACAAAGAAAGACAAGTACTTCATTTCACTTATACACAGAATCTAAATAGTTGAGAGAATGCAATACAAAGAGGGTAGGGGAAAGTGGGGAGAAAGTGTAGGAGATTGGTTTGTCAGTGGGTACAATGTCTCAGAAGGAATGAGTTCTGGTGTTTTATGAAACTGTAGGATGAATGCACTTCACAAAGCAATATATATAAAATGAATTTGAATGTACTTACCATAAAGAAATTATAAAAGTTTAAAGTGGTGAATATGTTAATTATCTTGGTTTGATAATTATCCAACATATACATTATATTGTACCTCATAAATATGTACAAATATGTGTCAATCAGAGAAAAGTTATGCTGAAAAATTAAAGTTCTAGTTTAGGTGTGTAAGTGAGTATATGAAGTATGTATTTGAGCCAAGTACTTTTTAAAACTGTACCAGTGACTAGCACATCAAGATCAAATAAACACTACAAGTAATCTCACTCTAAAAAAATTATCCAATTTCCATTCGCCACAGTTTTGAGTGGGCCCCAATGGTTCTGTACAGACAAACCTGGGCCTCTTGACCTAGGTGGTTTTGATTAGTCCTTTTAGGTCCCCTCAATCTCTGATTTTCTTATTTTCAACTATCATTTGCCTGTCAGGTTGCTTTTCTTTAGCAGTGCAGTAAAACAGGATCAGAGCAAGCCAGTCTCTTCCCTAGCCTGTTCATCTCAGCATCATGCCACATGGTATAGACCTTTTGTGAATTGCCAGGTAATAGACAACTGCTTAGATGTGTCCTTACTGTCTACCACTCACTAGTCCTACCAGGAATCCTTTGATGAATTTAGAAGAAAGCTTGCTTTTCTTTCTGTTGAGCGTGTGTGGCAAAAAGGCTTGTACTTTTATTGTATTCCCCATGTGACAGGGCAGCACAAGACCAGGTTGCAGTTCATGCCTAGGTCCATACTTCTCAGCCTTCATCATGACCTACTTCTCTAAGAGGGGTGCTCTTGTTCTGCTCCCACTCTGAATTTTCCAGGAATTGCTGCTGGATGTTCCAACAGATCCTGAGATAAACTTGAAATCCCCTATCCATAAAAGAAACATGGGGATTGGAAGATTCTGATAAGACTCCTTTCTGGCATTTAAAAGGAGGGTGTGTGACACAGTGATTGTATCTACTCAAACCATATAGTTAAGATTCAATAATAGTCCAATAATATGGCTAAAAGTTTCAGTACCAACTGTACTGAAGAACTTTGTACATATCATTGCCAGTCCTCATAATAATATTGTGAGATGTAAATAACTATCCCAAGTTTAGAGATCATAGAATTGATATTCAGGGAAATGAACTTAGTTGCCTAAGGTCACACATTGAGAATTCCAAAGAGATGAGTGCATTGTGGCCCAAGTACAAAAGTCATAGACTTGGGCAGGCAAAATATTCACAATAACCAAGTTATGGAAACAACCAAGGTGACCCACTACTGATGAATGGATCGAGAAAATGTGGTACTTGTACGCAATAGAATTGTACTCAGCCATGAAGAATAATGAAATCTTATCATTTGCAGGTAAATGGATGGAACTGGAGATCTTCATTCTGAGCGAGGTCAGCCAGGCTCAGAAGACCAAAAATCATATGTTCTCCCTCATATGCAGACATTAGATCTAGAGCAAATGCAGTGATGTGGTTGGACTTGGATCACATGACAAGGGGAGAGCACACACAGGAGATATAGGAATAGGTAGAAAATCCAAAACATGAAAGCATTTGATGTCCCCACTCCAGAGGAATTAATACAGAAACCTTAAAATGACAGAGGTTATCATGAGCAGGGGATCAGGAACCAATGTAAAGATCATTGAGTTAGAGTTGAATCAACATGAGTTGTAACACGGGTACATGAAAGCAATAGTAGGAATCTCTCTGTATAGCTATCTTTAACTCAACAAGCAAAAACACTTTGTCTTCCTTATTATGCTTGTGTTTTTTCTTCAACAAAATTAGAGATAAGGGCAGAACAGGACCTGCCTGGAACTGAGCAGGGGAAGGGGGAAGGGTGGGGGAGGGGGGCAGGGTGGAGAAATGACCAAACAATGTATGCACATGTGAATAAATGAAAAAAATTTAAAAAAAGAATCAAAGTACATAAAAAAATAAAACCAAAAGTTAAAAAAATTCAAAATCCAGCTCATCCACATTCTAGATGAATGAGCTTAGGCAATGTACATTCTTTTTTCTGAACCTTTATTTCCTTACCTCCTCATAAGCTATTGGTAGGAATACATGTAAATAATGAGAATGAATGCAAAGAATCTGGTCCAGGGTCAATGTTCAGGAAATGGTAACTGTTTTCCCCCATAGTCTGGTTTGTATCCCAGGTGTTTGTACCCAACCAGTCTCTATATCTTTGTCCTTAAAGACCAGATAAAGCTGCAGCTGTGCAGTCCTGGGAGAGACTCCTACTCAAAACAAAAGAGCCCTATCCCACAACCTAGTGCCTTAGCTTTATCTATAAGATGAGTGTTGATAAGCCTTGCTTATCAGCAGAAAGCCAGGCCTGACTGATTCTGGGAAAGAAAGTGTACTTGCTGAACTATAACTTCTCTTTCAGTGTCGTTGGTTTTCTCCTTGTGAGTATTTTCAATTATATTGAGTATAGCTAACACACTCAATGCCTACTATGACCAAAGCTCTGCACTGGAATTATTTACCATATTTTTTCTCATGTGACCATCAGAGTATTATGACATGTAAGTAAGACTTATTATTTCCATTTGACTGAGAATGATAGTTACTGGGACCAAGAGAGACCAGTGGACTGTCTTGAATTTGAATACCTAGTGATTGGCAGAGCTGGAATCCAAAGGCAGCTTGTTCAGGTCTCAGGTCAACATTCCTTCCTTAGACATGCCTTCCCCTAACCAAATCATCCAGTCCACCCCTGGCCTCTAGCCCATTTCTTCATGTTCATTACTTCACTGTTTTCTCCATAGAATTTATAGCTATTTGACATTTTATTATCTGCTAATGTGTTCAGTTACTTATTTTCTGTTTCTGTTGTATGTTTATGACAGCAGGGACTTTTCTGAGTCATTCACTGCTTTATTTTCAGTGCTCCAAACAGTGCCTAGCCCAAAGGAAATGAAGAATAAATAGCTATTAAATAAATGAGTGGATAAATTTCTACAAAGTCTGGTCTTAGTATAAAACCAGGATTAAAAACTCAGTAGTTTTCATTATTTTTTTTTTCTTGCAGTTCTGGGGATTGAATTCCGGGCCTTGTGCTTACTAGGCAAGTGCTGTACCTCTTAAGCTATGCTCTAGTCCTTATACTTTTTAGTTTGTTTTTTAGATAAGGTCTCATGCCTTTTGCCCAGACTTGTCTCAGATCTTGATCATCCTACCTCTGTCTCCCAAGTAGTTGACATTACAGGTGTGTGCCACCATGCCCAGCTGCTCTTGGGTTCTTGGTATGCAAACTTAGCCTTGCTGGGCTGATTTGTCCTGGGTGTCATAGTTCCTTGGGTTTTCCTGTTAGGCCCAAGTACCTGAGTTCTGATGACTTGGAATCTGGAGTGCCTACCCAGAGATGGGCCTCCTGTCCTCTTTTCTTTTAAGTTTGCTGCGGGGCTCCTATGGAAGCTCAGTGACTCATCAATAATAAACAGTCTGTGCTTGCCTGGGAATTCCTAAGCACTGCCCAGTCTTTCAGTGATATCATTCCCAGATAGCACAGAGGCATTTGCTTCACCCTTCCAAATATGCAGCTGCTACCCTTGGGCATTCATCATAACAAAGTAGGGGGCTTCACCAGATGGAAGTGCTGTAAAGACCATTGTACAATAGATCTAAATCTCTATTTATGGATAGGGAAACTGAGGCCCAATGAGGGAAAGGAATTTTTCCCAGGAACATCAGGGTTAGAATTAAGATTCCTCATGGCTGGCCCAGTACCAAGAGCCAATTTCTGTTTCCTCCAAATGGTCTTCATACTCTCAGGATTTCTTTAAAGTGTCTGTGAATCTGAGGTGAGTGAGGGATGGAAAACAGTTTTGCGGATCAAAGAAACATTTGAAATATTTACTAATCAGAAATTGGGGTAAAATTTTCTAGAGGTAGAGATCATCCAGAGGCTAGAGTGAGGATGTATATAGAGTCCATGAAAAAGTTGAAATACAATGTCAAGGTAATTCATCTCTTCTCCATATTTTTAGTAGTTATATCTAGATGAATCATTTTAATTTTATACTGATGGATTTTATATGTTTTTCATATTCAGTTTTCTCATTTGATCATTAAACCAGTACTGTGCCCTTTGCCATATACTGATATTTATTCCCATTTAACAAAAATATTTTATATATTTATTAAAGTCAGGAATGGAAGCCTGTATTACAGATGTGAAATTTTAGGACCAGAGAGGAGGAACATGTTTTTATCAAGATGGAAGAGCCAAGACTCCAGACCAGTTCTACTTATTCCAGCTAGATCAGTGCTCCTTCTGCTCGTGCTTATATGGCAATAACAGAAAAAAAATAGCAATAATTGTTACCAGTTTCTGTTAGTATGCCACCCCAGCTATCTACATTATCAGATCAGACTAAATAACATCGTTACTTTATAGTTGATCCCGCTGCCTGGGATACCACTGTTTATATGTTTACTTTCCTTCTATTCATTCATTTAAAAATTATTAGGGAGTATTGTTGAATTATATTGACACATCATAGTTTATATTATCTATTCAACAACTCAGCAACATTGACTTATTTCCAGTTTTGAAAAGGCTATATAAACATTCAAGGGACTGGAGGTGTGGCTCAAACAGTAGTGTACCTGCCCAAGCTCCAGGTCCTGAATTCAAACCCCAGTACCTATTCCTCCCCCCAAAATATTTTCAAGCATAGGTCTTTATGTGGGAATATAGATAATACCCCACAACACTTATTGCTGAGGAATATGCTAAGTATGAATACGTTTTACTTTACAAGAACCTTCTGAACCATTCTCTAAAATGGCTTTACCATTATGAATTTTCACCAACAATATAAAAGTTCCATTTTGTCCCATTTTCCTGGCAGTATTGCCAGTCTTATGAAATCTGTTTATGCCATTCTAGTATATGTGTAGTAATACCTTTTTGTGCTTTTAGTTTGCATTTGTTTTGTTTTGGTGGCACTTGGACTTGAACTGAGGACCTCCACTTGCTAGGCAAGTATTGTACTGGTTGAGTCACTCTGCCAGCCCTTTTTTGTGTTGGGTGTTTTTGAGATAGTATCTCATGAACTATCCCTTCCTGCTCATTCCCCTCCTAAGCATCACCCTATTTTATACTCATGCCAATTTATTTCTTTTTTTAGGTCTAGATTCCACTTATGAGAGAGAACCTGTGACAGTTATCTTTCCAAGTCTGGCTCATTTCATTTAACATGAGGATATACATTTCTACCCATTTTTATGCAAATAACATAACTTCATTCATCTTTATGGCTAAATAATACTCCACATTTTCTTTTTCCATTCATCAGTTGAAAGGCACCCAGGGTGATTATATAGTTTGGCTATTGTTAATACTGATTCTATAAATATGGGTGTGCAGGTATAGAATCCTATGATCTGCAAATAGGAATTATTTGACTTCTTCCTTTCCTAATTGTATCCCTTTTATTTCTTTTTCTTGCCTTATTGCTTGGGCTAGGAATGCAAGCACTTTACTGAATAAGTACAGATAGAAAGGAAACTTTTATCTCATTGCTGACTTTAGAGAAATGGTTTCAGTTTTCCCCAGTTAGTATAATGTTGGTTATAGGTTTATTATGTATAGCTTTTATTATGTTGAGGCACATTTTTTTCTATTTCTAGTTTCTTTAGAGCTTTTATAATGAAGGGATGTTGAATTTTGTCAAAGGCTTTTTTGCATCTATTGAGATGGTCATGTGGTTTTTGTCTTTTATTACATTTATATGCTGTATTATGTCTGTTGATTTGTGTATATTGAACTATCTTTGCATCTCTGTGATGAAACCAACCTGATAATGGTGTTATGACCTTTTCAATGTGTTTTTCAATTTGGTTTGCAAGAATTTTATTTCAATTTTTGCATTTATGCTCATCAAGGAAATTGGTCTCTAATTTTTTGCCATGTTCTTATACAGTTTTGGTGTCAGGGTAATACTGGTTTCATAGAATGACTTTGGTACCATTCTTCCCCTTTCTGTTTTATGGAACAGTTTGAGGAACATTGGTGTTAGTTGTTTTCTAAATGTGTGGTACAAGTCAGCAGTGAATCTGTGTGGTCCTGGACATTTCTTTGTTGGGAGACTCTGTTACTGCTTCGATATCAGTGCTTGTTATAGATATGTTTAAGTTGTCTACATCCTCTTGGTTCATTTTGGTAGGTCATATTTGCATAGAAATTTATCCATTTCTTTTAGATTTTTCCAGTTTATTTTGTTATAAATTTAAAAAGTATTATCTAATGAGCTTTAGGATTATGTTGGTGTTTGCTCGCTATCCCCTTTATCATCTCTAATTTTATTAATTTGGGTCTTCTTCCTCTTCCTTTTGGTTAGTTTGAGTAAGGGATTGTTAATCTTGTTTTTCTTTTCAACTAACTAGCTCTTTATTTCATTACTTTTTTATATTGTTCTGTTAGTGTCCATTTAAATAAATTCTGCCCTGATCTTTATTATTTATTTTGCTTTACTGTTTTTGGTTTGGGTTGTTCTGTTTTTCTGAAAGCTTGAGGTATGTCACCAGGTTATTTATTTGGGAACTCTAATTTTTAAACAAAAGCACACAAAACTATAAATTTCCCTCTTAGCACTGCCTTAGCTGTGTGCCAAAGGTTCTGGCAAGTTATCTTTTTATTTAATTCTAGGATTTTTTTTTTGTTTTCCCCCTTATGTCATCAATGACCCACTGATCATTCAAGTGTGACTCATTCAGCCTCCGTGTGTTTGGATATTTTCTGTAGCTTTCTCTTATTATTGATTTTTAGTTTTATTCCATTGTGATCTGATAAAATACATGAAAGCGTTTCAGTTTTCTTGTATTTATTAAGACTTGCTTTATGTCCTAAGATATGGTATACTTTGGAGTAAGTTTCACAGACTACTGAGAAGAATGTGTACTTTGTGGCCATTTTGTGAAATATCTATAGATGTCTGCTAAGACTCTTTGGTCTATAGTGTCATTTAATTCTGGTGGTAGGCTTTAGTGCTTTCAGATCCTTCCCAGCAGTTTGCCTTCCTGTTGTGTGGGGGAGAGGGGTTGAGGCTGTGGAAATCACATGATTGGGAAGGCCTGGGCTCTAGGTCCTCAGATTCACCTGGCAGTAAATACATACCAGGATGCAGTTCCCAGGGGAAGGTCTCACTCCTTCCAGGCCTTGCTGACAGTTCACATCCCTGTGTGTTTGGGTAGGCTATGGATATCACATGATTTAGGGTCTATACTCAGGGCTCTGATCCACCCAGCAGCCACTCATGGAGCCAGGAGGCAGTCTTTGGAGGCTGAACAGCATGCCAATAACAGACAAAGTGCTTTGCTTTGACAGTAATGCTCAGGTGATGGGTTTGCTCTTGGTCATGGATGGTGGAGCCTCCAATCACTGAGCCCTTCTCTGCCAGAGTCCCCCACCACTTGAACTTCTCTGTAGATATGCCAGACCCTTTCCCTCTTCTCTGCCACCTCCCATACCTATTTCTCACCCAGACTGTGTCAGGGTGTCCGAAGACCCCCTGTGGTGTGACTATTCCTTGTTTTCAAGCCCCCAATGTATCTAAGTCTTAAACAATGGGCTCTCTTTCAAGATGGTATCCTTCTATAGTCCTTTCAAATAAAGGAAGTGACAGAATATCTTTCTTCACTGAGGCTAGCCTTCAACACTGGAGCAGTCACTGATTCACCAAATCTCACACTGGGTTTCAGGCTCATGGGGTGTGTGAGGCATATCTTGAAGCTATAATTGCTAGTAGGTCACCAGGCTGTCTGACTTACCTTATGATTGCATCTTCAAGTTCCCCTTCCCATCCTGGGGAGCCAGGAACTGGGCTTAGAACTGTTTATTGCTTTTTTCTATTGCCTTGGTTTCTCCATGCTTTTTTGGTGTCCTGCTACCTTTTTGTGATTCCTGATGCTCTTCATATCTTTCTTACTTCAGAATATAGTCTCTCCTTTGTTACCTAACTCTTCTCACTTATGGAATTAAAAATGGTGGATGCTTCTAATCTGCCACTTTGCTCCCACTCCATTCTATTTATTCTTTAAGAGAATCTCAATTGCAGTCTTCTAGAAAAGTTTCTCTAGTAGCCATGTGTATAGAATTAACCAATGTACAAACCTCTAACCTAGCACTTATCCCACTCTTTTGTCATTACCTGTCTCACTTAGATCCTGAGAACCTTGAGAGCAGGGGCCACCTTGTCTTTACTTCAAGAATTTTGAAGTATATCATCAGTAAATATTTCATACATCAATAAATGATTGAATTTCAATCTGATCTTTATAGACTCTTCTTGGGAAAGATGGCAGGGATTAGGTTCCTGGAGGAATGATTCTCATACTTTATTATTCAGTAGAGTGTGTGACATACTTTTTAGGCATATAGATTTCTAGTCTTTCTCCCCTCAGCACCAGCCTAAGGAAGATTCCAATTCAGTAAATCTGGATTGAACAGGCGTTTGCATGCTGAATTAGTTTCCCAGGTTATTCTAATGCAAGTGGTCCCAGGAACATACTTTGAAAACCCCGAGACTAGCATATGTGAGATATGTTACCCTTCAAAATGGTTCTGGTAGCCTATTGGACTTGCATAGACAAGGAAGGGTACTGTGACAATCCTGTTCTGTGGTACACTTTGCAGCTGTGAATTTCAGATGCTATCTACAAGGCTAGCTTCTCCAGACCGCCACCAAAATGGCTTCCCTGGTCAATATACTTCCCTCATTAAGACATTAAAGGTTGTTGAAGAACACTTTGTTCTGTAAATAAGGTCATTTGGATGTTGACTGTGTGATCTGAGGCATGACTCTCCCTGTATTTGAATCTCAGTTGTTCTTCTATAAGATGAGATTCTTTTGGTATTTTTATCCAGCACGTACCTCACATGGATGTCCTAAAAATTAAGTGAAATAAAACAGAAGCTAACACAGTGCCTGGCACAGAATGGGGATCAATATATGAAACTTAAATGCATAAAAGTGTCTTCCTGGAGCTGGTGCTTAATCATCAAGCCTCTTCTATGGGCTCCAGTTTCTCTTTCAATTGATACGAGGAAGCATTAGCTGAGTGATTTCCAAGGTGTTTCTAAGCCTCATACTTTGGTTTTAATCTCAGTTCTGTGTTATGAGCTGTGGGACAAGGTTCAATGTCAAGATTGACGTAAGGTTTTTTTTTTTGAAGTAGATCATCATCTTGTCACTGTGTAATATTGCCAACCAGTCCTGGTTTGATGCATTACTCTCCCTTTTTTTTTCTATTTCCTTGCTCTTTGACCTTGTTCTCCATTCTGCTGGAGAATGACACATTTTTGATAGGAAACAGAAAGTGGGAGCTTTGCAAGACAGGAAAAGGAGCAATGAAATCAGTAAGATGTGGAGGATCTTTAGTGTGGATTTGATTACATTCTGAGAAATTTCTTGTAAAAGATGGACTGGTTGGTGTTTCAAAACTTCTCAGGAGGTTTAATTTGGTAGTTGGGTTGAATACTAACTTTGATATTAATTCAAGGAAGAAAAGAAGGGAGGACAGGAAAGAGTGGGTGGTATGGTTGTAAAGTTGTTTGCTTTATAACTGCAAACAGACAGTGGCTTAGAAAGCCATTTCAGAGTTGGTGGACCTGAAGGTTGTGGAGCAATACACATTAAAAGTGCTCCCAAGGGGTTAGAAGAACAGAAGTTTAAAAAAGGCAGAATTCCCACACCATACTTCTAGAAAGAATGACATTGTTACATGATACTAATTATAGTCAACACTACATTTTTAGTGTTTTCTCTATGCCAGGCACAAGACTCCACATACTTTCACATCTTAACTCTTAAGCCTTATAATGATCTTTAGGGTAGGTGCTAATATTATCATTTGCATTTTTAGATGAGAAAACTGAGAAATGGAGTGATTTTTAATACATAAAGTATTCAACAGATTTGAACCCAAGATGGTTGGTCTTAGAATATGTGCTATTGCCCCCATCACCACACTGCCTCCCACGCTTGGATAAAACTGCTCAGGAGGCAAGAGGATGGTGTATCTCTGTTGTGAGGTACTTTTTAATTCCTGATGAGATTCAGCTCTTAGTTATCATTTTTAGAGAGAAACTGAAAAATCAAGAAGTTCAAATCCTCATTGACTAGCTTTTCCTGACTATCCTCCTTTACCTCCCTTATAACCCAAGCCAAATCTGTAGATCTAAATTCTATAACATCCTTTGGGGAATGTAATTTTTTTGACTTAAGTTCTCTAAATTCAACAACCTCTAATAGGTGCACAACACTTCTATACACATTTTGTCATGTGTTCCTCAACAATTTCATGGAGTAGGTTTGGCAGAGATTATTGTCATCCTTTTGTAGATAGGCGAATAGAAGACAAGAGAGGGTAACTGGCATGATTAAGGTCACATAAGTTAAGAATGGAACCTAGGTCAGTCAGTCAACTCACAGATACTTATTGAGCACTTGATAAGGGTCTCAAGTCTTGTGCTACACACAATTATAAGACTGTCTGACTCCAACTCCAGTCTTCTAGAAAATATTCCACTTTCTTGGAAGTTGTGCAGAATGTTTATCTGAATACCCATTTGCTGAGCTCCCATAAATTATGTGGCTAGGAACTCTATTTACATTTGCTATCTTATGGAATCCTTCTTCCAGCTCAGATAGTTTGGGATTTGTGACTACAGTATCAAATGGGAAAGCTGAGAAGTGAAGCACACTCCAGACCCAGATCAAGCTGGCTCCCTTTTTCCTCTCTAGAGTTCCATGTCAGGCTTCTGCTGTAGCACTGGAACATCCTTCTGGCAAACTCTGTTGTAAGTATTCCTAGGAATGCTGAGTCCAACATGAACGCATCTTTTCATTTATCCCTTGCTTCTGCCCTAGGTCTCTCAGAAGAACCATAAACAAGCAGAAGCAGTTAGGTTAGTGAGGGAGAAATGAAATAAGACTTAGCCTTTGGGTCTCCAGTCCAGGAAACACACAATGTGTTATCCCAGCGCGATCACAGAGGTATGGAAAGGGTCTTCTGCAGCAGTCCTCTGAGACCTGGCCTAGTTCTGATGCTCAAAGTTCTGTTGCTTATTCCAGCTGTTGCTTCTTATTTCTCAGTCCTAGCTGGCATTTTTCAGAGAAGGAATTGAGAAAGACAAGAGGGTGTGTGAAGAGATGTTTTCTCAGAACAAATCATGCCTCTTAAGGACATGGAGGTCAGTTATTATTGAAATAATTTGTCTGGTTTCCTTGTGGAGAGAGCCTGACAGTTAATCTCCTGATGATATTTTCTCTTATTGTGGCCAAACCTCAGGGGATTTCAGATTACAGGATTTAGGAAATGGTATATCTCTGGTCAGCCTTCTGACTTGCCTTTACTCCCAGGAGAGGAATCTTATTCCCTGGGCCATCTCTTACCTCTCAGTCCTAAAGATTTATCACCTTAAACTTTTAGGAGAATGGTGGAATCATAAGTCCTTTGGCCAGAAGGACCTGCTATGGTCAACTTGCTTACCACTTATTTCAACGTCAGACTCCTTACATGTGTTTATTCTGTTCACAAATATCCCGTGAGGAGGAGATTCTACAACTTCCTTTCATTAGTTCATTAACCTCTATATTTTGAATGCCTTCCTTGCATCTGTCTTGATTGCTCTTATCCTCACTTATTGTCATAGAAAGTTAGAACTAGAAGGGGATGTTACTTTTACATGAGAGGCTTTGCAATCCATAAAGTACTACACAGATGTAATTGATTATTATTGCTATTTTGTCCAACCTCCCCATTTGAAAAATGAGGCAACTAAGACCCTTTGGGATAAAGTGACTTGCCAAAAATTACACAGCTCATAGGAGACAGCTTCATGTCTCAAACCCAGGTTTTCTTTTCACTGTGCTTACTGACTCTTTTCCTCTCTCAGGATTTGGTGAAGAGCATTCCATTGCTTCCTAAATGTTTACACTGATACACTTTTATGCTGTTACTGCTTGACGTTTTGCACAGGCTAAATTAAGGGATCAGAAATATTTTTCTTGACAGTGACTTATTTCCAACAGGTCCTTCTAGTTCTCTGAGGAGAAGCTATGTTCTTTGGTAGCAGAGGGATGCATAGTGGGTTGGCCTAGAGATGGCTTTTGGATGTTTTATTCTTCCTAAACAGAATACAGTGCTGGTAAGAGAAGTGGGAGCTGTCTTCTTTCCACAGGTGAAACTCCTATTTGATGCAGGTATGCAGAGTAGTTACTGTGTTAGATATAACACCAAGCATTTATTGAGTGCTTAAAATGTGCCAAGAACCAAGGTAAGTGCTGTATAAGCATATTATTTAATCCTTACAATGACACCAAAAGGAAGTTACTGTCAATGCCATTTTATAAATGAAGAAATCAAGGCTCAGAGGGCTTAAGTAACTTGCACAGATTATAAAGCTTCTAAATATTTTACACAACATTTGAACATTGGTCTCTCCAAGCCAATGCCCAGGTTGTTTTCACTACAATAAGCTGCTTCTGTGAAAATTATACTTCTCTTTTGGATGCGGTTTTAGAGGCATCAGAAAGCATTCCATAAGATCCATCATCTTAAAATTTCCACATCGTATAGTGTTAAGAACCAAGAATTCACAATTAGAGGTTCATTGTTTTCTAATAGAAATTACTTTGGTCTAGGAGTTAGGAATTCTGGGTTTTAGTACCAGCCCTACCACTGAGTCACTGTGTGAATTTAGGCATGTATTCCCCAAGTTAGTGTCTCGGTTTCCCCATGTGTATAATGGAAAAGATGATTAATTAGGCTTTTTCATTCTCTACAATATTGTAGTTCTCTGAAGATGATAAACCAATTCATCCAGGCTATCTTCTCCAGAAAATGGGTGACAGATTGGAAGTATGAAGATGTTTACTTCTAGGAGGTAGTTAATCCATGCATGAGTTTTCACAATGAGCTCCAGTCTCCAAGATGGTCATCCTCTCCACCTTAACTTGTCTAAATGGAACAAGAAAAAAAAATTTTGACATGTCTGTATTGCCACATATATTTTTGAATGGAATAAGGATTGGTAATGAGCTACAGATTCGAGACTCACTGCCTTAAGAAAAAATAACTTCTTTTACTTAATTCAAAGAGTCGATATAAAGATAAAAGGGGTTTTTTTAGCCACTTGTACTTTTTCTTTTGAGAAAGTTTAGTTCATTTGCCCATTTCTTCATTGGATCATTGATTCTTTGGGAATTTAGTTTTTTGAGCTCCCTGTATATTCTGGTTATTAATCCTCTGTCAGATGCAAAGCTGGCAAAGCTTTTCTCTCATTTTGTGTGCTGCACCTTCAGTCTGGTGACCATTTACTTTGATGTGCAGAAGCTTTTTAGTTTCATGTAGTCCCATTTGTCAATCCTTTTTCTTAATTGCTGAGCTATTGGAGTTTTATTTAGGAAGCTATTGCCTATGCCTCCAGGATACCTTGTGCACGTGTATGCAATTGTCACAACAAAACTCCTGTACAGCTATTATATACTAATAAAAACATTAAAAATAAAGCTAGGAGTTAAATCTAGTTACATGTATGTATATATGCATGTATGTATGTATTCTCTCTGTATGTAACAAGTATTTATGAGCACATCTGTGCCAGGCTCTTTGAAATAAATAAGACATCTAATGTCAGAGATATATGCAAAGGCTAGAAGGGACCTATTCAGCATAATGTGGGATTAGGAAAGGATTCCTAGAAGAGGTGGTACCAGGTGTCCCAGGTGGAGGGTTTAGCTGTAAGTTTCTAGAGATTCACTCTCATGGAATAATGTATAGTACAGGCCCTAGTGCCTTCTAAATAACTAATAGCTATTCTTCTTATTATATTATTGTGTAATTTTATGCTTCTCTAATATCTGCTAAACAAAGAACTCATCCAGGAGACCAGAAGATGGGAGGAATTCAGCAAGCTCAGCAACAATGCTCAGTAGAGAACAGATGGCATTACCTATCTCACTTTATTAATGACTCCAGTTTGAATCAATCAAAGGATTGACTACAAAATCTCATCATACCTTAAAGGTACACTTGACAGCTTATAGTTAGTAAATATAATATCTTAAAGTTAACCATGACTTCTTATCAACTGACTGCAAGTTCTCTGATAACCAAAGGACTTCTGTTTTTCAATGGTAGTTTATTAAGGTTTAATCTTGCTCTTGGCTTGAGGTCTTAAAGATCTGGGAGTGAAGTCAGAAATTATCTAGCTTAACATACTAAACCAAAAAATCAATTTAAGTAGACATTTTTCTCTTTTATTTTTCAAGATCCCTAGAGTTGGACTTTTTTTTAACTTCTTTTTTTAGTTCTGATAGTTCTTCTTTTTTCTAGTCTGGTGCCCAGTAGAGTACTTAGCATTAAGGTAGGTGTTAAATGAATATTTGTAGACCATATTTTTGCAGAGATTCTTATCTCCTTATATTTCTTTTTAAATAGAAAATTAAGCACATATTTATCATTACAATAACATAAGGATTATTTGAATTTGTACAAAAAGGAAAAAAGAAAATTCACCCATAGCTCCACAACTATAATATTAACATTGATGGTATTTCAGTGTATTTTGAAGCAGGCTTTTGAAACACATTTCAAAGTGTAGATTTAAGGGTGAAAGTAAACATTTCCACATATATATATATATATATATATATATACACATATATCTATATAGATATACATGTATCTATAAATAATTCTGTCCTTTTTGCTCACTTAATATTATTGCATTTTTCTGTTATCACATATGCTTCATAATCACCATTTTATGACTGCATCATATTATTAATTTCTTTATTTGGGGGACATTGCCATGAATTTCTTTTGTTCTGTGGTTTATTGCCTCTTTACTCTCCAAACCTACAAATAAGCACCAACAAATACCAAACTGTCAGTCCTTTTTGACTGCCAGAACCACTCCCATTTTTTTTCTGCATATATTCATGGAGTGTAACATCAGTGGAACCTATCCTTTCTTCCTCCTTTTTAAAAAGACTAATGTGAAGCAGCTAAGTAAGTTCTTCCTGCTAGTCCTCAAAGACTATTGAGAATGTATTAGATTCATGTATTTATAGTTTAAGTGAAACTAATGTGAATCCTGATGCAGGAGATACTTAGGCAAATTCTGACATAAAGAAAATTTATGAACAGCAAAGTATTAACATCACAAGCACTTAGAAGAACATCTTAGAGTGGTTGATGTATGCATGTTGAGGGCTATATAACAAGTAGGAGACTGAGAAGAAAAGATAAATTTCAGTTTACTTCCAGACAGAGCAATATAAAGAAAAGTATTCAGCTCTTCTCTGGTCAGTTTGGGAATACTTACTGGAAACATTGCCACCGTTCACCATCATATATTATTTTTGGCCTGAGACATGTGTACATGTGGTTCTCTCTGGGATTGGGTAACAGTGTGTGTGGGGATGAGCTTTTCTCATATTAGACATGGTTTTGCAATATGATAAGGTAACTGAAAGGGGCCAATGTTATTTCCAGGAGTGTTCTGAGAGACACTGTGTCATGGAACGATGTGACTTTGATGAGATGGCACCTAGAAGGTCCAAGTTAGTGTGGGGCCATCAGAGGCTCCAAATTATAAGGACACAGGGAAGGAAGTCAGAGAGAAGATGTAGACATGATTTATGAAGTGGGAAGGTATGATTGACAGGGAAAGATTAAAGGAGCTATGTTTCTCCAGACATACTTGATGAGAGGCAGAGAGAGTAGACCACATGATCCTCTATAAATATCTGGAAGGCATTAACACTAGTAGAATAAAGAAATTTGTTGGAGTAGAGTAGGATGGGAGAGCTAGGATTCATAGATAGAGATAAAGGAAGCTATGTGATTTCCTTTGAGGATGCTCAAAAAATGGTTCTAAAATTGTTGACAACAGAGGTAGCAAGGACACTGATCAGAGAGAATAAACACAGGCCCAAGAATAAGTTCCTTGAGGCCTACTTCTATGCCAGGCAATATTTGATGGTAAGGAGGGCAGGAGAGGTGCTGGGAAATCCAGGACTGTGGGGGATGGACATGGGAGGCATGAAGCAGCTATTTATTTATTTTTGCAGTACTGGTGATTGAACCCAGGTGCATTCTAGCATTCTACCACTTGAGCTATGACCCACACTTTTTTGTTTTTGTATTTTGTTTTTGAGATAGAGTCTCCTTAACTTTGCATGAGCTGGCCTTGAACTCATAATTCACATTCCTCCCCCAGGCTAAATAGCTGGGATTATAGACATGAGGCACCACACCCTGATATATAGTGGCTACTTAGCAACTAGCATTAAAGTATTTCAATATTTTTAACTATTGGTATTATCATACAGCAATGATCTCCCCCAGATCACTGGGGGATGATTTTTCCTCTTTGGAGGTATTTGGCAATCTCTATAGACTTTTTATTGTTATGAATGGGACAATGCTACTGGCATCTACTGGGTAAAAGTCAAGAATGCTGCTAAATATAGTACATATGACAGCACCCCAACTCCCTTTCAAAACCTTCCCCACACACAACAAAGAATGATATCACCCCAAATTTCTCTTTCTTTATCTCATACTCATCTGGCACCATTAAGTCTCCTGGACACTCAACTAGAAACCATCCATCCTCCTGATTTCTCCTTTACTCCTTCCCTACATTCAATAATTCATCAGGTATTCTGAATTTAATGTCCTAATTCTCTAATCCATTTGTCCACTCCATCCTTATCCTCACTTCCATTGCCTTAATTCATGTCTTTATCATTATCTTTTTTCCTACCTACTGTCACTTTCTAGGACTATTTCTTTTTTTTTCTTTTTTGTGGTATTGGAGTTTGAACTCAGAGCCTTGTACTTGCTAGGCAGGTGGCCTGCCACTTAAGTTATGTCCCCATCATTTTTTGCTTTAGTTACTTTTCAGGTAGGATCTCATACTTTTTGGTCAGGGCTGGCTTCAGACAGCAATCTCCCTATCTACACCTTCCACGTAGCTGAAACCACCATCACATTAGGCTTGGTGGTCGAGACGGGATCTTGGTAAGTTTTAGTCTGAGCTGGCCTTGAACCATGATCCTCCAGATCTCCACCACCTGAGTAGCTGGGATTATAGGCATGAGCCACCACACCCAGCCCTAAGACAATTTTGATAACCTCTGAACAGGTCTTTCAGACTCCACTCTTTTCCCCCATCCAATCCATTCTTTATAGAGTTTATCTTACTATTATAGCGCTGGCACAAATTACCTTATCCAAAATAAGTACTATGTAAATATTTATTAAATTAAGTAATAAACAAATGAATTATGTTATATCCTTGCTCCAAAATTCCCAGTGGAGGGCCAGGCATGGTGGCACAAACCTGTAATCTCATCGACTCAGGAGGCCGAGATTGGGAGGATTGCAGTTTAAGGCCAGCTCAGGGACAAAGTTAGTGAGACCCCATCACAACAAAGAAGCCAGGCTGGTGTATATCTGTAATCTCAGCTATGCAGGAGGTATAGCCAGGAGTATCACCGTCTGAGGCCAGCCCAGGGCAAAGAGTGGGAGACCCTACTCCAAAAATAACTGAAGCAAAAAGAGATGGGGTCTTGGCTCAAGTGGCAAGAGCAAAACCCTGAATTAAAATCCCAGTACCACCCTCCCAAAAAAAAACCCCAGTGATCATGGGCTGTCTATAAAGCAAATACAAAATTCGATGACATGGCATAAAAGTTCACTCAACATATTATACCAACTTATCTTTCTATTTTAACTTTCCAAGTGCCACACTTTCACCCCAAATTCCATCCCATCACCATGTACCTTATACTTTAACTCAATGAATGCATCCCTATTTCCTCAGTATGCCACATCCTTTCCAGTTTATGGTTCTTAGGTGTATTATCATGAAATGCTGCTGACACTTTGGCACCTTCTCTTAAAGGTTCTCAATGTGGAGTGAAGATAAGGTGCTATCAAGAAGACTTTTCAAAATACAAGTGCCGAGACACCACTCTGCACCTACCATATAAAATCTGCAAGGGGTAGGGAAGCAGCCATAGATTTTACCAGAATAAAATCATTTCAAAAATCAAATGGCATTGATTTATGTACATTGGTCCATTTTGGTACTCTAATTTTTTCTAATCTATTCTTGATTACCACACTGTCAATTTTTAATCTTTTCAAAGAATGAGCTTTTGTTTTTACTGATTTTCTGTCTTCAAGTTGACAGTTTTTCCTCTTTCATCTCCATTTTGCAATTGATCTCATCAAAATTTTTTTAAAAATTGCTTGTTGTGTTGTTCAGTTATAAAATTTCCATTATTTTCTTTATATTTTTGTTTTCCTTCCTAAGACTATATCTTTCCATTTCTATTAGGCATGTTCATTCTTACTTTTGGGGGCATTGTTGTATTAGTAACTTTAAAGTTTTTGTCTCATAATTTCAACATCTGGGTTTCCTCAGAGTTAGCATTTATTAGTTTTATTTTTTCTTTGTGAGTTGAGATTATCCTGTTTTTTTCTTTTTTGTATGCCAAGTGATTTTGGATTGCATCCTGGACATTATGAATATTATGTCATGAGATTATGAGCCTTGTTTAAATTCTAAGGAGATTGCTGATTTGTTTTTCATGATTTTTTTTAGCAGGGAGTTCCCTGTTATGTTCAGGCTACGAATTCTTAAGATTTTTGTTTTGGTTTGGTTTTTGTTCTGGTGGGACTGCGGCTGGGACTGCGGCTTGAATTTAGGGCTTCATGTTTGCTAGACAGATTAGCTACCACTTGAGCCATGCATCCAGCCCTTTTGCTCTGGTTATTTTGGTGACGGGGTTTCATTTTTGGCCCCAGGCCACTTGGACAACATGATCCTCCCTATCTCAGCCTCCTGTGTAGCATGAGATGACAGGCATGCCCAGCTTTTTGTCTGTTGAGACTGGATCTGGTGAATTTTTTGCCTAAACTGGCCTCCAACCACAATCCTCCACAACTCACCCTGCCAAGAAACTAGGACTATAGGCATGAGCCACTGGTGATGAGCTAGGCTACAAATTCTAACCTGCATTCTGTGTCCTATTGTTCTAGTGTCTGTTAGTTTTCAAATTTTCTAAAGTTGTTTTTATAATCAGTTTAGCATGTAACCTGGCCGATGGTCTGCCCTGTAACTCAAGTAAATTTATTCTGTTATAGTTATATACATGCATATCCAGCAGAGAAATGAATGGGAGGAGTTTATATGCAAATTTATGTGATTGCTCTGTTCATCTCCCTCCCCTCAGTGATTAATCTTTCCTGATCTGGGTCCCAAGATCACATAAATCCTTCTTGGCACTGTTTTTGCGTTCAAAGCCAAGCAGTGGGAGGAGATAGTAGAGAGAGAGAAGAGAAGAGAGAGACAGAGACAGAGACAGAGACAGATAAAGAAAGATTATGAGGGTTTGTCCAATGATATTAAGATCATAATTCCTCTGCTCAGAAAGAATGTTTCTCCTCCTTCAGAGCTCTAGGTTTCCCCTACTATCTCTAATTTTTAGCAGTTTTTTTCTTCCTTCTCCTAAGAATAATACTAAGAATAATAAAGGATAACTTCTCTTGGAGCTCTTTGTCTCTGCATTTGTTACACACTTGTAGATTTTTGTCCATCTTTGGATCCAGGTCTGATAGTACCAGATGAAATAAACAAAAGGTAAACTCACCACTAATGCAATGGTACTTAGGGAGTATGAAGTCCTTGAATTTGTCTGCTACTGTTTATGTTTTTTATGTCCTCAGCTGATTTATGCATTCTCTTCAGGGTTTATAGTAGCATTTGTGTTTCCTGGACTGTAGTCCATCTGTCTGCTAAAATTCCCCAACTGTTCATGTATGCATTGTGCTTTTCTACTAGTTCATTTTAACATTAGATATCTGTAAATGGGCATGTCTCTTATCAGCTTCTTAGTGTGATGTTTTGGTTAGTTTACTCAGGAATCCAGCTGAGTTTGAGATTTATTGTTGATACAGATACTTTCAGGACAATATAAGCTTCCGAATTGTTGTAGAAGTAGCGTCTTATTTTCTCCAGCTTTAAGAGGAGACTGAGAGCCAAACTGTTTTTTTTTTCCAGTTTTGACCTACTCTACATCTTTCAGCTATCCCTGTATGTCCGTGCCTCTTCTCTCTCACTACTCTTGCCCCTTGCCTAGTGCTAAACTAAAAGTATCTGATCCTGTTTCTTTAATCATCAATTTTATCTTGAATTTGGTAATAAATTTCTAATCAACTTATTAAAGTTTTTAATGATTATAGACTTAGTTTTATTTTATTCTTTCTTGATTCATTTTTGTAAGTTTTCGAATTTATTGGCATAGAAAATTTGTCAACACATTTGTGGATGTTGTGGCTGGTATTCTCTAATTTATTTATTTATTTTTTTGATGAGGAGAATTGAGAGAATTTTTTTACAGATGGCTTCAGAATATTTGTATTCAACTAAGCAAATGAGTATTGGTGCTGAAAAGAGAGTTTACCAGAAATATGGACACACAAATGGCTATGTAAAAAATTAATATTTTATGAACTATTTTTCTGAGTATATATCAAAGCTGATTAACTCAGAAATCTTTCTTTGATGAAAAGTGAATTATAAATTCCATTCTACTAGGTCTTGTCTTTAATAAGTTCTGGACAAAGAGAAGAATGTGATGAATTCTTCTGTTATAATGGTATGAATGATTCTGATGTGTTCTACTAAAGATATATGCTGCTTCATTCTATCACCTTTGACTCTTAATCTTGTTGGGGTCATGATTTTCTCCTCTGATTGGACATCACTTTTTTATTGTTTTATTATTCATATGTGCATGCAAGGCTTGGGTCATTTCTCCCCCCTGCCCCCACCCCCTCCCTTACCACCCACTCCGCCCCCTCCCTCTTCCCCCCACCCCCTCAATACCCAGCATAAACTATTTTGCCCTTATCTCTAATTTTGTTGAAGAGCGAGTATAAGCAATAATAGGAAGGAACAAGTGTTTTTGCTGGTTGAGATAAGGACAGCTATACAGGGAGTTGACTCACATTAATTTCCTGTGCATGTGTGTTACCTTCTAGGTTAATTCTTTTTGATCTAACCTTTTCTCTAGTTCCTGGTCCCCTTTTCCTATTGGCCTCAGTTGCTTTTAAGGTATCTGCTTTAGTTTCTCTGCATTAAGGGCAACAAATGCTAGCTAATTTTTTAGGTGTCTTCTTTCTTGATTCATTTTTGTAAGTTTTCGAATTTATTGGCATAGAAAATTTGTCAACACATTTGTGGATGTTGTGGCTGGTATTCTCTAATTTATAAAATATTTACATTATATGTAGTTATGTACTCCTTTGTTTGCAAGTGTTTCTTATTTGTGCTTTTTTTGTCTCTTGAAAAATCTTGCCATATATTTCTCTGTTCAAAAGGTCATTGTTTGTTTGTGTTGATTTATTTCTATTTCATTTCTTCTATCCCAGAGGTTTGCTTTTGTGTTTATAATTTCTTCCATTGCACACTATTTAGTTTATTATTACCTTTTTGTTATTTTCTTTACATTGTATGATTGACTTATTAGGATTTAGGCTTTCTTCTTTTACAATATAAGGACTTAAACCTATATACTTGTATGAACATTCTGCCTTCTCGATTTCAAAAGTTTTGATATGTATGTTTATTAAAATTCAACTTTAAATATTTCATTTCCATTATAATTTCTGCTTCAAACAGGGAAATATTGAATGCCCACTAAAATTTCTAAACATACTTTAAGAGCTTTGATTGTTTACTACTAATTTGTACATTGTATTATAGTTAGAGATTATACCTTATGTGATACATATTTTTTAAGTTTGTTGATCCTTACTTTAGTGCCTAATCTATAGCCAATTTTGTAAACATTCCTTGTGTTATTGATGAGAAAGTTTAGATATACTCTAAATATATCTGACATCAAATTTTTTATTTGTGATAGTCATCTCCCTTATAAATCTTACTGTTCTTTTGAATGCTTGAGTTGTCAATCTTTAAGGAATGTGTGTTAATGTTTCTTATTATGTAATTTTCCCATTATACTTGGTTGAAATTTGTCTGGTGTATTTATTTGTACCTTTTTGCATTGAAACTCTCTGTATCTTATAGATAAGGTATGAGTCTTGTAAATATCAAATTATTGGATTAAAAACCCCATTTACAGAACCTCTCACACTTATGAGCTTAAACTATTTGCCTGTTTTTGATTATTGGTATATTTGGAATTATTTCTACTATAGAGTTTTGTGCTTCCTGTATCCCCATTTTTATATACTACTTTTTTTATTCTATACTTTCTTTTGGATTGACAGTATTTGTTTTATTTCCATTGTATTTAGCAAACCCTAAAGTTACTCTCAAGTAGTATGAGTGGAAGTATTGAACAGTGGTTAAGATTGTAGTCTCTGGAGCCAAATTATCTAAGTTTGAAACCCTGTGATGTTTACAAGATTCATTTTACCACTCTAATCCTCAGTTTCCTTGTTAGTACAATAGGGGTAATAATGGTTCATGTTGCAGAAGATTGCCATGAGGAAAAGAAAATGATGTTATATACACAAAATATATGACATATCAGGGCTAAATAAATGTTAATTAGGATGTTTACCTTATTCATCATCTCATCAAATAGACACCAGAGAAGGAATATGAATAACTTCGCCTCCCAAACAGATTTTGAAACATTGTTAGGGGAGTAAAGTGCTGTACTCAAGTAGTGCTTAAGAATGAACACAAGTCATAGCTAATATTTTTGGCTTACTTGATATGTGTTAGGCACTTTATGTGCATTAATATATTTAACCAAAATATAAGTCCTATGATTTATTTTTAACCTCAATTTCAGATGAGAAACTGAGCAGCATAGTGATTAAGAACCCACTTGATGGAAAAAAATGACTTCATGAACTCTTGAAAAAAAAACTTGCCTGATGTGGAAAGTCTTGAGTTTGAATCTAGACAAAATGACTCCAGAGTCTGTTAACTGAATTGTTGCATTTTACTGCTTCCAAATGTATGATGAATTTACTGCAGTTGTTTTTATAGACTCTCAAAGCCACATATCACAGTAGTGATTGTGGTAGAAATTTCACTGACATTTTACAATGACATTGAGAATTTTAATGTATCTAGAAACGTCTATAGTTGTGAGGATAAAACATACTTCATTGTTAAAATTTGATTTTTATTCTGGAAAGATCCTGTAATAGGAGGTGTACTTTGCTAACAGATACTTAGTGTGCTCCACCGTGCTGTTAATGATCTGCACAGCATTATGCAGCATGTGTCTAGAACTTACAGCACTGAAACCTTGCAGCCACTGATGACCATCACCCAGATCTACCTCCTCCTTGCTCCTAGCAACTGCCATTCTACTCTCTGCTTCTATGAGCTGGAGTATTTTCCATACCTCATATGATAAAATCATGAACTATTCGTCTTTTTGTGACTGGCGTATTTCACTTAGCATGGTGTCGTCCAAATTCATCCATGTTATTGCATATTAAAGGATTTCCCTTTATGAAAGCATATTTTATTTTCTTTATGTCATATTTTCTTTATTCCTTCATCTGTCAGTGGACATTTAGATTGTTTTGTATATTGCTATGGTGAATAGTGATGCAATGAACATGAGAGTGTTAGCTTTTGAGAAACTGAGTGGGATTGTTGGAACTTATTTTGTACCTATTCTTAATTTTCGTAGTATTATTGTTTTAATTGACACATAAAATTATATATATTTATGGTGGACATTATGTTCTGACTCACATGCATACACACACTCACACAAACACATCTTTGAGAACCTTATTTTAACTTTGTTGGATATATGTCCATGAGTGGGGTTGCTAGGTAGTATGGTAGTTCGATTTTTAACTTTTTAAAATTATTGTCGTGCTGGGTGGGAGTACATTGTGGCATTTACAAAGGTTCTTACAATGTATCAAACATATCATACTTGAATTCACCCCTCTACTTCTCCTTCATCCCCCTCCCCTAATTCCTGGAACAGTTTCAACAGGTATCATTTTTTGCATACATGTGTATACATTGTTTCTAACTTTTTAGAGAGTCACAATACTGTTCTTAATACTGGCTGTACTAATTGACATTTCTACCAACAGTATACAATTTCCTTCTGTCCACATCCTCACCCATAGTTTTCCCTTGTCTTTAATAAAAGTCATGCTAATGTGCAAGGCATATTTAATTGTGATTTTGAGTTATATTTACTGACAATTATTAATGATATTTTATATACCTATTGGTCATTTGAATGTCTACTCAGGAATTCTTTTGCTCTTTATACGAATTCCTCATTAATTTGTATATTATCCCTTATCAAGTTATCAAATCACTTATATTGCTTGAGAATATTTTCTCCCATTCTCTAGATTATCTATTAACTCTCGGATTGCTTTATTTGCTGCTCAGAACCTTTCTAATTTGCTGTAGTCTCATTTATTTGATTTTGATTTTGTTGTCTATGCTTTTGATGTTGTATCCAAAAAGCCATTGCAAAGATCAATATTTTCTCCTGAAAAGAGATTTTCTTCTATTTTTCCTAGAAGTATTATGATTTCAGGCTTACATTCAACTCAATCTATTTTGGTGTTAGTTTTTGTCTATAGTGTAAGATGAGGGTTCAATTTCATTCGTATCCATGTGGATAACCAGTTTTTCTTATACCATTTATTGAATTCTATACATTCTCCCTATTGTATATTCTTGATGCCCCTGTTGAAGATTAATTGACTGTACATGGATGACTATATTTCTTGTTTTTTTATCCCGTTCTGTTGGTCTATGTGTCTGTTTTTGTGCCATTACCATACTGTATTTTTAGAGGGAGGAAGGTACTGGGGTTTGAACTTGGGGACTCAGGCTTGCTAGGCAGGAACTCTAACACTTAACCCATACACCCAGTCTGTTTTTATTTTAATTATTTTCAAGGTAGGGTCATGTACTCTTGCCTGGAATGGCCTGGGACCATGAGTATCCTACTCATGCCTTCCATATAGCGGGGACCATAGACATGTGTTACCATGGCCAGAATTTTTTGTTGAGATGGGGTCTTTCTAACTTTTTGCCCAGTCTGGCCTCAAACTGTGATACTCTCAGTCTCTATTTTCTGAGTGGCTGGGATTACAGCCTTGTACTACCATGCCTGTCATGTTTTGGTTTCTACCACTCTGTAACATATTTTAATTTCAGGAAGTATGATGACGCTAGCTGTCTTCTTCAATCTCAAGATTGCTTTAACTATTCGGGGTGTTTTGTGGTTTTAGGGGAATTTTAGGATTGCTTTTTTATATTACTGTGAAAAATGTCATGAGAAGTTTGATAAGAATTGCATTGAACCTATAGATCACACTAGGTAGAATGGATATTTTAATGGTATTAAGTTTTCCAATCCATGAACATATCTTTCTGTTTAACCTTTGTTTTCTTCCTCAATCTTATAATTTTGTATAGTTCTTTTACCTCTTTGGGTAAGTTTATTCTTAAGGATTTTATTCTTTTGCTGATATTGTAAATGGGATTATTGTAATTTTCTTTTAAGATAGGTCATTTTTAACATAATATCTTTGCCAATTTTATATTCTGTAACTTACTGAATAATTAGTTCTAACAGTTGTTTTATTAATCATTTAAGATTTTATAAGTAAATGATCATGTCATCTGGAAACATAATTTTGCTCCTTCCTGACAAATTTAGTTACTTTTTATTGATTTTTCTTGACTACTTCTCTGGCTAGGACTTATAGTCTTATCTTGAAAAGGAATGGCAGGTATTGGAATCCTTGCCTTATACTGGATCTTAGAGGAAAAACTTTCTGTTTTCCCCTTTCATCGTGATGTTAGCTGATATAGCTTCTATTTCATTAAAGTAAGTTCCTTCTAAGAATATTTTGAGAGGCTTTTGTGTATCATTAAACATTGTTGAATTTTGTCAAATCTTCTTCACCTATTGGATAATTATGCAGCTTTTTTATTTCACTCCATGAATGTGGTGTATCACATTAATTTATTTGCCTACATTAAGCCATCCTTGTATCTCAAAAATAAATCCCTCTTATCTTGCTGTACAACTCTTTTAATCTGCTGCTTGACTCACCTTTCAAGCAATTTTTTGGTCATTTTTTCATCTGTATTAATCAGGGATATTGGTCTAGTTTTCTTTTTGTGGTATCTTTTGCTGGCTTTGGTATTGGTGTTACAATAGCCTCATAAATGAAGTTGAAAGTGCTTCCTTTTCTATTTTTTGTAGGATTTTCAAAATACTAAGCATAAATTTTTCTTTTAATATTTGGTACATTGTACCTGTGAAACCATCTGGGTCCCTGGACTTTTCTTTGCTGGGAGTCTATTGATTATTGATTGAATTTCATTATTTGTTATTCTTCTATTAAGGCTTTTGATTTATTCTTGATTCAACTTTGGTGTGTTACATGCTTCTAGGTTTTTAATCATTTCTCCTAGATTATCTAATTTATTGGCCTATAATTTTTCATGAGTTCCTTATGTTCCATTGTATTTCTAAAACATCTCTTGTAATGTCATTGCCACCTTCACTTCTGATTTATTTGCATCTTTTCCCTTTTTTCATAGTTTGTCTAAGTGTTTGTTGATTTTCTTTATCTTTTTAAAGAGACAAACTCTGGATTTATTTATATTTTCTAATATTCTCTAATCTCTATTTCATGTGTTACTGCTCTAATTTTTACCATTTCTTTCTTTCTCCTGACTTTGAAATTGATTTATTTTCCTTTTACTAGTTCCTTGAGGCAAAAGTTAGGTTACTTAATATCCTTCCTATTTTTTAAAAAAATGTAGGCTTTTATCACTATAAGCAGTTTTAGTTACAACAGTTGTCAATTGGTCTATGTGTCAGTTTCAATCCCCATTGCTGTGTCAAAAAGGAAAGATGAAGGAAGGAAAGTAGAAAGGAAGGAAGGAAGGAAGGAAGGGAAGAAGGAAGGGAGGGAGGGAGAGAGGAATAAAGAAAGTCTCTAATTATTTCTGTATATGTGGTAATGGTCTTATTTCCATCTCTGATTTTGAGTCTTCTCTCTCCTTTTCTTAGTCTAGTTAAGGACTTGTCTTATTTCTTTATCTTCACAAAGAACCAAGTTTTGCTTCCTTGATCTTATGCATTATTTTTAGCCTCCTACTAATTTGTGGTTTGGTTTGTTCTTGCTTTTCTAGATGCAGTGATAGGTTATATATCTGAGATCTTTGTACTTTTTTTATGTAGACATTGATTTCTATAATCTTCACTGTTAGTATTGCTCTTGCCATACTTATAGCAAAACTCATAGGTTTTGGTTATGTCGTGTCTCCACTTTAATTGTTTTAAGAAAATTTTACATTTCTTTCTTGATTTCTTCATTGATCCATGAGTAGTTTAAAAGTAAGTTGTTTAGTTCCCATGTATTTATAGAGTTCCTGAAGTTTTTTCTTGTTACTGATTTCTAGTTTTATTACATTAGGTCAGAAATGACACTCAGTATGATCTAAGTTATTTTAATTTATCATACTTATCTTGTGACCTAGCATATGATCTCTCCTGGAGATTGTTCCAAGTACTGATGAGAAAAGTGTGTTTAGGCAGCTATTAGATGGGCTGTTCTATAGATGCCTGTTAAGTCCATTTGGTCTAGTGTGTAATTTAGCTCTACTCTTTCTTGATTTTGTATCCGGATGATTTATTTCTGAAACTGGTCTCTTAATGTCCCTAACTATTATTTCATTGGACTCTGCCTCTCTCTTTAGGTCTAGTAATACTCACTTTATATATTTGGGTGCTCCAATATTGAATGCATATACATTAAGAATTGATATGTATTCTTACTGGATAGAGCCTTTTATAAGCATATAAAAATCATATATGTGTCTTTTTAAATTGATTTTATTTAAAATCTCTTTTATTGAGTAGTATTATGGATACTCTGGCTTTCTTTTGGCTTCCATTTTCATGATATATTTTTCTCTTTCATTTTATGTGTCCTTAGAGGTGAAGTGAGTTTCTTGTAAGCCACATATTGTTTGATATTGTTTTTTCTCCATTCAGTCACTCTGTCTTTTAATTGAAGAATTTAATTCATTTACATTCAAGTTAATTATTTTTATTTATTTATTTATTTATTTATTTATTCGTATGTACATACAATATTTGGGACATTTCTCCCCCCTTACCCCCACCCCCTCCCTTATTCACCCCACCCCTTCTTTCTCCCCCTTACCCCCTCGCTTCCAGGCAGAAACTATTTTGCCCTTATCTCTAATTTTGTTGAAGAGAGAGTATAAGCAATAATAGGAAGGACCAAAGGTTTTTGCTAGTTGAGATAAGGATATGATCACAGATAAAGTGAGAGTACACAAGGGAGGTATGAGGATAGGTAAGACACCCAAATAACTAGATAGCATTTGTTGCCCTCAACACAGAGAAACTAATGGAGATACTTTAAGGCAACAAAGGCCAATTGGAGAAGGGGACCAGGAACTAGAGGAAATGTTAGTTTGAGAAGAATTAATTTAGAAGGTAACACACATGTACAGGAAAGCAATGCGAGTCAACTCCCTGTATAGCTATCCTTATCTCAAGTTAATTATTGATATATAAATCCTTATCCTTTCTTTAGCTATCTCCTATAGTCTTCCTTAGTGGTTTTGACTTATTACTTATTACTTTTTATTTGTTTATTCTAGATTTTTGCTTTATAGTTATCATGAGGCTTACAAAAATCATCTTTTGATTATAATAAGCTATTTTGAAATAATATAAACTTAACATAGTCATAAAGATATGAACAGGAACAAACAAAGAATAAGAGAAAACATACTCATAAGAAAATTCTACAGTTACATTACATTCCTCCCACATTTTGAATTTTTGATATCCCATTTTACATCCTCCTATATTTCCTATGACCTAACACATCAATGTAGTTATCATTATTTTTAAGTTTTTGTCTTCATGCTAATGATATGAATGTTTCACACACCTTACTCAAAATACTAGACCACTCTGAATTTTCATAATTACTCCTACCAGTAACTATTATACATTCTTATATTTTCTTCTTAGTCATTATCTTCTGTTTTTTTCACTTTGAAGAACTTTCTCTAGCATTTCTTGTAAAACAAGTTTGATAGAGATATAGTCTCTCAGTTTTTTTTTCAATCTTGGAAAGTCTTTGCCTCTCCTTCATTTCTAAAGGATAGTTTATTCAGGTACAGTATGCTTAGTTGGTGGGTTTTCTATTCTTTTAATACTGAGAAAATCTTAGGCCATCCTCTCTTTCTGCTGAGAACTTTGTTGTCATTGGTACATTCTTGAGAATCTCCTCTGTATTTTTCACCTCTGTGATTAAGGTATTTTAGAGTATGCTGTGTGAATTACATTTAATTGTTACCCTTTGATCTTCCCATACCTAGATATTTGTATCTTTCTTAATGTTTTGGAAATTTTGTGTTATTATTTCTATGAATAAGCTGTCTACTCCTTTGGCATTGTATATTGCCATATTCTATGTGCTCTTTCAATACTTTTTAAAGTTCCCATAAGCTTTCTTCATTCTTTTTTCTTCTTCCTCTGTGTATTTTTAAATAACCTGTGTGTAAATTCACTAATTCTTTCTTCTGTTTGTTCTTTCCTGTTTTTGAAGCCTTCTATCATATTGTTAATATTGCTAAGTATGTTTTTAAGCTCAATTATTTCTTTTTAAAACTGCTTCCATCTTTCTGTTTATTTTTTTGTTACAGTACTGAAACATTTTTCGGTATTTTCTTCAAGATCATTGAGTTTCCTTAGAACAGGTGTTCAAGTTCTTTTTCTGAAAGTTCTTCCATACTGCTTACTACCCTTTCAGTTACTTACACCTTGTATTTTGCATACAATGTGAAGTCATAGCTTCATGAAAACTCTTGATGCTTGTTGGCATGTAATGCCATCTGGGCGTTGAAGGATCATTTATTCCATTCTTTTAAATTTGGCTTTGTTTGTGCCCATGTTTCTAGAAATTCTAAGTGAATGCTTCTCTTCTCTGAGCTGGAGTCATTTTCACTATTTCAGCGTTAGATGATGCCCAGGTCCAGATTTTCCAGAAATCTGCTTTTGGTGTGTTGCCAATATTTTAATACTAGAAAACAATCCAAATGCAGGTTGGTCCCAAATACTATGTTGTTTTATTTTTTCAGAAAGAAACGAGAAAGTTTTTTAGAGAGAATAGTCTGTCCACACAAGCGTCTCCCTTAGGCCATGGAAGGTCCTGATGCCTCATCCTTGGTTATTGTCTTGTTGTCAAACAGTGCAAGTTTCTGCCCCTCTCTAGGCAGATTCATTAGAAATGCACTAGCCCCAGCCTTCTATGTCACACTGGTGGCCACCAAAGCTGCCAAGCTGGGTCACATCTTAAACCTACAGTTCACTAAGACCAGTACAATGCAAAGTTAAGAACAAGGTCCACACTTATATAGACTGCCTATTGCTGAGGGGGGCTTGTGCTCCAACACTGCTATAACCAGCCACAAGTCATGCTAGCTTGAATAGAAGTTCAATAGTTTGAAGCAGTCTTCTCCTGATAATGGAGCCATTCCAGACGGTCGAACCCTAGCTCTTTTGTTGTTTGGTTTGGGAATACCTGTTCATCTTTATCTGCCTTTGTGAGAGATTACTGGAGGATCTTAATTATTGAATTGTTTTGCCTCTCCCCATAAACACCATTTTAAAGTTACTATTTTTAATATTTTAAACTTTAAACTTTTGTACTAAAATTAAATGCAGTTTATCCACTACTATCAAAGCAATATAATATCTGTATTTGCCAATATATTTACTTTGACCAATGGGTTTTATATTTTCTTGTGCTATGTGGTACTGTTAGTGTGTTTTCAGTTCAAATTGAAGAACTTTTTTTAGCATTTATTGCAAATCAGTGCTCAAGGTCATAAATTTTCTCAGTTTCCATTTTCAGGGTAAGAACTTATCTCTCTATTTATTTTTTTAAATTATTATTTTTAATGGTGCATTTTTAATAATGGATATCAGATCATATTTAAATAGAAGTAATGTTATCCTGGTCTGCATAACAGTGTAGTGACTATAGTTCACAATGATGTATTATAATTTTTTAATAACACAGAAGAGAGGAGCTTAAAGGTTCATATACAAAGTAACAAAAAGGATACAGAAACATTAATTATGCTGATTTGATTAGTATACATTGTACATAAATATTGTGATATCTCTTTCATTTCTAAAGTAGATCCTTACCTGATACAATATTCTTGGTTGGTAGTTTTTCTTTGAGTATTTTGAATATATCATCCCACTCACATCTTCTCTGCAATGTCTGTACTGGCAATCCTCTGGCAGTCTTGTAAAAGTTCTGTTGCATGTGTGAAGTCACTTTTGTCTTCCTGTTTTGACATTCTCTTTGTCTTTTTCTTTTGACAATTTGATTGTGTATGCTTCAGTGAAAATTGTTAAGTTCACCTTACTTTGGGTTCTTTAGGTTTCCTGGATCAGGATCACATTAATTTTCCTAGATTTTGGAGGTTTTTAGACATCATTCCTTAATAAAGTTTCTTATCCTTTGTCTCTCCCTTCTACTTCTGGAGCATCCATACTACCAAATTAGTTGGCTGAATAATGTCTCATAAGTCTTTACATTTTCTTAACCCTTGCAATTTTTTTTCTCTTTGCTCCTCTGACTGATTTCAAATGACCTATCTTCAAGGATTTTTCCTTATGCTTTCTCTAGTGTTATGATGAAATCTTCTATTGAATTTCTGTTTCAGTTATTGTATTCTTTGGCTCCAAGATTTCTATTTGGATCTTTAAAATGCATTCTGTTTATTGAAATTCTCATTTTGAGTGCATATTATTCTTTTGAATTCATTGAACATTTTAGGAGCATAATTTTAAATTCCATCAGGTAATCCATCTACCTCTTTTTCATTAAGGTTAAGTTTTGGATTTTGAACTTACTCGTTTGTTTTGGCTGTGTTTCCATGTTTCCTCATTTTCCTTGACTCTTTGTGTTTATATCTGCACATCAGATAAAAGTACCACATCTTTCAATGTTCGTGGGTTGGTCTTGCCCTGGACAAGACTTTCACTAGTCAACCCAGTCAAAGCTTCTGTGGACCTCTGAAACCTTTGTGCTGGACAAAATGACCATGTTAATTTGTAGTGGTCCCAAGGCATCTAGAATATATCACATCCTGTGAGCATGCTGGAACAAGTGAAACAGAAGTGAAACACTTGAGCAACACCTGGGAAAAATCTCTTGGGTACCCCCTTGTAAAGTTGGAACAGGTGCTATATAGTCCAATTCTTTATTCCCCAAGGAATATCTGGGAGCTTGGATTTTTCATAAGATCTATTTGTTGACCCAATAGGATAGGTTGTGGTAAATCAAGTCACCACCTTTGGGTCCCATCATGACTCTAGGCATGTGAAAACAAAAAAAAAAATCCCTCAGCCAGCAATTGAAAGGTTGGGATGTTTTATGTGCACCCCAACTCTTCCCCTCTTCAGGGAGAAATTGGAAGTTGAAATTTCATGTTGTTTATATGGTTCTGTGTCAGGTTTTTGGATTATGGTAAAATAATGTCTCCTATTTTCCTACAAGTTTCAAAGTAGCTGGTTTCACACTCATGTGGAGGTTCAAAATCTTCTCAATAATTCTCTAGATTGTTCAGAAGAAATGTTTCCATGTTTTATTGTTGAATCATTGTGTATATAGGGGGAAAGAGACTTGTGGCTTCCTGTTCTGCCATTTTGCTCATGTCACTTCATATTGCTAACTTCTTAAAGATTGTTTTTGGGGGAGAATGGCCCAAATGTTAGAGTGCTTGCTTAGTAAGGATGTGGCCCTAAGTTCAAATCTCAGTACAGCCAAAAAATCATAAAAATCCATTTAAACTTTGTTTTTAATCTTTTCAGTATGAAGCATGCCAATAGACCTTCCACTTTTCTAAATAGTGCTTCAAATGTACATACACACACACACACACACACACACACACACACACACACAATGATTCATTGAAGTAAGAGCTTGACAACATGTGATTTCACAATGAAGCACCTGTAAGTCTGTTCTATCCACCCAGGTGCTTGACATTTTCTTTGATTTCTAAGCATGTCTTCACTTAATATAATTCCTCATTGGACTCTCTTCAGTATCACAAAATTCAGTCCCTTTTTTACACTGTAACCAAGACTTTTTCCCCAAAAGAAAAACCTAATGATATCTCTCCTGCTTTTGATAGTTCCGTATTACCTATATGATAAATTTCAAATTCCTTTGCTTTGTACACAAGGACCTTCATAATCAGATGATATTTATGATCTCATTTCTATGCACTAATCTCTTTGTAACTTTTCCTAATTATAATTTCTTAGGCTTGTTTGCATCTCTCTGCATTTGTATATTATACTTTTTCTGCCTAGTGAAATACTAACATTGCAAAATCAATTACCTGTTTCATGAAGTCTTTCTCAACCCAAGTTAGAATAGATTACTTTATCTGTTGAGTATCTATAATACTTTTATTGTAACTCTTTTATAGACTTTCTTTATTTATAACTCATTTTTCTAGATCCTATCAACCTATATATATAACACTACCTCCTCATACATGAACTCCAAACTTACAAACTATGTCTGCCCCCCCACATTCCATAAATATTTCTGAGAATTCTCAGGGTGTGCTTCAAATGTTCCCAATCAAATCTCCTAGCAGGTCTTATTGCAGCTGTCTCACCCCTTCATTTGCTGTGTCTGTTGTTGCTCTCTCCAGATCCATAATCTCCTCTTAGTATACATCACAGCTCTGCTTACACCTAGGTCACCAAATGAATTGTTGCTCTGTTGACCACCATTCTCAAAGCATTGGAAACCTTGTGATTCCAGGTGAATAGTGGTTTTTAGAGAAAAAGATTTCAACTTTGTGAAAAGCCTTCTCTTTCATTTTGGGATGGTCAGGGAAGGGACCACCATTTCAAATTTAAACTTTCTTATTTTGAAATAATTATCCATTCATAGGAGTTACATAAAAACGTACAAGGTGGTTCATGTACCTTTCATCTAGTTTTCTTGAATGGTTATTTTATACAACCATAGAAAAATATCAAAATCAAGATATTGTCATTGGGTCATGGTATGTGTAGACTGCTACTTAATTTTATCATGAGCACATTTAGATAATCATTGAAATCAAGATATAACATTATTCTATAACCCCAAAAGCTCCATATTGCTTTCTCTTTATAATAATACTTACCTCTATCTATCACACTGCCCCTAAACCCTGAAAACTGCTTTTTGGACTTCCATATCTGAATGTTTCATTTTCAAAATGTTATATAAATAAAATTATACATTTAGTGAACTTATAAAAATTATTCATGTATTCACATGTGCATACATTGTTTGAGTCATTTCTCCCCCCATTTAGTGAACTTTTAACATTATTTTTCCCACTTAAATACTGCACTTGTAATCAATTCAAATTGACATAATTCTTTGTAAAATTTATATACATTTGTCACTGAATAATATTCATGGTATATTTATACAGTACAGTTTGTTTAGCTATCACTTGTAGGACCATTTATTTTGGGGGGATGGATTGTGTCTTCCCCAAAAGACAAGTAGAAGTTCTAAAATCCAGTACCTTAAAATGTAACTTTATTTGAAAATAGCTGTTTGTCAAGGTAACCAAGTTAAAATGAAGTCATTGGCATGGGCTCTAATCCAATATAACCGGTGTCAATATTTAAAAAAGTGAGAAATTTGGGCGCAGAGGCAGAAATCACAGACAGAAGACTATGTGAAAAGATCATGTGAAGGTAGAAGATTGGAGTGATGCATTTATAAGCCAAAGAACACAAAAAATGCCAACAAAATCTTCAGAAGTTAAGAGAGAAGCATTGAACAGATTCTCCCTCATTGCCCAATAACAGGAACCAATCCTGCTAACACCTTTTTACTTACATTTTGGACTTATAGTTTCCAAGTCTATGTGACCATAAATTTCCATTATTTTAAGGTACACAGTTTATAGTAAATTGTTATGGAAGCCCTTGGAAGCTAATACAGTTACTTCTAGACTGGAACTTTTTTTGATTTTTTTTTATTGTTGTGCTAGGTGAGGGTACATTGTGGCATTTAAAAAAGTTCTTACAATGTATCAAATACATTATACTTGAATTCACTTCTGTCCTTTATCCCCCCTCCCCCACTCCATTCCTAGAATAGTTTCAATAATTATCATTTTTACATTTGAATTCATGTGTGCACTGTATTTGCACTATATTCACCCTCCTATACCCTTTCCCTGTCACCTCTCCCTTTCCACTGGTACCAACCCGCCTGCAGGACCTATTCTGCCCTCTTTTTCTCTAATTTGGTAGAAAAAAGTGACATTTTTGCTTGTTTAAAATAGGTACACAGGGAGTTTCCTTGTGACATATCCATGTATATGTGTTATGAGTATTCATGTGCAGGATTTTGTGTGGACGTGTTTTCATTTCTTTGGAGTAAACATCCAAGCCTTTAGGTAGGGACATTTATTCCAAAATGCTAGATCAGTTTGAACTGGTGTAAAAATATTGAACATATTGTCACTTCTCAAACACTTTTCCTGTCTCCTTTTCCCCAAAGAGTGGAGGAACTCCTCTTGCCCTGGTCAAACATAACAATCCCGTCTTAGGGTATGCATCTCAGCTGCCCAAGGAATGTAAGAAGTAGCATTATTATGCCAAATGTTTTGGGTCATCACATTGGACAATATAAAGTATGTCAAATGGGGTGGGTGATTTTGTTATGCTTTACAAAGTTCAAGCATCCTAAACCCCAAGGTACTGGTAATGAGGAAGCATGGAGAAGGAAGGCCCACCTGTACTTCATGGATCAGTTTATTGCATAAGTTCTGCAGGATGCAAGGCCATCCTTCATTTCAGGAACAAACATGGATGCCTGTTTCTATTTGAAGTAAGAACCTTCTCCATACAGCAAATTCCACCCCCCTCACACATACCTTATCAGGTATGTGAAATGAAGTCATCTTAATCCTCAGGCTGAGCCAAAGCAGGGGTTGCCATGGAGATGAACTGTGCTGGCTAGAACACTCTGGACAAGAACAGCATTATAGGAGAAGGCTGGGGTCTATTATTCTCACACAGACAGAGTGTATGCACCACACTTGATTTTAAGAATTCTTGAGAGGTTTGGTAAAGCTATCTGAATGCCCAGGTGGTTGGAGGGGTTAGAGGGCCTCAGGCAAATCTCTGAACATTTAGAAGCCCTAACTGGGCCTCTTGAAATAGTCTTGCCTCTGTTCTACCAGGCAACATTCAACTAAATCTGTTTACATAGATTAAAAGTACCACATTTACTCCTACTTCCAAGTTAGACATTTTGAATATTGTTCAAAATGGAATACCCCTTCTGAAAAAGGCTCTAGACAATAGAATTTCTCACATTAGCCTTACATTTCATTACTGACTTATATGGATCTATTTTTCTGTTTTAGTCACTAGCCTCCATATCAACTGGGTTTTTGGAGCTCTGGTAAGTTTGAAGCATTGAATAATACTCTGTGTCTCAGTCAAATGGTTCAAGAGATATCAACTTATTGATTTTTAGGTATGGATAACAGTTTACATAGTATTGAGTTCAATGGTGTCCTCAACTGACTAACAATCTTATAAGAAATTTAGCTAGTAGAGTTGTAATAAGAATCAATACAGCTGATGTCTAGGCATGTGTATTTTTGTCATGGTCCTCCATTGATTCTGATGTGCCACAAAATTTGAGAACCATTGATTTAATCCATTCATTTCTTTTTCCATTTTATATGGAGAAGAAATGAGACCCAGAATGGGAAAGTGAGTTCCTCAAGTATACAAGCATAAACAAAGGAATTTTTAAAAGGAGAAATGTGGGCATCATTTCTAAAATCTAATATTTCTAATACCTAAAAGTTCTCTCAGTTTAAAAATTACTTCATAGTATGCATAAGTCAGATTTGACTTACAATTGTCAGTTTAATTAGACATTGTAAGTTTTAAGCCTCAAGTAAATCAGACCTGGTCACAAAGAATAGGTTTGGATAATACTTGTGCTTTAATGAAAGTGGAAATGAAGACCCAGGGTTTGAGTCTTAAAGTTGAAGCTTTAAACAATTCCAGCATTGAAGAGAGATAGGAAGCTTAGAGTGAAGAGACCAACAGCCTTTGAGCTTCCCTCCAGGTAAGCCCTGAAGCCACAGGGCAGTTAATGGCTCTGGGGGTTAATTGAGCTAAAAATAAAACATAAATTATGCTTGAGGTGCTTTCTCCCTTTCTATTTACACAGAACTTGATTAAGAGATATGTTTCATGAAGGATGAGGTTAGATCTGTGTGGGATTAGATAAAAATGAACAAGAATTTTGTATTTCCCCTGTAGCTCTCCGGATGCCTCTGCAGAAGACTTCTCCCAGGGCTTGGGCCTTGAGCTCAGGTTCTTTTGAAATTTTGAGTGGGCTCAGATATTTTTGAGATGGACCCTTTCATCCGTGTCAGAAGAACATCTTGGTTCCTTGATTCCTTTCCAAGTTAAGGGCAAATTCTTGGGTCTATTTTAATTTTCTCATACTGAAACTTCAATCAGTGGTTTAGGAGAGATAGTTTTTGGTCAATAAGTAGCCAGAAACACACATGTGTGCACACACACACATATACATGTTCTATAGTTAAGATAAAATTCATGGTAGTGTTGTGCCCCAAACTCTAATGATTTATCTGGGAGTAAGGCTTGCTAACAGTGGTGGCATCAGTGAAGGAGCTTCTGGGAATTCGCAGACTAGGAGAGAGAAAGGGGAAAAGAAAGAGCAGACACAGAGAGCTGAAACAGAAAGTAAGTAAGGCAATGAGCAAGGATGATTCCTGGAACTTCAAGAGTGATTCAGATGCAGACAAAGAGGCTTCCCACATTTTTCAAATTGACATTTATTTTAAAAGCTGTCAAGGTAAAATGTAACCTTAAAAAAGGAGAAAATGTTCTAATTTGATGTCTTATTACAGTTTTCACCAACTGTGCCCATTTCTCTAAGTCTATGTCTCATTTTGTTGGGCAACTGTACTGAATCTGGAGAGTGTTTATAATGGACTCAGGCAGTTAGAATCCTAGTGTCTTGATTGTCTGTATTTCTAAGGAAGAGCCAAGGAGGTAGTGCTGACCCACTGTCTCCTAACACCTCAGATGAAAGAAGGGTGAAGATTACTGACAGGGTGCCTTGGTAGTAAAAAGCAAAAACAAAAACAAAAAAGAAAAAAAGACCTTCTCACACATCCAGGTATTTAATATAAACCGTTGCTTACCACTGTTTCTAAAGTAGACAAGACTGTGTGGATTCCAAATTTTGTGGGAAAGGACACTGACTGAGAAGTCTAGGTGCCAAGATCAAACTTTCACTCTGCATTGTAGGATGTGTGACTTTCAACATTTTGCATGCCTGTTCTATCGTCTAGACTTTCCTCACAAAGAAATTGAATACTACAGGATCATGGGAGGTAAACAGCCTATCTTCCAAGCCTTATACCAATCCCAAATAATTGAATTTTTCCATGTTAAATTTTCCGGCCCCACCTAAACCTGTTTAGTGATTCCCTAAACATACCTTGAACATCATCTTCTATACCTCACATTATTTTTCCTGTTTGGAATCCCTACTTCCTTCATCCTATCACATTCATATCCTCCTTAAGGCAAAATGAAAGGATCCCTACTTAAAAGACTTTCTTTGTGTCCCTGTAGGGCTTCTTTCCCTCTCTCTACACTCACTGTTCATATATTCTTTAAGTTTTTTATCAGTTTATTTATGTCTGGATTCCTCAACCAGGCTGTAAGTTTCTTGAGTGTAGTGACCATACAAGTCAAGTATGGCAATTATTTTGTATCAATAATTTTTAAGCTGTGTAAAGATACTTTGATGCAGACAGATCCAAGCTACTTCAATTATTAGCTGCAAAACTTTGGGTATATTATACAATCACTTAGTTTTCTTGCTTATAAAATGGAGATAACCATATGTACCATTCTCAACAAATTGTTATAAGGATGAAATGAATGGCATTAATGAGTATAGGCAATTTGTAATTCTTCATGCATTGTATAAATGCAAGCAATTATTAAGAGTTATTGTAAGTATATTATTACCCAAATATGAATGTTCCTCAGAATAACTCACACACTGTAGGCCACAGGAAATGTTTCTTTGAGACTATAATAATAACAACAATGATTAATAGCACTATTTACTACTTCCCTAGGCCAAAGAAGGCATCAGCCATGGTATAAGCCCCCAAAACTGTCTACTGGCTTCATTGTAGAAATCAATTTGCTGATTTATCCTACGTTTTCAGAGTATCAGAAGGGAAGGATCCTCTAGAGAATATCCAGTTGAGCTTCTTCATGTCACTGATATGGACAATGATATACAGAAAGAGGAAGGGTTTCCCAAGGCTATATAGAAAGTCAGACAGAGATAGAAGTGATATGGATTCTGATATAGACATAGACACAAGTGAAGGTCTTTCTTGGCAGGCTCATAGGTTTTGAAATTTTTATTTAAATATTCAGCAGATGTTCAAGGTCACACAGCCAGAAAGTAAAGGAGCCAGAACTTGATCCCGGATCTATCTCCTTCTCAAGACCCAGTGTTGCTTTTCTCATCAAATCTTGTTCTCTCCTAATATTTCCACTATTTTCCTATTCATCACCCAAAAGTTAGATGTAAATATTGCCCCCCCCCGGTCTCCTAGCATTAAGTGATGGTACAAGAATTGCTGAGGTAAGGTTAGCATAAATTAAAGACCACTCCATACCCAGACTACATAGTTTAGACACAGATCAGGGAAAAAGAAAAATTGACTAATCTTACGTTTAGCATCCTATTTTTTCTACATGTATCATTTATGGGGAAATTTTCTAACTATTCTGTGTGCAACTGAGAAAATTCTTAATGTTACTAATGCTCAATTTTTTATCTGTAGAATGAGGTTATTAACAGCATCTATTTCATGAAGTGGATGTCAGGATCAAAATAAAATAATGTATGAAAATATTTAGAATGGTAGCTAGCATATAATAAACACTCAGTAAATATTAGCTACTTTTGTGATTACTATACAAGCTAAAAAGGCATAAGAATTATAAGAGATGTACAAATAAATTGCAATAGGCAGAGATTGGCAGGCTATTTTAAAATAAGACAATCCCAAGTATATACTGACTATAAAAACATTCTTTAAATAAAAACACAGGTGTGTTGAAATAAAAATATTTTAAAAGATACACTTTGAAAACACTAACAAATAATGTTATTAGTTTAGAGGGGGAAAATTCCAGAGAGTGACAGAGAAGGGGACAATTTGAGGACTTATGGAGATTTCATTTTAGTTTGTGCTTAAAGGATACATTTAAGATTTAGACAGCAGAAGGAGAAAAAGTGAAACATAAGGATTGTTCTGGGAGCAGTCAGTATTATAGTTTACATGGAACAGTGTTATTGTGAACAGAAGGAGGAGGAGATGTAGTTAGGCAGGATTTTGGGGGACCTTTGAATGCCAGGGAGTTTTTTTAACTAGTGGCAGTGTGATGTAATGTAAGGATTTTGAGCAGGGGTGTTCAGATAGGATCGGGTTTCAGGATCATTATTGTGATAGCTGTGGTTAGGAGTTAGGAGACTGTTGCAACGATCCAGATATGAGATAAAACAAACAAAAAAACACAGAGAACAAGGTCAATATGGTAGAGTGAGGGGACTCAAGAGACAATAAAATGATGTGGAAGTAGAATATATAAAACTTAGAAACTGAATAGGGATGAAATGATGAAATGTTGTATTATTTAGTGCTTTTGAACTTTGAATGCTGGTACTAGTGATAATGTTATTAACAAAGATAAACACAGCTAGAGGAAGAGAATGTCTATGGGAAGAATGTAACTCAGATGACCCAGTTCTGTTCTATTCCATCTTGTTTTAATTAACATATTCTAGAAGGACCTTTATGGTTATTCAGTCAACCTTGCCACATTATGGATTAAATCTTCTCTGCAATGTTTTCTGCAAGTGGCTATCCTGCTTACATACCTTTCTCCAACAACAAGAAACTCATTACTTCTCAGAGAAGCTTTGAAGCTCTCTCTTTCTCTCTCTCTCTCCCCTTGCCCATCTCCCTTTTTTTCAGATATGCTCTTACTATGTAGCCCAAAGCTAGCCTTCAACTCACTATGAAGCCCAGTCTGGACTCCAACTCATAATTCTCCTGTCTCAGCTTCCTGAGTGCTGGCATTACAGCTATGTACCACCATACCCAGGTCTTCTTTGTCTTAAACTGAAATCTATTTTGCTTTAGTTTCTATCACCTTATCTGGCTTTTGTACTCATAGAGATGAATTCAGTCCAAATGATGGCGAAAGCATCCTTTTCTTTTGGAGAGGACCATGAGACTTGATTCAACTTTTACTTGAAATAAATTGAATCTTATTCATCCTCTATATGGAAGCCCATAGATATTTGAAGGCAGCCATGATATCTTTAACCCAATAATGTGTTAAGACATTGAGAGTATGTCTCCTGCTTTCAGTCTTAAGACAGAGCTTTAGACCTTGGAAGCATCCACCTCTTCTGGGAAAGCACATGAACAATCAATTCAACAAATACTGTCCTTTTCCTTGAGGATGTGGTGATGAATAAACCATAGTCTTTATATAATTCTAAATCCACTAGGAAAGACAAACATTATTTAAATAAATTATATTATAGAATGATGATCACAAAGATAGGGACAGGTATAAATTTCACACAAATCTCTGCAGAAAGTATAAATACATCTATAGCAGGAGAAAGGAACATTTAGTCAGGAAAAGCTTTTCAGAAGAGGTGAAATATAGACTAAATTTTTAGAGATTAAAGAAGTATTGGAGGTTTGTAAGCAGACAATCAAGGTAAGGATCACTTCATAAAAAGAGTATGCATTTACTAAGTTCCAAGAAAATATAAAGGATAACTTCAGTATTTCTAGCTATGTGGCTACATTTATGATGATGTTATTATCCAGGATACAGAATAGAGAAGGAATAGGCTAAATCAGTGGAGATGGGAGATACATGTTAAATAATTTCCACTTAAAGATTTTAAGCCTTAAGAGAAAATAAAAATAAGGATAATTATTGTGCGTGTGCTTATGTGTATAATAGACTGCTGTAGAAGCCTACATGATTTACTTTCAGTATGTATACTTAAACTTCAACATCTAGACTTTGAAACCATACTTCCCAAAATGGATAAACTGCACTAGAATCACCAGATCACTTATTAACAGTGAAGAGTCCTGGGGACTGACTTTATGAATCATTTTAGGAATCATTAAATTATCAGAGGAGGCTTAGTGAGGGGTCATGACTTTCACCAATGCCCAGGGAGGAAGTGAAATGTAATGTCAATGGAAGCCAAGTGAAGAACAGTAACAAGACACTCTGTGAGACGAAGTCAGCTAAAGCAGAGGGTTTAGCTAATATTCAAAAATTTACAACATAATTTTGAAAATGTTCAAGTTGTAATAAAAGCATATTCATTGTACCAAAGGACAGTAAGATCTGAAACCGAATGAAAAAAAGACAATCAATAGATTCTAACACCAAGATAATAGAGATGTTAGAATTATTTGGGAAAGATTTTAATACAACCATCATAGAAATGCTTCGCTGGGCAATTAAAAAAACACTTGAAAAATAAAAAAAAAATAGGAAGTCCCAGCAAACACTAAGTTTAAACCCTGAACAAAAGCTATAAAGAAGGAGTGAATAGAAGTTTTAGCACTGAATACAGTAACCAAAAGAAGAAATGAAATGGATAGGCTCAACAGCATAATACATGGGACAGGAGAATCAATGAAGTACAAAATAGAACAATGGAAATTATTCAAATAAAGAAAAATGAGAAATCATGTTGAAAAAACTGAGCAGAACTTTGGATACCAGTAAGACTGTAATAAAAGATGTAACATTCATCTTATTAGAGACCCAAAGGAGTAACAAAAAGGGTGGAGCAGAAAATAATTGAAAAATAAAGGCTGATGAGGGAAGTTTGGCTCAAGCAGTAGAGTGCTTGCCTAGCAAGTGTGAGGCCCTGAGTTCAATCCCCAGTACTGCCAAAGAACAAGTAATAATAAAGGCTGAAAACTTTCCAGATTTGTCAAAAGACAAAAAGAGAAGTTGAGACAATCCAAAATAAAATAAATTAAAAGAAATCCACACCAACACTCATACTTTTAACAAAAATTTGCCATGCTGGGGACCCAAGGCAAGAGCTCACATATGCTAGGCAAGCATTCCACTAAGGAACTACATCTTCAGCCTAACACTACCTAAAAATTAAAGACAAAGAAAAACATTGAAAAAATGAAAGAGAACTCATAATTTAGCTAGGTGAAAAATAATTCAAATGACACTGGCTTTCTCATTTAAAATGTGGATGCCGAGGGCTGGGAATGTAGCTCAGTGGTAGAGTGCTTACATAACATGCATGAGGACCTGGGTTCAATCCCCAGCACTACCAACCTCACAGCTAAAATGTGGATGCCAAGAGGAAGTTGCACGATATTTTTAAGAGCTGAAGTAAACAAGCCTATCAACTCAGATTTTTGTAAACAGAGACTGTATACCTCAGTAATGAGGAAAAATTAAGACATTCTGAGATGAAAATAACTAGAGGAAGTTTTCACTAGCCTAACTCTTAAAGAATGTCTGGAGGAAGTTTTCTAATCACAAAAGAAAGGATTAAACATAAGGAAGAACATCAGGAAAATATATAGTCATAAAATAGAGATAAATACAGTAGACTGAGCTCTAATATATTAATAATCACATTAAATGTTAATGTTCTGAGCTAGGGTGTGGCTCAAGTGGTAGAGTACTTGCCTAGCAAGAGCAAAGTCCTGAGTTCAAACCCCAGTACCAATCCCCCAAAGTATTAGTGGTCAAAATATACTATTTAAAAGACTGATGTTGACTGAATGGATTAAACAAACATGGCTATTTTCTGCTGATAAGAAACTCACTGGAAATATATTGATAAAGGAAATATGAAAATAAAAAGATATAAAGAGATATATCATGAACATATTAAGGAAAAGGAAGTAAGAATTACCATATTAATATCAGATAAAGTAAGCAACAAAGAAAATTAACAGAGATATGAAATTATACATAATGATAAAAGAGTCAACACACAAAGATATGCAAACCTAAATAAATATGCAACAAAAATAGAACTGTGGTTTATGTAAAGTAAAAAGTGGTAGAACTGAAAGGAGAAATATAAAACTCAAAATTATGGTTAGAGACTTCAATACTCCCTCTTATCAATTGACAGGATGACTAGATAAAAAATTAGCAAAGATACAGAAGAATTCAACAACACCATCAAATAGGTTGATTGATTTTACATTTTATAGTAAACTACCTAACAACAATACAATACTCACACACTTACAAGTGCCCAAGGAATGTGTACCAAGATAGACTAACTCATGAGACCAAAGCAAATTTAAACAAATTTAAAAGAATTAGATAATACAGAATTTATCTTTTGACCACAATAGAATTAAACTAGAAATCAGTAACAAGAACATAATAGGGAAATCTCTAAGAAATACATTTCTAAATAACAAATAAAGAGGAAATTTCAAGAGAAATTTAAGTAATACATAGGACTGAATAAACATTAAAATATAACAGACCAATACTTATAGGATTCAAAGACTGCTAAAACTTAATAAATGAGTTCACATGGTTTTACGATACAAAGTCAATTGTGAAATATCCATTTTATTCCTATATACTAGCAATGAATATATGGACACTGAAATTAAAAGTGCACTACCATTTAGAGTTGCTTAAAAATTGAAATACTTAGGTTTAAAACTAACAAAATGTGTTGAAATCTACAAAATCCTGAGGAAAGAAATTTAAATAATTCATTTAAATATAAATGGCGAGACATCCCAAGGTCATGAATTGGAAGACTCAACCTAGTAAAGATACAAATTGTTGCCAAATTGATCAACAAATTTATTACCATTGTTATCAAAATTCTAAGAAGGTTTTTGTAGATGTCAGTAAGGTCATTATGAAATTTATATGGAAAGTTAAATAAGAATAGCTAAAGTGACTTCAAAAAAGGAGAAGTAAGAAGAAACAGTAATTTCAATACTTACACAGCTAACAATAGTCAAGATTGTGTGTTGCTGGTGAATGGATAGACACATATATCAGTGGAAGAGACCAGAAAACCCAGAAACAGACCTATACAAGTACAGCCAACTGAGTTCTGACAGAGCTGCAAAAGCAATTCAACAAAAGAAGGATAAGCTTTTCAACACTGGTGCAAAAAAAATTTGGACATGTATAGGCATAAAAAAGAACTTTGAGTAAAACCTCATAGCTTTTACAAAATTAACTCAAAATTGATCTCACACTTAAATCTAAAAAAAGCATAAAAATTTCAGGAGATAGTGTAGGAGAAAATCTCTGACACTTATGAATTGCTGCTGCCATCAACATGACATTAAACCATACTCCATGAAAGAAGAAAAGCAATATATTGGACTTCATAAAAATTAAAAACAAACAGAAAATCCTTTTTCTCTGCTAAACAGTCTTGTTAAGAGTATAAAAAGCTAAACTATATACTAGGAAAAGTATTTGTAAACCACATATGTGACAGAGGTCTCTAATTTAGAATGATGGTTCATGTTGCTCCCAAATTCATATGTTGAAATCCTACCTAATGTTCCGGTAAGTTAAGAGGTAATTTGGTCAGAAGGGTGGAAAGCCCTCCTGATGTGATTGATAGCTTTATAACAGTGGAAGAGATATGAGATCCCTTTCCTTTCTGTGCCTTGGAGGATGGAATGAGAAGATGGGCACCTCCAAAAAGAGTGCCTTCACCCAGCATTAGACTGCCAGTGCCTTGACTTGGATTTCCTAAATTTCAGAATTGTGAGAAATAAGTTTTTACTGTCTAAGTCCCCCAATCAATGATATTTTTGTTACATTAGCTCAAACTGACTGAGAGTCTTCTTATCTAAAATACATTAGAAAAGAGAACTCCCCAAACTCAATTAAGAGCAATCAAGTTAGAAAATAAGCAAAAGACATGAAAAAAACATTTCACCAAAATGTCAAATCCATGAAAAGATTCTTAATATTGCTGATCATTAGAAAAATTCAAATCAAGACCACCATGTAGTATCAATATAGACCCATTAGAACTGCTAAAAATAAATAGTGACAACTCCAAGTAATGATGAGGATGCAAAAAAAAAAAAAAGCAGACCATTTCATGCATTTGCTGGTGAACATTTGAAATGGTACAGCTACTCTGGAAAATATATTGGTACTTTCCTAAACTACTCTAAGCCTGCAACTTACATAGGATTCAGCAATTGTACTAATGCTGACACATGGAAAATTATGCTTACACAAAAATTTGTATACAAATGTTTACAACAGCATTATTCAAAATAGTCCAAAATGTAAATTATCCAATCATCCACAAAATTGTGAATCAATTTACCTGGAAGTCAACTCAACAACAAAAAGGAGTGAACTAGAGATGCATGCAACAGCCTGGATGAAGCTTCAGAGAATTATAATGAGTCAATCCCTAATGGCTATATGTGTAATTCTATTACATGATATTCTTAACAATTTAAAAAAATAGAGAACAAATTAGGGGTTAAGGAGGGTGTGGAGCTAGAAAAAAGTGGTTGTGTCTTGTTTATGATGTACTATAATTTTATAAGATGTTTCTACTGGGAATACTGGGTAAAGGGTACACAGGATGTCTCTGTAATTAAGTCTTAAAATTTCATATGAATCCATAACAATGTCAAAACATTTGATTAAAAATATCCATGTCATTTCTTTTCTCAAACCATTTTATGGCTGTCTAGTATTTGTGTATCTTGCAGGATTCTTCAAGATCCAACATTTGCTCAATTGCCTCCTTATCCTCACTTCCCATCCCTTCCTCTCCACTTCCTTCTCTTTTTCTCACCTGTTAAGTGTCTAGGCAGCTGAAAAATCTACATAGAGCCTGACATTTTAAAAAAAGAGTCATAATTTAAAATCTTTATGAAAATTAGATTTAAAGTGAATATATTTCAGGTAGAGTCAGCCACATTGTTAAGAATCATAGCTAAGTGGACAAAGAGTGATATATTTCTATCAGTATTTAGGCCTTCATTGATCCTCACTTGGCCCATGACAATGTCTTTCCTAACTGGTCTCTAATCCTGTGTATTCTATCTCCCCCTACCATAAGCAGTATTATAATTGTCTGCTTTTCTGGCCGTCTTTCCTACTGAATTATAAATTGCTAGCAGAGGGGATGTATTTGTTTTGTTGGACTTCTCAGGACCCAACATATGTCCCGACACAGAGTAGAAACTCAGGGATCATTTGTTGAACTGAATTAAATTTGCTGTGCCTCTCAACTACCTCATCTCTCTACACCCAGTCTGTCCTAGCTCTCAGAAACTGAAATGTGGAAAGGATCACTTTATAAATCCAGGTGAGTAGAAAACAGAACCTTGTTCAAACCATAAAACTACTTGGACCATTGTACCTTAGCTAAGTGGCTGCTTCTTAAGGTGCCCTGGATTTATGACCACAATATGGGTATGGACAAGCTGGACTGCTGTTAAGGGCTTCTGACATGAGGTATTGAGATGGAGTCATCTGTGCACAAGGCTGTGTCTCCTAGTTGGCAACCATGATGAGTTGGCCCATTTTCTGTTTTGGGTTTGGATTTCTGTTCCTTCATCTGAAGATAATTTTTCTGCTCAGCACATTATTTATTATTTAGTTCTTTGATTTTTAGAAGTATGTCCTCTGCCTTAAAAGCTTGGGGGCAAACGTCCAATAAAATGTATCATTAATTAAAGACATTTAAAATGATGAGCAGAAATCATAATAAAGAAGAAAATCAAGCAGGATGAAAATAGCTGCCTCATCTGTTGTGCCTTTTTTTCCAGAGAAGTTCAAAATTAGTCCCAGAATTCTTTAGTATAGAAGATTTTACTGAGCTCTTCCTGCTTGCAGAGATCTTAGGGGTCTTTTTATTATTCACCAAGAATGAATACAGATGCACAGAAAGGTAATTCAATAGCCTGTGGCATATCTATGTGGTAAACTGCCCATTTTTTACAAGAAGGAAGGAAATATTTCTTTCTTCACTTGTTCTCAGTAACTGGAACATGGCCTTCAGTTGGTAACCTCCATTAGGGAGGTGTCTTGCTCAAAGTCAGACCTCCTCTCTAGGGTGAGGGGAAAGAGATGTGTCAAGACCTGGCTACCTCACCCCAAACCTGGACAACTGTCAAGGGTCATTCCAACATCATGCACAGTCCATTTCTCTCTGCCTAATCTTACTTTTTCCTTCTTTTCTGTAGGCATTGATCTCCAGTACTGATAATACAGCTCCTGGATGCCAGTTTCTTTTTCTATTTTTTTTTTTTAGGATATATTCATTGTAGAGGAACTATTCATTGTGATAATTTCAGGTAGGCAAAAAAATTTCAAGTACGTTGGTTAGATCACCCCCACCATCTCCTCCTCTACAAGCCCTTCCTTCATCTCACTTAAAGTACTTGCAAAAGATTTTGTCATTCTGTTTTGCCCTCCCCCTCTCATAAGTACTCCCCCACTGTACCTATTTTACAGTTCTGTTTTTCATTATTAATTCCAAAGTTAATTCTCAAAGGGGATTCTCCATGCATTCCTGCTGTGAGTATACTTTGGTCAATTCAACCCCTTCCATTACTTTCCTTTACCCTTTCCCCCCACCCCCATTTATTCAATAGCATTCAATACATATCATTGTATTCTCTATCTGCACAGATATAATGTATTTTGATATTGTTGACTATCATTCTCTTTTACTTTCCCTCCTCCCCTGAGTTCCATACAGTAGTTCCACTACTATAAACATATTTTACATATAACTCTGTATATGATCCTGTTTGTTTTGTGAATGTTTTTCTTTTGGATCTACCTTCCAAATGTGAGAGAAAACATGCAGCCTTGGTCTTTCTGAACCTGCCTTAATTCAGTTAACATGATGTCCTCCAATTGTATCGATTTACCTTGAAACAACTTGGTGTCATTATTCCCTTTGGCTGAATAAAACTCCATTGTATTATATCTATATATCTATATATCTCACAATTTCCTAATTCATTCATCAATTATAGGGCATCTGGGTTGTTTCCATAGCTTGGCTATTGTGAACAGTGCTTCAAGAAACATCGGTGTGCAAGTGTCTCTTTTGTGTACTGACTTACATTCCTTCAGGTATATGTTCAGTAGTCATATCACTGGATCATATGGCAGTTATGGTTTTAGTTTTTTAAGGAATCTCCATACTGCTTTCCATAATGGTTATACTAATTTACATTCATATAAGGGTTTCACCACATCTTTGCTGACATTTGTTTTTGTTTGTGTTCTTGATGATAGTCATTCTAATTGGGGTGAGATGAAATCTTAGTGTAGTTTTGATTTGCATTTCCTTTATGGCCAGGGAAGTTGAGCACTTCTTCATGTATTCATTAGCCATTTGTACCTCTTCCTTTGAAAATTCCCTATTCAATTTATGTACTCATTTCTTCTTTGAGTTGTTGGTTCTTTGTGGGTTGAGTTTTTTGAGTTCCCTGTAGATTCTGGATGTAAATCCCTTATAAAATGAATAGCTGTCAAAGATTTTCTCCTATTCTGTGGGCAGTCCCTTAAGCCTGTGAGTGTTTATTTTTCCATGTAGAAACCTTTTAGTTTGATGCAGTCCCATTTATTCATTATTTCTCTTAGTTGCTGAGCCCTTGGAGTTCCATTTAGGAAGTCTTTGCCTATGGCTGTATGTTCCAGTATATTTCTTACTACTTCCTATAGTTGTTTCAAAGTTTCAGTCCTTACATTAAAGTCTTTGATCCACTTTGAGTTGATAATGATAAAGGGTGAAAGATGGACCTAGTTTCAGCCTTCTGCATGTATGTATCTATCTTCCCAGCAACATTTGTTGAAGAGGCTGTCTTTTCTCCATCATGTATTTTGGGCTCCTTTGTCAGAAATCAATTAACTGTACCTGTGTAGACGTGTGTCTGGTCTTCTATTCTGTTCCATTGGTCTTTGTGTCTGCTTTTGTGTCAATACCACCCTGTTTTTATTGTTATAGATCTATAGTATAGTTTGAAGTCAGGTATTGTGATATCTCCAGCATTGGACATTTTACTCAGAATTACTTTGGACATTTGAGGCTTTTGTGTTTCTATGTGAATTTTAGGATTGATTTTTCTATCTCTGTGAAGAATGTCATTGGAATTTTGATAGGGATTGCATTGAAGATGTGGCTTGCTTTTGGTAGTACAGCGATTTTCACAATGTTGATTCTGCCATCCATGAGCATGGGAGATCTTTCCATCTTCTGACATCTTCTTTGATTCCTCTCTCCAGTGATTTATAGTTTTCATTGAAAAGGTATTTGTTTTCCTTCATTAAATTTATTCCTAGGTATTTTATTTTTTGAGGCTATTGTAAATGGGATTGTTTCCCTGATTTCTTCCTCAGTCTGTTCATTATTGGTATATAGAATCAGGCTACTGATTTCTGAATATTGATTTTGTATCCTGCTACTTTGCCAAAAGTGTTTATGATTTCTAAGAATTTTTGTTGGAATTTTTATGGTCTTTTAGATATAGGATCATATCATCTGCAAATAGGGATAGTTTGACTTCTTGCTTCCTTATTTGAATCCCTTTTATTTCCTGCTCTTTTCTTACTGCTCTGGCTAGGAATTCCAAAACTATATTGAATAAGAGTGGGAGAAGTAGGCATCCTTATCTTGTTCCTGACTTTAGTGGGAGTGGTTTTAGTAGTTTTCCATTTACTATAATGTTGGCTATAGGTTTTTGATATGTAGCCTTTATTATGTTGAGAAACATTCCTTCTATTCCTAGTTTCTTCAGTGCTTTTATGAAAGAGTGCTGAATTTTGTCAAAGGTTTTTTTCTGCATCTATTGAGATGATCATTTTTTTGTCTTTGTTTCTGTTTATATGCTTTATTACATTTATAAATTTACATATATTGAACCATTCTTGCATCCCTGGAATGAAACTGATTTGATTATGGTATATGATCTTTTTTGCTGTAGTATTGAATTTGGTTTGCCAGTGTTTTGTTGAGAATATTTGCATCTATATTCATTAATTTTCTTTTTGCCGCATCTTTGTTGTGTTTTATTTATTTATTTTTATTGTTTATTCATTTATTCATATGTGCATGCATTGTTTGGGCCATCTCTCCCCCGTGCCTCCCCCCTCCCTTTTTTCCCTCACCCACTTGCTTCCAGGCAGACCTGTTCTGCCCTCTTCTGCAATTTTGTTGAAGAGAAAGCATAAGAGATAATAAGAAAGACATAGCATTTTTGCTAGCTCGAGATAAAGTTAGCTATACAGACAGATTCCTAGCATTGCTTCCGTGCACGAGTGTATTTCAACCCGAATTGGTTCATCTCTACCAGACCGCTTCACTACTTCCTGGTCACCTTCCCATAGTGGCCTCTGTCAGTTTAAGATTACTTTATTTGCTCCTCTACAGTGGGCACATCAAACACTATCGGGTTTTAGGTTTCCTTCCCTTTCCTTATTCCTCCTGTGCACTTTTTCCCCTTAGCATGTGACCCATGTCCAATAATGTTACTGCATTTGATTTAGGTCTAAAGTCCGCATATGAGGGAGAACATACTTTGGCTTTCTGAGCCTGGCTAGCATTGCTTAAGATGATGCTCTCCAGTTCCATCCACTTACTTGCAAATGACAAAATTTCATTCTTCTTTGTAGCTGAGTAAATTTGTTGGGTTTTAGAATGAGTGTAATATGGGCTTCATAGAAAGAGTTTGGTAGTGTTCCTTCTCATTCTGTTTCTTTGAAAACTATGAGGAGTATTGTTATCAGTTCTTCTTTAAAGGTCTGGTAGAATTCAGCTGTAAATCTATCAGGTCCTGGGGTCTTCTTTTAGTTGGGAGACTATTACTGCTCAATCTCAGTGCTTATTATAGATCTATTTAGGTGATCACTACCATCTTGGTTCAATTTTCATTGGTTAACTGCATCAAGAAATTTGTCCATTTCTTCTAGATTTACCTGTTTACTTGAATATAAGTTTTCAAAGTATTCCCTAATGATCCTCTGGATTTCATTAATATTTGCAGTTATGTCTCCTTTCTTATCTTTGATTTCTTTAATTTTGTTGGGCCTTTTCCCTCCTCCATCTTATCAGGTTGGCTAAGGGTTTATAGATCTTACTAATCTTTTCAAAAAAACATCTTTTTGCTTTGTCAATTGTATAGGTTTTTTTTGGTCTCCATCACACTAATTTGGTTCTTCTTTATTATTTCTCTCTGCTAGTTTTGGGTTTGGTTTGTTCTTGTTTTTTAGAAGCTTAAGGTGCATCATTAGATTATTTATTTGAGATGTCTATTTTTTTAATGTAAGCATTCATAGCTATAAACTCTCCCCTTAGTGTGGCCTTTGTTGTGTTCCAAATGTTCTGGTAGGTAGTGTTTTCATTTTCATTAGATTCTAGGAACTTTTTTTATTTCTTCCCTTATTTCTTAGATAATCCACTGGTCATTCAGCAGTGTGTTGTTCAGTCTCCACGTGTTTGAATATTTTCTGTAGTTTATTTTGCAATTAAGTTCTAGTTTTCTTATATTGTGATCTGATATGATACAGGGAATTATTTCAACTTTCTTAAATTTGTTAAGACTTGCTTTGTGTCCTAAAATATGATCTATTTTGGAGAAAGTCCTTGAGCTTGTGAGAATTATGTTGCATGGTGGTTGGATGAAATACTCTCTAGATTTCTATTATGTCAATTTGCTCTTAGATGTCTAGTAATTCTGGTATTTGTTGACTTTTTTTGTCTAGATGACTTATGTATTGATGATAGTGGTGTACTGAGGTCTCCTACTATCACTATGTTGGAGTCTAACTGTGCATTTAAGTCCATTAGTGTTTTTAGTGTAATTGGGTGCACTGATATTTGGCATATATATGTTAAGAATTGTAATTTCCTCTTGATTAATTGTACCTTTTATTAATTTGAAGTGACGTTCGTTGTCTCTTCTCAAGTCTCCTTTGTCAGATATACATATAGCTACTCCTGCCTGTTTTGGGGTCCATTTGCTAGGAAACCTTTTTCCACCTTATCACTCTAAGTTAATGTTTGTTTTTCTCAGTGAGATGTGTTTCTTGTAAGCAGCAGATGGTTAGATTTTGTTTTCTTTAATTCAATTTGCTCTTTTTTTGTCTTTTGGTTGGGGCATTGAGACCATTGACATTCAGTGTTAGTATTGAGAGGTGTGTGGTGTTTCCAGTCATTTTTATTCCCCGATGTTTATTTTTCTCCTATTCATTATGTATTAGTCTGCTTGGTCAAGGGTGTTTATTTCTCTCTTGCATTTTTCTGGCTGAGTCTAATGTTTTTCTTCTGTGTGTAGAAGATCTTTAAGTATTTCTTGCAGTGCTGGTTTGATGGTCACAAATTCTTTTAGTTTTTGTTTGCTGTGGAAGGTTTTCATTTCTCCCTCTATTAGGAAGCATAGTTTTGCTAGATAGACTAGTCTAGGTTGACAGTTGTTTTCTTTCAGGGCCTGAAATATATCTCTCCATGATCTTCTTGTGTTTAGAGTTTGTGTTGCAAAATCTGCTGTCTTTCTAATGGGTTTGCCTTTATATTTGACCCGTCTTTCTCTTTTGCAGCTTTTAGTATTCTTCCTTTGTTCTGCATATTGTATGTTTTGATTATGATAAATCTGGAGGTATTTCTTTTCTGGTCCTGATGGTTTGGTTTCTGTAAGCCTCCTATACTGAGGCATCCCTCCTTTTCTCAAGGTTAGGGAAGTTTTCAGCTATTATGTTATTGAATAAGTTATCTATGCCTTTATTTTGGATCTCTTCTTCTTCTATATCCATGATTCATAGATTTGGTCCTAGATGTATTACATGTTCCATTTGTATTTTCTTAGCATTTTTCATGGTCTTTGACTGTTTGATCTAATTCCTCTACTTGTCTTCTGTTCCTGATACTTTTATTTTCAACTTGCTCCACTCTGTTAGCCAAGTGTTCAATTGAAGTTTTTATTTGGGATATTGAGCTGTTCATTTCAAATTGGTTGTTTTTCAGATTTCTATCTCTTTATTGAGTTCCTCTTTCATATTCTGCATGGTCTTCTTAATTTCATTCATCTACTTGTTTGAATTCTCTTAGGCACTTTGAGTTTTAATTCATATCTTCTTTGAGTTCACTCACTAGCTTATATGTCTCCTCTTTGAGCTCATTGATCATTTTTTTAAAATTTAATATTTTATATTCCCTCTCCTTCATTGTTGTTTAGATCCTTAGTGGTGGAATTGGCTTTTGAGGGAGAGCTGTTGCCTTGTTGCTTCATATTTCTGCACTGAGATTCACGCATCTGGGGTTGTTTTTGGTTGGAGGTTCCAGTCCCCTGTGTTCAGACAGTAGTTTACACAAATACTATACACACACAGAGTTTTGTCCTATGTTCCCACTGGTGAAGGTCTCTTGTGAGGTTGGAGGTTCAGCAAGCTGTTGGTGTCACCATCTCTGCTACCACTGCTGCTATGTGCTCTGCAACTTCTAAGACCACACTGTGCCACATTCCCTGGAATGTCTGTGGGCTGCCATTGGTTCCCAGTAAAATTTTCCTGGTGGGTGCTTGTTCCCCCACTGGCCTTCACTCACACTGCAGATGGGCACATGGGCTCCAGGGTATGTGGTGTACAGGCTCCAGGAAAGGTCTTTGTTCAAAGTCACCCATGTTGTGTGGCTCCACTTCTGCTCTCCAGATTGCAGGAGTTTCCCTCAGCAATTTACATGTTGGGCACCTTTCTTGTTTGGGCACTGACCTTCTCCACAGTTCTTGGGGTGAAGAGTTCAGCTTCCTCCTCCTCACTGGAGGAGCAGGCGCCTGGTTGCTATTTTCTGACTCTGCTTTCCAGAGACAACAACCTTGTAACATCTTTCTTAAGGGTTCCCAAAGTGAATCTTTTGTTCTTATTGGATTCCTCTGCTAGGATGTTAGTTTCTGGTGAGTAATAACTCTTTTGTATTCTACACATGTGTAGTCCATTGCCTATCAGTTACATATTATATGTTCAGTAAATGTTGATAGAGTTTAATTTTATAGCCATAATATAGAAATAAGTGACTAGGGAAAGAGTGATCTGAGAAATGACATGATTCAATGAAGTAAGCATTGTGTTGTGCTATAATTTCTTTCTTCCTTCACCTCTTTTCCCTTCCTCTCTTTACTTTCCTTCCTCCATCTCCCCCTCTCTTTCTTTTTCTTTTCTCAGTTCAGCAATCAGTTAGCATATTTTGCAAATGTGGAAACCAAGGCTCAATGAAGTTAGATACATTTATCCTCTTTCTTCTAGTTAGTGGAAGGATCCAGATTTAAAATGAGGCATGAGTGATATCAAAGCTTGTCTTTCACAGAGATCCAAACAAATGCTTTCTCAGGCAATTATTTGTGTGCATCTCCTTTTGTTTTGTTACAAAAATTTAAATGAAAATCTTTTTATAGATTCATGTGAAAAGGAGTATCAAATGATGGGATCTTTTAAATGTATCAAAGAATAATATTTGAGGAATTCCTTTTTGTATATTTGTATTGGTAAGGTAATTTTCTCAGTGAATTAATAACATGTTTCTCTTTTAATTAAATATAGTGTACAGAAAGGGGCAAAAACTATATGTAAAGTGTACTAATGTTTGTATAGTGAACAATCGTGTAATAATCACTGAAGTGAAAAAATAAAGCACTATTATAAGCAAGACTTTCCCTGTGTACTCCTGGCCAATTATAGTCCTTGCCTCTCCCTTAGTGGTATCCATTGCTTGGCTTTTGCTTTCTTAACAGTGGTGCACATATGTATACATACCTAAGTAACACAGAGCATGGGTTATCAAACTATGGCTTGTGGGACTAATCTGAGCTGCTCCATATTTTTTAAATTGAGTTTTATTTGTACCCATTTATACCAACTCATTTATGTATTGTGGACAGCTGTTTATGCATTGCAACAGGGTTTAGTAGTTACTACAGAGTCTGTGTGGCCAAGAAAATTTAAAATACTTACTAATGGCCCTTTACAGAAAGTATGCTGATTCCTGATATAGATTAGTTTTATCTATTTTGAACTTTATATAAAGAGGATTGTACATGTACACATTTATGACTCCCTTTTTAAGATTCATTCACAATAAATCTTACACATTTGCAGGTATAAACTGCTAACATATAATGACTGAACTTTTTACTCATATTTCACCTTTTTTATTAAAGCATTTTTCAACTATTTATGAAAATTTATACACTATAGAAATATGGAAAAGTAGAATAGTAGTGATAGGAAAATATTTTTCCTGTAAATAAATTGACCTCTTTTCCATCAGTGAACGGTAGCAACTTAGGGCTAAGGGTACAGTTCAGTGGTAGAGTGCCTGCATAGTATGCATGAGTTCTGGGTTCCATATTGAGCACCACAAATGAGTTCAATCCTCAGCAAAACACACACACACGCACACACACACACACACACACACATGACAACATCCTAAGATATTTTTTGCAAATACAGTTGATTTCACTATTTTTAAAAAAGTTAACACTATCTCTTTTCAGAATTATAGAAAATAAAGTAAGTGGAAAAAAGTAACTTGTAATATTTTGTTATCTCTCTTCAGGTTTTCTTTTTAAGGACTGGAATTCCATGCTGAAATCATATAGGGAAAGAAATACTGAAGAAAGTTTTCCGCCTTAAGTGTATTTTTAAAAAGGAAATGCAAAATAAATTAAGTTAGGTTTTAACTTAGTTAGCCAAAGATGAAGTGCAAAGTAAATATTTTTTTCTTATATGGATGCATATATGTGTGATTCTTTGATATTAACTTCTCATTTCTTTATATTGTAGTCTTTTATATGTCTGAGGAACTTTTGTTGTAATTTTTCCTAAGCTTTGGGGTAAGGTTATTTGTTCCTTGTATAGCTAAGAGCTTTGATTGTAAATTTTAAAACTATTATTAGGTGAATAGAGAATCACATCCATTATAGCTTCCTGGAGCATTGTTCTATTACAATATAAAATTCTCCTCTTTATCTTTATTTACATGCTTTCCACCTTGAATTCTACTGGTAGCCTTTTTATTTATTTATTTATTTTCATGTTTTTTTCTCTTTATTCATATATTCATATGTACATACATTGTTTTAGTCATTTCACCCCTCTGGCCCCACCCCCTCCCTCTTCTCCCACCCCCCTCACTTTGAGGCAGAACCTGTTCTGCCCTTTTTTCCAATTTTGTTGAAGAGAAAACATAAGCAATAATAAGAAAGACAAAGTGTTTTTGCTAGTTGAGATAAAGATAGCTATACAGAGAGATTCCTAGCATTGCTTCCATGCACATGTGTATTACAACCCGAATTGATTTATCTCTACCTGACCTCTTCACTACTTCCTGGTCACTTTCCCATATTGAACTCTTTCACTTTAAGATTACAGTATTAGCTCCTCTGCAGTGGGGACATCAAACACTTTCAAGTTTTGGGTTTCCAACCTATCCCCATTCCTCCCATGTGTGCTCTTCCCATGCCATGTGACCCAAGTCCAACAGCATTGCTGTATTTGCCCTAGATCTAAGGTCTGCATATGAGGGAAAACATAAGATTTTTGGTCTTCTGAACCTGGCTAACCTCGCTCAGGATGATGTTCTGCAGTTCCATCCATTTACTTGTGAATGATAAGATTTCATTCTTCTTCATGGCTGAGTAAAATTCCATTGTGTATAAATACCACATTTTCTTAATCCATTTGTTAGTACTGGGGCATCTTGGCTGTTTACATAACTTGGCTATTGTGAATAGTGCTGCAATAAACATGGGTGTGCAGGTGCCTCTGGAGTAACCTGTGTCACATTCCTTTGTGTATATCCCCAGGAGTGGGATTGCTGGATCATATGGCAGATCTATGTTTAGATTTTTAAGAAGCCTCCAAATTTTTTTCCAGAGTGGTTGCACCAGCTTGCATTCCCACCAGCAGTGTACAAGGGTTCCTTTTTTCCCACATCCTAGCCAACACCTGTTGTTAGTGGTGTTTTTGATGATAGCTATTCAAACAAGGGTGAGGTGGAATCTTAGTGTGGTTTTGATTTGCATTTCCTTTATGGCCAGAGATGGTGAGCATTTTTTCATGTGTTTTTTGCCCATTTGAATTTCTTCTTTTGAAACAGTTCTGTTTAGTTCAGTTACCCATTTCTTCATTGGTTCATTGATTTGAGGGGAGTTTAGTTTTTTAAGTTCCGTGTATATTCTGGTTATCAGTCCTTTGTCTAATGTATAGCTGGAAAGTTTTCTTCCACTCTGTGGGTGGTCTCTTCAGTTTAGGAACCATTTTTTTTTGTTGTGCAGAAGCTTTTTAATTTAATGAAGTCCCATTTATCCAACCTTTCTCTTAGTTGCTGAGCTGCTGGGGTTCTACTGAGGAAGTCTTGACTATACCTATTGCTTCCAGAGTATTCCCCACTCTTTCGTTCACTAACTTCCGAGTTTTGTGTCTGATATTAAGGTCCTTGATCCATTTTGAGTTCATACTAGTACAGGTTGATAAACATGGATCTATTTTCAGGTTTTTGCAGGCAGATAACCACTTTTCCCAGAAACATTTGTTGAAGAGGTTGTCTTCTCTCCATCATATGTCTTTGGCACCTTTGTCAAAAATAAGGTGGGCATAGCTGTGTAGATTCATATCTGGGTCTTCTATTCTGTTCCACTGGTCTTCATATCTGTTTTTGTGCCAGTAACATGCTGTTTTTATTGCTATTGCTTTGTAATGTAGTTTGAAGTTGGATATTGTGATACCTCCAGCATTGCTCATTTTGCTGAGTATTGCCTTGGCTATCCGTGGTCTCTGGTGTTTCCAAATGAACTTTAAGGTAAATTTTTCAATCTCTGTGATGAATGTCATTGGAATTTTGATGGGAATTGCATTAAATGTATAGATTGCTTTTGGTAGTATAGCCATTTTTACTATGTTGATTCCACCAATCCATGAGTACAAGAGATCTTTCCACCTTCTATAGTCTTCCTTGGTTTCTTTCTTCAGGGGTTTGTAGCTCTCCTTGTAGAGATCATTCACATCCTTTGTTAAGTTTACTCCTAGGTATTTGATTTTTTTGAGGCTATTGTAAATGGAATTGTTTCCATATATTCTTCCTCAATTTGTTCATTGTTGGTGTATATAAATGCTAATGATTTTTGTAAGTTGATTTTGTATCCTACCACCTTGCTGTAGCTGTCTATGGTGTCTAGAAGATTTTTGGGTCTTTAAGATATTGGATCATGTCATCTGCAAATATGGATATTTTGACAGTTTCTTTACCTATTTGTATTCTTTTTATTTCTTCTTCTTGCCTTATTGCTCTGGCTAGGAATTCTAGGACTATGCTGAATAAGAGTGGGGATAGTGGGCACACTTGTCTCACTCCTGATTTTAGTAGAAATGGTTTCAGTTATTCTCCATTAAGTATATATTGGCTATAGGTTTGTCATATATAGCCTTTTCAATGTTCAAGTACTTTCCTTCTATTCCTAGTTTTCTTAGAGCTATTATCATGAAGTAGTGTTGGATCTTATCAGAGGCTTTTTCTGCATCTATTGAGATGATCAAGTGGTTTTTGTCTTTGCTTCTATTAATGTATTGTATTACATTTATAGATTTGCATATGTTGAACCACCCCTGCATCCCTAGGATGAAGCCAACTTTGTTGTGGTGAATGATTTTTCTGGTATGTTGTTGGATTCAGTTTGACATTATTTTGTTGAGGATTTTTGCATCGATGTTCATTAAGGAGATTAGTATATAGTTCTCCATTTTGGAGGTGTTTTTGTGTGCTTTGGGGAATGAGTGTAATGCTGGCTTCATAAAATGAGTTAAGCAGTGTTCCTTCCCTTTCTATTTTGTGGAAAATTTTAAGGAGGGTTGGTACTAGTTCTTTGAAGATCTGATAGAGTTCTGTTGAGACTTCATCAGGTCCTGGACTTTTCTTTTTTTGGGAGACTCTTTATTTCTGCTTCAATTTCATTTTGTGCTATAAATTTATTCAGGTGATTAATATGCTCTTGGTTCAATTTTGAGTGGTCATAATTATCTAGAAATTTGTCCATTTCATCAAGATTTTCAAATTTATTGGAATATAGGTTCTCAAAGTAGTCTCTGATGATTTCCTGGATTTCTGTAGTGCTTGTTATTATCTCCCCTTTTTGCATTTCTGATTTTACTGATTTGGGTTTTTCTCTTCTCATTTTAGTCAAATTTGCCAGGTGTCTTTCAATCTTGTTTATTTTTTCAAAGAACCAGATTTTGTTTTGTTGATTCTTTGTATGGTTCTTTTTTGTTTTTATTTCATTAATTTTGGCCTTTACTTTTATTATTTCTCTCCTTCTGCTTGCTTTGGGTTTTGCTTGTTCTTGTTTTTCTAGGAGTTTGAGATGTAGCATTAGGTCATTGTTTTGAGATCTTTCTGTCCTTTTGATATATGCACTCATGGCTGTAAACTTTACTCTTAGGGACTGCCTTTGCTGTGTCTCATAGGTTTTGGTAGGTCATGTTTTCATTTTCATTAACTTCCAGGAACGTTTTAATTTGCTCTTTTATTTCATCAATGACCCACTGATCATTGAGTAACAGGTTGTTCAGCTTTCAATTGTTTGCATGCTTTCTACTGTTGCTTTTGTTGTTGAGTTCTAATTTTAATTCACTGTGAACAGATAGAGAAGAATGTATATTGTGTGGAAGCTGGATGAAATACTCTGTAGACATCAGCTAGGTCTATTTGATCTATGGTGTTATTTAGTTCTAGAATTTCTTTGTTGATTTTTTGTTTGGATGACCTATCAGTTGGTGATAGGGGGGTATTAAAGTCTTCCACGACTACTGTGTTGGAGTCTATATATGGTTTTAAGTCCTTCAGAATATATTTGAGTTTCCATAGTGCAGTGGTTGCTTCACACAGAATATATTTGATGAAATTGGGTGCACTGATATTGGGTGCATATAGGTTGATAATTGTTATTTCCTTTTGGTGTATTTCTCCTTTTATTAGTATGGAGTTTCCTTCTTTATCTCATTTGATCAATGTAAATTTGAAGTCTACTTTGTCCAAGATAAGTATTGTTACTCCTGCCTGTTTTGGGGGACCATTGGGTTGGTAAGTCTTCTTCCAGCCTTTCACCCTAAGCCAGTGCTTGTTTCTGTCAATGACATGGGTCTCCTGTAAACAACAGACTGTTGGAGCTTCCTTTTTAGTCCAGTTTGCCAGATGGTTTCTTTTAATGTGGGAGCTAAATCCATCACATTCAGTGTTAATATTGATAGGTATGTGGTGATCCCTGTCATTTAGTTGTTTTTGTTCTTTGAGGGTTTGATTGTCTGCAGCTGAATTAATGTTACTCTCTGATTCTTTGTCTTTTCTTCTCCTGTAGTTTGGTGTTGCCTGTCCTCTCATGTTTTTGTTTGTTTTCATTTTCTGTGTGCAGAGTTTCTTGAAGACTATTTTGTAGTGGTGGCTTGGTGGTCGTATATTGTTTTAGTTTCTGTTTATTGTGGAAAACTTTTATTGCTGCATCTATTTTGAATGATAGTTTCACTGGGTAGAGTATCCTTGGGTTGAAGTTGTTTTCATTTAGTGCCCAGAATACCTCACTCCATGCCCCTCTTGCTTTTAAGGTTTCCATTGAGAAATCTGCTGTGATTTTGATGGGTTTTCCTTTGTATATTATTTGTTTTTTCTCTCTTACAGACTTCAATATTCTTTCTCTATTCTCTGTGCTTGTTGTTTTAGTGATAATATGTTGTGGAGTAGTTCTATTTTGGTCAAGTCTGTTTAATGTTCTGGGGGCTTCCTGTACCTGAATGGAAATATCTTTTTCTAGGTTTAGGAAATTTTCTGTTTTTCTTTTGTTGACTATATTAGGAATCCCTTTTGCTTGCACCTCTTCTCCTTCTTCAATGTCCATGATTCTCAGATTTGGTCTTTTATGGAGTTGGTGAGTTCTTGCATATTCCTTTCACAGGTCTTGAGTTGTTTGACTAATAGCTCTTCAGTATTTCCTCTAATTTCCATTTTATCTTCAAGTTCTGCAATTCTGTCTTCTGCTTGTTCTAGTCTGCTGGAGTGGTCTTCCATTGTGTTTTGTATTTCTGTTCATTCTTTCTTCTGAGATTTTCCATATCATGGGTCACTTCCTCTTTAATATTGTCTTTTTTGTCTTTAATTCTTTTATTTCTCTATAGTGTTCTCTGTTTCGCATTTGTGTTTATTTAGGGCTCCTAGGAGTTCATTTGTTTCTGTGTCTTCTCATATTTTTTATTTTTGGTGTCTTGAAATTTCTTGAGTAGCTCTTGTACATTTTGGTTAACCATGTCTAGTAACATCTCCATGAAATTCTCAGTGATTACTTGCTGAATTTTTTCTTTGAGTGTGTTCTTGTAGACATTGTTGGGTTGTTGGCATCATTTTCCTTTGTTTTGTTGGAGTCTGGAACTGGGTTTCCGTTTTCTTCATTTCCTTCTGAATCCTGTATGAAGTTATTTTTTGGGGGAGAATGGTTTCCATCCCTTTTTCATCTTCTCATCACTCCTCTTGGTACTGTGCAAGTTTGTTCTTGATAGGCTAGTTGGTGGTTTCAGTCACCTGTTTTCTTTCCCTTGGTTTAATTTTGTTTTGTGGCTGTATTGGGTTTGTAGCTAAGTGTGTGTGTGTGTGTGTTTGTGTTATGTGTTATTTCTGTCCCTGGTATGGGTGTAATTTAGTATTTGCTAATTCACAATATTAAATCTAACAGCAACACAAAAACCTGAAGAAATCAACATGGAGAGATGAACAAACAAATGCAATCAAGGAACAGAACAAACAAGCAAAGTGACAAACAAACAAACAAAAAAATTCAGGAACAATAGAATTTCAGTCTTAGTTTGAGTTCTGGTGTTATTCCTCCAGCATCCAAACCTGGTGTTGGTATTTAAGCAGAAGGTTAGTCATAGTCTTGCCAGGTGGTTGGGTAGTGTTTTTTTTTTTTAATTCTGTCTTTCAGAGGCAGAAGCTTGGTCAGCTCCTCCCTCAGTGGGGTGTCACAGTTTAAGCTTGTATGTTGCCCTCAGGTTCCAGAATCAGCTCTGTAGCCCACCATCTCTCCTGCTTTGGAGTTGGGTTTTCACTGTGCTTGATTACTGGGAGTTTGTTTCTTTGCCTTGCTCCCTTTCTTTGGGGCAATGTCAGTGATCCATCAGCCAGCCCCCTGCTGTCAGCATGTTGTGATGGTTTGCTGATTATTTTTCAATTTTGCAGAGCCATTTGATGTTGGATGTTGCTCACTGGCTGCTACCTGCCCTATTTCAGGCAGTGGCTTATCATCCACTCGCTGTCGGCCCTTCTGCCTTTCCAGCCTTTGTTTACTGAAAGTTCATGTGGAGATCAGCTCCTTGCTCCTCCTTTCTTCTCCATTGCATTTACAGCACCCTGCCCCCTCTGCAGTGTGTTAGTTTTCAGTTCTTTGTTTATTCAGTTTTTTTTGTTTGTTTTTGTTTTTGCTGGGCACAGGTCAGTCTGTCCAGGGGGCTATGCTGGTTTATTCCATGTGTGGCTGGGGGAATACTGTGTGACATTTGGTGCTCACCTGTTGGTCTGCTGAATGTCTCCCAAGCAGGTTTGGAGCCAGCATGTGGCAGCATGGCAGCCCTCCTATTTTCTCAGTGTAACATGGTGTGGAAAGCTTTCTATGGGCTAGTGATTCAGGATGTCAAAATTTTGATTCTCCTTGCTGCTTTATTTCTGCCATATGTGGCTCCAGTGTCTCAGTGAGGTTTTGGAATCTTGGAGCTCATGCTGTTTGTTTCTGCACCCTAGTTTCCATCTTCTGATAAATAAACTTGAAGTGAAGAATAAACTGCTAAAATCCTAATATTAAATATGTCAAAACCAAAAAGATAGCATTTCACTTTTTTTTTTTAAATTAAAAAAAAATAAAATTGTTTTGTCGGGTATTTTGTCACAGCTATGGAAAGCTTACTATCATGATGTAAGTGCCAAATGTGTTTTCCAGTTTATCACTGTCCCAGTTTATCACTGTCTTTTGACTTCTTATGCTGTTTTTGCCATAAAGAAATTTTTCATATATGCAGCTAAAGTTGTCAGTCTTTTCTTTTTTTTTTTTCTTTTATTATTCATATGTGCATACAAGGCTTGGTTCATTTCTCCCCCCTGCCCCCACCCCCTCCCTTACCACCCACTCCGCCCCCTCCCTCTCCCCCCCCAACACCCAGCAGAAACTATTTTGCCCTTATTTCTAATTTTGTTGTAGAGAGAGTATAAGCAATAATAGGAAGGAACAAGGGTTTTTGCTGGTTGAGATAAGGATAGCTATACAGGGCATTGACTCACATTGATTTCCTGTGTGTGGGTGTTACCTTCTAGGTTAATTCTCTTTGATCTAACCTTTTCTCTAGTACCTGTTCCCCTTTTCCTATTGGCCTCAGTTGCTTTAAGGTATCTGCTTTAGTTTCTCTGCGTTAAGCATTTCACTTTTAACAATGAAATAGAAAAGTTTTATAGAACTTCAAACTATCTACTACTGAAATTTAAAAGAGACTATTTACATTACAAAATAGTGAAAATATAAGAGAAAATAACTCAAAACAAAAAATTGTTAAATTAGACAAATAAAGTTATTTCATATTAAGATAAAAGTACAATAACCAAGAAAATTCATATGTCAAATTACATCAAAATACTTAAAGCAAAATCTCTCAGAAATGCAAAGTCCTTGACAGGTGAAGAGGGTAAAAAGAAAATTGCTAAGATAATTAATAAATTATATTTCCCATTTAAATATGTAACTTTATCTCCTAAAAAGAGAACACATATCTTGTAAAATGCCCATGGAACATTTATAAGAATTGACCATATAGTAGGCCAAAAAAGAAAGCTTAATAAATATCACAATTTATTATAGGAAATAATATATCTATAATAGTGCTAGAATAAATGATGCAGTACTATCATTTGGGTAGAACTTTTAAGGAATACCTAGAAGGAGCAGATAGGATTGAATTAAACAGTGTGTATTTGCTTTTCTGCTCTAACCCCAAGCTCACTAACATGAAGTTAATCAGTAGACATAAAGTTAATCTATATGCCTTTTAATGAAAAATAGGACACTAAATTTAAAAATAATTAGAAAAGCTTACCAATAAAATGACTATAGCTAGCGATTGAATTCATAACCTTAAAATTGAGGAAATCAAATATATCACAGAGGAATGAAAACTGTTGGAAACAATGAAATGAAAATGAATGAGTAACCCAAAAGACTCTACACACATCTGGGAGGAGTTCTGTATATAGAGCTCAAAGATGATCAGTATGGGTCATTTCACATGGTTCAGCTTAATAGTTTTTATAGAAACTAGGTTTCTGAATCACAAAGGAGACCAGGTAAAGGTTGAGACATATTCCCACTTCATGGTTATGCAGCAAGTTGTGTTAAGAAGTAGTGCCTAAGTAGGCTATTAAGTTAATCTTGCATTTTGTGGGATTTCCTACCAGATTCTGAAATTACATAGATATTTGAGTCTCTTGTGAGACTCAAGAATCTCACAAGAATGTTGACAGAGGGTGTATTGAGAACTACTGTATCAAACACCTGTATAAGAGCTTATTAAACTGATAAGAACAGATACTGCACTTGATTTTAGCCAAAAGGCTGAGAAGTAATTATAAGAGCTTATTGAAGAATGATTGATGTGCAATAAAATACACATATCTATTATGTAGAATTTAATGAGTTTTCATGCATTCACATATGAAGCCATCACTACAATGAAGATAATGAGCACATTCACATTTTCTGTTATAGTTTTGCAATCATTTACTGTTGCCATTCCCCTGTCTCCTCATTCCTATCCATAGACAAACAAAAATGAGAAAAATAATTGAACAAATACTTCAACAATGAAAGTCTATTCATAATATTATTCCATTGTATAGATGGGATAAAATATGTGTATTCATTTTTGATGGAAATTTTGGTTGCTTGCATTCTTGGCTATTATAAGTCTTTGAGTATACATAATTTCCAATTTGTCTTGGATAAATAACTAGGAGTACAGTAGTGAGATGTTTGGCTCAAATTAAAACCACAACAGAGTACCATTACTTCCATATTAGCATGGCTACAATGATAAAGCCTGATTGAAGCATGTCTGCAAGGTTATGTTTTTAATTTGGATTTCTTTAATGACTAATGATCTAGAATATATTCTCCCATGTGTACTTGTCATTGGTAGACTTTCCTTGCCTCATTTTTGTTGAACTGTTTATCTTTCTTTGAGTTGCAAAGTTTCTTCTTATAGTCTGAGCCAATGTCCTTCACATATCGAGTTTACAAATTTGTTCTATGTCTTTGGCTTGCTTCTTCCATTTTCTATATATTTTCAGAAGAGCAAAGTAATTTAATTTTGTGTACTTAGTTTATCAATATTCACTTTATAGTTTGTGCTTTCTGTATTCAATTTAAGAAATATTTTCTCACATTCACTAAGATTTTCCTTCTGCTTTTCTTCTAGCAGTTTTATAGTTTTAGTTCTTATATTCAGGCATGTGACCCGTTTCAAGTTACTTTTGTATGATGTTAAAGTTTTGTTTTTCAAGTATATAGAGTTTTCTCAGTATAATTTCTTGAAAAGATTATCCTTTTCTTGTCAAGTTCCCTTTTCTGTTTGGTCAAAAATCAATTTACTGTATGGATGGATCTATTTGTATAATCTGTCTTGTATTTTATTCATCTAAATATCTATCTTTGTACTAATAACATTTCTATAGCTTGAAATAAGTCTTGAAGTCAGGTGATATATAAGTCTTCAAACTATGTTATTTTCAAAATTGTTTTGACTAATCTAGACCCTTTATGTTTTCATATGAATTTTAGAATCACATAATCAATTTTTGCCAGAAGGCCTGTTTGAATTTGTCTTTGTAATTTTCTATTGATATAATAGTCACATATGATAAAATTCATCACTTGAGAGTACAATTTAGTGAGTTTTAGCACATTCATGGAATTGTGCAACAAAATTATTATGCAACATAATTGTGTTGTGCAACAAAACAATTTCAGAACATTTTAATCATTCTAAAAAGAAACTCTATACTCATTAGCAGTCACTTCCAATTTCTTCTGCTCCAGCCCCTGGCAAACATTAGCCTATTAACACATTAATCTATGTGGCCTTCTGTTTCTGCATCCTTTCATTTAGCATAATGCTTTTAAGGTTTATTTATATTATAGCATATTTCAGTGTTACATTAAATTTTATTGCTGAATAGTATTCCATTTTTTAAATCCATTTATCAATTGAATGACATTTGACTTGATTCCACATTTCAGTTATTATAAATAATGCTGCTATGAATATATTTTAACTTCTCCTGGATATGTACATAGGTGTAGGATTGCTATCACATATCATATGCTAATACTTCCAAAGTGGATACACCATTTCATGTTTGCACTGGCAATGCATGAGAGTCCCAGATTCTCCATATCTTCACAAATAATTTTGTGAATTTAAAAATTATAACCATCCCAAAAATAGTGAAGTGATATTTTATTTCATTTTTGATTTTCCATTCTCTGATAGCTAATGATCTTATAAAGTATTATTGGCCATTTGTATATTTTCTTTGGAGACTTTCTGGAACTTTACTCATATAGGATATCTTTCTATGTATTTTGTACTTGTGATGTCATCACATAGTTTTAATATCAGGGTAATATGGACTTCACAGAATGAGCAAGGAAGTGTTCTATATATTTGGAAGAGTTTGTGAAGAATTGGCATTATTCCTTAAGTGTTTGTTAGAATACTCAAGTGAAACTATCTGTTCCTGGAATTTTCTTTGTGGTAAGCTTTGGATTACTTAACTTGACTTCTTAACTTGTCTATTGGGTAAATATTGTCAGATCTTTTCTTGTTTATTATAATTATGTCCAGAATTTCTATTTCTCCTTGAGCCAGTTTTGGTAGTTTGTGTCATATAAGAATGTTTTACACATCACTCAGATTATATAATCTTTTGTTATGTAATTATATTCTTTTCTGTTTTTGGTAGGACTAGGGTTTGAACTCAGGGCTTCAGAATTGCAAAGCAGGCACTCTACCAGACAAACCATACCTCCTATTGCATTTTTAATAATTGGTTTTATTACCCCAGGGCAATAAAAAAGCCGGGCATGGCGGCACATCCTTGACATCCTAGCTACGTAGGAAGCTTAAATCAGAGTATTGCAGTCCAGAATGGCCCAAGTATAAATGTGAGACCCTATTTGAAAAATAACTAAAGCAAAAATTGCTGGAGGCATGGCTCATGTGGCAGAGTGCCTGCCTACCAAGTATGAGGCCCCAGTGCTGCCAAAAATTTTAAGTTTATTTTTTAATTTTGTATGATATTAATATATTCATTTCAGCTTTCTTTTATTGCTTGCATATTATATTTTCAATCTTTTTACATTAAGCTTAGTTAGTCTCTGAATCTAATGCAAGTCCCTTATTGATAGCATATAGATGGATCATGCTTTTCCAATGAATTCTCTCAATTCATTCCTTTTGATTAAAAGGCTTAATGAATTTACATTTAATGTAAGTGTTGATGAGGTAGAATTCACCTCTGCTATTTTTCCATTTATATACCATTGTGTGTTTTTCGTTACTGTATTCCACCACTGCTGCCTTCTTTGGATGTAATGTGTATTTTCTAGTGTAATATTGTAATGCCTTTGTCATTTTAGTGTGTAATTTTGATTACACTTTTTTTGTAGATTTGATCTCACTGTGTTACCCAGTCTGAACTTGAACTCCTGGATTTAAGTGATCTCCTTCCTCTTCATCCTAAGTGCTAAGTCTACAGGCATGTGCCACTATGCCTGGCTTTATTTTGAGGTATTTGAGGTACCATTAACATTATAGTTTATAATAAATAATTTCAGATTAATACTAAATTTCAATTATACACAGAGCTTTTTTCCTATGTAATTCATTACCCCTTTCTTTATTCAGTTATCACCACAAAATTATATTTATTTGTATTTGAAAATCAATGTGGGATTATTGATTTATTCAGTTGCTTTTAAATTAGAAACTGAAAAGAGGAATTATAAACAAATACATTTATACTATCTTTAATATTTTAGTATAAATTTAAGTTTACCAATGTTCCGTTCTCATGTGAATTGAATTTACCAGCTCATATACTTTCATTTCATTCTGAAGAATGCCCATTAGTATTTCTTGTAGAGTAGGTCTGCTAGTAACAGACTCTGTCAGGTTTCTTTATCTGTGAATCCTTTAATTTATCCTTCAGTTTTTTAAGAATAGTTTTGTAGTATATAAAATTCTTTGTTCACTAATTTTGGTTAACAAGTAAGTCATCCTACTTCTTTCTCTTCTTCATGGTTTGGTTTCTGATTAGAAATGAGCTCTTATTTCTAATCTTTTATATGTGATGAATCATTTCTCTCTTGTATTAAAGATTTCCTCTCTTTTGGTAGTTTGACTCATATGTGTATGGGTGGGTCATTTTGACTTTGTCCTACTTGGAATTCTTAGAGATTCTCATGTGTAGATTAATGTCTTTCAATAAATGTAGGAAGATTTTTGCCATTATATCTTCAAATATATGTTTTTTGGTGGTCCTGAGGATGGAACCCAGGGCCTTGCACTTAATAGGAAAGCACTCTACCACTTGAGCCAAGCCAGCAGTTCTGCAGTCCTTTTGCTTTTTGCTTTTTCAGAGTCTTTTGCTTTTGCCTTCACCAGGTCTCTGATCACAATCCTCCTGTGTAGCTAGAATTACAGGCTTGCACCAGTATACCTGACCCTCTTCAATTATTCTTTATTTTCATTCCTCTTCTTCTGGAACTCTGAATTAGTATATGCATATATTATTGATGATATCTCACAGGTCACTAAGACTTCATATTTCTTCATCCTTTTTTTCTCTTTATCCCTCATACTAGATAATCTCAATTAACCAGTCTTTAAGTGTGCAGATTATTCTCCCAGTTCTAATCTGATATTTAGCCTCTTCATAGAGTTTTTCATTACAGACATTTTAGTTTTCAACTCCACAATGTTTATTTGGTTCTATTTATAATATTTATGTCCTTATTGCAATCTTTTATTTGGGAAAACATCATTCTCATACTTTCTTTTAGTTACTTAGATATGGTTCCTACTAGCCCTTGGAACAAACTTATAATAACTGATTTAAAGACTTTTTAGGAAGTGAAATGTTGGCATTTCTTCAGGAAGAGTTTTATATTTTTGTGTTGTATTTTTGTATGTCTCATTTATTTGGTTGAAAACTAGACAACCTGAATAGTATTACATGGCAATTATAGAAATAATATTTTTCCACCTTCTTAGGGTTACTTGTTACTGTTTGTTACAATTTTTGTTTGCATGATGACTTCTCTATTTTTAAATTATAATTAACCATGTGATTTTATTCATATTTCACTTGTACATTACTGGGAGCTTCTCATAACCATCTAAACATTTAGTTACAGTGCTTATTTCCTTCTTCATTGTGATCCTAGTCCTTACTCTGAATAATTTATTTATTTATTAAAAATGTATATGAGGTATATGGGGGTTTGTTGTGATATTTTCATATATTCCTATGTTGTACCCAAGTTTAGTTTGTCCTTCCATTCATCTACCTCTTCTCCCACTCCACTTCTTGAAATGACTTCAACTGGTTTCAATGTTCCATATTCATATATGTATAGAAAGTACATCAACAATATTCAGCCTTCTTTACCCTCCCTCTCCCACTACTACCCTCCCCTTTACATGACCTGTATTACATTCCTGTCCTTCATTGTTTTAGTGTATGTTCATTGTTCATTGGGGTTTTGCCTTTGTATTTTGCTTGTAAGTGTATTTTACTTTATTCAGTCAAACCCCTTCTCTTACTCTTCTTTATCACTTTCCCCCACCCTGTATTGTTCAACAGTTTTCAGTGCATTTCATTATGCATTGTTTCTATACAGATGTATTTCAATATTATTCACTGCCTCTCATTTCTGAACTAATCCTAGGTCTGCATTCTTTGCTGTGTGTAGCCATAGAAGTCTCTGCACAGTTAGTCTAAATGATTGGACAGAGATTTCACTAAATCCCTAAAGTCAACAAATCTAGAATTTGCAGGGAGGCTGTGTGCATATTGAGGGCTTGAATTCAATACACATCCAGGCAATCTATGACTACCTTAGCCTTCATTTCATGTTTCCATAGATCTTAAGTTTCTTGAGGTGAGCTCAAGGCCTTTCAGGTCTTTCTTACACATACACAGGGGAACATGTAACATGTAACATGGCCTTGTGGAGAGGATTTTAAGCACTGAGTGATTTGTAAGCCATAACAAAACAAGATAAACTATGTAAGTAGTTACTCCAGGGAAAGAGTGTAAGTTCCATTCTACTCCTTCCTGTCCCAGGAATGTGACTGGAACACACTCCTGGAATATGTTTTTCAAAGTTACCTTGAACTGAAAAGTGAGAGATGAAAACAGCATTGGTTAAAACAGTAAAAAAAAACTCATTGCTTTTATAGGAGTTTGGCCATTTTCTTGAATAAATACTCACTGGGCTGTTATAAGAGCAAGTCAACTCAAAAAGTTTATTCTGAAATTTTTTTGAAGAAGTTTTTGTTGCTTTCATGGAGGGGAAAGTTTTTGTAGGTATTTTCTGTGTCTTTTTCTACTTATATCACTTGCTTTCTTGGATTTTTGCTGAGATTATGTTGAATCTGCTGATCTATGAAGAGAGAATTGATATCCAAATATTTCTCAGTTTCTAATCAGTGGACACCATGTAACTTTTCCTTTACCTAAGCTTCCTTTAATTTTTCTTAAGAATATTTAATTGTTTCACAGGTATTGTTCAGAGGGGCCACTAAATGAAGATATTTTTCTTTTACTTTTTATAGACTAGTTATGAGGATTAAATGGGTTAATATATAAAATTTCTATACCTGGAAAGTGAGTTTTTAACGAATTATTACATACTTTTGGCACATAAGTGACATACATATCACCTATATCAGTGACATCTAATAGTGGTGTAAAGTACAGATAATGGAAAATTTTAAATAGTTACTTCATTTTTTAAAAAAATGTTTTGCTGATTTCTGATTCTCATGCTACAAAATTCAACACTTTTAAAAATGTAGGGGAGATTCCAAGATGGCAACTAGAGGGAGGAAGCAGAAAGTGTGCTTCCTAAAGTAAAATCTTGGAGAGATGCTGGAGAAACACCTTACAGGAAAAACCACTGAGAAGAGGCAAAACTTTAACTCCTCCACACCCCCACCCCACGCATAGCATTCCCACACCATGTTAAATGGAGAAACCAGGAAGGCTCCTGTGCTGCCACCAGATGCTAGCACCCAGACTGCTTGGGAAGAAGCAGACCACAAGGTGAGCTATGTGGCACGTGGTACTCCCATAGACAACCCTGGGCCAGATCAGCATAGCTCCCTGTACAGACCGACTCCCACCCAGAGAAAAAAGAAAAAACTGAATAATAAGCAAAAACAAAAAAAAGACATGTAGCAAAGAGGGCAGGGTGCCCTGAGCGCCGAAGGGGGAGAGGGGAAATCCCTCACAGAACTGTAAATAAACAAGCCGGCCACAGAAGGCAGGAGTGGCAGCACCCGCCCAGCAACCAGGAGCAGGAAAGCTTGTAAAAGTGGCAGTGGGAGGAAAACTTCACAGGAGAGGGGGGAAGGCCCACTTCCCACGTGAACTGTAAACAAACATGCCAGCCTAAGAAAGCAGGAACAGTGTCACCTCCCCCAGTGTGCTTGGAAAGGGGAAAGCTTGTAGTAGTGGTGGTCGCGCCAGGAAAACTCTAAATAAACAAAGCCTGAGGGGCTAGATGAGTGTTAAGCTCACTCCTGAGATCTGCATAAATAAAGCCTCCAGCAACAGCAGGCTGACAGCAGTGGGCAAGTGAGCAGCAGCCTCAGATAGTCATTCACAAAGCTGTCTCCAGACTCTTTTTTTTGTTTGTTTGTTTCTCTCTTCCTTTGATGAAACAACAAACGAACTACACCTGCATGCTGAAAAACTTACTGAAACTGTATTGCATTTGAACTTGGGACACATTTTGGTGTTTTGTTTGTTTGTTTGCTTGTTTTCTTTTGTTTTTTTTCCCTTTGATGAGACAACAACAGAACTATGTCTGAGATACCATCTCCAGGATTGGAGGCTCAGGGACTAACACAAAAATTAAAAGTCTGAAACTTTATTGCATTTGAACTTGTTGATTTTTTTAAATTTTATTTTATTTTTCAATCCTCTCTCTGTCCCTCTAATACCTGCTTAGCTTACTGTTGATTAGTACACTATCTCTCTCTCTTTATATCTTTGAAACTTTTTATTGTTTGTTTTTTTACCTGTTTGTTTATTTGTTTTTCCCTTTTTCTTTACCTTCTTTCCTTTCCCTCTCCTCTCACCCTTCCATTCTAAACATCACCATTGTTATTATTACAAGCTAGAAAATACTTAATTGCACACAGTACAGGGACAATAACAACACCAAGGGCAATGATGGGAAGAAAGAAAAAACAGGGAAACCAGTTTCCCCACAGCAAAAAATTAGTACAGGAATCAGAGGGAAATGAAGAAAACAGATACTCAGATCCAGACTCCAACAAAATGAAGATAAACTATGCCAAAGAACCCAATGAAGCCCACAAAAAATAATCTAAAAAAAGAAATACTTCAGGTAATCAATGAGAATTTTATAGAGATGATACTGGGTATGGTCAACCAAAACGTACAGGAGATACTCAAGAAATTCCAAGACAACAAAAATAGAGAATTTGAGAAAGCACAAGAAGAAATAAAAGAAACCATAGAAGCACTGTATAAACACCAAAGTGAAACAAAGAACATGATTAATAAAGAGATAAATGAACTCAGGACAAAAATAGACAACATTAAATAGGAAGTGACTCAGGATATGGAAAACCTCAGAAAAAAGAATGAAACAGAATTGCAAAACAAAATGGAAGGCCAATCCAGCAGAATAGAACAAGCAGAAGACAGAATCTCAGAACTTGGAGATGAAATGGTAATTAAAGGAAAAACCAAAGAACTATTAGTTAAACAACTCAAGACCTGTATAAAGAAAATGCAAGAACTCACTGACTCCATCCAAAGACCAAACCTGAGAATCATGGGCATTGAAGAAGGAGAAGAGGTGCAAGCAAAGGGAATGCATAATATATTCAACAAAATAATAACAGAAAATTTCCCATATCTAGAGAAATCTATTCCCATACACATGCAAGAGACCTCCAGACCACCAAAAAGATCAGACCAAAATAGAACTACCCTACAGCATATTATTAAAACAACAACTACAGAGACACGAGAAAGAATATTGAAGGCTGTAAGAGAGAAAAAACAAATAACATACAAAGGTAAATGCATGAAAATCACAGCAGACTTCTCAAAAGAAACATTAAAAGCAAGAAGAGCTTGGGGTAAGATCTTCCAGGCACTGAATGAAAATAACTTCAACCCTAGGATACTCTACCCAGCAAAACTACCATTCAAAATAGATGGAGCTATGAAAGTCTTCCATGATAAGCTGAAACTAAAACAATATGTGACCACAAAGCCACCACTACAAAAGATTCTTCAAGGGATTCTGCACACAGAAAGTGAAACCCAACATAGCCATGAAAGGGCAGGCAGTACCAAGCTACAGGAAAAGAAAATGCAAGAAAGTAGAGAGTAACCTTGATCTATGTATACACAATCAAACCTTCAAACAACTAAGACAACTAAATGACAGGAATCACCACATACCTATCAGTACTAACACTTAATGTTAATGGACTTAATTTCCCCATCAAAAGGCACCATTTAACAACTGGATTAAAAAGAAAGATCCAACAATTTGTTGCTTACAGGAGACCCATCTCACTCACAGAAATAAGCATAGGCTTAGGATGAAAGGCTAGAAGATTAACCAAGCCAATGGCCCCCCAAAACAGGCAGGAGTAGCAATACTTATATCTGACAAAGTAGACTTCAAACCTACATTGATCAAATGAGATAAAGAAGGACATTCCATACTAATAAAAGGGGAAATAGACCAAAAGGAAATAACAGTTATCAACCTGTATGCACCCAATGTCAACACACCCAATTTTATCAAACATACACTGAAGGACCTAAAAGCATATATTAACTCCAACACAGTGGTCATGGGAGACTTTAACACCCGATTATCATCAGTACAGGTCATTCAAACAAAAAATCAATAAAGAAACCCTTGATCTAAAATATACCATAGATCAAATGGACCTAGTTGATGTCTATAGAACATTTCATCCAACTTATACACAATGTACATTCTTCACAGCAGCCCATGGAACTATCTCCAAAATACATCATATCCTAGGGCACAAAGCAAGCCTCAGAAAATATAACAGAATACTAATTAACTATGCATTCTATCTGATCACAATGCAATAAAACTAGAACTCAACAACAAAAATAAAGAGGAAAAAACTTGCAAACAGCTGGAAACTCAATAACTCATTGCTTAATGAACAATGGGTCATTGATGAAATAAAAGAGGAAAGTAAAAGGTTTTTGGAATTCAATGAAAATGGAAAAACAACCTACCAGAACCTATGGGACACAGCAAGGCAGAACTGAGAAGAAAGTTTATAGCCATCAGTGCATATATTAAAAAGACTGAAAGATCTCAAATCAATGACCTAATGCTACATCTCAAATGCCTAGAAAAACAAGAACAAGCAAATCCCAAAATAAATAGAAGGAGAGAAATAATAAAAATAAGAACCGAAATCAACGAAATAGAAACCAAAAAAAACAAAGAATTAATGAAACAAAAAGTTGGTTCTTTGAAAAAATAAACAAGATTGACAGACCCCTGGCAAACCTGACTAAAATGAGGAGAGAAAAAACCCAAATTAGTAGAATCGGGAATGCAACAGGGGAGATAACAACAAACACCATGGAAGTCCAGGAAATCATCATCAGAGACTACTTCAAGAACCTATATTCAAATAAATTTGAAAATCTTAAAGAAATGGACAGATTTCTAGATACATATGATCATCAAAAACTGAACCAAGAGGAAATTAATCACCTGAATAGATCTATAACACAAAATGAAATTGAAGCAACAATCAAGAGTCTCCCCAAAAAAGAAAAGTCCAGGACCTGATGGATTCTCTGCTGAATTCTATCAGACCTTTAAAGAAGAACTGATACCAACCCTCCTTAAACTGATCCACGAAATAGAAAGGGAAGGAAAACTGCCAAACACATCTTATGAAGCCAGTATTACACTTATCCCAACCAGGCAAAGACACCTCAAAAAGGAGAACTATAGGCCAATCTCCTTAATGAACATTGATGCAAAAATACTCAAAAAAAAATTACAAACCAAATTCAACAACACATCAAAAAGATCATTCACCATGACCAATTGGGCTTCATCCCAGGAATGCAGGGGTGGTTCAATATACGAAAATCAATAAATGTAATAAACCACATTAATAGAAGCAAAGACAAAAACCACTTGATCATCTCAATAGATGCAGAAAAAGCCTTTGATAAGATCCAACACCATTTCATGATAAAGACTCTAAGAAAACTAGGAATAGAAGGAAAGTACCTCAACATTATAAAAGCTGTATACGACAAACCTACAACCAGCATTATACTTAACAGAGAAAAACTGAAACCATTCTCTCTAAAATCAGGAATGAGACAAGGATGCCCACTATCTCCACTCCTATTCAACATAGTACTGGAATTCCTAGCCAGAGCAATTAGGCAAGAAGAAGAAATAAAAGGAATACAAACAGGTAAAGAAACTGTCAAAATATCCCTATTTGCAGATGATATGATCCTATACCTTAAAGACCTAAAAAACTCTACTCAAAAGCTCCTAGACACCATCAATAGCTATAGCAAGGTAGCAGGATATAAAATCAATGTAGAAAAATCATTAGCATTTCTATACACTAACAATGAACAAACTGAGAAAGAATATATGAAAACAACTCCATTTACAATAGCCTCAAAAAAAATCAAATACCTAGGTGTAAACCTAACAAAGGATGTGAACGACCTCTATAAGGAAAACTATAAACTTCTGAAGAAAGAGATTGAGGGAGACTACAGAAAGTGGAGAGATCTCCCATGCTTACGGATTGGTAGAATCAACATAGTAAAAATGTCTATACTCCCAAAAGTAATCTACATGTTTAATGCAATTCCCATCAAAATCCCAATGACATTCATCAAAGAGATTGAAAAATCTACTGTTAAATTTATATGGAAACACAAGAGGCCATGAATAGGGAAGGCAATACTCAGTCAAAAGAACAATGCTGGAGGTATCACGATACCCGACTTCAAACTATATTACAAAGGAATAGCAATAAAAACAGCATGGTACTGGCACAAAAACAGTCATGAAGACCAGTGGAACAGAATAGAGGACCCAGATATGAAGCCACACAACTATAGCCAACTTGTCTTTGACAAAGGTGCTAAAAATACACGATGGAGAAAAGACAGCCTCTTCAACAAAAACTGCTGGGAAAACTGGTTATCAGTCTGCAAAAAACTGAAACTAGATCCATGTATATCACCCTATACCAATATTAACTCAAAATGGATCAAGGATCTTAATATCAGACCTCAAAACTCTAAAGTTGGTACAGGAAAGAGTAGGTAATACTCTGGAATTAATAGGTATAGGCAAGAACTTTCTCAACGGAACCCCAGCAGCACAGCAACTAACAGGTAGCATAGATAAATGGGACTTCATAAAACTAAAAAGCTTCTGCTCAACAAAAGAAATGGTCTCTAAACTGAAGAGACCACCCACAGAGTGGGAGAAAATATTTGCCAACTACACATCAGACAAAGGTCTGATAACCAGAATATATAGGGAACTTAAAAAACTAAATTCTCCCAAAATTAATAAACCAATAAAGAAATGAGCAAGTGAACTAAACAGAACTTTCTCAAAGAAGAAATTCAAATGGCCAAAAAACACATGAAAAAATGCTCACCATCTTTAGCAGTAAAGGAAATGCAAATTAAAACCATACTAAGATTCCACCTCACCCCTGTTAGAATAGCCATCATTAGCAACACCACTAACAACAGGTGTTGGAGTGTATGTGGGGAAAAAGGAACCCTCTTACACTTCTGGTGGGAATGTAAACTAGTACAACCACTCTGGAAAAAAATTTGGAGGCTACTTATAAAGCCAAATATTGATCTCCCGTATGATTCAGCAATACCTCTCTTGGGGATATACCCAAAAGACTATGACATAGGTTACTCCAGAGGCACCTGCACACCCATGTTTATTGCAGCACTATTTACAATAGCCAAGTTATGGAAACAACCAAGATATCCCACCACTGACGAATGGATTAAGAAAATGTGGTATTTATACACAATGGAATTTTATGCAGCCATGAAGACGAATGAAATGTTATCATTCACAGGTAAATGCATGGAATTGGAGAACATCATTCTGAGTGAAGTTAGCCTGGCCCAAAAGACCAAAAATCGTATGTTCTCCCTCATATGCGGAAATTAGATCAAGGGCAAACACAACAAGGAGATTGGACTTTGATCACATGATAAAGTGAGAGCACACAAGGTAGGTATGAGGATAGGTAAGACACACAGAAAACTATATAGCATTTGTTGCCCTCAACGCAGAGAAACTAAAGCAGATACTTTAAAGCAACTGAGGCCTATAGGAGAGGGAACCAGGAACTAGTGAAAAGGTTAGTTCAAGAAGAATTAAACTAGAAAGTAACACAGATGCACAGGAAATCAATGCGAGTCAACTCCCTGTATAGCTATCCTTATCTCAACTAGCAAAAACCCTTGTTCCTTCCTATTATTGCTTATACTCTCTCTTCAACAAAATTAGAGATAAGGGCAAAATAGTGTCTGCAGGGTAGCAAGGGGTAAGGGGGGGATAAGGGAGGGAGTGGGGGTGGGGGTAAGGGAGTGGGTAGGGGGAAGAGGGGAGAAATGATCCAAACATTGTATGCACATATGAATAATATAAACATTTTAAATAAATAAACAAATGAATAAAAATGTACAAGTCACAGAGTTTTGGAACCTTCAGCAGTATCTAATTTTAAATATTTCATCATTTCAAAATGAATCTCTGTACCAATTAGTAGTAATTCTCCATTTATGCTTCCCTCCCCAAGCTCCAGCATAGGGCTTGTATTCTAGAAATTGCATGTGAATAGAGTCATAATATTTGTCTTTTCATGTCTATTTTCTTTCTTTTAATAAAGCATTAAATTTTCAAACCTAGGGGCTATGGCTCATACCTGTAATTCCACCTCCTTGGGATGTGGCGATTGGGAGAGTCACTGTTAGAGGCCATCCTTGGCAAAAAGTTAGCAAGACCCCACCTCAACTAATAGGGTGGGCATGGTGGTGTATGCCTGCCATCTTAGCTACCCAGGATGCCATATGTAGGAGGATCATGGTCTAAGCTAGTCCTTGCCCAAAACACAAGACCCTATCTGAAAAATAACTAAAGTAAAAAGGGCCGAGTGGGTGAGTCAAATGATAGACTACCTGCCTAGCAAGCACAAGGCTCTGAGTTCAAACCTCAGTAGTGCCAAAAATGTTTCTTTTAAATTAATCTATGTTATAGCATGTACAAATGCTTCATTCTTTTAATTGTCAGCTGTTTTTGTAGTCCATGAATATATCACTTTTTGTTCTCTATGCATCATCTGGTGGACACTTAGGTTGTTGACATTTTCAGACTGTTATGAATATTATTATTTCAAAGAGTCACAAGTTTTTGTGTGAACATATGCTTTCATGTTTCCTGAATATATATCTAGGAGTAGAATTGTCAGGTCACATAGTTAACTCTATGTTTAACATTTTTAGGAGCTACCAAATTTTTTCACAGTAGCTGCACTATTTTATATTACCACCAGCAATGTTTGGTGGTTCTGATTTCAACACATCCTTGGTGATACCTGATTTTTTTGTTTTTTTATTATAGCTCTCCTTGTGGGCACACAGTGGCAACTCATTGTGGTCTTGATTTGCATTCCCCCTGTAGATTAGAACATCTTTTCCTGTGCTTATAAGATATTTGAATGTTAAAATATTTTGCCAGTTTTAAAATTTGGCTTTTTACTATTTGTTTTTGAATTGTACTTGTTCTTTATACATTTTCAGGCAAGTTCTGTGTAGGTCAGCTTTCTATTAAGGTAACAAATACCAAGATAAATCAATTTTAAGGAGGAAAGGTTTATTACATCTCATGGGTTCAGAGGTTTCAGTCCCTGCTCACTTGACTTGTGGTGAGGTAGCAACATGCTCACCTCATGGAAGCCACGAAGCAAAAAAGAGAATGAGGAGAGGCTTTGATCCCAATATTCCTTTCAAGGATGTATTTTCAATGGCTTAACTTCCACTATGCCCCACCTCCTCCCTCATTATAGTGTGGGGACCACATCTGTAACACATGAGTCTTTGGGAGACATTTGAGATCCAAAATAGGCTGACATGGTGGTAAATGCCTGTAATTCCAGCACTTAGAAGGCTGAGGCATGAGAATCATGAATTTGAGACCTACTTAGGCTACATAGTGAGTATAAGACAAGCTTGGGTTTCATATTGAAGTCAATGTCTTCATAAAGAAAATGATCCAAACTATGGTAAGTTATCAGATATACCATTTCATTTTTTTCTCACCATTTGATGATAGCCTTAGATACACAAAACAATTAATCTGTTTTTCTTTTGTTGTTTGTGCTTTTGGAGTTGAATCTAAAAGCTTAATTCAATCTTACAAACTTAGTCAGATTGTTTTCTTTTGAAAATTCTGTCACTTGAATTGCTGCATTTCAATCTATGATGAATTTAAATTAACTTTTGTGTGTGTTGTGAGGAAGGGGTTCATACCCATTTTTGCATATAGGTATTCAGTTTTCCCATCACCATTGTTGAAAATATTATTCTTTTTCCATTGAATTATCTTGGCACCATTATCAAAAATAAATTGATCATTAATGTGAGGGCTTTTTTTTCTTTTTGGTGTTTTGAGACAAGGATTAGCTATATAGCTCAGGCTAACCTTGATTTTACAATCCTCCTGTTTCCACCTCCCAAGTGCTGGGAATATGAAATATAAGGATTTATATCTTGACTGTTAATTTCATTCATTGACAGGCACATTTATCCTTATATCTGTACTACAATTTCTTGGCTTTCCTAGCTTTGTAGTAATGTTTAAAATCAAGAAGTATGATTTCTCCAATTTGATCCTTTCTTCAAGATTATTTGGGTTATTCTGGGTCTCTTGCATTTCTATGAGAATTTTAGGATCAGCTTGTAATTTTCTGGTAAAAAAATGCCAGTTCAGATGTTGATAGGATTTTTGTTGAATTTGTGAATCAGTTTGGTACTATTGCTGTTCTCAGTCTTTCAAACTAGTGTACTGATATTGCACTTCCTTTGTTGATTCATAAATATTTTGATGTTTATTGTGCTATTATAATGGAATTGTTTTCCCAATTTCCATTTAGATTATTCATTGCCATTGTATAAAAATGCTATTAAATATTAATATTGATTTTGCATCATGCAACTTTCATGAATTCATTTATTCATTTTGATGTTTTATACTAGTTACCTTAAAATTTCTTAATTTTTGATGTTAAAAATTTTCATCAACAAATAAAATTGTGTATAGTTATGGTATACATGATGTTTTCCTCATGGGATGGCTACATCAAGTTAATTAGCATATGTACATGTGTATCACTTTTTTGTGGTGAGAAAACCTAAAATATACCCTTCTACCAATGTTACTATGTATATTACATTGTTATTAGTTACCATGTACTGCAATGCATCTCTAGAACTCATTTTTCCTGTCTAACTGAAATTTTGTATCCCTTGACCAACCTCCCCAGTCCTCTTCACTGTGCCTTCAGGACTTATTTATGCATATATATGCATAAATAATATATATAATATATATATAATCATATATATATATGATTATATATATATAATCATTTCATGTCATCTTGGAAAACAGTTTTACTTCTTTGTTTGCAAACAAGATGACTTTTATTTCTTTTCCTGGTCAATTGTCCTGGCTAAAGTCTTCAATACAATGTTGAATAGATGTGGTGAAAGCAAACATTTTCTGTATTTTTAATACATTTTTATTAGGATGTATTCATTATACAGTGGGAGGATTTATAGTGACAATTCCTATAAGATTTATATTGTACATTATTTACAGCACGCCCATTGTCTCACTCCCTCAACCCCCTCCCCACTCCACTTAAAGCAATTGCAAGAGGTTTCTCTGTTCTATTTCACATAGGTATATGAAATCCATCAACCCTATACCCTCACCTTAATCTCCTTCATTCACCCTCTCCCTCCCATTAGAACCCCCCCACATGAACTGTACCTATTTTACAGTCAAATCTTTCATTATTAATATTTAAGATGATGTTCAAAGGGGTGTTTCAATGTACGTGCACTGTGCATATACTTTACTTTGGTCCATTCAACCCTTTCCATTACTCTCCCTTACCCCGTTGCCTCCCATGCCCGATTTTTTGACACTTTTCATTACACATCCTTAAATCTTCTACCTTCACATTTTATGTTATGCAATATTACTGATGCGCTATCATTTTCTTTTCCTTTCCCTCTTTCCCCGAGTCCCGTAGAGTAGTTTCACTATTATAAACATGTTCTGCTTCTCAGTTTGTATATGATCATGGTTCTGATCTAAGAAGAAAACATCTATCTTTCATAATTAAGTATGATGGTAGCTATAGGTTTTTTTATAGATGCTCTTTATCAGATTCAAGAAGTTCCCTTGGGTTTTTTTTTCTGTGGGTTTTAATTTTTATGAGCATAAATTAATTGTACAAAAGAGTTTCACTGTGTTTTATACATACATGCATATCATGGGCTTGGATCAAATCCACCCCATCTTTCTTAACCACTCTTTCTTTCCTCCCCTTCCTTTTTAATTTTTAGTATGTTTCTTTATGCAATTTTCAAACATATATATATTATACCTCTATCATATTCACCCTCCTCCTTTCTACCATCCCCAAAAAACATTCCCCTTGTTCATGTCTTTTTTTTATTGTTTTGTTATTCATATGTGCATACAAGGCTTGGGTCATTTCTCCCCCCTGTCCTCACCCTCTCCCTTACCACCCTCTATGCCCCCTTCTTCCCCCCCCCACCCCCTCGATACCCGGCAGAAACTATTTTGCCCTTATTTCTAATTTTGTTGAAGAGAGAGTATAAGCTATAATAGGAAGGAACAAGGGTTTTTGCTAGTTGAGATAAGGATAGCTATACAGGGAGTGGAATCACATTAATTTCCTGTGCATGGGTGTTACCTTCTAGGTTAATTCTTTTTGATCTAACCTTTTCTCTAGTTCCTGGTCCCCTTTTCCTATTGGCCTCAGTTGCTTTTAAGGTATCTGCTTTAGTTTCTGGTGTTGAGGGCAACGAATGCTAGCTAATTTTTTAAGTGTCTTACCTATCCTCACACCTCCCTTGTGTGCTCTCGCTTTTATCATGTGATCAAAGTCCAATCCCCTTGTTGTGTTTGCCCTTGATCTAATGTCCACATATGAGGGAGAACATATGATTTTTGGTCTTTTGGGCCTGGCTAACCTCACTCAGAATGATGTTCTCCAATTCCATCCATTTACCAGCGAATGATAACATTTCGTTCTTCTTCATGGCTGCATAAAATTCCATTGTGTATAGATACCACATTTCCTTGATCCATTCGTCAGTGGTGGGGCATCTTGGCTGTTTCCATAATTTGGCTATTGTGAATAGTGCTGCAATAAACATACAGGTGTGCAGGTGCCTCTGGAGTAACTCCCCAAGAGTGGTATTGCTGGATCAAATGGTACATCAATGTTTAGTTTTTTAAGTAGCCTCCAAATTTTTTTCCAGAGTGGTTGTACTAGTTTACATTCCCACCAACAGTGTAAGAGGGTTCCTTTTTCCCCGCATCCTCGCCAACACCTGTTGTTGGTGGTGTTGCTGATGATGGCTATTCTAACAGGGGTGAGGTGGAATCTTAGTGTGGTTTTAATTTGCTTTTCCCTTATTGCTAGAGATGGTGAGCATTTTTTCATGTGTTTTTTGGCCATTTGAATTTCTTCTTTTGAGAAAGTTCTGTTTAGTTCACTTGCCCATTTCTTTATTGGTTCATTAGTTTTAGGAGAATTTAGTTTTTAAGTTCCCTATATATTCTGGTTATCAGTCCTTTGTCTGATGTGTAGCTGGCAAATATTTTCTCCCACTCTGTGGGTGTTCTCTTCAGTATTAGACCATTTCTTTTCATAAACAGAAGCTTTTTAGTTTTATGGAGTCCCATTTATCTATGCTATCTCTTAGTTGCTGTGCTGCTGGGGTTCTGTTGAGAAAGTTCTTACCTATACCTACTAACTCCAGAGTATTTCCTACTCTTTCCTGTACCAACTTTAGAGTTTGGGTCTGATATTAAGATCCTTGATCCATTTTGAGTTAATATTGCTATAGGGTGATATACATGGATCTAGTTTCAGTTTTTTGCAGACTGATAACCAGTTTTCCCAGCAGTTTTTGTTGAAGAGGCTGTCTTTTCTCCATTATGTATTTTTAGCACCTTTGTCAAAGACAAGTTGGCTATAGTTGTGTGGCTTCATATCTGGGTCCTCTATTCTGTTCCACTGGTCTTCATGACTGTTTTTGTGCCAGTACCATGCTGTTTTTATTGTTATTGCTTTGTAATATAGTTTGAAGTCGGGTATCGTGATACCTCCAGCATTGTTCTTTTGACTGAGTATTGCCTTCCCTATTCATGGCCTCTTGTGTTTCCATATAAATTTAACAGTAGATTTTTCAATCTCTTTGATGAATGTCATTAGGATTTTGATGGAAATTGCATTAAACATGTAGATTACTTTTGGGAGTATAGACATTTTTACTATGTTGATTCTACCAATCCATGAGCATGGGGGATCTCTCCACTTTCTATAGTCTTCCTCAATCTCTTTCTTCAGAAGTGTATAGTTTTCCTTATAGAGGTCGTTCACATCCTTTGTTAGGTTTACACCTAGGTATTTGATTTTTTTTGAGGCTATTGTAAGTGGAGTTTTTTCATATATTCTTTCTCAGTTTGTTCATTGTTAGTGTATAGAGATGCTAATGATTTTTCTATGTTGATTTTATATCCTGCTACCTTGCTATAGCTATTGATGGTGTCTAGGAGCTTTTGAGTAGAGTTTTTTAGGTCTTTAAGGTATAGGATCATATCATCTGCAAATAGGGATATTTTGACAGTTTCTTTACCTATTTGTATTCCTTTTATTTCTTCTTCTTGCCTAATTGCTCTGGCTAGGAATTCCAGTACTATGTTGAATAGGAGTGGAGATAGTGGGCATCCTTGTCTCATTCCTGATTTTAGAGAGAATGGTTTCAGTTTTTCTCTGTTAAGTATAATGCTGGGTGTAGGTTTGTCATATATAGCTTTTATAATTTTGAGGTACTTTCCTTCTATTCCTAGTTTTCTTAGAGCCTTTATCATGAAATGGTAGCTATAGGTTTTTTATAGATGCTCTTTATCAGATTCAGAAAGTTCCCTTGGGTTTTTAGGTTGCTGAGTGTATCTTTTTCAATTATACCAAATTCATTTTCTGTATCTAATAAGATTATCAGTTTTTTCCTTATCCTATTAATATGGAATGTTACACTGATTGATCTTCATAGGTTAACTTAACATTGACTTTCTGGGATACATTCTAATTACCACTGGTAAATAATATTTATACATTGTAACATTCAGGTTTTTGGTATTTTATTGAAGATTTTTATGTGTATGTTTATGAGAAGTATTTTTTGTTTTCTTTTCTTATGAGGTCTTGCTTTGATTTTCTGTATGAGGGTAGTAAGGATTTCACATACTGAATTACAAATGCCCTGGCTTATTTTGCTTCTTGGAAATGTTGGTGATGGATTGCTACTAGTTACTCTTTAAATATTTGTTAGTTTTGGCATGTATTGTATTTTTTAGATATTTGTTGATTTTATCTGAATTTTCTAGTTTGTTGTTACACTATTATTCATAAAATAACCTAATAATTATTATTTTATTTTTTTTGGTTAGGTTGTTTCTTTTTTTCTTTCTTTCTTTCTTTCTTTCTTCATATAAACATTCATATGCATTGTTTGGGCCTAGTAATTATTTTTAATATCCACAGCAAGGTCTCGTCTTTCATTCTTTATTTTAATCTTGATTTTAATAAGTTGAATCTCCATTTTTTGCAGTCAGTCTACGTACAGGTTTTTCCAATTTTGTTGATATGTTCAAAGAGTTGACTTTCAGTTTTGTTAACTTTCTTTATTATTTTTCTAAGATTTATTTCATTTATAGCCAGACTACTATTTATTTTCTTTATTCTGCTCCTTTTGTATTTAGTTTGCTCTTTTCTAAGATTCTTTATGTGAAATGCTAAGTTGTTAATTTGACACTATTTTTCTTTTTTTGTGTGGTACTGGGGTTGAACACAGGGCCTATACCTTGAACCACTCTACCAGTCCTTTTTTGTGAAGGGTTTTTTCGGAATAGGGTCTCACAGAGCTATTTCCCTGGGCTTGCTTCAAACCATGATCCTCCTGACCTCTACCTCCTGAGTAACTAGGATTACAGGCATGAGCCATGGGCACTTTTTTATTTTTAATATAGGTATTTATGACTATAAAGTTACCTCTGAGCCCTGCTTTAGCTCCAGTCCAAAAGGTTTGCTTTACAGTGGGTTTTTAGAAATCTATCTTGAAGTATTTTTTCATTTTCTTTGTGATCACTTATATCTGGACCATTCATTATTTGGACTGTTGTTCCATTTCCTCATGTTTGTGCAGTTTCCCAGATCTCTTCTGTTGATGATTCATTTACCAGCGAATGGTAACATTTCATTCTTCTTCATGGCTGCATAAAATTCCATTGTGTATAGAATACACATTTTCTTAATCCATTCGTCGGTGGTGGGGCATCTTGGCTGTTTCCATAACTTGGCTATTGTGAATAGTGCCGCAATAAGCATGGGTGTGCAGGTGCCTCTGGAGTAACCTGTGTCACAGTCTTTTGGGTATATCCCCAACAGTGGTATTGCTGGATCAAATGGTAGATCAATGTCTAACTTTTTAAGTAGCCTCCAAATTTTTTTCCAGAGTGGTTGTACTAGTTTACATTCCCACCAACAGTGTAAGAGGGTTCCTTTTTCCCCGCATCCTCGCCAACACCTGTTGTTGGTGGTGTTGCTGATGATGGCTATTCTAACAGGGGTGAGGTGGAATCTTAGTGTGGTTTTAATTTGCATTTCCTTTATTGCTAGAGATGGTGAGCATTTTTTCATGTGTTTTTTGGCCATTTGAATTTCTTCTTTTGAGAAAGTTCTGTTTAGTTCCCCTGCCCATTTCTTTATTGGTTCATTAGTTTTGGGAGAATTTAGTATTTTATGTACCCTATATATTCTGGTTATTAGTCCTTTGTCTGATGTATAGTTGGCTTTATTTAACTCTTTATGCCAACCTCTGTCTTTTGATTGGAGTGTTGAATTCATTCACATTTCATGTAATTAATGATACTATGGGGTTTATGTTTGGTTTTCTGTTCTTTGCATCATAGATATCTTATGGATTTTGGTTTCTGAATTCCTTCATTATTACATTCTTATGTTAAATATTTTCTGATGTGTCAATTTTTTACTGCAGTTTCCAAGTTATTTTCTTAGTGGTTTCTCTCTTCAATCTATAACAATGTAACTAATACTAAATTAACTTTATTTCATTTTTAAGAAAAAAGTTGTTCCAATATACTTCAATTTCTTCTACCCTTCTTTTATCTTTGTTATTACAGTACAAATTAAACTTAAATATGACTAAGAAACACAGTTTTGTAATTATTATTTATGCTATAACTTTTTAAAATCCATAAGCAAAAAGTACAGTTACCAATAAGAAATCTTTTATACTCATTTCTATTTACCAGTGTTGTCACCTTTATATGTACACTTTACTTTTTCACGTGAATTTGAGTTCCTGTTGAGTATACTTTCCTTTTAGCCTTAAAGATTCTCTTTAGTAATTCTAGTTAATGACGAATTCTAGGGATATATTGTCTAAGTTTTGGTATTATTTTAGAATATCTTAATTCTGCTTCACTTAAAGGAATTCACAGCTATAAATTTCCTGCTAAGCACTGCTTCTTTAGCTACATCCATGGTTTTTTTTTTTTTTTTTGGTATCTGGTGTTTTCTTTTTCATCCATCTCAAAGGATTTCTAATTTCCTTCATGATTTTTTCTTTGATCAACTGATTGATTCAGAGCTTTTTATTTATTTTCCACATGTGAATTTTTCAAAAGTTATTTTTTTATTTCTCATTAAATTTCATTGTGTACAGAGACGTACTTTTGATTCCTTTAAACTTGTTAATTATTTTCTTGCAAATGACATAATTTCACTCTTCTTTATTGCTGAATAATACTTCACTGTAAATGTATGTGTATATATACATTTTTTCTTTACCATTCATTGGTTTTGGGGGGACACCTATTCTGATTCCATAGTGTGGCTATTGTAAATAGTGTTGTTATAAATATGGGTATACAATATCTCTACTGATGCTGATTTAGATTCATTTGAATAAATGTGTAGTCAAAGTATAGCAGGATCACTTGGCAGTTCTATTTTTCATTTTCTTTTTGAGGAACCACCATAATGATTCCATAGTGGCTATACTAATTTACATGTCCAACAACAGTGTTTGAAGTTTCCTTTTTCTCAGTATCCTTGCCAGCACTTTTTGTTTCCTTGATGATTGCCTTTTGACTGGGATGTGATGAATCTCAGTATAGTTTTGATATGTATTTTTTTTATGGCTAACAATATTGAGAATTTCTTCATATATTTATTTGCCATTTGTACTTCTTTTCAGAACTATCTATTCAATTCATCTGCCCATTTGTTAATTGGATTTTTTCAGTTTTTTGAACTGTTAAAATGCATTCTTTTAAATGCACTCATTACTAAAATCTTCCACTTCTCCATTTTGTCATACCATGCCTGGACTATGACAACAGCCATATAATTACCCTCCTTGTTACCATTCCTTACTTATTCTATTATGAGTCACAAGTTCTTAAAAAGTTGATTTGTACACCTTTTTCAATATTCTCATTGCTTCTATAGAACAGATTTTCAGAGATTTTATCTATCACTGCAGAGGTCACATGCTGAACTCTTTTTCAATACTTTTTTTATTCATTTATTCACAGGGGCCATTTCTCTCCCCTACCCCCTGCCCCCTCCTTTTCCCCCCACCCCCTTGCTTCCAGGCAGAACCTGTTCTGCCCTTATCTCTAATTTTGTTGAAGAGAAAACATAAGCAATAATAAGAAAGACAAAGCGTTTTTGCTAGTTGAGAGATTCCTAGCATTGGTTCCATGTACAAATGTGTTACAACCCAAGTTGATTCATCTCAAACTGACGTTTTCACTAGTTCCTGATCCCCTTCTCATATTGATCTCTGTCACTTTAAGGTTTCTGTATTAGTTCCTCTGCAGTGGGGACATCAAACACTTTCATGTTTTGGGTTTCTTACCTATCCCCATACCTCCCGCGTGTGCTCTTCCCTTGTTATGTGAACCAAGTCCAACAACATTGCTGTATTTGCCCTAGGGAGAACATAAGATTTTTGGTCTTCTGAACCTGGCTAACCTCGCTCAGGATGATGTTCTCCAGTTCCATGCATTTACTTGAGAATGATAAGATTTCATTCTTCTTCATGGCTGAGTAAAATTCCATTGTGTATAAATACCACAGTTTCTTAATCCATTTGTTAGTACTGGGGCATCTTGGCTGTTTACATAACTTGGCTATTGTAAATAGTGTTGCAATAAACATGGGTGTGCAGGTGCCTCTGGAGTAACCTGTGTCACATTCCTTTGGGTATATCCCCAGGAGTGGGATTGCTGGATCATATGGCAGATCTATGTTTAGATTTTTAAGAAGCCTCCAAATTTTTTTCCAGAGTGGTTGCACCAGCTTGCATTCCCACCAGCAGTGTACAAGGGTTCCTTTTTTCCCACATCCTCGCCAACATCTGTTGTTAGTGGTGTTTTTAATGATAGCTATTCAAACAAGGGTGAGGTGGAATCTTAGTGTGGTTTTGATTTGCATTTCCTTTATGGCCAGAGATGGTGAGCATTTTTTCATGTGTTTTTTGCTCATTTGAATTTCTTCTTTTGAAACAGTTCTGTTTAGTTCAGTTGCCCATTTCTTTATTGGTTCATTGATTTGAGGGGAGTTTAGTTTTTTAAGTTCCCAGTATATTCTGGTTATCAGTCTTTTGTTTGATGTATAGCTGGCAAATATTTTCTCCCACTCTGTGGGTGGTCTTTTCAGTTTAGAGACTATTTCTTTTGTTGTACAGAAGCTTTTGAATTTAATGAAATCCCATTGGTCCATCCTTTCTCTTAGTTGCTGTGCTTCTGGGTTCTATTGAGGAAGTCCTTGCCTGTACCTATTACTTCCAGGGTGTTTCCTGCTCTTTCCTGTACCAACTTCCGAGTTTTGTGTCTGATATTAAGGTCTTTGATCCATTTTGAGTTGATACTATAGGGTGATAAACATGGATCTCGTTTCAGTTTTTTGCAATGGATAACCACTTTTCCCAACAACATTTGTTGAAGAGGCTGTCTTTTCTCTGTTGTATATTTTTAGTGCCTTTGTTAAAAATAAGGTGGGCATAGTTGTTTTGATTCATATCCAGGTCCTTTATTCTGTTCCACTGGTCTTCATGTTTGTTTTTGTGCCAGTACCATGCTGTTTTTATTGCTATTGCTTTGCAGTATAGCTTAAAGTTGGGTATTGTGATACCTCCGGCATTGCTCTTTTTGCTGATTCAATACATTTTTGTATTTTTTTTGACATTTTGTAATTTATTTTGATCGTATTTATCCCCCCATTTCCCTCACTCCATCCCCCATTGGTCCCCTTCTACAAATATTTGCCCTTCTACTTTCCTGTCTTCTTTTAAAATCTAGATTCTGAATGCTTACATCAATATCCAGCAAGACACTATGAAGTCATGTGGGATGCCTTGTTCATTTATTTAAATTTCCGGCCTCTATCTTCAAAATGTATCCTCACTCCACTCTACTTTTCTAATATTTAAAAATTTTTTATTTATTTGTTTTGGTGGTATTGAGGTTTGAATATAGGACTAAGCTCTTGCTAGACCAGTGCTCTACCTTCTAAACTATACTTTCAGCCTTTTTTGCTTTGGTTATTTTTGAGACCATGATCCTCCTTATTTATGCTTCCTGCAGTAGCTGGGATGACAGGTTCACATGCCAGCACACCCATCCTTTTCCTGAGTCTAGGTCTTCCTGCAATCTTCCCATTTTTAGCCTCCCACATACATGTGATGATAGGTGCATGCCACCACAGAAACAGATCAGTTTTGTGTTTGATTTATAGCATTCATACAAATCACTTCTTTAGACATCACTCACTCAGTAGTACAATGTTCTTGATAACACATTTTAATAATTATTATTATATATAGAAATTGTATTTAAATAATTTTAATCAGTCAACCACGTTAAAACTGCATCATAGCCCTTCAGCAATTAGCAAAGTTCTTTTAAAAGAAGTTGTAATCTTAATATGCCTTACAACAACATGGGAATAAAGATAACGTTAGTGTTCCTCTTTCATATTTTATACACAAAGAATGAAGCAACATTCATGGAAAAACAGGGAAAATAGAAGACTTCACTCTTACTTTGTAACTTGGACAAATCAAACTTCCATTTTGTACATGCTATGAAAAATTCTTATTCAGTTAAAAGCTTTTCATATAGTTGAAATTGTAAAAAATATTCAGTTTTATATCCATTTCACAATAGCTAAATTTCATTAGGATTTCTGTGTTTGCTACAGAATCTTGCTAATTACAAATTTAATGAATTACTGATGTTTTATCCAGGACATATAATTTATTATACCAGTTGTTGCACATTGCAGTAAATAGTGGTATAAAAAAAAGAACTTTGTGCATATAGTTTATTTTCCACATTGGCTTACTTTCTTGGTATAAATGTGTGCAACTTTGCTTATTGGGTGACAGGGTAAGTACATTTTTATGCTTCAGTATAATTATTGCCTGGTTGTTTTCCAAGAAAATGTGATATCACATAAAGGGCAAATAACAATGGATGAATCCATCAGGCTCAAAACAATACAACTATGTATCATAATGTTTGGTTTAAACTAATACACATGTAACAATAATTAATGAAGCTGTTGTTTTCTGAATGCTAGAGAGATTACACGTGTGTGTACATTTCTGTACCTAATTGTGGTCATCTCGTGTGAAATCCTGTTAATAAACAGTTTTGCTATTATATCAATTATAAAGAGGTTTAAATAATTAGAATAAAATATTTTTATATGGACAAAAAATATGGTGGATTGCAGACATGTGCCACATCACTGTGTCTCCATGAATCAGAAGTAAAATCTCCAGTACATGGGTACAAGACTCGATAGGCAAGTTAACAAGTCAGGGGAGAGCAACAATAAATGACTAGACATATAGAGCCTAGAGAAAATTTTAAAAATACCAAACTTTAGGTGTATAAAAGAAACAAAGAGGAAACTTTTTCCAGGCAAAGACCAGAACCACCTCATGGAAGCATGACTTGGTTCAATCCCTTGATCATCCAAGCCTGGGTATTTTGTTTTGCATTGTTTTGCTTCGTTATGGTAAGAGCCCCTCACATGTACCACCCTATAACAAAATAACTGCATGGGGGACAAAGCACAAGCCAGCAAGCCTTTCCCCTAACAACAGAAGCCAAAGCAGCAAATGTATCCTTGAGCCTTGAGCTTAATATGTGCATGGGAGTGAGTAAACTGGGAGAATTTCCCCTCCAACTGGCTAGAGCCTTAAAAATACCACCCAGCCCAACATGTATACATGAATACAACTGCCCACAAAGACAGAGGTTTCCACACCTGGCTCTGGTCTGGTGGGTGGTTGAAATCACTCAATGACTGGGTCTCCAACCTGAAACAAATAGTGATCATGGGAGAGAGCAAGGTAGGCACAGGAGGAAGCAAGCTGTCTGGCTATAGACACTAACTCATCAGCCAACTCAGTGGGAATATGTATATATAAAAGTAAATAGAACTATCCACCCTTCATTTTGCAAATGAAACATTAAACTGGAGACTTAGGTGGAAAAACTCACTGCACACAACCCACAGCTGCCACCAAATCCTCTATGCAGGGCAAAGCATAGGCATTGAGAGTGACAGAATCCTCCTGGACCCACTGCCTGTGCTTGGAGACACACCCACCCACACATCTGGTGTCAGCCCTAAATGCGCAACCCAACCCCTGGGAATTGCTGCTACTCCATAGGACCTCATTCCAGGTGAGCTACCCATGTTCCAGATCCTTAACTGACTATGGAATGCCTCACCTAGAGGGAAATCCCAGGCAGTCTGGGACCCAGAGGGGATACATGAGTAAACACAGCAGAAGAACTACAGGCAGAGAGAGGAGGAACATAGATTAGAAGAGAACATTTACTGTACTGATAGACTCTAACAGGCATGCACTCTTCTCCTTAACAAGAAAGAAAAACTAATTTTTATTTTTCTTGTCTTTCATAAATTTTTCTATTGGCAGTTGATTCTACCTCCTTTTCAAATTATTTGTAATGTTTATGTCCCTTTGCAATCCATGACTATAACATCCTTCTCCACAAGAATTGAACTATATTTTTGCACATTAGTATTGTGTTTACTTAAATCCCACACACTTTCCTCCTTTCCCCATCTTCCTTTTTCCTTATTACTTCCCTCACCACTACCATTATTTTGCTACCTGTTTTTTTACTCCTACACAAACAAATTTTTCTAACAACCTACTGTATTATATAAGAATGCTAATGCCTTTCATATATGATTGGTGGTATAGATAATGTTGCCAATGTTTTTATTTACTTCATGTAAATATTTGGTTTGGTATTGAATTGATGAATTTACTATTCCTGAGTTATATCCTTGTGCCAGTGGTGAAAAGTAGCATATCAACCCTGCCACTACCTCATCCTGCCATAACACAGAGAATAATTTGACTGAAAGACTTTAGGAGGTTAAGACATCCAACCAATGACCTGACTGCAGATGAGCAAATCTCAATGCAAAAACACAAGAAATATAAAAAGGCAAGGCAATATAGCCCCTTAAAGAGTCAATAAATCACACAAAGGATCCAAATGATAGTGAGTGGATGAGAAATTTCAAATACTGAACTCAAAAGAATGATGATAAAAATGATCAATGAAATGAAAGAGGACTTGTATGACTACCTCAGTGAAATAAAAGAAAATACAGATAAACAGCTAAGTGAATTTGAAGAGCATCATACAAACAGTGAAATGAACTCAAAGAGGATACAAAATAAACAGCTAAATGAAATAAAGAAGGCAATGCAAAACATGAAAGGGGAATTCAGTAAAGGTATACAAATCCTGCAAAAACAAACAACAACAACAACAAAAACAAACTGAAGTTCTGGAAATGAAAAACTGTATAAATGAAATAAAAAATTCGGTTGAAAGCTTCTCCACCAGACTGGATGAAATGGAAAAAAGAATACCAGGCTTGAAGACAAAGTAGACATAACATAAAAATCATAAGGAAAGAAAAAAATGAAGAAACGTGGATGGAATATTTTAGAACACTGGGACTCCATAAAAAGAACAAAGCTATGAATCATGGGCATAGAAGAAAAAGAAGAGGTGCAAGCTAAAGGCATAGGAAACATATTCAATAAACCAATATCAGAAAACTCCCCAAATCTTGAGAAAGAGATGTCCATCCAGGTGCAGGAGGCCTTTAGGACTCCTAATAGATCATACTAGAATAGTATTTCTGCACATCATATTTAACATTAAGTATAGAGCTGAAAGCTGCAATAGAAAAGCACCAAGTCACCTATAAAGGCAGACCCATCAGAGCAGTTTTCTCAATTGAACCTTAAAAGCAAGGAGGGCATGGAATGATGTATTTAAAGTTCTGAAAGAAATAACTGCCAACTCTATCCAGCAAAGATATCATTCATAAAATCCTTCAATGATAAACAAAAAGTAAAGCAATTTATGACCACTAAACTAGCATTGCAGAAGATATTAAAAGGAATCTACACACAGAAGAGAATGATAAGCACAGTCATGGAACTATGGGGAAAATAAATCTCACCAGATGGATAGATAAGAAAATGAAGAGTAAGGGAGAATCGAACACCACAAAACAACAAAATGTTAGGCATTACTACATCTCTCACAATAATAACTCTGAATGTTAGTGGTCTCAATTGTCCAATCAGAAGACACAAATTGGCAGCCTGGATTAAACAACAAGACTCAATCATTTATTGCCTGCAATAAATGCACCTCACTGACAAAGACAAACACGAGCTCAAAGTAAAAGGACAGAAAAAGCTCTTCCAAGTAAATGCAGCCCCCAAACAAGCAGGAGTTGCCATGCTCATATCTCACAAAGCAGACTTCAAACCAAAATTAGTCAGAAGTGACAAAGAATGTTATATCTTATTGATAAAGGGAATAATTTTCCAGGATGACTTAACTAGCATATATATATATATATATGTATTGAATGTCAGCACACACAATTTAACACTTCTTTGGTGGTACTAGAGTTTGAACTCAGGGCCTTGTACTTGCTAGGCAGGTGCTCTACCACTTGAGCCACACTTCTAACTCCAGCACAACCAATGTAATAAAGGAAATTTTACTAGACATAAAAGCCCAGAGAGACCCCAACACAATAATAGTGGACAGCCTATTCTCACCAATAGATAGGTCAGCCAAACAAAAAATCAACAAGGAAACTTCTGGATTTAATTAACACTATAGATCAAACAAACTAAATACTTTCAGAACATTCCACTTAACAACCACAGAATACACATTTGTCTCAGGAGTTCATGGAACATTCTCCAAAATGGAACATAGTTTAAGGCATAAAGCAATCCTTACCAAATATAAGAAAATTGAATTAAGTTCCTGTGCTTTTACAGACCACACAATGAAAATATATCATCTTTTGAGCAGGGGCTAGGGATTGAACCCAGGGCCTTGTGTTTGCTAGACAAGGACTCTATCCCTTGAGCTATGCCCCCAGCCCTTTGTTTCTTTTGAAATAGGGTCTTGTTAACTTTGCCTGGGATGGCCTCAAACTCATGATCCTCTTGGCTCTGCCTCCTGAGTACCTGGGATTACATGCACTTGTCACCATGCCTGGCTTAAAATATATTATCCTTGAAACAGGAAGCAGGCCCTCATAAGACATTGAATTTGACAGTGGTTTGTTGCTGGATTTCCAGCCTCTAGAACTGTTAGAAGTAAATTTCTGTTGTTTATTAGCCTATGATCTTTTATCATAGTAGCCAGAATGTACTGACACACATGTCATTTTTCCTCTCTGTTTGCTATTAAGATTGTCTACTTATCACTGATTTTAAATATTTTGATTATGATATGCTTAGAATCATTTTTTTTCATTTCTTATGCTTAGGGTTCATGAAAATTCTTGGATTTGAGAATTCAACAGCATATCAAAAAGATCATACATCATGATCAAGTTGGTTTCATCCAAAGGATGCAGAGATGGTTAACACAAGCAAATCATTAAATGTAATACAACATATTAACAGGAGGAAAGACAAAAACCACATGATCATTTCAGTAGATGCAGAAAAAGCAAGAATAAAATTCAACATCCTTCATGATAAAAACACTGATGAAAGCAGGAATAGAAGTAATGTACATCAACATAATAAAGGCTTTATATGAGAAGCCTGTAGCCAACATCATACTAAATGGGGAAAAGCTGAAACCACTTCTTTAAAGTCAGAAATGAGACAAGGGTATCCATTCTCTCCACTCCTATTCAACGTGGTCTTGGAATTCCTAGCCAGAACAATAAAACAGGAAGAAGAAATAAAAGGAATACAAATTAGAAAGGAAATAGTCAAATCATCCCTATTTACAAGTGACATGATCTTATACCTAAAAGACTAAAAACTCTTTCAAAATAACTCTAGACACCATAAAAAGCTTCAGCAAAGTAGCAGGTTACAAAATCATTTTACAAAATTTGCAACCTTTCTATACATCAACAATGAACAGATTGAGAAAAATTATAGGAAAATAATTCCATTTATAATAACCTCAAAAAAATACCTAGGAATGAACTTAACAAAGGATGTGAAAGACCTCTACAAGGAAAATCATAAATCATTGAAGAAAGAAATTGAAGACTACAGAAAATTAATGGTGTTCTGTGCTCATGGATTGATAGAATCAACGTAATGAAAATGGCCATATTACCAAAAGCAATCTACATGTTCAATCCAATTCCCATCAAAATTCCAATGACATTCATCACAGAGATTTAAAATTCAACCCTAATGTTCTTTTGGAAGCACAAAAGACTGAGAAAAACCAAGGCAAAACTGAGCAAAAACAGCAACGCTGGTAAGTATCATAATACTTTACTTCAAATGATGCTACAGAGCCATAACAATGAAAACAGCATGATACTGACACAAAAAGAGATATGAAGACCAGTGGAATAAAATAGAAGACTAGAGATGAATCCACGCAGCTACATCCACCTGATTTTTAACAAAGGCACCAAAAACATATGCTGGAGAAAAGACAGCCTTTTCAACAAATGTTGCAGGGAAACCTGGATATCTGCCTGCAGAAAACTGAAATTAGATCCATGTCTGTCACCCTGCACAAAAGTCAACTCAAAGTGGATTAAGGACCTTAATATAAGACCTGAAACTTTGAAGCTAATGCAGGAAATAGCAGGGAATACACTGGAATTAAGAGGCATAGGCAATAACTTCCTCAATAGAACTCAAATGGCTCAGCAACTAAGAGAAAGGATTGACAAATGGGACTACATGAAATTAAAATACTTTTGTACAATAAAAGAAATGGTCTTTAAATTGAAGAGTTTGCCAACAGAATGGGAGGAAATCTTTGGCAGCTATACATCTGACAAGGAATTGATAACAAGAATATACAAGGAGCTCAAAAAACTAAACACCCAAAAATCTGTGACCCAATGAAGAAATAGGAAGAAGAACTGAACAGAGCTTTTTCATAGGAAGAAGTCCAAATGGCTAAAAAACACACAAAGAAGTGCTCCCCATCCTTGACCATAAAGGAAATACAAGTCAAAACCATGTTAAGATTCCACTTCACTATTGTTAGAATGGCTACTCAAGAACACAAACAACAACAAATGCTGGCAAGGATGTGAGGAAAAAGGAACCCTAGTACACTGCTGTTAGGAATGTAAATGAGTAAAACCACTATGGCAAACAGTGTGGAGGCTCCTTCAAAACTGAAAATAGAACTGCCATATGATCTAGCAATTTCACTCTGAGGGATATACCCAAAGGAATGTAAGTCAGGTTACAACAAAGGCACCTGCACATTGCAATGTTAATTGCAGCATTACTTACAATAGCTAAACTATGGAAACAGCCAAGATGTCCAACTACTACTGAATGGATTAAGAAAATGTAGTATTTATATACAATGGAATTTTATTCAGCCAGAAGAAGAATGAAATTTTGTCATATGCAGGCAAATGGATGGAACTGAAGAACATCATCTTAACTGAAGCTAGTCAGGTTCAGAAGTCCAACAGCCACATGTTTTCTCTCATATGTGGAACATAGACCTAATACAAATACAGCAATACTATGAAAACAGTTCATGCTAAGGGGAGGTAACATACAAGAGTTGAGAGATAGAGGGTAAAAGAAGGTAAATATGGTTGATGTACTCTCTATACATGAATTAATATGGAATTTTTAAACTGGCTGAAACCATCATAAGAAAGGGACTAAGGTAGAAAAATAGAGATGAACCATTGGGCTATAATACCTATGTACCTGAAAGTGTCACAAGGAAGCTCCAAAAAAATGTAACTTTTTCTTTTTTTCTTATACAAAACCAGAGAACAAGAGGGCAGATCAGGTCCTGCCTGGGGGGGGTTGGTACTGGTGGGAGGGTGGAGGTTGTGGGGAAAGTGTATAAGAGGGTGAATATGGTGCAAATACTGTGTACACATATATGTAAATAGAAAAATGAGACCTGTTGAAGTTATTCCAGGAATGGGGTAGATAAGTAGATGAAGGACAACGTGGAAGGGATGGTTCAAGTGTGATATATTTGATATTTTCTAAGAACTTTTGTAAATTCCACATTGTACCCCCACTGAGCACAATAAAAAAATTTAAAAATTAAAAAACTTCTTGGATCTGAACTTTTGTAGTTTTCCTTAATTTTGATAAAGTTTTAGTGATAATTTCTTTTAACATTTTTTCTGTACTCTGACCCAACTCTTCTCTTTTTCAGATTCCAATTATTTGTATATTTAACCATCTAATTTTGTCCTACATTTCCTCAACACATCATTTTATTTTTGTAGTCTTTTTTTCTCTGTTTTTTTTTTATTTTGTAGGTTTTTTTATACCTATTTTTAGGTGACATTTAGAGAAACTAATTCAAGGTCAGTCAGGAGAACTATAACCATGTAGCCCGAGTGAATGCATGTTTTAAAACTAAAGTCACAATTCAGACTTACTGAATGAAAATATCACTTAGATAAAAATAGTATTTAGAAGGGATTGAAAATGGCAGATTAGAAGCAACCAGCTTTCACCTGCTTCTCTGTGGAGTCAGAATCAAAACAATTAGAGAGCAGTTGCTCATTGAGGTTGGTGACTTTGGGAAGAGTCTGAAGTTCAATAGTGGACAGTGACTTGGAGAAACCCAGGGTCTCTTGAAACTGGGACAGAGGATGAGAAAATATGTCCCAGTACTAAGTGTGTGGCAGAGTAGTGGAGGCCAGGGATAGTGGAGAGTCAGAGACTCAGTAAACTCAACTAGCACAAAAATTATCACAGTTCAGAAGGTCATTCTGGACATAGCTGATTTGGAAGTTGCATAGCAGAATGATGTTGGAGAAATCCTCTTCAGTTTCTAACACATCATTCATGATGCTAATGAGAAGTCCTCTTGAAAAGATCACCTCTGAGATTTCTACTTTGGGAAACCAAAGCTTTTGCATTTCCCTATCCCTGGGAACCTGCTGGAAACATTGCTACACTGTGTCAGAGGCATCTACCTTGAGACCCAGTTTGGCCACAGAAGAGTGCCACTGAAACATTCCCACCAAAACTCTATGCCAAGAGTAACTGTTCTGTGACATGAAAAGAGCAGAACCTGCTTTTACTTTAATATTAGCAGCTCACATGGACAAGTAAAGAAGTCAGGGGACTGAGAAAGCATGCATGATTATAGGTCAGAGCTGGAACTGGATGTGCCAGAGTTGTGGACAGTAGATTGTGTGGAGCCCACAGTGCTGTCCTGTCCTCATCCCTGTGTTTATAGCTGCCCCTCGTTCTAAATGAGAATTACAAAGGGAACCAGAGACCCAGACATACTGCAGTGCCTGGCGTCAGCCCAGCCCTGGGAGAGCATTGAGCAAATCTCTTCTATAGTAAATTTCTACTTGGGGAACTTTGTGTTCCTCGATAGCTCATTCTAGTGACCATGGTACCTGAGAAGTATTCCAGTTGGCTTTAGTTCCAAACCACTCCTACTGGTCATCTGGCAAGCAACACAAAAGTAATAAGGAAGGGGTGAATAACCCCCAGGTTTTTCTTTCTCCAATGGGTGCATAGGCTAATAAGACATGGAAAGAACTGATCAGCATAGGTAGCAAACACCCAATTTTGTATTTGTTTTTTAGTTTGTATGTGGATGTATATACATATACATATATATGTATGTGTATATATGTATTATGTATATATATGTATAATATATATGTATATGTATATATACATTATATATGAATATATTTTTTACTCTCTTTTCTTCCCCTTTTATTATTCAAATTTAAATTGTTGTTTTCTTCATTTTTTTTCTTTTCTTGTTATTGTTTTCACGTTATACTTTACTCTGGCTTTCTCATTTTTAATTTTCTAGTCTTTCTTTTGGTTTATTTTCCTTCCTTTTTTCACTGTTAATTAATTTTCTTTTTATCATTTCTTTAACTTACTAGTTTGTTCTATATTTTATTTTTTTTGCTACCTTTATATTGGTGCTAATGTAGTGATTATTGTAGTTTTTACTTGTTTTTTTAGTTTATTTTTGTATCTATCTACACATTTGCCTCACAGGATTACAGAAAGGCCATTAGGTTGTCAGAAAGTTGTTTTCTGGGTCCATTCTGTGTTTCCCTGGATGTGATAGCAGGAACAACATTTCTTTGTGATAGCCACTCTGCCTCAATTATGAGCTACTTCGGTAGAGGCTCTGCTATGTAACCTAACCTTTCCCCACTCACTCCATATCTTCATGATGCCCTCTGACCTTTTTTGTTATTATTGCAAATCATATCTGCTAACCCACTAATGCCCACCCCACTGCATCCCCATGTGAAGCTGATTATAGTGATTGGTTCTGGCCTTTGAAGCTAGTCTACAGTTGCACTTTATTGCCAAGTTTTATACTTCCTGGATGTCTGGCCAGGTGAAATATTGAAGTGCACTCCTCATACTAAAGTGATCTGATGGTCGGCTCCTGCACAGGACTTCCAAGGAGCTAGTTAAGCAGCTTCTGAGACAGTAGAATGTGGGTGACATGGAAGTCATCTTAGGGGAATACTTCGATCCCCCAAGGCTAGCTATCTTCTATTGTCCCTTCCCAATGAGGACATTCATTTGGTAAAGTCTCAGAAGTTAGCTTCGAAGTCTCAAGTCATGTTCCATGTTACCCAACTCCTTCAGCCTGGGTTTGGAGATGCTACACAAGGACTTTTCCTTGCTGACTTTTGTTTGCTTTTTGCTTTTGGGTGGGCTGACCAAGGGAAGTTTTTTGCTTCATAATTATTCTCATTACACTTCTTCTTAGCCTAGTCTTGTAAACAGGCAGCCAGTTTCCTGTCCCAGGGTAGATAAAAACATTTCAGTTGAGTATGGTGCTACTGCATTTCAAAATGGCAGTTTCCTGTTTGCTGTTTCATTGCTGGGACTTCATTCACACCTAGTCCTGGCAGATGCAATCCAGGGACCAAGTTCCACATTCTCCTGGAGTTGCACTTATGGTGCTATTCCATCTGCAGCCGAATGTCATTCACTATCACCTGGGTCATAGTCATATTTTCCATCTCCTATACAACTTTGAGAAAGAAGGTAGTTGAGTCAACCACCAAAGGCTGGATCTCTAGAGTAGAAAAAATTGTAATGATAGGACCAGTTCATGGTGTTTCTGAGTCATGTGGGAGAGATAAGTGGTATGAACTAAAAACTGAGGTATGCATATATAGAAATGTCACAATGAAATCACTTATACAACTATCATATACTAATAAAAATGTTTTAAATGAACTAAAATAAAATATTTCCCTGAAGAGGAACTGCTCAAGGAAAAACTGGGGATATAACTGGTACTAATGGGCTGAGAGAAATGTCAGGGAATGAACTTGATGTTTTGAAAATAACACTGAATTAGAAGTTAGAAGAGTTGGGTTCCAGCATGGGCTGTGTGTGACTCTGGGTAAGTTTCTGCCCTACTGTGCATTAAAACATTCTTTACAGGTTTCATTTCTCCATCTTTAGCATGAGGGTATTGAAATAGTCTACAAGGATACTCCAAGTTATGATATTTGAGTAGTCATAGAATAATAAAAGCAAACTTGGTTCTGCCAGTGTATTTGGTCTATGGCATTCTAGGCTTGCAGATGGGAGTTGCCAAACATTGAGCAACAGCAAAAAAATGAATATATTAAATATTGTATGGACTTTCCAAGAAGTAAAATTCAATGTGATGCACTGAGTCTCACAGAAGTCAAGGGAATTTGTAGACAGGAGGAAAGGAGACACCCTTAGGGTAAGCAAAGCCAATGAGAGCAAGGGGAAGCTGGTAAAGTTTGCTGGTATTAGGTATTGGAAGGAGGTGTACTGTGTAAAGACTTTTAGCCTTTCCTAGTAGCTGTTTCTTGAGGTTTCAGGTTCCAGAATAGAATGGGGAAAGCCATGGGGACATCAGTGGTGAGGATCAACTCCTAACCTAGCTTTGCAAGTCACAATGAAGCAGTAACACAAAAAGAATGCAACTGCCAAACAGTCCAACTCAAAAAGAAACCAGGGACAAAGGAAGCAGAGACAAAGGGAACCTGGGGCAGCGCAGTTGGTCAGCTGCTGGGACAGAAGCTGAAGTTCCCACTAGTAAGTCTCCTGGGAAGATAGAGAGGTACAAGTCCAAACTTCTCAGCCTGGGGCCTGCAATGATGTCTCAAGAGAACCTTGAAGAAACATTGAGTACATACCCTGTGGAAAGCAATCAAGGGGGTCCATGTGAGGATAGGACACAAGTGAGCCTACTGAACCTAAAGATCCAGAGAAGTCACAAACCTGTGTAGTTTGAAATGGGAAACCTCATCCAGGCTTGTTCCCACTAGTCAAGGACAAAAAGGAGACTTTCAAGGAGAGCCAGGCATTTAAGAGGTCTGGATAAGTGACAAGGTTGAAGACTGAGATCACTGAAAACTACAGGAGAAGAAAAAATCCAAGGGTCTGAGGAAAGAGATCACATTGCTGATGCAGATGATGGACACGCTGAGCACCCCAGCACCAAAGCCAGAACTCTGTTCAAGAGGTATTCTGGAACTTCCAGAAGCAGATGAAACTCCCACAGAAAAGCAGAACCACTGGTACAAGATAAGGACCACCTATGCAGTGAGAAGAACAAGGCTGTCTTTGCCTGCAGCAAGCTTTAGAGTTTGTGCCACTAATTGCTGTAGTGCAGTAACTTCCTCAAGAAAGAAGGCATGCAGGGGACTTAGGAGGAGAAGTGGTGCAAGGAGATGACTTCATACTTCCAGGTGATAGTAAATGACATTCAGTTGCAGGTGGGACAGCACAATTAGTGAGAATATAAACTGTGCCAAGAGAACATGGAGCTGCCAAGAGGCTCAAGAAGCTTATTAAGCAATGTGAGATATGAGAGAAGCATGTCAACAGTGTCTTCAAACACAAGCACCTGTAACAGCTGCTGGGAGACACCAAGCTCTAGAAGACCCAGAAAATGATGAAGAAAGTAGAGGAGCAGAACCAGCACAAAGACTTTCTCTTATGAAAGGTAGTGTACTTCCAAATGATGTGTGAGCTAATGAGGCAGCAGCTTACCCTATACACAGAGACGCTTGAAGAGTTCCATAACACTGTTTCTAAAATCAGCAGAGTATTCACCATATTCAAATAGGAGATTGAAAAGATGACTACAATGACCAAGAATCTGGAGAAAGAAACCACCATGTATGGGTCATAGTGGGAGAGTAGCAACGAGGCACTGCTTGACATGGCTGAGGAGAAAACACTCCTGGAAAAATGTTGAAGGGCCAGCAGATGAAAATCTAGTGCTGAAGAAATTGTAACAGGTGCTTCAGACAGAGTACAATGTCCTGAACAAAAGATAATAGACCTGAGTGCCCCCATGCAATAAGGTGGTAAAGAGCCCAGGGCTCAAGTAGTCAACTCCACAGGGGCCACAGAAGCTCCTTGCCACCTAACAGCACTGGGTACAGAAACATCAGACCAACTGCAGCTGCAGTAATTCACCTCTGCCATCATATAGAAGGTCTCATGCTTGAGACATGCTGGGATGTGATCAGGCAGCCCCGCCAGGATTGGCCCATATAAGACTTCCCAACTAAGTAGTCCAGTGCTAAGGTGAAGGTGTTCTGACTTTCTTGGCATCTGGCCCTTTGCAATTTTGTATTTTTTGGGTCAGTTTTGCATACATATAGATTATGTGTATAGCCACATACATTTATACCTGTAACTGAATAATGGGCTTGTATTAGTGGTAAGACTATGTGCAAAGAAATTCAAAGTATCCTCTGTGAACTGAAGAGTTTAAATTAGGACATATTTTCCGTAGCTGTCCTTACAATGACCTATCATGATAAGTGACTCAAGCAGTTCTCTGCCTGATTTGACGTTCAGATCCCTCCTAGCCCTTTAGAGTTCACCACATGTGATATATGCCCATGCTTTGACAGAATTTGTGAGCAAGGCTTGGGTAAGTTGGGCTCTCCTAGTTTCCCTGGAGGCTTCATTGCTTCTTTTGAACTGAAGAAGGTGTTCCAGACAGAACCTGGGCCAGACTCTGGGATCTGGTGATTGAGTTGCTTTCCTTCTTAGGACAAGGGATCTAGAACATTTCTGTGTATAATGATATGCTTGTCAGGAGCCCCTTAGACACCACTCAACCTGTCCAGGATAACGATTCTTCCAGCAAACTACCCACAGATGTTTCTTTAACCTGCACAAATGATTGACAAGAGGTCACCCAAAATGTCAAACAATAAAATAAGTGAAAAGAAGTGCATAATTTTCTTCATGATGACTAATTTGAAGGCTTTTATTCTTTTTTTTAAATATCGGGTACCAGCTTGTTTCAGTAAACTCTTTTTTGCAATATATGTGGACTGGTGCCCTAAGCACTAGCTTGGTCTACCTAGTGGGTGACCTAGTGGCAGGTCCTGTTTGAATATCTCATTCTTCAAACATGGAAAACATTCTCTCTTGCTTAACCTCTGGGGTACCAATCCCATGACCATATGGAGCAGAAAGGTAAGCCTATTCCTGCATATCTCTATATAGGATCCTTCCCTGTTTCCTGAGAAACTCCTTCCTTTGGGCATTCTATAGCATTACCTTGAATGATTCCAGCAAATTTTGAACAGATTTTCTGAAACTCTTCTGCCTTAATCACTGGGAGGCAAGGAGTATTTTTTCAAGTGGAGAAACAGGCTCAAAGACAGGAATCAATTCAAATACGTTACTTTGTTGAGGACAGAATTCAAATTCAGATCTTGTCTTGCAGCTTTGAACTCTTCTCAAGTAGTTCTATATTTTAGAATGGTTTCCATTTGGTGTGGATAGAAGTACAAAAAGTTAAGGAATTCTGTGTCTTAAATGGACAATTTTCTGCTTATAGGTAGTACAAGTTTTTAACCAATAGAGACCATGATTCCATATTTAAAGAGGTTTTAAGTTATTTGATGTCCTAACCTTAAGGGTATAGGAGATATTGCTTGTAACAGTGCTCTAATTATAAGCTGAGATATTTAATCTTCTCCTCTAGGAACACTCATAAACCATGGGGCTCAGTGTTGAGGTATTATTTGATGCTTCAAAGTGTATGTTTTGCTGTAACCTTTTAAAAGCTTATTTGTATTTTAATTTAAACTTCTGGCTGTAGCTTATGTATTTTCATGGAGGAGCCAAACCAAATGATTCCCTCATTTAGCCTTGTTATAAGTAGCTGAGTCCAAGGAAATGGAAGCAACTTCTTTTTGTCTCTGCTTCCATCTCTTCCACAGACTTTGACACCTAATAAGGTTATCTTTACTTGTTGTGTGATTTGGGTGAGTCATTCCATTATCTCTGAACTCCGGTTTCCATATCTGTAAAATCAGTGCAATGAACAATGCCCTACACTCCTTCCAGGTGAGAGAAGTGATATGAATGGAAACCAAAAAATTCTGCCAAACATGGCAAGGGCTGGTATCTATGTTCAAGGCCCAGAAAACCAGATTTATTTCAAATAAGTTAGACTAACCCCAGAGAAGTTCCTTCATCTCCCTCTTGCCTTTCCCATGAGAAGCTCTATGCACAAACCCAGTAGTCCTCAGAGGGAACCTTACTGGACTCTAGTTCCTTAGATCTGTGCTAAGAAACAGACATGTTTGGTCCTCAGAAATTCCTCTCTCTTTCTACCTGGTTTTCACCCTAGCTTTAGCCCAGCCCAGCAATGCGTAACATTAAGTGGAAGAATGACCAAGGACTGCTATGATTTGATAGTAGTCATGAGGCCTGGGGGAAAGGATAAGGTCAACTTCCTCTGAACTGACAAAAGAGGAAAAAAGAGAAGATTGGAAAAGAGTACTGATTGTGCATGCTCTGAAAAACATCAAAGTCTGAGTGAAGATGAGGATACAGATGGAGGTAAAAATGGGATATAGTAGCAGAGAAGGTCCCCCTTTGAGTAATGAGGATGAAGAAAAGGAATAGGTAGATGATGTGGCAGAGAACAAGGGCATAGATGAAAATACTAAGCTGTTTTTATGGCTTACACAGGAGTACGATGTGATAGCTCAATATGGTAATGTGGTATCTGGCAGTATTTCCATACTATAGACAGCAGAAGTACAGAGGTGTTAAGTTTGGACTACATGAGCCAGTCAGACTCTACTAACAAGTTCAGTCCCTCCCCCAAGTGCCATACTTGAATGGAATACAGATAAATCAGAGCATGCTGTTCGGAGAATGCAGGGAAGATAGGTAGGAACTTAGCTCTCTTGAGAAAATGTTGAAAGAATGAGATACTTTTTAGTCTGGAGATGTAAGGTGTAGGGTTTGCTATAAGTAAGGTGTAATAGACAAGTAGAATGGCCTCAAAGTTAGAGCCAGGAACCATGAGTAGAAGCTACATGAAGAGTTGGATGCAACTCAAAACAAGGAAGCTTCCTGAAAATCAGAGTATACATACAATGAACTCAAAAGATAATGAAACAGTTACTAGAAGTGAACACCTAAAAGCTGTAAGGCTATTAGGCAGGTGTGCTCAAAGGGAGACTGGCATACAAAGGTTTTGATGAGAGGAAGTTGTGATTTTTTTCCAACCCAGACATAACTCTATGAGAAAATTACCTTGAAGTAAGCAGATCTTAGCCCAAAAAGGCAGTATTACATTATGACTCCTTGTCTATACCACTTTTCATCTTTTGCTCTTAAAAGAGACAGTTTGTTTTCTGACAATGTGTCTCTTACAGTGACAGTTGAAAAACCTTTGTTTTTTATTTCTTCAGATTCCCACTGAAATCATTTTCCACAGCTTAAAGATCCACTCTGCAGAATTTTAGTCCTAAGAAGAAATGTCTTGGGGAATGCCCAAACAGTAGGTTCAAAGAGAAGAGTTTTACAGCTTTAACTGTAAGTTACAACCACTGAGACAGGTGATCTATGAGATGATTTATCCTATACCCTAGGGGAAAGATTAGTTAGTTAGATGTTACATATCTATACAAACTTTCTTATACAAACCTTTCTGGTACTGTAATCACGGGCATCAGACCTGTGGGCTGAGTTAGTTGACCTGATCAATGGGGAAATCCCAGGAACAAAAGGGGCATTTTACATTTTTGCACAGCCTGCTGTTGTTGGTTCTGAAAAGGGACTTGGAGGTGGATCTTGTGGTGGGTGGAAGGTATTATGCCAAATGCTCCTAAAATTTAGGGGCAGCCTCTCTTCCATCCTTGTAGTCCATGGTCCCTGGCTCTGGCTAAGCAGGGAGCAAGCAGCGGCCTTTTATAAATAAAATATAAAGCCAATATTAAGTGAAAAAATCAAGGGGGTTGGGCCAGATGCTTCCCTGGAGGCAATGGGTGGTCATAGAAGAAGGTGGAAGGTCACCATGACAACACTCTGAGAGTCTAAACCCAGCAGTGGGGGCATGTATAAGGCTACTGCCAGCCCCCAACAGTAGAGAATGAGAAGAAAGAGAATAGAAAATTCTTGGGAGTTTATAATATAAGAAGAGTTTTTCAGATGGAAAATAGGCTGCCATGGGCAGAAAGCTACAACAGGACTTAGTGCCCACATCTTAAGTCTGCATAAAAGCCATCAATAGCACCTATTACACACAGAGCATAGACATTGCATTGTGTGAATTGGGCTCTTTCCAAGGAACATAGGGTACCTCTCATCTTAACCCCTTTATCTCCGTGGAGCTTCCAACAAAAGATACGGTAGTGATTAAGGGTCTAAAGTTCATTTTCCTACTACCAAGGAAGAATAAGATCAAGGCAAGAGCAATCTGACTTCAGCTACCCCCTCCTCATTCATTTCCACAGGTTACTAGCAGAGACAGTAATAGAACACAGGTCACCTCAAGGGACCTATATGTTCTCTAGCTAATTCCTTCTAGCAAGACTAGAATTTTTCAGGACTATTAGACAATTCTTCAAAATCCTTACTTCCCATAATATTTTTTTTCTTCTTCAGCATACCTGTACCAATTCCCCTTGATTTTTACCACCAATATTTGGCTTTTATTTTTTAAAAATACTATAATTTTGAAGTATAAGTCAGATGTGAACAATATTCCTAAGATGTATCTAACCTACTCATACAAACAAATCACTCCTGTGCTTATTAATTCTGTTGCTATTCTCAAGTCCAAACTCCTTAGTCTGCATTCACAATTTGGTCCCTACTCACCTTCCTGCCTTTATCTATCATTCTTTTTATCTCACTGCAAAAAAATATTCAATGGAGAAGCAGCAGTGTTTTCAACAAATAATGCGAAAACTGGATGTTTACATGCCAAAGAGTAAAGTTGTACCCTTACCTTACACCAAATACAAAAATTAACTCAAAATGGATCAAAGACTTAACATAAGAACTAAAATTCTAAAACTTCTCATGGCATTAGATTTGACAATGATTTCTTGGATATGACACCAAAACCGCAGGTAACAACAACCAAAGCAGTTTTACGGGTCAGTGTCGAGAGTTCTTACCTCCACGGGCCAAAGAATTGGCTTGTGAGGCAGCAGATTGACTCATGAGATAACAAGGAAGGATTTATTAGAGAGAAAGGAAAAGTTGCCCCTAGAGAAGGACAGGGAGTGCAGAAAATCAGTAGTTGCCTTTTGTTTACATAGGGTTTTTTTTTAATTTGGTCTTTTTTGTTGTGGAGAGAGTCAGGAGTCAGGGGTGGAGTGGTCTTTTAACATATCTCTACAGGAACATACACACAGTCCTGACCTTGTGACATATTTGACGCACCCCAGGGGGCCATGACTTGTGAAACTGCATGTCCCTTTACAGGATGTTGGGCTCACAGTGCTCTCATGGGGGATGAGGACACTGGTTCATTTTGTTTTCTGATCCCCCAGACCCAACAGTAGAAAACTGGACTTCTTTGAAATCAAAAATTCTGTAGATCAAAAATCTATTATAAGAGGTTAATAGCTTTAATATATTAAGAACTATTACAACTGAACAGCAACAAAAGAAAAATCCAATTAAAAAATGAGCAGTCTTGAATAAATATTTCTCCAAAGATACACAAATGTACCAATAATGAAACATGAAAATATATACAACATCAATAATCATTAGGAAGATGCAAAATAAATCCACAATGACATGCTATTTCTCATCCATTATAATAGTTGCTATATGATATATGTATGTGTGTATTTTTAAATTATTTATTTATTTACTTGCGGTGCTGGGGCTTGGATTCAGGGCCTACACCACCAGCTCTTTTTTGTGAAGTATTTTTTCGAGATAGGGTCTCATGAACTATTTCCCCAAGATGGCTTCGAATCTTGATCCTCCTGATCTCTGCCTCCCGAGTAGCAAGGATTATAGGCATGAGCCACTGGCGCCTGTCTAAATTATTTTTGTGGTGCTGGGTGTTGAACCCAGGACCTCACACTAGGCAAGAGCTTTACCATTTAAGATATGTCCCCCAGTCTCACATATATATATATATATATATATATATATATATATATATATATAAAACTCAGAAAATAACAATTATTAACAAAAATTGGGATCTTTTGCACATTGTTGGGAATGTAAAATGTATCAGCAACTACGGGAAACAAGATGAGCATCCCTCAAAAATTAAAAATAGTGCTACCATATGATCTAGCAATTCCATTTCTGGGTATGTACCCAGAAGAATTGAAAGCAGAGTCTATACCTGTGTTAATAGGCACATTATTAAGAATAGTAAAGGTACCAACCCAAGTGTCCATCAATAGATGAGTGGATAAACAAAAGTGGCATATACATAAAATGAAACATTATTCAGCCTTGAAAGAAAATTCCAACACATGCCAACGTGAATTCATTCCAACATAAATGAATCTTGAACACATTACCCTAAATGAAATAATCTGGTGATAGAAAGACAAACATAGTATGATTATATTTGTATCAGATATCTAGGCTAAACAAATTCATAGAGGAAAAATGTAGAATGGTATTTGCCAGAGAGTGGGGGTATGGAAAATGAAGAATTGTTGCTTAATAGGTACAGAGTTTAAGTTTTGCAAAATGAATACAGTTCTAAAGATGGATGGTGGTGATGTTTGCAAAGTTGTGTGAATGCACTTAATGCCAGTGAATTGTACAGAAGGTTAATTTTATGTTGTGTTTTTGTCATAATAAAGTGGTCAAGATGGTAAGTTTTGTATTATGCACAGGTCACAATTAAAAAGTAAAAATTAGCTATTATCTTGTAGGATTGTGAGGTGTCAATGATACAATACTTGTGAAAACCCTAGCAGAATGCTTGGTTCACAGTAGGTACTTAACCATTGTTAGTTCTTTCAATCTTTTCCCTCTATTTCCCTCAGTTTTCTATGTGCACATTAGCCAATAATTTAGGCTCTGCCAAACCTTCCACTTCTCAGCAGACTCATTTTTCCTTTCTTCTTTGTGTCTTTCCTTCCTTATCCTATTTATTCATTTATTTATTTATTAATTATGGGGAACACCAAGGACTTTCAGAAAGAATGCCTCAACTCTGTACCAGGTGCCAAAACCACATTGTTTCATTCCAAGTGCTTCCACAAGTGCACATCCATGTGTTATATACGCTAATCGGTACTACTGGTTCTACAAAGCTGCTGCATAAAATTGTGCAGATTGTTCACTGCACAATGATGTCTGGCTGAGAAGCTGAATTGGGTCAATGTGCCCTGGTATAGGGCTGAATTCAAGAAGTACCTATTTCTAATTCACAGAAAGTCTCTATTAGGAGCCAGTACCAGCACCATACATGAGTAATTAAGGCATTGTTGAACTTTGAGGTCAGATTTGGGGTACTCAATGTTCAGAAAAAGAGAAAATATAACCAGAGAGAGAAATTTGAATCTTTTCTAAGTGGATGAAACAGAACACCTTAGCTAGAGCACAACTAGGTGCACGTTGGATGTTGAATGTGACAATTGTATTTGCTCTGATAATGAATACCAGACAGGGAAGAAAGAGCCCAAGGAGCAGACTCCTGAGTGTCTATTACACAATCTCATTCAGAGATGAGCTCATCTTCCTAAGAAAGCATAGAGGGCAGTTGCTGCCCACCTAGTACAAGGACTTTTTACACTAATGACAGGGCACAAAGAAAGAGATCATTGGGCACTTAGAACTGGTCAGGATACTTGAGTTCTGACCCTAGGAGACCCACTTCTTTTAGAACTTCCTTGACTCAGGAGATTCTAACAGTATTGTCATTCTTTGGATTCAGGGATTAAAATATCCTGCAGAAAGAAAAAAAACCTTCTTGTGGGCTCTAGAGATAATGGGAGATGATGGCTTTTGGATCCAAATTAGAAAGTGACCTTTCTCATCCAGGGTTCCAGGCCATATCTAAGAAGGTCTTGGTTGTAAGAGGTCAGCACCAAACTAGGGGCAAAGAGTTATTTTCAGGAAGAAGAATGGAGAACTGACAGGGACCTGTTGTACCAAATTTTGGCTAGTGGCAATTTTTATAGCTTTGGGTGATTATGATGTTGATATAGAATATATTCCATTGTATCTAGAAAACTTCTTTTAAGGAAGTCAACAAGATTCAGATATTTGGGTATTAGATATCAAAAATATAAACAATAAGGATTCCCAGGATTTGTGCTTGTGTTTTTCTTTTTTCCATTATTCAAAGCTCTTTTCAAAATAGATATGTCTAGCTACATCTGGTCTAAATTAGTGGTCTGAGCGTGGGATACAAAGCAGGGATAGAATGGGTACAGTGTCTGTGTCTCAAAGATGCAGTGGTCGTCCTAACATTTTCCACTGGAAAATAGGTTCAGTTGAAGGATGTTGTAGAAGTTAGAAATCTGAATGTGACTCTAGGCAAGGGTTTTAAACCTGATGTCTCTTAAGCCTTGACAATGTATGCAAAATTGTGCTTACATTGTATACGTGCATTATGGAGGTGGAGTGTGAAAAAAGTCCATGGCTATCCTCAGATTCTTTAAAGCACAAAGCACCAGTCTCTCCCAGAAAAACAGAAGAAATACTTTCCTAAAAATCCAGAGCACCAGCTACTTTGGATAAAACACTGGAAGAGGTTTTTGGAGATTTGGATTTTAGACTGAGCTCTGTCACTAGCTTGCTGTATGAGCTCCCCTGGGCCTCAGGTAATATATCTGTAAAATAAAGATGCTAGATTCATGGTCTCCAAGGGCCTTTAGAGCTTTAAAGATCTGACTTCATAAGACTAAATTGTCCTGATTTGCCGTACCCTTGGGATGACTCTCAAAGTCCAATTTATATAAATGAGATCTGGTAAAACATTGCTCAGAGTTTTCTCAATAGCAGGATTTATGGGTTTGCTTTTATTCTCCTTCATCCACTGAAGTCCCCTGAAACAGAAGAAGGGATGGGAGGAGTGACTTTTTCAACTCAGCCTGAGCCAACATAGGGTGACTTGATGGGCTTTACATTAAACTGACTAGTCACTGTTTGATGTATTTCTTTCCTGAACTGACTGGTTGAAACACTTGGTATGGCATAAACAGACGATGTGTCCCCAGTTTATTCTTCCCCTTCTTGAAAAATTTTCAGGTCTCTTGAGTTTTCAGAGTTGGATAGAAAAAAACATTATTAGGACACATTTGGACAAGATAATTAGTTGAGAAGATCCTGTAAATCTAAGATTGGATTGAGGAGTAGCAGAGAAAGTAGAAGTAATTTCACTTTTACCAAGCTTCTCATTGCTTCTGGTTGTGCCAAAAGGGGTGTAGCTTAGCAAGTTGGAATATAGCCTTTTGCTGGCTCAATCCCTGGCTTCTTTCCCTCTTCTTTGGACAAAGGGAAAGAGATTTATAGCTAGAGCATGGCCTATACTTCTCATTTCCTCACAGAATGGTAAAAGACCCTCCCAACTACCACTGCCACTGCCACTACCCAGACTCTGATGGGAGATTCTAGAGGTGGATGATTGGTAGACATGCTTCTGCTTCTAAAGGAGAGAAACCACCTTTCTCTACTTGTTGGGTTAAAAAAAATAAAGGAGAGAAAACCAGGTTTTTGCTCATTCATGATTCAAGTTCTTCATCTCAACCATTCCATTCCCGATTCATGGGCTTTGTATCCACAGTTGTGACTGCCAAGGTATTCAGGCAAGTAGCTCTGGCTTTCATCTGGAATTCCAGGGGTATTAGCTCATTGGTAGGTACTCATTGAATCCCAGAGTCTTGGAGATTGAGAGAGATTAGAATTCATTTAATGCCATTTCCAAACTGTCCAGACCTTTGTTTTCATTGGTATTCTGTCTACTGAGACCAAGTCATAAGTATTTCTCCATGTTTGTAGACATAAGCTCTTCCTAATAAACTCTTTTTCAAACATACACACAGAGTCACACGCAAAAAAGCTCCTCTACTTCTCTCAATGATTATCCGTCCTTTCAACTTAGCAGCACCCACAAATTTTAGAAATGTATGATGCCTCTTCCTCCTCCTTTGAGTATCATCCTCATTCTACCTATCAGTTGCCATTATTTTGGCATTCTGGCGATAACAGTAGAAACAGCCTCTCTGTTCTCTTCAAACTTACCATTTGACTTGTTCTTACTGTTTCTCTGAAAATCAGGACCACAAATTGTACATATTATCATTCTACAAACATTTATTAAATACCTGCTATGTTACAGGAGCAGCTCCAGGTGCTGAGATAAAAAATAATAATAATTACTAAAGCATATGCAGCATTTACTGTATACAGGCAGTATTTTGGCTTCTTTGCATTTAATTATCTTACTTCCTTTGCTTTTCATAACTTTGTAAGATAGTTACCATCCTCATTCCCATTATAGAGATGAGGAAACTGAGAAAGAGAGAGCTTAAGTACTTTGTTCAAGATCATAAGTTTGTAAGTGATGAATCCAATATTCAAATCTGGAATGTAATATTAGAACCTGCATTCTTACCTATAATGCTATTCTGTCCTCAAGTACCTTACATTTTATTTTTGGAGATACAGTAACAGTGTCATGGTTCCTGAAATCATGGATCTAACTCTTTGTTCAGACTCAGAGACAGGTACTCTACACACCATTTTCATACACATATGCACACATAACACACACACACATGCACACATGCACACATGCATACACATTTTTGGAAAATCTAACAATTACTGTCAAGTTTACATGCCTGAAACTTTGTATTTGCAGTGTCTATTCTTCACAATAGCTTTTGTTTTTATTTTGTTAATTTTTAATGGTTGCATGACAATTTAAAAGTTGTACATAGTAATGGAGTACCATGTAACTTTTGATACATGTATACATTGCACAATCTTTGAATCAGGCTAAACATATTTATCTCCTCAAACATAGTTATATACCCATGTCTTTGCAGTGAAAGCTTTCAAAATTCTTTCTTCTGTATTTTTCAAACATACAGCTCACATATATTATCTATAATCTATAACCACCATACAGTGTAATAGTACCTTAGTATCTTAGTTCCTTTCCACAGCTTCCCTTTCTATTGTCTCCAAACTCTTGTAACTACCATTCTACTCTCAATTTCTACAATATCAAACTCTTTAGATTCCACACATGAAAGAGATCATGTGGTACTTATCTTTCTGTGCCTGACCTATTTCACTTAACATAATAGTATACCATTCCATCTACATTGTTACAAATGACAGAATTTCATTCTTTTTTTATGGCAGAATAGTACTACATTGTGTATATGTGCCACATTTTCTTTATTCATTTTTCTACTTATGGACACTTAAATTATTGCTATTTCTTGGCTAATGTGAATAATGCTATAATGAACACAGTTGTGCAGATGTCTTGTCAGCATACTGATTTCATTTCCTTTAGTAGAATTGCTTGATCATATGGTAGGGAATCCTCATACTGTTTTTCATAGTGGCTATACTAACATTCCCACTAATAGTGTGCAAAGGTTCCCTTTTCTCCACATTTTTGCAAGCACTTGTTATTTTTAGTCATTTTGGTATTAGCCAGTCTTACTGAGGTGAGATGATATGCATTTCCTTCATGATTAATGGTATTGTGCATTTTCATTTTCTTATTGAACATTTATATGTCTTCTTACAAGAAATGTCTATTTAGATAAATTTCTCAATTTTCAGTTTTTTCTTTTTTGCTATTGAGTTTTTAGATTCCTTTATATATTCAGGATATCAATAGACATATGCATTGCAATATTTTTTCTTATCCTATATGCTCTCTTTGTATCCTGTTGACTGTTTTGTTTGCTGTGAGGAAATGTTAAGAACATTTTTTTTGTGGTACTGAGGTTTGAACTCAGGGCTTACACCTTGAACCACTCCACCAGCCCTTTTTTGTGATGGATTTTATCAAGATAGGGTCTAATGAACTATTTGGCAGGGCTGACTTTGAACTGCCATCCTCCTGGTCTCTGCCTCCTGCTTAGCTAGGATTATAGATGTGAACCACTGCTGCCTGGCAAAAATGTTAAGTTTTATGTAATGTCATTTATCTATTTTTGCTTTTATTTCCTGTGCTTTTGAGGTTTGTTCAAAAAAACTCCTTGCCTACTCCAATGTCCTGAGGCATTTCCCCTTCGTTTCTTCTAGTAGTTTCAAGTCCTACATAGACATTGTTAATCCATTTGAGTTGATCTTTGTAAATGGAGAGAGATAGGAATCTAGCTTCATTTTTCTGCAAGTAGGTATCCAATTATCCCAACACAATTTGTTAAAAACACTGTCTTTTTTCTCCAATGCATGTTCCTAGCTCTTTTGTCAAGAGGTTTCTCACCTACTCTAGAAGTGGAGAGCAGAAGTACTGCAGTTCAAGGCCAGCTTGGCAAAAACATTAGCAAGACTCCATCTCAGTTAATAATACTGGGGTGGTGGTGTGCATCTGTGATCCTAGCTATGTGGAAGGCCATAGGTATGAGGATTATAGCCTCAGGGCTGCACCAGGCAAAGACTCTACCTGAAAAATAGCTAAAGTAAAAAGGGCTAAGGGCGTGGCTCAAGAGGGAGAGCACCTGCCTGGAAAGCACAAAGCCTTGAGTCCAAACATAGTACCACCAAAACCAAAACCATCCAAAGGTTAGGATTTGTGAAGTGATAGAGTGCCTGCCTAACAAGTGTGAGGCCCTGAGTTCAAACCATAATACTGCACACACACCCCAAAAATTCATAGGCTATAGATACCTGGATTTAATTCTAGGCCTTCTGTTCTATTTTACTGCTTTATGTATTTATTTTTATGCCAATACAATGCTGCTTTTTCTAATACAGTATTGTAGTATATTTTGAAGTCAGGTAGTATAATGCTTCCTGCTGTGCTCATTTTGCTCAAAATAAATTTGGCTATTTAGGGATTATTATTTTCGCATAAAGGTTAGAATTGTTTTTCTCTAGTTCTGTGGAAAATGTCATTGGTATTTTGCTAGGGATTGTATTGACTCTGTAGATTACTTTGGGTAGTATGGACATTATAATAATATTGCTTTTTCCCAATCCATGAAAACGGGATGACTTTCCACTTTTTGTGCCCTCTTCAATGTCTTCCACCAATGTTTTATAATCTTCACTTTAGACCTTTTACAAGTTTGGTTAAATTTATTTCTAAGTATTTCAATTTTGTAGCTGCTGTAACTGGGATTATTTTCTTGATTTCTATTTCAAATACTTTGTTACTGGCACTTAGCAATGTTTCTGATTTTCTATGTTGATTTGTATCCTACAAATTTATTGGCTTCTTTTATAAGTCCTATTAGATTTTGGTGGAATTTTTGGGGTTTTCTATAGATATGTTTTCTGTAAACAGTGATGATTTGAATTCCTGTTTTCCAATTTAGATGCCTTTTATTTCTTTTTCTTACCTAATTGCTCTGGCAAGGATTTCTAGTACTGCATTGAACAAAAGATGGCAATGTAGGCATCCAATTCTCATTACAGATTTTAGAAAGCTTTCAGATTTTCTCCATTCAATATAATGTGAGTTGTTGGTTTATTATAAATGGCCTTTACTTGATTGAGGTGCATTTCTTATAGGACTAATTTCTTCAGTTTTTTTTCATCATGACAGGATGTTACACTTAATGCCTTTTGTGCATCAACTGAGAAAATCATATGTTTTTTGTACTTCATTCTGTTGATATGGTATATCATGTCTATGAATTTACATATATTTAGCCATTCATGCCTCACTAAGATGATGCTTACTTGATCATGGTGAATAATCTTTACATTTTATTTATTTAAAAAGTTTATCTGCATAAATTAACTGTACAAAGGTGTTTCACTGTGATACATGCACATAATGTATTTTGATAAAATTCATTAAATTACTCCTTCTTAACCAGTCTCTTTCTCCCCTTTCCTTTTTAACAGAATTGGTGGGTTTTGCTTTTCTATCTTCATATTATAATTTATCATAATAATACAATATTATATATTGGGTATTATATTAAATATATAACATAATCTCACTAATTTAATAATATATAACAAAAATATATGTAATATAACATATATTATGTAATAATAGTTATTATTATATTATATATTACAATATATAATATATATAAAAATCTATCATATTCACCCTCCATAATCCTCTGGTTCATATCTTGGCTGTTATAAATAATGTTGCTATAAACATGAGTGTGCAAGTATCTCTGTTTTATACTGGTTTAAATTCCTTTGGATATATGCCCATGAGTGGCATATCAGAATCATATAGTAGTTCTATTCTTAGTTTCTTGAGGATCCTCCATATTGATTTCCACAGTGGCCACTAATTCACATTCCCACCAACAGTATATAAGGGTTTCTTTTCACCCACATCCTCACCACCATTTGTTGTTTTTGCTTTCTTGATGATTGCAATTCTGACTGGAGTGAGATGAAATCTCAGTGTACTTCAATTTGTATTCTCTTTATGGATAAGGATTTTAAAGATTTGTTTATGTATTTATTAGTGATTTCTTTTTTGACAACTGTCCAATTCATTTGCCCATTTTTAATTGGAGTATTCTTTTAGTATTTAATTTTTGAGCTGTTTATATATTCTGGATATAATCCTTTATCTAATGAAAAGCTTGCATTCTCTCTCATTTTGTGTGTTGTATTATTATTCTGGTAATTGTTTCCTTTGATTTGCAGAAACTTTTAAATTTCATGCAATTCTATTGGTCAATTCTTACTCATATTTCCTGGGTAGTTTGAGTGCCATTCAGAATGTCATTTCCTATGCATGTATCTTGAAGTATTTTCTCTATGTTTTCTTGTAGTAGTTTCAAAATTTTAGTGTGTGCTAATGTTCTGACATTATGTTTACAAGTGTTATCTCCTCTTGATGGATTGATCTCTTCATTAATATGAAGTGAACTTCTTTGTCTCTTCTGATTGATTTTGTTTTGAAGTCTTTTTTTAGCAGCTATGAGTGTACATACTCCTGCTTGCTTTCAGGCTCCATATTGCCACCACAACTAACTTTCTTACAGCTCTACAGGAAATTCAATCTGACAATAGCAGTTTGATAAGGTGTCCATGAGAAAGCAAGCCAGGTAAAATCACTCCATGCCATATTTTCATTTGCTTGGAAAATCTTTTTCCATTCTTTTGGTCTCTGATGTCTTTGTCAGTGAGGTGTGTTTCCTGTAGGCAACAAATATTTGCATCTTGTTTTAAAATCTATCCTACCAGTCTGTGTCTTTTGACTGGAGATTGAGACCACTAACAGTGAATAATGTTTTTAATGAACAATTAGGTGCAATTTGATAGTATTTTGTTGAAAATTTTTGCAGGTTTGTTCATCAAAGGTATTAGCCTATAGTTTACTTTCTGTGTTGTATCCTTACTTCATTTGAGTATCATGGTAATGATAGCCTGGTAAAATGTGTTTGTAAGATTTCTTTCTGTTCTCTTTTTGTAATAACTTAAAGAGAATTGGCATTAGTTCTTTAAATTTTTGGTAGAATTCATAGACTCACTAGTCTATCTGGTCCTAGACTTTACTTTTAATAATTTTACTAAATTACAGATTTTTATCTTGTTACTTGTTATTGGTCTATTTAGGTTTTCTGTGTCATCATGATTCAGTCTTGGAAAGGTGTATGTGTCTAAAAAATTGCTCACTTTTTCTTAGTTTGTAAAATTTCTTGACATGAAGTTGTTCATAATAATCTCTAGTTGTCTTTTGTATTTCTTTGGTGTCATTTGTAATGTTTCCCTTTACCTCTGATTTTATTTGAGTGTTCTCTCTCCTTTTCTTTGTTATTCTAGTTAATGTTTGTGTATTCTCTTTATCTTCTCAAAGAAGCAGCTATTTACTTCATTGTCCTTTGCATGTTTTAGTACCCATTTCATTTACTTTTCTTCTAGCTTTTATTATTTCATTCTTTCTACAAAATTTGCATTTATACTTTTCTTCTTTTCCTGTGAAAAGCTCAGGTCACCCTCTCCTGACCTGTAAGGTTTCTACTGAGAAGTCAGCTGTCCAAAAAAGTGAGACACCCCATGTGTAATTTGCTTCTTTTCTCTTGCAGCTTTGAGAATCTTCTGTTTTTCACCTTTGAGGGCTTGATTTTAAGATATCTTGAGGTATACTTGGATGAATTAAATTTGATTGGTGACCTTGAACCTTTTCTAATAAATAATAAATATTAGAATATTTATTTCTTTTTATAGACTTTGGAAGTTTTGTGTTATTATTTCTTTGAATAGCATACCTACTCCTTTGGCATTCCCAAGTCATTCTTGAACCTCAATAACATGGACATTTGCTCCTTTAATACTGTCTTAAAGTATCTTTAAGTTTTCTCCATTCTTCATTCTTTTTTCCTTTTTCCTCTCCTGTGTGTTTTTAAATAGCCTGATTTGATCTCACTAATTGTTTCTTCTGTTTGATCCATCTTGCTATTAATGCCCTCTATTGTGTTCTTAGTTTCATGGAATATATTTCTCAGTTAAAAATTCATGTTCAAGTTTTTTCATTACTTCGATCTCTTTGTTAAATTTCTCTGTAACAGAGAGTATTGAAATGTTTCCCTTGAAGTGTTGAAATGTTTTCTTCAAGCTCATTGACTGGTTAAAACAGCTATTTTAAATACTCTGAGGGTCAGTTTTGGGCACATTATTTTGAGTGCTAGATGGATTCATAGTTTCCTGAAAGCTCTTGATCTTGTTGGCAAGCAACATTGTCTGGGCATTGACAGACCAGGCATTTATTTCAGTCTTCCTAAAATGGCTTTGTTTATGAATCTCTTTCTAGAAATTCTAAGCAGGTTGTTTATTTTTTTCTGGCCCTATAGTCACTTCCAGTATTTCAGCACTACATGACACTTAAGTCCAGATTTTCTAGGAGTTTGCTGTTGGTGAATTGCTGCTGTTTCAGTACTAGGGAGCTATCAAAACCTAAGTGTTGCCAAATGCTCTATTGATGTACTGTTTAGAAAGAAACAAAAGTGTTCCTAGAATGGTCTGTCCCCACAAGCCTTTTCATGGTACCATGATACATTCAGATGCTGTGTCCACAGTACTGACCTATGATCAGATCCTACAGGATTCTGTCCAGGTCTGGTCAGAGCCACTTTGAGTGGAATACCACCAGGATCCTATGTCATACCTATGACCAACATCAAATGGTACAGCACCTGCCTAGCAAGCATAAGGCCCTGAGTTAAAACCCCAGCACCACCAAAAACAAACAAACACCTATGACCACCAAAGCTTTCATGCTTTGTTATACTATAATCAGCACAATGCTGAGTTAGAACCAAACACTACATTTGTATGGGGTGCCTATTGCTTAGATGGTCTCATGACCCAAGACAACTGCAACTAGCCACAGAGGTTACTTGCTAGACTAGAAGTCCAATAGACTAGAGCCATGTGCCTTGCCCTGGCACTGGAGCCATTCCAGAGCCTCTGTCCATCATTGTGCCTGAGGAGGGGGAGCTGTTAGCATTTGTTCAATGTTAGCTTTTGCTAGCCTAGCAGTAAGTTCCAACCCAAAGTGTTCTGCCTTCTACACTGCCATGGCACTACATAACAGGATCTTTTACCATGTTATTGCTGCTTAAGTTTAGGTAGTGTTGATGAAAACAGACCCTTGATCACCTGGCCTGATGCTAAGGTGTGTCATGCCTGAGTTTACAGTTATGAGAATTTGCACAGTCTTGGGTATAGAACAACACCCATGCCACAGATAGTGATGCAGGCCAAAACACAAATCTGTTCCAACTTGGTACAGGTCTCTCTTTAGTTCTGGAGCAGTTTTAGAGCTCCAAAACGGTGAGAACTGGCCTGGTGATAGATTTCCTGCTTGTGATTGGAAAATAGGTAAGGAAGACAATTCCCTGGCCACCAAGGCTCATGCTAAGTTGGATCACATGAGTCTCACAGCTGCAGAGGCCTATACAGTCTCCATCAGAAGGCAGATATTTTCTAATGTCATTCCAAGCATGGAACTAATGTGATTAAAACTCAGGTCTGTCTCACAGGTACACAGGTCTCTGCTTGATTCTGTAGCTGTTCTGGTGCCTCTTTTTGTGAACTCTAGCCTGAATACACAGCTGTCAGTTTCTGTTGGGTGCTTAGTATCCCTGCAATGGGCCTGGAACTGGGCTCTGAGAAAAATCCCTGTGCTTGCTTTCATGATCTGTTCTCCTGTACGTGGAATCTTGCTGCCTGCTCTGCTTTCCAAGGTTGGAGGAGCATTGGTGGAGGCAGTCTCTTCACTGCCTGGCCTGGTGAAATTTCAGTAGCTCAATCTGCAGGCTAGCAGTAGGGATGGTGGGAACTTTGCACAGTACTGAGTTTCATCATGGAGGGCTAGATACTTGGTTGAGGTGAAGGTCCTGGACTTACCTCTCTCTTCCTTCCCCAAACAAGAAGTACCTTTCTCCCTACTGGGCTGTTTGGAGTTGTGATGACAATGATACAGCCACTCAACTCTTTCCTTCTAGCCCTCTTCAATTTATTTTTCCATTTTGTATATTAAATGCAGGCACTATGGTCTCTCACCTGATTTCCTTAGCCCTTGTGCTTGTAGTTTAGTGTATGAACAGCTGTTCAATTTGGTGTGTCTGTAGGGAGAGAGCATCACACAATCTTACTCAGCCTCCATCTTCTTCTACCTCTCTCAAAACATTTCAAGTTTGGTGGTGTTGTTAACATTTTACAGGTATTTTCATTTGCCAAATGATGCATAAGTAGTAAAAGACCACCTGCCTTTGAACCCCAAACCTTAAGAAATAGTATAGTGTTGTGGTTAATAGTGTTTGTTGCAGTTAACCCAGGCATTGGTTTAAATCCTAGTTCCACCACTTATTATTTATTTGACCTTGGACAAGTTATTTAACCTAAACAAAAATTTTCTCAAACTATAAAGAGAGGTGGGGGTAAAAATGACTACCCTCCCTCTTGTAGGTTTGCTATGAATGTTAGATAAGTTAACATGTTAAGCACTGCAGCTCTTAGTGTCACTGTTCCCATTATCCAAGTTCATTGAGCTAACAATCATTCCAAATTTCATTTTAAAAGCTATTTGGATGTTTTTGGCTATGGCATCTTTTTTATTAGACTCTTATTCCTTCCTTCATTCAGGTCCATTTTTTTAGTTTTCAGTTATCAACTGTTTTTTTCCAAATACGTAAGTCTTATTAAATGTTGATTTAGAAGAAATTGTTATTTGAAAGCCCTTTAACTATAGTTGTTTCTGTAGCTTTCTTCACAACCAGGAAGGAATGAGGCTTCTCTTGTCCTGTCCTTAAACTTCATGTGATTCTTTTGTTCCTCAAAGACTTTCTCAAGTCCCTTGTCATTAAATGGCAGCAATGGGAGATCAAGTCTTAACATTTTATACAAATCACACTGGTTACTTCTTGCCAGCTAGTCTAGACTCTCAAGAGGTTTGGAGGGAACCTTAGAAATCATCTAAGCCATCCTTCCAATCTGGGTAATTCTAAGATGCTTTATGCCTCTGATCCTTCTTACCCCTTTTCAGAATATTTGTAAATATATACACCAAAACACAAAGGATTAATTGTATTGAAATATGAATAAATTTCATAGTAATAGATTATTAACAAAAAAAATTTTGGATATGGTGGTAGGTCCAATAACTACCATAATTTCAAAGTAGGGAAACACATACATGATATACTAAGACAGTGTAATGTGATATAAAGTTATCTGTGATCTACATTAGTGACACATTTTTATTAACATATATTGGTAGTTCAAAGGGTGTTCATTGTAATAATAACATAGATGTATACAGTGTATTGTAATAATTCACCCTCTCTTTTATACTCCTTTTATTCCTCTCCCTTCTCCCCCCTTTCAAACAGGATTTGACGGATTTCATTATGCTGAATTCATGTGTACACACACACACACACATACACACACACATAATTTACTTCACTTCCTTCACTTCCTTCAACCCCTATTAACCTCTTCATTCTCCCTCCTTCTTCACTCTCCCATCATGCTGATTCCTCCCCAGTGAAACAGTCTCCTTGGTATAGTCATGTTAAATTACCATCCTCATCATCATAATCACCATCAATATGTGGCTTTTTTGAGCTTGACTTATTTCACTCAACATCATGATTTCCAGTTGCATACATTTTCCTACAAATAGTATCGTTTCATTCTTCTTTATGACTGAATAGTACTCCATTGTCTATATGCATCATATTTTCTTTACTCATTCCTTGGTCATTGGCCACATAGGTTGATCCCACAGTTTGGATATTGTGAATAATGCTGTGATAAACATTGGTGTGCCAGTATCTCACTTGTGTGTTGATTTACACTCCTTTAGTTATATACCCAAGAGTAGTATGGCAGGCTAATAAAATAAGTCTTCTTTTTAGATTCTGAGTCTTATTTTAGACTTAAAATAAGTATATACTTATTTACATAGTGATTGCACTGGTTTACTTTCCCACCAACAATGTTCAAGGGTTCCTTTTCCTCTACATCCTTGCCAGCATTTATTGTTGCTTTTCTTGATGAGTGCCATTCTGACTAGTGTGACATGGAATCTCAGTTTTGATTTGCATTTTCTTTATGGCTAAGGATGTTGAACATTTCTTAAAGTATTTATTAGTTATTTCTACTTTTGAGAACTGTCTGTTCATTTTTCCCATTTGTTAATTGACTTATTTGTTATTTTGGTGTTTAATTTTTTTAACTTCTGTATATTATCGTTATTTATCCTTTATCTGATGAATGGTTGATAGCAAAGGTTTTCTATAACTCTGTTGGTTTTCTCATCATTCTGGTAATTCTTTTGATGGTCTGAACCTTTTTAAATCAATGCATTCCCATTTGTCAGTTCATGCTCTTATTTCTTGGGCAATTGCAGACCTATTTAGAAAATAATTACCTATGCCTATGTCTTGAAGGGAGTTCCTGGAATAGTTTTAAAGATTTGGGTTTTACATTAAAATCTTTAATACATTTTGAATTGTTTTTTTACAGGGTGAGAGATAAGATCTATTTTCAGTCTTCTACATGTAAATAGCTAGTTTCCAGCATCATTTGTATCTTTACTCCAACATGCTTTTGACACCTTTGCCAAAAAATCAGATGGCTGTAGGTATATGGATTTATTTCTACATCTTCCATTCTTTTCTATTAGTCTACATATCTGTTTTTGTGTCAGTAATATTCAGTTTCTGTTACTATGGCTCTGTAGCATAATTTGAATTGCACTATTGTGACACCTCTAGGATTGCTTCTTTTTGCTCAAGATTATGCTTGTTATTTGGGGTCTGTTATGTTTCCATATGAATTTCAAGATTAATTTTTCTATTTATGTGAAAAATGCCATTAGAAACCAACTTGATTGTGGTGTATGAACTTTTAAATGTGTTGTTGAATTTGTTTTTGAGTTATTTTATTGAGAATTTTTCATCTATGTTTGCCAAGTAGTCTTTTATTGTTGTGTCCTTATCAGATTTTAGTATCAGGGTAATACTGGATTCACAGAATAAGTTTGGTAGAGTTCCTTCCATTTCTACTTTATGGAATAGTTTGAGGAGGATTGTGGTAGTACTTTTTTCAATATTTTTAAAAGTCTGGTAGAATTGGCTGGGAATCCAACCAGTCCTGGGCTCTTTTTTGGGGGGAGACACTCTATTACTGTTTCAATCTACTTGCTTTATATAGCTCTGTTTTTTTTAATTGTTGTGCTGGATGGGGATACATTGTAGCATTTACAAAAGTTCTTACTATATATCAAATATATCATCCTTGAATTCATCCCCTCCTCCTTTCTCCTTTATCCCCTTCTCCTTCCATTCTGGAATAGTTTCAACAGGTCTCATTTTTCCATTTACATATATGTGTACACAGTATTTGCACTATATTCACCCTCCCATGCCCTTTCTCCACCTCTTCCCCTCCCACTGGTACCAACCCCCCAAGCAGGACCTGTTCAGCCCTCTTATTCTCCAATTTTGTAAAAGAAAAAATATGGCATTTTTGTTTGTTTAAGATAGCTATATAGGGAGTTTCCTTGTGACATTTCCATGTATATATGCATTATAACAGAAACTGGTTTATCTTCTCTATTTTTCTTCTTTCTACCTTAGTCCTCTTCTTATGGTGGCTTCAATAGGTTTAAAAACACTGTATTCATTCTTGTTTAGGGAGTACATCAACCGTATTCACCTCCCTAACTTCTTTCTTTCCTTTTCTTTTCTTTTTTGGTATTATGGTTTGTACTCAGGGACTTCACCTTGAGCCACACCACCAGCCCTATTTTTGTGAAGGGTTTTTTGAGATAGGGTGTCACGAACTATTTGCCAGGCTTGTTTGAACTGTGATCCTCCTGATCTTTGTCTCCTGAGTACCTAGGATTCAGGCATGAGCCACTGTTTCCCAGATTAACGTCTTTTTTTTAACTTCCCTCCTCTCATATGTTATGTATTTCTGTTTAAATGGCTTACATCTTCTTTGTTTAATTTTGGTAGGTCATCTGCATCTAGAAATATATTGATTTCTTGTGATTTTCCAGTTTTTAGAATAAATTTTTCGAAGTATTCTCTAATGATCTTCTTGATTTCATTGTTATTTGTTGTGATTTAATTCCTAGTTTTATTAATTTGTATCTTCTTCATTCCTTCTCTTGCTTAGTTTGTTTAAGTGTTTATCAATCTTATTTATGTTTACCAAGAACCAACTTTTTGTTTCATTGATTCTTCATATTGGTTTTGTCTCCTTTTTATTATTTTCTGTCCTGACATTCACTATTTTTTCCACTTAATAAGTTTGGGTTTAGCTTATCCTATTTTCTAAGAGCTTGAAGTGCATCATTAGCTTATTTATTCTTGGTCTTGGTATTCTTTTCATGTACATGTGCCTAACTCTAAAATTTCTTCTTAGCACTGCTTTTGCTTTCCTAGAGGTTCTGGTAAGTCGGATTTTCATTTTCACTAGGTTCTGTGTACTTTTTGTCCCCCAATTTATTTCTTCAATGACTCACTGGCTGTTCAACAATGTATTATTCAGTCTCCATGTGTTTGTATATTTTTGGTAGTTTTGTTTGCTGTTGATTTTTAGTTTTGTTCCACTGTGGTCTGGTTACTACAGGGGTTTATATCAATTTTATGTTTTTAAGACTCTTTTTATGTCCTAAAATATTATCTATTTTGGATAGCATTCTGTGGTCTGCTGAGAAGAATGTATATTGTGCAGTTGGTGGATGAAATATTCTGTAAATGTCTGTTAAGTCAAATTTGTCTATACATCTTTGTGAATTTTTTTGTATGGATGACCTGTCTATTAGTGAGAGTGTGGTACTGAATTCTCCCACTATTATTGTGTTGCAGTCTATCTGTGCCTGTAAGTCCATTAGTGTTTGTTTAGTGAAATTGGGTGTGCTAACATTTGGTGTGTACATGTTAGTAATAGCTATATCATCTTGATATTGTTCCTTTTATCAATATGAAGTGACATTCTTTGCTCTTCCAATATTTGTTTAAAGTATATTTTATCAGAAATCAATGAAATAGAAAACAAAAAAAATACAAAGAATTAATGAAACAAAATTTAGTTCTTTAAAAAATAAACAAGATCGACAGACCCCTGGCAAACCTGACAAAAATGAGGAGAAAAAACCCAAATTAGTAAAATCAGGAATGCAACAGGGGAGATAACAACAAACACCATGGAAGTCCAGGAAATCATTAGAGACTACTTTGAGAATCTATATTCAATTAAATTTGAAAATCTTGAAGACATAGACAGATTTCTAGATACTTATGATCATCCAAAACTGAACCAAGAGGAAATTAATCACGTGAATAGATCTATAACACAAAATGAAATTGAAGCAGCAATCAAGAGTCTCCCAAAAAAGAAAAGTCCAGGACCTGATGGATATCTGCTGAATTCTATCAGATCTTTAAAGAAGAATTGATACCAACCCTCCTTAAACTGTTCCATGAAATAGAAAGGGAAGGAAAACTGCCAAACACATTTAATGAAGCCATTATTACACTTATCCCAAAACCAGGCAAAGACACCTCCAAAAAGGAGAACTGTAGGCCAATCTCCTTAATGAACATTGATGCAAAAATCCTCAATAAAATAATGGCAAACAGAATTCAACAACATATCAAAAAGATCATTCACCATGACCAATTAGGCTTCATCCCAGGAATGCAGGGGTGGTTCAACATATGAAAATCAATAAACATAATAAACCACATTAACAGAAGCAAACACAAAAACCACTTGATCATCTCAATAGATGCAGAAAAAACCTTTGATAAGATCCAACACCATTTCATGATAAAAGCTCTAAGAAAACTCAGAATAGAAGGAAAGTACCTCAACATTATTAAAGCTATATATGACAAACCTACAGCCAACATTATACTTAATGCTGAAAAACTGAAAACATTCCCTCTAAAATCAAGAATGAGACAAGGATGCCCACTATCTCCACTCCTATCAACATAGTGCAGGAATTCCTAGCCAGAACAATTAGGCAAGGAGAAGGAATAAAAGTAATACAAATAGGTAAAGAAATTGTCAAAATATCAGTATTTGCAGATGATATGATCCCATACATTAAAGATCCAAAAATCTCTACTCAAAAGCTCTTACACGTCATCAACAGCTACAGCAAGGAAGCAGGATATAAAATCAACATAGAAAAATCATTAGCATACTCACAAAAGTAATCTACATGTTTCATGCAATTCCCATCAAAATTCCAATGACATTCATTAAAGAGATTGAAAAATCTACCGTTAAATTTATATGGAAACACAAGAGGCCACGAATAGCCAAGGCAATACTCAGTCAAAAGAATAATGCAGGAGGTATCACAATACCTGACTTCAAACTATATTACAAAGCAATAACAATAAAAACAGCATGGTACTGGCACAAAAACAGACATGAAGACCAGTGGAACTGAATAGAGGACCCAAATACGAAGCCACACAACTATAACCAACTTGTCTTTGACAAAGGAGCTAAAAATATACTATGGAGAAATAGCAGCCTCTTCAACAAAAACTGCTGGGAAAACTGGTTAGCAGTCTGCAAAAAACTGAAACTAGATCCATGTATATCACCCTATAGCAATATTAACTCAAAATGGATCAAGGATCTTAATATCAGACCCCAAACTCTAAAGTTGATACAGGAAAGAGTAGGAAATGCTCTGGAGTTAGTAGGTATAGGTAAGAACTTTCTCAACGAAACCCCAGCAGCACAGCAACTAAGAGATAGCATAGATAAATGGGACCTCATAAAGCTAAAAAGCTTCTGTTCATCAAAAGAAATGGTCTCTAAACTGAAGAGAACACCCACAGAATGGGAGAATATCTTTGCCAGCTACACATCAGACAAAGGAGTGATAACCAGAATATATAGGGAAGTTAAAAAACTAAATTCTCCCAAAACTAATGAACCAATAAAGAAATGGGCATGTGAACTAAACAGAACTTTCTCAAAAGAAGAAATTCAAATGGCCAGAAAACACATGAAAAAATGCTCACCATCTCTAGCAATAAAGGAAATGCAAATTAAAACCACACTAAGATTCCACCTCACCCCTGTTAGAACAGCCATCATCAGCAACACCACCAACAACAGGTGTTGGCAAGGATGCGGGGAAAAAGGAACCCTCTTACACTGTTGGTGGGAATGTAAACTAGTACAACCACTCTGGAAAAAAATTTGGAGGCTACTTAAAAAGTTAGACATTGATCTACCATTTGATCCAGCAATACCACTCTTGGGGATATACCCAAAAGACTGTGACACAGGTTACTCCAGAGGCACCTGCACACCCATGCTTATTGCGGCACTATTCACAATAGCCAAGTTATGGAAACAGCCAAGATGCCCCATCACTGACGAATGGATTAAGAAAATGTGGTATCTATACACAATGGAATTTTATGCAGCCATGAAGAAGAACGAAATGTTATCATTCGCTGGTAAATGGATGGAATTGGAGAACATCATTCTGAGTGAGGTTAGTCTAGCCAAAAAGACCAAAAATCATATGTTCTCCCTCATATGTGGACATTAGATAAAGGGCAAACACAGCAATGGGATTGGACTTTGAGCACATGATAAAAGCAAGAGCACACAAGGGAGGGGTGAGGATAAGTAAGACACCTAAAAAACTAGCTAGCATTTGTTGCCCTTAACGCAGAGAAACTAAAGCAGATACCTTAAAAGCAACTGAGGCCAATAGGAAAAGGAGACCAGGAACTAGAGAAAAGGTGAGATCAAAAAGAATTAACCTAGAAGGTAACACACACGCACAGGAAATTAATGTGAGTCAAATTCCTGTATAGCTATCCTTATCTCAACCAGCAAAAACCCTTGTTCCTTCCTATTATGGCTTATACTCTCTCTACAAGAAAATTAGAAATAAGGGCAAAATAGTTTCTGCTGGGTATTGAGGGGGTGGGGGGGAGAGGGAGGGAGTGGAGTGGGTGGTAAGGGAAGGGGTGGGGGCAGAGGGGAGAAATGCCCCAAGCCTTGTATGCACATATGAATAATAAAAAAAAAGATAATACCTAGGAATCAGCCCTACATTTTATGCATAAACTCTATCTTTACTACTCACTCAATAAGAAATTGGCCAGAGTCCCTCAGTACAAACCAGGCTTGGTCCCAGGGCCTACACCTTGAGCCACTCCACCAGCCCTTTTTCGTGAGGTGGGGTCTTGTGAAAAAAGAGAAGGAAATAGGCTCTTATTGCTATTTTATTATTGGTTAAAAAATATGTATTGTCAATGCATACATATTTTATAGTTGAATGTGGGGTGAAGAGACTGTTTAAAATGATATGGGATGGTGGAGAATGCTGTCCAAATGAAGAGCAATGTATTTGATCAGTAGGTGACAGGTCTTACAGCTTGAGATGTGGCAGTTGGATTATTCCAAAATGCAGTTCAGCATTTAAAAATCTAATTTGATTAAAAGGCAAATACACAGCTAGAAAATAGGAGTAAATCTTGGGAAGATCAAAAATTCATTACAAGAGAGCAAATTAACATTCCACTGCATAGGGCTGGAAATGTAGCTCACTGGTAACATTTTGATATTGTTTGATTTTTATTGTTTTTAAATTTTCTTCAATAAAGTACATTTTTAGATTTTCATAATTCAAAAAAAAAGAAAAACATTAGCATTTCTATACACTAATAATGAACAAACTGAGAAAGAATATATGAAAACAATCCCATTTACCGTAGCCTCAAAAAACATCAAATATGTAGGTGTAAACATAACAGAGGATGTGAATGACCTCTATAAGGAAATCTATAAACTTCTGAAGAAAGAGATTGAGGAAAACTATAGAAAGTGGAGAGATCTCCCATGCTCATGGATTGCTAGAATCAATATAGTAAAAATGTCGATACTCCCAAAAGTAATCTACATGTTTAATGCAATTCCCATCAAAATTCCAATGACATTCATTAAAGAGATTGAAAAATCTACCGTTTAAATTTATATGGAAACACAAGAGGCCACGAATAGCCAAGGCAATACTCAGTCTAAAGAACAATGCTGGAGGTATCATGATGCCTGACTTCAAACTATATCACAAAGCAATAGCAATAAAACAGGATGGTACTGGCACAAAAACAAACATGAAGACCAGTGGAACAGAATAGAGGACCGTATATGAACCCACACAACTATAACCAACTTGTCTTTGACAAAGGCGCTAAAAATATATGATGGAGAAAAAACAGCCTCTTGAACAAAAACTGCTGGGATACTGGTTAGCAGTCTGCAAAAATCTGAAATTAGATCCACGTTTATCACCCTATACCAATATTAACTCAAAATGGATCAAGGATCTTAATATCAGACCACAAACTCTAAAGTTGGTACAGGAAAGAGTAGGAAATACCTTGGAATTGATAGGTTTAGGCAAGAACTTTCTCAACAGAACCCCAGTAGCTCAACTAAGAGATAGCATAGATAAATGGGACTTCATAAAACTAAAAAGTTTCTGCTCAACAAAAGAAATGGTCTCTAAACTGAAGAGACCACCCACAGAGTGGGAGAAAATATTTGCCAGCTATACATCAGACAAAGAACTGATAACCAGAAAATATAGGGAACTAAAAAAATTAAATTCTCCCAAAATTAATGAACCAATAAAGAAATGGGCAAGTGAACTAAACAGACTTTCTCAAAAGAAGAAATTCAAATGGCTAAAAAAACATGAAAAAATGCTCACCATCTCTAGCAATAAAGGAAATACAAATTAAAACCACACTAAGATTCCACCTCATCCCTGCTAAAATAGTCATTAACAACACCACTAACAACAGGTGTTGGTGAGGATGTGGGAAAAAGGAACCCTTTTACACTGCTGGTAGGAATGCAAACTAGTACAACCACTCTGGAAAAAAATTTGGAGGCTTCTTAAAAATCTAAACATAGATCTACCATATAATCCAGCAATACAACTCTCGTTGATATACCCAAAAGAATGTGACACAGGTTACTCCAGAGGCACTTGCACACCCATGTTTATTGCAGCACTATTCACAATAGCTACGTTATGGAAACAGCTATGGTGCCCCACTACTGACAAATGGATTAAGAAAATGTGGTATTTATACACAGTAGAATTTTACGTAGCCATGAAGAAGAATGAAATCTTATCATTTGCAAGTAAATGGATGGAACTGGAAAACATCATTCTGAGTGAGGTTAGCCTGGCCCAAAAGACCAAAATTCGTATGTTCTCCCTCATATGCAGACATTGTATCAAGGGCAAACACAAAAAGGGGATGGGACTTTGATTTCATGATAAAGTGAGAGCATGCAAGGGAGGTATGAGGATAGGTAAGACACCCAAAAAACTAGGTAGCATTTGTTGTCCTCAATGCAGAGAAACTAATGCAGATACTTTAAAGTGACAGAGGCCAATAGGAGATGAAGACCAGGAACTACAGAAAAGGTTACTTTGAGAAGAATTAAGTTAGAAGGTAACACATATGTACAGGAAATCAATGCGAGTCAACTCCCTGTATAGCTATCCTTATCTCAACTAGAAAAATCCCTTGATCCCTCCTATTATTGCTTATACTCTCTCTTCAACATAATTAGAGATAAGGGAAAAATAGTTACTGCCTGGTGGCGAAGGGGTGGGGGGGAGAGGGAGGGAGTGGGGGAGTAAGGGAAGTGGTGGGGGGAAGAGAGGTTAAATGATCCAAACGTATGCACATATGAATAAAAGAAAAAATAAAAAATTAGAACAAGAAACCATGAGCAAAATAAAACCTTCTTCCTTTAAGTTGTTTTGTTAAGTATTTTGGTCACAGCTATGCAAAAGTAACTAATACACCAGGTAAAGTAACATATTTACAGGTTCTTGTGATTTAGTCATAGATGTTTTTAGGAAAGCATTATGCTTTGGCACAGAAACTTTCAGGAGTTTATACTCCAATAGAGGAAATAGGCTTATACAAATAAAATTTTAGCTAATAAACTAATAATCCCACATGCAGTATTTATCCCCATAGGGCAGGATAGAGTTTAAAGGAAGCATTGCAAAAGTGTTTGAACTTTAACTGTGTCCTGACATATGAGGAAGAGGAGTTCAGAAGGAGAGGTGGTGTGGATTAAACAACAAAGGGGGCTTAGGTACACAGTGTAGAGAGTGTTCCAAGGAGATTGAAGGTTTCTAAGCAGAAGGCATACTTTTGCATGATAACACTGAAAGTAGTAAAGACTCTAGATTGGAGTCAAGAAAAGGAGATGATGCCAATAGTTCAGATAACAATGATGAAGGATTGAAAAGAAATGATGAGGCTTGGAAGTTGTTTGGATGGGGAAAGCTGCTAAAGAAATAAGAAATGAAGACACAGATGTTTCAAGTCTGAATTACTAAATGCATAATAGCTGAGATTGGGAAATTCATGAGAAGGAGCCAGTTTTGGATTGCTATGAGATGGGTGTAGGGTAAGTTGAGCTAAAGGTATCCATTGGACATTTAGAATTTTCACTTCATCCTTATTTTCTCTGGATGAGTCATAAACTTACACCACAAATTGGGTCAACTTGTCCGTAAGGAAGAAAGAGTTCCTGCTGTATTTGATATGAGTTATCCTTGCAAATAGTCACTTGCCCAGTATGAATAACTATTTTTATTTGGAGAATAGGGAGGATTATGTACTATTAGAGTAAATGTCAATATACTAATAATACTTTATCTCAAATCCTTTTAGGAAAAAGAAAAAGTATCCTTTTGGGAATAAATAATTGTGACAATAATAACTGATACTTCTAAAATAATTTGCATTGTGCAACACACTTTTCTATCCACACATTATAATACTCTTGTAGGTGAAACAAGGCAGACATTTTTACTGCAGCCTTAGAGATAAAGAAAACTGACATCCAGACAGGCTAAGTGACTTTTAGATCTTCAGAGAGAGGAATGAAATCTATTTTCCAAGTTTTAATTTTTTTGATTTGCAAATTATTTGTAAATATTTATGAGGCATAATGTGATGTTTTTATTCACTTAATCATCCAGAAATGATCAACTCAGAGTAATTAGCCTAGCTATCACCTGAAAATTGTATCATTTCTTTTTGGTGAGAGCATTCAAAATTCTCTTTCAACTATTTTGTGATACATGATGCATCATTTTAACTATAGTCCCCCTATGTTCTAATAGAATATCAGAATTTATTTCTCCTATCTAACATTGTACTCATTGGCTAACCTCTCCCTATCTTCCTTCTTCCTATACATCCGTGTCTCTCATACCCATTATTCTACTCTGAACATTTAGGAGATCAATGATTTCAGATTCCACATATGAGTGAGATCATGTGGTATTTGTCTTTATGTGCTTGACTGGTTTCATTTAACATAATGTCCTTCAGTTACAACCATGTTTTCCCAAATGACAGGATTTCATCAGTTTTACAACTGAATATTTCATTACATGTATACCATATTTTTTTATCCACTTGTCCACTGATGAACATCTGGGTGGATCCCATATTCTGGTTATTGTGAATAGTGCTACAATAAACATGGGAATGTAGATAACTCTTCAACATGCTGATTTCATTACCTTTGGCCATATATCCAAATGGTATTACTAAGTTGTATGGCATTTATATTTTTAGCTTTTAGAGAAAACTTACTATTTTCTATAATGGCTATCTTCTAATAACAGCTCTACTTTCTCCACATTTTGCCAGCATTTTTTGCCTTATTGATAATAGGTATTTTAAGTGGGGTGAAGTGATATTTCATTGTGGTTTTTTGATTTGCATTCCCTTGACAATTAGTGAGATTGAACATTTTTCATATGCCAGATGGACATTTGTATGTCTTTTGAAAAATGTCTGTTTAGGTTTCTAACCCACTCTTTAAGTTGGATTATTTAACTTCCTTATATGTTCAGGATACTAACCCTTATCTGATATATAGCTTGCAAATATTTTCTACCATTCTATACAATGACTCTTAGCTTTATTGATTATTTCTTTTGTTGTGCAGAGGCTTTCGGTTGATCTAATTCCATTTGTGAATTGTTTTGTTGCAGTGCTTTCGGTATCATATCTGAAAAATCTTTGTCCGTGTCAATGTTCTGAAGTGTTGCTCCCATGCTTTCTTCTAATAGTTTTATAGTTTTTGGTCTGACACTTAAGTCTTTAATCCACTTTGAGACAATATTTGTAACTGGTGATAAATAAGGGTTTAGTTTCATTCTTCTGCTGGGAGTCCAGTATTCTGGCTACTATTTATTAAACAGATTTTCATTTCTCATTATGTGATTTTGGCTTCTTTCTCAAAATTAAATAGTCTGAAAATACATGAGATTCTTTCCAGATTATCTAGACTGTTCCATTGGTCTGTGTGCTTGTTTTTATTCCAGTATCATGTTGTTTTGGTTACTATAGCTTTGTAGCATATTTTGAAGTCAAGTAGTGTGATGCCTCCAGTTTCTCTGTTTTTGCTCAAGATTGCACTGGCAATTTGGTGGAGTTTTCTGGGTCTTTTAGGTATAAGATCATGTCATCTGCAAATAGGGATGGTTTTATTTCTTCCCCTACTATTTGATTCCTTTTATTTCTTCTTCTTGTCTTATTGATTTAACTAGGAATTTCAAGACTATATGTTGAATAAGAGTGGAGAGATTAGAAATTCTTGTCTCATTCCTGAGTTTAGAGGAATGATTTCAGTTTTTCCCTATTTAATATGATGTTGGCTATAGTCTCATCATATATAGCCTTCTTTATGTTGAGGTACATTTATTCTATTCCTAGTTTCATTAGAGATTTTATCATGAAAGGATGTTGAATTTTGTCAAAGGATTTTCTGCATCTATTGAGATGATCATACAGTTTTTGTCTTTGCTATAGCTATTATGCTCTATTTCATTTAATGATTTGCATAAGTTGAAAAATCCTTGCATTCCTGGGATGAAACTGACTTGATGATGGTATATGATCTTTTTGATATGTTGTTGAATTTGGTTTGCCAATATACAATTGAATATTTTTGCAGCGAAGTTCATTAAAGATCTTAGCCTATAATTCACTTTTTTGTCCAATTTTGGGATGAGTATAATACTGGCTTCATAGAATGATTTTGGCAGGTTTTCTTCCTTTTCTACTTCATGGAAAAGGTTGAGGAGTAGTGATATTCATTCTTTGAAGTTCTGGTAGAATTCAGCAGTGAATCTGGCAGGTCCTTAACTTTTTTTGGGGGGAGACTCTTTATTGCTGTTTCAATTTCAATGCTTTTTATCAATCTCTTTAGGTGATTTATGTACACTTTGTTCAATTTTGGTTCATCAAATCTGTTTAGAAATTTGTCCATTTCTTCTAGATTTTCCAATTTATTTGAGTATATGTTTTCAAAGTAACCCCTAATGATACCCTGGATTTCATTGGTGTTTGTTATGATCTCTCCTTTCTCATGTCTAATATTATTAATTTGAGTCTTTTCCCTCCTCATCTTAGTCAGATGAGCTAGGTGTTTATCAATGTTATTTATGTTCTCAAAAGTACCTTTTTGTCTTGTTGACTCTTTGTATGGTCTTTTTGTCTCTATTTTGTTGGTTTCCACCTTTATTTTTATCTCTCTCCTTCTGCTATTTGATTTTATCTTGTTCTTGTTTTTCTAGGAGGTGAAGTTGTAGCATTAGATCATTCATTTGAGATCTTTCTGTGTTTTTAATGTAAGCACTCATAAACTTTATCACTGCCTATGCTGTTACCCATTGCTTCTAGTAGGTTATACTTTCGTTTTCATTAAATTCCAGGAACTTTTTGATTTCCTGCTTTATTTCTTCATTGCCTACTGATCGCAGAGCAATGTGTCATTCAGTCTCCAGGTGTTTGAGTATTTTCTGCTGTTTATTTTGCTGTTGAGTTATAGTTTTATTCTGTTGTGGTCAGATAGTAAGCAGGGGTTATTTCAATTTTCTTATATTTGTTAATACTTGCTTTGTGACCTAAAATATGATCTATTTTGGAGAAAGTTCGATTGGCTGCTGAGAAAGGTGTATATTGTGCTTTTGCAAGATGGAATATTCTGCAGATGTCTGTCAGGTCCGTTTGACCTATGGTGTCATTCTATTCTAGAGGGATTTTTTTTGGGTTGATTTTTTTGTCTGAATGACCTATCTATTGGTGGTAGAAAAGTATTGAAGACTTTCACTATCATTGTTTTGGGGTTTATCTGTGTTTTTAAGTCCAGTAGTGTATGTTTAATGAAGTAGGGTACACTGACATTGGGTGCATATAAGTTAACAATTCTTATTTACTTTTAATGTATTGTTCCTTTTTATTAGTATGGCATGACCTTCTTTGTCTCTTCTGACTAATTTGGTTTGAAGTCTTCTTTATCTGATATAACTACTCCTGCTTGTTTTGAGGGATCATAAAGTTGGTAAAACTTTTTCTACCCTTTCATCCTAAGACAATGTTTTTTTTTTTGTCTACAAGGTAGGTTTCTTGTAAACAACAAATTGTCAGGTCATCCTTTTTAATCCAATTTGTCAATAGATGTCTTTTGATGGAGAAATTGAGGCCACTAACATTCAGTATTAATATTGAGATATATGTGGTGATTAATATCATTTGCTTATTTTTGTTGTACAAGGATTTGTGTGTGAGCAGTTAATTCTATACTACTCTAATTACATGTCTACTCTTCTCTTGAGATTTAATAATTCCTGTCTTTTCATGGCAATGGTTATTTTCGCCTTCTGTGTGTAGAATTTCTTTGAGAATCTTCTGAGTGATGATTTAGTGGTCATATATTGTTTTAGTTTTGGTCATCATGGAAGGATTTTATTCCTCCTTCAATTTTAATTGATAACTTTGCTAGTAGAGTATCCCAAGACTGATATTGTTTTCTTTCAGTGCTTGAAATACCTTACTTCATGCCTTTCTTGCTTTTAAGGTTTCTGTTGAAAAATCTGTTATTTTGATGGATTTATCTTTATATGATACTTGGTTTTTCTTTATTACAGCCTTCAGCCTTCAATATTCTTTCCTTGTTCTCTATGTTAATTGTTTTAACTATAACATAATTTTGGTCATGTCTGTTTGGTGTCCTAGAGACTTCATGTATGGGCAAATATTCCCCAAGATTTAGGATGTTTTCTGCTTTTTTTTTGAATATATTTTCTAAGCTTTTGGCTTGCACCTCTTTTCCTTCTTTGATGCCCATGATTTGTAGGTTTAATCTTTTGATGGAGTCACAGAGTTCTTGCATATTCCTTTCACAGCTCTTCAGTTTTTTCTGTAAGTATTCCTCTGTGTTTTTTTTAAATATGTGTTTTGTCTTTGAACCCTGAAATTCTGTCTTCCACTTGTTCCAGTCTGCTGGAGTGGCTTTCAAGAATAATTTTTATTTGACTTTAAAAACTTTTTGTTTCCAGAGTTTCTGTTTGATTCTTTCTTTTTGAGACTTTTCTATCTTTGTTAAGTTCCTCTTTCATATCTTGTACTTCTCTTTTTAATTGACTTATCTCCTTTTAAACAATATTCTTGGCTTTATTTCAGTGTTTGTTGAAATCCTCTTTATGTTTATTTAGTTGTTTCTGTGACTTTTTGAATTTTTTATCCACATTTTCTTGTGATTCATTGTGTTGTTTTTGTATGTCTTCTTTAAGCTCCTCTTTGAGCTCAGTAAACATTATTATCATCATTCTTCTGGCCTCAGCAACTGAGGATTCATCTCCTTCCTTGTCTACCAAATCCTCTATTATGTGGCTATTAACATTTTTAGGAGTCATATTCCCCTGCCTTCTTTCATTCCCCATGTTTCTATTTTGAGATTTGCTCATGTGTTGTTGATTAGTTCCTTAGGGGTTTTAATCACTTCTTATCTTTCTCTTGGTATCTTAGTTGTTAGCTAGATTGTTGTAAAATTTATGCTCACTGATGTTGAAGTATAATTTACCAATAACAAACTTACAAATTCAATGCAAAACCAGTTATTTACATAGTATATAAAACCCATGGTAGTATTATCTATAAACAATGTGTTTTGGGGAAATAACAGTTGTTCATAGAGAGATTGATACTTAGGTAATTAAGATGATGGGGTTAAAAGAGGGGACAGGAAATGGGGCGAGGGTTTAAAAAGGTATGAGGTTTGGGAGCTGTGGGGTAATAAGATGTGTAAAGGTGTAGTTCAGTCTTTGTTGGGGATGGTGCTATTGTCAGGGATTGCAGAGATATAGTATGGATGGTAGTAATGTGTAATGTTGATATAATAGACTACTTGGTGAGTGGATAATGTGAAAGAGATAGAAACAGTGGGAGGAGAAGGAGGTGGAAGAGAGGAAGATAAGGAGAGGGAAGGAGGAAAACAAGAAGAGACAGGAAAAATAAATTCAGGGAAGAGAAAATAAAGTGAAACAAGAGAGGCCTAAGCAAATTAATATATTAATGGAATGGAATAAGGAGATAAGTAACAAAAAATTTAAACACACACACGTGCACACATATATAGTCCAAATTTCTTTCTTGTTATGAAGAGGAGAGGGTTTCCTCTGAATTCAATGCTGGGCACTTCCCTCTGATTTCTAATCCAAGTGCTGTCCCTTCTTAGGTTTGATATGTTGGGCTGTGTAGCAATCAATGGTGCTCCTCTCTACTACACAGATTTAGTGTTTAAGCCCAGTCTTTTCTTAGGTAGGGGGCGTTGAGCAGTCAGGGTCAGCTTCTTTGAGTAAGCAGGTTCTCTGAAGTGGTCTCATGAAGAGCTGATGCATGCAAGCAGAGGCCAGCCCCTTCTGTTCACAGGAAATCCTGAGTGCTGGAATTGAGCTGTTTGTTTGAATGCTCTTCTCGGGGAGTGCTGTTAGTTTCATCTCACCACCAGTTTCTTTCCAAGGTAGTCAAATGTGCTATTTTCCCCAGGCTGCATCTGGGCCACCCCATCCCCACACCAGCTGGATGAGCCTAGCACTTTATACAGAAAGTTGTTGCTGGGTCACTCCACCTCCACCAGGTGGAACTTGAATTTATCCTCCATTTATTAGGCCAACAGCTTTGTCCAGGAGAGTTGTAATCTGCCTGCAAGCTGCACTGGACTATGTGGTTTCCTCCAGAGCAGATGGTGCAGCATGCTCACCTGAAAGGGTTGTAACTTCTCTCAGTGGTATTAGGAGTAAGCAGCCCTAGTCACAGGTTCTGCATCCATGAATGTTGGTGGGTTTGGGACAACTCAGGCATTTTCAGAATTCGTTCTGCAATTCTCAGTGTTGAGTTTTTGCTCTTCAGAGAGGAAAAAAGAAAAGAAAAAAAAGTGGACTGGTGTGGTATCCAACAACAACAGCTGTGATTCTGTGGTTGTTATATGCTACACAGAGCTAATTTAATGACTAGTTGTTGTATATTAGTTTGCCTATGAATTGGTAGGAAGCCAGGTTACCTGACCCTTGCTATCACCAAACTGAAGTTTTCTTTCAGACTCATGAGAACTCAGAGTTCTGTGATCTATCGGCTATCTGCCATCTTGGTCTCTACCTCAGGAAATGTTTGTGAAACCTTTATATATAGGCCTCTCTTTTGGAGCCAGGCCCAACATTGTTAGTGTTAGCTGTTGTATATCACCTCCAGACTGGTTGTGGGTCAGCCTCCCCATTCCACTCCCAGGCTCAGAGACTAAGAATGAAAGAAGTGGCCAATAAGATGACAAATTAGAAGCAGCCAATACCCATGTGCTTTTCTGTGAGTTGGAATAAATAAAACCAGAGAGTAGCTGCTCGGCGAGATGGGTGGCTGTGGGAACGTTTAAACTCAAAAGTGGACAGAGACTTGGAGAAATGCAGAGACTCTGAATGGTGAGCAGAGAGTAAGAGAGAGCTCCTCAGAGCCAAGCACACTGCAGCACATAAGAGGAGGGTGGCAGAAGGAGGAAATCTGGTAAGCACAACTAACACAGATATTGGCCCAGTGCAGAAGGTCAGACTGAACATAGCTTTTTGGGAACCTGTAAAACAGGATGACACTAGAGAAATTCTTTCTAACATACAGCCCTGGTGCTATAATGGGGATTCATCTTGAGACAGTAATGGCTCAACTTGATCATTTGTTGCCTGAAGCATTGTAGAAAAAAGACCTTAACTATTCCTGCTCCTGGGAACCCACAGCAAACACTGCTACACTAAGCAGGCAACTACCTTAAGACCAAGTTTGGCCCTAGAGGAGCACCACTAAATCAACCCCACTGAAATCTGTATGCAGCAAAAGACAGCAGAACTCACTTCCCCTTTAAAACTGGCTGCCCAGTGGCTAGTTGAACAAATTCAGGGGAATGAGCAAGCATTGTTAAATAGTGTAGGATCTGGTCTCTGAATGCCAGAGTCATGGGAAGTGGATTGTGAAAGGCCTGAATTACCCCCACCCCCAGAGCAGACACTTGCCTCACCTCCCAAATGGGAGAAACAATAGGTGCCAGAAGCCTAGGCACACTACAGTGCACAATGTCAGCCTGGCCCTGGAAGTATGTTCAGCAAATTACTTGGGAATAAATTTCTGGCAGGGAAATTTTGAATTCCATGATAACTCTTACTGGCACACAGGGCAATTGAGAGCTATTCCAACTGGCTCCAGTCCCAAGACACTCCCACTGGTCACCTGATGAACAACAAAAAAGTAAGAAATAAGGGGTGAATGACACAGCTTTTGCTCTCTTCAAGGGGTACATAACCAAAGAAGACAAAGAATGAGAAGCTGAATAGTGGACAGCCACTCTTGCCTACATAAGCAATCATCTCAGTGGAGACAATACTTTCAATTTTTTGGTGATTTATTTTTACATTTTCTGTTTGGTCCATATGCATGTGTGTGTATATGTACACATGTATGTCTTTTTTATTTTTTTGTTATAATTTTTTATTGATATATTCATTATACAGGGGAGGATTTATAGTGACAATTCTGATTAGACTTATATTGTACATTGTTTATATTGCCCCCATCATCTCTTCCCCTCAGCCCCCTTCCCACCCCACTTAAAGCAATTGAAGGAGGTTTTGTAGTTCTGTTTCATACAGGTATATGAAGTCCATCAACCATATACTGTCATCTTAATCTCCTTCCTTCACCCACTCCCCTCCCACTAGTACCCCCTCACACACACTGTGCTTATTTTACAGTCCTAATCTTTTATTAATATTTGAGTTGACATTCAAAGGGATGTTTCAATATATACCCACTGTGAGTGTGCTTTACTTTGATCTGTTCGATCTCTTCGAATACTCTCCCTAAACCCTTCATCCCCACCCCTAGTTTTTCAACAGTTTTCAATACACACCCTTATATCCTCTACATTTACATCTTATGGTATGTGATGTTACTGATGCTCTATCATTCTCTTTTCCTCTGTCTTTCCTTGGGTTCCATACAGTAATTCCACTGTTGCAAACAAGTTCTACATCTGAGTTTGTATATGATCGTGCTTGTTTTTGTCTATATGTTTATTTTTGGATCTGTCTTCCACATATGAGAGAAAACATGCATCCTTTGTGTTTATGATCCTGGTTTAGCATGATGTCCTCCAGTTGTATCCATTTACCTTCAAACCACACTTCATTATTCCTTGTGGCTGAATAATACTCCATTGTGTAAATGTACCACAAATTCATGATCCATTCATCTGTTGTAGGGCATCTGGATTGTTTCCAGAGCTTGGCTATTGTGAATAGTGCTGCCATAAACATCAATACACAGATGTCTCTACTGTATCCTGTCTTACATTCTTTTGGGTAGATGGCCAGGAGTGACATCATTGGATCATATGGCAGTTCAATCTCTAGTTTTTTGAGGAATCTCCATACTGCTTTCCACAGTGGTTGTACTAACTTGCATTCTCACCAGCAGTGTATAAGGATTCCTGTCTTACCACATCCTCACCAGCATTTGTTGTTGTTACTATCCTTGATTATAGCCATTCTAACTGGGGTGAGATGAAATCTAAGTGTTGCTTTGATTTACATCTCTTATCAACAGGGAAGTTAAATGCTTCTTCATTTATTTACCAGCCATTTGCACTCTTCCTTTGAGGATTCCCTGTTTAATTCATGTGCCTATTTCTTCATTGGGATGTTGACTCTTTGGAGGCTTAGTTCTTTTTAATTCCCTGTAGATTCTGGTAATAGTCCCTTATTGGATGAGTAGCTGGCAAATATGTGGGCTGTCTCTTGAGTCTAGTGACTGTTTCCTTTGCTGTGCAGAAGCTCTTTAGTTTGATGAAGTCCCATTTGTTCATTGTCTCTCTTAGGTGCTGAGCCTTTTGAGTTCTGTTTAGGAAGTCCTTCCCTTTATCTGTCTGTTTCAGTGTATTTCTGACTGCTCTTGAAGTTGTTTCAAAGTTTCAGGCCTTATATTAAAGTCTTTGATCCATTCTGAGTTGATTTTGGTACAGGGTGAAAGACAAGGATCTAGTTTCAGTCTTCTATATGTGGATATCCAGTTTTCTCAGCAGTGTTGTTGAAGAGGCTGTCTTTTCTCCATTGTGTGTTTTGGGCTCCTTTGTCCAAGATCATTTGACTATAGATGTGTGGGCTTATGCCTGGGTCTTCTATTCTGATCCATTGGTCTTCCTGTCTGTTTTTATACCAATACCATGCTGTCTTTATTGTTTTGGCTCTGTAGTATAGTTTGAAGTCAGGTAATGTGATGCCTCCAGCACTGGACTTTTTGCTCAGAATTGCTTTGGCTATTTGAGGTCTTTTGTGTTTCCATATGCATTTCACAATTGTTTTTCCTTTTTATGTGCAGAATGTCATTGGAATTTTGATAGGGATTTGGTTGAACACGTAGTTTGCTTTTGGTAGTAAGGCCATTTTCACAATGTTGATTCTACCAATCCACAAGCATGGAAGATCTTTCCACCTTCTTTGATTTCTCTCTTCAGTAGTTTATAGTTTTCATTACAAAAGTCTTTGGTTTCTTTCATTAAATTTATTCCAAGGTACTTTAATTGTTTTGGGGGCTATTGTAAATGGGATTGTTTCCCTGATTTCTTTCTCCATCTGTGTGTTGTTAGTATATAGAAAAGCTACTGATTACTGTATGTTAATTTTGTATCCTGCTACTTTGCTGAAAGAGGTTATGATCTGATTAATGACCTCGAAGAAAAAACACAAAAGTTAGTATTTGACCTCAAAGGGAATGTGAATAAACAATTAAATGAGCTCAAAAAGAATACAAATGAACAGATGAATGAAATTAAGAAGAGTATCCAGGATATGAAAGAGGAAATAAATAAAGATATGGAAACCCTGAAAAATAATCAATATGAAATAAACAACTCAATATTCCAAATAAATATCAAAATTGAAAACTTGGCAAACAGAATGGAGCAAGTTGAAAATAGAGTATCAGGAATGGAAGACAAAGTAGAGGAATTAGACCAAACAGTAAAAGATCATGAAAGAATACTAAGAAAATATGAATGGAACATGCAAGATAGCTGGGACACCATGAAAAGACCAAACCTATGAATCATGGGTATAGAACAAGGAGAGGAGATACAAACTAAAGTCATCCACAGGTAGGGGGGAGAGGGAGGGGGTGGAGTGGGTGGTAAGGGAGGGGGTGGGGGCACAGGGGAGAAATGACCCAAGCCTTGTATGTACATATGAATAATAAAAAATAAAAAATAAAAATAAAATAAAGTATACAAGAGGAAAAAAAATAAAGTCATTGACAACCTATTCGATAGAATAATAGCAGAAAACTTCCCTAACCTTGAGAAAGAGTCACCCAGGTACAAGAAGCTTGTCTGTTTACTTAATTCTTTTTCCTTACTCTCTTTTTTCTTTTCTATTCAAAAAAATTAGAACTTTTTTGCATTTCATATATATGTATATCCTTTTCCTTTTTACTCTCATACTCTTTTCTTCTCATCTTAAAATTCCAAGTTTTAAATTTGCTGTACTTATTTATTTTTCATATTATTATTTTCACTTTTTACCCTTTTTTCTCTTCTGTCTTTTATTTTTGGTGGTGCTAGGGTTTGAACTCAGAGCCTTGTGCTTGCTAGACAGGTGCTCTACCACTTGAGCCACACTGCAAGCCATTTGCTTCAGTTATTTTTTAAAATAGTGTCTTGCTTTTATTCCCAGGCTGGCCTAGACCACAATCCTCCTATTTAAGCTTCCTGCATAACTGGTGGCACATGCCACCAGACCCGACTATTTTCTATTATTCAAGATGATGTCACACTGTTTGCCTAGTATGGCCTCAAACATTGATCCTCCTGATCTATGCCTCCTGAGTAGCTAGGATTACAGGCATGAGCTACTGTGCCTGGCTTCCTTTTGAATTTTTAAATTTTTCTTTTAATATGATTTTCCCTTTTTAATCTTTCAACCAATTTTAACATTTTTAACTATTTATTGGTTTTATATTATTCTTGCCCCCACCATTACTGTTGCTGATATAGATTCTACTTGGTTTTCACTTTATCTCTATATCTTGTTTGCTTGTATTAATGGTTTTTATTATTTGTGTTCCTGCTTCTACATGGTGCTGAGGAAAAACTATCACTTCAAGCACGACGAGTAGATTCTCTGCCTCTGAGCTACACTACCAGGCTAGCTTAGAGAAATCAGACCTTACTCTGTCTGTGACTCTTCCATAGTTCCAATTCTCAGTGACTACCTCAAATTAAAGAATAGGGGAGATGAGATAAAATCACCCTCATCCATACCCATTGCATCCATGAAAGAAATGGCATAAAGTTGTAGAAAACACATCTATGATGGTCTTCAGTATAAGTTACTCCTATTCTCTTTCAGACCACAAATTGCTGGTAGAACTAGAGGGATAACTACAGAAGGCATACCCCATTATGATGCTGTATATAACACAATGACCTGAACTACCATAGGAAGTCCACTGTTGTGAAACTTAAAGAGAAAGCAAGATTCTCAGATTCCAATACAGTATCGTCTGTGTAAAAACCTACTTACCACAGCTAAAGAAATAACTGGGAAACTACATTGCAAAGTTGAGTTGGAATTAAACCGAATACTAATTAGTTTAATTAGAACACTCTAATATTAGAATAAACTAATATTATAGGACATATCACCAAGAGAATGCTGTTACCTGAAAAGACCCTCACATAAAAGTGGAAAAGATTCCATCCTAACAAATGTGTAAATATCAACATAGAAATACAAGAAATATGAGTAATAAGGGTAACATGAATCTTCCAAAAGATCATAACTCTTCACTAACAAAATCCAAACATATAAAAATTGATGAAATGCCACACAAAGAACTTGAAAGACTGATTTAAAAATGATCATGGAATTAAAAGAGGATACAACTAAACAGCTGAATGAGTTAAGGAAGACAATTTAGACTATGAAAGATCATTTAAATAGAGATAGATATTTTCAAAAATATCCAAACAGAAACCTTGAGAAAGAAAAACTAAATAATTCGATTTTTTCCATTGAAAGCCTCACTAATAGATAAGATCAACCAGAAGGAAGAATATAATGGCTTGAAGACAATGTTGGTGAATTATCATATTCAGAAAGTAATATGGAAAAAAGCCAAGACCTATGGAATATGATGAAAAAACCAATTTATAAATAATGGATTTAAATGAAGGAGCAAAGGTATAAGCTACCAACATAGATCACATATTCTAGGCAATGATAATAAATTTTTCCAAATATTGGAGTGGGTATGGGCATCCAGGTACAGGATGCATTTAGAACTTCTATGACATGATGAGAAAAGTACCTCTCCACATCATATTATAGTTAAACTGATCAAAAATAAAGAATAAAGAAAAAATGTTAAAAGTTGTAAGAGAGAAGGACCAAGTTAACTAGAAAGTCAAATCCATCAGAATAAGAGATTTCTCAGTAGAAATTCCAAAGTCCAGGAAGGCATAAAATGATGCATTTCTAGTTCTGGTAGAAAATAATTGCTAATCTAGATTACTATATTCAGCAAAGTTATCTTTCTGAATTGAAGGAAAAATAAAGACCTTCTAAGATAAACATAAAGTAAAGGAATTAATGACCACTAAATCAGCATTACAGTAGGTAAGTAAAGGAATCTTGTACATAGAAGCAAAAGCAAGCAAAACAGAATAACAAGTGCATGAGAAAGAATAAATCTCTGTAGAAGAGCAGACAAGCAAGTGAGAGTGAGAAAATCACATAGGATTAATTCTGCCACCAAACCTCTAAGATGAATAAAGGAGAAAGAAAAAGTATAGATTATTCCAAATAACCAGAAGAAAAAAAAACCGAAACAACAGAAACTGATACATACCTTTCAATGATAACCTTGAACAATAATAGTCTTAATTCTCCAAATAAAAGGCACAGACTGGTTGACTGGATTGAAGAATAAAACCCAACAATTTGCTAACTGAAAGAAACTCAATTCACCAGCTAAGACAAACACAGAATGAAAGTGAAAGGATGAAAAATGATATTCAAGCAAATGGAATCCAAAAGCAAGCAGGGGTAGTTTTACTAATATCTGTGAGAACAGACTTCAAAATCACTCTGAAGAAATGCCACAATGTACCCACACCCAACACAACAATAAAGGAAAAAATAAAAATAAAATCAGTCTGAAAAGACTAGTACTATGTACTGATAAAGGGTACAATCCTTCAAGGGGATGTAATGAGTGTAAACATATATGCACTGAATATTGGAGCACCCACTTTATAAAACAAACACTGTAGGACATAAAAGGAAAGATAGGTCCCAATAAAATAATAGTGTGTGCTTCAAAACACACTCTCAGTAGTAGATTATCTGGACAAAAATTTCTGCAAAGAGCAGAGTTAAATTACACTGTAGATTAAATGGACTTGACACACATCTATGGAATTGTCATATAATGATGGCAGATACACATTCTTTTTGTTGGCACAGAGAATCTTTTCCAAAATAGTCATATTTAGATTATAAAAGCAATCTTCAGCAAATAAAAGCTGAAATAATTTCTTACATCTTATCAGGTAATAACAGAATGAAACTAGAAATCAACACAAAGAGAAACAACAAAAAATTTTATCAAGACATGCACATTGAAAAATACTTTTTGAATGATCAGTTGGTCATTAAAAAATCTGAAGGGAAATTAAAAGATTTCTAGAATCAAATGAAAATAGAAACATTATTGGAACCTGTGGGATACAGTGAACACAGTGCTAATAGAGAAAATTGGAAATTTATAGCTAAGAGTGGCTACATTTAAAAAGAGAGATATCTCAAGTAAACAAAAAAACAAACCCAAAGTAAGTAGAAGGAAATAAGTATGATAGGTCAGAGTGGAAAGAAATTAATTAGAGACAAAAAAGAACAGTACAAGGGATCAATGGAAAAAAGATTTGGTTCTTTGAAAATATAAGACTAACCCTTAATCAACCTAAGCAAAAGACAGAGAAGAGCCAAATAAACTTGGTCAAAGTACACTGTACACATGTTTAGAATTATCACAATGAAACCCCCTTATATTATGAATGTATGCTAATTCAAAAATATAATAAAACTCTAAAAATTAGAGTTGAAAAAAGGATATTACACACGGCACAGGAGGATCATGGTTTAAAGATAGCCCAGGCAAATAGTTCACAAGACCCTATCTTGAAAATACCCAACACCAGACAGGGCTGGTGGAGTGGCTCAACTGACAGAGCACCTGCCCAGCAAGCATGAAGCCCTGAGTTCAAACCCCAGTACTGCCAAAAAAAATCTAAATGAAAAAGGGACATTACAACTGATACTAATAAGATCCATAGGTATACTTAGGGAATATTTTGAAAAATTATATGGCAATAAGTTGGAAAATACAGAAGAAATGGACAAAGTTCCAGACACATATGACCTCCCAAAATTGAACAAAAAGTTATAAAACTCTAAATAGATCATTTGAAAGCAATGAGATTGAAGCTGTAAAAGAGGTCTCTAGACAAATAAAAGTGTAGGAATGGAAGGATTCATAGCTGAATTGTATCAGACTTTTATAGAAGAAATAATACCAACACCACTCAAATGATTCCATAGAAAGGAAAAGGAAGGAATGGTTCCTTTTTGGTGTCAGAATTACTCTGACACCAAACCAGATAAGGATACAACAATAACAAAAAAGAAAACTATAGACCAGTGTCATTAATAATCATATATGCAAAATATTTTTTAATACTGCAATTTGAATTTAACAACATATTAGAAACATCATATGGCATGATTGAGTTGGTCCGACTCAAGTGATGCAAGAATGGTTTGACATATGCAAATTAATAAACATAATATAGCACATAAATAGGATCAACGATAAAAACTAAATAAACCATCTTAAAACAGAAAAAGTCTTTGATAAAGTTCAAAATCTCTTTGTGGTGCAAACTATGGATGTAATAAGCATAAACGGATCATACCTCAACTTATAAAAGGTTATATACAACAAACTCATAGCCAATATCACACTGAATGGGGAAAATTGAAAGCATTTCCTCTAAAATCAGGAACAAGACAAGGTTGCCTTCTCTCACCACTCTTATTCAATATACTTCTCATAATTTTACCCAGAGAAAACAGGCAAGAGAAGCAAATAAAAGGATTAGAATAGGAAAAGAGGAAGTCCAATTATCCCTGTTTTCAGATTACATGATTCTACATTTAAAGATGCTATAGACTGCATCAAAATCTCTTAGAACTGATAAACAAATTCAGCAAAATAGTAAGATACAAAATCAACACATAAAAATCAGTAGGTTTCCTACAAACCAATAATGAACTTGCTAAGAAAGAAACCAGGAAATCATCCTCATTCAAAATTTCCTCAAAATACCCACAAATAACCTAAATAAAAAGGTAAAAATATCTCTTCAGTGAAAATAATAAAACACTGAAGAAAAGGACAGAAGAAGATGCTAGAATATGAAAAGATGGATTGGGATAATTAATATTGTTAAAATGGCATCACTACCAAAAGCAATCTATAGACTCAATGCAATCCCCACCCAAATACCAAACATATTATTCACAAAACTAGAAAGAAACAATTCTAAAACTCATATGGAAACACAAAAGACCCCAAATAGTCAAAGCAATCCTGAGCCAAAAAAAAAGCAATGCAGTATATATCACAATACCTGACTTCAAATAATACTACAGAGTCATAGTAAGAAAAGCAGCACGGTATTTACATAAAAATAGACCAATGGAATGGATTAGCAGACCTAGATATAAACCCATACATCTTGACCAAATTGCCAAAAACATGTGTTGGAAACAAATCAGCCTCTTCAACAACTGGTGCTGGGAAAACTGGATATCCACATGTAGAAAATTGAAACTAGATCTCAGGAGGGAGGAGGATATAAGGAAAGGGTATAGGAGGGTGAATATGGTGTGAATATTATGTACTCATGTATAAAAATGAAAAAATAAGACCTGTGGAAACTATTCCAGGAATGGGAAGGGGGGGATAGAGAAGAATGATGGAGATGAATTTAACTATGATATATTGTAAGTACTTTTGCAAATGTCGCAATGTGCCCCCAGTGCAACAATACTATAATAATAAATAATAATTTTTTTTTCAAAAATATGAGCACAAAATAATCAAAGACTTTACTGTAAGACTTGAAACTTTGAAAGAACTATGAAAAACTTAAGGGAAACACTTCAAAATATTGACACAGGAAATAATTTCCTGAATAGCACTCCAAAAGCTCAGTAAATAAAAAATAAAAATAGGTAAATGGGATTGTATCAGATAAAAAAACTTCTGCAGAGCAAAGGAAACAATCAACAATGTGAATATATAGAACCTACAGAATGAGAAAAATGTTTTCCAGCTATTCATCTGACAGAAGGTTGATATCCAGAATATATAAAAAACTCAAAAAAGTTAATAAGCAATTCAATTAATAAATGGGAAAATAGTCTGAACAGATTCTTCTCAAATGAAGAACAAATGGCTAATAAATATATGAAAAAATATATTTGAAAATCTTTAGCCGTCAGGGAACTGCAAATCAAAATTTCATTGTTATTCCATCTCAGCACATTCAGAATGGCTATAATTTTTAAAAAATCAAAATGCTGATGAAGATGTGGAAAAAAAGCAACCCTTAAATGCAGTTGGTGGGAGTATATTAGTACAAGTACTTGGGAAAAAACAACATGGAGTTTCCCTGCAAAACTAAAAATAGATCTACAATACAATCCAGCTACACCACCCCTGATTATCTGCCTGAAGGAAATGAAGCCAACATTCAGAAGAGGTACTTGAATATCCATGTTTATTGCAGCACTATTCACAATATCCAAAATAGGGAATCAGAGTTAAGTACCCAGCCACAAATGAATGGACCAAAAATAGGATATATATATAAATATATGTATATATAGGAATTTTTTTGCCATGGCATTTGTAGGAAAATGGATGAAACTGTAGCTTATCATGTTAATTGAAACAGGACAGACACAGAAAGACAAATATCATGTTTTCTCATATGTAGAAACTAGAAAAAGTGGCCTAAATATAAAGGATGGACATTTAATAAAGGGGAAGAGGACTGGAGGGTGGGGGAGAGAAGAAAGGAAAAGAGAGAGTAGTGAGCAGGGTGGGTATGATCAAAACAAGATATATGCATATGTCACAGTGAAACCCATTAATTTGTACAGTTAATGAATAAATGCACAGGATATTGCCTTCTCTTTAAAACCTTACCAAGCAACATCCTAATATAATGGATATCTCCTCTTCTTGCTGAAAGGAGAGTAGCCCTCCCTCCAAATTAGATGTAGTAGGCCCAAGTGAGTGGTGGAGTCCCATTAATTTGAGTTTTCTTTTCTTTTTTTTTGACAGTACTGTGGTTTGAACTCTAGGCCTTACACTTGCTAAGCAGGTACTCTACCACTTGACCCACACCCCAGTCATTTTTGCTTTAGTTGATTTTTGGATAGGGTCTCGCAGTTTTTATGAGGGCTGGCCTGGCTTCATATTTATACTTCCTGCATTCCTCGGATGACAGGTGTGCAATACCATGCCCAATTTTTATTGGTTGAGATTGGGTCTTGTTAAATTTTTGCCTGGGCTGGCCTCAAACTATGATCTTCCTGAACTCTTGCCTCCAAAGTACCTGGGATTATAGGCATGAGCCACTGGCACCCAGCCCTGATTTTGAGTTTTCATAGGCCTTATGCAACAATCTCTTTATTTACCCTCTATTGTATACACACCACTGATTATTTCCTCTGAAGTTCCTTATAGTCCTCTCGGAATTATATCAATTGTTCTCCTCTGAACAGTAAAAAAAATTATTAAAGTCATTTCCTACACAGTAGTATGGATATATTTAATCATCACAGAAGAGCTCTGGAAAATTATATTCTTATAAAGGAAACGATTTAAGAGGGGCACATCGATTGTCAAAAAACTCTCCATAGACACATGGAAGATGGAGCTTTTGGTCAGTTCTCCCTCCTACTTTCAAATAAGAGCAGAATCTTAGGTAATAATTTTTAGTTTGCTTGTGAGAAAATGTATTCCTGCAAATATAGGTAAGCTCTGACTATCTTCCTCAGAGGAAACTAGTCTTCTGGAAGCCAACCCTCAAGAAAATTACTTTTCTTTTCTTAGAAAAGAGTGTAATTTTTCCTGGGCACAATCATATTTACTTTAGAGAAAGCCTTGGTTATACCAGAAGCCCACATCAAACAATAGGTGTAAAGCATCTTTGTAGATAAGAACCTGTGGGTTCGTGTATTATCTGCTGTGGGTTTGTGTATTCTATCAGTACTTCTTTGCCATGAATCTGGGCAGCATTCTTTTGCAAAGGATGGCAGCCATGTGTGTGTCAATTAGGCTTCAGAATAGAGACAGCTGAGACCAATCTCTGAGACATTTAGATTTCAACGTTATAGAGTCCCCTCGATTTGCAAAACAAACTTACATGAAAGTCTGATTTTACAGGTTGAATTGGTTACACTGCCTTCCCAAAATGATATGTGAAAGTAATAATCACAGTATGTCAGAATGATACCTTATTTGCAGATAGTGTCTTTACAGAGCTATTCAAGTTAAAATGGGGTCATAAGAATGGGACCTAATCCAATATGATTGGTGTCCTTATGCATAGGGTAAATTTGTAGGCAGACACAGACATGCATATAGAATACGATGTGAAGAAACACAAGGAGAATGCAAAGTGAAGGCACAAGATTGGAAGGATATATCTATAGCCCAAGGAATGCTGAAGATTACCAGCAAACTACCAAAAGCTAGACAGGGACAAGGAAGAATATTCTCCTACAAGTTTCAGAAGAAGTGTGGTGTCTCCAGAATTGTGAAACAATAAATTTATGTTTTATGCCACACAGTTTGTGGTCTTTTGCTGTAGTGGCCCTAGGAAACTAAAATAGGTGATAAGTAAAATATAGGGAAGAAAAGCTTCTCTCCCTAAAGTCAGGTGAGGGACTTAGAGCCTTACCTGTCATGATACACCTTTGTCTTTGAAATGCCTCTGTACAATCTTAAAATAACTCATAACAAATTTGAAAAAAACACTGCTTTGGGCTCCCATTCTTTCTCTGGAGAAGCATATATTTACTTTAGTCTAAAAACACTTCAATTCCTTTCCAATATTACAACACTGTAACCCAAAGAAAGCTTCTCTTTCCTGACTATTTTCTTCAACTTTTGGGGTCCCTTTCCTTCCTCCAATTTGATTATTTTAAATATTGGTCAAAAATAACCGCTCCAACTTCCTTCTAGGAATTCATTCAATTTAGTTCGATGCACTAGGAACCCAGAACCCCTGAGCAAAGATCTTTTATTAATTTAAGTCTTCCAGCTTTCTAAAGCTCCATCTACTTTCATACTATCTTCTGTGAATATAAGCCAGGTTTCATCATCAATGCCTTGTTAACTGTGATGGACTCTTCTTGGACTCTTGCAGCCAGCCAGTGCTTTCTCTGTTTTGTGGTCAAGTGTGTGTGTTAATGATTTGGAGGACAAATGAAGAAGACAATTTATGTATACACCACAGAAGTCTGCATGGGATGGAAGTAAAACAAGGCTGGCTCAAACCTGTGCTGGAGAGATAACAGCAGTAGAGAGGAGACGTCTTAGTAAAAAGAAGAAAGACTTCTTGTGATGGTACAAATGTCAGGAATGCTGATGCAAATGTTGAAGGCTCAGGCAGTTGGGTCCTTCACAGATGATGACATTGGTAATAGTGCTAATGATGGATACAATTACTAGGCATATAGTCCTAGAAGCATAACAGATGCTACCTAGTTTATATATAACAATTATTCCCTTGTTTCAGATGAAAAATCTGAAGTTTGATAAGGACGAGGATCTTGGCCAATGTTAGAGATATATGTTGAACTTGTCTTATTTCCCCTTTAATGGCACTTTTGGTAAAACATGAGGCTGGGTCCTTTTTAAACCACAGAGAAGGAGATTTTTGGCCTTCAAGTGTTTGGTTTTGTAGGACATTGTCCTGAGGAGTACCAATGAGGTATACAGTTGGAGAGAAGTAAGGCCCAGCTCAAGCATTTATGTAACTTAAGTTATAGGAATGAGCTTTTCATTATGATGTGAAGGACACAGAAGAATCACCTACAACCCCTAATAAGTTTCTTTCCTCATAGTGGGGATGAGACAAACCACAGCTGACTTGAAGACAAATGAGAATGTGGTCAGTGCAGCAAGCACACCAGAATTGAGTTTGGAATTATGTGAAAAGAAGTTCTAAGAGCTAAAAGGAGTTGCAGGAGGTAGAGGTCGGTGAGGATAGTAGCTTGCATGGGGAAATGTGATTAATAGGATGTTTTGTTTTGAAAGATGGTTAGAATTTGAAAAGTATGATATAAGGGATGAAGGGAATAAACAGAATAGGTTGTCTAAATAAAAAGTAGCAATGTAAGAATAGTAAAGTCTATGAGTATGTCTGTGAGACTTTGTGCATCAATGTACATATATGTGGGTGCAAATGTTCAAGTCTGCAGTCCAATAACAGTGCACTACCCACGTTTATCATGGGCAGATTTAAGAAGGATATATCTGTGGGAGCAAGGGATATGAAGGTAGCATGAGGCCTGTTGAGAGTAGGATTACAAATGGGCTTTTATTGAAGACACTTTCACATCTAACTTTATCAGGTTCCAAATTTTGAGTTTCATTCTATCTGTCATCCTAGTAGCCCATCTTGATCTTTATGTTCCATATGATATAAACTAAGGATTTATTAGTTGAGAATTTAAGAGCCACAATCTGATCCCCTTAATTTTCACAAATAATTTTAGAAGACCCAAAGGACTCAATTTCTAATGGCATAATTTCTGACCCAGTAGTATGTGTTGGGGAAAACTTTTAGATGGTGGTCTTCCAGGGTACATGTTATTTGCCTGTTATTCTTGCAGAATTAGCAACTTTTAATACTAAATTCTGTTCCACTTCTTCCATTGTTGTGGAGCCTTTAAAAAATAAGGATATGTTTATTATGTAAATCTAAACTGACCTCTGTCCTGTTGCTATGGTTTAAATATGACTGGTCCCTTCCAAAACTTCTGTTCTTTACAAAGTGCCAAGAGTATAGAACTTAATCCAGCTACAGCATTACAGATAGACACTTTGAGAGATGAATGGATTGTTTAAATGATCAACTGGACAGAGCTCCTATGATTGAACATGATAGCTTTATAAGAAGAGAAACATTGAGAGGCCAGAGTATACACACACACACACAGAGAGAGAGAGAGAGAGAGAGAGAGAGAGAGAGAGAAAGAGAGAGAAGGAGAGAGAGAGAGAGCAACAAAACCAAGTTCCCTGCCTCTCACTTGGTGATTCCCAGTGCTCCCAGTGCTACCTCAGGACTCTGCTAGCAAAAAAGGCATCACCAGATCTGGCCCCTAAACTTTGGACCAGAAGTGCAAGGCAAAAATATACCTCTTTTTTATTACTTACCAAATAAGTGGTATTGTATTATTAGCAACAGAACTCAGGCTAAGATATGTGTGACATGAGGATATCATCCATTGCCTGACATACCTGCACAGATATCCAAGGAGAGCCATAAAAATGTGCCATTCAGTCCCCAACTCTAAATTTTTGACTAAGGATTCAGCCAAGCTAGAGGCACTCACATGGTGTGATGGTTAATTTTAATTGGATTGATTAATGCCTAGGAGATGGTAAAGCATACCCTGGTTGTGTCTGTGATAGAATTTTTAAAGGAAGGAAGACTTGCTCTGGATGTGACCTGTATCATGCCATAGGCTAGGGGCCCAGATGGAATAGAAGGATAAAAAGGAGAAAGCCCAGAAGCATGGGCATTGTCTCTCTACTTTCTGTCCACCACAAAGAGAACAGCCTCCATCTCTGTATTTTCCATTACAATGATGAGCAGAAACTGAAACCTCTGAAACTGTGAGCCTTCATCTCCTTAAGTTGTTTATGTCAGGTATTTTTCCAGTGGTGCAGAAGTCTTACTAATATAAAAGGGAGTTACCAGATCAGTAGAATGTAGGAAAACTATCATTTATTGAATACTAGCTCTGTGCCAGACACATTTTTAAGAATATCTTGTATATTCTCTTAGGCACAAACATATTCTTGACTAGTTTTCTTTTTTGTGTGGGTATGGTACTGGGGTTTTAATCCATAGCCTTGTGCTTGCTAGATAAGCACCACAGCCCCAGACCTTCTTTTTTTTGCCTTTTCTTTATTTATTTTTTCTTTTTATTGTTTTATTCATATGTGAGTACAAGGCTTGGGTCATTTCTCCCTCCTGCCCCCACCCCCTCCCTTACCACCCACACCACCCCCATCCCCTCAATACCCAGCAGAAACTATTTTGCCCTTATCTCTAATTTTGTTAAAGAGAGAGTATAAGCAATAATAGGAAGGAACAAGTGTTTTTGCTGGTTGAGATAAGGACAGCCAAACAGGGAGTTGACTCACATTAATTTCCTGTGCATGTGTGTTACCTTCTAGGTTAATTCTTTTTGATCTAACCTTTTCTCTAGTTCCTGGTCCCCTTTTCCTATTGGCCTCAGTTGCTTTTAAGGTATCTGCTTTAGTTTCTCTGCGTTAAGGGCAACAAATGCTAGCTAATTTTTTAGGTGTCTTACCTGTCCTCACCCCTCCCTTGTGTGCTCTCGCTTTTATCATGTGCTCAAAGTCCAATCCCGTTGTTGTGTTTGCCCTTGATCTAATGTCTGCATATGAGGGAGAACATATGATTTTTGGTCTTTTGGGCCACACTAACCTCACTCAGAATGATGTTCTCCAATTCCATCCATTTACCAGCAAATGATAACATTTCGTTCTTCTTCATGGCTGCATAAAATTCCATTGTGTATAGATACCACATTTTCTTCATCCATTCGTTAGTGGTGGGGCATCTTGGCTGTTTCCATAACTTGACTATTGTGAATAGTGCCACAATAAGCATGGGTGTGCAGGTGCCTCTGGAGTAACTTGTGTCACAGTCTTTTGGGTATATCCCCAACAGTGATATTGCTGGATCAAATGGTAGATCAATGTTTAGCTTTTTAAGTAGCCTCCAAGTTTTTTTCCAAAGTGGTTGTGCTAGTTTACATTCCCACCAACAGTGTAAGAGGGTTCCTTTTTCCCCGCATCCTTGCCAACACCTGTTGTTGGTGGTGTTGCTAATGATGGCTATTCTAACAGGGGTGAGGTGGAATCTTAGTGTGGTTTTAATTTGCATTTCCTTTATTGCTAGAGATGGTGAGCATTTTTTCATGTGTTTTTTTCCCATTTGAATTTCTTCTTTTGAGAAAGTTCTGTTTAGTTCCCCTGCCCATTTCTTTATTGGTTCATTAGTTTTGGGAGAATTTAGTTTTTTAAGTTCCCTATATATTCTGGTTATCAGTCCTTTGTTTGATGTGTAGCTGGCAAATATTTTCTCCCACTCTGTGGGTGTTCTCTTCAGTTTAGAGACCATTTCTCCCTCTTTTTAAGGCATTTTTCAGATAAGCATCTTTGCCCATGGCTGCCCTGGGTCTCCTTCTACCTATGGCCTCCTGCTTAGTTGAGATCATAGGCAGCACCACCACATCCTGCTTCTTTGTTTTGGTTGTTCAGATGGGTGTCACTAAGTGTTTGCTGGGTTGGCCTTGAACCACAAACCTCTTGAGCTCTTCCTCCCAAGTACCTGGGATTGCAAATGTGAGTCACCATTCCAGGCTCTTGACTAGTTTTCTAAAGTATTACATACTTGTGGACTGGAGAAGATTTGTATCTCACAGGGGCTTCCTTTTCTTTCCCTCACTATGCAACTTCTAGTGAATTCCCAATAATGTTGAAGGCTTACATAGTTTTGTGAAGTTGATTTATTGGGTCATGAAAAGAAGTTAAAAAAAGATATAGATTAGGGTAAAAAAAAAGAAATGGAAGGAAAGAAAATAGTGGAGGTGGTATCACATAGAATAAAGGATAATATTCTTTCATGAAAACATTGCTTTCACTTTATATATGTGTGTAAATAAAGTTTAAAAATCATTGACTTAAAGCAGAAATAAACGGTTGTCAGGAGAAACCAGACAATCAAGCTTTATAAAAAATAACTGGTATTTTATACATGATATCATGTTTGTACATTGCTTTTGAAGCTCTAACAGTTCTTTTCAGGTGAGTTAATACATTTTTTAATGTTGTTGAGATACTTAAATTTTTCCTGGAACAATGCCATTTAATAGAGTACCCACTAGTCACATAGGCTATTGGTCATTTGAATTCTGACTGTTCTTAATTGACATGTATTGTGGGTATGAGGTGCATACCAGGTTTGGAGAACATAGCATGAGAAAAAAAAACCACAAAGTATCTTGTTAGTACTTTGAGATACTTTTACATGTTAAAGTAGTATTTTCTTGTATTAAGTAAATAAGATGCATTATTATTAAAGCAACTTTCTTATTTCTTCCATTTTTTATTTATTGTTACTAAAATATTTAAAATTACACATGTGACTTGCACTGCTTTTCTGAAAGAAAAACAAAAACATGGCTAGCCTACACAAAGACTTTATACTATACAAAGGCAAATGTGTATGCTATTATAATTGGATGGATTTATATGTGTTTATGTCACTCAGGCTTCAAGATGATTCTATATACAGGTATAATTGATATTCAGTTAAAGAAAGAAGGTAATAATATTTCTCATTCAGCCCTCATGGAGAAATTCTACTTTGTTCAAAGGCTCTAAAATTCACTTAGAATTGAATCTTGTCCAATCTTAGAAGATGAAAAGGAAGTTGACTAAACTCATCCATCCATTCCAGGGTAGACTCCATAGCTATGTATGTATGACAATATTATAGTTGGTGCTTCAACACCTTTTCAAATGTGGTGGGGAACTTATCATATCCTAAGACATTTTGTTTTTATAGTGACCCTATATCTCCATCTTGTTCTTCTTTCATGTGATTATCCTGAAAGCATTCAAAAATAGTTATTCTTTTTTCCTACTATCCTTTTGTTCTAGCATACCCAGTTCTATTTTCTTCAGCTAGTCCTCATATTCTAGCACCTTGATCATTCTGTGTTTCTCCTCTCAACACCCATTGAATTATCATTGAACTTCCTTAATTATGGCATCAAGAATTGTATTCAATATAAGATTATCATCTTCTCACTTTGAGCGTTATGTTTATATTAATGCATTATAACATTAACAAAATTAGTTTTTTTAGGCAAAAATCATTCCTGCTCTGGATATTTATTTGTTTTTGGTTGGACTGGGGATTGAACTCAGTGCTTTGTACTTGCAAAGCAAGTGCTCTACCACTTAAACCACACCTCTAGTGCATTTTGCTCTCTTTACTTGATTGATGGGGGTCTCTTGAATTGTTTGCCAGGGCTGGCCTCAAACCATGACCCTCCCAATCTCAGACTTCCAAGAAGTTAGGATTATAGGTGTGATCCAGCAGTGCTTTATTGATACTTATATGTATGAATATTGGTCATTCACATCCATTCTATATTCCTGTACTTGATTTCTCATATGCAAGTATAGGAGTGATTACATTTTTTCTCCTTGAAACTATATTTTGGGTCTATACTTGAGTATATTAAGTACTTTTCTCAATCCTTCATATTATCTGATTTGTTTTCTATCTTTCTCATCTTACCACCATTTACAGATCAGAGTAGTCCTTGGTGATATTTGTCTCTCTGTTTCTAGGATCAGTCAGATGCTCCAATCCTACAAGAGACTCTTTCTTCTTGTCTCTTCCTTCTTTTGCCTCCTGGGAATCCTAGATACTAATATATATGATCTATGTGCTGTTGTTTGTTGACTTCATATTGCAGAATTCTATTTATTTGATGTTGAGCATCAGGAAATGTTAAAAGAATTCCTCCTGTCCATCTCATCCTTACTCCCACTTACCACTCTATATATCTGGAAGAAACACAGTTTTCTTCACAGGTGTACTTCAGCATATCTTGGGTTACTATGAGCCCTGCTTTCATATACATAAGCAGTTTTCTCCCGAGGAGCCTGCTTTGTCATTGGAAAAGTCTATCTAGCAACTGAAAGAAAGACTAGCTTTTGTATGTAGACTACTGGACTGAGCCCATGCATTTCACTTGGTTCTTTAATGCCCATCTCCTGAACATCTTTCTGATTTTCTTGATCATGGCCACAGAGATGTCCAGGGAACACAATAGAGGGGTGATTTCTTCTGCTATTTCCTGAGTGAATAGTTAATGCATTAGGAGAGGTATTCTGGGGGCATCTATTTGGGAGGAATGACTCTATAGCCAGGTTTAGGCCATCCATTGTCTATTTTCTGATCAATACCACTTGATAATAAGGCCATTCACCCATGATAGCTGCTGGCTTACTCCTCCTGGGTGTTAAACAAAGCATGGAGTGTTGATGCTCATGGAATACTTTTCTCTTATCCTTAAAATAAATCTTGACTTCAGGCTCTATTAAGCAAAACCAGATTTCTTAACAACCTACCTTCATACTGATCCAGAATGTCTTAAGGAGACACAGTTCTCCTGGACCTATTCAAACATGACACCGTGGTATATCTTTAAGATGGCCTGGATTTTCTTCAGCCGTACTAAGACCCAAGTAATTGTAAGGTGTTTATAGACACAAATGCTATGGGAATCCCCACAGTAAGTCAAGGGACTACAGTCAGAATTCTAGAAGAAAAGATAGAGGCAATTATATTTATAAAAATAATTATTGGCTGATACTTATTTCTCAAGCATTGTGCTAAGCACTTTAAATACTTTATGTAATTTAGCCCTCACAGCAGTCTGATCATGAGTGGTTTATTTCCACGTTACAAACGTAACATCTAAGGGTCTGAGAAGTGAAATTACTTAGTCAGAGTTGTATGAGCAATGGGAAACTGAGATGGAATTTAAATCTCTCTGAGATAAGATCTTTGCTCTTTGCATTCATTGCACAATACTGCCTCCCAGGGGAGGGGCAGAGCTTGACATAGGAAAAGACAGCATTTGAGGAAGAGAGAAGAGCATATAGGAAAGCTTCAAATGATGGAGGTGAATACTGACCAGATTTCCCAGAATTTCAGGTTGAAAAGGTCATTGAAGGTTACTCTTCTCCTATCTGAAGTGGAATGTAGGATTTTAGAGAAGTGAAGAAACATCACTTGGTGGAAACAATGACTTTTCAATATCTGGGAACTGGACTATGACTTAGAAGGGAGGTAAAAAAAGGTTATCAGAAGTCTGAAGGAAGGATAATCCAGCGGGTCTGGTTTCAAAGTTCATGCTACCTCTAATGAGGGCTGGGACACATTTGCTCCTAATTCTCATACCTCTAGTCTTACTATAAAAGTCCATTGTCTAGTTATCTAATTCCTTCATAGGGGCCAAGATAATGGATAGAGGGTCTCAGACTGTTTTATATGTTCCTCTCTTTTCCAAGAATGTTTAAACAGAGTGAGAGTACTTGAGTTTTCTGCCCCATCTAAACTTTACTCATTGTTCCTCCTCTTACCCTCAAAGAATCAATATGCTTTACTGTTCCCAGATATAGACTTAAGGGCCATAAAGAATACTCAGTCTTTTTCCATATGTGAGACCTTCAGTATTTGAATGCAGAAATCTATAAATTTTGTCTTTTCTACAGTAAATTTTTTAATTTTTTACTTCTACCCAGGCCACAGCTTAACTTGTGGTTCAGATTCCACCCAAAAAACTTTAATATGATGCCTTTCATAAATACAGGACCCAGAAATAATGTTAAGACTCTCAGGGACTATAAACTTGACATGTCTGGAGCAAACAAGGTATTTTATTCTAGAGAATCCCCTTAGAAGAATGCCATAACTTTTTAGATACTTGTGCTACTATTTAAGTACCCATGTTATTAGAAATCTTTTTTGTTTTTTCTGTCCTATAGCCATCATCTTACCTCTTTGACTTCTTAATTCCATTAAGAGGTATATGAACTCTTTACCTCTTTTATTCAGGGATTTCTCTTCCTCCCCCACCCTTGGTACAATTGTGTCCACAAGACATGAATCTGAGTCTTTAAAACTTGCTTTTCAGTGGGGCCTTGTAAACAGCTTGGGATAACAGATAGAAACAGAACTGAGCTTTGATGCCCACAGGAAGAGCTGGAAAGAAGATTCCTTAGTTCTAGGAGCTGGAATGTGAACTTATGTGTGTGAATTCAGCAAGGCCTTTTGTACCCTCATTTACACGCCACCTCATAAATTTCTCAAAGAAGAAAGGCAATAAACTAGAATGCCAAGATAGTGATTCAGAAGCAGCCTCATAGGAGCTGGGAAGGGTTCTAGAAAAGGCCTGACAGGAGAGTTACGGGCAACACAAGGTGGGGAATAAAACAATGGACTGAGTGATTATACTAAAGGTGGTAATGATGGTGGTGGTGAGAAAGTGGGCCAAAGTAGGAAAAGGAATAGGAGATAAGAAGATAAATAAGGTCATCTTGAGAAACCATGTCAAATAGGCCATGACAAAGCCTATAAAACTTCTGATCTGTTTCCCTCGTTGCCAAGAAATACATTTTTTTCTTTTTTGGCAGTACTGGGGTTTGAATTCAGGGTCTCATGCTTTCTAGGCAGATGCTGTACTGCTTGAGCTATGCCCCCAGCCCAAAATACAATTTCTTGTTTGACAGTCTTAATGTGTATTCAGTCTTTTCCCAAGTAAGAATCCCATCCTCCCCTCTGCAAAGTGGCTCCCTCATCTCCTGTCACAGCTCAGTGTTCTACCAAGCCCTCAACAACAATTAAACTTAGTTTCGATTTTGCTCAGACCACCAGGCCCAGAGATGTTCCACTGGCCATTGTGAGTTGCTTCAGGTCAGTTTAAGCAGATGGGACAATCTCAGGTAAAGGGAGAGTGAGGAAAATATCAGAGACTGCAAAAGAGTGGAAGAAAAAAAAAGAGAAAAGACAGATATAACTAGCAGCTGAACAAAAAGAGTGGGAAGAAGAAGAAAAGGAAAAATAAAGAAGGAAAGTAAAGTAAAATGGGCTTGAATCGAGTGTTTTTGACAGTGCTGAGGTACAGTAGAACAGTGTGTCCCTGGCAAAGCTGAAACTTTGGGTTTTGGCCAAATGGTTCCATCCTAGTGACCTTTAGATAGCTAACCATGTCTGCTCGGCACAGACCAAATGGGTAAGTAAATAAATAAAATTTAAAGACAAAAAAAGGACATGAGGAAAAACAGCCCAGTAACGGAGAACTGATCAAAGGCCCCTGTCCTTCACCATGGCCTGTGGGTAGCTTACTGTTCCAATCTGCAGCTCCCCCCTTCCCTGCCCTTGCTTCCTAGGGGGAAGGTGGGGGAAGGAATGATGATGCAGGCTGATAGCTCCAGAGCCTTCTCTCCTCTCTGGCACCAGCGAGGCTTGATGAAACAGAAGAAAGAAACTGGCAGGCTTGGTGAATAGATGGCCTCAGGAAAAAGGTGGACTCCGGAGCAGCCAAGAACTGCTTGGCCACAGAATGGCCCAGGTTGCCCAAATGGCAGGGGACTTTGGAGTAGCAGAAGAAACTTTACGGTAACTGACTTCTCTCCCTAACTCTTTTTGAGATTTTTCTGGTGAGTGTTTACATTTGTGACAAATCTTCATGTTGATCTCTTGTCACCTTAACCTAAGACTTCTCTGCTTTTTTTCCCCTAAGGTGTTTCTTTAACCACCACTTCACCAGGTGGCTATTTTTCTCTCTGCACCCCTTTTCCCTAGAGTAGATGCAAGCTCCTCCCTCATTCCACAAAGCCTGAGCAGCACTAGCCTGTGGTGACTTACAAAATTTCCTGAAATGAATTACAATGTGGAAAAGGAAAATATTTAAACTGGATACTGGAGAGTACTCCTCCTGGAATCCTTCTACTATATTTCATTTTCTCAGCCTATTTTCAAGTTATCAGATAGTATTCCTCTCTGACCCCATCAGTCCTCAACAGAAACTAGTACCTGAAATCTATCCCATATCCCTAAACAGAAGAAGCCAGTCTCAAAATCCCACAAACAAACAGAAAAGGACTCATTTAGTTCTTTTCTTGTTTATTCCAGGTTAATATTATGGCTTTAACTTTTTGTAACTGTGAGTTCTATTAGGTATTTTTCCTTCAAAAAAGAACCTATGCTTCAAATATGATTTTAGGCTTCTGTTTTCGGTAGTAAAAATAATCAAAAAGATTTGAAGATGCCTATTTTTTTCCATAAGGACTTCCATAAACCCAGGTTAATTTTTAGAACAAGGTCCTGGAGTATTCTTTCATCCTGATAGTATACATAGCACATTATGAAAAATACTACAGAGGCTAGTAGATTGCTTTAACACTTGCAAAGTAAACCATAGTGGCTTTTTTTTTTTGACTACCCATCACAGACCAATTCTCTTTCCCATCAGTTATGTCTTTCTAAAACTCTTTTTTTTTTCTGTATGTTTTTTTTGATAAATGAATCATTATCTAACTAACTTATATTTACTCAAAGCAAATAAAAGTCCATCAAGATTGTATTAGCATTGATACCAAACACCAAACACCAAATTTTTAGGTCTCTTCTATTATATAGATAGATGTCTATTATAAGCTATGAAGGAAAGCCACAGACTCTCAAGGGAGAAACATATGCAGGGGAAGGATTGATACATAACAGTGTCTAGCACCACAGTTCAATGAAGTATTTTGTCTTCTTCTTCATCTTCTTTGGTGGTACTAGAGTTTGAACTCAAGGCTTCATGCTTTACCACTTAAACCATGCCCCCAGCCCTTTTTTGTTTAGTTATTTTTCAGTAGGGTCTGTGTCTTTGCCTGGGGCTGGCCTCAGATTGCTATTCTCTTACCTACTGCCTTCTGTGTAGCTGGGATTATAGACATCAACCACCATACCCTCCTGAGGCATTTCTTTTTCACACTCTCTCCTTTTATTTTTTTCTACCATATTCTTGAAAATTTTCTTTGTTCTTTTTTTTTCTTTGCTTTTGACAATTGTTTTATTATTGTTGTGCTGGAGGTACAATGTGACATTTACAAAAGTTCTCACAATATATGGTACTTGAATTCACCCTTTCCATCATTCTCCTTTATATCCTCTCCCCCCATTCCTGGAATAGTTTCTACAGGTCTCCTTTTTCTATTTTCATACATGTGCACACAGTATTTGCACCATATTCGCCCTCTTACACCCTTTCCTTATATCCTCCCCCCTCCCACTGGTACCAACCCCCCAGACAGGACCTGTTTTGCCTTCCTGTTCTCTGCTTTTATAAAAAAAAAGACATTTTGTTTGTTTAAGATAGTTATACATGGTCTTTCATTATGACATATCCATATATATATGTATTATAACCAGAATTGGTTCATCTCTATTTTTCTCCTTTCTACCTTATTCCCTTTTTTATGGTGATTTCAACAGGTTTAAAAGTTCTATATTCAAAAACTCTTAAATATTTAGGATGAAGGGGACATCATATTTTTATGTCCTTCACTAGACCAGTCTATTGGTGATAATTGCTCACTGGGATTTAGTACAGTAGAACAAGTAAAAAAAAATCTAAGCTCCTATATGACCTATTCATTTGCTGGCTATATAAAATTGTCAATTCTCATTTTTTCATCTATAAAATGGGACTAACATAACCTAGTGCATAGGTTTGTTGTGATGATCAAGTGCCTATTCTTGACCTAGCATAGTAAGTAGCAAATATACCATGTTATCTTTTATTTTTATAAGCTTAGAAAAGAGCAATGAACTTAGCTACTGATGCCACTGTGAAATTAGCACCACAAGTTGAGGTCTTTTCCCTCTCCATTGACTTCTTTAGGATCACAGTTGTCCAGAACAACCACTAAACTTATCAGGATACCTTCAATTTTTGGTGACCAAATTTACAACTGCTTGATAACCATTTCCAGTTTGATTTCCTATTGAACCACCAATTTAACTGTAGAGTCACAGAAATTCATTACCTTAGGATTGTCATTGTTATGATTAGTATCTGTCTTCCATTATGTCCAGTTGTCACATATCCCTGTTAATTCTTCATTCATGACAGCTTGACCAGTTATCAGTTCTGCATGCTTCAGGTCTCTTTCTTTGTCTCAGTCTTTATATCCTTGTTCTTAGTGGTCTCTACTCTCCTTTTATTAACTGTATCCTATACAGTGTGGCCAGAAGAATCTTTTAAAAACATTCTTTTAAAGCATAATATTCCCCAGAATAATTTTAAGTGACTTCGCAACTGACAGAATGAACATTGAACATACTGATGTGGCAATCAACAGTCATGATCTGGATCCATTCATACTTTCCATAGAGAAATAATTTGTTTTTACAAGAGAAAGTATAGGGCAGAGAGGGAAAGGCGAGAGAAAGGAGGAGATAGGAGGGAGAGACAGAGAGAGAGAGAGAGAGAGAGAGAGAGAGAGAGAGAGAGAGAGAGAGAATTTACTGAAACACAGAGTTTCCAAATGGGAAGTGGAAGTATTCAGAGATGAGACTAAAGAGGAAGGTAGGAATTGGACATAACTGACCATAAAGTCATGTTAAAGAATGGATTGAGTCTGTAATCTTTGTGAAACAATAAACACTGAATTTTATTCTCACTGTTCTGAGAGACTTAGATTATATGAATCACAGGACACGGTTTGCTTCCTTATCTCCAGTAGTGTTTTTGTTTTGCTACAGATTCTAATATAAAAATACACCATGTAAAAATTTAAATATAGCTTCCCCAAATTTTAATATATTCATTTTTAAAGGCTGAGTGTTTTTTTTTTAACCATAACAGCATGCTAAGGTATTGATTCAATATGTTAACTGGGTGGACCTTCTACCGCAACTTTCCATAAAGGACAAAGATGCATAGGAAATAGACATTCTACCTCATTCCTACCCAGACAGCAAATGCTCTAGTGTAAGAACTATAAGAAAGGAAGTATAGTGTAATGGTTAAATGCCTGGACTCTGGAGCAAGACTATCTGCCTGAGATTGAGTTCTGGCTCTAATACTAGTCCTAGCTACAAAGAGAAAGCACTTCAGCTCAGTGTGACTAGGGAACAGTGAAAAATCCATCTGGTTCAACACTGGGCATAGAAAGGTACTTACAAAAGAGAAGGACCAGAGCACAGCTTCTTCTGAAGGCCAGCCAAAAGACCTTGGACTTTATTCAGAAGACCAGACCCCGTGTTGCAACCCACTGATGTGTCAAAAGTAATCTGTTACCCATAAGAGTTAAAGTACCAATGTTTGTAAATGATTTACCTAAAAGGAAAATCAAATAAAGTGGACTCAGGGTTATCCTATAATAAGACTATCTTTACTAACTTGTTTTTCAATGTGCTTTCTTTAATAGGAGAGAAGATTGGCTATTTATAGCTTTTAACTGAGAGTTATATAAAATCACTGCCTTTATACTTCATCTAGTCTTCTATATGATTAATTACATAGTGGGTGACCATAATTGTGAGGACTTGGAAGTTATAAGGCTTATAAGGTGTAGTTTTGCAGTAGCACACACACACACACACAAACACACACATATATTTCTTTTTCACCTTATACTTAGGTACACTCATTATTAGGAAGAAGGCAAGGATAGATGAAAAGGGTGCCTACTGACTCTATTAAAACTCTGTACATGAATGAGAATAAGACATGAGTGTTTCTGTTAATCAAATCACCAAAAAGAGTATAGTGTGTTTTACATAATAAGTGTTCAATGAATATATGCAATGTGTATTATTAAAAACACAAGTCACAAACATCAAGCTCATTTGGACTGGTGAGGAAAACAATTGCAAGCCACTCTGCCTTGTTGGGGATAGTGTACAGTCATGGTTGAATTGATCTATGGTTTCAAACAAGTGAAGGAGGCATTTCAATTGAAATCCTGAGGAAGTTTCCCAGAAACTGGCAGATTACTTCCATCAATTTAGTTCTTCATTAAAAAAATTATCACTCAAACTACTTTAAAGCACTGAAAGTTATCTTTTGGCATCATTAAAAAGAGCCAAGTTAATTTAAATGCTTGATTTCATTACTCACAGTCTTTTAAAATGCTTCTATGACTAATATATCAAAAATTTGCACAGAATGTGCTTCACTTCCTTGCAAAGTTTGCTTTGGTATACGCCAAATTTTGTGTATGTCCATGACAGCCAAACACATGTGAACATTACCTGACATATAACATGTCAGATATGGGGGTGAGGATTGCTCTTGTGATTAAGAGGAAGTCATTGGTGGCCTATTAGAAAGATGAAGAATGACAAGTAGGTTTAGAGTGATGACTGCATCAAAGGTATATATCCAAGGCAGATTAGCAGATATTAGGGAAACAAATTAGAAGACTAACTGCTATAGAAGTCAAGTTAAATTGCTTAATATAGGAAAACAATGAAATGAGGAGATTTGTGAAATCTAAAGGATGTATTAAGTTGAAATATATGAAATGACTGATATCCAACCCTTTCCGTTGCACAGAAATGGGAATTATATATAGGTTGACCTATGTGCAATAGTTAACCTATTGTGAGAAGTGAGGGAATGGAAGGAGTTAAGGATGATGGGTATTTCAAGTCTTGTGGACTAAAAGGATAGAACATATTACAGACAATAATGATTATGTTTATTACTTGTGACTACTAAACTTTTATTATGTATCAGTCAACATTTAAGTACTTTATATGCATTGAATATTTAATCCTCAGAGCAACTCCTTGAGTCAAGTATTCTGTTTATCCAATTTGACAAAAGAGGAAACTGAAGTATAAATAAGTAACTTCACCAACGTCATGTGCTACTAAATTGAAGAGCTTGGATTTGGACCTAAGCAGTTTGACTCCAGGGCCCACAGTCAGCTCTGTTTCTTCTGACTCTGTATGGATATCCCTGATGTGATTGTTGTGAATGTAGGAATAGAGAAAATTAGTCAACTTGGTTTCTTCAGCCACCTTTTCATTTTGTAATCTTAATTTGAAAAAGTGATTCATGCTCATTCAGATCAACATAGAAATTTATAAAGGAAAAAGGAGAAAGTCCCCCAAGCCCACTTCTCAGAGGTAATTTAAAGCATATCTTCCCAGATGTTTCTTATGTCTATAAAATTTATGTTTTCATATAAATATACTCATGTATAATTTTTATAAAAGTGAGATCATCCAGTGCATATTGATTTTCAACTTGCTTTTTCACTTAGTGTATGTTGGGCATCTTTCCATATTATTACGTAGGTCTACTTCTATCATATCAGTACTAGCATTTTATTTCATAGTATGATTGTAGCAAATCTTTAGATCAATTCTCTTTTTGTAGGCACTTAAGTTTTTCAAGTTATCTCCTAAGATAAGCAATATCATCATCTATCTATCTATCATCTATCTATCTGTCATCTGTCTATCATTCTATCCCTGATGTTGTTGTTTCTGCAGGATGGAGTTTCAGAAGTAGAGTTCCTGAGTTATGGCATACATATATTTAATATATATGTAAATGTTCCCAAATTATCATATCCAAAATCTCTGCCAATTAGTTTTTCTCACTAATAATATAAAAAATTATGTTTCCCCACACTCTATTCTTTAGCTTAAGTGAAAATGAGTGCAGAAAAATCACAATCAAGGAGAGGGCTAGAGTTTAGGTATCAAGAAGAACAATTTAAGATGTGCAATTCTTGGTCCTAGAAAAGAACTAGATATTTGTGATCTTCAAATATCTAAAAAGTAGAGGAGACTAACCTAATGAGAATATCCTCAAAGGGCAGAAACTTTAGGGAAGTACACACCTGTTTATTTGGCAAAAGATAGCACTTTTTAAAATATTTAGCCTAAGGAGAATGGTTTCTGTGTTATTGGAGGTGTATATGAACAAGCTTGATGACCATCTGACAAGACTATGAAAACTTTTTTTTTTTTGCGGTACTGGGGCTTGAACTCAGGGCCTATACTTTCAGCCACTCTGCCAGCCCTTTTTTGCAAAGAGTTTTTCCAGATAAGGTCTCACAGAACTATTTGCCTGGGCTGGCTTCCTCCTGGTCTCTGCTTCCTGAGTAGCTAGGATTACAGATTTGAGCCAATGGCACCCAGCACACTTAAAAAATTTTTTATTAGGACATATTTGATGTATAGGGGGATTCATTGTGACAATTCCAAATAGGCTTATATTGTACATTGGTTAGATCACACCCACCGTCTCTCTCTCTCTCTTGACTCTTCCCCACCCCACTTAAAGCAATTTCAAGAGGTTTCTTTGTTCTAGTTCATATAAGTATCTGAAGTCTGTCAACCATTTTCCCTCACCTTAATCTCCTTTGCTCATCCTCCCTCTCCCACAAGTACCCCCCCCACACACTGTATCTCTTTTACAGTCTTGTCTTTATTAATATTTAAGTCGATGCTCAAAGGGGAAGGAGGGGAAGGAAAACAGAATGATACAGTATCAACAATATCATAAAATTTAACATCTGTGAAGATAGAGGATATAAGGATATAAAGATATATATTGAAAACTGTTGAAAAATGGAGGTTGGGAGGTAAAGGGGTAAGTGGGAGTAATGGAAGGGGTTGAATGGATCAAAGTAAAGTATACTCACACAGTGGGCCCTTGGTATTGCTATACCACAAGTTAATAGCAGATTTTGTAAGACCTGTTCATGTGAAACCTATCATAAGAATAGAAAGGACACAGAGAGACATATCTAGTGTGCTAATCCAGGCCAACAGGCATGTCCTTCCCAATGCACAAACCCTTAATTAATTTCTCTTAGGTATTTTCCCAGGACAGCCCTGGGATTATTTATAATCAGAAGGGACCATCTTGAAGTAAGCCAAAAATTCATTACCTGTGCAGAATGGCAGAGAGCTGACTAACCCTGATTCTCTAAAGTGGAAGTCCAGACCTGCTGTTGGCTGGATCTATGGCCTTGGAGGAGAAGTCTCTTCAGTGTTCTGGGACTCACTTTTCACAACTATAGATGGAGGGTATTGAATTGCATGTTTTCTGTTTCTTTCCAACTCTGATGTTCTATGAAAGTATGTGTTTTTCAGTCAAGTGCCCCTTCTTTATGTTTCTGTGGCAGTTCCAACCACTATCACTCAATTTATTGTTTTGTGTTGAAATTCTGTGCTTACACATTCTATTCTTAGACTGTGAACTTCTTGGCTAAGCACATGATTTAGCACTTAGTAGGTATTTAAGTCAGTGTTCACGGAAATGAACTTGAATTCTTTCTGACACTATGTCTAAAAGTCTTCGTCTTTGGACAAATTTGAAAATTGATGTTATAGACCCTAAGGGGATTCCCTTCTTAAGACCCATTCCTTTATCCCTGGAGCCCTTCAGGAATGAAAAAGGTGAAGGAAGCAGTAGTGAAAAGAGATAGCACCTCTGATAAAAAAATGACAGCTTATGTCCTCTGCCATCACATTTGCTGCCTCTTCTCCTCACTTCTCTCAGCAGTCTGAACCTTAAATTCATTTTTATTTTTCTGTACTTTTCTTGCTAAAGCAGAGGATTATGTCTCCATTGTCTTCTCTGACTGACTCTACCCAGTCAAGTTTCAGGGTTCTTGTTAGAAGTCATAGGCCAAAGTTTGTCTTGAAGAGAATGGGTTCTTTTCAAGATTCAAGATGTCAGAGCTGGAGGTGTGGCTCAAGTGGTAGAGCACCTGCTTTGCAAATGTGAAGCCCTGAGTTCAAACCCCAGTCCCACTCCCTGCAAAATATGTGACGATGTTCCAGATGTAAAGCAAATGGTGATAGTAACACAGCTCAATATACTTTGGAATCTGGCTGGAGAAGATGGCCAGTTGGAGGACATTTCATTTATATTTAGATGTGTTCCAACCACAAAATTAACTGAAAAATAAATAAAGATACAAGGGGAGAGATTAGAGAGCACAATTTGGTATGAAAAACATTTCAAGTTTGTTTACTTTCTAACTTTGGAGTCTGGCCCATCTTACCTAAATAGCAACCCTCTCCCACATAGCCCTGAATAATGCGCAATGGGAAGAGGACAAAAAGCACATAATAAAAAGGCTTTCTTTTTATGCCACAATGAAACTGGAGATGAGGGATTAAAACAGACTAAGGTAGCAGCACAACCAGGAGGCTGAAGTCAGTCAGCTGTGCCTTTTGTCTGCCTGTATGGACTATATCTGGGAGCAAGAATCTCACAAAACAGTCTTCTTTAGGTAGGACACTTTTATCTATGTGCTCACCTTCAAAATTCTAGACTGTCAACATTAGAAGAGATCTCAAAGATTTTATAGGCTGTTTTTGTAGGTTGACTGGTTAGGTGTGCAATGAAGTCTTTCCTTAAAGATTTCTTATAAAGAAATCTTACATGGAATCAAAGATCTATAAGAAAAAAAACAAAAGTACTCTGAAAAAGTGAAGATACGGGCCAAGAGCTCATCTTTTCAAAATCCCTTTGCTGATTTAAGTGTCTCATAAGCAATTCCTCAGATACCTAAGGAACACATTTGGAAAAATACTAATCTAGTTCAATTCTGTCATGTTACTGATGAGAAAACTGAGACCAAAAGTCACCCTAAAGTCTAGTTAGTTTCCAGATCTAAAACCCAGAATGCCTGATAACTATTCCCCCCCCAAATTATTTTTTTAAAAGTTTATGTATTTTTATTGTTATTGCTTTACTGGGAGTATATTGTGACATTTACAAAGTCTGGGTTATAATACATGTATATATGGAAATGTCACATTGAAACTCCCTGTATAACTATTTTAAACAAACGAAAATGTCTTTTTTCAAAAATGGAGAACTCAGGAAGGTAAACCAGGTCCTGTCTGGGAGTTAGTACCAGTGGGATGGGGAAGATATAAGGAAAGGGTGTATGGTGGAAATAGTATGTACTCATGTGTGAAAATGGAAAAATGAGACCTGTTGAAGCTATTATAAGAAAAGGGTGTGGGGGATAAAAGTGAATGATGGAGAGGGTGAATCCAGGGCATTTTAAAATCACTCAATGCCTCATCTTCTTATAAACGTATATTTTAATTCCTATAGCCTCAGTAGGTGGTAGGGCATTTGCTCCTTTATGACAAGAATGAAAATTGAGGTATGACTTGTTAATTGGTTTTTCAGGGACCACTGCTACAATACATTTTGTGGGCCACATAAAGGCAATAGAATAATCTCAGATTTCAAAAACTTGGTCAATAAAATTAGCACATAATATTGAGAAAATGTATTTCTCTTCCAGAAGCAGAAAAACTGAAAGTATAGCTTAATCACATGTGTTATCATGTACAGGCAGAATGTATAAATTAGGAGGATCAGGGAATCATTATGGACATAGAAAAACAGGGTATTAGAAAGACCCTGGTTGTCAGTGTGTATCCAGGAAAACTTAAGCATCACTAGAATTTAAAGAACCCCCAAATTCGAGTCACTACAAAAAGTGTTTCTAATAAGTAGATGTGGCCTGAATAAGATATACCTTAACATTATTATTCACCTCCTTTTTGCTTTAATCCTTATTTATTACATAGCCTAATGCTTCTGCTTAATGATTTTGCTTTCTAGGAGGTAGTAGTACTCCTTGCAGACTCTTTTCTCTTTGGAGTCTCTCCCTACACCCTCCCTCGCTTCCAGGCAGAACCTGTTCTGCTCTTTTCTCCAGTTTTGTTGAAGAGAGGACATAAGCAATAATAAGAAAGACAAAGCGTTTTTGCTAGTTGAGATAAGGATAGCTATACAGAGAGATTCCTACCATTGCTTCCATGCACAAGTGTATTACAACCCGCATTGATTCATCTTTACCTGACCTTTTCACTAGTTCCCTATCACCTTCCCACATTGACCTCTGCTGCTTTAGGTTACTGTATTAGCTCCTCTGCAGTGGGGACATCAAACACTTTCAAGTTTTGGGTTTCTTACCTATCCCCATACCTCCCATGTGTGGTCTCCCCTTAGTGTATGACCCAAGTCCAACAACAATGCTGCATTTGCCCTAGATCTAAAGTCCGCATATGAGGGAGAACATACAATATTTGGTCTTCTGAGCCTGGCTAATGCTTTGAGAAATAATGGTTTAGTGTAATCTTTCTGTTTGACAAAAACTGAAGTCTAAAGAGAAAGAATTTTGCCTAAGATTCCGAGTTGATTCAGTGGCAGGCCAGAACTTAGGAATCCTTGGTTCACTGTTATTTGCACCATATCACATTCCCTAAGTTGCTTCCCTTAATTTATCATTATTTTATCTTCTATGACTACCTAAACCTTAACCATTTGGAATTTTATTTCAATTTCCATTCTATGCTACCTCTTACAATAACAATTTTGTGAAATTACTATTTGCCCGTGTAAAATGGTCCTCTCCTTTATTTGCCTTAAAGTGATCTCTTTCAAGCTTTAAGGAGAAGCTACAAGTTCTCGTATTCTGGATTTTGCACACAAGGCTATTTCTCCCTCTTCATGCCTTTTGTGATAGTCTTTGATTTTCACTTCCTCTCAGTTTCTGTCATTTCCACATGAAAACACACAGAGCTGGAAGTTAGGAGGCTGTGGTCCAATTTCAGCTTTGCTAATAAGAAGTAGCTTGATCTTGGGCAGGTTACATTTCTGGCCTTCAGTTCCATGATCTGTAAAATCATAGGGGTTGGGGATGACCAATGGGAGGGTGCATGCTTAGTGCTTTCTAGGAAAATGTGACTAGGATTATTTCCTAGATAATACATAATATTCTCAGCATAGCTGCCTCCTTATTTTACACAACAGTGGGACAGTGGAGGTCATGTGCTCTTTCTTACCTTTTTTTTTCCAGTTATCATCCTGGAGAGTGATGTAGTTTGACTGAATTCAAGTTCACAATCATAATGGTATATAAAGGTTTTTAAGTATGTTGCCTTATACTTGTTGATATTGAAGTTCATCTTCCATCTTTGTGTCTTAAAGATCTTACTCACATTTATCCTTGTAATATGGCTGTTTTGCTAACTGCATTTCAGCAGCAAGCTCCATTCATGTAATTTATAGAGACACTAAGGTGAACTCTGGATAACAGAATAGCCTTGATAGTTTTTTGGTGTAAGATGTTAAGTGATCTTTTTCCTAAATTGTATTCTAAAAAATTTCAAATGTGAAGAAATATGGAAATATACTGAATATCTCTATCTCATCACCTAGATTATCATATTTACCCAACTATAATATGCTAATAAATAAATAAAAGAAAAAAATCTCATAGAAAAACAAACAAAACTGTTATTCTTGAAATAATTAAACATCACACATCTTACAAATGAAGACTTCCCTTATATAACCATGAGATAATTATAACACCCATGGGAATCATCAATTTAATAATGTCATTTAATATACAGTCCTTATTCTTATTTCCCCAATTGTCTTCTGAATGCAACTTTTTTAATGCTTGATCCAGTCAAGATTCTTAAATACATTTGTCTGTTATGTCTCTTCAGTGTCTTTTAACACTGAAGAGTTCTTATGCCCTCCTTATCCATTTTTAATAAAACTATTTTATTTGAAGAGTCCAGATCAGCTCATTGCTTTGTGGAATGTCACACATTCTACTGACTTTTTGTCTGATTGTTTCTTATGATTACATGCAGGTTAATTATGTTTGGCAAGAATACTTCGATGGTGCTCTTTGTATTTCCCATTGCATCATATCCGAAGATCCATAATATCAGGTTGTCCCTCTCCTGGTAACACCCAGTTGATCACTTGACCAAAGTGATGACGTTTGGATCACTCCATCAGATTTTCAGTACTTTCTCCTTTTTAATCACTAAATATTTAGTAATACATTAAGGGTGTGTGAATCATTTTAATTTCTTGCTTGCCAAAGTGTTTCCCTAACAGTTTTCATATCCATTGATGATAATGAGTAAATAAATCACACAAAAAAGATGGTAGAATGGTAATTTGTTATCATTCCTTAATATTCATTTGTGGACATTCTTTTATAAAGAAGAGTACCCCATCACCATATTGCTGATTTGCAAGTGGCTGGCATCACTCTGATGTCTTTAATTTTTTTTATTCCTCCCTCCCTCTCTTCTTCCCTCCCTCCCTCCCTCTTTCCCTCCCTTCCTCCATTTCTTCATTCCTTCCTTCCTTATTTATTTAGTGCTGGGGATTGAAACCAGGGTCTTGCACATGCTTCTCTTTCTCTTCTCATAAGGATACTACCCCAGCATAGAGACCTTGGGCTCATGACCTCATATAAACCAAATTATATCCTATAGGCCTCACCCAAAAATACCAAAACATTGAGGATTAGGGTTGCAATATATGGATTTTTTTAGGACATAAACATTTAGTCCACAACATGAGTATTTTTTATCTGCTCATCAAGTGATGGACATTTGGAGTTTTCCCACTTTGGGGTTGTTATGAACACTCTTGCTATGAACATTTATGTACAAGATTTTTGTGCAGATGTATATTCACATTTCTCCTATACCTAAGTATAGATTTACTGGGCCGCACATTAAGTCCATATTAAAATTTTAAGAAACTTCCAAATTGTTTTCTAAAGTGGCCATACCATTTCACATTGCTACTAGCAATATGTGATGATCATAACTTTTCTTTTTAAAAAAAATTAGTAGACATTAATTGTACAAAGGGTTTCATTGTGATAGTTCCATAGATGTGTACATTGTAATTTATCAAATTCATGCCCTTTATTATATTCTCTTAAACCTTCCCTCTCCTTCTCCTTCTTATACTGTGTAGTGGGTTTCATTATATATAACTTTGATCATGTTTGCCTCCCACCAGACAGTTCCCCTTTAATGCTCATGTCCTGTTACTATTATAAGTATTACTATCATTTGGAGTCTAGATTCCACATATGAATGAAAACACGTATTGGACTTTTTGAGCTTTGTTTATCTTACTCAGCATGATAATCTCCAGTTCCATCCATTTTCCTGTAAATGACTTAATTTCATTCTTCTTTATGGTTGAATAATATACAAGTGTGCATATATACTGTATTGTCTTCATCCATCCATGGGTGGTTGGACACCTAGGTTAATTCCATACCTTGGATATTGTGAATAGTGCTTTGATAAACATGTGTGTGCATGACTCTCTTATATGTTGACATACATCCCTTCAGATAAATGCCCAAGAGTGAGTGGGATAGCAGAGTCATATGAGAGTTCTATGTTTAGTTTTTTAGATGAAGCTTCATAGTGTTTTTCACAGTTGTTGCACTAATTTGCATTCCAATCAACAGTATGTAAGGGTTACTTTAATCTTGCATCTTCACCAATATTCGTTGTTTTATGTTTTCTTGATGATAGCTATTTTCAGTAGGGTGAGAAAGAATTTCAGTGTAGTTTTGATTTGCATTTCCTTTATGGCTAAGGGTGTTGAACATTTCTTTGTGTATATATTAGACATTTGTACCTCTTTTTCTGAGAACTGTCAGTTCAGTTCATTTGCCCATTTATTAATTGGATTTTTTGTTCTTTTGGTGTTTAATATCTGGGTCTCTTTCTGTATCTTAGATATTAATCCTTTATCTGATGAATAGTTTGCAAAGATTTTTCTTTAATTTTGTGGGTTGTCTTTTTATTTGTTTCCTTTGATATGCAGAAACTTTATAATTTGTTGGGGAACTTTCTAGATGCATATGACCTACCAATTTTTCTTTGTCTTTACCAGTACTTATACTTGTTTGTCTTTTAAATCCCTATCTTCCTAGCAAGTTGTGCTTCTGATTTTCATTTTCCTGGTGGCTAACGTTAAACATCTATCTTTTCATGTGCCGATTAGTCATTTTTATGTTTACTTTGGAAAATGTCTATTAAAATAACATCCCCACCCTTCCTTATTCTCTTATTGTGTCATTTTGTTGTTGAGGTATAAGAGTACTTTTAATGTACTAGATACAAGTCTCTTAACAGATATAACAGAAAGCATTTTCTTCAATTCTATCGGTTGCCTTTTCACATGGTTGATGTCTCTTTCAGCACAAAAGATTTTAATTTTAGTTAAGTTCAATTTATCTGTTTTTCTTTTGTCACTCAGTTTTGTGCCAAATCTAAGAAAACATTGCTTACCCAAATTCATGAAGATTTCCTCGTGTTTTCTTCTAAGTCTTTTATAGTTTTAGTTTTTCAGTTGGGCCCATAGTCCATTTTGAATTAATTTTAATGTGTAATGTAAGGAAGGGGTTTAATTTTATTTTTTGGCATGTGTATACACATTTATTTCAGCACCAGTTTTTGAAAAGACTATTTTTCTTTATTAGCTGTAATAGTTTTTAATGGATCCTTAGGATAATCTATATGCAAGATCATGTCATCTGTAAATGGAGATGATTTAAATTCTTTCTTCCTAATCTGGATTCTTATCATTTCTTGATTTTGCCTAATCATTCTGGCTAGAACATCCAGTACAATGTTGAATAATAGCGATGAGAATGTACATCCTTGTCTTGTTTTTGATCTAGAAACAAAAGCATTCAGTCTTTCACAGTTATGTACAGTGTTTCATAGATACACCTTATCAGGCCAAGGAAGTTCCTTTTTATTCTTAATTTGATCAGTGCTTTTATCATGAAAATATTGGATTTTGTCAAGTGCTTTTCTGTGTCTATTGAGATCACATAGTTTTTGTTCTTTATTCTCTTAATAAAATGTGTTACATTAATTGATTTTCATCTGCTAATTTAACCTTGGATTTCTGGACTAGATTCCAATTGTTGTGGTTAATAATCATTTTCAGATGTTGCTGGGTTTTATTTTCTAGTATTTTATTGAGCATTTTTGCACCTGTATTCACTCATAAAGGATATTAATCTGTAGTTTTCTTTCTTTGTGATAACTTTGTCTGGTTATGGTATCAGAGTAATACTAGACTCATAGAATTAGTAGTAGTAGTAGTATTTTTGCAAAAATTTATGAGGTATTAATTCTATTAAAATATTTCATAGAATTCACCAGTGAAGCTATTTGAACCTAGACTTTAATTTGTGGGAAACAAAAACATTTCTAATTTGTTATCTTCTGTATTGAGTCTTCAGATACTCTGCTTTAATTCATGAAGTATATGTTTTTCTAGGATTATATCCATTTTATCTAAATTATCTTATCTGTTGGCATACAAATTTGTTGGTATTATAGTAGTTTATTATAATACCTTTTATGTATGTAAGGTCAGTAGTGATTTCATTTTATTAATTTCTCATTTATGTATCTTACTCTACTTTTTTTCTTATTTATTCTAGCTAAAAGTCTGTCAATTTTGTTTGTTTGCCTTCATAAGAACCAGCTTTTGGGTTCTTTGATTTTTCTCTATTGGTTGTTAATTATATTTTTCATTTTCCCACTCCTATCTTTATTATTTCATCCTTACTTCCTGCTTTGGATTTGGTTTGCTCTTCATCCAGCTTGTTTTTTTTTTTAAGTGGAAGATAGCTAACATTCCAATAACTTTAAAACAATAACCTTATGGCTTTGAGATCTATCTTCTCTTTTAGTGCAAGTGTTTACCACCATAACTTTCTCTGCAAGCACTGCTTTATCTGCACTCCATTCAATTCAAAATATTTTCCATTTTACCTTGTGATTTCTTCTTTGTATCATTGGTTATTTAGGAGTGTGCTGTTTGGTTTCCACATATAATCTGAGCCATTACTACACATTTATTTAAAATAAATTTTATGCTATTACATTTTATTTATGATTCACCAGTGATTTTTGAGAATGTAAAGAATTTAGAAGAATTCCACTTATATTTTCCCAAATTGCTAGTCATCGTACCAGTACCATTTGTTGACTAGACTTGACAGCTTTGAACAACATTAAAATACATCAGATCTGGTAACACACACGCACAGGAAATTAATGTGAGTCAACTTCCTGTATAGCTATCCTTATCTCAAACAGCAAAAACCCTTGTTCCTTCTTATTATGGCTTACACTCTTTCTACAACAAAATTAGAAATAAGGCCAAAATAGTTTCTGCTGGGTATTGAGGGGGTAAGGGGGAGAGGGAGGGGGCGGAGTGGGTGGTAAGGGAGGGGGTGGGGGCAGGGGGGAGAAATGACCCAAGCCTTGTATGCACATATGAATAAAAAAAATACATCAGATCTTTTGCTGCAAACAGGTCTATCAATTAACTCTATTGTTTCTTTCTTCAATTTCAAGGTATTCTAATAATTTATCATTCTAATGTATTTAAATATCTGTATAGAGTGATTTCCCAGTGTTATTTTTTTTTCAGTTTTTCTTGGGTTCTCCTGCCTAGTTTTTTTCCCCCAGGTGAATGTTAAAATTATGTTGGCATTTAGCTTGAGATTTTATTTGAATTTAAACATACATTTCTTGATGTTGACATATTTACAATATTGTTTTCCTGTCTAAAAGAACTATATTATTTCATGTCTCAGAGTAGCTTTAAAACAGGCTTTATATAAATACTATAACTTTGTATAGATACTATAAATTTCTTGTTTAATATCTTCTGAATACCGTGCTTATTTATTCTCATTCTTAAAAGTGAGATTTTTTTCTCCCATTAAGTTTTCTGAATTTTCCTTATATTTTCTTCATGTTATTTTAAGTAAAATAAACAAGACACAGAAAGGCAAATGCTCTATGATTTCACTTCTGTATGGAATCTAATACCTGTGATCTCATTGAAGGTAAAAGTAAAATAGTGGTTACCAGAGACTAGAAAAAATAGAGGGAAGGGCAAGACTGAAAAAGGTCAATTAATGGGTACAATGTTACAGTTAGATAGGAGGAATAAGCTCTGGTGTTCTGTTGCACACTAGGAAAAATATAGTTAACAGTAATATATTATATATTTCAAAATAGCCAGATAAAAGGATTTTTGAATGCTCTTACCACAAAGAATTATAAGTGTTTAAGACAGTGGATATGCAAATTACCATTGTTTGATCAGTACAAAATGTATATACAGATCAAATATTACATTATACTTTATAAATATGTAAAATTAATGTGTCAATAAAAACTAAAAATCTATTCTTTGTATATTAATCTTGTAAATAGCAAACTTAATTATCTTTTTCTAGGTATTTTAATTGCTTATTGGATTCTTTAAGTATAAAATCATATAATCTATACTTAAACATAATTTTACCTCATCTTTTTAATAATGAACCCTAATTATTTTCTTCTTTTCACATATAATTAGCTAAATTTTGCAAAGTAATATTAAGAAAGATATCATAGCAGCACTCTTCCCTGACTAATTTTTTAAAGAAAACTATATTCAAGTCTTAAGCAGCATCTTGACTTCAGTTGATGAAAATGATTATCATTTTAGGGAACTATCTGTGTTTTCTACTATTCAGTGAAAAGAAATAAAAAATAGCCTCAAATAAGGAATGGATATTGGATTTTTCAAATGCCTTTTTGACATTGAGACAACCGTATTTTTCTCTTTGATCATTTAATATTATATTCGTCGAATGGATTGAATAGTATTGAAACATGTTTGCACTCTTTTTACATACAGCTACATTCTATTAGCCAATGGTTTGGTTAGGTGCTTGCATCACTTATATGTGTTCTATAAAACATCTGAACTGGGTTATTTTTGAGGTGAAAGCCTTTTATAATTATCTCAATTTCTTCCATATTTGATTTCCACAACTTTCTAATATTTTCTGGTGATGATTATTTTAACTTGTATTTTCCTAGAAAAAAACACTCATTCAAGTAATTGGCACATAATTTTGCAATGTGCTCTTTTATAAGTCTTTTAAATCTAAACTGTATTTAATTTTATCCATTTTTCTAATTTCATGTATAATTTCTAATATTGATTTAGAAAATAATTTATTCATTTCACTGTCTTTAAGAAATCATGCTTTAAACTTGTTTACCAATTCTACACATTTTCTGCACTGATTTTATTAATTCTAAATTCATTAATTTATGTATTTTGTTCTGTGATCTATGCTATGCTCACTCTTGTAAATATCCAATTCTTATAAATGCTCCATGGAACATGAAAATAAGTTTTATTCTTTTCACTAATGATGACATGCATATATCTTCATTAGGCCAACTTCATTAATAATGCTACTTAGAAACTTTTGGTATTTATTGACTCATTTGATCTACTTGCTCATTATTGACAAAGATGATTTAAATTCTACTATTTGTGTCTTCTGACAATTTGTCCTTACATTTCCTAGGTTTACAGTTTACATATTATTGCAAATGACATACACAGATACATGATAGTTATATGTTTACTGTGAATTCTACCATTGCATTGTAAACTGAGACTTTCAATAAATTTTATCATTAATTCAAACTAACCTGATACTAATAACACATCTACAGCTTCCATAGTCTTTTCTTTCACTATGACCAGTTCGTTAATTTTTTTCTAAATGTATCCCTTAAATATAATGCATGCCTATGTTATTTTAATCGAAGAATCACTTTGGTAGGTGGATTCTTTTCTATTTGCAGGTTTCAAGAGAATGCATTTTGTACTACTTGGGTGATATTTATGTTATTAATTTTAATTTAAGTTTACTTTTAAACTCGTATATTAAAGCATAAAAATAGTACATATTTGTGGGGTACCATGTGATATTTAGATACATTCATATATTGTGTAATGCTTAAATCAGGATAGACATAAACTATCCTCTCAAACATGTCCCATTTGTCTATGGTGAAAAAGTTCAAACTACTTTCTTCTGGTTTTTGAAATATACAGTAAATTGTCATTATCTGTACTCACTTGACCATGCAATAGCATAACAGAACATCTTGGTATTATCTAACTATAACTTAGTACCTATTGATCAACCTCTCTCCACTCTTCCCTCCCTCCTATTCTTTTCATTTTACTCTTATCTTCTATGAGACAGATTCTTAGATTTAATGAAGGGCTTTGTCTTTCTGAGCCTGGCTTATTTCATTTAACATAATGATCTCTAGTTCCATCCAGGTTCTCACAAACAACAGGACTTCATCCTTTCTTTAGCTGAATAGCATTCCATTGTGTATATGTGCAACATTTTTATTATTTTTATGATGGACACTTAAGTTGTTTCCATTTCCTGGCTGTTATGAATAATGACAGTGTAGATTATTATGAATCATGACAGTGTAGATGTCTTTTCAACAAACTGACTTCATTTCCTTTGTTTATATATGCAGAAGTGGATTGCTGTAGTAGTTCTACTTGTAGTAATTTGAGGAATCTCTGTACTGTTTTCCATAATGGCCACACTAATTTACATTCCCTCCAACAATGTGCCAAGATTCCATTTTCATTGCATTCATCAGCATTTGCAATATTTAGTTTTACTGATAATGAGGTGAGGTCATATTTCATTGTGATATTAGTGTGAGGTGATATGTCACTGTTATTTTCATTTTCATTTCCCTGAACATATCTTCATATACCTGTTGGCTATTTCTTTAAACAGGGTCTTTCTACGTAACCCATACTGGCTTCAAACTCATAATATAATCCAGGCTGGCCTCAAACTTGTGACCCTCCTGTCCCAATCCTTCCAGTGCTAGAATTACAGGTCTATTTAGGTCTATTTCTCATTTTACAATTGTAGTCAATAAACTTGATTAGATAGCTCATTTTCTATTATTCTGCTTAGTTTTTTAATTTTTTTGTATTACAGGTTGTCTTTACTTGGCTTTATCATATGCTTTCTTGCCAGTCATTTAGGAAGTTTGTATTCTGATTTTATTTCTTCTGTTACATTTATAACTTTGGAAAAAATATATAAACATATATTTCTTGATTTATCAACTGTTGGCAATATTTATTTATCCACTCATTTAAATTGAGCTTATTAGCACACTTATACGTCTTTCTTTTCTTGGTTCCACCTTCAATTTTATTATTACTTTATTATGATGATTACCCTTAGGAAGAGTTCCCAGATTTAATTGTATGCCATTTATGACTAGTTTTATCACTTAAATGCCAGAATAATATATTTTTAAAATTATAACTGATACCTAGCAACTATACATATTAATAGCGTACAATGTAATAATTTTATGGATGTTTAATGATTAAATCAAGGTAATTAGCATTTTTATTTCAATAAATATTTATCATTTCCTTTTGTTGGGAAACTTCCAATTCTTCTCTCCTAGTTCTTTATAAAACATAACATAATACACTGGAGGCATGTCTCAAGTGGTAGAGTGCCTGCCTTGTAAGTGTGAAGCCTTGAGTTTAAACCTCAGTACCACAAATAAACACACACACACACACACATATATATACATGCATATACACACATATATATACACTATATATATATAATAGCTATAAACTACTGTCACACTACTATGCTATAAAACACAAGAATTTATTCCTTTTCTAACTGTAATATTATACCTGTTAACAAACTTCTTTTCCTTTTCCACCTTATTCTTCCAAGTCTCTGGTAATCACTAGTCTACTCAACTTCTACAAGAACAATGTCTTTTAGATTCCACATGGGAGTCATAACATGTCAGGTTTTTCTTTCTGGGTTATTTCACTTAAAGTCTTCCATTCTCATTCATGTTACTTCAAATGACAGGATTTCATTCCTATGTATGGAATGGCAAATATATACCACACTTTCTTTTAGCCATATAAAATGGATATAGAATGGACTACATATATTGGCTATTGTGAATGATAGTGCAATAAATATGGGAATGCAGGTATGTCTGTGATATTCTTAATTAACTTCCTTTGAATATATACCCAACAGTGGAATTGCTGGTTCATATGGTATGTCTGTTCTTAATTTTTTGAGAAATCTTCATACTGTTTTTTGTAGTGGTTGTACTCATTTAAATCCTTACCAATAGTGTGCAAAGGTTCCCTATTCTCTGCATCTTCACCAGCACTTGTCTTTTTTTATTTTAGCCATTCTTACAGGGTAAGGTGATAGTTCATGGTGATTTTCTTGTGCATTTCCCAGATGACTAGTGTAATTGAACATTTTTACACGTACTTTTTGGCCATTTGTATATCTTTTTTTCTTTTATTGTTGTGCTGGGTGGAGATACATTGTAGCATTTACAAAGGTTCTTGCCACGTATCAAATATATCATACTTGAATTCACTCTTTCCACTGTTCTCCTTTATCCTCCCTCTCCCAATTCCTAGAAGAGTTTCAACAGGTATCATTTTTCATTTACATACAAATGTACACATTTTAGCACTGTATTCATCCTCTTACCCCCTTTCTTTGCCACCTCCCACTGGTGCAACTTCCCTTGACCCAGGCAGAACCTGTTCCACCATCCTGTTATCCAATTTTGTAGAAGAAAAAAGATAAAAAGAAAAACAGGACATTTTTGCTATTTTACAATAAAGATACCTGTACAGGAAGTTTCCTTGTGATATTTCCATGCACATATAAGTATTACATCCCCATTTTGTTCATCTCCTCTAATCCTTTTCGCTTCTCCCTGGTCCCCTTCCCATGGTGGCCCCAGCCAGTTTAAGATTTCTATATAAATTTCTGTACAGAGAGCACATCAAACATTCAATGTCTTAGTTTCCTTCCCTTATCCTATCCCTACTGTGTGTGACCTCCACTTGGTGTGACCAACACCCCACAATATTGCTGCATTTGTTGTAGGTCTATATTGCACATATATGAGAGAGAACATGTCGCTTTTGGCCTTCTGAGCCAAAAGATGTTCTCCAGTTCCATTCATTTACCTGTGAATGGCAAAATTTCATTCTTCTTTGTGGCTGAGTAAAAATCCATGGTATATAAATATCACATTTTCTTAATCCATTCATCAGTAGTGCAGCATCTTGGCTGTTTCCATAGTTCAGCTATTGTGAACAGTGTTGCAATTAACATGGGTATGCAGGTGCCTTTGTTGTAAACTGACTCAGATTCCTTTGGGTATATCCCTAGGAGTGGTATTGCTGAATCATATGGTAGGTTTACTTTTAGTTTTCTAAGGAGCCTCTGTATTGTTTTCCATAGTGGTCATACTAATTTACATTCCTACCAGCAGTGTATGAGGGATCCTTTTCCTCCACATCCTCACCCACAGTTGTGAGGTGGAATCTTAACCTGGTTTCTATTTGCATTTCCTTTATTGCAGGGATAGTGAGCATTTTTTCATGTGTGTTTTAGTCATTTGGACTTCTTCTTTTGAAAAGGCTCTGTTTTGTTCATTTGCCCATTTCTTCACTGGGTCATTGATTTTTGGGGAGTTTAGATTTTTGAGCTCCCTGTATATGCTTAACAGTCCCTTGTCTGATGGATAACTGGAAAAGATTCTGTAGGTAGCCTCTTCAATTTAGAAACCATTTCTTTGGTTGTACAGAAACTTTTTAACTTCATGTAGTCCCATTTGTTGATCCTTTCTCTAAGTTGCTGAGCTGATTGAGTTTTACTGCGGAAGTCCTTGCCTATGCCTATTGCTTCCAGTGTATTCCCTGCTCTTCCCTACACTAGCTTCAAGGTTTCAGGTCTTATATTAAGATCCTTAACCCACTTTGAGTTGATACTTGTACAGGATTATACACAGGGATCTAATTTCAGTTTTCTGCAGGCAGATATCCAGTTTTTCCAGCAACATTTGTTGAAGAGGCTTTCCTTTCTCCGCTGTATGTTTTTGATGCCTTTTTCAAAAATCAGGTGGATGTAGCTGCATTGATTCATCTCTGGTCTTCTATTCTATTCTATGCTGCTTTTGTGCCAGTACCATGCTGTTTTTATGCTATGGCTTTGTAGTATAGTGTGAAGTTGGGTATTGTGATACCTATAGCTTACTCCTTTTGCTCAGTATTGCCTTGGCTATATGCATTCTTCTGTGCTTCCAAATGAACTTTAGCATTGAGTTTTCAACCTCTATGATGAATTTCATTGGTATTTTGATTGCATTGAATGTGTAGATTGCTTTTGGTAGTATAGCCATTTTTACTATGTTGATTCTACCAATCCATAAGCATGAGAGATTTTCCATGTTCTGTAGTCTTCCTTGATCTCCTTCTTCAGTGGTTTGTAGTTCTCTTTGTAGAGGTCATTTACATCCTTTGTTAAGCTTATTCCTAAGTGTTTGGTTTTTTTTTTGGAAGCTATTGTAAATGGAATTGTCTTTCTGTATTCCTTCTCAATCTGTTCATTGTTGGTATATAGAAAGGCTACTGATTTTGTAAGTTGATTTTGGGTCCTGTTACTTTGCTGTAGCTGTTTATGGTGTCTAGGAGATTTTTTTGGTGGAGATTTTTGGGTCTTTTAGGTATAAGACCATGTCATCTGTGAATAAGGATAGTTTGACTTCTTCCTTACCTGTTTGCATTTCTTTTATTTCTTCTTCCTGTCTTATTGCTCTGGCTAGGAATTCCAAGACTATGTTGAATAGGAATGGGGATAGTGGGCACCCTTGTCTCATACTTCATCTTAGGGGAAATAGTTTCAGTTTTTCCCTATTAAGTATGATGTTGGCAATGGGTTTGTCATATATAGCCTTTATAATGTTGAGGTACATTCTTTCTATTCCTAGGTTTCTTAGCGCTTTTATCATGAAGTGGTGTTGGATCTTGCCAAAGGCTTTTTCTGCATCTATTGAGATGATCAAGTGGTTTTTGTCTTTGCTTCTATTAATGTTCTGTATTACATTTATTGATTTGTGTATGTTGAACTATCCCTGCCTCCCAGGGATGAAGCCAGCTTGGTCATGGTGTATGATCTTTTTAATATGCTGTTGAATTCAGTTTGCCATTATTTTAGTAAGGGTTTTTGCATCTATGTTCATTAATGAGATTGGCCTGTAATTCTCTTTTTTGTTATGTCCTTGTCCTGTTTTGGGATGAGTATAATACTGGCTTCATAGAATGAGTTAGGCAGTGTTACTTCCCTTTCTATTTCATGGAAACATTTAAGGAGTGTTGGTATTAGTTCTTCTTTAAAGCTTTGGTAGAATTCAGCAGACAGTCTGTCAGGTCCTGATCTTTTCTTTTTTGGGTGACTATTGATGCTTTAATTTCATTGTGCATTATAGATATGTTTAGGTGATTAAAATCCTCTTGGATCAATTTTTAATGGTCATATGTTTCTAGAAATTTGTTCATTTCTTCTAAATTTTCCAATTTATTTTAGTATAAGTTTTCAGAGTAGTCCCTGATGATTCCCTTGATTTCCTTAGTGTTTGTTGTTATCTCCCCTTTTTGTTTTTGATTTTATTAATTTGGGTCTTTTCCCTCCTCATTTTAGAGAGACTTGTTAAGGGTTTGTCAATCTCATCTGTTTTTTTCAAAGAACCAGCTATTTGCTTCATTGATTCTTTATATGGTTTTTTCTTTTTTGGTCTCCATTTTTTTGGTTTCAGCCATGATTTTTATTATTTCTCTCCTTCTGCTTGTTTTGGGTTTAGTTTGTTCTTGTTTTTCCAGGTGTTTAAGGTGCAGCATTAGATTGTTTATTTGAAATCTGTCTTTTAGTATATGCACTCATGGCTATCTGCTGTTTCCCATAGGTTCTGATAGGTTGTGTTTTCATTTTCATTAAATTCTAGGAACTTTTTGATTTCCTACTTAATTTCTTCTATGACCCATTGATCATTGAGCAACATGTTGTTTAGCCTCCAATTGTTTGTGTATTTTCTATTGTTTTTTTTTGTTGTTGAGTTCTAGTTTTATTGAGTTGTGATCAGACAGCATGCAGGGGGTTATTTCAATTTTCTTATATTTGTTGAGACTTGCTTTGCATCCTAGGATATGGTCTATTTTGGCTAATGTTCCATGGGCTGCTGAGAAGAATGTATATTGTACTGTTACAGGATGGAATATTATGTAGACATCTATCAAATCCATTAGGTCCATGGTGTCTTTCAATTCTGGAATTTGTTTGTTGATTTTTTCACCTATATGACCTATCTATTGGTGATAGAAGAGTATTAAAGTCTCCCACTACAACTGTGTTGGGGTGTATCTGTGATTTTAAGTCCATTAGTGTATATTTAATGAAGTTGAGTGCACCGACATTGGGTGCATATAAGTTGATAGTTGTTATTTCCTCTTGATGTATTGCTTTCTATTAGCATGAACTCTCTTTCTTTGTCTCTTCTGACTCACTTAGTTTTGAAGTCCACTTTATCTGATATAAGTATTGCTGCTCCTGCCTGTTTTTGGAGACCATTAGGTTGGTAAATCTTCACCCTTTTACTCTAAGCCAGTGTTTATTTCTGTCAATAAGGTGGGTTTCTTATAAACAACAGATTGCCAGGTCTTCTTTTTTAATCTAGTTTGCCAAATGGTGTCCTTTTATGGGGGAATTGAGTCCATTAAGTGTTAATATTGATAGGTATGTGAAGATTCCTGCCATTTAGTTGTTTTTGTTGTTTAAGCATTTGTGTGTGCAAAGCCAATCTGAGAACTTGTCTGTTCTTTTGAGGTGTAATATTTCCTGTTCTTTCATAGTTATGCTTGTTTTTGTCTTCTGTGTGTAGGATTCCTTTCCTTCCATAGTGGTAGTTTGGTGGTCATATATTGTTTATGTTTCTGTTTATCATGGAAGACTTTTACTCCTCCATATAATTTGAGTGATAGCTTTACTGAGTAGAGTCTCCTAGAACTGAAACTGCTTTCTTTCAGTGCTTGAAATACCTCACTCCATGCCCTTCTTACCTTTTAGGTTTCTGTTGAGAAATCTGCTGCTATTTAATGGGTTTACCTTTATATGTTATTTGATTTTTCTCTCTTATAGCCTTCAATTTTCTTTCCTTGTTCTCTGTGCTAGTTGTTTTGACAATAATATGCTGTGGAAAGGTTCTATTTTGATCATGTCTGGTTGGTTTCCTGGAGGCTTCCTGTATATGGATAGGCATCTATTTCTTGAGATTTGGGGAGTTTTCTGTTATTATTTTGTTGAAATGTATTATATATACATTTGACTTGTACCTCTTCTCCTTCTTCAAATGCTCATGATTTACATGTTTGGTCTTTTAATGGAATCACTGAGTTCTTAAGTGTTCCTTTATCAGGTCTTGACTCTTTGGTCTAAAGATTCTTCTGTTTTTTCTTTAATATCTATTTTGTCTTTGAGCCTTGAAATTCTGTGGTCCACTTATTCTAGTCTGCTGAGCTTTCAACTGTATTTTTAAAATTTGATTTAAGGAACTTTTTTTTTCCAGAATTTATGTTTGATTCTTTTTTCTGAGGTTTTTCCATATCTTTGATAGACTCCTCTTTCATATCCTGTGCTTGTGGAGTTAGTTGAAGTCCTTTCAGAGCTCATTTAGTTGTTTCTGTGTCTTCTTAAGTTTTTTTTTATTTGTGTTGTCTTGATATTCATTGAGTTGTTTTTGTATGTTGTCTTTAAGCTTCTCTTGAAGCTCCTCATGAAGATTCTTTCTAAGATTCTCTTTGACAATTTCTTTATGGACCTCATTGACCTCATTACACATACTTATCATCATTCTACTGGGTTCAGTAATTGGGTATTCATTCCATCACTTTCCACTAAATCCTCTATTGAATTGTTAAGTCTTTTACGGGGTCTAATTCCCCTGCTTGCTTCTTCCTATGTTTCTGTATTGTGCCATGCTCCTATGTTATTGATTGGCTACTTGGGGGTTTTAATCACCTGTTATCTTTCCCTCGACTTAATTATTGTGCTATGACTGGTTTAGTCATTAACTAGGTTGATGTGCTATTTCTGTTCCATGACCTGGAGGTATAAATTAGCTATAACAAGTTTACTGATTCAATGCCACACCAGTTATTTACATAATATATAGACAGTCCCTTGGTGATATTATCTATAAACAGTGGGAACTGGGGGGTAATGGTTGTTTGGATAGAGATAGACACTTAAGTATTTAAAAAGATGGCTCTAGAGGAGGAGGCAGAGAAGGGGTATGGGGTGAGTGGGGAAAGGGTATGAGGCATGTGGAGCTATAGAGTTGTAAGTCCATAATGTGAGTTAATGTGTTTTTCAGTCATTGTGGGGGAGGGTGCTATTGTCAGGGATTACTGAGTGATAGGAGGGATGGGGTAACATGTAAAGTTGACATAATAGACTATTCAGTAGGTGGCGAGTATTGAGGACATCAGGGTAGTGTGAGGAGAGGGAGGGGAAGGAAGGAAGATAAGGAGAAGAAAGGTAGGGAGAGAAGAAGAGAAAGAAAAACTGTGGGAGAGAAAGGAAAGTGGAGCAACAGAGGGCTGAGCGAATGGGTGTTTGGACAGAATGGAAGATTGAGGTAGGTAACAGTAAAATGTAAGAAAAATGAAGAAAATAAAATCAAAATTATATATATATGATATCAGTTCAATGAATGTTCTGGACTCTTTCTTCTGATTTCAAATTCAGATGCTGATGCTTTTTGCAGGGGCTTTGACATTGCCTCTTCTTAACATTGGTATGCTGGGCTGTGTGGCAATGGATGTTGCCCTTCCCTATCAGACAGTTTTGGGGAGAATAGGCTCAGGATGTTTGAGCCTGAGCTTCCTTAGTGGGATGGGCTCTCTAATGCAGGCAGGTTCTCAGAAGTGGTCACGTGGGGAGCTGGTATATGAGCAATCACCAGCCCCTTCCACTCACAGGGCAAGCCTGTGAGATAGAGTTGAGTTTTCTCTTGAAAGACTGTCAGTTTCAGTTCACACCCAGCTCCTCCAAGGCAGTGCATTGTGCAGCTTTCACCACAGTGCTGCTGAATCACTCCCACAGGACTAAATCAGCTCAGCATTCTACCTCTCCCCCTCTAGGCAGAGGGGAAAGATTCTCTCTATGTATTTGACGACCGGTTTTGTAAGGGGAGTGGGGTGCAATCTGCTCCCCAGCTGCACTAGAATATGTCGTTCCTTACAAGACAGATAACGTGTTGCGTTTACCTGGCTGAATTGCACTCACTAAGGTGCAAATGGGTCAGCTCTAAAGCAGTCCAGGCAGAAGACAGTCAGAGGTTTTATGTCTGCGTGTGTTTTGGTGGGTCCAGGTCTTCCCAGGTGCTTACAGGTCTCTTTCTGCAGTTCTCAGCATTGCATTTTTTGCTTTACCAACCCAGGCTGGAAGGAAGTAGGAAAGAAAAAGAAAAAGAAACAAAAGAAGAGAAGCAACTTCCCAGCCCAAGGACAGACGGGTGGGCCAGTGGCTGTGTGACCCTGTGCCTGGTTGTTATGCACTATAAAAAGCTAATTTAAGGGTTGGTCAATGAATATTATGTGCCCCCTATGTATTGGTGGCATCTTAGTTGGCAGAAAAAGCATGGCTACCCTATCCTTGCTGCCATGAAAATCTGGAGTATTTGTCTCAAATTATACAGGTCAAGGTCCCAGAGTCTGTCAGCTTTCTGCCATCTTGGTCTCCTGCATATCTTCTTTTGAGAAATTTCTATTCAGAAAATTTGCCAGTTTTTAAATCAAATTATTTAGTTTTTTACTGTTTTCGATATTCTGGCTATCAACCCTCTGTCAGATAGTTTTAAAATATTTTCTCTCACTTTGTAGGTTGTCTCTTTGCTCTGTTGATTGTTTTGTTTGCTGTGCAGAACCTTCTTATTTGATACAATCCCATTGTCTACTTTTGCTTTTGTTACTTGTGTTTGGATGCTCTTATCCATAAAAGCACTGCTTATAACCAGAGCAGGCATACATTGAGAAACCCCTTTGAACATAGACTTAAATATTAATAATGAAAGACAGGACTGTGGGGGGCGGTAACTGAAGGAGATTAAGGTGAGGGTATATGTTTGTAAGAAACCTCTTGCAACTGCTTTAAGTGGGGTGGGGAAGGGGTTGGGGGTAGATATGGTAAGGGTAATCTAACAAATACTTGTTTCAAAAAATACTGCTTATATTGATTTCTTAAAGTGTTTCCCCTACATTTTCTATTGCACCACAAAAGACTACCAAAAATAAAGGCAAAATTTTGTTATGTGATACATGGCTATATTTCTAACAGTTCTGGAGACAAGGAAATCTTAGATCAAGGGGCCAGCTGATTCAGTGCCTGGTGAGAGCACTCTTTCTGATTTAAAGACAGTAGTGGTGGGCTGGGTGTATGACTCAAGTAGCAGAGCTCCTGCCTGGCTAGCACAAAGCCTTGAGTTCAAACCCTAGTACCATCAAAAACCACACAAACAAACAACAAAAAACAAGACAGCAACCTTTTTCCTCTATCCAAATGATGGAAAGATAGATCATCTTTTGCATGTCTTTTTGATAGGTGCACTAATCCTAGTCATGAGGGATCCAATCTTATGATTTAATTACCCCCAAAAGGCCCACCTTAACATACTATCATATCAGTAATCAGGATTGCAGAACATGATTTTAAAGTTCATAGCAAACTTCAAAATTTTATTGTTATGGATTTTTAAAAATTGCTATCAACTGGTGACATTGCAGCTGCCATAAAATCAAAAAGTCATAGTGCAATGTAAAGTAGTAAAGTGTTAATGTAATACATCACATTTTATGGAGACACTAGTGTGTAAGCAAACTTACTGCACTGCTGGTAGTATAAAATTGTAACAATATAGTTAGTCACAGAGTACAATACTTGATAATACTTTCTTATGGCTTATATATTTACTACAGTATGTTTTTTCATTATGTTATTTTAAAGTATACTCCTACTTATAAACCAAAGATTTCATTTTATACAGTTAAAACCTAAGCAAATCTGCAGACATAATAATACATGACCTCAAAACATACTACAAAGGTATACTACTACAAACTTCATGATGCTGACATAAAAAGTGACATGTAGCCAAAGGGAACAGAATAGAGAACCAAGAGATAAATCCATGTATCTGTAGCCAACTGATTCTTAACAAATGTGCCAAAAACATACTAGAGAAAGGGCAGTCTCTTTAGAAAATGGTGCTGGAAAAACTGGATATGACATGTGGAAGAATGAAACTAGGCACCTATCGCCTGTTACAAAAAAGTAGACTCAAAATGGTTTCAAGATGTAAGTGATAGACCTACAACTATGAAACTACTAAAAGAAAACAGGGAAAACACTTCGAGATATTTGTATAGACAATGATTTTCTTCAGTAGAATATTTTTATGCTCCAGGCTGATGGAGTGTCTGAAGTGGTAGCATGCTTGCCTAGAAAGCATAAGGCCCTGAGTTCATACATGTGGTCATCAAGATAATGGATTTGGTGGCTAAGATGAGTGCTAAATCAGGAAGATGTCCCCTGGGCCTACACAAAACACAGGGACAATAGCTATGTTTTGGAACTTCCCCTTGCTAGACATGTCTTTCATTCTTTTTGTTTGTCCACCCATCCAAAGAGCTTTACGACTTGTTAACATCTCAAAGAGGAAGGCAGATGCAAGTAGCCTCTTTAAGTCTCCAGTTCTTATAATTTAGCATCTAAAAGGAGATTAGAGGGGGATAGCTGCTCTGGCTTTTTAGTTTTTGCTTTCCAGTTTCACTAGCTGAGTCTGGCTCTTTTAATATTTATTAAAATAATATAATTTCCCTGTCTCCTCATCTGTCCTGCCTATCTATCATCATCACTCATGGATAACAGCTACCTAACATTTGTACTATTAATGTATGCTGATAAAAAAAACCTAAAGCAAAAAAAAAAGAATATTTTTACACTAAAAAATTGAAAAAAAATTATGAGGGTATGAATTGGTTATAAATCTATTTTTCCTAGACTATAGTATGTCTTTTGGGATATGGAATTCTTTCATTCCTGCACCTCCCCATAGCATCTTGTTTTTTTGCACAGATGGCGACCCTTTCCATCTCTGTCTTCCAAGTAACTGGGATTATAGGTGTGCACCACTATGCCCACCTGGAATCCTTTCCTTACTTTTGACAGTCTTTCTACTATGTCTTTGATTTTTTTTCTGACTTCCATCCGTTGAATAATTTGCCCCAGAGGGAATAGATTTCTTTATAGTGGTCCATTGTTGAAATTCTTGCGCTGTTAACTTTCCTCTAATTTTATTAGACTGTGCCTTCCAATAGTTTACATTCACTATTATTTCAAGCCCTTTCCTTCTAAGTCTTCATCCACACAGATTATGGTTTTCTTGCTTTTTTTTTGTAAGGGAGAACGTTTTTAGTTTATATCTTCTATAACATTGTTTCTTTGATGCTTAAGGAGTACAACATTCATTTCATTACATGTGAATTTTTATTATCTAGTATTTGATCTTTTATCTCATTGAATTAATATTCTATAATTACTTCTGCAATTCAAAACACTGATTAAATTTTTCTCTCAATTTTTGTACCATGTTTTTTCTCCAATAATGCATTCTTCATTACCTTTTTGTACTATCTTTTTCGGTCCTTCTTTCTTTCCCTCCTTGTATGACTTTAGTATGCTTGCACACTTGCCAAAATATTTCTTTGAATTTCTTGAATCTCGAAATTGGGTAGCCTAATAAAAATGTTATATTTTCCCAGATACAATGCAGTTAAATCTATGACTTCTGCCCCACAGAACTTTTATTTAAGGTTTGGGCATTGTTAATTTCATTTGTTTTCCTGTAGCTTGATGATATAAGTAGAGTAGAAAACTACAGATGGAGTTGTGAGTGATTGTAATTCAGGAACCTGGACTTTGTTTTGCTTTACATGATTTGATATATACCCTTTTCCAAAGTTCACTGCCTCTAGGCAAAGGCAAAGATGTACCCTATTTCTATGTGTTAGTGTACCATTTGACTCTGAACCACTTGTCTATTTCCCGTGTAACAGGGAAGACTTAACTCCAACATAGACAGTCAGTCATGTTACTATTTTCCTCTACCTCACCCTCATCTCGTTAACAACCATGTTCACTACCTTTCTAAAAAGTAGATGGAAAAGGTAGGTCAAACCTATAGATCAGAAAGGTTAATGGGGGGAGGTTTATTCTCCCTTTCAATCTTATCCCTGACCTATCCTCTTCCCTGAATAACCTTAACCTATTTATGTTTTCTTTTCCTATGATCTGATAAATCCTCAAAAATTGCTGAAACCAATTATCTTAGTAATCATAATCATTTTGATTTCTAGTCTTACCCTTTCTCTTACCCAGGAAAAATGAAAATGGAAGGTCTTTGAGGAGATGCAGAAAGAAACAAAATAGAAGAATGTTCACTCTCAAAAGGTTTGGGATTAAACCTATACAAATCCATCTGTTTTTTTTTTTTCATCTCCAGATTGAGGATCACTATTAAGAGTTTTCAGTATATTAGCCACTTACCTCCTCCTTTCTCCGTCAATAGCTGTTTTAAGTATGCTGTAATTCATCCTCTCTCAAACCATTTTGTAAAGATTGTGACATTAGAATATGAATCTTTCCATATTTGTCCCACTTATTAAAATTCATCATTTTAAACTTATTTTTGCTAATTCATTTTGGTTTTGTGAGATCCTGTCATTGCTAGATGGCACGAAGTAGAATTTCCAAAATGCATAGAGTTCAGTGAAAGATTTAAGCTTAATTAAATTTTATTTGATTGTTCTCATGGAGATTTATACATATTGAATGGTCCAGTTTTGAAACAGTAAAAATACATATTTATATTTCTGTATATACATTTTATATCAGTAAGAAAGTATCTGAAAGGATATATAATAGTTAATTCTATTATCTTTGGGCATGTCTGTGTTAACTTTTTACAATGGGAAAATATTGTTTTTATAATAAGAAAAATGAAGATACCATTTTAAAAATGATTAGGCCTCAGTTGTTAACACGTGAAGAATGTTACCTGTAGCTAAATGCCATTGTTTCTTTAAATTATGCTCTAAGTTATGTTGTTCTTAAAATACAATGTATGGTTATTGTTTGTGCACAGTTGTTTAGGCTACTTCTGATTTTTTCCAGAAAGAATATGAGTAAAATTAAGAGCTCTGCTATTTTCTTAGTTAAACATGCTAAGGAGAAGGCTAATGTTTTATAAGATGAAGCCTACAAAATTATACTCCAATCTCCTTGACAAGGCACAAATGATTTATCATTTTTGACCCAAGCCTGCCCTTTCAATCTCATTTCCTGCTATTCAGTGCCTCCAATTTTAGAATGTGAGCTATATGATTCCATGGATTAGCATTTTTCTCTACCATATTAGCAACACCAAAAATAGTCCTTGGCACATAATCCTCCCTTAAAAATTCTTTCAATGAACAAACAAGTAAACACGATAAACTTGAACAAGTTATCCTATGAGGATAGTTACATTTATTTTATGTGATTGGCACATAGTAGGTACTTAATGCATACCAATTTTATTGTTCTTATAACTGATATAATCTCAAGAACAATGTATACTCAGTATCCCATTGGGTATCTTATTGGATTGTATTTTAGCTATGTCATTGATCATTTTTTTAAATCCAAGATTTCCTGTACTCATGTACAAATAATTTCTACATTGCTTATAAAAGTGCTTTTAGGTCATCATAATGGTATTGAAGTTCACATACTAAGGAATGGCCAAAAAAATTTTTGCACACATACTTTAGTGATGAAATGGTATCTTCTTTTGATTAATAAAATGCCCCATTCCTGTCTCATTGCCTCTTTGTTTTAGGTGTTAGGATGCAGAGCAATCACAAGGCTTCTACAATAATTACTTTCCTCTCTTTTTACTACCTCTAATCTCCCTTTCTTTTACTCTTATAATAAATACTTATTTTAGCTGTGTGTATTTTTGTAAAGTGCCTAAAATTCTTTTTTGGGAGTAGGTAAGTTGTACATAAGCATACTAAAAACATTAATGAGCCAAATTTAGTGATAAGCTCAATGATCCTCCTCAACACAAAGCTCTGGGTCAATAAAAATAGATAAGGGTTGAGGGAGACCTAGTTTAATCCTCCAAGCTAAAATTCTTCCATTTTGTAGCACTATTCCATGAGAAGAGGTGACTGTGCAGAATAGATTTAAGCCTAGTAGAATCACCAAGCCCTTTTTTTGGTGGTACTAGGGTTTGAACTGAGTGTCTCACATTCGTTAGGCTGTCACTCTACCACTTGTGCCATGTGCCTAACCCTTTTTTGCTTTTCTAGCTTTTTTTAAGGCAGATCCTCACATTTGTGCCCAGGATTAGCCTCAGACTACAATCCTTTTACCTGTGGCCTCCTGTGTAGCTGGGCCCACAGGAGCACACCATCATGCTGGCTTATGAATTAAAATAGGGTCTCACTAGTTTTTGCCTGGACTGGCCTCTGTCCATTATCCTCCTGTCCTCCACCTCCAAAGCAGCTGGGATTACAGGCATAAACCACTGTGCCTCCTCTAGAATCACCACACTGTGAGTGAGCCCCAGGGCTACATCAGTCACCATGGTAGACTGACAATTAAGAGTGGTACTCTAAATTCTTTTAGTGGATTAGTACAATAAACTTATGAGAAGTATCATTATTATGTCCATTTTGCAGACAGGGAAATTCAGACAAGGCACAATAATTTCCCAAGATTATATAGCTGGCAGTGCAAAAAACAAGATTCAAACTCAGGCAATCTGGCTCCAAAATTTATTCTTTGAATGACTACTGCATATTATCATATAACTATTGGCTGTGGTGCTACTTCCTGATCAGTTGTGTTTGGAGACAGGACAAATTCCACTTTAATTCCCCCCCACACACACACACAGAGTTCTCAAAACAATTCTATTGTAGAAAGCCTGTGTTGAAAGTCTGTTGGTAACACATAAGGTAGAGAGTTTCAGCTAACCGTGACTGTTTTTTAAAGGTCTAGGTCACAGAGATGAAGTCATGATTTCAGGTCTTACTCAACCCATCTCCCAAAAACACTGGCCCAGAGGGAAGGTTAGTATATGTACCAATGTGACCTGTGAAGAAGTCTGTCCTCCCATTTCCCTGGTCCTCGCTAAGTGCTGTTCTTGAGCTGACACTGTAGGCTTTGTCTAGGCATAAAGAACATAAAACACAGATAGTATCCCAACTAAAGAATATCCCTTCTATGTTTAAAAACTAGATAAAGTTTTAACGTATAGCCATGTATTAAGGTCAGGAAGATATATTGCTATTAAAACAAAGAGACCCTAAAGTGCAATGCCTAATTGTGGTAGAAACTTCTGTTTCCTATAACTGTGAAGAAGTGTGTGGTCCAGGCTGGTGAAGTAGATTCAATCCATAGGTTTATGTAGGGGAAACTTTCTCAAGTGTTCAAGGGAGTGGGATGAACATGTCCTGTGAGCCAGTTTTTGGGCACAGAAAAACTGGGACCATCCCTCAAGTTCCACTATCTCCTGGACTATTTTCATCATGTAGTGTCCTAAACTAGTTTATGACATCTGTTCGTTCAAGTCAATTGGAATTTGGGAGTGAGATAAATTTTGTGGAAAACAGGTTCATTTTTTTTGATTGAACTTGGATTCATCATTGAAGTTCAGTCACTATTGAAAATGTGATAAGCCTTCCAGGAACATTTTGTTTTGCATGTAAAGGACAAAGGTGTCTTCTGGGACGAAAACCCTCACTCTAAGCTCAAGAGAGTGTTGGCAATACAAAATTGGCTCAATAACATTTTCTCAACCGGACAGAAGGAATGATACTAAATACAGCATAACAAATTTCACATATATTTGTCCTGTGCACTGGATTTTCATACACTCATTTCTAAGTCCTTGTGAGAGAAAATTTTGAAAAATGATGACATATATGTGTTTATGGAAACCCCTGAAGAAATGAAGGTACCAAGCATGACAACATGTAATACCAAAAGGTAAAAGTATATACTTCTATTGTCTGCTTATATGTATCTTGGCTTCTTCATGTTTAATGTATTCTGTAATAGGAAGTGGAAACTTCATTATCTGATCAAGATTCAAAGATCTTGCTCTTTATCTAATATATGCATATATATGCATATATACATATATTTGATAAATATTATATATATACATACGTATACATATATTTTATATATATATATAAAACCAAGCATTTGTGTGATAGCCAATACTATGTTCAAAGCTTTATTGTGCATTATCTCATTTGACCCATCCAACAATTTTTTAAGTTAGTTCCTTTGTTAGCTATTAGGAATCTGAGACCCATAGAAATTAAAATTAATCTGGCCAAGGTCAAAAGCAGATACTTAAACCAGGATTTACCCCAGGTCCTTCTCACCTACACAATCTTCATTTGTAAACATTATGCTACACAAAATCATGAAAGAAGTTTTAAAAAATCAATAATAAACATGAAGAAAGATTGATGTCTTTAAACAGTTGACAAGAAGGAGGAGTAGGGAAATGACTTTTTTTTTAAATTCTAGAGCAGTGTGACCCAGAGAATACAAATTAATCTGGAAATTATCCATGTAATAGCAACTGCAATAAACTCCCTGCATCACCAGGGAGTTTTGCAAAAAATACTGTCTAAACACACGGAGAACTGAGTATTCTTACCTAAAATGAGAAACACTAGAAATTTAGAAAACTGTAGAATACAATCCTTTCAAAGGGAAAAGTAAATGCCTGAGGTTTTAATTTAATATTCCTAGGAATATAGAGCAAGTCACTTACAAGCCTTAAAGATTCTCGTCGGCATGCACAGTATATACTCTAATACATGGCTCTCTTTTTGAAGGAGCTCAGTTTCCAGAGTAATATTTTAAGTTTCATTTAGTGGTTGTTCTCTGTAACATTTTGAATATTAATGCTTAAGTGAAACTTAATTTTCCTTTATTTGATTTGAATTAGCTTCCTGTTTTGGGGAATAGGAGTTTAGTAAGCTGTTTTAAACATAATGTTTATGGGCATTATGGTCTATATAGTGTATTAATGAATGTTACATTTTTAATTGTGGTAGTTATATTTATTCTTGAGTCTTTTAAAATTGCATTTGTGAAACATTTATTGCATATAATAAACAACTTTTTGTTACAAAGTTGGCATCTAAAACCTAATTGTTTATACAAATGTGTATTTAATCATTTGGTATAATTCAATTGTAGACCAAAATTTGATTTATGAACTTTTTTCACCTCAAGTAAACATCCATTGCACAAAATAAAGCATGCTTTTAACACCTGTTTTTGTCTCTTTATTATTTTGGTTTATTTATTTTAAAAAGGATGTGCAGTTGTTTAAAATATATCAATCATAAAGTGACAGAAAGAGTTCAAATGAAATCTGTAAAGTGAGATGAAACAATTTCCTGGATCTGCTACTGGTTTGTGTGCAACAGTGGGCATATCACTTTATCTCCATGGATTTTACTTCTCTATAGATAAAACTCTGGACCAAAGGCTTCTCTAAATGACTTTCTAGAAATTAAAGAGATATTTTGAGCCTGGGGAGGTAGTTCATGCATTTAATTCCAGCATTCAGGAGGCTGAGGCCAGAGGATCACGTGTTCAAAGCCAGCCTGGGTTACATAACAAGACCCTATCTCAAAAAAATAAAAGAAAAAAGAAGGAAGGAAGGAAAGAAAGAAGGGAGGAAGGAAGGAAAGAAGGGAGGAAGGAAGGAAAGAAGGGAGGAAGGAAGGAAAGAAGGTATAAAACTGGTATGTGATAGACTGGATACATTCTGTTTGTCTCTCCAGATCCATATTCCATCTTCATTTCACTTCTTACCAGAGTGTGGAGTTTCTTGTTGGGTTTGGCCAAAGGAGTCCTGTGGAAGGAAATACAAGTTGAAATTAAGATTTTTAATTTTCCCCATTTATTCCCTTGGGAGAAAAGGTTTTGCTATAGGTGGGATGAAACCTTGCTGTGTCCCTCTTCAAGTGTTCAAGTTTAGGGGAACAACTATACAACCTACTTTTATAGTCCCTAAGTGCTACATTATCTTGTGTCCATCTTCTATAAATAGATTATTTGTATTAAATTAACCTCTATTTCCCAATTTAATTTTGCTGTTTCCTGACATGGTCCTTAACTAATAGAAACACGACTCCTTTTTAAATGGTCTGGACCTGAAGATTTACCTTATGATGGTACTTGGCAAGTGTTATGTCTCTATTGAGGACAGAAGAAGGGATGAAGGTCAGAAACTACTAGAAGAGCATTATATTAGGTAGAAAATGATCTGTCTGACTAAATGATTTCAGTCTTAATTGGTAAGATTATTAAAAACATAAATTAAGTTGACACTTCCAAATTCTGGAGCCCAAGAGATGTGTGACTATATTTTCATTTGCCCATAATGAAATGACAAAAACAAAACTATGCAGTAAGTTTTCATAAAGTTAAACTTGCCTCGTTATCAAAAGTATCTGTACTGAGATTAATCATACCTAAATATTTTGGTGTTGCAACGTCCTTTTTTAAGAAATGGTGGAATCAGTAGGAGTAATTTTGTTGTTTCAATGTCCTTTTTGGCAAAGCAAAGAGCTGAAAACCTCATGAATAGTCCCTTGAAGAAAATGTGTGTGAAATTCTTGTCTGGGAAGCACTAGGAAAGGCTTCCATCTTTCCAGGGATCTCATTGTTGAATTTTTCTGAGTCAAAGAGCTGAATAGGATACTTTAGTATCCAAGATTCTTTGACTTCCCCCTCTGAGTCATTTGAGACTGAAAACACGAGAACTATGAATCACATAGTATGTAAGAGGCCCCAGGTTTAATCCCTAGCAATGCCAAAAGAAAAAGGAGCAATACATGTAAATGAGCATTTCTCAAATAATTCACATTTATCTGAAGACTAACAATCAGATAAATGCAAATCAAAACTATAGTTTTCTATAGATTTCTTCTCACTCTGGTTAGATAACTATCTTCCAACATATAAAAGATAGTACGTGCTGAGCAACATACGGAGAAAAGAGAACTCTTGCACACTGTTGGTGGGAGTGTAATTTAGTGCAGTCATTAGGGGAAACAGTATGGAGGTTCCTCAAAAAATTAGAATGGAACTACTATATGATCCATCAATCTCACTCTTGTTAGCAAGCACTTATGACTTCTAAGTATATCTTGATTTCTGGGCTATAGGAGCAGCAGAAGACTTTTATTTTCATTTTGTAACATTTTCATTTTAATGTGAAAGAAAAGTAGCATTTCATGGCCTTTATAAATATTCTATCCAAACCTCAACAGAATTTCCTCCCCATGACTAAATCCCCCTCATCTCCCTGACAATAGGCTTGCTTTGATGGGTTTCCTGGTGAACTATGGGGCAATTGAATCCTCTTCCCTCCTTTTCCTCCTTATTCTCTTTTTCTTAACTCCACATGGAAAACTTGTTCCAAAACAGCAGTAATTTTACCTAGCACCCAAGGCCAGTTTAAGTAAAGGTTTATTAGTAAAAGTTGAGGGACCACAATATACCAATGTCTACCATTCTACATAGAGACATAGACTGTCAGATCTAGAATGACCCCTTTGATAACAATCACAGGTATCTCTCCTGGGGGTCATGGATCCCTGTGGCACTTCAAAGTAATGAAGGGCTCTGTTAATCCTTAAGTATATCTGTAGGCTAAGTAAATTGTCTCACATATAGAGGAGTATAATTCTTCAAAAATGTATAGACATAACAGTGATATAGAGTGAGTTTTAAATTTTAATTATTTTATCAATCACTCCATACTAAAATTTTAACAATGTTCTATGAGTGACATCAGAATATTTGAAGCTGAAAAGAAGACTGTATAAGGCTGCAATGATTCTTTGTTAAATGAAAATAGAAGGCGATAGAACAATATATGTAGCATGACCCCACTTTCTCAAAGAAATAAACTCATACAAGAAAACTGTTGTTATCTCTGGGAATGATATAAAGAAGATATTCATTCTTCATTTTATTTATGTACCATCTTTTGGTAATTTTACAATAAGTTTGTAAAATTGCACACTTATTATTGTATTGGATGAATTCCCAGAGAAGTGGGTGTTTGTGTCACAAACTAATAACAGATGAGGGCAATGAATTGTGACTAGCACTGGGATGATGGTAATAAAAGTGAACAACTTCTGTAGTACTCATGATGCATGAAACATTGTTCTAAATGCTTTTGATACTTTACTTTAGTATTATCCCAATTTTAATGATGAGACTTGAGAAGTTATTTGTATAGGCCACATCACTAGGAAGTGATGGCATAAAATTTGAACCCAGTTACTCTAACTCCTAAATCCATGCTCTTTACTATTAGGTCTTTTTTTTTAAGATAGTAAAGAATGATTAATTAAGAAAGCAAAAATATGCCTTAAGGTATGAGATGGGCTCAAAGGGCTAGGTGGGCAATTGGATAAGGACCAAATATGCTGTAGTTTTTGGAGTTTGTGGTTTTATCCAGTAAGGTGAAGTGACTGGTGCAAAGTTGAAGGCCATTCCCTGTAGGTGACCCTCCCCAAATGGTCTGATCATTGAACAAAAGGCTGCCTGGGTATGGGAAGGCATATACCTATACATTTTATTTTACTTATTTATTTTATTTATCTTTCCCTTTGATCCCTTTTCTCTTCCCTTTGAGCCTCTCTGTCCTTCCCAGTTTAATCTTGATGTGAGGAATGTGCTCCATAAGGATATAGGGTCATCATCTTAATGATTGACACAGGGTGTGAGCCATTATACTAATTGTTGATACAGATGTGGGCCATCTGATGGTTTTAGAACAGAGTCTCATGGTCCAGGACATTTCTCCATTTCTGCCCATGTCTTCCTACATGCCTACATCCCCCTCAAGAGTTCAAGACCCACATACTCTTTCAGGAGTATGGGTTGCTTTCTGCTGACAGGGGACATTAGTAGGGGGGAAATCAAGATCCAGAGTCTTGATTTCAGGACATAGGAAAGTTGATTAGGTTCTGGCCGAGACAGCTGGTGAGATGTGGCCTTTCCACTGTTGGACCAGCAAGACTGTAGTTGTTATGTAATGAAGTGGCCATCATATTCAAGGGTGAAAAGTTGTTCTGTAGCCTAGAGGTGAGAAATTTTGTAAGGGTGTTAAAAATTACAAGTGAATGAGACAAGTAGCAAGACTGGGAACAGGGAGAAGGAGGTATTTATAGTTAAGCAGTTTTCATGAAAGATGTGGTCCAGGTTGGTCTCAAGATTGGTCTGGTGGGTCATTGTCAGATGTTGTTGGAGGCTGGGGAGGTCGATTCACCTCTTGTCACAAGAAGTTTGTCCATCAGTTCTTTTGTTCCAAGAATCTAAGTCAACCTGTTATTAGCCCCTTGTGGATGAATTAGGGCATCAGACAATCTAGTTTTGTTAGTTTCTTGGTTGAGGATAAACTAGCACATAAAAGAGGAACAAGTTCTAGACAATTTTCTCTGAAAACATCACTGATTAATCACTCTGTGGCCTGGCCTTAATAGTATCACTCTTTTTCATTGCTTTATACTCCCTCACAGAGGTATCGCAGGGTCCTAAGGTATGTCTATTTTTAGTTTTTTGATGAACCTCCCTACTGATTTCCATAGTTATTGCACTAGTTTACATGCCTACCAATAGTGTAGGAGGGGTCCCTTTTCCCTGCATCTTTGACAGCATTTTTTGTTGCTTGTTTCTGATGATTTCATTTCTGACTGGGGTGAGATGGAATTCCAATATAGTTTTGATTGTCATTTCCCTTATGGCTAATGACCATGAGTATTTCTTTATGAATACAATAGCTATTTGTACTTCTTATTTTGAATACTGTTTGTTGATTTGCCCCTTTATTAATTGATTATTTGTTCTTTTGCTGTTTAATATTTTGAACTCTTTATGTAATCTGAGTATCAATCTTTTATCACATGAACAGCTTGCAAAGATATTCTCCCATTCTGTGGGTTGTCTCTTGATTCTAGTAATTGTTCCTTTGATGTGCAGAACCATTTTAATTTGATGAAGTCCCATTTATCAATACTTGCCCTTATTTCCTGGGCAATTCAGAAAATAATTGCCTGTGCCTGTGTTTTCCATATATTTTCATGTAGTAGTTTCAATGTTTGTGGTCTTATATTAAGATATTTGATCTGTTTTGAATTGATTTTTACACATAGTAAGAGATAGGGGTCTAATAGCAGTCTCCTACATGTAGATAACTGGTTTTCCCAGCACCATTTGCCGAAGAGATTCCTTTGTCAAGATTCAGATGGCCATAGCTGTGTGAGTTTGTTTTGGGGCCTTCTAGTCTGTTCCATTGGTTTTTGTGTCTGCTTTGGGGCTAGTACCATGCTATTTTTGTTACTATGGCTTTGTAGAATAATTTGAAAGCCAGTACTGTGATACCACCCATATTGCTTTTTTTGTGCAGGATTTCTTTTGCTTTGGGGGGTCTTTTATGTTTCCATATAAATTTTGGGATGGATTTTTCTGTATCTGTAAAAAATGACATTGAGATCTTGATGGGAATTGCATGGAATCTGTAGAATGCTTTCGCTAGTACAGTCATTTTGAAAATATTAGTTCTGTTAATTCATAAACATGGTAATTCTTTCCATCTTCTGATGTTTTCTTAAGATTTTATAGCTCTCATTGTAGAGTTCTTTCACCTCCTTGATTAGGTTTATTCCTATGATTTTTTTCAAGCTATTGTGAATTGAATTGTTTTCTGATTTCTTTCTCAGCCTATTCCTTGTTGGTATATAGAAAATCTGCTGATTTTATTTTAGTTTTATATCCTGTTACACTGCCAAAAATGTTTATCAGATCTAGGCATTTTGAGGATCTTTTAAGAATAGGCTTCTATTATTTGCAAATAGGGATAATTTGACTTATTCCTTCTTTTTTATTTGAATCCCTTTTATTTCTTTCTCTTGCCTTACCACTCTGACTAGAAATTCCAGTACTATGTTGAATTTCTGCCCTAAACTTTATTATTTCTCTCTGCCTACTATTTGGATTTGTCTTGTTCTTGTTTTTCTAGGAGCTTGAGGTACGTCATTACATTATTTATTTAAGATCTCTCTATGATGAAGGAGCTCATAGCAATAAACTTTCCTTTTAGAACTGGCTTTGCTGTATCCCAGGGTTCTAGTAAGTTGTGTTTTCATTTTCTTTATATTCTTGGAATTTTTTTTCTCTGCTCTTATTTCTTCAATGACCCACTGGTCACTCAACAATGTATTGTTCATGTGTTTGGACATTTTCTGTAGTTTTGTTTTTTTGTTTTTGCTATTGATTTCTAGTTTTATTCCAGTGCGTTCTGATAGATTACAGAGAGTTATTCCAGTTTTCTTATATTTGCTAAAACTTGCTTTATGTCCTAAAATATGGTCTATTTTGGAGAAAGTTCTGTGGGCCAGCAGCCCACATATTGTGCAGCTGGATGACATATTCTGGACATGTCTGTTAAGTCCACTTTGTCTGTAGTGTTGATTAATTCTGAAGTTTCTTTGTTGATGTTTTTGTCTGAATGACCTATTTATTGGTGAGAGTGAGGTATTAATCTCCCTCTATTACTGTGTTGGAGTCTATCTGTCCTTGTAAATCCAGTAGTATTCATCTAATGAAATTGAATGTTCCAAAGTTTAGCGCATATATGTTAACAACTGTAATTGCCTCTTGGTGAAGTAACCTTCTTTGTCTCTTCCAGTTTTTGCTGAAGTCTGTTGATATGAATATAGCTACCTCTTTCTGCTTTTGGATATTTCCTTCCATCCTTTCACCCTGAGCCAACAGGGTCTTTGTGAATGAGATGCATTTCTTTTAGGGAACAAGTGGTAAGATTTTTCTTTTTAATCCAATCTTCCATTCTATGTCTTTTGGTTAGAGAATTGAGACCATTAACATTCACTACTAATATGTAGTATTTTCTGTTATTTTGTTGTTTTGTGATGCTTGCTTCTTTCCTAATCCTCATTTGGAAATCTACTTATCTGGTGGTATTTATTCTTTCCTATATTTTACTTGTTGTGTTTATCTTCCTCTTCTGTGTGTAGTATTTCCTTAAGTATCTTCTGTAGTTATGGTTTGCTGGTCATGTATTCCTGTGAATTTTGTATGTAGTGGAAGGTTTTATTTCTCATTCACTTATGAAGGATAGATTTACTGGATACACTAATCTAGGTTGACAATTATTTTCTTTCAGGACTTGGAATATATGATTCCATACCTTCCTTGCTTATAGAGTTTCTATTGAAAAATATGTTGTTATTCTAATGGGTGTGCCTTTATTTGTGACTTGTCACTTCTCTGTTGCAGTTTTCTATATTCTTTCTTTGTTCTTTGTATTTAGTGTTTTGACTATAATATCTCTAAGTGTGTTTTCTTTTCTGATCTTGTCTCTTCGGTGTTCTGAAAACCATTGGTGATGTTTTTTTGCATTCTTTATTGAATATGTTTTTGTATTTCTTCTTCTTCTATGCCCACGGCTTGTAGGTTCTTTCTTGCGTTTTTTCTTTCTTCCTTCCTTTTTTCCTTCCTTTCTTCCTTCCTTCCTTCCTTCCTTCCTTCCTTCCTTCCTTCCTTCCTTCCTTCCTTTCTTTCTTTCTTTCTTTCTTTCTTTCTTTCTTTCTTTCTTTCTTTCTTTCTTCCTTTCCTTCCTTCCTACTTTCCTGCCTTCCTTCCTTTCTTCCTTCAGTTCGTAGTATAGTACTGGGGCTTGAACTCAGGGCCTGATGCTTGCTAAGCAGGTGCTCTACCACTTGTACCACTCTACCAGTGCATTTTTTTTTGTGTTGGGTATTTTTGAGAAAGAGTCTCACAAACTATTTGCTCGGGCTGGATTTGAACCACAATCCTACTGATCACTGCCTCCTGAGTAGCTAGGATTACAGGTATGAGCCATCCGTGCCTGGCCTGTAGGTTTGTTCTTTTGATGGTTTCCCAGAGGTCTTGCATGCTCCATTGTATAATCGATTTAGTTCTTCAACTTTATCTTCCAACTCATGCCACTCTAATTTTCAAGTTGCTCCACTCTATTTACAAGGCTCCAACTGAATTTTTTCATTTATGTTAATGATCTTTTCATTTCCATGATTTCAATTTGATATTTTACAGATTTCTATATCTTTGTTGAATGCCTCTCTTATATCCTTCCTTGTCTTCCTTATTTTATTCAGTTGTTTATTTGTCTCCTCTTGGAATTCTTTCAGGTGCTTATGCATGTGCTCTTTAATTTCATTGATCAATTTTATTTTTTTTTAATTTGAGTTCATTATTTAAAACTTCATCCACTTCAATATTGTTCAACTCCTTTATTGTTGAGTTGTTCTTTGGGAAGAGACATGTTGCTTTGGGGTTTTTTCATATTAACTTGTGTTTCTATATTGGGACTTATGCATCTTAGGCCAAGTCTTTCATTGGAAAATTTAATCACCTGCAGTCTTTCAGATGAAAGAATCTCAGTGTTCAGTTAGGACAGTGTAGCAGCCAAGTTGAGGTGCTATTTTTCACCACTCTGCTGGGGGTGGGGTATGGCTTAGTAGCCAAGCATCACCCACATGCTCAGGTCCACGGGCTTTATCCCCAGCTTTGCTTGGATCAAAGTCCAGTAGCTGGAGTCTTTTGTACAGGGTCATTTGTCCACTTCTGGGCACTATAGAAGATTCCTTTCATTGTGTACTGGGAATCACTGTTGGCTCCAGAGAGCTTTATGTTCTGTGAACTGGGCAAATTCACTTGCTCCACCTGTCCTGGTTTGTGTTCCCAGTGGCAGCAAGAATCCATGCCTTGAGGTGACCCCCAAATGTATGAGAGTGGGGGGCAGCAGACAGAGCACTGAGTTCTGCATTGGCTCGGGAAGAACTGAAGGATCTAGTGACATTGCCTACTTCTCGTATTGCTTGCATATACAATTCACCTCCCCTTGGGGAGAAGGAGGCTGTGGATGTTTTGTGATCCAGGAGATCTGGACATTGGGTCCTCCATCCTGACTGTCAGCAAATATATACTGGGGTGCAGTTCCAAGGGTGGAGCTCAGCCCTTTCAGGTCCTGCCTGACAACTCATCACTCTGTGTTTGGAGGGAGCCTGTTTATATCACATGATGCTGAGACTCTGGACTCAGGGCTCTGACCCACCTATAATTCAACACAGGCAGCCAGTAAGCAGGCCCTGGAGGCTGAGTACTAAGCCAGCCACAAGCTTAGTTCTTTGTTTTTACCTGAGCCTCATATGTTGGGACTATCTCCTCACCAGGCAGGTTGGACCTTGTGGAAGTTCTCTGCTGCTTTAACTTCTCTGCAGGACTGTGTCAGACACTCTCCTCTCTTTGACAACTTCTGTGACCATCTCTCACCCAGACACTGTGGCAGGTTATCCCAAGGCTCTTGAGCTATGAGTGTTCCTTCTTTTCAGGATTCTAGAGTATCCCATTCTCAAATAGTAGTTCCTCTCTGAAGATGGTATCTTGCTACATGTCTCTGAGATATGGAAATTGTCAGAATAATGTCATTTTTCCCTGAAGCTAACTCTCCACACTGCAGGAGTCATTGTTTCATAAAATCCCTCATTGAGTTTAAGACTTGTGGGAGGTGTGAGCTACAAGATACTTGTAGCTAAAATTGCCCGTGTGTCACCTGGACTGTTTGACTTACCATCTGAATGAGTCTTCAGCTTCCCCTGCCTCCCTACAATGAGACAGAGAAGAGCTTGGAAGTGTTTGCTGCTTTTTTCTGTTGTCTCAAGTTTCTCTGTGCTTTTTTGCTGTCCTTCTATGCCTTTCATGATTCTCAATGCTCTTCCTCTCTTTCTCTCTTCAGAATTGTCTTTCCTCATTCAAAATGGTGTATGCTTCTAATCCACCATCTTGACTCTTATTCCAAACAGGTATTTAAATAACTCTGATTTAGTTATAACACAAGTTTCCTAAATAGTCAAAAGCCTAACATCATTAGAGAAAGCACAAGCAATTATGTTAATAGAACACAAAATCACTGGGGTTCTAGGCTAGATTTGTTTTTTGTAGATGTTACTAATTGCAGAACAATAGTCCTAAGAATGTCTTGTTGCTATAGAAATAGGGAATTAGGTTAAGACTCAGGAAGAAAGTAATCTCAAATTGCCACACATGGGAATAAAGAGAGTAAACTTTTGAACCATCTTCAGTGCACAGGCATGTGCACTGGTTAAAGAGAGGAAGAATTAAGGTATGGGGATTTATCCCCCTCTCACTTAAGAGATTTAGTTTGTCTCTATCTGGAGTCTCCATATTTTCTGTATTAGGAGGAAGTGAAAAGGGTCAAATGTGAGATAACAGCCAGATTGGAAACTTTCTTTGAGACTTTGTGATCTATCCTTGGATTTGTCCATAAAGCAATGAATGTTTGAAAATATCTGAGCGCTGTCCACTTTCCTTTTCACTTGCAAAACAAATCTAACTAGGGAATGGTAATGGAATTTTTCTCAGTCGTGAAGAAAAATGAAATCTTATCATTTGCAAGTAAATGGATGGAACTGGAGAACATCATTCTGAGTGAGGTTAGCCAGACTCAGAAGAACAAATATCATATGTTCTCCCTCATATGTGGTCTTCAGATATAGGGCAAATACAGCAATGGTGTAGGACTTGGGTTACATGACAAGGGGAGAACATATACAGGAAGTACGGGGTTAGATAGAAAACCCAAAACATGAAAGCATTTGATGTCCCCACTCCAAAGGAATTAATACAGAAACAGTAAAGCAACAGAGGTGAACATGAGAAGAGGATCAGGAACCAGTGTAAAGATCAGTTAGAGATGAATCATACTGGGTTGTAACACATTTGTACATGTAAGCAATGCTAGGAATCTCTCTCTATAGCTATCCTTACCTCAACTAGCAAAAACACTATGTCTTTCTTATTATTGGTTATTTCTACTCTTCAATGGAACTGGAGAAAAGTGCAGAACAGGTTCAGCCTGGAAGTGGGAAGGGGAGAAAGTGGGGATGGGGGCAGGAGGGAGAAATGACCCAAACAATGTATGCACATGTGACTAAATGAATTAAAAAAAGACTACCATTCTTTGGCCAAGAAGAATAAGAATATTCTTATTTAAAGAAATAAGAATAGAGCCATGACCATTTACCTGATTGGCCTTCCAAGAGCTGACACTGGGAGAGCATCTTCTTCCATGTGGTCTTTAGGAACACTAAAGGGACAACCAATGCATCCCATTAAGGTTCTGGAAACCAGGTCTAGCTAACCCTTCCAGGTTCCCATTCTACCACCTCTGTCTTATTTCTGAATTTAATAGCCCTTATTCCCTCATCAAAATCACAACTGCTTGGTGGACGAGTGTGGGAATAAAATTATCCTCTTTGTTTAAGCACATTTACAATAATATATGTGTGATGGTAAAAAGTGTGATATTGAAAAGCAGGGAGATGTTTGGGTTCAACAAATGATGTAGCTGAGAAAGAAGATATGAGAATATTGAGAATGGGCCTAAGTTTGAGAAAGTGATCTACAGAATAGATTGCCCCTAAGACTCTCCAAAGAGTAGGGATAGAGAGAAAGGGTCCCACACAGTATACAGTTAGGAAGGATTAGAGAGAGTCCAAATGGCCAAGTAGGTAACAAAAAACACCAATCAGCCACTGAGGGGGTCTGGTAAATTTAGATTAGGTCTACTTGACTGACAAAGAAAACACAATGCCACTTACTGGAAAAAGTAAAAGTAAATCCAGTCCTGGAATATATCAAGCAGCAAGAGCCAAAACCTGTTGCACAGCCTCAGGAGTGTCGTGTGCACATTGAAAAGGTGTCAAAGAAAACAGTGAAGTGAAGACATAGAGGCTCCCAGGGGGAAAGGCAGAATAGCACACTCTACCTTTTGAAAGTTGCACAAACACAGAAACCATGAGGCTGGCATACTGGGCAAAAGTGAATCATCTGAAGGTACTGAGAGGTTCCAAAGCCTAAGAGAGTGCAGACATGGAGGATATTTTCATCTCTACCTTAAGGAGAGAGACATGTATTAACTGTCCTCTGAATCTGGCAGTCCAAGTCATGGCACCAAAATGTTACTGGTCAGTGGGGAATTCCAGATGTTTCTCTGTTCCTGGGTACAATTTCTACGATTAGGATACTGTCCTAGGTGTGGCAAAAGAATGGGATGAGGGGTGAAGCAGGTGGTTGGATACAGGCCCAAAGCACCTATTAAGTTTGAGAAAGAAAAATTTATTTCAGCTTGGGAATATGGAATCTTCAAGTATGGTTTCTTTAGTAAATACTGCCTCATCTGACCCAATGGAATCAGACCATAAGCAGAGTACACCATAGGACTCAATATCTTCACCTGAGTTCTTCTGGTTGTTGTTGCTGTTGTTACCTTTGAGCCTCTGGATATATTGATACTTTGAGGAGATTCTCTGCTTCATTCCCTGTAGATGCTATGGATGAATGAACAAGTCAAATACTTTTATACCCATTATTTCATTTATAAATCACCTTAACCTTATGTGGGAGGTAGAGAATCTGAGACTAAGAGAGGTAAAGTGTCTTGCCCAGGTTTACACAACTAAGAAGTGATAAACTTAGGATTTGACACCCGTACATTATGATGCTAGAAGAAATTCTTTTCTACTACATTACAGCATTTTAATGAGATTTTTCTGCCTAAAATGCTACTGGGTTCTCAAAACCTTTTCTTTTCTTTTCTTTTTTATTATTCATTTATTCACATGTGCATACATTGTTTGTCAGACCCTTTTATGTGCACTCTTGTGGTGCTGCATGTACCTCCTGTTGTGACCAAGATTCACTTGTCCTCTCAACCTTGCCTCCCTCATCTATCGTTTTCTGGTAATGAACAAGTTTCTAGTTCCAAAGGTGTAACTAAGAGTAGTATTTTCTCCCTTTTAAATGAATACACTTATATCCAGAAATGACAGATTGACTAGAAGTGAATAAAACAAAGGCAAGTTTTAGAGTGACCTCTTGTCTAGATTAGAAGGGAGAAAATCATTAAAGCTTCTCCCATTTAGACAGTAAAGGGTGGTGAGCATAATTTTTAGTAGACCTTCAATGAGCTGGATCTATCTTCTTTGGTTATAGAAATCAATTCCAATGGTAGGTTCTAACCAAGATAATGACGATGTCTGATTCTGAAAATGTATCCTGTTACTTCAGACTTCCTGGACAGAAGGCCCTGAGTTAGTAATAGCTTCTATTGAGAGCATTGTGGAAGGCTGAGGCAGGAAAATCACAATTTTGTGGCTAGACTGGGTTATATAGTAAGATGATGTCTCAAAAAAGAGAGTGAATTCAGGCATTCAGAGATATTTAGGACCTGTGTTGCCCAGGCACTACTAATTTACCAGAACATTTCAATTACATTGCCAAAAGCCACACTTATATTTGAAATGAAGTATTTGAGCCCCAAACTCAATAATTATGATCAGTTGTTCTCGTCTGCTTTTCATTTAAGGCCTATCAGCTTCAAATCATTAAAGAAACATTCTGGCGACCAAAGGGAGATATTCTTATTTAAAAATGACAATTTTCTTGGGAGTCTAAGGCCTCCAAAGAGGCATTATAATTACATGCTCTCCCACAATAATGTAGGAAGACCACTATCATACACGTGCTCTAGCTCTAGTGCTGAGAAATGAGGATGTTGAACCTAATCATTGGTTAATTTTCAGCTGAATAATCTGACAGACAGCAGCAATGGATAGGCTGTGGCCATAGTGGCTTGGTATGGATAGACTTTCTTAGGCTGAGGAGGAAATTCATTTTAATATGAGCTCATGCTGGAGTAAACTAAAGTTGTATAAGGAAGAAGGGACTAAGGACCTGGTTCCTGCTTTGTGGATGTGTGATGGTTTGGATACGAAACATCCTCCCACAAAAGGCTCATGTGATGAATACTTGGTACCCAGTTAGTGGCTCTATTTTGAGGACTAGCTCAAACTTTAGGAAGTGAGGCATAGCTAGAGGAAGTAGGTCATCAGGGGTGTCCTTAGGGGTTTGTATTTTGTCCCAGGCCCCTTTCTAACTCTACTTCTTTGCTTCCTATTCTCTAGAGGTAAACAACCTCCTTTTCTACTTTCTTCTGTCATCATGATGTTCTACCTCATTATGGGACCAGAATCAACGGGGCCAAGGACTCTGGATTTAAATCTCTGAAACCTTGATCAAAATAAATCCTTGCTCCTTTAAGTTGTTTCTGTCAGGTATTTTGTCACAGCAATGCAAAAGTAACTAATACAAGATATATCACTTATGAGATTGTGTGACAGTAAAGACTTGCTTAAAATAGGGAGAATGCAGAGAGGTTACCTGGAAGTAACTGAAAGAAAGTTGGAAGGATGTGTGGTGGTAACTAGATGTTTGAATTTAATATTTCAAAAGTGGAGCAGTTCTGGGTGATTATAATAGCCAGGATGGCTAAGAAGAGATGGAGGACAAAATCCCTTCAGATGAGATAGTCAAAGGACCAGGAGTTCTGATGTTAACTAGGTCATCCCTTAGAACCAAAAAGCCAATGAAGGCAAAGAAGAAGACAGTGAGCTAAGTGCAAATGTCTACACAAAACAATGGCTATGACCATAATATTAGGAAGTGATAGCAAAGAAAAAGAGTGGAGGGCGGTATACTCAGATAATATGAATCTAAAGCTAAGAGAATTTCCCCCATGAGGATGGAGAAGCAAAACTGGCTCAATAAATATTGGTTCTCTGGCTGAGCTCATCCCCAATGTTTTAGGGGATATAGGCATTGCAAATGGCGTCCTTGGTAGTCTAGGTGTTTTTCATGTCTAGACCTGCTTATCCATTTTTCCCATTTACTTCTCATCCTTACACCAACAGATATTAGAGGATTGGTCATTCTGAGGGATTCTTCTCTGATTCCTCACACAGTCAGAAAGATTAAACTTTACTTGTAATTAAGTTTAGTTGTGTGTGTGTGTGTGTGTGTGTGTCTAAATCTGGATGAAACTAATAAGGCCAACTTGCTAACTTGCAAGCTTCCCTGGATGCCAGCAACCTGGAGAACCTCAGCTTTCTGTAATTGCTTGGAGGCATCTGGTGTCTCCAGTCAATGTCTGTTATGAGTGTCAATAAATTAATTCAGGGCCTCAGCCTCATCTCTACTGGAAGAGCAAACCCTAAAGTGAACACCAACTACTAAATACAGGGTAGCTTGCCTGGGCTAGGCCTATTGTAGCTACCTCCACCTACAAGATTTTGGTTCAATGACACTTACATGGAAAAGATTAACACAAAATAAAAATGTTTTCAAAGATGAGATGAAAGCCTTGGCTGGCTTAACTTCAGAGTAAAGCATCCATTGGCTTGTTCCTTGTTTCAGCTTGTTCTGCTATAGTAAGAAAAAGATGAATATAATTCAATAGCAATTTCCTGCATTATAGTGCTGCACACTGTAAGCAACAGAGAGAGGAATAAGTTGATATCCTTGAACATAAGGAACCATGGAAAAGACAAGCATCTACCAAACTTAATCAAAGATAGCATTTGATGAGCACTCTAATGAAAGAGGTATGAGTGAATTATTCTGATAGTGCCAAAGAGGGAGGGCAGGTGTCTAGCTGGAAGAATCCAAGGAGGTTATAAAGAGAAGGTAGCATTTAACCTGGGCGAGTAAAAATGAATTGGGTTTGCAAACATACAGATGATATATAGGGAACAGCATGGATGAATAGATAAAGGCGGGACAATGAAGAATACAAGACATATAGTAATGAGAGTAAGAGATCAAGATAGTAATACAATTAGTTAATATTTGTGGATCATTTATTATGTGTCAGGAATCATGTTGAGTTTAACATGTATTAACTTATTTATTCCTCACAGTAACCTTAGGAGATAGGTTAATGTTATCATTACCATTCCCATTTGGCAGCTTGGAAAATGAAATCAAATATCTTGCTCAAGAGCCCATAGGCAGAAAGTGGCAGAATGAAGATTCACTCTCAGGAAATTTGAATCCAGACAGGCACCAAATCATGCTCCCAACCTGTAGAGTACATCACCTTTCAACAAAGATGGGGAGAAGATCGTGAAGGACCTTAAATGTGAAAGTAAGGATTTGGGACTTTTTATTGTAGTCTTTTGTTTATTTTTTTGGCCTCTAAAACTTTCACTAACTGAATAACTTTGGGAAAATTAATTTATCTGAACTATTTTTTCCAAATTTGTAAAATGGAAATAAAATAATCTACTATGGGGATATAATATGATATAAAGCATCTAGGGTAAAGGTTGGCCTGCAATATATTCAGGACAGATAATATATTTGAAGATATATGGACAGGGGATATTAAGTAACGAAATACAATGACTGTTGATCACTTCAGGCTTTTTTTCAATTGGCACTGGAGTTTGGACTGAGGGCCTTATACCTGCTAGGAAGGCACTCTACCACTTGAGCCACTCCACTAGCCCAGAAAAAAACTTATTTTTAATGGCATGTTCATAAGAGACCCAACTTGTACAGACTGTGTAAATTTATTTAAATAAAAGGTTATTGCACTAACCTTTCATTATGTACTTCATTTTTTCTCCATTTTCCCCTGTATTGTTGTGCTGTGTGGGGGTACATTGTGGCATTTACACGGGTTCTTACAATGTATCAAAAATATCATACTTGAATTTTCCTCCTCCACCGTTCTCCTTTATCCGCCCCCCCCCAGTTCCTGGAATAGTTTGAACAACTATCATTTTTGCATTTATATACATGTGTACTCAATTTTTGCATCGTATTCACCCTCCTACCCCCTTTCCCCTTCACCTCTCCTCCCTCCCACTGATGTAAGCCCTCCCCCCAGACGGGACCTGTTCTGCCCTCTTGTTCTCTGATTTTGTAGAAGAAGAAAGAGAAAAGATAAAAAGAAAAACATGACATTTTAGCTTGTTTGAGATAAAGGTAACTATCTAGGGATTTTCCTTGTGGTATTTCCATGTATGTATGTCTTATAACTCCAATTTGTTTAGCTGCTCTAATTTTCTTCATTCTACCTTAGTCCCTTTCTTGTGGTAGTTTCAGCCAGTTTAAGATTTCCATATTTCATTCTTGTGTAAGGAGTATATCAACCATATTCAAGTTCTTAGTTTCCCTGCCTATCCTTTGCATGACCTCCCCTAATAGGTAAGGAAGAAGTCAAACTATCCCTATTCACAGACTACATTTTATACCTAAAAGACTGGAAAATCTCCACCAAAAAATTCCTAGACACCATAAACAGCTTCAGCAAAGTAGCAGGATACAAAATCAATTTACAAAAATCAGTAGCCTTTTTATACATCAGAAATGAGCAGACTGAAAAAGAATATAGGAAAAACAATTCCATTTACAATAACCTCAAAAAAATCAAATACCTGGGAATAAACTTAACAAAGGATGTGAGTGACCTCTACAAGGAAACTACAAAACATTGAAGAAAGAAATTGAAGAAGACTACAGAAGGTGGAAAGATCTCACATGCTCATGGATTGGTAGAATCAACAGAGTAAAAATGATTATACTTCCAAAGGCCTGAAATATTAAATGTAGCTGCTAGAATTCACCACAGAATTAGCATGAGATGGAGCAGACATTCCACATGGAAGGAATAGGATGAAGTTTCCTAATAATGCTAGGATACCGACTATGATGCTATATGGCAATGTGACTGGGTAGGAATATGATGCAAGATTATGAAAGACTTTGAAACATTTGTCTTCTATTATACCAGTTACAAGGGACCCATTAAAAGAATAAAATTTAAAAGGGCATGTGCGAAAGGTAAGAGGAAAATGCATAGCCATAAATGGCACCAAATAAGTACCTGCTTTATGCAGGGTCTTGGGCTAAGTACTATGAGTCATACTGAGATGAAGCTCCTGGATTCTAAGAAGTAGGAGTGATAGAACAGGAAACCAATTCTAATCCACACACAAAAAAATCAAATGAAGTAGTAGGAGGGTAAAATGGTATAACTTCTTTGAAAGACAGTTTGTGAGTTTGGTGGAGTTGGTACCAGCGGGAGTGGGGAGGAGAAATGGGGAAAAGGTGTAAGAAGGTGAATATGGTGAAAATACTGTGTACACATGTATGTAAATACCTGTTGAAACTATTCCAAGAATGGGGTGGGGATAAAGGAAACTGATGGAGGGAATGAATTCAAGCATGATATATTTGATATATTGTAAGAACTTTTATAGATGCCACAATGTAACCTCACCCAACACAACAATAAAAAAAATTAGTCACCACTAATGGTAGACAGTCTTTAGGTTTAGTCTTTATAGGCCATTGAATGAGCACTACATCGTGATTGTGGTAATGATTTTATGAATCTGAACAAACATGGTAACTCATAGAACCATATACCAAAATAATCCAATTTCAGAAAAGGTAAAATATTATACTTTGGAAAACTTGTTGCAATTCTGGCAAGTTTTCCATTTTCAGAAGCCCATGCAAATAATGCAAATAAATAAGAGGTAAAGAAAAGTGAGTTGTGCTAATCTTATTTTGTCCTTTGAATTACTAGACTGACAGTATAAAGTCAGACATTGCCCAACACCTTACTGAAATAAAGTCATTCAAAGTTGTGACATCTTTGTGAACTGTTGGATGAGTTTGTGAGTGAATTATGTCAATCGGGGCTAATTAAATTGTGAAAGTATGTAGGGTTTTATTTTGAGCTCTATCCTATTTGATATTTGTGTTTGAGACTTAGAAAATGACTTATGTAAGCAGAAGATACTGGTAGGGTTGGGAACATAGCTTAGTGGTAGAGTGTTTGGAGTGTTTACCTAGATGATATTGCCTATTTAAATTTATGTTTGATAACAAGATAGATGGGACAGTTAATAAGGATTTTGAATATTTGCAGATGTAGGCCTCAAATTATGCATCTTTACAAATGCTCCCAAATGTGTCTAATCCTAATTGGGCAACAGTGTCTTAAGAGTTGGCTGATTAATACTTTCTGAGGCCGACAGTGAGGGGCAAAAAGAGCACTGGATTGGTATTTATTGGACTCCTGATCTGGTCTTTTGCAAGCCTCTTCCTAGGTTTTTGGGCTCCTCCCTTCTCCCCAGTCTGTACTATGGTAAATGTTTTAACTTCATTTTAAATCAGTGGAGCTTTCCCTTTGTTCAGACAAAATCTTTCACAAAACCTCAATATTTGAGTGAAATACTGAACTTTTGTGGTTGTGTGTGTTGTGGGGTGTCTTGCACACTTTCCACCCAACCCTAGAAGCTCCACTGTGGGATTTGAAAGTTCCTGCTCTGGGATCTTTCTGGCACCTAGATTCTAACGACCAAGTAAACTTGGTTCTTGTGGCCCTCATGCCTAAGTTTCATGCTTGCCTCCAACCTGGTACTTGTGTCCTACTCCATCTCCCTCTATCCTGTTCACACTACTAGCAAATGAGCACTGTGCCCCTATTTGGTCTCTAAACAAGGCTCTTTCTCTCCTCTCACCCTTGCCAGGCTATTTGCCCCTTACTGCTCTCTGAGGATTTCCACATTCCTTGCCTATTTCATTCCCCAACGTATAGTCTGTAGCACACTCTGGTACCAAAACCCAGGGTAGAGATTGGAAATATCTTTGAACAAGGTGTTAGAAAAACCTCCCCCCTGCAACTTTTCTGATCTGGTTTTCTTTCTGCAAATGCTTTTCAGTATCACTCTGTTTTTGTCCTATAAATCTTCCGCTTCAGATGACTTCTCATGTAATGCAGACCAAAAGCCCTTGGTGATCAGCCTCTGGTTGTTTACTGAGCTTTATCTCCCACCTCCTCTGTGGCATCACTTTTTGTTGCAAGGACTGGTTGCAAGGGAGTTGAATACGTTCAGTCTTCATAGAGTACAGTTAAGAGTTCTTTGTGCTTTTGAATTCTCTATAGAGCCTGGGAGATAAAATAACAATTGAAGGCCATTTGGAACTAGAGAGACCATGGGATAATAACAACAACCATCATTTATTGAACCTTTCCTGTATTGTTGTATTTAATTCTTACATTACACTGTGAAGTCAGTACTATTAGTACCTTCATTTTCCAGATGAGGAAACTCAAGCTCAGAGCAGTTAACCTGCTGAGCTGTAAACATAGAGCTCTGGAGGCAATATTTTCGAACTTCATGATACACAGCAGTAAATGGAACCTATTCTGCCATTTTAGAGAAGCAAACACGTATTCCTTGTGGGGAGAATAATAGCTACCTCCCTGTAGTCCTATGAATGTGTTATTACTTAGTTCTGGTCCTGCCTGTTGGCAAAGTTCTGCTCATAGTCTGTACAAATCTGCAAAAATGGGAACCTCCCACTGCTCAGTTGGGTAGTACCAGGAAAAGAAAAAGGAATAAGTACCCAGAGGAGCAATGACTCTGGGTTTTCCCCATGAAAACAGGGAAATCAAGAGTCCCTGGACTGGGTGATGGGCGAAATTAGAAATTCAATTCTCAAACCTGAGGGCATCATAGTCCCCAGAAAATAATGCACATACAAACACCTAAGCCTATCCCCCAATATTCTGGTCCAGGGAATCTGATCATAAGACCCAGAAATCTTCATGTAGAATATACTCCCAAAGTGAATTGGATGCAGATTTTTCTTGGATGACCTCTCCTCAGGGTAGAGTTTTACCAAATAGCCTTTCAAGTCTCTCCTAGCTTTGAGATTCTTAGTGTTCTTTACATATTGAAATATATGACATGTAATATAAAGTATCATGGTCAAAACATGAAGAGGGAGGATAAATGTCAGTGTTACTAGAAATGAATGGTAGAGAAAGCTTCATGGGAGTAATCACACTTTGAGTCTTGAAGTAAAGATGGAAATTGGTTAAGTAAAGAAGAGGTAAGTGGTACTCTAAGCAAGAGAGTTTGGAAAGACAAAGCCACAAACACAGAAATGCCTATGAGATTGAGTATAGTCAGAAAGCTGAGATAAGGATCCCAGTCCTTCTCCTTGAAGCAAACAATTGGATATAACTTTGGTAGACAAGAGTCAAAATAAAAAGGGCAATGGATGCAACACCAGAGGACAGGACCTGGGACTGAAAAACAATTGGCACCTTTTTGCTAGTGTGCAGAAGAAAAAGGGATCTAAGGCAAAATTTTCGATGCTTTTTGGCTGAGATCCACAGTAAGAAAATGTGTAATATTATTTGGCACATATGCTTGTGGATATGTGGATGTGTGTGTATGATAGAAACTAAAATTTCTTCAAAGCAATTATTTTTGCTGGTGCTGGGAATTGATTGCAGGGCCTCATGAGTACCAGGCAAGCCCTTAAGCACTGAGCAACACCCCAGCTCCAATACAATTTTTATTAAAGTCCAATGCAATGCAATCTAACATAGATATACAGACATTCATGTATATTGAATATATATATATATATATATATATATATATATGCATGCACAAACACACATACACTTGTACATTTTTTTTACTGGTCCAATCAACCCACTATTTTTTTCATGTATTGCTGAATTTTATTCCTTGTCTTTAATAGTCTTTTCATCTTAAAGAACAATAACAGGCAGATCAGAGATGGGGCAGTAAGTTAGGTGGCTCTAAGTGCAAGGCAAAGTGCTTCCATATGGCATCCTCTGAGGGAGGGCCTGAGTGAGACAAAGAATGTGTTCAGGATCTGTCCTGCCTTTTCCCCAACACCCAATCCACTTGCACTGAGTGTTAATAGGAACACATATACTCACTAAATTAATATCATGCCTTCTTAATGGGTTATTAACCATAGGTTGAGAAATACTGGTTTAAAGGAAATGATATAATTACTGACCTCACTATTTAATTTTTGAGCTGATAGGCAACTATGAACTACTCTAATGAAATTGTTTCAGAAAATACATGGACATTTGATTTCATATTCACTCTTAAAATACATCTTTAGGATGTCTTAAGCAATTTTAATAAATGACTTAATTTACAAAAATGTTTAAATACCAGATGCACTAAATTTAGACTAGTTTGAAAACCAGTTATGCATTAACTTGAACTGAATGATTAATGTTTTTTCACACACTTTATATTTAACTTTCTTCTAAATGTTGCATTGTTCAGGAAGGTGATAGTTAGAATAAAACTATCACCTAGTCTTTCTTTCACTTCTGGTCTTTGAATTCATTTGTACATGTGCACTCAAGTGGACAACCAAGGTTCAGAGACTCATTTGTTTGGCACATGAACCTCTTTGGACATGATAGTCAGATGCACAGTATTAGAAGATTATGCAACATGTTGCATTATGATAATAGTCTATCATGAATAGTTGAAGTGCTTGCACTAAATTTTAGATGCTTTGTGTATAATCTTTATATTTATTACTTGTTCCCTTAATGCATTATTCAGAGACATTAAGAACCTTGTTACATATATTTTAACAGAACCAATAGAATAATTTTTCTTGGATTTGTGTTATTGATTCTATTTTGATTAATATGGAACTGTGATAAATTGTAACTTTGAAATAAAGTTCTTTATAGACCACCTTTGTCATTCTATTGCAAATTCCTGAGGTTCCTCACACTAGAGCATGCAATATAGAGTTGCCCATGTGAGAAGCGGCTCCATCAGAAACCATTGCTTACTATTTGGAGCATTTGGTATTATTGTGACTTATAACAGTAATTGTGCTACAAAACAAATACTTTTAGTAATTATGAACTTTGAAAGCAACTGGGTTCCTTAAGGGCAGGTAGAAGATTTGTACTTAATACCCTGTACCCACCATTTTTAAATGTGTTGGCATAACCCCTGTTGCTAGCTTTTTTAATTGTCTGATCTCCAAGTTTATTTCATGAGTTCAGTTTTCTATGCTTTGGGATCTTATAATTTGGTTTCAATATGACCTAACAGTTGGAATAGACTGTATTTTTAGGCTCACCTTTCCATTTCAGGTAGCTGAAACAATGTTAGACTATTTAGCAGAATCAATATCAGCTTATTTGAAACTCATGTTTGTTTTCTGTCTCCAGAGCATATCTTCTAAGTAGCTGCCAAAAGTCCTTTTTGCTTGACTTTTCAATTGCTTGGGAAAGAGCCTCTCACACTGGCAATCATGCAATGGACTGTAACTTAATATCAGCTGTTTTCAAGGGTGAATTCTTCTTTCTTGGTGCTCAGCTTGTCCTCATGTAGGGCCTCTCTTACAGTTGGCATAGTGTTACTGGTACCTAGCACAAGGTGGATATATGTCAGTTGTAGCATAATCCTTGTTGAAATGATGAATGAAATATCACCATGTCCATTAGGAGCTATCTCATCCTTCTGAAATTAATTTCTTCTTTCTTGGAGATCCCATAACATTTTGTCCATACGTTTCTTAGAGTTTTGTCACACTATATTATAATTATCCATTTGTGTGCCCATTTTGCTCATTGGATGGCCATCTCCTTAAAGGAAAAAGTGAACTTACTTTATTTACTTTGGTCTCTGCAGTGCCTAACACAGTGCCTGTTATAGAGTAGGTAATGACTATTGAGATAATAGCCATAAAAGTACAGATGAGGCAAAGTATTAATAATGAGTGTACATAACATGTGAGACTTTTTTGAATCATCTATGTAAACTTCTTAACTTCCCCAGTTCTCACTGACTTCCCTTTCTTTTTACATTTTATTCAATCACACATAAATTAACTTCACAAATGCTAGCTGACCACATACTCTGTGTCAGGAAATAATTTAGTGTTTAGGTTACAGTGTTGTATAATAAAAAGTTCTTACCCATGGAGCTTACATTTTAGAGGAGATAGATAATTGATGCTTAACTAGTAATACAGTCTATAAAGAAAAACAAAGTAGAATAGAAAGATGAAGAGTGACTAAGAGGTAAGACTTTAGGCAGAAGAGTTAGGAAAGTCTTTTCCAAGCAGACAACAGTGAAAGACAATGAGAAACAAATGGGTGCCTGTGGGATAGAATGATTAGGTGGGGGGATGGGAGTTAGAAATGCAGATAAATTAATTCAAAGTGTATTAAGGAACATAATATACGACCTGAACCTTTGGGCTAAAGGAGGAAAGACTATGGAATACACTGGAACTTATAGGCATAGGCAATAACTTCCTAAATAGAACTCAAATGGCTCAGCAATTAAGAGAAAGGATTGACAAATGGGACTATATGAAACTAAAAAGCTCCTGCACAACAAAAGAAATGCTCATCAGATTGAAGAGGTAGCCCACAGAATGGGAGAAAATCTTTGACAGCTATACATCAGACAAGGGATTAATAACTAGAGTATACAGGGAGCTCAAAAAGCTAAACTCCCCCAAAAAATAAATGGCCAAATGAAGAATTAGACAAATAAATAGAGCAGAAATTTTTCAAAGGAAGAAGTTCAAATGGCCAAGAAACACGTGAAGAAATGCTCAACATCCCTAACCATGAAGGAAATGCAAATGAAAACCACATTGAGATTCCACCTCACTCCTTTTAGAATGGCTATCAATAAGAAAACAAATGACAACAAATGTTGGTGAGGATGTGGGGGAAAAGGAACCTTCACACACTGTTGGTGGGAATGTAAATTAGTACAACCACTATGGAAAACAGTATGGAGGCATCTCAAAAAACTAAAAATAGAACTGACATATGATCTAGCAATACCACTCCTAAGGATATACCTGAAGGAATGTAACTCAGGTTACAATAAATACAGCTGCACATCCATGTTTATTGTAGCACTATTCACAAGCACTAAGCTATGGAAACAGCCAAGATGCCCATAACTGATGAACAGATTAAGAAAATGTGGTATTTATATACAATGGAATTTTATTCAGCTGTAATGATGAATGAATTTTTGTCATTTGTAGGTAAATGGATGGAACTGAAGAATATCATCTTAAGCAAAGTTATCCAGGTTCAGAAAGCCAAAGGCCACATGTTTTCTCTCATATGTGGAATATAGGCCCAATACAAATACAAGCAGTATTATTTATACACAAAAATATATTCAGAGCATGTATCCAAAAGTGGAACTAGTAGAGGAGACCAAGGGAAGATGAAAAGAAGGAAAGAAAAATATTGAATAATAAAGTACATCACATCTGTACAGGAGCAAGACACAAGAAAACATGGTGAAAACTGTTGAAGAACACAGAATAAGGGAAAAGGGTGAGGAAGTGCAGTGGAGAGGGGTTATACTGACTTAAGCACAATGCATGCATAGGTATAATATCAAAGCAAAAATCCCACTCAACAAAGAAAAGACAGTTAAACAATGAAGGACAAGCATGAAAAACAGGTCATGCTTATGGGATGGGAGTGATCACTAATGGGGGGGTGGGTGTAAAAGAAAGAAGTAAAGGTGAATATGATTGATGTACTTTCTATACAAGAATGAATACAGAATTTTTTTTTAATGTACTTTTCTTATTTTATTTTATTTTATTTATTTATTTTTATTTATTTTTTTTATTTTTTTATTTTTTTTTCATTTTTCTTTTATTATTCATATGTGCATACAAGGCTTGGTTTATTTCTCCCCCCTGACCCCACCCCCTCCCTTACCACCCACTCCACCCCCTCCCGCTCCCCCCCTCAATACCCAGCAGAAACTATTTTGCCCTTATCTCTAATTTTGTTGTAGAGAGAGTATAAGCAATAATAGGAAGGAACAAGGGGTTTTGCTGGTTGAGATAAGGATAGCTATACAGGGCATTGACTCACATTGATTTCCTGTGCGTGGGTGTTACCTTCTAGGTTAATTCTTTTTAATCTAACCTTTTCTCTAGTTCCTGGTCCCCTTTTCCTATTGGCCTCAGTTGCTTTAAGGTATCTGCTTTAGTTTCTCTGCATTAAGGGCAACAAATGCTAGCTAGTTTTTTAGGTGTCTTACCTATCCTCACCCCTCCCTTGTGTGCTCTCGCTTTTATCATGTGCTCATAGTCCAATCCCCTTGTTGTGTTTGCCCTTGATCTAATGTCCACATATGAGGGAGAACATACGATTTTTGGTCTTTTGAGCCAGGCTAACCTCACTCAGAATGATGTTCTCCAATTCCATCCATTTACCAGCGAATGATAACATTTCGTTCTTCTTCATGGCTGCATAAAATTCCATTGTGTATAGATACCACATTTTCTTAATCCATTCGTCAGTGCTGGGGCATCTTGGCTGTTTCCATAACTTGGCTATTGTGAATAGTGCCGCAATAAACATGGATGTGCAGGTGCCTCTGGAGTAACAGTCTTTTGGGTATATCCCCAAGAGTGGTATTGCTGGATCAAATGGTAGATCGATGTCCAGCTTTTTAAGTAGTCTCCAAATTTTTTTCCAGAGTGGTTGTACTAGTCTACATTCCCACCAACAGTGTAAGAGGGTTCCTTTTTCCCCGCATCCTCGCCAACACCTGTTGGTGGTGGTGTTGCTGATGATGGCTATTCTAACAGGGGTGAGGTGGAATCTTAGTGTGGTTTTAATTTGCATTTCCTTTATTGCTAGAGATGGTGAGCATTTTTTCATGTGTTTTCTGGCCATTTGAATTTCTTCTTTTGAGAAAGTTCTGTTTAGTTCACATGCCCATTTCTTTATTGGTTCATTAGTTTTGGGAGAATTTAGTTTTTTAAGTTCCCTGTATATTCTGGTTATCAGTCCTTTGTCTGATGTATAATTGGCAAATATTTTCTCCCACTCTGTGGGTGTTCTCTTCAGTTTAGAGACCATTTCTTTTGATGAACAGAAGCTTTTTAGTTTTATGATGTCCCATTTATCTATGCTATCTCTTAGTTGCTGTGCTGCTGGGGTTTCATTGAGAAAGTTCTTACCTATACCTACTAACTCCAGAGTATTTCCTACTCTTTCTTGTATCAACTTAAGAGTTTGGGGTCTGATATTAAGATCCTTGATCCATTTTGAGTTAATCTTGGTATAGGGTGATATACATGAATCTAGTTTCAGTTTTTTGCAGACTGCTAACCAGTTTTCCCAGCAGTTTTTGTATTTTTTTCAAAATAGCATTTTTAGCAAAATAGTATTTTTTCAAAATAGCAGTTTTGAAGAGGCTGCTATTTCTCCATCGTATATTTTTAGCTCCTTTGTCAAAGATAAGTTGCTTATAGTTGTGTGGCTTCATATCTGGATCCTCTATTCTGTTCCACTGGTCTTCATGTCTGTTTTTGTGCCAGTACCATGCTGTTTTTATTATTATTGCTTTGTAATATAGTTTGAAGTCAGGTATTGTGATACCTCCTGCATTGTTCTTTTGACTGAGTATTGCCTTGGCTATTCATGGCCTCTTGTGTTTCCATATAAATTTAACAGTAGATTTTTCAATCTCTTTGATGAATGTCATTGGAATTTTGATGGGAATTGCATTAAACATGTAGATTACTTTTGGGAGTATAGACATTTTTACTATGTTGATTCTACCAATCCATGAGCATGGGAGATCTCTCCACTTTCTATAGTCTTCCTCAATCTCTTTCTTCAGAAGTGTATAGTTTTCCTTGTAGAGGTCTTTCACATCTTTTGTTAGGTTTACACCTAGGTATTTGATTTTTTTTGAGGCTATTGTAAATGGAATTGTTTTCATACATTCTTTTTCCGTTTGCTCATTGTTAGTGTATAGAAATGCTAATGATTTTTCTATGTTGATTTTATATCCTGCTACCTTGCTATAGCTATTGATGATGTCTAGAAGCTTCTGAGTAGAGTTTTTTGGGTCTTTAAGGTATAGGATCATGTCGTCTGCAAATAGGGATATTTTGACAGTTTCTTTACCTATTTGTATTCCTTTTATTCCTTCTTCTTGCCTAATTGCTCTGGCTAGGAATTCCAGTACTATGTTGAATAGGAGTGGAGATAGTGGGCATCCTTGTCTGGTTCCTGATTTTAGAGGGAATGGTTTTAATTTTTCTCCGTTAAGTATAATGCTGGCTGTAGGTTTGTCATATATAGCTTTTATAATGTTGAGGAACTTTCCTTCTATTCCTAGTTTTCTTAGAGCTTTTATCATGAAATGATGTTGGATCTTATCAAAGGCTTTTTCTGCATCTATTGAGATGATCAAGTGGTTTTTGTCTTTGCTTCTGTTAATGTGGTTTATTACGTTTATTGATTTTCGTATGTTGAACCACCCCTGCATCCCTGGGATGAAGCCTACCTGGTCGTGGTGAATAATCTTTTTGATGTGTTGCTGAATTCGATTTGCCATTATTTTGTTGAGGATTTTTGCATCAATGTTCATTAAGGAGATTGGCCTATAGTTCTCCTTTTTGGAGGTGTCTTTGCCTGGTTTTGGGATAAGTGTAATAGTGGCTTCATAAAATGTGTTTGGCAGTTTTCCTTCCCTTTCTATTTCATGGAACAGTTTAAGGAGGGTTGGTATCAGTTCTTCTTTAAAGGTCTGATAGAATTCAGCAGAGAATCCATCAGGTCCTGGACTTTTCTTTTTGAGGAGACTCTTGATTGCTGCTTCAATTTCATTTTGTGTTATAGGTCTATTCGGGTGATTAATTTCCTCTTGGTTCAGTTTTGGATGATAATATGTATCTATAAATCTGTCCATTTCTTTTAGATTTTCAAATTTATTTGAATATAGGTTCTCAAAGTAGTCTCTGATGATTTCCTGGACTTCCATGGTGTTTGTTGTTATCTCCCCTTTTGCATTCCTAATTCTACTAATTTGGGTTTTTTCTCTCCTCATTTTAGTCAGGTTTGCCAGGGGTCTATCGATCTTGTTTATTTTTTCAAAGAACCAACTTTTTGTTTCATTAATTCTTTGTATGGTTTTTTTGGTTTCTATTTCGTTGATTTCAGCTCTTATTTTTATTATTTCTCTCCTTCTATTTGTTTTGGGATTTGCTTGTTCTTGTTTTTCTAGGAGTTTGAGATGTATCATTAGGTCATTGATTTGGGATCTTTCAATCTTTTTAATATATGCACTCATGGCTATAAACTTTCCTCTCAAGACTGCCTTAGCTGTGTCCCATAGGTTCTGGTAGGTTGTGTTTTCATTTTCATTGACTTCTAGGAACTTTTTAATTTCCTCTTTTATTGCATCGATGATCCATTCTTCATTAAGTAATGAGTTATTTAGTTTCCAGCTGTTTGCATGTTTTTTGTCTTTACTTTTGTTGTTGAGTTCTACTTTTACTGCATTGTGATCAGATAGTATGCATGGTATTATTTCTATCTTCTTATATTTGCTGAGGCTTGCTTTGTGCCCTAGGATATGATCTATTTTGGAGAAGGTTCCATGGGCTGCTGAGAAGAATGTATATTGTGTAGAGGTTGGATGAAATGTTCTGTAGACATCTACTAGGTCCACTTGATCTATTGCATATTTTAGATCTTGGATTTCTTTATTGAGTTTTTGTTTGGATGACCTATCTATTGATGATAATGGAGTGTTAAAGTCTCCCACAACCACTGTGTTGGCGTTTATATATGCTTTTAGGTCTTTCAGGGTATGTTTGAGGAAATTGGGTGCGTTGACATTGGGTCCGTACAGATTGATGATTATTATTTCCTTTTGGTCTATTTCCCCTTTTATTAGTATGGAATGTTCTTCTTTATCTCGTTTGATCAATGTAGGTTTGAAGTCTACTTTGTCAGAGATAAGTATTGCTACTCCTGCTTGTTTTCGGGGGCCATTGGCTTGGTAAATCTTCTTCCAGCCTTTCATCCTAAGCATATGCTTATTTCTGTCGGTGAGATGAGTCTCCTGTAAGCAACAAATTGTTGGATCTTCTTTTTTAATCCATTTTGTTAAACGGTGTCCTTTGATGGGTGAATTAAGTCCATTAACATTAAGTGTTAGTACTGATAGGTATGTGGTGATTCCTGCCATTTAGTTATCTTAGTTGTTTGAAGGTTTGATTGTGTGTACCTAAGTTGATGTTACTCTCTACTGTCTTGCTTTTTCTTATCCTGTGGTTTGGTGCTGCCTGCCTTTTCATGGTTAAGTTGGGTGTCACTTTCTGTGTGCAGGATCCCTTGCAGAATCTTTTGTAATGGTGGCTTTGTGAAACATATTGTTTTAGTTTCTGCTTATCATGGAAGACTTTTATTGCTCCATCTATTTTGAATGATAGCTTTGCTGGGTAGAGTATCCTGGGGTTGAAGTTATTTTCATTCAGTGCCCGGAAGATCTCACCCCACGCTCTTCTTGCTTTTAATGTTTCTGTTGAGAAGTCTGCTGTGATTTTGATGGGTTTACCTTTGTATGTTATTTGTTTTTTCTCTCTTACAGCCTTCAATATTCTTTGTCGTGTCTCTGTAGTTGTTGTTTTAATGATAATATGCCGTAGGGTAGTTCTATTTTGGTCTGATCTGTTTGGTGGTCTGGAGGTCTCTTGCATGTGTATGGGAATAGATTTCTCTAGATATGGGAAATTTTCTGTTATTATTTTGTTGAATATATTATGCATTCCCTTTGCTTGCACCTCTTCTCCTTCTTCGATGCCCATGATTCTCAAGTTTGGTCTTTTGATGGAGTCACTGAGTTCTTGCATTTTCTTTTCACAGGTCTTGAGTTGTTTAATTAATAGTTCTTCCATTTTTCCTTTAATTACCATTTCATCTTCGAATTCTGAGATTCTGTCTTCTGTTTGTTCTATTTTGCTGGATTGGCCTTCTGTTTTGTTTGCAATTCTGTTTCGGTCTTTTTTCTGAGGTTTTCCATGTCCTGGGTCATTTCCTCTTTAATGCTGTCTATTTTTGTCCTGTGTTCATTTATCTCTTTATTAATTGTGTTCTCTGTTTCACTTTGGTGTTTATACAGTGCTTCTATGGTCTCCTTTATTTCTTCTTTTGTTTTTTCAAATTCTTTATTTTTTTTGTCTTGGAATTTCTTGAGTGTCTCCTGTACATTTTGGTTGACCCTATCCAGTATCATCTCTAGAAAATTCTCATTGAGTACTTGTAGTATGTCTTCTTTTAAATTATTCTTTGGGCTTCATTGGGTCCTTTGGCATAGTTTATCTTCATTTTGTTGGAGTCTGGCTCTGAGTTTCTGTTCTCTTCATTCCCCTCTGGTTCCTGTACTAATTTTTTGCTGTGGGGAAACTGGTTTCCTTGTTTTTTCTGTCTTCCTGTCATTGTCCTTGGTGTTGTTACTATCCCTGTACTGTGTGTAATTAAGTATTTTCTAGCTTGTAATAATAACAATGGTAATATTGAGAATGGAAGAGTGAGCTGAGATGGAAAGCAAGAAGTTAAAGAAAAGGGGAAAACAAATATACAGACAAGAGGGAGAAAGCAGAACAAGGTATCAGACAAGAGAGTTTCAAAGGTATAAACAGGGAGTGTTAGTGTACTAATCGACAGTAAGCTGAACAGACAATAGAGTGACAGAGAGAGGATTGAAAATCAAAGATAAAAAAAAATAAAAAATAAGTATATGAAAGTAATATCTATTTATAAAAATGAATTAAAATAAAATGGAAAATAGAAAATTAAAAAAAACAAAAAAACCCAAAAAACCAAAAAACTTCCAAGTTTATATGCAATGCAATTTCAGTCTTAATAATTTGGATGTCCGTCTCAATCTCCAGTCCTGGAGTTGGTGCCTCAGATGTTGTTCTGTAGTTGTCTCATCAAAGGGGATGCATAAAGTAGAACAAAACTACACTCACACACACACAGAAGAAAAAAAAAAAAGCCCCACCAAGTGTCCCCAGTTCAAATGCAATACAGTTTCAGTAAGTTTTTCGGCTTGCAGGTGTAATTCGGTTGTTCTCTCATCAAAGGTAGGGAGAAAAAGAAAAAAAAGCGTCTGGAGGCAGTTCTGAGAGTGGTATCTGCAACTGTGGCTTGCCTGCCTGCTGCTCTCAGCCTGTAGCTGGCGGCGTTATTTATGCAGATCTCTGGGGTGAGCTTAGCACTCACCTGGTCCCACAGGCTTTGTTTGCTCAGAGTTCTCCTGTGAGGGGGAGGGGGGCCTCTGCTACAGGCTTTTCCCTTTCCAAGCACTGGGAAAGGCGACACTGCCCCGCGTTGTCAGGCCTGCGTGTTTATTTACAGTTCACGTGGGAAGTGGGTCTTCCCTCCTCTCACAAGCGTCCCGCTCCTGGTTGCTGGCGCGCCCCGCTCCCGCCAGAGCCTCTCCGGCCCGCCCGGCTCGTTTATTTACAGTCCCGGGAAGGATTCCCTTCCCCCAATCTTCAGCGCTCAGGGCGCCCCACCCTCTTTCCAGTGTGTCTTAACTGTTCTTATTGCTTAGTACTCAGTTTCTCTTTTTTTCCCGGGTGGAGGTCAGTCTGTCCAGGGGGCTATGCTGCTCTGGCCCAGGCTTGTCTGTGGGGGAACCGCGGTACCGCGAAGCTCACCTGGTCCGCGTCTTCCCAAGCCGTATGGGCGCCGGCCCCTGGCGGCCCGGGGGCCCTCCTGGTTTCTCCGTTTAACGTGAAGTGGAGATTCTCTGCGCCGGCTGGAGATGTGGAGGGGTCAAAGTTATGCCTTTTCTCGGTGATTATGCCTGCAAAGTGTGTCTCCAGCGTCTCTCCAAGATTTCACTATAGGAGGGTCGCTTTCTGCTTCCTACCTCTAGCCGCCATCTTGGAATTCTCTCTGAATACAGAATTTTTAAACCTGTTGAAATCACAAGAGAGCTAAGGTAGGAGAAAAATAGAGGGGATGAACCAATTCAAGATACAATACATATATACATAGGAATGTCATAATGAAATTCTCTGTATAGATGTCTCAAACTAACAAAAATGTCTTTTTTCAAAAACAGGGCAAGATGGTAAAACCAGTGCTGTCTGGGGGTTGGTACCAGTGGGAGGAGAGAGGATATAAGGAAAGGGTGTAGGAGGAAGAATATAGTGGAAATGCTATGTATTCATGTATGAAAATGGAAAAATGAGACCTATTGAAACTATTCCAGGAATTGGGGGGTGTAAAGGAGAATGATGGAGGAGATGAATTTAATTAAGATATATGGTGATCACTTTTGTAAATGTCACAATGTACACCCAGTCAACAATAATATGATAATAAAATAAATTAAATAAAAAAGAAATGCAGATAAGAGAAAATAAAATGAGTGGGTGAATAAATAAACAAATATAAACAACAAAGGAGCTCAGCATGAAATAACGTTAAGTGCCATAAAATGAGAAATAAAATTAACTCAACCTTTGTTATATAAATAATTTTTCCTGGAAGTTTTAACAGTTTGGGCAAAAGAGAAAACCTTATTTATGCACAGAATGATTCTTGATTATATACTGCTTTGAACTGGTCTTTTGTTGCATGAATAGTAAACTTATCTCCTCAACTAATTTTTAAGAACGTCAAGAGGAATGGTGATTTGTAATTCTTTTTTTTTTTTTTTTGATGGGACTGGGGTTTGAACACAGGAGTTTGCACTTACACAGCAGGCACTCTACCACTTGAGCCACTCCTCTGCAGATTGTAATTCTTTTCTTGTTCTACTTAGTGCTGAGGATTGTGAGTTTCTTACCACATAGACCATGTGGTCTCCAGATGCAGGGGTTTTTATCTTTTATGTTCACAAGTGCATTGTAAGTACCTACAACAGTGTCTGGCACATAGTAGGTATAGAATGTATTCTTTATGAATCAATTAAACTCACTGTTTGAAGGCAAGTTTAACCTCCAATTCCTTTCTTCTCTCAAAAGTTACCACTGAACCTGGAACATAATAGGTGCTCAGTCTATGTGAGTTTTCTTTTTTTTCCTTGGTGATACTGGGGTTTGAACTCAGGGCTCCATGCTTGCCACACAGGTGCTTTACCTCTTGAGCCACTCCAATAGCCCTTTCTTCTCTGGTTAATTTTGAGATAGGGTCTCACTTTTTGCCCAGACTGGCCTAGACAGAGATCCACCTGTCTTCCTAAGTGGTCCACTGTAGCTGAGATGACAGACATGCTCCACCATGTCCAACTTTTTTCTGTTAAGATGGGGGTCTCACAAGCTTTTTTGCCTAGACTGACCTGGAGACCTGGAACTACAATCCTCCCAATCTCAACTTCCCATTTAGCTTGGGATGACAAGTTCATGCCACTGCACCTAGCTATTGTTTAAGATTGGGTATTGGGAACTTTTTTTTTGGCCTGGACTGGACTTGAACTGTAATCTTTCAGATATCAGCCTGCAAAGTTGCTAGGAATACAAGGGTGCCATTGGCACCCTGTTTGTGTGAGTTCTTTTTCTGTTTCTCTGTTCTGCTTACTTACTCTTTTCTTTAATTGACCATCTTAGTTTTTCATTGTTGAATAATTGATTTTTCTCAACTTCAGGAAGCCTAGCTGTATAGAGTTTTCCTCTTTTCCTAGACATTCTGGCATTCAGTCTTTGCAAATAACTTTCTGTTTCTCCAGCCTGGGACTATTTTTCTCTGTCTGAGCTCTCATAGATTGTGTCACAGTGACTAAAGGGTGGTGGAAGTTGTAGCACTTCACTAAAGATAAAGAAACTTTATTCATGCCATGTAGAGTTCACACAGGTGTGGCTTTCAGAGCTAATTTGTGATGTTCCTCCTCTTGTTTGAACTGAAGCTCTGTCAGCTATTTATTTCACTTCTGAAAATTGCACCCAGCATAGAATCCCTCTACAAACTCTATGATACACCCCAGGTTGGTATTATAATCCTGGAATAATTAATTCTAATTATACCCTATTTTCTCCCACTTCCTCAGATTACAGATGGGGAAAGTAGGGCACAGAGAAAGAATGGGACTGTGCTGAGATCACCAATAGGCAGTGACAATGCTGAGATTAAGTCCTGTGTCTCTTGACAATGGTAAGGTCCTTCTCTCATGTTATCTCCATTGATGCTGTGTTTCATAGGTATCTCCAAAAGTAAGTTACAAAAAGATATGGTTACAAAACCATAGAGAATATGTTTGAAGAATTAAATTGTTTGAGTTTGTCACTTAATCTCAAAGTTCTTTTTAATTATATACTGCTCTCATTTCTCTGGATTTATTAAGAGGAGGTTCCACAATTCACTCATTTCTGTATTCCCATTAGGTGTTATTTGTTGGGTGAATGAATGTCCAAATAATCAAATTATAGAAACTCATTTCCAAAATTTTTTCCAGAATCTAGGGAATTTTCTGAACCCATTCAAGAACTCTTTAGATACAAATTCAACACCATGGTCTCCCTATCCTCACTGCTCTCTTGAAGGCCCTTTCTTTCAATTGTTTATTAGCCTGGGAAGGAATTTAAGTGAGGAAAGGGCATGCTTGGGAAGCATTCTGTCTCAGGCCAGCTGCCTTAAGGGTTCAAAGGGCCAGGAACTGGAATTTGACAACTGTTCTTCACAGTAGCTCAGTTCAAGAACATTCCTCTTAGTCTTTGAAGGCTAGTGATTGGCAAGTGACTTGGTTTTCTAAAAAAGAAACAAGTTGGTAAAGGTCAGATCCTGGAAACAGGGAACCAGGAAACTTGATGTAAATCAAAATTCTAGGAAGAGAATATTAATCAGTTTGTGGGGACCTAGAAAAGAAAGAAGAGATCATCAGGAGCCATCTTGAGTTCACAGAAGATTAATCCAAAACTGTTCCCATTTTATTTTACAACAGAATTTCTAGGCTGGTAAATCAGGGGAATGTCATTTTGATTTCAACTAAACAGTATAAGATTCTCAATGTTGAGATTAAAAAAAAATGAAAGTATTGTTTAGTGACTTTTTTAGAGGAGAACTGGGATATCTAAAAACACTACTGAATTCTAATTCTGTTCAATTTGGATGGATTGACTAAACCATGTCCTATTTAATATTTTAAAAATCAAAGATGAAGGAATTTATAGAAAGAACATAAATCACATTTGCTGATGATCCAAAGCTAATGCCATAAAATGGATCATAATTTAAAAATCATCTCAAATATCTGGAATGCTAGACCATAGTGGATTTGAAAAGAACTTTACATACAACATATTTAATCTTGCCTTTCAAAGTTAAGGAAACTGAAGGCAGAAGAAAGGCAGGACTTGCCTCGGGTCACACTGAATTAGTGGGGAATTTGGAATTAGAATACAGGACAAATCCAGACCAGTTCTCACATCCCAATTCCCATCTCAATCCAATTTTGTACCTTGAAGTGGACAGTGTTGTCTGTCATGTATCTTTCCAGAGTATTTAGTGCATTTCCATATATTTGTATATAGTAATTCTATATCAATGTGATCTATAACTGGAGTCATGTTTTATGTATTACTAGATGACATGATTCGTTGACTTGACCATGTATATTAAAGTTCTGTTCATGTTAGTACATACATAAAGCTGCCTCATTCTTTTCTAAAGCTACATAAAAATTTCTAGAACAGCTGTTTCCTTAGTTATTTAACCTTTCCCTTGTGGATGAACTTTCAGAGATTGTACTAAGTTGCTTTTCTGACTTTCTTCTTTTCAATTTCACTTAGTCCTTAGCTGTCATGACTTTCTGCCTTACCACTTGGGAGAGGTAGTCGGAAGCCCTATTGAGGCCTATGCCTATATAGGTGGTGAACTTCTCAATATCTGGAGGTGTTCAAGATTGCATATAACTCCTGAGCAATGATATTTCAGGGTGAATAATACATAGTTTCCCATGCACATCTCCACCATATTTTCTCATAAAAATTTATAGTTTTATGTCTATTTATTTATTAGATTATGACCTATTTGAGAGTGGGGACTACATCTTACTCAACACTATCATAGCATCAAACGCAGTGTCTGTTGAGTCAATTCTCCAATCATGTTTATAGATTAATATGTTAGGTAACATTAAGATTTTTTTGTCTCCTGATATACCCGAATAAAGCAAGTTCTATAGTCCCATTAGAATTGCCCTTCAAGGACTATGAATATATTACAAGACATCCAGAGAACTTTATGTATTTTGAGGGGTAAAGAGAAAGTAAACATCCATGTTGTGTATACTATGGGCTAGGAGGCAGCTCTCTAGTCAAATTCTTGAGTCCCTAAGTATTTCTCTGTAAGTTCCATCCTGGACCTGTAGTGTCTATACAGACTACAGCCACTGCTTTCCTCTGAGTGCTCAGAGGATCTAAGTTTCCATCTGATACCCCATCTTCCATATCCCCCACCACAACATATTTCATTTGGATGTACCAAAGGATAGAAAGAAGATACCACTAGGTAAGGAGTTAGAAGACTTGATTTAAGCTGAGTATGGTGGCACACAGCTGAAATCCCAGTACTTCGGGGGAGGTAAAGACAGAAGGATCATGAGTTTGAGGCCAACCTGGGCTTCAGAGTAAGACCCTATCTTGAAAAACAAAAACAACAAAAAGACTGGATTAGAGTGTTAGCTCTGCCACTAACTCATCATATTTCCTTAGGCAAGTGTCTACTTCCATTTTTGTGACCACAGTTTTCCATTTTGTGTAATGAGATGGTTAGATCCAATCAGTGTTGAAAAAAAGTTTTTTAAAATTTCAAATGAAATTTCAAATGCAAACCAAATTTTTCATGAAAAAATTATATGATCTATTTTATATCATTCATAGTTACATAGTTATATATAATCATATAGTTGCATACATACACTCATTTGAATAGCATTTGATTTAATATACATTTTATAAATTAAAAGGTGGGGTTTATTTACACATTCAATTATACGTACATGCAGATTGTTTGACAACAAATGTTTAAACTCAGGGCTTATAGACAGGAGTTGAATGAATTTATTCATAATGAATTTATTTCTACATTCTGTTTTGGTTAATTTACTAACAAAGCAAAGATTATGTGCTATGTACTGTGTTAGGCACTGTAAATATAATGGAGAGTAAAATAGTCATAGAACTTGAACAAATTGTGAACTAGTAGAAAAGGCAATCTCACAATTACCCATATCACTTATACCTCCAAATTGTAATAAAGACATAGAAGAAAAATTAAAGGGATGTAGAAATCACAACAAAGGATCAGGGAAACAACATGAACCAACATCCAAGTGACAAGAGCCAGTCATGTAAGAACATGGAAAAGAGCGTTATAGAGAAAAGAAAAATGTAACTGAAACTCAGAATATGAGAGACTTTGACACTTAAATGATGTTGGAGATTGTGACAGGAGCCAGAGTTGGGGACAGAGTTAGGATTTGGTTTTCTGTCTTAAGGCCTTTAAACTTTAATTTTTTTCTACATGAGTGTCCATTCCCTAGATACCTATAGGCACCACTTGTCTCTTCACCTCAAATATCATATTCTCAATAATTTCAATACTATTTTACCCTAGCACCCCCAATCCTCCTTCTGTATTAGTCCATCCCAATTATCATCAACTGGTGTACCATATACTGTACTTTTCACATTTGGTGTCTGTTTCCTTGTACTAGGACCTATGAAATCTCTATGGACCATGATTTTTAACTGTTTGGTTCAGTGCTGCAGCCCAATGTTGAAGTGCCTAATTCAGAAAGGACAATTATTGTAGGCAAAACATCTAGAATTGTTTCTCAAAGTTCCTGTTCATGGGTTTGGACTTACTCAAGAGAACTGCCATAAAGAGAACTGTTATGGTCCCAAATCAGTTGACATCAAGACAGGTAGATTATCCAAGTAGAGTTAACATGAGGCTTTAAAATGTTCTCTCTAAATGTTGATTGAATAAGAATTGAAATATTCTAAACATGTGAAGGATTTGTGCTGTTGTTACCTTGAAGATGAACACATTCAAAAGATCATAACCATTATCAAGATGACTTCAATTCAGGGATGCAACATACACAAATCAATAAATGTTATATAGAACATAAAGAATCAAGGACAAAAATCACATGATCATCTCAATAGATGCAGAAAAAAGCCTTTGAAAAAATTCAACATCCTTTTATAATAAAATATATGAATAATCTAAAAACAAAAGAAATATGCCTCAACATAATAAACCTATAGCCCACATCATACCAAATGGAGAAAAACTGAAATCATTTCCTCTAATGTCAGGAATGAGACAAGGATGTTCACTCTTCCCATTCTTATTCAATATAGTTCTAGAATTCTTAGGCAGAGCAATAAGGCAAGAGAATGACATAAGAAGGATTCAAACAGGGAAGGAAAAACTCAAATTATCCCTATTTTGCAGATGATACATAAAAGTTCCTAAAGATTCTACAAAAAACTGCTAGATTTCATAAACTCAGTTGGCAACATAACAGTATGTAGAATCAATATACAATTATCTGTAGCTTTTTCATATACCAACGATGATAAGGTTGAGAAAGAAATCAAGAAAACAATTCTATTCACAATAGCCTCAAAAAATACCTAGGTGTAAACTTAAACAAGGAGGTGAAAGACTTCTACAATGAAAACTATAAAACCTTGAAGAAAAAAATTGAAGGAAACATCAGAAGATGGAAAGAACTACCACATTCATAGATTGGCAGGGTTAATATTGTGAAACTGGCTATACTACCAAAAGCAATCTACAGAGTCACTGTAATGCCCATCAAATCCCAATATAATTTTGCACAGAAATAGAAAAAATCAGTTCTAAAGTTCATATGGAAGCATAAGTAATAGCAAAAGTAATCCTAGCAAAAAGAGCAACACTGGAGATATCATATTACCAGACTTCAAATTTTCCTGTAGAGCCATAGTAACAAAAACAGCATGGTACTTGCACATAAATAGACACGAAAAGCAATGGAACAGAATGGAAGACCCAGAAATAAAACCACACAGCTACAGTCATCTGATCTTTGACAAAGGAGCCAAACACACACACTGCCTCTTTACCAAATCATGCTGGGAAACTGGTTATCTACAGGCAGAAGACCCAAACTCGACCCCTATCTTCAACAGATCAAAGAACTTAATAAGACCTAAAACTTTGAACCTACTATAGAAAAACTATGGAAGGTATAGACTTAAGTAATTATTTTCTGAATAGGACTTCAATTGCCCAGAAAAAAGAAACAAGAATTTACAAATGGGACTTTATCAAATTAAAAACTTTCTGGAAATCAAAAGCATAAAACAACTCACAGAATGACAGAAAGTCTTCACCAGCTATTCAACAAAGGATTAATAAATATCCAGAATTTACAAAGTGCTCAAAAAATTGAACTGAAAAAGAACAAATAATCCAATTAGTAAATGAATTGACCACAGAAGAAGAAATATGAATGCCTAATAAATACATAAGAAATATTCAACATTCTTAATCATACAGGAAATGAAAATTGAAACAAAACTAAGATTCCATCTCATTGCAGTCAAATTGACAATCATCCAGAAAACAACAACAAATTCTGGGGAGGATGCAGAATAAATGGAACTTTCATACACTGTTGGTAAGAATGCAAACTAGTGAAACCACTGTAGAAATCAACATGGAGGTTTCTCAAAAAGCTAAAAAATAAACCCACCTTATGATCCCTTTGTATTACTCTTGGGCATATATCCGAAGGACTGTAAATCAGTATATAAAAAAGATACTGCAGTCTCATGTTTATTGCAGCTCTGTTCACAATAGCCAAATTGTGGAATTAACCAAGATGCCCAACAATCAATGAAAGGATTAATAAAAAATTATATATATATATAATATATGTGCACAAATATAATAAATGTGCATATATATTATATGTGCATATATATTATGTGTGCATATATATTATATGTGCAAATATATATATATATAGAGAGAGAGAGTCTATGGTATATACTGTAGACTATTACTCAGCCATAAAGAAAAATAAAAAGATGTCATTTTCAGAAATATGGATGGAACTGGAGATCATCATGTTGAGCAAGGTAAGTCAAGCTCAAAAAGCCAAGCATCACATGTTCATATAAGAATGATAATGATAATGATAATAATAATGTGCTATAAATGTAAAAGTGGGACCATCTTGGTAGAGGCATCAGCGGGATTGGTAGGGGAAAAGGAATGGATACTGAGAGGTGAGGAAGATCAAAGTATGCATATGTACATGTACATCTATATTTATATATAAATATGTGTTTACATATGGAAAGAAAGGCATCACAATGAAACCTACCAAACACTGAAAATGGGGGGGGAGAAGGGAGGAGGGAATGGGCATATAATGGAGGGAGTGGACTTGTTCAAATTATACTGTACACATGTATGGAATTATCACAATGAAACCTCTCATATCATTAATGTATGCTGATTCAAAAATAAATTTTTTTGTGGGACTGGGTTTGAGCTCAGGGCTTCCTGCTTGCAACACAGGCACTCTACCACTTGAGTCATACCTCTAGTCCATTTTTTTTCTGGTTATTTTGGAGACAGTGTCTCATGAACCATTTGCCTGGGCTGACCTTAAACCTCCATCCTCCCAATGTCTGCCTCCCAAATAGCTAAGATTACAGGCATGAGCCACTGGCACCCATCTAAAAAATTTTTTTTGTGATACTGGGGTTTGAATTCAGGGCCTACACCTTGAGCCACTCTACCAGACCTTTTTTGTGATAGGTTTCTTTGAGACAGTGTCTTGTGAACTATTTACCTGAGCTGGCTTCCAGCTGCAATCCTCCTGTTCTCTGCTCCTGAGTAGCTAGGGTTGCAGGTGTGGGTCACCAGTGTCTGCTTAAAAATAAATCTTTTATCTGTATGATGCTAAATATAAGATTTAGCTTACAATCACTTGGAATATCTTTACTCTCAGACTGTTCCTATTAAGGAAAAAAAGTTTGTTTCTTCTATGTAAAGATACACTTGCCTCTAAACATTTTGAACAGCATCTAAACATATATCTAGCTATACAAAAACTTAAGAGAAAAAAGAAAACCTCAACATCTTTACACAACCAAGACTACTTTTGTTCTTTTCCCCATGTATCTAAAGTTTTAAAAAATTATTGTAAACCAAATTGTTTTTACTAAATAGAAACAAATTGATTTTGATAATTCTCAAAAAAGAAAAAAATACACATAGTCTAAAAGTAAGGATATGAGTAAAGGTATTTCATGCAATAGTTAACCAAACGAGAACAGGAGTGCTATCTAATATTGAACATCATATAGATCAGACTTTCAGTCAAAATCTCTCAGAAGAGATGAGGAATGTCACTATCTAGTGATAAAGTGGTCAATTCATCAGGAGAATAGGATAATTTTGAATATATTGGGACACAAAACATTACAGCACTTAAATATATAAAATAATATTAATAAAGCTGAAGGGAAAATTGTAATAAAATAATAGTAGAGAACTTCCTCAACCCAGTTCCAACAATGTATAGAATATCCAAACATAAAACCTGTAAGAAAACTTTAACTTGTTCTCTACTGTAAACCAAATGAAGTCAACACATTTCAACAAATGAGGTATTCACACACATTCCTTCCAACAGCAACAGGATACACATTCCTCTCAAATTAACACAGAATATTCTCCAAAATAGACCATATGTTCGGTCACACACACACACACAAAAATAACTCAACAAATTTAAGAAGACTGAAGTTACATCAAGTTTTGTGCTTTAATTTGTTTTTGCTTTTTGTGGATTTTTTGCAGTGCTGGATGTAAACCAAGGGGCTTGTGCTTGCTAGGCAAGTGTTCTGTTACTGATGTGAACCCCTAGATGCTCATCTATCTTTTTTGACAGCAATGGTATAAAACTAAAAGTCAATAGCTAAAGAGATTTTCAAAAATTCATAAATGTGGAAATTAAACAGCACACTTTTGAACAGCCAATTGGACAAAGATGAAATCAAAAGGGAAATCAAAAAATAGTTTTACAAGAAACTAAAACAGAAGCACAATGCACAAATTTGGCATGGAATGCAGCAAACACAGTTCTTTTTTTTTTCTTTTATTCATATGTGCATACAATGTTTGGTTTATTTCTCCTCCCTTCCCCTTGCCCCCTCCCTTTCCCCCCACCTCTTCCCACTGCCCCCCACCCCCTTGCTACCAGGCAGAAACTATTTTGACCTTATCTCTAATTTTGTGGAAGAGAGAGTATAAGCAATAATAGGAAGGACCAAGGGGTTTTGCTAGTTGAGATAAGGATAGCTATACAGGGAGTTTACTCTCATTGCTTTCCTGTACATATGTGTTACATTCTAAATTAATTCTTCTTGAACTAACCTTTTCTCTAGTTCTTGGTCCCCTTCTCCTATTGGCCTCTGTCGCTTTAAAGTTTCTGCATTAGTTCCTTTGCATTGAGGACATCAAATGTTAGCTTGGTTTTTTTGGGTTACTTGCCTATCCTCATACTTCCCTTGTGTGCTCTCACATCATCATGTGATCAAAGTCCAATCCCCTTGTTGTGTTTGCCCTTGATCTAATGTCCACAAGAGGGAGAACATCAGATTTTTGGTCTTCTAGCCCGAGCTAACCTCGCTCAGGATGATGTTCTCCAATTCCATCCATTTACCTGCAAATGATAATATTTCATTCTTCTTCATGGCTGAGTAGTATTCCATTGTGTATAAATGCCACATTTTCTTAATCTATTCATCAATAGTGGGGCATCTTGGCTGTTTCCATAACTTGGCTATTGTGAATAGTGCTGCAATAAACATGGATGTGCAGGTGCCTCTGGAGTAACCTGTGTCGCATTCCTTTGGGTATATCCCCAAAAGTGGTATTGCTGGATCATAGGGCAGATCTATTTTTAGATTTTTAAGAAGCCTCCAAATTTTTTTCCAGAGTGGTTGTGCTAGTTTACATTCCCACCAACAGTGTATGAGGGTTCCTTTTTCCGCACATCCTCGCCAATACATGTTGGTGGTGGTGTTTGTAATGATAGCTATTCTAGTAGGGGTGAGGTGGAATCTTAGTGTGGTTTTGATTTGCATTTCCTTAATGGCTAGAGATGGTGAGCATTTTTTCATGTGTTTTTTTGCCATTTGAATTTCTTCTTTTGAGAAAGTTCTGTTTAGTTCACTTGCCCATTTCTTTATTGGTTTATTAATTTTGGGAGAGTTTAGTTTTTTGAGTTCCCTATATATTCTGGTTATCAGTCCTTTGTCTGATGTGTAGCTGGCAAATATTTTCTCCCACTCTGTAGGTGTTCTCTTCAGTTTAGAGACCATTTCTTTTGTTGAGCAGAAGCTTTTTAGCTTTATGAGGTCCCATTTATCTATGCTGTCTCTTAGTTGCTGTGCTGCTAAGATTCCACCTCACCCCTGTTAGAATAGCCATCATCAGCAACACCACCAACAACAGGTGTTGGCAAGGATGCGGGGAAAAAGGAACCCTCTTATACTGTTGCTGGGAATGTAAACTAGTACAACCACTCTGGAAAAAAATTTGGAGGCTACTTAAAAAACTAAACATTGATGTACCATTTGATCCGGCAATACCACTCTTGGGGAGTTACTCCAGAGGCACCTGCACACCTGTATGTTTATTGCAGCACTATTCACAATAGCCAAATTATGGAAACAGCCAAGATGCCCCACCACTGACGAATGGATCAAGGAAATGTGGTATCTATACACAATGGAATTTTATGCAGCCATGAAGAAGAACGAAATGTTATCATTCGCTGGTAAATGGATGGAATTGGAGAACATCATTCTGAGTGAGGTTAGCCAGGCCCAAAAGACCAAAAATCATATGTTCTCCCTCATATGTGGACATTAGATCAAGGGCAAACACAACAATGTGATTAGACTATAAGCACATGATAAAAGTGAGAGCACACAAGGGAGGGGTGAGGATAGGTAAGACACCTAAAAACATAGCTAGCATTTGTTGCCCTTAACGCAGAGAAACTAAAGCAGATACCTTAAATGCAACTGAGGCCAATAGGAAAAGGGGAACAGGTACTAGAGAAAAAGTTAGATCAAAAAGAATTAACGTAGAAGGTAACACCCACGCACAGGAAATCAATGTGAGTCAATACCCTGTATAGCTGTCCTTATCTCAACCAGCAAAAACCCTTATTACTTCCTGTTATTGCTTATACTCTCTCTACAACAAAATTAGAAATAAGGGCAAAATAGTTTCTGTTGGGTATTGAGGGGGTGTGGGGGAGAGGGAGGGGGTGGAGTGGGTGGTAAGGGAGGGGGGTGGGGGCAGGGGGGAGAAATGAACCAAGCCTTGTATGCACATATGAATAATAAAAGAAAAAAAAAAAGAAAGAAATCCTACAATTTATAATAACATGAATTGGTCTGGAAGACATGCTATATGAAATAAGCCACATTCAGAAAGACAAATACTGTTTGATTTCACTTACACACAGAATATTTTTTTAAAGGTGTCAAACTCAGAAACAAAACAGAGAATGGCAGTATCTAGGTACTGAGGAGTGGAGGGAAATGGTGGATGTTGTTCAATGGGTTTAATCTTTTACACATAAGATGAGAAAGTTCTCAGTATCTAATATATAGCAAGGTGATTCAGTTAACATTCAGTACTTTTTTACTTGAAATTTATGAGAGATTTTTTTTTACCTCAATCCCCTGCTCCACACATACAAAAATGGTAACTAATTGTGGTAATGGATGTATAAATTAGTGATAATCATTTCACGATTTATATATGTATCAATTCACCATGTATACTTCAGTATATACAATTTTATTTTAATTATGTCTCAGTAAAGCTGGAAAAAATTAAAAAAAGAAGTTATCTTTGATTTCTATTTCAAAAAATAGATTAGAGCAAAGTCCATATACAAAATACCTGAATTTCTAGCATGACTCTTTGAACAGAACTGCCACCTCTTAGTAGTAAATCTGCTTGTGAGCTTGGTGCAGATATGGTGCAGATTGAGCCTCTGCATTTAAGCTCTTTGCTTGAAAAGTACAGCAAGAGTCATGCTCATTCCAAATAGATTTACTGAGCACCTGCCTTGTTCTAAGCACTGCACTAGACAACCAATACCAAAGTCTTAGCCCTTATAAACCTTACACTCTAGTCAGTGAGACAGACCAAAAAAATATGTATAATAAAACTTGGGTGGTAATATAAGAATAGTGCAAGCAAAGGAAATAGCTACTTTAAGGCCTCTAAAAACCCATGAGCTTGGTAGGATCAGAGAATGGAATTTGTACTTCTTTGGAGAGCTATGCATTCCATTCACCTGCCCATTTACTAACTGGATTGTTTGTTCTTTTGTTGTTTGATTTCTTATTCTGAACATTAATCCTTTTATATGATGAATATCTTGCCAAGATTTTGTCCCATTCTATAGGCTGCCACTTCATTTTGATAACTGCTTTCTTCCATATGCAGAACTTTTTCTTTTTTTTATTGTTATGCTGGGTAGAAGTACATTGTGGAGTTTATAAAAGTTCTTATAATGTATCAAATTTATCAGACTTGAATTCACTCCCTCCACTGCTCTCCTTTTCCCACTCCCCATTCCTGGAAGAACTTTTAAATTTGATGCAGTTCCATTTGTCAATTCTTGCCTTTATTTCCTGGACAATTGGAGTCCTATTCAGGAAATGATTGCTTATGCCTATATCTTCCAGTGTTTTCCCTGTTTTTTTTCCAGCAATTTCAAAGTTTTAGGTCTTACATAAAGATCTTTGAACCACTTTGAATTGATTGTTGTACAAGATGAGAGATAGGGTTCTAGTTTCATTGTTCTACATATGGATGTTTGGTTTTCCAAAATGATTTGTTGAAGAGCTTTTCTTTTTCCAATATATGTTCTTGGCTCCTTTGTCAAATATCAGATAGCCTACAAATAAATACATGAAGAAATATTCAACATCCTTAGCCATAAAGGAAATGAAAATCAAAACTGCATTAAGATTCCATCTCACCTTAGTCAGAATGGCTATTATCAAGAAAACAACAAATGTTGATGAGGATGAAGAAGGAAAGGAAATGTTAATTTGCACCCACTATGGAAATCAGCATCTTCAAAAAAACCAAAAATAAAACTATATCACCCTGGGCATATGTCTTAAAGAGTGTAACTCAACATGCAATAGAGATAGCTGCACATCCATGCTTATTACAGTACTATTCACAGCAGCCAAGCTACGGAATCAGCCTAGCAGCCCAACAACCAATGAATGGATAAAGAAAATATAGTACATATAGATCATAGAGTATTATTCAGCAATAAAGAAAGATGAAATTATGCTGTTTGCAGGAAAATGGATGGAACTGGAGGATACTATGCTCAGCAAGATAAGCCAAGGTCAGAAAAACAAATGTCATGTTTTCAGACATATTTGGAATGTAGACCTAAATAATAATAATAACATGACATGATTGTGAAAGAGGGAGAGTTTGGGGGAAAAACTGAGGGAGTTGAGCAGCGGAAAGGACAGAGTGATGGGAAGTGAATGTGATCAAGTGCATTATGTATGTATGAAAATAACATAATGAAACTACTAAAACTGTTATAAAGTGGGGGAGGAAGAAGGGGAATTAAGAAAAAAGTACTAAAGGAAGTGAATTTAATCAAAGTACATCTGTCTGAATAGGTATCTTTATCCCAAACTAGCAAGAATGATATGTTTTTCTTATTATCTCTTATGCTTTCTCTTTAACAAAATCAGAGAAGAAGAGGGCAGAACAGGTTCTGTCTGGAAGCAGGGGAGGTGTAGTGGAAGTAGGGGATGGGTGGCACAAACAATGTATACACATGTAAGTAAATGTAAAAATGATAAAATAAAAGGAGAAAAGAGAAAAAATACATTATATACATGTATATAAATATCACAAAGAAACCTCATTGTACAAATTTTTTAAAGTATGCAATTTAAAATAAATGTGAACTTGTTATAAGTGAATGAGAGGGAGAGAGGTATGAAATGAGATTATACATGTGAATAGGATCCAGATTATATGGCGTCATTTGGTCACACGATAAATGAGGATGGGGCAAGAGGTGATATTTCAAACAAAACAAAAAATGAATATGTTAGAGATCACTGTGTGTTTGAGATGTGGAAAAAAGTCTGGTGTGTTCATAACACAGAGTAAAAAGCCAAAGATGAGAGTAACATGTTCTTCGGGTCCTTCTTGATGAAGAACATAAGTGATCTGATCATAGATACTTTCCTTGCTTGATCCAATGATCCTTCCAAGGAAGGTGCATTGACATGGAGACATTCGTTACAAGGCTACCTCTTGGATGAAGCATTATGGTGATGGTCAAAGGTAGAGGCCATCTGGGAACACAGCTCATGGCATGTTCAAGGGTTCTTGTATTAGGAGACCCTACTTCTCAAGAGTCACAACAGAAAACTGGGGAAGACTTAAGGAAGACCCTGGCAATTTAGTTGTGGCAGGCTAATGTGGAAACTGAGCATTTTCCTGAAGTCAGAGGTGGGATCTGTGTCCTGTTGTATTCTTGTCAACGTGTACAAGAGTTTGGGCTATTTTCCATACCAGGATCATATCCTTGCCATGAAGGGCTCATACTGAACTTATTCCAGATTTGACTTCATTGAAAAAGTAAAATAAGGCCACAATAAAAACAACTAAGTCTGCTGAAGATCAAGAAGAAAAAGTGATTCTGGTTTGCTTCAGGATGAAGCTTCAAAATGGGGTAACAATTTCTACTCCCACTCATTCTATCTCAGTATTGAAAATAATTTACTATTTATGTAAAAGGAGAGAAAGATATTCATAAAGCTTGCTTAAAAGTTTCAAAGATGCCTAGAACCTGAAACATTCTTATAAAACTCAAAATTATTTTTTGTTAGTTTGAACATTTTAATTCTCACCATAGGTAAACCTTAATTAAGTCTTTAGCCTGCTTCCCTAGTATTTCTCAGTAATACATTTTTGAAATTTAGTTTTTATTGTTATGCTGGGGGTACATTGTGGCACTTACAAAAGTTCTTACAATGTATCATACTTGAATTCACCTCTCCATCATTCTCCTTTATTCCCTCCTCCCATTCCTGGAATAATTTCAACAGGTTTCATTTTTCCATTTACATACATATGTACACAGTATTTGCACTATAGTCACCCTTCCATGCCCTTTATCCACCTCCTCCTCCCTCACATTGGTGCCAACCCCATGTTTTTTGCAACATTATTCACAATAGCTAAGCTATGGAAACAGCCATGATGCCTCACTACTGATGAATGGATTAAAAAATGTGGCATTTATATACAATGGAATTTTATTCAGCCACAAAGAAGAATGAAATTTTGTCATTTGCAGGTAAATGGATGGAACTGGAGATCATCATCTTAAGTGAAGTTAGCCACGCTCAGAAAGCCAAAGTCCACATGTTCTCTCTTATATGTGCAATATAGACCTAATACAAATTCAGCAATATTATGAATAACAGGTCACACTAAGGAGAGGTCACATACAAGAGAGGGAGGGTAAACAAAGGAAGTTAAGAAGGTGAATATGGTTGATATACAAGAATGAATATAGAACTTTTAAACCTGTTGAACCATAAGAAGGGGACTGAGGTAGAAAGAAGAAAAATTGAGGAGATGAACCAATTTAGGTTATAATGCATATATACATAAAAATGTCACAGCGTAACACCCTATATAGCTACCTTAAACAAACAAGAGTGTCAATTTTTTCTTTTACAAAATTATTTAAATTCAGATGAATTAAACAACATATAGGTTGTATTTTTCTTAAAATACACATGCATGGTTCCCCTCCCTCCAAACACAGAGAAGAGGACTCAGGATAAGTCAGAGGTTGGCTTACATTGAACCCCAGAGATCTGGAAAAATAGCTCAAGATGTACTATAAACACCAGAGCTGACTTGGGATGTCTCTCTGTAATTAATTTATTATAATAGTTATTAATGATAACAACAGCAGCATTTTACTTTTGTCCTTCCATCCTAGAAAGTGTGGAGCCTTTTATGAGAAATCTCTACTGAGCCTCATGCTCCCACTATGGTTTCCCTAACTCTACAATTCCAGAGAGTTTTTGTGACTGTTGCAGGCCTCTGGCTGCTAGTCCTTAATTTGCAGCCTAGTTGAAAAATCCAGACTCTTTGGGATCAAAGAAAGCTTTGCCTCTCCCAATGTAGGAAGAACTCTGTTAAGGCTGTGTTCTGAGGCAGGAGTACTGCAACCCTCTGATACTATGTCCAATCAAATATTGTTTTGGTTCTTGCTAGGGGGCAAGAAAACAGCTTTCCATTATCTATTTCCAGCAGAACTAGATCAGAGTCTTACTTGGGTCTCTGATACCAGTGCCCAGAGCACTTTCTAGCACATAATAAGAATATTATTGAAAAAAAATCATAGCAAACATTTTTAAATAAATTAATAGAGTAATAGTAGAGCAGAGTAAGGGGTGGTCTAGATGCCTCAGGAATCAGTGCTATGAAACTGGAGTGTGTATATCATAACTATTCAAGACAAACATGCTGGGCTGAGTCAGGAGAACTAACTGTGAACAAAACACCAACAAATTTCCAAAGGGAGCTAATCACCAAAATTAATAATTTGGCTCTCTTTTCTCCTGGCTAGGCCAACATCATGGGAATAGTTGTAGACCCACATATAGGAGAGACAAAAACAAAACAAGGCCTGACCAGAGTAAAGTGAGTAGTCTAGTATATTAATGTACTCAGGGTACCATTAACAAAATTCCACAAAATATTAGACTTAAACAATAGCAATTTATTTTCTAATAGTTTTGGTGGCGACAAGTTCATGATCAAGGTGTCAAGTGGTTTAGTTTTTGGCAAGAGATCTCTTACTGGCTTTCAGATTGACACCTCCTCACAATGCCCTCTCATGAATGTACACATGGACAGATGAGAAAGTGCTGTGGTTTTAATGTCTCCTCCAAAACTCATGTTGAAGTTTAATAACCATGAAAACAATATTAAGAAGTGGTGCTGTGGACAGAGGCATGGCTCAAATGGTAAAGTGCCTGCCTAGAGAGCCAAAGGCACTCAGTTCAAACTTCAGTGTGTTCATTTCCCCATGTGAAGAAGGAAGAAGAAGAAGAAGAAGAAGAAGAAGAAGAAGAAGAAGAAGAACAACAACAACAACAACAAGGACAACAACAACAGCAGCAACAACAACACTGCTCTGATGAAGGAATGCCATTATTGCAGAAGCAGGTTAGTTATCATAGGAGGAGTGAGTTCCTGATAAAAGATGAGTTCAGCCTCATTACCCATTCTCACTCTTTCTCTCATGCATATCCTCTTGTCTTTCTGCCTTCTGACATGGGATGATAGAGCAAGAAGGCATTCATCAGATGCCAGTGCCATGCTCTTGGACTTTCCAGCCTCAAAACTGTGAGAAACAAGTTTATTTTCTTTATAAATTACCCAGTCTGTGATATTCTTTTATAAATCAAAGTTAGCTAAGACAGGGAGTATGGGGAGTGAGTTCTTTGATGTCTTTCCTTATAAGAAAATCCGATTATACTGGTGATCTCATTTAAACTTACTTTCTTATTTCAGATATAGCTACATTGCAAGTTGAGGCTTCAACATATGAACTCTGGCAAGACACAACATTCAGTTCATAACAGGAAGTATACGGAAAACAATTCCTATGAGAAACAATTGAAGTTGTTTGGTCTGGAGAAAAAAAGATTCAGAGACTTGGTCTTCCATATCAGACTATTAAAAGGCTATCACAAAACAAGGGAACATATGTTTCAGTCTGCCCTCAGGGAAGCACTTTAAAAAACCATAGGGAGGATAGATTTTATCATCCCAACACAAGGAAGAAGTTTCTATCAATCAGAGTTCCTATTGGATAGGTTGCCTCAGAAAGGTGTGAGAACATCATCACTGGGGCCAGGAAAGCTGGTTTATCAAAACATATAGGAAAGGTGCAGTGGGTTTGAGTGAGTGGCCTAAAACATTACTTCTAGGAGCTGATTTTGTTTCTTAGTGGTAGAGAAATTGTGTGAGTCCTCGGGTTTGATCTCCAACATCACAAAAAATAAAACAAAACATTATTTCCATAAATTCTAAAAAATAACTTAAGAGAATACCTATGGACCGGTGGTGTGGCTTAAGTGGTAGAGTGCCTGCCTAGTAAGTCTATCTAGTTCTCTGGGTGTAGGAAAATCACCATATCCCTATTGCATTCCTCTTTTTCCTTAAACTGTTTCAACAGTGCTTCAACCAAGCAAGGACTTAGGTTAGTAGTTAGGGAGTTAATGAGCTAGTATCTGAATTTTATTATAAAGAAATTGAGTAGTGATTCCAAGATGGTGGTTAGAGGATGGAAGCAGAAAGTGTGCCTCCTAAAGTGAAATCTTGGAGAGATGCTGGAGACACACCTTGCAGGCAAGGCCACCGAGAAGAGGCAAAACTTTGACCCCTCCACACCTCCAGCCTGCGCAGAGCATCTCCACTTCATGTTAAACAGAGAAACCAAGAGGGCCCCCGGGCCACCGCCAGATGCCGGCACCCAGATGGTTAGGGAAGACACGGACCACAAGGTGAGCTAAGTGGTTCATGATACTCCCACAGACAACCCTGGGCCAGATCAGCATAACCCCCTGGACGGACCAAACCCCACCCAGGGAAAAAAAGAGAAACTAAGTAATAAGCAATAAGAACAATAAAGACATGTAGCAAAGAGGGTGGGGTGCCCTGAGCACTGGAGAGGAGGGGAGGGGAATCCATCACAGAACTGCAAATAAACAAGCCAGGCCTGGCCAGAGAGGGTGGGAGCAACCAGGAGCGGGAAAGCTTGTGAGAGTGGGGGAAGGAGGAAAACTCCACAGGAGAGGGGGGAAGACCCACTTCCCACATGAGCAGTAAACAAACACGCTGGCCTGAGAATGCGGGTGCAGTGTCACCTCCCCCAGTGTGCTTGGAAAGGGGAAAGCTTTTAACAGCGGCTCACACACAGGAGAACTCTGAGTAAACAAAGCCTGTGAGGCCAGGAGTGCTGGAGTGCTAAGCTTACCCCAGAGATCTGCATAAATAAAGCCTCCAGCAACAGCAGGCTGGCAGCAGTGGGCAGGTGAGCCAAAGCCACAGATAGCCATTCACAGACCTGGCTCCAGACTCTTTTTTTCTCTCCCTACCTTTGATGAGAAAACAACAAAACTACATCTGCATGCTGAAAACTGAAACTGTATTGCATTTGAACTTGGGACACTTTGTAAGGTTTTTTTTGTTTTGTTTTGTGCAGTTTTGTTCTATTTTATTTTTCCTCTTTGATGAGACAACTACAGAACAACATCTGAGGCACCATCTCCAGGATTGGAGGCTGAGGGACGAACACCAAAATTATTAAGACTGAAACTTCATTGCATTTGAAATTGGAGATTTTTTTCTTTTTTCTTTTATTTTTTATATATATTTTTTCTCTCATTTACTTATTTTTTAATTTTATTCTTATCTTTATTCTTTTTATTTTTTATTTTCAATCCTCTCTCTGTCTCTGTAATGCCTTTTCAGCTTACGGTTGATTAGTACACTGTCTCTCCCTGTTTATATCTTTGAAACATTTTTTGTTTGTTTCTTTGTTTTGTTTTTTCTACTTATTTATTTGATTTTCCCTTTTCCTTTAACTTCTTTGCTTTCCATCTCCTCTCACCCTTCCATTCTAAATATCACTAGTGCTATTATAACAAGCCAGAAAATACTTAATTGTACACAGTACAGGGACAATAACAACACCAAGGGCAATGATGGAAAGACAGAAAAAACAGGGAAACCAGTTTCCCCACAGCAAAAAATTAGTACAGGAAACAGAGGGAAATGAAGAAAACAGATACTCAGCTCCAGACTCCAACAAAATGAAGATAAACTATGCCAAAGAACCCAATGAAGCCCATAAGAATAATCTAAAAGAAGAAATACTACAGGTAATCAATGAGAATTTTATAGAGATGATACTGGATAGGGTCAACCAAAATGTACAGGAGACACTCAAGAAATTCCAAGACAACAAAAATAAAGAATTTGAAAAAACAAAAGAAGAAATAAAGGAGACCATAGAAGCACTGTATAAACACCAAAGTGAAACAGAGAACACAATTAATAAAGAGATAAATGAACACAGGACAAAAATAGACAGCATTAAAGAGGAAATGACCCAGGACATGGAAAACCTCAGAAAAAAGACCGAAACAGAATTGCAAACAAAACAGAAGGCCAATCCAGCAAAATAGAACAAACAGAAGACAGAATCTCAGAATTCGAAGATGAAATGGTAATTAAAGGAAAAATGGAAGAACTATTAATTAAACAACTCAAGACCTGTGAAAAGAAAATGCAAGAACTCAGTGACTCCATCAAAAGACCAAACTTGAGAATCATGGGCATCGAAGAAGGAGAAGAGGTGCAAGCAAAGGGAATGCATAATATATTCAACAAAATAATAACAGAAAATTTCCCATATCTAGAGAAATCTATTCCCATACACATGCAAGAGACCTCCAGACCACCAAACAGATCAGACCAAAATAGAACTACCCTACGGCATATTATCATTAAAACAACAACTACAGAGACACGACAAAGAATATTGAAGGCTGTAAGAGAGAAAAAACAAATAACATACAAAGGTAAACCCATCAAAATCACAGCAGACTTCTCAACAGAAACAAGAAAAGCAAGAAGAGCATGGGGTGAGATCTTCTGGGCACAGAATGAAAATAACTTCAACCCCGGGATACTCTACCCAGCAAAACTTTCATTCAAAATAGTTGGAGAAATAAAAGTCTTCTATGATAAGCAGAAACAAAAACAATATGTGACCACAAAGCCACCACAACAAAAGATTCTGCAAGGGATTCTGCACACAGAAAGTGAAACCCAACAAAACCATGAAAGGGCAGGCAGCAGCAAACTACAGGAAGAGAAAAAGCAAGAAAGTAGAGAGTAACCTCAACAAATTAAAACCACACTAAGATTCCACCTCACCCCTGTTAGAATAGCCATCATTAGCACCACCACCAACAACAGGTGTTGGCAAGAATGCGGAGAAAAAGGAACCCTTTTACACTGCTGGTGGGAATGTAAACTAGTACAATCACTGGAAAAAAATTTGGAGGCTACTTAAAAAGCTAAACATTGATCTACCATTTGATCCAGGAATACCACTCTTGGGGATATACCCAAATACTGTGACACAGGTTACTCCAGAGGCACCTGCACACCCATGTTTATTGCGGCACTATTCACAATAGCCAAGTTATGGAAACAGTCAAGATGCCCCACCACCGACGAATGGATTAAGAAAATGTGGTATCTATACACAATGGAATTTTATGCAGCCATGAAGAAGAACGAAATGTTATCATTCACTGGTAAATGGATGGAATTGGAGAACATCATTCTGAGTGAGGTTAGCCTGGCTCAAAAGACCAAAAATTGTATGTTCTCCCTCATATGTGGACATTAGATCAAGGGCAAACACAACAAGGAGGTTGGATTTTGATCACATGATAAAGCAAGAACACACAAGGGAGGTATGAGGATAGGTAAAACACCTAAAAAACTAGATGGCATTTGTTGCCCTCAATGCAGAGAAACTAAAGCAGATACCTCAAAAGCAACTGAGGCCAATAGCAGAAGGGGACCAGGAACTAGAGGAAAGGTTAAGTCAAGAAGAATTAACTTAGAAGGTAACACACATGCACAGGATATTAATGTGAGTCAACTCCCTGTATTGCTATCCTTATCTCAACTAGCAAAAACCTTTGGTCCTTCCTATTATTGCTTATACTCTCTCTTCAAACATATTAGGATAAGGGCAAAATAGTTTCTGCTGGGTGTCATGGGGGCAGGGGGGAGAGGGGGGTGGGGGGAATGGAGGGGGTGGGGGAAGAGGGGAGAAAAGACCCAAACATTGTTTGCACATATGAATTGAAAAAAGACAAATGAAATACAGATATAGCCTATATTAAATCTAAAGAAAAAAACTTTTTTTAAAATTTCACACAACAGTGAGATCATGCAGTTTTTGCCTTTCTGTGCCTACATAATTTCACTTAACATAATGTTTTTCAGGTTCATCCAGGTCTCAGCTGACAAGATTCTATTCTTTTGGTTTTTGTTTTTATATTTGTTTTATTTTTTTGAGACAGCATCCCATTTATAGGCCAGGCTGGCCTCAAAATCACCATCTTCCTGCTTCTGCCACTCAAGTACTAGATTATAGCTGTGTGCCAGCATTCCTGACCTTGATATCCTCTTTTTAAAGTAAACCTTAAACACTGTTGGTGTTATGGTAAATTAGCACAGCTACTAGAGAAAGCAGTCTGGAGGGTCCTCACAAAACTAAAAATATATCTACCACACAATCCAGCTACATACACCCACCCAAAGGAAATGAGGTTGACATACAAAAAAGATATCTATATACCCATGTTTATTGAGACACTATTCACAATAGGCATAATATGGTATTGGCCTAAGCTTCCATCAACAGACAAATGGATAAAGAAAATGTGTCATATATACACCATGGAATATTATTCTTCTGTAAAGAATAATGAAATCATGTCACTTACATCAGATACAGATAAACAAGTATCACATCTTCTGTCTCATATTTGGAAACTTTAACAAAGTCAAACTGAAAGTAGAAGAGTGATTACTAGGGACTAAAATGGTACTGGTGAGGGATAAGCGCAGAATACAGATGGATGAATATGATCAAAGTATGATATATGCAGGTATAGAAATATCACGGTGAATCAATATTCCAATGACATTCATCGTACATATTGAAAAATCAACCCTAAAGTTCATTTGGAAGCAGAAAAAAACACAAATAGTCAAGGCAATACCGAGCAAAAAGAGAAATGCTGGAGGTATCATAATACCCAACTTCAAACTCTACTACAGAGCCATAGCAATAAAAAAGACCATATAGTACCGACACAAAAACAGACATCAAGACCAGTGGAACAGAGTAGAAGACCCAGATATGAACCATGCTGCTATGCCCACCTGGTTTTTGACAAAAGAGCCCAAAACATATGATGGGGAAAAGACAGCTTCTTCAACAAATGTTACTGTGAAAACTGAATATCTACACGTAGAAAATTGAAACTAGATCCATGTTTGTCACCCTGCACAAGTATCAACTCAAAGTGGATTAAGGACCTTAATATAAGACCTGAAACTTTGAAACTAGTGCAGGAAAGAGCAGGGAATACACTGGGACTAATAGGCATAGGAAATAGCTTCCTAAATAGAACTCAAATGGCTCAGCAACTAAGAGAAAGGATTAACAAATAGGACTACATGAAATTAAAAAGCTTTTGCACAACCAAAGAAATGGCTACCAGATTAAAGAGGCAGCCCAGAGAATGGGAGAAAACCTTTGACAGCTATACATCTAATAAAGGATTAATAACCAGAGAATACAGGGAGCTCAAAAAATTAAACTCTCAAAAAAAATCAGTGACCCAATGAAGAAATGGGCAAATGAACTGAACAGAGCCTTTTCAAAGGAAGAAGTCCAAATGGTCAAAAACACATGAAGAAAATGCAAATCAAAACCATATTAAGATTCCACCTCACTCATGTTAGAATGGCTATCATCAAGAACACAAACAACAAATGCTTTCAAGAATGTGAGGATAAGGGAATGAACCCTCATACATGGCTGATGGGAATGTAAGCTAGTACAACCACTATGGAAAACAATATGGAAGCGCCTCAAAAAACTAAAAATAGAACTGCCATATGATCCAGCAATAACACTCCTAGGGATATATGCGAAGGAATGTAAGTCAGGTTACAACAAAGGCACTTGTACACCCATACTTATTGCAGCATTATCTACAATGGCTAAGCTATGGAAACAGCCAAGATGCCCCACTACTGATGAATGATTAAGAAAATGTGGTATTTATATATCATGGAATTTTATTCAGCCATAAAGAAGAATGAAATTTTGATGTTTGCAAGTAAATGGATGAGCTGGAGAACAGCATCTTAAGTGAAGTTAACCAGGTTCAGAAAGCCTAAGGCCACATGTTTTCTCTCATATGTGGAATATAGACCCAACACAAATACAAACAATATTATGAAAAATAGGTCATGTTAATGGGAGGTCACTAATGGGAGCGGGAAGGTAAAAAACAAAGTTAAGAGGGTAAATATGGTTGATATACTTTCTTTACAATAATGAATATAGAATTTTCAAACCTATTGAAATCCCCATAAGAAGGGGATTAAGGTAGAAAGGAGAAAAAGTAGAGGAGATGAAATAATGGAGTTAAAATACATATTTACATTAAAATGTCACAATGTAACACCCTGTATAGCTATCTTAAACAAACAAAAATCTGTTTATTATTTTGTTGTTGTACTGGGGGTATATTGTGAATTTACAAAAGTTATTACAATGTATCATAGTTGAATTCACCCACTCCATCATTATCATTTATTCTCCCTCCCCCCATTCCTGGAATAGTTTCAACATGTCTCATTTTTTCATTTTCATACAACAAAATGTCTTTTTTCCAAAACAGAAAACAGGAAGATAAAACAGGTCCTGTCTGAGGGGTTGGTACCAATGGGAAGGAGGAAGATTTAAGGAATGGGTGTGGGAAGGTGAATATGGTGGAAATATTATGTACTCCTGTATGAAAATGAAAAAATGATATCTGTTGAAATTATTCCAAGAATGGGAGGATGGGTTTAAAGGAGAATGATGGAGGAGGTGAATTCAACTATGATGTATTGTAAGAACTTTAAAAATGTCACAATGCACACCCAGTACAACAATAATATGATAATAAAAAAGAACTAAAAAAGGAAAACCAAAAACAAATCTAAATGTAAAATCTAAAACTACAAAACTACAAAAGGAAAGCATAGTGGTAAATAATCATGGCTTTGTATTTGGGAAGTGATTCTTAGCTATTACACCAAAATATGAGCAGGAAAGAGATAAACTAGACTTCAAAGTTTATAATGTTGTGTTTCAAAGGGCACCATCAAGAATCTGAAAAGACAGCCCACCAAATGGGAGAAAACATTTTTAGGTCATAAATCTTATAAGAAATTTGTCTCCAAAATATAAAGAACTTGAACAACTCAATAACAAAAGGACACATACCCCAATTTAACATGGACAAAGGATCTAAATAAACATTTCTTCCAATAATATGTACAGATATCCAACAAGTACATGAAACTATTTCCAACATCCTTTATCATCAGAGAAATTAAAATTCACAAATGAAAAACAAAACACTTTACATTGAGTAGGATGTCTATAAAAATAGTATTGGTAAGTGTGTGTAGAAATTCAAACTCTCATCACTGCTGGTGGGAATGTAAAGTGGTATAGCAACTAAACAACAGTCTGGTAGCTCCTCAGACAAATAAATATGCACTTGCTCTATGACCCAGTGAGTCCATTCCCAGGTATATATCCAAGAGAAGTACCAAAACATATCCATATAAAAACTTCTACAAGAATATTCACATCAATATTCCTCATAATAGTAAAAAGATAAAATAAACCTACTTTTGCACTAATAAGTGAATAGATAAACAAAATGTGATATGTCCATACAACTGAATATTATTCATCCATACTAAGGAATGGAGAGCTGATACATATTACAACATGGAGGAGCCTTTAAAAACCATTCTATGTAGCCATTTTTGTATATATATACAAGAATCCATTTAATATTTTATCACATACTTTTTATAATGTGTGAATTATATACATCTTAAAAGAGTAAAAGTATATTCTGAAGTTTGCATATACACATGATAAGACACTTTTAATAATGAGGAAAATGATAAACATAAACTTTAGAATAATTCTTATATCCAACGTGGACATAGTGAGACAAGATAGGGGAAGATTACATCAATTTAACTTTCATTCATGTTATATATTTTTTTGGTTTGGACTGATGAATTACAGATGCTCATTTTATCATTATTATTATTTAAAAAATATTTCCATGGACTATTTCTACATTATAATTAACTACAGTTCCTGTTCAAAATTCAAATGCTCTTGGACCCAAGATACTTACTCTATGAAAAGTGCAAAAACATAGTCACACAAACTTATACAAGAATAGATAGGTAGACTATTCTGAAACATGACAGTTTAACAGAAGCAACAGTCTACCAGGGATGACAGACATTGAAGAGGTAAATATAAATACACTAAGTGTTTTGAAAACAAAGTGATGAGTGAAACTATCCCAGTTGGTGTATATTGGAAGTGAATTTAGGAAACTGTTTTGTATTACAAATATTATTTCCCAGAAAATATGACATTGGGAGCAATATCTTTTTCCTTGTGTTCATCAACATTATCATTCTTATCATCTTCCTCAAATCTTAACATTTCCTATTAAATCTGAGGTGTGCCAGTTCATTCTCCCTACTCAAAGGCCTCATCATTTAATTCTCCATCACCTTGATTATTGCATAAGAACTCCTTGTATAGGGCTTTCTGATTCATCTTGCATACTGTGTCCGTATGGATTTTGTTCTTAATCATGATTCAGATCATACTGCATCCCTTCTTAAACTTCATAAGCTATTCTCTGTTATTCCTACAGTAAAACCCGAGATTTTTAACATTTTAGTATATAATAGTTGTACAAAGGGTTTCATTGTGACATTTCAATATATGCATACAATGTACCCTGGTTTGTGGTTCTTTCCCTCCATTATTCTCCCTCTTCACCTCACTCTTCTTTTTTAAATTTATAAATCAGTACATTCATATTCTTTATTAGGTAATGACAGAAAAAAGTGCTAATATAGCAGATTATAGAAACTTCATTTGAAATCCTACATAAAGTGAAAGAAAGCAGTCTATAATTCTATGACATGCCCAGAATAAGGAAATCTATAGCATAGTTAGTCAGTACCAACCTAAAACAATAAGGAATGGCTGCTGCTGGACACTGGCTTTCTTTTGGGATTTTAAAAATGCTCTAAAAAGTTGATTATGGTGAAGGTTACACAACTCAAAACATAATTAAAATACTGAATCCCCTCACCCTTCTTAAAATGACTTTGACGGGTTTCAATGTCTCATATTCATACATATATAGAAAATACATTGACCACATTCACCCTCCTTTTCCCTCTTTGTTTACCTTCATTACTCTCCATCCCACTAGAATTCCTTAACATGATCTGTTTTACATTCTTGTCCTTCATTATTTAAGTGTATTCATTGTTCAGTGGGGTTTTGCCTTGAAAACCCCAAATTTTAAATATGACATATAAGAGCCTTCGTGAGCTACCAAGGGCTAGTAAAAATAATACAAATTTCCAAAGTTCAAATTGCTTGTGAATTCTGAGAATGAATAAATGTAGTTTTTATTCAGGAAGTCTCTTGATATTTCCACCCACCCCCAACATATAGCTAGAGTAGATTTAATCTGCAACTTTTATATTCTGCACTTGTAATTACTTATTCAACATCTACCAGTTCCCTGATAACTGTTGAGTTCCATAAAGCCAGAGACCATGTCTGTCTTGTTGCTGCTTTATTCCCAATTCCTAACTCAGTGCTTTGTGCTTTAATATTTATTTGTTGCATGAATGAATAAAATGTGTTATTTCTTTAAAATCCTGTGAGATAATTACTATTCCATGTAATAGATGAGAAAAGTGATGGTTAGAGAAATTAAATAACTCACCATAAATTAAGCAAATTATCTTTTACACTGGGTCCATGTAATTTTTTTTGTTCTTAAGCACAATTCAAATCTATTTCTCCTCTGTCTAAACCTCAAAAACTACCCTGTTATTCTTTAGGTAAAGGCCAAGGGCCTCAAATACACATTTCTGATTATAGAAATTAGGTGTTTTGTCCTTACACAAGAATTTCTTAACAAAGGTATGTCATACATAGCTTTCATACCTATTACTCTGATACTGTTATGTATGACTAAGGAAATTTAGACCTGGAGGATGTCTAGAGGGTCCTGTGGCAAACAGATCTCCCTGGACTAGTTGCCTTGGGTTTAAAACATCTTCTCATATTGCTGTCCTGATGTTATATTTTCTATAAATTCATAATATCAAAAATATTGTGAAGGATTGCCTTCTATACACTCTTTTTGGCAGTACTGAAGTTTGAACTCAGGGCTTCACACTTGCTAGATACGCACTCTCTCACTTAGTCCTTTTTTAAATTTAGTTATTTTTCAGATAGGGTCTTGTATTTTTGTCTGTGGCCAGCCTCAAATTGCAATACTCGTACCTACAGTGCCTACATAGCTGTGATCACAAGTGCATGCCATAATACCTGGCTTATTTGTTGAAATAGAGTCTCACTAAGTTTTGGCCCAGGCTGGCCTTAATCCACAAGGTTCCTGATCTCTGCCTCCCTGGGATTATTGGCAACGATCATGATGCCCAGCTAAATTTAGTACCTAAGACTTTTTGAGTTACCAAAAGGTATGTATTTATCTTATATAAAAATTTTCTTTTGTGTCATAAAATACAAATTTTTATTTGGCTTCTTATTGTCTACATTGAGAATCTAAAGAGCAAGAAAAAATGTTATATATTTTAGCATTCTTTTAGTACCTGAAGCTGATTGGTTCTATCTAACACAGAATGCTTATTGGAAGTAGTCAGTTATGGGCGTGCACACCTGTAATTCCAGCACTTAGGGGCTGAAGCAGGAGGATCACAATTTGAGGTCAGCGTAGGCTACATAGTGAGATCTTGTCTTTAAAAAATTATATTTATTGGAAGAAATGTTAGAATTATAGACAAGAAAAGAGCTTCAGCAATCATGAACTCCAGTATTCATCAAATTTTCAGTATAGGAATGTGCAGTTGTTACCAATAGAGGTCATTTTTAAAAGATTAATGACAATTTTTAAAATTAAAATATAATTCAATTTAAAAATTGAGAATAATCATTTAGCATCAGTGAGAAAGGGGAAATTGTTTATAGTCTTAAACTATGTATATCTGGTTTAATGATAGATGTCAATCACACAGTTTATTTTTCTTTCTGCAAAATCACAAAATACAGACTTGTTACCCAAAACCAGCATCAATTATTTTTAGACGTTTCTGAAGATTGTATTGAATGATAAATCTAAATTATCTACATAATAGTATTTCTCACTGTTGAGTCCCTGTCATATGAAAGTAGAATGTTTTAACATGGGTGATGGAAGTGAATGGAACAATTTTTTTATATCTTTTATTCATATGTGCATACAATGTTTGGGTCCTTTCTCCCCCCTTCCCCCACCCTCTCCCTTCCCCCCCACTCCCTCACTTCCAGGCAGAAACTGTTTTGCCCTTATCTCTAATTTTGTTGAAGAGAGAGGGTTTTTGCTAGTTGAGATAAGGATAGCTATACAGAGTGATTCCTCGCATTGCTTTCATGTACATATATGTTACATTCTAAGTTGTTCTACTCAAACTGACCTTTTCTCTAGTTCTTGGTCCAATTCTCCTATTGGCCTCTGTCACTTTAAGTTGCATGCGGTATGCCCACAGCCACCCCTGGGATAAACCATCATAGCCCCCTGGACAGACTGACACTCTCCCGCAAAAAAAAAAAAAACACAAGTGAATAATAAACAAGGAACTGAAAAGGACACATAGCAATGAATGGAAAATTTCTTTTCTGAAAACAATTTCTTCATGTTTTGTTGTAGTATATGAAAGTGATTTTACCATTTTTTTGTTTAATAAGTAATGAAACCACCAAATACTATGTAAGAATAAGAATCTTGGTGATGGAGGGACCTCTGGACCAGTTTAATCTTCTTAAGAAATCCTGGCTGGTGGAGTGGCTGAAGTGATTAGAGTGCCTGTCTGCCTAGCAAGCATGAGGCCCTGATTTTGAAGTTCAGTAATGCCAAAAAGAAAAAAGAAAAAGACAAGGAATCCTGATATCTTACACTTATACTTAAAAATTGTCATCATTTGTCCCTAAAATTATAGTTTTTGACTATTCAAAGTACTGAATATATTCCTTGACTAAACCAGTTAAGAAATTCACTTTACCCAACTGCCTCTCAGTGCACTATCAAGGAGGAATCCATGGTGCAGCTGATGGCACAGCCTATCCGCAGCTTTCCTGACTTCTCCATCCTTTGCATGCTGTTCAGGGACATCTCGCTCCTCTTGAAAAACACTGACTACTTCCACGTCTTCATCTGCCTACTGGTCAGTTACTTGAAGACCACACATGGTGGCAAGAAACTACAGTGTAGGCCTAGACTCCAGGGGCTTCCTGTTCCACCCCTCCCTGGCCCAGGAGGTTGGCCTGGAATGTGTGCTCATCTAGAAGCCTGGGATGCTACTAGGCTGTGTCTGCCTATTACACATTGGAGTAAGCAAAGGATCAGCTGGAGATCCAGAGAGATGCCTTAGAGCCTGGGCAGAAGGTGATCGGTCCTTGTGAGATCTGCTGGCCACTCACAGAACCATGTGTGCAGCCTATTGAGGACTAAAGAACAGACTGCAGAAGGTCCCAGAAGGTGATAAGTGATCAAGGAGACACCTCTCTTTCCCAGGAAACATTTATCTGCATGTGAGAGACATCTCTGCCCCCATGCAATGCAAAAAAGCCTATAAACCCCACTCCCCACCCTGACACATGGGATCACCAGTTTCTGGGTCCCCCTGTATTTCCCAATATGCAGTCTTTCTCTTCTCTTTTCTCCAACTAAATTCTCTACAAATAAAATCTTTCTGACCTCTGCTGTTAATCTGTGCTTTCATTCTCAGAGCAGGCTCAAGAACCCTGAGCACCTGAAATTCTTGCATGTGTCATCTGTGCATCATATTTGGTGATGCAGGAAGGTCCCAGCCATCACCTGAGGTCGGTATAGGTTGTGCCAAACTGGCAAAGGCTGCTTAGGAATGTGACCGTGAGCGTCTGGCACTCCAGTGGAGTCTATTTTCCAGGAGAGACCTCCCACCATGGCCTAGTGATGGTGGAACTCTCAGGTTGACCTTTTCTCTCTCTCTCTCTCTCTCTCTCTCTCTCTCTCTGTCTTGTTAAGGAGGGTTTCTCCCTTGGGAAACTGAGCAAAAGCTCCAAGCCCACTACAGCTGTACAGCAGGCAATCTGAGGAAACTCGGATGCTAGGTGGGGAATTATGCCACACTGCCAATACTACATGGGCGGAACTTGACTTCAGTGCACTGAGGCTTTTTCTTTTCTCCTCTCCTTAAATGCTAACTCTCTCTTTCAAGATCTGACCAGCTTAAGGGGAGGTCCGAAAAACAGCTGGTGGAAAGGAAAGTTTGTCTTCAAGTCACAAAAGGTGTTCTGGCTGGGGCACTCCCTGGTGTCACCCAAAGGCTGGAGATGCAACTTCCTGACTCACCCTGAGGCTCCAAAGGCAGCTAAGTCACGGATCCCTCCAGCCATGTCTGCAGCAAGCAGATGTCTTATGCTTTCTTCATGGTTTCCATGGCCCGAGAGTGGAGGTCATCTCTTGCTTCCAGTGCTCCAGTACTGCCTTTGGACAGGATTGACCTGGACAGCAGGAATGACCAATAGTCCCTCATGCATTGAGCCTGGAAATTCTCTTTTCCCCCAACCCTCAGCCTCTCCTTCCCCTTTTCCAGGCAGTTCAGAATGAGTGCCCCTACCCCATTGTGCTCTAAATAGCAGTGAGCTTCTTTCTTTAGGGAGTTTGGGGAAAATCCCTACAGGCACCAGAAAGTGATAGTCTCCAATTTAGGCTTAACTGTCTTTGTCAAGCATCAGGTTAACTGGTTAAACAGGTTCCATAGCCAGCCCTTAAGCAGTTAAAAGGCAAAAACCTCAGGTCTCCATTTTTGCCCCTTACTGGAGCAAAAACCTCCAGATGCTCTCACTCTCTCTCTTTTCATAAAAAGCATATATGCCTCACAGGATATATAAGGGGACAAAAGTCTACTTCATCAGGAGTCCCCATCCATGCCTCTACAGGTGTCCTCCTTCTGGCCATGCAAGCCCTCTTGGTTACTTTGATAGAGTTTTTTTTTTTTTTAATTACAAGCATTCAGCTGGTAGAGGAGAACAAGGTCTACCTGGGCCACAAGGCAAACAGGTAGGTCAAAATAGATGAGAGATTGGTCAAAGATCATCTCAGGGGGGTGGGTGCAACTGAGATATCTATCTGTAAATCCTCCACGACTCTACCCATGAGTGGCAGTGGAAGGAGCAAGGGAGAGTGGGACGCCCTCTCCCACTAGAGTTTCTCCTCATCTGAGGATGCCTAGATAAAAGGAGAAATCTCTGTTAAGGTGACCAATTTTCCCTTGTTTCCCTTTTTAGATGGGGAATCAAGCCTTAATGATCCAGGAAGGATACCTCCTTGCCTGCTTATTAAAACATTGGAAAGATCTTGATCCAGAAAGTTTTCAGCAAAAGCTACTCAAGTTTTACTGCAGCCAGGCTTGGCCACAGTATCCTCTGGGAGATGAGGAAAGATGGCCAGAAGGAGGGAGCATTAATTATAATACCATTCTTCAATTAGATACATTCTGTAAAAAGGAGGGAAAGTGGACAGAAGTTCCATATATTCAACTGTTCTTTTTCCTAAGAGACCACCCAGAATGGCTAAACAAATGCAGGCTAGATACCCAGACCATGGTAACCCTTTGCAAAAGCCCCCAAACTCCCTTGAACCAAAAAACCCATCTAATGCTCCATCAGCTCCCCCTCTTCCCCCTTACCCAGCCACCTCACACACTAGTCCCACAGGACTCTACCCCCTCCAGTTAATTCCTGTAGAGGATAGTACTCATGTTCCTTTTAGAGTGAGTGAACTTAAGGAAATAAAAAAAGATTTAGGAAATTACACAGAAAATCCAGATCAGTACATTCAGGCATTTAGAGAAGTCAGCCAAAACTTTGAACTGAGCTGGAAAGATGTAATGCTATTGCTATCTCAGACCCTCACTTCGCTGGAAAAATAGCTGGTACTAGATCAGGCAGTCACAGCTGGAGACAATTATCATTTAGATAAAAGTGGCCCTACTACAGCCCTGTCTGGGCCCTCACAGGAGGAGGAGGGGGAGGGAGAAGAAAGACAAAAACATTGGATACCTAAAAGGGAACCTCAACTTCCAATTCCAACAGATCAGGCAGTGCCTAGGTATGACCCTAAGTGGGACCCTGAAAATGACAAGGATGAATGGAATCATAACCATTTCATCCACTGCATTCTTGAGGGTCTAAGGAGAGCCAAGGTAAAACCTCTTAATTAATCCCAAGTCACAGCTGTACAGCAAGAACCCTTAGAAACCCCAGTAGCTTTACTACAGATTTAAGGATGCTTTACAAAGGCATACCAACATTATACCAGAGACACAGGAAGAGGAAATCATCCTAAAAGATAAATTTCTAACATAGTCAGCAATAGATATCCATAAAAAGTTTCAGAAATTGGTGACTGAAGGGAGCAGAGATCTAGACCAATTGGTCCATGTAGCCACGTCTGTATACTACAACAGGGACTTAGAAAAAGAAAAGAAGAACCTGGAAAAGGAAAAGAGAAAGGATAAGTGGCAGGAGGCTCTGATCACAGTGCTCAGAGAGGCTCCCCCGGGGCAAAGTCCAAACCCGAGGACATGCTTTCAATGTGGACAGGCAGGCCATTTTAGGAGGGAGTGCCCCTAGAGAAAGCTACCTCTGGGACCCTGCCCCATTTGCCAGGGAAATCATTGGAAGGCACATTGTCTCCCATCCAATGACGGGTCCCTGGGCCTCTCATCCAGGCTCTGTAATCACCATAAAAGCAGAGGAGCCCTGTAAAAGCGCAAGGTCAGCCTCCTTATCGATACTGGAGCCAGCATCTCAGCTATTTCTTTGTCTCCGGGACCCAGGTGCTTCAAGAGGCATATCAGGCCAGCCTCTAGAGTGTTATTTCACTCAGCCTTTAGCCTGCTCCTGGGGAGATTTTCATTTCTGTCACTCCTTTTTAATTGTCCCAGAAAACGCTACTCCTCTGTTAAGGTGAGACCTTCTATCTAAATTGGGGGTACAGCTTCTTTTACCACCAGGAGAGTACTTTTGCTTGCCCCTAATAGAGGAACAAGTAGACCCCTCAGTGTTGACAAATGGACACACTGTGGAAGGGGCATGAACAGCTGTCCCAGTCCTAATTCATCTCAAGGACCCCTCCTGGTTTCAGCATCAAAAACAATATCCTTTAAAGCCAGATGTTAAGGAGGGGCTAATTCCCATAATCAAAGACTTAAAGAGATAGGGACTGCTAATAGAATGCTCCAGCCCATATAATACCTCTACTCTTGGTGTCAGGAAGGGACCCAACAAATGGAGGCTAGTCCAGGATCTCTGCCTGATCAACAAAGCAGTAGTGCCTCTCCACCCTGTAGTTCCAAATCCCTATACACTTTTAGCCCAAATACCTCTGGGTACTGCTTACTACTCTGTCCTGGATTTAAAGGATGCCTTCTTTTGAATTCCCTTACACCCTAAAAGTCTACCTATCTTTGCATTTGAGGACCCCATAAGAAAGTCTGGACAGGTCACTTGGACTGTCTTCTCCCAGGGATTCAGAGACAGCCCCTACCTCTTTGGGTTAGCTCTGACCCAAGACTTGGCAGAGTGGCAATATCCACAAGCTGCTCTGCTACAATATGTAGATGACTTCCTGCTCTGTGGATCAAATGAGCCTGTCATTTCATGAGCCACTGAGTCCTTACTAAACTTCTTAGCAGACAGAGGTTATAAAATCTCTAAAGAAAAAGCCCAATTTTGTCAGTCTAAGGTTACATATTTAGGTCTTGTCCTGGAGAAAGAAATAAAGTCTCTAGGAGAAGATAGAATCTGTCCAATACTGACATTTCCTCTATCCAAAACTCTAAAGCAATTGAGGGCCTTTTTGGGGGGGGTCACAGGATACAGTAGAATTTGGATCCTGGGATATGCAGACCTAGCCACGCCCTTATATCAAATCCTTAAGGAAGCACAGAAGGATACCCAGCCCTTTATTGAGTGGGATGACAAATCAGAAAATGCATTCCACAGGTTAAAGAAGGCTCTTATAACAGCTCCCACCCTGGGTCTCCCAGTACAAGTTTCAATTATATGTCTATGAAAACTGAGGACTGGCCTTAGGAGTGGTGACTCAACTCCAAAGCATCACTCCCCAGTCAGTAGGCTACTTAAGCAAAGAGTTAGATCAGGTAGCCAAGGGATGGCCAGGATGCCTCAGAGCAATGGCTGCAGTAAGCCTTCTAGTGCCTGAAGCTCAGAAACTTATCCTAAACTGCCCTCTAATGGTTTATACCCCACATGACCTAGGGGGAATTTTAAACTCAAAAGGAGAACTTTGGTTATCTGACAGCCATCTACTTAAATATCAGGCCCAGCTTCTGGGAGGGACAAAAATAACTTTAAGGACCTGTCAGAGCCTAAATCCTGCATCCCTTCTACCAGAGGCAGAGAGAAATCCTGAGCACTCGTGTGAGGAGGTACTTATGGAAAATTATGTTGCCCAACCTGACTTAACTGATCGGCCCTTAAAAAAACCCATATCTAGAATTATACATTGACGGCAGTTCCTTTGTCAAGAATGGTGTCAGACATGCAGGATTTGAAGTTGTGACAGAATTTGGCATCCTCAAATCAGGTCCTCTTCCTCCTAATACAAGTACTCAATTGGCAGAATTAGTGGCCCTAACAGAAGCCCTAAGACTGTCAAAAGAACAGAGAGTCAACATCTATACAGATTTGAAGAATGCCTTCCTGATCCTGCATGCTCATGCAGCCATTTGGAAGAAAAGAGAAATGCTAACTACAATAGGAACAGCTGCCCATAGAAATAAAAGAGGTTACTTTAATAGTTTTAGGGATAATAGCATTAGTTGCAGTCCTTGCTGGAATCAGTTATGGGGTAATTGCCAATCATGTAATTGTAAAAACCTAACCAAAGTGGTAGAGGACACCTCAGACCAGGTAGGCCTTGGTATTAAGGACATGCAAAGGTCTTTGTCATCCCTTGCCTGTATGGTAATGAACCACAACCTGGCCCTAGATTTTCTTTTGGCCAAACAATGGGGGGTACGTGCCATCGCCAATACTTCCTGTGGGTACGTGCCATCGCCAGTACTTCCTGTTACACATATATAAACACTTCAGACATTGTAGAGGAACATGCAGTTCACATTCTCCAGACATTGTAGAGGAACATGCAGTTCACATTCTCCAGACATTGTAGAGGAACATGCAGTTCACATTCTCCAACAGGCTAAGTGGCTCTGGGAGCAGTCTCTTGAGACTTAGGTTTCTACACAGGTGTGGGACCAAACAAAATCCTGGCTCCCCTCCAGGACTTGGTTCCTACCCTTTCTGGGGCCTCTAGTTGCCATTAATTCTCTTGATTTTATTTGGGCCTTACATTTTAAACTTACTTGTCAAGTTTGTTTCTTCTCGCCTAGAATCCATCAAACTACAAATGCCTCTGGTGGAGATGAAAACAACCTACTACCGCGGTCCCCTTGACGACCCCTCTCATGGCCAGCCCTGATGCTGCGGGCCCCTTCATCACCCCCTGTCAGCAGGAAGCAGTTACTGAATAGACCTCGTCATCCCTATCCCTAACAGCAGTTAGGGAGACCATTGAGAGGGGGGAATGAAGGACTAAAGGACAGACTGCAGGAGGTCCCAAAAGGTGATAAGTGATCATGGAGACACCTCTCCTTCCCAGGAAACCTCTGTCTGCACCTGAGAGACATCTCTGCCCCCAGGCAATGCAAAAAAGCCTATAAAACCCCACTCCCCACCCTGACCCATGGGATCACTGGTTTCTGAGTCCCCCTGCATTCCCCAATATGCAGTCTTTCTCTTCTCTTTTCTCCAACTAAATTCTCTACAAATAAAATCTTTCTGACCTCTGCTATTAGAGTCTGTCTGTCCTTTCATTCTCAGAGCAGGCTCAAGAACCCTGAACACCTGAAATTCCTGCACGTGTCATCCATGCATCACTATGAGCTGCGGGGCCAGCTGCGGATCGAGGTGCTGGAGTACATGAGGTTGTTGGAGTTGACCTCACTGAAGGGTCAAATACTGGCCCCCTCTTGCAGTACCCATGACTGAACTCCTGCCCTTCCCCCGCCCAGCATCTGCAGCTGGACACGACAATGGTTTAGCCCCAGGGCCTTAAGTGACCTCCAGGGACCACTAGCCACACTTCTGAAATTGTCTCCACTCATTTCTGCTTGCTGAGGAATTCCCACGGTGCCAGCGACCACCACCAGGGCCCTTCCTGCACATTCTACAAGTGCCAAAGCCTGGAACCCCACCTTCCCCGCCCTCTGAGGTCCAGTAATAAACATAGCAATTATAATTTGAGTAAAGAGCTTTGCCATAAAGAAAAAATTCAACTGGGATCATTACAATTACCATTTTCATGTTGTTTTTAATCTTATCTTTTGTTTAAAATGTTTATGAAAGCACCTTTCAGGTAGTGTACTTCAATGTAGAAAATCAAACTTTTCTAATTGTTTTACGTTTCTCCATAGAACATATTGAAAGGAAATATATGCAATGGCCATAATTTAATCAATTTACATTTCACTGGCACTATGTCATTCAAAACCAAATCAAAATTAAGAGCCATATGGTAGGGCTGGAGGCATGGCTTAAGTGGTAGGGTACTTGCAAGCATGAGGCTCTGAATTCAAACCTCAGTATACTGCCAAAAATAAATAAATAAATAAATAACAAAGGCAAATATGGTTGACCACCAATTGTTCCCTGTGAATAAAACGGTGTGTATGCTGGCATCCGAAGGAACTCCTGTCATTGTGTAGAAATGCCCATCTTTGATACAAAAGTTTATTCTCTGTATATACTAGCTTTTTCAATCTGTATCAGAGCTCAATAAAAAACTAACATAATGAAATGAAATACAATTCAATTAAATGAGTAACTGAATAAAATCAATAATAAAAACAGAACAATACTTCCTTAGCATAAAATTTGCAGTGACAAACAAACCCAAAAGTTGTGCTGCATTTCTCCTTCATATATGTATCATAATATGTCAAGAAGTGATCCGGATTGTACACATCAGTGGATTTGTCCAACTACAAAGCAAAATAATGCCAGAACACATAGATGTCAGTATATCATCTCCCATATCACATATCACTGTCCAACAATGACCTGTGACTTAATAAAGGGTTTGCCAAGCAGTTATTCAACATACTCTTTGAGACTAGTATTTGATATTAGCATTGCAATTAGTTATATAAGTTTCTTGGTAATAGTTTCACCTATTATTGTTATCTGGACTTCATCTTTGAACAGTGCCTGTTTACTTTTGATCTCTTCTTTAAATTTACAGAAAGAAAGTATTGTAGATATTGTTTGTACACCTTTTGGGAAAATACGATTGGTTTACTAAGGAGTTTAACATGCTATACTCAAACATAATGCAAAAGCTTTTAAAGTTTCATGCAACTACTTTACAAATTTTTGTAACAACATACTGACAAGAAAAAATTCATTACATGTTCAATAAAATACAATTTTCAGGTAGTTTTGCTTTTTCTGGCTACTTTTCTCTTTTAAGAACTTGAATAGTCAACATACATGCACATTCACTTGTCCCAACCAATACTGTTTTCAATTTATATTGTGGTGTGTTATTTATATTATGCTGGGTTGAAAACTATGCCACTATTTGTATTAGTACTTGTATTGTTTTCCTATAGCTCCTATAATAAGGTGTTACACACTTAGTGGTTTAAAACAACACACATTTATTATCTTATAACTCTGGAGGTCATAAGTCTGAAATGGGTCTGAGTAGGCTAAAATTAAGTGTCAAAAGAACTGAGTTCCTTTCTGCAAACTCTACGGAAGGATCTGTTTCCTGCCCTTACTATCTTTTACAGTCTGACCACATTCCTTGACTCTTGGTCAACTTCCTTCATTGTCAAAGCAAACGATATCAGGCCAAGTCCTTCTTAACCTGCTATATCTCTTGTTTACTCCTTTCTGCCTTCTTCCACTTACAAGAACTCATGACTAAATTGGTCCTATTCAGGTGACCCAGGATAATCTCTCCATCTCTATTTCAACTAACAACTTTAATTCCATCTGCAACCTTAAAGCCCCCCTTTTCAGATAACATAGTGTATTCACAGGTTCCAGGGATAAGGGTACACATGACTTTGAAGGACCATTTCTCTGTGTGCCATATATCTTTTACATTTAATGAAATACAATTTAAGATATTCATCCCATTTTTTTCCCTCTGATAGCAGAGGGGTAAAGTGGCAAGAAAGGTCTTATTTGACAACTTAATCAAACCATCAATGTGGTATTGACTTCCTCTGAACATTTTGTTCTGACTTTTGTCTTTCATAGGCATTTTCATGGGCTTCTTATACAGTGGTTCATCTGCTTTGGCTAGCATTTTGAAAGTCCTCTCATTTAGTGATACATTTACAACCTATTTCTACCCATACCTTTCCCTCTAGCAAAAACTCTTTTTGGAGAAATTACTATTTTATATGACCTCAGGTCAAAATTTCTATAATAGGTTTTATATTTGGCCAATAACTTCTTTATTTATTGTTAAAAATTTATTTAACCTGTAAGTATGCATCACTAAATACAAGGACTTTAAAAAATCACACCCAAAATATGATTATCGCAACAAAAATTACCAGTATTTCCTTAATACAATCAAATCTCTGAACAGTGTTCAAATTTCCCTGATTGCCTCAAAGTTTAAATTGCTTATTTATGACCTGTTGGCTTATTTAATAGCAGTCACTTAAGTATTCACATTCCTTACTTTGCCCGTCAACTGTCCACTGTGTCCTTTGAATAGTACGGACCCAATGTTCAAACCATTTATATAACATTGAAGCCCTTCTCACCAGGTTAGAAGTGAAGGGAAAGCACACTCCAAGAGCCATGAAAGGAGGAAAGATAGGAGGTGCACCTCAAGAGACTCAACCTTAAATATTTGTCCTGAAAAGAAAAAAAGAACAAATGGCAGATTTGGTCCGTATCAGACAAGTTAGTTCTTTCCTCCTCCATATCAGGGTGATCATGAATGGTGAAATAAATTGTACAATGTACAACTTATAAAGGCAAATGCATCTTTTCCTCTTTATTCTTCATTTCTTTTCACTTACTCTCCCAACCCTAGAGAAACTAGAGGTAGTCTAGCAAGGGAAGATGTGGGTTACAAGGACATGGTGGGGACCCAGAGATAATAACCATTCCTCCTTTCCTCATAAGCAGCCATCCTAAAGCAGACAAGAGCTAGGTGAAGGGAGAATGGTAATTTTGAATGTAATTGGAAATTTTTATCATTGTACAGGAAAAGGCATGTTAATTATTTAAATAGGACAAGTTCTGTGGCTGAAAATGGCTGAGACATTTTATTATATATGTAAGAGCAGACAAGCTATGGAGTCTGTTCAGGATTTCATTCAATATCAGGGAAACAACTACCCCACACACAACAGGTTCAAAGAGCAGGAAGGGAAAAGAATTGGGTTGTTTTCTGACTGCATTTACAACAGTTTCATTATCTGATATAAAAGAAATTTTTGTGAATTATAGATGTAATTAAACACAAAGATAAAAGAAAAGAATGTAAATTTAACAGATACAAAATGGTAGGCTAAAAGTAACTGCAATTTTTGATACTCTTTCCATGAAAATACTGGGTCTATGTCCTCTCTGTTTCAATCTGGGAGGGAATTCAATAACTAGTATGACCAATGAAATATGGTGAAAGTGTTACGGTACCAATATCCAGTGGCAGATTCCACTTACTCTCTTGGATCACTTGATCTTGGAATTCTGAGATGCCATGTGTATTTCCTTAGGGTTTCCATGACAAAGTACCACAAACTAGTTAGCTTAGCTTTGAAAAACCAGAAATTTATACTCTACAATTCTGAAAACTAGAAATCTCAAATCAAGGTGCTGGTGAGGCTCTCTCTCTCTCTCTCTCTCTCTCTCTCTCTTTTTCTCAGTTTAGGGCAGAAACTGTTCCATGAGTTTTTCAGCTTTTGGTGTTGCTAACAATCCTTGATATTCCTTCTTTGTCCTCACTCATCACATGAAGTTCTTTCTATGTATATTGTTTCTGTGTCTCTTCTCTTTTTATAAGGACACCACTCATATTACAATAGATGCCACCTCACTTCAGTATGACCTTATCTTAATTATATGTAACATGACACTACTTCCAAATAAAGTCACATTCTGAGGTTCCTTGAATTAGGACTTCAATTTAACTTTTATGGGACACAATTTGATACACAACAACATATATAGTCCAATTATTCTGGTAGAGAGATCACACTGAGAGGTCCCAAGACAATATGGAAAGGGAGAGTGGCCCATGTGACCTCAGTTTTGATATATTCCCACTAAGGTTTCAGGCATAGGAGTAAAGTCATCTTAAAACAAAGAAGCCCAGATGTAACCTGAATAATAGTTAGTGAACCCAGTCTATACAGTATAGAAGTACTATGCAGCTGAGACCTGATCAAATTCTTGACTCAGAAAATTGTGAAATGCAATAAAACGAGATTTGTTCTAAACCACTAAGTGTAGGAGTAGTTTTTTATACAGGAATGAATAACTGGGAAAAGCAATAGCACTCACATGATGTGAAATTATTTTAGAGAAGAAATGCAGCTTATCCATTATCATACTTACATTATTTTTACAAATTTATATCTGTAAGCACTTTATATTAAAAATCATAATAAGATTTCAGTGAAAATCACAATTAATATATAAATTTGTGAAAGTTATGTGAATAATTTTTCCCACATTTTATTAGCATATAATTGTATAATGTGGGATGTTGCATTATGATATTTCATACACACTTATAATATCCTTTTATAATATTCACCACTTTATGGCCCTTTCTTAGCTTTCTTTTCCCCTCCCCCTTTTTATCTTTCTTGCAATTTTTAAATTAGTTTCATTATGATGTTTCCATACTAACATACAATGTACTTCAATCGTGTTCTCCCCTCTTTGCTCTCTCTTTACCTTTCCCACCTCCCATGGATTCTCCCAATTAGTCCTCCATTTATATTCATGTTTACTCTTTTCTTTAGAACTAGTTTCTGCATATGAGAAAAATATGCACTATCGTCTGTCTGAGTCTGGCTTATTTTGCTTAATATGATTTCCAGTTCCATCCATTTTCCTGTCAATGACATAATTTCATTCTTTTTTTGTGGCTGAGTAATACTACATACTATTATATTTTATTTATCCATTCATCTGCTATCATGCACCTACACTGATTCCATAACTTAGCTATTGTGAATAATAGGTGTTTACCACCTATGTGGTAAACATAGGTGTACAGGTGTGCTAACTTACATTCCTTCAGGTACATGCCCAGTAGTTGTAAAGAAGGGTCATATGGTAGTTCTAGTTTTAGTGTTCTAAGGAACCTCCATACTGATTTCCACAGTGGCTGCAATAATTCATATTACCACCAACAGTGTATAAGGGTTCCTTTTTTCCCTGCATCCTCATCAACATTTGTTGTTTTCCTTTTCTTGATGATAGTTATTCTGATTGGGGTGAAATGGAATATTAATGTCATTTTGATTTGCATTTCCTTAATGGCTAAAGATGTTGAGAATTTCTTGATGCATTTATTGGCCATTTGTACTTAAGAACAGTTCAATTCATTTGCCAACTTAGTAATTGGATTGTTTGATGTTTTGGTTTTTAAATTTTGGAGTTCTTTATGTATTCTGTATATTAATCCCTTGTCTGATGAATAGCTGACAAAGATCTTCTCCCACTCTGTAAGCTGCCTTTTCTATCTGGTAATTGTTTCTTTTGCTGTGCAGAATCTTTTTAATTTGATGCAATCCCATTTGTCAATTCTTGCTCTTATTTCCTGAGAAATAAGAAAGTAGTTGCCTATGCCTATATTTTCAAGTGTTTTGCACAGTTTTCCTTTAGTACTCTCAAAGTTTTCAGACTTACATTAACATCTTTGATCTATTTTGAATTCATTTTTTAGAGAGTATTAGGATTTGAACTCAGGGTCTCACACTTGCTAGGCAAGTGCTCTACCACTTGAGCCACTCCACCAACCTTTTTTTGTGTTGGGTGTTTTCAAGATAGAATCTCATGAACTATTTGCCTGAGACTGGCTTTGAACCACAATCTTCCCAACTTATGCCTCCTGAGTAGCTAGAATTACAAGAGTGAGCCACCGGTGTTCAGCTTGAATTGGGGTTTCTTTTTTTTTTTGGTTTATTTTTTCATTTATTCATATGTGAATACCTTGTTTGGGACATTTCTCCCCACTGCCGCCCTCCCCCTGCCGCTCCCCTCAACTTGAATTGGTTTTTGTACAAGGTGAGAGATAGGGATCTAGTTTCAGCCTTCTGCATGTGGATATCCAGTTTTCCCAACACCACTTATGGAAGTGGTTGTCTTCTCTCCAATGTATGTTTTTGACACCTTTGTCAAAAATCATATGACTGTAGCTGTGTGAGGTTATTTTGGGGTTTTCTATTCCATATAATTGGTCTACATACCTGTCTTTCTACCAGTGCCATGTTGTTTTGGTTATTATGGCTATACAGTACAATTTGAAGTCTGGTATTGTGGTAGCTCTAGCTTTACTCTTTTTTTTTCAGGATTGCATTGAATATCCAAAGTTTTTTGTGCTCTCATATGTATTTTAAGATTGCTTTTTCTATATCTGTAAAAAATGATATTGGAATTTTTATGGGCATTGCATTGAATCTGTAGAATGCTTTTGATAATATAACAATTTTCACAATAGTAATTATGCTGATCCATGAACATGGAAGGTCTTTCCATCTTCTATCTTCTTTAATTTCTTTCTTCAGTGTTTTACAGTTCTCATATAATAAATGTTTCATCTCTTAGCTAACTTTATTCTTAGATATTTTTTCTGCAGCTATTATGAATGAGATTTTTTCTCGACCTGTTCATCATTGGTATATAGAAAAGCTATTCATTTTTGTATGTTGATTTTGTATCCTGCTACTTTCCTTAATGTGTTTATTAGATATAAGAACTTGTGGTGATGTCATAAGGGTCTTTTATATGCAGGTCATAATATATGCACAGAGGGATAATTTGGCTTCTTCCTTTCCTATTTTATACCATTTACTTCTGTCTCTTGCCTTATTGTCATGGCTAAGGACTCAAGTACTATATGATTTTGGTTATCTTCCTTTAGTACAATACTGGCTATAGGTTTGTTGCATATTGCCTTTATTATGCTGAGGTATGTTCTTTCTATTCCTAGTGTATTAAGGGTTTTTATTTATCCTGAAGGGATGTTGAATTTTGTCAAAGGCTCTCTCTCTCTCTTCTCATTTATTGAGATGATCTTGTGATTTTTGTCATTTATTCTATTTATGTTCGGTATTAAGTCTATTGATTTACATATGTTGAACCATCTTTGCATCCCTGGACTGAAACCAACTTATTCATGGTATATGATCTTTTTAATGTGTTGTTAAATTCAGTTTGCAAGTACTTGAGAATTTTTGCATCTATGTTCATTAAGGAAATTGGTCTATTGTTTTTATTATGTCCTTATCTGATTTGGATATCAGGGTAATACTGGCTTCAGAGATTGAGTTAGATAGCATCCCTTTCCTTTCTATTTTATGGTATAGTTTGAGGAGCATTGGTGTTTTTTCTTCTTTAAAGATGTTGTAGAAAGCAACAGTGTACCCACTTGATGCTAGCTTTATTTTGCTGGGAGGCAATAACTGCATCAATTCCATTGCTTATTACAGACCAGTTTAAGTGGTTCATATACTACTGATTCAATATAGGCAGGTCATATGCATCTAGATATTTATCCATATCTTCAAGATTTTCTAACTTATTGAGATATAGCTTTTTAAAATATTCCCTAATGATTCTCTGAATTTCATTAGTATTTGTTGTAATATTCCCCTTTTCATTTCTAGTTTTATTACCATGTGTCTTCTCCCTCTTTCTTTTACTTAGTTTGGCCAAGGATTTGTCAGTCTTATTTATCTTTTCAAGGAAACAACTCTTAGTTTCATTGATTCTTTGTATTGTTTATTTAGTCTTCATTTCATTAATTTCTGCTCTGATCTTTATTATTTATTTCTGCTTACTTCTTTGGGGTTGACTTGCTCTTGTTTTTCTGAGAGCTTCAAGTGCATGATTAGGTTACTTGAAATTTCTGATTTTTTTAATGTAGACACTCATAGCTACTTGCTATCCACATAAAATTGGAGAATTGGTTATTTGTTAGAGTGGCACTTTTCTTAAAATACCACTTAAAATGTCTTCCACACTGCTACCAGAAAGATCTTTGCATAACACAAAGATGGTCATGTCACCTCTCTGGTAAAAAAACAGAGAAGAAAAGAAAATATAGTAGTGTTCTCTCATTCTTGATCTCAGGACAGTAAATCCTATTGCTTAGACCTAGTAAGCACCTACCTCAATAAAAAGCATTTTTTATTCCTACTTCAGAATTCAATATTCAATTCCTAAATTTCTCTATTAGATCAAATGAGGTTTCATTTGACCTCATATTTGCTCATATGGCACTGTATTTCTTTGCCAGTGTTTTCACACTTGTAATTTTATATATTTTTTCTGTCATTAATTATTATCATTTGTCTCTCCTGGAATGTTCCTGAAGACAATAACCATTTTTGCTTAACTTACAAGGCATACCTGAATAAGTTTTCTCAAGATGCCATAAAAAATACATCAGACTGTGGTTTAAAAATGTAAATTATTTCTCACAGTTTTGTAAGTCGGTAAGTCCAAGATCAAGATGTTAGAAAGGTAGGTTTCATTCTGAATTATCTTCTTTTTCTTGTAAGTGGCTTAAATAAGACTGTATGTTCACACGATGTCTTCTTTGTGTATACACAGACAAAGAACGTGAGGAAGGAGAACAAGCGAGAGGGAGGAGAGAGTGGAAGGAAGAGAGGCATTCTTTGGTGTCTCCTTTAAAAAGAATAATAATCCTATCATGAGAGTCATGTGTCTGTGAACTCAGTTAATCCTAATTATCTCTGTCTTAGTCTATTTTCTATTGCTAATAACATGATGCCACAAATTATAAATATAAATTATAAGCTACATGGAAATGCCCTAATTTTGAGTCACCTAGAAACCTCACCTTATTGGGTAATAAAAACCCTAAATCCCACAATTTCAGCTGAGTCTATCCTTATCTGAACTGCTCACACAACATCTTGAGGCATACTTTGACTTTACTAGTAAATCAGTCCTCACTATCTTCATACTCTGTCCTTCTTTTGCTGCACCTGAGGCAGTATCTTAATCTGAGATCTTGCACCTTAAGAACCAAAGTATACATCATCTACAGTAAAATAGTATGATCTATGATCTACATACCAGAAATCAAGCAGACCACAAAAACTGCCTGGAAGACCAATAAAATATTGTATTTAACAGAAAAAAATTTTTAAGTGTGCATTACATCTATGTTTACAGGACCAAAGCAAACAACAAGCAAAGAAATAAAGGAAAGTCAGAAAATAGTATGATATCAAATAGACAGTAACAATAGGAACAAAAAATTTAAAGAAAGAACCCAAGGGAAGTTTTGGACTTGAAAATCACAAGAACTGAAATGAAGATCAACTAGAAGGGTTAAACAACAAATGTGATGTGGCAGGAAAAATATTAGAAAGACAGATCAATAGAGATTATGTAAGCAAAAAATGTAGATGAAAAGAATAAAGAAAACTGAACAGACCTCAGAGAAATGAGGGGTATCATTAGGTTACCAACACACATTAAGTGGGCATATAGAATGAGAAGATAAATAAAGGAGAAGAAAAAAATATTCAAAGAAATAATAACTAAATTTTTCCAAAATTTATTTAAAAGCAACCTAACTATCTAGGAAGCTCATCAAAAACCAAATAGAATAAATGCAGAAGCCCATAAATAGATACAACTTGGTAAAATGTTAAAAGTCAAAATGAGAAGAATCATAACAGCAGAAAGAGAAATGTAACATACCACTTACAATGTAACCCCTTAGCTAACTTATTAGAAACAACAAAGGCAGAGGGAAAACATAAGCAAAGTCCAGAAGAAAAAAATACTGCAAACCAAACATCCCATATACAGCAGGTGCATCTAGCAGTGTTGCTCGAGTGGTAGAGCACCTGCCTAGGAAACACAAGGCCCTGAGTTCAACACCCCCCCAATACTGCAACAGAAAAAAAGTGCGAAAGTTTTCCCCAGTACTGGCAAAAAGAAAAGGCAAAGTAAGACATTCCCAGATAAAGGAACACTGAGAGAATATGTTGGCAGCAGATCTGTCATACAAGAAATACTAAAGTTCCTGCCCTTGAAAGCAAGTGATTCCAAATGGTAATTCAAATCTACATGAACAAGTAGAGGTAAACATAATTGTGCAATTATAAAAGACACTGTAAATGCTTATTATTTTCTCAGCTGATTTAAAAGACAATGGATTTTTAAAATATAACATATATATAAATTATATGTACTATTCAGCTTTTTTTAAACAAACCAGGAAATTTAGGCATTTGCATCAACACAGAGAAACCTAGAGAATATTATATTAACATATTAAGTGAAATAAGGCACAAATACCATATGACCAACCAAATCTATGAAAGTTGAACTCATAAAAATAGAGAGTAGAATAGCGGTTACCAGAGGCTAGGGGAGAAGGTTGATAGGAACAGGAAAGACACTGGTCAATGAGCACAAAGTTTCAGTCAGAAGAAATAAGTTGTGGTGTTCTGTTGTACCATATAGTGAGTATGATTAGTGGTAATATACTGTATATTTCAAATAAGCTGTAAAATATGATCTTAGATATTCTCATTACAAAAAATGATAAACATTTGAGGTGATGGATATGCTAATTAGCCTCATTTGGATATTCTACAATGTATATATATCAAAACATCATATTGTACCATATAAATTTATATAACTATTGTCTATTAAAATAAATATAAAACACTATGTAAACAATGCATTGTTGGGCATATAGCATATTAAATGTGACATATACATATATAAGTGTATAATATTTGTCAATAACATAACAAAGTAGATGCATGGGAGCAAAGCTGTAATAGACTAAGAAAATGATAGTGGATAATAAAGTAATAAATATAACAATCTGCTTTGGGTTTGTAACATTAATAGATGTAATATGCACTGTGGATAATAAAGTAATAATTATAACAATCTGCTTTGGGTTTGTAACATTAATAGATGTAATATGCACTAGCAATTGTACCATAAAAAAGACAAAATGAATAGTTATATGGGAGCAACATTTCTACATATTACTAAAATAAACAAGTATAAATTGATCCCTGATTTTCATAAGTTAGGATGTATATAGTAAACTCTGGAGCAACCACTAAAATAAACTGTAATATACTGAAGAATCATTAATTAAATTAAAATGCTACATTATAAACTATTTACTTAATGCAAGAGAAAGAAGTATAGGAATAATGCAGGAACAAGAAGAAAAAAGAAAATCTGGGATATATATAAAATAAAAAGTAATATCAGACATAATCACAAATAATATTAACAATAAATGTGAATGTATGGAACAGTCTAAATAAAAGGCAAATATTGTCTAGACGTATTTTTAAAAAGTTTCAACTACTTGTTCTGTACAGGAGACATTTTAGATTCAAACAGGAGACATTTTAGATTCAAAGACAGAAATAGGATGAAATTAAAAGGATGAAAAATGCATAGGTCACACAACTATTATAGAAATATTACAGAAAAGCTGGAGTAGCTATACTAAACAAAGCAGACTTTTTGTTATTTGGTTTTTTTCTTGTTTACATTGGTTTATTTAAGAAGTTTAAATTGAAGATAATTTTTTAAGTTTTTGCTTTACAAATAATTATATGTATTTATGGGGTACAATATGATTTTTGATACATGAATAAATTGTTTAATGATAAAATCAGTGTAACTGACAATTCCATCACCCTTAAACAATTTTCATTTCTTTATGGCAAGAGCATTCAAAATCCCTTCTAACTATTTTGAAATATACCATAGATTATTATTGACTGTAATTTCCTATAGTGCAATAGAACACCAGGACTTATTTCCACCAACTGTAACTTTGTACCCAACCCCTTCCATACCACATGCTCCTATACCTAACTACTATTCTACTCTAAACCTCCGTGCAATTGACTCTTAGATTCTACATATAAGTGAGATCATTCATACATACCTTTATGTCATAGCTTTATTCCACTTAACATTATGCCCTCGGTATTCAAACATGTTGTTGCAAATCAGAAAATTTCATCTATGTACGTCTGTGTACATAGATGCTGTTTTCCTTATTTATTACTCCATTGATGGATGCTTTTGTTTGATTTAATTTTGTGACTATTGTGAGTAGTGCTGCAATAAATTTGGGAATGCTGATACCTTTTCACATACCTACTTTTATTCCTTTGAGTATATATCCAGTAATAGGATTGCTGGATTATATGGTAATCTTATTTTTATTTTTTAAGGAACTTCCATACTATTCTCCATAATAGTTCTACTAATGTCCATCCCCAACAAAAGTAAGGATTTCTTTTCCTTTACATCCTAAACTAACACTTGCTACCTTTTGTCTTTTTCATAAAAGCCAGCCTTATCACAGCAAGATGGTATTTCTCTGTGGTTTTTATTTGCATGCCACTGATGAGTTGTGTGGTTGAGAAGTTATTCATATATCTGTTAGCCATTGGTATATTTCACATTGAAAAATATCTTTAAAACATTTTCCCATCTCATCTCATAATATGCTTGTTTTTCTTTTTGAGTTTATTGAGTTCTTTCCTATTTTTTGATATCAACCCTTTATCAAATATATAATTTATAAATTTTTGTCCATTCTGTAGGTTGTCTCTTAATTCTGTTAATAACTTCATGTTTATTCTTTTTACTCAATATTACTTCTGCTATTTGGAGTGCTTGTAGTTCCATAAGAATTTTAGCATAGTTTTTTTTTTCTATTTTTGTGAGAAATGTCATTGATATTTTGATCAGGATTTCATTAAACCTATGGAATACTTTGAAACATGAACATTTAACATTGTTAAATTTCCCTACCTGTGAACATGGGATATCATTTTCTTTATGCCTTCTTTGATTTTTTCCACATTGCTTTATAGAAGAAACAGTAAACCATTGCCACAAAATACTGAGCACCAATATTCTAAGATGGTATCTTTTGCCCTTTTATTGACTAAATCCAGTAACCTTTTTTTTTTCCATTTAGCACATTGCTTCATTCTAAGAATAGGAATAACATCTTCCTATTCTTTACATGCCTGAGCTTAATCCTCAAATCTTCATCATTACCACTTATTAAGTATATGGAATACTTCTTCCTCGCCTATGGCAATAAAATCCTTTAAGTAAGGGTACTAATAATTTTTGCTTGAGTGAACTCTTGGAGAAATATAAAACTTATTGGTGTCTTGCTATGTAGCTTAGGTTGGCTGAAACTTGCAATGTAGGCCAAGCTGGCCTCAAACTTGAAATCTTCTGGCCTCAGACCCCCAAATGCTAGGATTACAAGTATGGACCACTAAGCCTGACACAAAGAATACTTTAAAACAAAAAATCTTACTAGAGACAAATAATAACCCATTATAGTAAAAGTGTCAATCCATCATGATGCACAATTATAAACACATTACACTTAATAATAAAGCACCAAAATATGTGAAGCAAAGCACTCACAGAAATGAAGGGAGGAAAACACACTCTAATAATAATAGTTGGAGACATTAATACCCAGCTTTTAATAATAAATAATACAACTGTGAAGAAGGTTAATAAGGAAATAGAGGACTCAAACAAAGATACAAAGCAACTAGACAAATAAAAATCTCTGGAACACTCTACCCAACAACAATAAAATATATTTTTTCTGAAGTGCACACAGAATATTCTCTAGTATAAATCATATGATAGACTATATGAAAAACTTTAAGAAATTTTAAAACATAAAAATACAAAGTATGCTCTCTAATCAGATTGGAATGGAATCAGTAATTGGGAAAATAAGAGAAGTTTACAAATATGTGAATATTAAACATCTCACTCATAAACATAAAATGGATTAAAAGAGATTTCAAAAGGACAATCAGAAAATATTCGAAATGAATATAAATGAAGGTATGACATACCAATACTTATGGGTTGTAGCTAAAGCAATGTTTAAAGAGAAATTTATTATTACAAATGCCTGTATTAAGAAAGAAGAAAGATTTCAAAATGATAACCTGATCTTTTACCATAAGACAATGAAAAAAGAAGTGCAAACCACAACTATCAGAAAGAACATAATAAAGTGTAAAATACTGAAATAGAAATTAAAAAGTAGAGAAAATCAATTAAACCAAAACCTGATTATTTGTAAATATCAACAGCTTTGACAAACTTGTGGCTACTTTGATGAAGAAAAAAAGGATAAAAATTGTTAGATTATTATCAACCTTACAAACATAAAAAAGAATTAAAAAGGAATACCGTGAACAACTCTCTGCCAGCCAATTAGATAAAATAGACAAATTTCTACAAAGGCACAATCTACTTTCTACAAATTGACTCAAGAAGATACAGTCTGAATGTACCTACACATGTGAAGATATTGAATTAGTAATAAAAAAAAAACTGCCCATAAAGAAAAGCTAAGAACCCGATGGCTTTACTTATGAATTCTGATAAATGGTCAAAGAAGAATTAATACCAATCTGTGAAAGTTTTTTTTTAAAATGGAAAATGAGGAGTCACTTCCAAAATCATTCTGTGAGGCTAGTATTACCTTGATATTAGAAGAATATTTCAGTAAAATAAAATTATAAACCTGTATATTATGAATACTCAGAAATCCTTACCAAAGCATTACCCAGTAGAATACAGAAATAGGTAAAAAGAATTAAATATTATAACTAAATGGGACTTGTCTCATAAAGTAAGGCTGATTTAATATCTGTACATCAATTGATGTAATAATCATATCATTAGAATAAAAAGCAAAAATCATATGATCATTTCAAGAGATGCAGAAAATGCATTTGACAAAATCCAAAACACTTTTCACGATAAAACAAACTATGAATAGAAGGGAAATTCAATAACTTGATAAATGGATCTACAAAAATCCATAGCTAACAAACACTGCAATGGTAAAAGATTGGATGCTTTTATTCTAAGGTCAGAAATAATATACAAATATCTACTGTTACCCATTCTTTTCAACATTTTAAAAGAGGTTACAACCAAGGCAATTAGGTGAAAGAAAGAAGTAAAAGTCATCCAAATTGGAAAGGAAGATATAAAACTGTATTGTCAGATACATGACTATGTTTATAGAAAATTCTAAGGAATCCACTAAAAATATTAGAAGTAATAAACAAATTAAACAAGGTTCCAAGACACAATATAATACACAAACTCAATTATGTTACTATATATTTATAACAAACCATCCAAAAGTAAAAATTTAAAAATCCATTTATAATGGAATCAAAAAGAATACAATGATTAGGAATAAATTCAACAACATGTACTGTGTACATGTGTACACAGTATTTGCACTATATTCACCCTCCTACACCCTCCCACTGGTACCATTCTTCTTCCCCCTCCTCCAGACAGGATATGTTCCACCCTCTTATTCTCTGATTTTGTAAAAGAAAAAAAGAGACATTTTTGATTGTTAAACGTAGCTACAGAGAGTTTCTATGTGACATTTCCATGTATTCCATGTATTATATCCCAAATTGGTTCATCTCTATTTTTCTTTTTTCTACCTTAGTCCTTTTCTTATGGTGATTTCAACAGGTTTAAAAATTCTATATTCATTCTTGTATAGGGAATACTTCCACCATATTCACCTTCTTAACTTCCTTCTTTTACCCTCCTTCTCTTTTATGTGACCTCCCCTTAGCATGACTTGTTTTTCATATTGCTGTGTTTGTATTAAGTCTATATTCCACAAATGAGAGAAAACATGCAGCTTTTGGCCTTCTGAACCTGGCTAACTTCACTTAAGATGATGTCCTCCAGCTCCATTCATTTACCTGCAAAGAAAAAATTTCATTCTTCTTTGTGCTGAATAAAATTCCACTGTATATAAACACCAGATTTTTTTAATCCATTCATAAATAGTGGGGCATCTTGACTGGTTCCATAGCTTAGCTATTGTGAATAATGCTGTAATAAACATGAGTGTGCAGGTGTCTTTATTATAACCTGACTTACATTCCTTCAGGTATATTCCTAGGAATAAAACTACTGTATCATATGGCAGTTCTGTTTTTAGTTTTTTGAGGAACCTCTATATTGTTTTCCACAGTAGTTGTACTCATTTACATTCCCACCATCAGTGTATGAGGGTTCCTTTTTCCCCACATCCTTGCCAACATTTGTTGTTGTTTTTGTTTTTGATGGTAGCCAGTCTAATAGGAGCAAGGTGGAATTTTAATGTGGTTTTAATTTGCATTCCCTTTATGGCAAGGGACGTTGAGCATTTCTTCACATGTATTTTGACCACTTGGAGTTCTTCCTTTGAAAGGCTCTGTTCAGTTCATTTGTCCATTTCTTCATTAGGTCATTGAATTTTGGAGAGTTTAGTTTTTTGAGCTCCCTGTATATTCTGGTTACCAACCCCTTGTCAGATGTATAGATGTAATAATTTTCTCCCATTCTGTGGGCAGCCTCTTCAAATTAATGACTATTTCTTTTGTTCTGCAGAAGCTTTTTAATTTCATGTAGTCCCATTTGTCACTTTTCTCTTCGTTGCTGAACCATTTGACTTCTGTTGAAACAACACATCTACATATGAATATAATATAGTGCATTGTACTGTAAGCTCTGAATATTAGGGTAGCATTGTGATAGAGGATGGATGAGTAAGTGACAGGTGGGAGTGCTTTAAAGTCCCAGTACTGGAAAAAAATAGAAAGAAAATGGGAGATGCTAGGTATGATGACACACACTTATAATCTCAGCACTTGGGAGTCTGAGGCAGGAAGGTGAATTTCAGGCTAACCTGGGCTCCCGTAGCTAAATTTTATTTAAAAAGAAAAGTAGAATCACAACAAATGAGAGATATATTGTTGATCTGTATAACTGATAAGAGACTAGTAACTAGAATATACAAAGAACTCTTACAATTCAACAACAAAAAGACAACCCATTATTTGCCGAATAAAAAATGAGCAAGGATTTGAAGAGATACTTAAAGATACATAAAAGGCCAATAAGCACATGAAAAGATATTCAGAATTATTAGTAGCCTTGGAAATCAAAATCAAAATCATAATGAGACCCCTTCTCACCTGCTAGAATGGATAGAATAAAAAACTCAGTTAATAAAGGGGTATTGGCAAGGAGTTGGAGAAATTACAATTCTTATATGTTGTTTGTAGGGTATAATATAGTGCAGCTTCTTTGGAAAAAAGTTTGGCAGCTTCTCAAATACTTGAACAGAGTTACCATGTGATTCAGTAATTCTACTCCTGTATATATACCCCAAAATTAAAATATATGTCCAGACAGAAACTCATACACAAATATTTAGAGCAGTATTGTTCATAGTAACTGAAGGGTAAGAAACAGCCCAAATTTCCATCAGTTGGTGAAATTATAAAGAAAATGTGTTACATCCGTACAATAGAATCTCATTCATTCATAACAAAGAATAGCATATTGTTTATTTAGAGACATTGGATGGGTGATAGTGAAAGAGCATGTTTTCTTTTTGATATGATAAAATTTTTCTAAAATTGGTTGTGAAGATTTATGTTTCTGTAAATATGCCTGGATCCTTAAACTGTACCCTTTAAGTAGGTAAATTGTATCATTTCATTAAATCTGTTTTTAAAAGACAGAATTAATTAATAATTTAATTAAAGAAGATAATTGGAAATGATCATAAATTCAATTCTTCACCAAATAGCACAAAATCTAAATTAATGTGGAGTGCTTAAATGAGGTATTTTATTACCATTGCAAAGAAATGAATCAACAAGAACAAACCAATTTAGCATCAATTACTTACAACACCTAGATTAAGAGACCTAAAAATGGATCTTATCCTGGTTTGGGCATTAGGAAACTTAGTTTCAGGAGCTAACAAGTATTAAAATAATAAGGCATGGGTGGGGGAGAATGCATTAGAAGTGTATGGTTCATGAATGGTCAAGGATTAACTAAACAAATGTGAAGATACTAACAAGTGAGGCAAGATGTCAAGATTAAGGACATTAGAGAAACTTACATGGAGTCTGCCAGAGAGTTTGTCTAAGGCAGTAGTTCTTTACCCTGGCTGCACACAGAGATTGTTAGGGTAGCTTTTAAGTCAGTAACTCTGGAGGTGGGGTTTGAGTCTTGGCATTTCTAAAAGTTTCCTATGGGAGAATGAAGCATTGCCAGAGTGGAAAAGTCCTAGACTAGACCAAATGAAATTGGTTATTTCCAAGAAAGAATGGAGCAAAGGAGGAATTCCCACCTGGACAATTGGTCCAATAAGGCCCTTTGGTGAACTCTGAAGGTTATGAGGAACCACACACGTGGTGTGGATGACAAGGTTATAATTGTCAGGTCTTAGTGACAAGTGTCAGGTCTTACTTCTCAGGTCTAACTCCTGCTCCCCACCCCACCCGTTTCCCAATGTGAATGAGACATTGATGTCCAGAAAAGGGAAAGGACTCATCCGAGATCACATTGAGTCATTAGCAGAACCCAGCTCTGACTCCAAATTAGTGCCCTTTACCATGCCCCACTGCCTTCCTGATTCATAGTCTGAAACTTGGTTTAAGAGGCAGGCAGCTCTTAAATGGACTATTAATGCATTCAAGCCTTTCTCCAACTCTCTTTCCAAACCTGCCCAAGGGCTTCAAATCTTTATCTTAAATACTGCTCTTTCGAAGCTACATTACATAATCAGTTCAGCAATAAACCTTTCAAGTTATATGGCTTTTAGTCAAAGCAAATCTTTTGGCCTTGTTTTCTTGCCAAGACTCATGACTCCTGCCTGTCTCATCCAATGAGTATAGCAATAAATCTCCTTTGCTGAATGCCAATAGCATGCTAGACACTGTAAGGCACTGGGCACTGAAATCTTGGAGGCTGGTGAAGGAGTTTTAACTTGAGTCCATTGCCACTTTTTTCTTATCCTGACCTTTCACCCTTTTTTAATGGTACTGCAGTTTGAACTCAGGGCTTCATGCTTGCTCGGCAGGCACTCTACCACTGTAGCCTCACTCCTAACCCTTTTTGCTTTGGTTATTATTTTTGAGATAGGTTTTCTCATTTTTATCTGAGCCAGCCTGGACTGTGATTCTCCTTACTGACATTTTCCACATAGCTTGGATAGCATATGCACCACCATGTCCAGTTTATTGATTGAGATGGGGTCTTGCTAAATTTTTTCACAGGCTGGTCTTAAACCAGGATCTTCTAGACCTCCTCTGAGATTACAGTTGTGAGCCACTGTACCCAGTCACCTTTCACCCTTCTGAGGACTTTAAACACCTCTACTCACATCTGACCCTCTACTCACAATTTGTGGTTGCCAAGTTTGAAGCAAAAAGGTTGTTTCAACTGTTTTATCAGTCAACTGAAATTTTCTCTTTACTTGCTCAGTGTCCTTCTTTCCTACTTTCCTGGTACTTAGCAATTTGTGCAGCTATGTGTACATGTTAGTGCCTCTTGTAAGTTTAATTCAGTTCCTTTGTTAGCTGGTCAAAAACCTTCCTGTTTGTGAGATTTCTTCTTCATTAGCCAAATTTCTGCTTGCCTTTTCCCAGTTCACAATTGTCTCTATTCACTCAATTCATAATTTCCTCTCCCATCTTCTGAGAAGAGGCTGACATAGAAATAGCAGTGTATCTTATTTTCTTGGTCACATTTGTTTTTGGCAGTATTGGGGGTTGGACTCGGGGCCTTGCATTTGCTAGACAGGTACTCTACTACTTGAGCCAAGTCTCCTTGACCACATTTTTCACCCCTAGAAGTAGAATTCATATTACAGATTTCAGGTAAACTTTTTGCCACCCCTGAGTTTCCCCATAGCCAACAGAGGTGCCAGTGTTGAGTGGGCAAGAGATGCATAGAGAACTGTAGACTTTTCCATGGTTCTTCTTTTCTATGGTGGTTTAATGTCATATATAACAACATTTTCCTTGGCTTTACACTGGTTATTTTCTTGGATTATGTGTTGTTTCTCAGTTGTCAAATGAAGTTTCATAGGCATTAGCTCTGACAGTTGAGAATGTCCTGAGCCCATTGCATATTTCAAAGATGAGTCATAAATGATTGACTATCCCAGAATCTTCATTCCTAAATACTCATGGGGAAGAAAAGGAGGAATGGCAAATGACCATCAGAACTTATTGGGAAAAGCTCAGAACAGTTTAGATACTAAAACAAAATGCAAGGTATTCCCATCATCATCCTTGTTTTGAAGATATCTCAATTTTCTAAGGTACAGCCATCTCTAGACAATTACCATCTCTAATTCATTGCTTTCACATTTCCAGTGCTAACTCTGTTCTCTGATTTCTCCATCAACTTTACCTGGCCACAGTGGAAACTCCATTCATGGAATTGGTACACAGGGATGTGGGCATGGCTACTAATTTGGGGCAAACTTTTACAAGTTATTTAACTTTTCTCAGTCATAGTTTTCTTATGTGAGAAAAAGGATATTGTATATACCTTGCAGAACCAGTCTAAGTTCAACCTTGTAACTTTGATGTAAGAATAAAACGTCTTCAACAGAGGAGGAACAAGATATATTATAATTTCATTTGTCTTTGTCTTTAACTCCAAGAACTATTTATGTGGCATTCTCCTTCCTAAATAGGTTCTGTCTTGGCAGTTCTTGAGCTCTAAGACTCTGGGTTGGCTAAAGATCTGAGTATATAGTAATAATAGCTAACTCTTACATAGCACTTACTGTGGGCCCAGAGACTGAGCTAAATGCTTTGCTGCACATATCTCATCTAAACCTTACAACATCCCTATAACATAGATTATTATCTCTATTCTATATAGAATGTTCCCTGGTATAACTGATGTATAGCATGGCTTAATAATTTGCACAAGATACATCGTAAGTGATAGCACCAAGATTAGAACCAAAGCAGTCTAACTTTAAAGTCCTTGTTTTTAACTGGTATATTAGATGTCTGGTAACCCAAGACTTGGCTTGAGTGGAGCAAATGTTAACTCAAAATTCACAATTCTTTCACTTCTTGGCTTATCCAGAGAAACAAAGGTCGGAGTCAGCCAGCCCAGAGGCTAGGCCCACTGCTGTAACCCTTCCTCCTCACCTTTGTGTACAATGACTTAAGCTTGAGAAGAGAGCAACATTTTGCAATACTCTGGCACTGGACCATGATCCGTAAGAATTCCCAAAATGTACTTTGCCCCAAACACAGCTCCTGCCACCAATTTACCACTGCCAAAATCCTTCTATGACCCGGAAGACTGTCAGTACTCTTTCTCTAGCTATCACTCTGTAGTGATTAGTATAACTGAAGCTTGTATTATAAGTTGAAAATGTTATTTTATTGGATGGAAACCTCTGTAGTGGATGAGGACTTTGGATGCAGAGGAGAAGACTGCAAGGCCAGAGGTGGTGGCCTTGAACAATCCAGCCCTAGGTATGCCAAGCAGCTGCCTGGGAGGGGCCTCTCCTTGCAGGCACCATGGGCACCCAGATTGTAGTTATCCTTTCACAGCTATATCCTTTAGGATTCTAATGCATAATGTGTTGGTTCCTGCCTTTATCTACCCATAGGCTGCTGGCAGGGAAGACTGTAAAGTTGATGCCAAGTGTTTGTTGTGTTGGGGTCACACAGAGAGAATCTTCATTAGGTCTAGCCTGACTGAACCTGCTACTGAGTGATTTACCATGTGATTTTGATCAAATCCCTTTCCCTCTCTGAGCTTCACGTAACTTACCTGTACAACAAAGGAGTTGGAATAAATTGGAAGTTTTGTAATTGTTTAAAGCAGCAATTACTTTTTAAAATACAATCTTAAAGTCCAATATATTTACTTTAAAAACAGAGTTTCTCTTATGGACTAGGTAATGGTAATTACCCAGTAATGGTAGTGGTTAGGGAGAAAGGATCTACTCTAGAGCACAACACACTCAATTTCATGCCGCTTATGGTAGCCCTAAACACCTTGGGTTTTTAGGTTTCATCATTTGAAACCTTATGATCTAAATATTGTTGAGGTTTCCATCTAAACAGGATGTTGTCATAGTTAATGCTTTTAAGGAAAATTGGGTACCTGGGAATAAGGAAGAGAAAGAGACCCAGGCTAATGATGGCTAAGACAAACCTTCTCAGTCTTCCACAGGGAAAAAACACTAGTGGACTACTAGGACTACTATCCTTACCTCTAAGGATAAGAATGAGAGGGGAGAGTAGGTTGGGAGGTATGAACTTTAAACTGGGGATGGTATGCAAGTAGCTAGCACCAAGGGTTCCCAAGTCCTCATCTGTTTCCAGCCCCGACTTGCTGTGCACCCTTTGTCAAGTAAATCTTCCCTTTTCTGGGCCTGTTTCTGCTTTTCTGACATTAGAAAGGCAACACTAATTAACTTCATGGGCAGGCTCAGGCAACACTGATGGAAATGTTGGCTGTTGGAGCAGGAAGCTTTTCCTTTGTCATTGCTCCCTGCTCTATGTTTGACCCCCTCACCATCTAGCTTCCCTTAAACAGTCCTGTGGGGTGTCATCAACATTTTTTTCTTTCTGGGCCCTTCCCAGAGCTGGTAGTGAAATTTGTTGTCAGGCTATAGGCCCTTCTCATGAAAGAAATGAGGAAAAAAGCAAGTGAAAATGATAGGGCACATTTCCCCAATTGCTGAGTCTATGCCCACTTAAAATGAGCTTGTGGCTTAAGAAGGCCTCCAGACAAACATTTCAAGTACTACTCAAGGGCCACTATGAGATGGTCCCCAGGGTAACAAGAACAGGGCATTTTAGGTCACCATGGCCAATACAGGAAAATCAAACAAGCTTTCTCTTTTCTCTAACTTGGGTCTACAGCACAGAAAGACAATCACAGATCTGCTTCCCACAAATTCCCTTGCACTTTGGCCCTGTAAGAAAACAGACAACATATGCAAAAACAGAAGAATAAAAGGAACCACAAGGCATCGTGCAGTACTCAGAGGTTTTGCCACACGTTTTAAGCTTGAAGGTGTGGGAGGAGGGTGTTCCTAAGATTTCAAAGCAAGAAACCTTTGAGAGGAGCTTTGGCTTTCAGTTGAGAGGTTCAGCCAGTTCAAGGAGACATGGCAGGGGTTGGGGGAGATGAAAGAATAAAGACCCTGACTTGACTTTCCTTTCTACCTCCCATCTCCTGCCAGAACTTCCATAAGCAAACCCAACTAGAAGCCAGAAGGCATTGGAACTTGTTGAAGTTGGAGCAGGAGTAGGTTGGAGGAGAGTGAAGAGTGGATCTGGAAATCAAAAGAGAAAGCTAGCCATCCCAGTTTAGCTGGTGAATGCAACTTCTCATACCAGCTTTCCCTTCTAGCAAAGTATGTCTTAGTTCTTTCATTATCCCTATTCTAACATCCTTTCAGGTCCAAATCCTCTGACTACAGACACTTCTAGTTCTAGTATCCAAAGTAAAACTTTCTAGTCTCTGTGGCTTCTAGGATTAGAAATTTTGGGGCACCTTTGACTCCAGAAGTCCACTACTGCAGAATTCTTTCAGTGTTATTTTTCCAGAAAGCCCAATTGATGAATTGAAACGCTCTTTCTCTGTCAATTTCTTTAGCGTTTAGGCAGCATTGATAAGTTGCTTCTTCTTTAGAGCAGATATTGGGTCTCCTGCTCCTCTGTACACCATACAGGCAAACTGCTCTTACTCTATAAATAATCATGAAAGATGCTTGTCATAAAGCAAAGGCTGGCATTACTCACTGATCAGATCAGAAAGGCAGGGTGGGAGACATTGGAGGATTAGGGAAATAGAAGGGGCACTAAGTGAATGTTAATCTGGCTAAATGGGAAGACCTCAACTCCTATGCCAAGTAAGATAGAGTAGGGCCCAAAAACCTTATCTCAACTAGCAAAAACCCTTGTTCCTTCCTATTATTGCTTATACTCTCTCTTCAACAAAATTAGAGATAAGGGCAAAATAGTTTCTGCCTGGTAGCAAGGGGATAGGGGGAAGAGGGAAGGGGTGGGGGGAAAGGCAGATGGTGGAGGGAAGGGGGGAGAAATGACCCAAACATTGTATGCATGTATGAATAAAAAAAATTAAAAAATTTTTTAAAAAGACTAAATTTGACCTCTTACATTGTTCACCAGAGGCAAGGGTTCCATCATGCAGAGCATTTTCACCCGAAAAGTCTGTACTGCATCCATGACAAGAGATGCCACAGGGGAAGTAGCATTGAATTTGGTATTAAAACATCCGGATTCCTGATAGGGGCCACTATAGGAAGGTGACCCGGAAGTAGTAAGGAGGTTTGGTAGAGATGAACCAGTTCAGGGTGTAATACACATGTGCATGGAAGCAATGCTAGGAATCTCTCTGTATAGCTATCTTTATCTTAAACTAGCAAACACGCTATGTCTTTCTTATTATTGCTTATGTCTTCTCTTCAACAAAATTAGAGAAAAGGGCAGAACAGGTTCTGCCTGGAAGCAGAAGGATGGGAGGAGAGAGGGAGCAGGTGGGGGAGCAGGTGGGAAAGATGGCCCAAACAATGTATTCACGTATGACTAAATGAATAAACAACAAAAAATAAAAATACAAATCATGGGGGTAAGGGGGATAAAGGAGAATGATACAGAAGTTGAGTTCAACTATGATATGTTATAAGAACTTTTGTAAATGTCATAATTGACCCCTTGTACAATAATAATATGATTTAAAAAGTAAATAAAAAATAAAAATAAAAATGACAGCAAAAAATATCTGGATTCCAATCACTGCTTAGTACTTATGTGAACATGGGTCAGTCTTTGCACTCTGCCCTTTAGTTCATTAGTCTAATAGGAATAGTAGTCCCAATTCCTGCCTTCCCTCCCAGGGTAGCTCCTTAGGATCCATTGAGATTCTGAATGGAAAACCAGCAGCTGATGCACTATAAAATTTTGGGTGCAGGATGTTTCCACAGTGAGTATATATGAGTGAATAGTATAATGTGAGACTTTGAGTATGTCAGTATGTGTTACAGTATGCGTGATTGAGTGTGAGAAAGGAGAGGAAGGAATACTGACAATGTGTGGGAAGGAATAATTGAAAATTGACAGGTGAAAAACATATGTGATTATTTGTGCAAGAATTGACATGACTATTTGGAAATATATAAGAAGCAATTTGAGAGAGGAAATACAAATATCTGCGAGTTTGTGAGTCTCACTTTGTGATAGAGTGTGAGTGGTAGTGTGCATGTACATATGGATATAAATATATAGGTTGTATCATGTGAAATCACCATTTTTATAGGTGCACAGCACTTTAATATTGGCCATTTTATATTCTTCAGCCTACTATGTATGTACAAACACCTGTGTATTTGGGAATGTATGAATGAATTGCATTTCAGCCAGCCAAAGCACATATGTTAGTGAATGAATGTGTATGTTCAAACAAATGTGTATTTTTGTATAAATGAATTGTGTATGCAATCAAATGTGTATGCTTTTGTTAGAGCATGTGTGAACGTGAGTATGAGTCTTTGTGAGCATACGTGAGAATGTGTTTAAGAAGGAAGGATGAGATTAAGATGTGTATGTGAATGTATGTGAATTCAAGTACATGCGTGTGTGCATGTGTGTGTGTGTGAGAGAGAGAGAGAGAGAGAGAGAGACTGAACACTGAGAACATCCCTAGCCATTGACTCTGTGCTAGTGAACAGATGCCCTCCCCTCAACTCATAACTTTCAGAGAAAACAAGCTTTCCAAGCTGAAATTTTCCACACAGGCTTTCCACCCCGAAAGGGGGCCTTTTTATTTATTTATTTTTCTTTTGCTTTGAGCCTTATGCCTAGCCATTCTGGTCTGAGGAGAGAAAAAAGTGCCCAACTCTACCAGCTCTACTCAGAGAATAATTGGGAACATTTTGCTACACACAGAAAACTGGAAAATGACTGGCATGTGGGGCTGAAACTTAGTGCAGGTTGTAGCTGGCAAGACAAAGGGCCCCTCAGCTACTTTATTTGTTCTCTTTAAAAGTAGCCCTAAGTGACTGAAATATCACTTGCCACCACAAGCAGTATGAAATTTCATCACCAGTTGGAGTTATGTAACTATCTCCATGGCAACCAAAGCCTATAAACATGCAGTATCACTGTTGGCTGGTTACATAGCTGTGGTTTTAGTGCCCCCACCACACCTTCCCTTCAGCCCTTTATAGGTTGTTTTCTCTTCTTATCCCCTTCCTCCTAATTTCCTTTCCTGTAAAAAGCAAGAAAATTAAATGTTGAGTAAAAAGAGTAAAAACTGAAGCTTTTTAAGAAATAAGTGCACATGAGGTGAGTCCTCTTCTCCAAGGAGCAGTGTAGGTGCTAGCTTACCTGCAGGCCAGCTTACGCTAGGGAAATTACTGCCTCCCCACTATACCACAACCTGAAGACACACATAATCCGTAGTGGCTACTGAAAGGAAATCAGGCAGGCTGAAGAGAAAGTAGTCAGAGGGTCCAAGAGAAACCTTGAAAACTTGGCCTCCTATGGCTTCTTTCTTTGAGGATTCCTAGGGCAACAACAGCATGGTAAAAATGATGGTCATAACATTTCTGATTGAGAGAATGAGGTTTAGGGAAATGCAGATGAAATTTTTCATAGGCAATGTCTTTGATTTTTCCACTGCTTGAGGCCAGACTTCATTCCCCTCCAGATCAAAAGGAAGGATTTCAAATCAAAAGAGCAACAGGAGGCATCAGAATCCATGGCTTTCAAGCCCTGGATCCATCTCTTAGTGGCTGAATGATTACAGACAACTAAAATAATCTCAAGGTTTCTGAATACCTGAGAAGGTACTCTCTAATCTGCCACTCAAATATTTAAATTGATGGGAACATCTTTGCCTTCAGACATGGACCATTTTGATCATGAACTGCTTCAGGAGAAAATTATTCTTTGCATCAAGCTAACCTTTGGCTCCCTGTGGAATCTATTCTCACATCTTTACTCTGTGCCCTGGGGCTCCCTAGATGCCAGATGTCTCTTTATGCTATGAGAAATCCTCCAGAAATCTTCTGGATGTCATATTCCCATGAATCTTCTCTTCTTCCAAACAGCTTCATTTCCTTTAACTGTTCCTCATGGGTCTTGGGATATGACTTCACCCTATTCACTGACCACTGCATAAATTTCTGATTAAAGTGTGGGGTTCAGATCTTAACACAGTCTTCCAACAGAGGTCTGATCAATTGTGTGGTAAATTCCAAGAATGAAACTGTAGTCCAAATGGGAAGGAGAATTCATGTAAAAAAGGAGGGGGTAGAGACTCTAGGCTCAGTCTCCCTACTTAGGAAAACTGAGAACTAAATGCCTGTGCCACAATTTCAAGTCCAATTTGCAGCCTTAAGTCCAAAGCTGCTGCTTCTCCATAATTCCATGCCCACTGGTGCTTGATCTCTGGCATAACTGGCACCTGGGTCTGTGATGTACATAACCAGCCTCCATGACAACTCCCTTTTTTCCTGCCTTGATCCCCAAAACCAGTCTTGATGACAGCAGAGCTGTGATCCTTCCAGGGCCCCCATATACTTTGCTTCTAGCCACAGCTGCCCCTTTTCCTAACAATTGCAGAACAGGCTCACAGCTTTCTGTCTGAGCTCCTCTGGAGCTGGCAGTCTTGAGTTTATTTAGAAACTGCCTTCTAAAAGGGACAATGTCAAAGTTAGTGGATAGTGTAAGGTGCCAAGTACAGCAAAGGAAGGTTAGGTAAGTTTTGTGTCCTGTCCAGTCTTTTCATACAGTGGGGTTTCTAGAATCTCCATATGAGAGTTACTTAGAAAAGGCCAGAAGTGGAACTAAACAGTTTATCTTTAAGCTGCATTTACCTGGATCAATACATTGATTTTATACACAGCCTATTTATATTTGGAGTGACCTTGAAAGGTTGGATAAAATTACAGGGGGATTAAAATCCTCCCCAAAATTACTCCCTATTAAGCCAGTCTTTAGATTCAGATTCATTTCTGTCCATGTTTCTGTGTCATACATGTGTACTCCTAAGGAAGGAAAGAGAAATTGTAGGCTGCATCTGAGTCTCACTTATTCTATTTGCAAAATGGAAATAATGCTCTCTTGGCTACCCCAGACCTATGAGGAAGATGAGAACAGATAAAAATGAAAAAATATTCAGTCAACTGTAAAATTTTACATTTATATAAAAATTGACTTAATCATCGCCATCATCATCAATTCAAATTCATACCCTGCCGAAGGGATGGAAACAGTCAGGTAAGAAAGTGCTGAGGAGCCTTGAAGGAATTCTTGAAAGGGCCTATATTCAGGGGTATAGAAGAGAGAGCTGACTTTTTAAAAAAGAGACTAACAACTCTATCAGCCAGCTGTCAAATTTTCGTGGTGCAGGAATTTTGAGGGGATCTGGAGTTTGGTTAATGTCACCAAGGATGGCCTGTTACTAATGGCCTAGCCAAAAAGATTAAGAAAAAAGATGAGAATATTCATGAATATTCCTGCTGCATCATCAGTCCCAGTAGGAATAGGCTTAGGCTGGTCAAAAGTTGATGGGTAAGGAAACTGTCATTCTTGAATACCTAAACTTTATGCCATATGTGCTATTAAATGATTTCATATACACATATATCACTTAATTAATCCACTGACTATCCAAAGTAGGTACCACCATCCTAGTTTACGGAGAAGAAAGTGGGGGAGTTGGAGTGATGTGCTCAAGTTCATACTACTATAAATGAAAGAGCTGGGATTCAATCCCAATTGTGTCTGTTTTTGAAGCAGTGAGTGTCACTTGAGTTTGAACAATGGCCCCAGACTCTACCCCTCACATTTAAAGCTATCTTGTAGAAGTATGCTATTGGGCATGAGAATTGATGCTTGGCTAGTAGAAGGGTAGTGTTTTCTGTGCATCCTAGTACTAACAGGAAGATGAAAAGAGATAAAAGCTTCCCTGCTGATATGGTCCACAAAACCTCTGATCTTGTTATTAACTCACTTAGTGATGTGAGACAAATCCCTTACCACTCTCTAAGCCTCAGTTTTCTCATTTTATCTGTAAAAGTAGTTATGGTTAATGCCAAATGAGATCATTTGGCACATAATAAGAGTTTAATAGATGGAAGGTTAAAAGAAGGTTGTGCCGGTGATGTTCCTGTTACAAAAATTTCTGGATTTGGTCTTTTGGTCTTTATGTTCTCCCTCATATATGGACATTAGATCAAGGGCAAACACAACAATGGGATTGGACTTTGAGCACATGATAAAAGCGAGAGCACACAAGGGAGGGGTGAGGATAGGTAAGACACCTAAAAAATTAGCTAGCATTTGTTGCCCTTAACGCAGAGAAACTAAAGCAGGTACCTTAAAAGCAACTGAGGCCAATAGGAAAAGGGGACCAGGAACTAGAGAAAAGGTGAGATCAAAATGAATTAACCTAGAAGGTAACACACACGCACAGGAAATTAATGTGAGTCAACTCCCTGTATAGCTATCCTTATCTCAACCAGCAAAAAGCCTTGTTCCTTCCTATTATGGCTTATACTCTCTCTACAACAAAATTAGAAATAAGGGCAAAATAGTTTCTGCTGGGTATTGAGGGGGTGGGGGGGAGAGGGAGGGGGCAGAATGGGTGGTAAGGGAGGGTTTGGGGGCAGGGGGGAGAAATGACCCAAGCCTTGTATGCACATATGAATAATAAAAGAAAAAAAAATTTCTGGATTTGTATCTTTTCACTTCTTACCAGGAAATAAGGGTAACCTTCACTGATCAGTGCAACATACCATTTTAGAGCATTATTAACTTTCAAGCCCCAGAGAAACAGACTTGAACTAGCAAAATCAGTTCCTTCAACAAGCTTTAGCTGAATTCTTCTCCTTTTTTTGGTGGTACTGGGATTTGAACTCAGGGCCTTACTTATGCTTGCTAGGCAGATGCTCTAACATGTGGACCACTCTGAGAGCTCTGAATCCTTCTCAACCATACATTTTAACACTTGAGTAGTACTGGGCCTTAAGGATGCATAATATATGAGCCTTGCTTTATAGACATATCCAAGAGAATCAGCGTGGGGAAGAGGTCCTAGAATAGGTCAGGAGAGAAAGTCAGCAACAGCAGTCCTAATCACACCTAGGATGTCAATAACTGAATAAGGACCCTGGGAAAGGAGCTAAGGTGGATCAAAGAAGCATTAGAAGTGGGTGATGGAAACCAGGAGTGATTTAAAGAGCAGCAGAAATAATGACACTGACAACTCATTAGTGGTTTACAAGGCTTTATTCACATTGGGGTCTTAATGACTGATAAGAGCCCTTATGTTATCCCCACAGTCCCAGGAGAGGTTAGTATTATCCCCTAGGGTAATAATGGGGAATAAAATATTAAACATGTAGAGTTTGGAGTCACCTAACTCATACTCATACATTTATAGGGGACAGGAAAATAATGATAACAGCAGGTTGATTAAAGAACATACATAAATTACAAAATAAGACCTGTAGAAACTATTCCTGGAATGGGAAGAGGAAGAGAGGAGAATGATTGAAGGAGTGAATTCAAGCATGGTATATTTGATATATTTTAAGAACTTTTGTAAATGCCACAATGTATCCTCCGCACAATAATTTAAAAAAAAAAAAGAAAAGAAAAAATAAAATATACTCTAAAAAAACCTCCATACACTTATGTTTTGTGAGTGGTAGGGACTATGGTAAGTTAGTGAGCATGTGTCTCATCTAATTATCTACTGAATTCCATCCATTGCCACTTGTTATAATTTGAATATAAAATGGCTCCACAGGCTCATGTGTTGAAAGCTCGGTCCCTAGCTGTTGGCACTACTGAAAGGTGATGAGATCTTGAGGGTGTTAACCTCATCAAGGGGTTGATCTATTGAGTTTATACTGAATGGCCTATTAAAAGGAAGGACCTGTTCAGAGAAGGTAGGTCACTGAGAGTGGCTCTTTGAAGAGGATGTCTTGTTCCTGACACATTCCTATTTCTTTTTGCTTCCTGGTTACCATGAGGTGAGCAACCTTCTCTGCCACAAGCTTCTGTGGCCATTATGCTCTGCCTCACCATGCATCTATAACCATGAGCCAGCTGACCACGGACTGAAACCTCTGAAGCCATGAGCCAAAACAAATCCTTCCTTCCTTAAATTGTTTCTCTCATTTGTTTTTTCACAATAGTGAAGATCTAACTAATACACTACTATGCAGAAAAACAGCTAAAAGTTGTCAGATCTTGTAGTTTTCCAAAGGAAGCCAAAAATCACAACTTATGTTTTAAAATTCAGTAAGCTAAAGAAAACATCCTTGCAGTCCCAATGTGATTCATGGACAGATTACAACATCTCCTTAAAACAAAGGAATTATACAGCAATGATGGAATTTCAGACACCATCCTGCCAAAGCAATTCTTGCTTGCTTCCTTCACCTTTCTTTGGTCTAATAGTTACTATTTATAAAACAAATGGAAGCACACATAAAATTATCTACACATGTAAAATCTCCTCATCCCAACAAAAACCAGTTAGCACTGCTATATCTGCTGTCATTGTTACTGTACACTTCTTGGTGGCTGGATTATGAGCTTCTTGGAATCCAAAATCTTATTGCATTCCCAAAATCTCATTTGATTGTAAGGTCAGAGAGGTGAGCTAAGTCACCAGATACCATGTAGGAGTAAGTGGTAGAGAAGAGAGTATAAACAAACTTCTAATGCTCTGATCACTGCCTTTTGCGACAACTTAAGCATATAATGTACTTAGCCTAATTGAAGCTAGGGCTGGGCTGATAAAATCCAGTGTGGTAGAGGGTTTCTAGATGGCATGTGTTGATCTCCATCTGTATTTATACTCTTGTGTAATTTCTCTCTCCCCTAGAGTATAGGCTGAACTTAGTGACTTATTTCTAACAAACAAAATGTGACTTGTCACTTCCAAGTCTAGGTAATCAAATACCTTAACTTGTATCTTTCTCACTCTCTCGTGCTCCTTCACTTTCTCATTCTTATGAGGCAAGCTGCTATTTTTGCGAGCTATCCAATAGAGAAGCTCAAGTGACAAGGAACAGATAGTAAGGAACGAAGGCCCTCAGTCTGACAGCCCACAAAGAAGCTAATCATGCCAATGGCCACTTGAGTAAGCTTAGAAGCTGATCTTACCATGTTAAACCTTGTAGATTACTATGATCCCAGCAAACACTAGATTATAGTCTGTGAGGGACCCTGGCCAAAAACACTCAGCTAAATCATGTCTGGTTTCCTGACCCACAAGAGATTGTGAAACAATGCATTGTTTCAGGATGTTAAACTTTGGATAATTTGTTGTATAGCAATAAATAACAAAACCAAAAACACAAAATGACTAACACTACCCTGACCCATGGATGCTTCAGGTCCCATAACTTCAGACCTGGCACTTTCTCCCATCTACCACTTTGGGTGCAAAAACTTTTAGGGGACTATAAAATGTTTTAAAATGAAGAATAGCATCAGCATTCTGAGGATTGTGGTAAGTTAGAACATTTCATTCTTAGCTGAAAAAATATTGTCTATTCATGGCTTGATTTCTTTTGGGTGCTGCTTACAATTATTGTTGAGTGAAAAGCTCTCTTGAGACCTGGGTTATGTCAGTAAGTCAGTCCACAATAGTTTTCCCTGCCATCTTCGGGTGTAGCATTATGTTCAATATTGAGTACACCATGGCAAGTAATCAGATCCAGTGCTTGTCCTTACAGAGCTTTCAGTACAATAGTTATGCTACCAGTTCATCCACTCACAGTCAGCCCATGGGCATCACCCTTCACCTCTGCATTCAGTTTCCTCATCAGTGAAAAAGGTTATACTGATATACATAAGAGGTCCATGTTAGATGAACAATTCTGCACCGTTTTTCTAAAGGCAAGGTCTGTATTCAAGGGATCAGTGGGGATGCCTTCTCACTGGTTAGTTACCCCTGGTCACCAAGGTTAAAGGATATGACCCAGGTCATGTAGGCATATGTAGGCCATGTTCTGAACTGCCCTTCAAAATTAAATTAACATTAGTAACAGAAAGAAAAAAATTTGTTAGCTAATGCTTGCTTAATTACACTCTGTTCCCAAATAGATAGTAAACAAACAGGATAAAAGGAAAGAAATTGTTAATGCTTTTAATAACCCAATAATATTTAAATAACAGACAGTAATTATCTTATTAGATCTAAATGAACAACAGCAAAGTGAACTTTCCTGTAGCTCAACTCTTGCTGAGGCATCTAGAGACTGTAAAAGTAAAAGATCATCTGCGCCAGTGGAATTCTCTTGAGGCAGAAAGAGCATTGTTCCTTCAATAAGTTAGATTGAGCTGGGAGTAGGACTGGAAGAAAACCAAAGCTGTGGGCTTCAGAAAATGTCTCTGGAGTGGAAAAAGGAGTTCTGGGCTTTTGGAGAACCTGAAATTATCAAGACGAGTGGAACTATCTTTGTACACATAGAAAGATGCACAAATAATGACTAATCCAGGATGATTAAGATCTCTTTAATGACAAAACTTAGCCTAGAGTTTGGGCCTTTCCATGATATCAACTTGCACACGATCAATTTCACCTGACTAAATAAGATCTAGTAGTTAAGAGCATGGACTCCCAAGGCAGATGACCAGGGTTCAAATTTATTCTCTGCTATTTAGTAACTGTATAGCTCTTATTAAGTTACTTTACTCTCTTCACCTCTACTGCATTTTCTGTAAAATGAATGTGATACTATAACCTACCTATTAAAGTTATCAGGAGGATTAACTGAGTTAATATTTGTAAAGCATTTGGAGAAGTGTGTGTCATAAAGTAAGTACTATGTAAGTATTTGTTAAATAACATAAACATGGCTTTTAGCTAAAAGCAAACCCAATAGTCCCAACCAGCACACAGCAGGAGGAAGTCTGTCTTAAAGATCCCCATCTCTCTTTCCTGAGGCTTTCCTCCTGTCAGGTTCCACATTAGAATCCCACCTCTCATTATACTCCCAGTGCTCTGGTTCTGTTCCCTCACTTCTCCAATCACAAGAAGTGAAAATTTGGAAGAGTTTTCACATTCATTGACTCAACAGATAAGCATAACAACTCAGAGACAGAGCAATGGCCTTTCTTCTTGTCTTAGAACTAAGGAAACTGTGTCCTAGGAGATTAATGTGACTGTTATGACCCTTGACATTTAACAGGGTGCTGTAGTTATAAGCCAGACCTCACTATTCACCTGCTGTGAACTCAGTCATAGGCCTTTCTATTTCTGTGCCTCAATTCCTTCATCCACCAGTGAGATGATTTTAGAAACCATGTATAATACAAAGTTCACACAATTTCCTGCTAAGTTACTCCTTGAATTTGCCCTAATTCTTTTTTTATAAATGAGCAAAGAATCTTAGAGAGTTCAAAAAATTTACTTAGCCCATCTGCCCTTCTATCTTCACTCTCTTTCCTTTACTTAGCACTGTGGGGTTAAGCCATAACTAGGACAGGACACTTGCTTTGTTGCATTGAAGAGAGTAATTCTGAGCCTATAAATGTCACAGTGGAGAGGGACTTTGGAGACAGCTTTTAGATCAGTTTCTCCTTAAGGCCTCACTTTCATCATCTATAAGAAATTGATATGAATGTATGCTGTAAAGATAATTACTTAGGATCTACATTCAGAAGGACTAGATTCAAATCTTAGCTCTGTGACTGTCTAAATTTCTAAACTTGGGCAAGTTCCTTAAACTTTCTGTGCCTCAATTTCATATAAAAAATGGCAATAGAAATAGTACCTATCTCATAGGATTGTTGTAAGAATTAAGTGAGTTAATACAAGCAAAGAGTGCTAACTAGATAATTACTATCGTTAAAACTCAGAACCAGTGGGGCTAAACTACAATACAGATGCATCCTGAGATTGTGACCCTTAAGTGTGGAAAGCATAGTTTACAACCCACAGGTCATCCCAAAAGAGGTGTACATCTGGGTTGTTGTAACTGGGATGAGTAATAAGCTGAGAACATTTCAGAAAAAAAAAATCAGACTATCCAGATAGATATTGGCCTTGTGTGAGTTCTCTAAAGGGGCCAAAGTGGTGTATTTCACATGGGTACTGACATATTGTTCATATTTTTTTAAAGACTGGATTCTCTCAGGTAAAACATCTAACTCTTTGGATGCCAGACACAGGGGAAAAACACAGTAAGATGATTATTAGAAATAGTTTCAAAGAGTGGGAAATTGACCCTGAGAGAAGCAAGTTCTCAGTCAAGGGGATTTTTTTACTTTTGGAAATGGTGAAACATTTTTTTCTTTTTTTTTATTCATTTATTCATATGTGCATACATTGTTGGGGCCATTAGAACCTCCCTGCCCCCTGCCCCCATCCTCCTCCCCCAACCCCCTCACAGAAATGGAGAAACTTGAACAGAGTTATGATGAGATGCTAAAAGCAGGTCCTAGAACCTTGGCCTTTTCCAAGCAGGAGAAGCCCCTTACCAGGTACCTACAGCCTTGGGGGCTTTCGTTCTGTGAATGGCTATTAAAACTCCTACTTCCTATTATGAGGCCAACTTTGAACAGGTTGCCCAAACCATAATCTCACAGACCACCTCATGTCCCCCAAGTCTCTGAATTATGACTTTTGCCAGTCATCAGTTGCCAAATACATATTTTAATTTTAACATAGTCTGGCCTATTGGTCTTTTGAGACAGTTGTTATAAAAGTATTGGTACCCTATGAATGACCTAGAAGGGGCAGTTCTCCCACTTTACACAGAACAGCCTTATTTTAATCTTTTATTTATTTTTTTGAGGCACTGGTGTTTGAACTCAAGGCCTTACACTTGCTAGGTAAGTGCTCTATCACTTGAACCATGCTGACCAGGGTTGGCCACAGACCACAGCTGTCCTATCTGTACCTCCCAAATAGCTTGGATTCTGGACAAATGCTACCATGCCTGGCCTTTATCTATTTTTTTTATGTTGTGTATGCTTGTTGAATTTTGTTTGTGGTAAAAATGTCTATTGTTAAAAGCATGATGAAAAACTCTTGCCATAAGCTTCTGAAATTATTTCAACATTCCAGCAATAATAATATGTTGACAATCAAAGGACATCATTTTTAGCTGCATCCCAACTAGTGTCAGGCTTACAGGTCCTAGTTTTTGAGGCAAAAAAGAAATACTAGCATCATACAAGAAGGAAAGGAGATTTTGATTCCTGCCTTCAAGGTACTGAGGTTCAAATTAAGACAACAGAACAAAAATCCTAGAATCACCTTAGCCTTTAACTGTTCAGAGAAAAACTATGTGATTCTGAGTTTAGGAGACAAACTTGAGGAAGAAGAGGTTATACAGAAGCTGGAACCCAAAGGATTACAAAGTTGGCTTACAATGGGCAAACAAATAGAAATAGTATAGAGGCAGAAATAGAAATGAGGATGGTGTTGGGAGTGGGAGAAATTATGGGAAGTAGGGATTCTAGGAAGATACAAGGCCCGAGGATCATGGGTGGTCAATTCTGAGGACAAGTGAGAGAAACAGTAGCTCCAGAATGAGGAGACCCTGGAATGTCAAGTAGAAGATGTTGGACTTGATTTATCTTCTGATCATATGCATGATGGGGGGATGGGGGATCCAAGTAGAACCCACTTAAAGGTTGCTTTGGAGACCCACTCACCACTGACCCTCAGCTCAGTGCTTGTAGCTCTGGTCATTATTCATTTGCTTTTTCTTATTGTTTGTTGATTATTTATCCAGATGCCTCCTGCTTTGGTGAAGGCCCAACTATCTCTCGTAGTACCTAGCATTGTATTATGTATATAGCAAATATTCAAGAAATATGTTTGATCACAAAATGAAAGCCATTAAAGGGAAAAACTAAAATCCTTTGGAGACTGTGTATCTTACCATCTTTCCAGAGCCTTTCCATACCTCGGGTAATATGCAGCCCTCTCTCAACAGGCAAATTTTATCTCCTAATTTTACAGATGGAAAAATTAAGTTTTAGAAAAACAAAGGGGTTTTTTCCTAAAGCACTTAAGTAATGGCAAGATGGGACTGAAACCCGGAGCTTCTGGTTATCAATCTATTGTTTTTATGTACCTCTGGTCCACTTAGAAACACTAAGATGAAAAGCCATCTCCTGTTCTTCTCTGTGCACTGCCCAGTCACAGCAGTGCTAGGAACTTCCCCAAATGTCTAAATCCTCTCTTTCCTCAAATATGGAGATCATTTGTAAATAAAATTAGCTAAGATGATGTAGTAGGAACACTGGACTTGGAGTCAAAGACCCTTGATTCTAATGTAAGTTTTGCCATAGCCTCAATTTCAAAATCTATAAATTGGACACTCTGGAGAGCTCTTCTGCAAGGTCCATGCTTTCAGACCAAGGAGCACACATCTGTTTCCCTAGCTTGCTAAGGAAATTCAAGGTTGCAATGCCCTATAGCCTAAGCAAGTGCTCTCCTAACTGGGAAACTTCTAAATCCTGCTCTTGGCTTTGTTCCCTTCTTGTGTTTTCGCATCATTCTTAGACACACACAGGCACTTGCCATTGGTGCATCCTTGCTCATAAATCTGGGATAGCAAATGACATATTTTATTTATTATTGCCAACCCAAAGATGGGCAATTTCCAATAACTGCAGCAAATAAATAAAATCAAAATGATGAACTCATTCATTCTTTCCTATTAAATAAATGCTTTCCTGGGAAGATTATAGTTGGTTAAGCAGAACATGAAAACATTGCTTTGCTGAAAGGTTGCATGATCTAGGCCTCATTTTAGTAAATAATTTTCCTCCAATCCCATTGCCCTTATGTCTGCCTTTTTTTTTTCATCAGAATATAGAACATCACAAATGCCTGAGAACAAGAGAGCCAGTATGAACTTCAGCCTACCTCTGCACTGTGACATCCTCTCTAAAATCCACTCCATCAGGAGCCACATGCACCACATACCAGGATGGGCAGCAGAACTCCCCAATATCTTTCTTTTTAGAACATGAATGCAGCCATATATGGACATGGATACAGCAGACCTCTAGAAGTACCACAACCTGTGTTCAAAAACCCCACTTGCTAGTAGTAAAATCTTGAAGAAGTAATTTTTCTGTAAGTCCCACTTAAGAATCAGTGGAGAACTGTAACTGGTGGTACACACTTGTAATCCTAGCTACTCTGGAGGCAGAGGCAGCAGAATCACAATTCTGAGGCCAGCCCTTGCTATGTTAGGAAGACCCTATCTAAAACAAAATAAAAACAAAGGGCTAGGGGTGTGGCTCCAGTGATAGAGCACTTGCTTAGCGCATGTGAGGCCATGAATTCAATCCCTAGTATAACCAAAAAAAAAAAAAAAAAGAGAAAAGAAGAAGAAGAAAAGGAAAGGAAAGGAAAAAGAATTGTTAGAGAATTATGACTAAGAGCTCTTGCTTATAAAGTTACACTTGGTTCAAATTCTGTGAGTTTAGGGAACATATCTCTATATCTCAATTTTTTCATCTGTAAATGGATATCATAATAAGGCTAGGCCTGGTAGGATTGTTGAGAGGATAAGATGAGATAATATGTGTTACAGGCTAAGCTCAGTACCTGGAACATAGCAAATGTTCAATAAATGTTAACTGTCATTATTAATAATGAAAACAGGCAGACAACAGTGTTGTCTGTAAACACTTTTTATCATGGAAAGAGCACTGTGTTTAGTGTAAGATGTTCTAGAATTAAGTCCAAGCTCTGTTACTCATTAGCTGGGTGGACACTTACTTGCCTTTACCTCTCTAACCCTTATATTTCTCATCCATAAAAACAGGGCTAATAGTAGTGTCTATTATTGTTTCAATTTGTTATTAATTGTTAAATTGTTATTAATGTTGCAAATTGTTTCAAGGATAGTACAAAATCAATAATTATTAAAAATTCTTTGTGCCGGTTACCAGTGGTTCACTCCTGTAATTCTAGCTACTTGGGAGGTTGAGATGGGGAGGATTGCTGTTTAGGGTCAGCCTGGGGAAGAAGTTAGTGAGACCCATCTCAACCAATAACTGGACACAGTGCCTTGGGTCTGTCATCCCAAGCTATGTAGGAGGCTGAGATCAGGAGGATTATGGTTCCAAGCCAGTCCAGGGAAAAAGTTTGCGAGACTCCAATTCAATGGAAAAAAGATGGGTGTGGTGGTGAGTGCCCTTCACCCTTGCAATGACAGGAATCATAAAATAGGAGCATCGCTGTTTAGGCATGCCTTGGCAAAAAGCAAGAACCTATCTCCCAAATAACCAGAACAAAAAGGGTTGAAGGCATGGCTCAAGCTGTAGAGCATCTGCCTAGCAAGCATGAAGCCCTGAGATCAAACCGTAGCACTGCCAAAAATAAAATGTTTTGCATTCATGTCTTGTTGGCCAACATTGTTGGGGTTCCTACTGTGTACCAAGCTATTGGCTCAGAGCTAGGAAGAAAACAATGAATAAGATTGTGGCTTCTGCATTCAAGAAGTGGTGTAACTGGTAAATAGTCCTATAAACAAATAATTGAAGTATAAAGTGTGAGCCATAACTGCATAAATGTGCACAAAGTCCTGGGATTGTGTAAAAAAGTGAATGCCTAATTCAAGGAGGCAGGGAAACATGGTAGCCATAGTTAGGAAAGGCTTTTTGAAGGGAGTGATGCCTGAGGTTGTCTTTGAAAACAGAAAAGGAATTTTCTGAACAAATATGATAGTAATGAAATTCCAGGCTGAGGCTAAGGCACAGAGACATGCAATCACCTAGTGTGACTGGGCAATGTCACATCTATTCCATTCTTGGGCAAAACAATTTTAAGTAAAAACATTGAGAAATGAGGCTGGGAAAATAGAGGCTGATTAAGAAAAAAACCTTAAGTGCCCTAGTAAGGAAATTACTTGGTGTTTTAATTATTACTTTAAACAAAACTATAACATTATACACTAGCCACTGTTCTAAGCACCTTGCAAATATTATTTTATTTCATTCTCACAGAGGTCTCTGTGAGGATATATTATTGATGCATACAGATATTAAGTAATTTGCCCAACATTTCACAGATAGTAAGCAGTAGAGCAAAGATTCCTACACCAGATAGGGAGAATCTACCCCTGATTCTAGAGCCCTTGAAGAAATGAGGTCTAATAATCTTTTTGTCGTACTCCACCTAACACATTCAGTCCTACCCTCAGTCAGTTCTGAGAATGCATGTTTATATGGACTTATTCCATGTGGACTTTTATCTCTTCATCTCAGAGCTCAGACTCTTTCAATGGTTTCTAATGGAACTTCTTAGAGCCCCAGAATTGGTCTCTTTCTCAGCTTTGGCAATGATAACATAATACCCTCTCCACTTATCCTTCTGATCAAAATTTAAAATTCTCTGATCATACTAAATAACTACTAGACATCACCTCATTACGTCTCATCAGACTCTGTGCCTTTCACTCCATGAGTTGCATGGATGTAAAGCTTTGCTTTTATAGGTTAGCTCTGGAAGCTTCAGGATCTTCTCTTAGCCCATTCAGCCACATACACTATGGCCTCTCCCCTCATGCCCAAAATGGTATACAGATGCCAAGGGTGGGGGTAAGCTACTGCTTGGCAGGCCTATATTACCTCAGGTAATTTATCTGCCTAAACTGGTATCATAGTAATAACCTATATTTTTATTGGCTTTGCACTCTCAGAAGCCCTTTCACATACATTAATTATCTGATTTTTCCCTTCCTGAAACACTTTCAATATAAGCATTAGCCTTTTTGTCTTGTTTTGTTTTTTGAAATTAAGCAACTGAAACTCAGGGACAGAAAGTGACTTACTCAAGGTAACACAACTAGGAAGTGTCTGGCACTCACTGCATAATCTCACTGTGACTCCAACAGCGTGTACTCATGCTATAGGCAAAGTGACAAAAAAATGCCTGAATTAATTAAGGGTGACCACCACAAGAGCCTAGGATGAGGAGTGATGGTGGAAGCTTTGCTGGATTCCATGAGAAATTTACGGTGGTTCCCACAGTTAGATGAAGTCCTGAAGGACCCTCTCTCTTAGACGCAATCTTACTGGAAGGCTAGTAGTGTAAAGATCACAAACTGTCTGAATCTGCCCCACACTTTTCCCAACACCATCAATGCTTTGGCCAATTAGGTTAAGACCTGGGTTTCTCTGGGTTAGGTCCAGCTCTTTATTCTCATTACACAATGATTTATTATCATCATTGTGTCCCTAATAGGCCCTCTTATGTTTCTTGCTAAGTTCTAGGTTTAAACCAAGTTTCAGCTCAAACTGCCTTCTCTATCACTATGTGAACACAGTCTAATACTTCTGTTTCTTCCCCTAGATTCTGGCTGTCTTTACCACACTTCATGTCTTACCCTTTACTCTCCCTGAAGAAAGCCCCTCTAAAGTCTTAGCTTTTTTTCTTCAGTGTACTCAACCATGCCTACATTTTCCCTCATGCCATCTGTGTTTTCTGTCTTCTTTAAGAAAATCTCCCTCACGCCATAGTGATACAAATATTTTCTCAAGTGAAAACAGCAAAATCAAAGTCAAAAGACAAAATAGAATATTAGGAAAAATTTGCAACTTATAACAGATAAAGGTTTAGTATCCTTATTAGACTTAGGAGTTTTTTTTACACTGAGATGTTTATTTTCATGTACACAGATCTGTTGGTCTTTGATATGGAACAAAATTCATGATATATTTTATGTTAAATGAACAAAAAAATTGTTTTTTTCTATCTGCAGTAAAAAATGATGATGTATAAGCATGTGCATAATATAGTTCTCTTTTGTCTAAAAAGACCTACTCTAAGTATATATTTGTTTAAATAAGTTTGTAGGGGCATAGTGGAATTAATTATGCCAACTGATAATGTCAGTTACCTCCTGAAAATGGGATTCCTAGAGACTTGTGGTAAATAATTAACTTTTTAAAAATTTATCTTTTGTTGTTTGACTGGTTGCAATGGGCTAGAATTACTTGTTTTTTAAAAATTCCCTACAGCCTTCCTTTCCACACTTCCTTTAAGATGTTTTAGACCTGAATTTTGTGGGATGGGAAGTTGAGAACAGAGAACTAAAAAGGAAAAACTGGCTTTCAGAAACACCAAAATGCTAAGGGCTAGGCTGTCTACTTAATAGACTTTTTACATTAAGGACAAAATTTATGGACAAAGTACTTTTAAAGATAAGGAATTTTCACATTTAATAAAGCAGAGCTAGAATTATACCTAAAGAGACTTAAATAACATAGGGAAATAAGGTCAGAACATCTGGAAGTTTCTAAAGGTCAAGTGATTTGGCAACCACCCTCCAGGCTATTGCAGTAAGTTTACCTGGAACATTTCCTAAAAGTCAAAATCCTGTGTCCTCCTCCCATGTCAGCACCTCCCCAAGAAAAGGTCACGGGCCTCAAGAAAGCCCAACTTATGTCTGGTGTTCTTGGCTGGATCACACAAACCAGTGAAATAGACACAAATTCTTAGTCTAAACATGCTGCCTCTGCTCTCTAGAAATCTGTCTTCTCAACGCACCACTTTCTATGAACTTCCTTGCTTAAGAAATGTCCACTGGTTTCTATGGCCCTCCATATTAATTATAAACTTCAAATTCTAGGTTCTTGACATTCTCAAAAAAATGTTCTATTTTTATTCAACCTTGGATGATAGGTTGTTTGAATCTAGGGGAGTGTAATGTTTACAAATTGAAATTACTGACATTAGAAACCTAGGTTGAAATCCTGGCTTTGCTACTACTGAGCTGAACAAATGGCATAACTCCCCTGGTTCTCAGTTTCCTCATAGGTAAAATGGTAGTGAAAAAGGGCCTTCTTGACAAGATTTTCCTGAGAATTAAAGGGAATTATCTGTAGTTTGCCACCATGCTTAGTTCAGTTGTATTAGGTGTAATAATTGATAATTATTATCAATTATTTCAGCTAGTAACAATCACTCATAACATCTTTATTGATGAAGTTAAAGGAAAGACAATTGTACAGAACTTAGCCTTTGTGAAATTTGCAAGAAGTCTTTGAGATCTCGGCTGGGGGTGTGGCTCAAGTGGTAGAGCACTTGTCCAGCATGCACAAGGCCCAGGGTTTAATCCTCACTATTAGAAAACACTTAAGCATTAACAAAAGAAATCTTTCAGAGGTCTAAACCATGTTCACACACACATACAGATGTTTATAAGCATACATAGTTTTCTGCATAAATGTACAAAATTTTCTACTTTCCCACATTCCTATGTATTTATACATAGGCACACATTCTTGCTAAGAGTTTATTTTGTCAAAAAATACCCCACAAATTTTGTTCTGAGTTAAAAAAAAACTAATTTCTCTACTGAGCAGACAGATTCTCAGACACTGCTTATGCCCTTGTAATATGTATGAATATAATGAAAGGATAGAAAAATGCTGCAGACAAACTTTCTGAGCAAGAGTTGTCTGAAGGTGCTCCCCATGGAGACAATGAGACAGATGCTGCAGTGAGATGCCAGGTCTTTTCCTTCTTATTTAGGCATCTTGCAGAATACTTTTTTAAGGCAAATCAAATAGGCAGATTGTACCTATTGCCTCTGAGAGGGGAATTCAGAGGGAGGCTTCTGGGGCTGAATGCCCTGACCTGCATATGGCCAGAAGGCCCCTCAATCTCAACCTAAGCCTAAGAAAAAAATCTTAACTGTGGGCTTTCTGGTGCCAGAGGAGATGGATAAGGGAACTTGCACTTTACTTAGGAAAAGGGAGCCTGGACTAGTTTCTTGTAACTATCTGAGGGGTAACAATTGCCTAAAGGATCTCCTTCTCCAGGACAACTTAAGTGACTCCCCCTGACACTTCTCAAGCCGAAATTTCATAGACCCCATGCTTATCTCTGCCATGACACATATCATTCTACATAGTAACACTCTGTTTTATTATGTAACTTCAGTCTTAGCACTGTGCATGGCTTATAAGTGTGTGTGTGTGTATGTGTGTTTAAGTGTGTTGTATAAATCTGGTGATTGTCTATATGTTTACCTTCTTGCTCTCCCACATGACTGAGATTTTGTATTCTCATCAACAGCACAGAATTTAATACATCAGAGATGCTCAATGTTTGTAGAATCAATCTGATTTCTTTGCACTCTCTTGAGGTCTTACTTAACTTTTAGTCTCCTCTGAAATACTGAGATAATGATATATCTTTTACACAAAATTGCTATGATTATTACATTGGTTAAAACATGAAAATGCTGTGCTGGGTACCTAGTACAAGTGATAATATTATTAATATCATTACTTTTTATGGCTTCCAGAAATGCTGATAGTTAATGGATAAGACTCTGAAATTGTGCTTCTCTTGGTTTGGGTTAGTTCTGGGAATGGTGGGCTGCAATGATAGGTTTCTGTCCCCTGTCCTATCACATTGTTTCTGCTGTACTTAGGTACTCTGGGGATTATTAAAACTATGGCTGAACTTGGAGGTTGTGTCCACCAATCTCGAAGTTCACTGAGGATAAAACCAGTTAACATTCATCTCTAGATACATACAGAATCTGACCCAGGAGTATTTGCCAAGATGTCCTGAATGGCATTCATGGTTTACCAGTCATGGGCCAGGAGCTTTCCCTTCTAGTAAGGCTTACTTTCCTCCTCCACCTCCTCAGTTATCCTCCTGCTTAGGATTCATGATGGAAGTCATACATGGGATTCCCATAGCATGGAAGTGACAAATGCGCAGGAGTAATCTGATGTTCTTTCCTTAGAAGGGGAGTGAGGTACTTTATCACACTACTCAGACTGCCTCCATTTCTTTCTTCTCTCATCTAACACTCTAAAGCCATTAATTGTAGAGTTTACTGTGCAGGTAGGCAGGAGTGCTGAGTTAGGGTGCAGCAACATGGGGGAATCAGACCTGGCTTTGTCACAGATCTCTCTCCAGCCTAAAGCCAGGCCATTCCCTTCCCTGAACCTCAGTGTCCTTTCTATGGTATGGATCTCCTGTGTATGATGAGAATATCTGCCCTGTACTCTTCAAAAATCTGTGTGGAGCATTAAAATTAGATAGCGGATATGGAGGAAAGTTATATGCTGTAGAGGGTTATATGAATGTGAAGAAATTCATATTCATTATCCATCTGGTTCTCAGCATACATAAATCTTTTTCATTTCTCCCTGTTGCAGAAAAACAATGACTATTTCTGTTTCCAGAAATTTACTTCCTCTTTGGCCCAACATCTCCAAATTCCCCAAGTTGAAACATATCCTGAGCGTGAAGGCTGTAGATCTCTGGGTCTGCTGTTCTTCCTCTTTCAAACTTAGTTCTGCAAGAAGCCTTTTCTAACTACCTACTGAAGGATAATATAAAGCAGAAATGGGACATAGACAGGCCTGGGCAGAACGTCAGAGTCAGTGTCCTCCTCTGTTTACAGAGTTGCCTAAAGATTAGAAAGTAAGGATAGAATCTTAGTAAATACCAGTTGATATGCAACAAAAATTTAATAAAAGCTAGAAATAATGATGGTGATTAGAATAGTCAAGCCACTCTATAGTCTTATGAACATAAACTAGGAAAGAGACCTGTCTTGAGCATTCATTCACTTAAAAGCAATAAACAAGAGTGTATTGAGTTCCCACTGAGGACAAACAGGCTCTGGTGATAGGAATGACCATACCGTCCAGTTAAAGGGAAGTGGTCAAGAAAGGTAGAGCAAAATTTGGTGTCAGATTTATAAACACTCATCCATTTACATAGATAAGGAGTGTAGAAAGCTACACCCACCCTGAAAGCCAGATACATTATCCCATCTGACCCTTGCAATGACTGAGGGCTATAGAGTTAAGAAATTGTTGTTGGACAAAATTCCAGGTCTTTGAATTTCAGAGCCTCTTTCTAGTAGCATGTGTTTTCCTCGTTTCAAGCAAGGGTGGCATAGCTTTTCCTTAGTAGTTGGTAACCTTTATTTTTAAGGGCCAGAGAGGAAACACTTTAGACTTCAGAGGCAATGAGTAATCTTTGTTGCTGCTGCTGCTGCTGCTATTGTTGCTACTTATTTTACTTCTCCTCCCCTATTTTTTCTTTTTTAAAAAAATTAAAAACAGTTGTTAGTTTATGGGTTTTGTTCCATGGGCTGAAGTTTTCCTATCTCTCCTTTAATGCCCTGAAGGAGACATGTGTCCTCAGTTGTATACTTCCTTTTCATTGTGTTGAATGGCAGTTGGCTTTGGTTCTTGTGCTGGAAGTGGGAAGCAGAAGAACAGAATGTAATTATGGATTGTGTGTTTACTTTTACCTACCTCTTTGAGAAAAGACAAGCATAAAAACCATATATATGTATGTATTATATATCAACTGGTTACTGATTGCTTAGGTGTCCCACACACTGTGTATTACCTCATTCGATTTTGCATCACTGTGAGGCACAAATTTTTATCAACCTTTTATGATGGAAGAAAATCATACTCAAAGGAATGAAATAATTCATCCAAAGTCATCCATCTAGGAAATAAAACAGCCAGGATTTGAATGTGGTGTGTCTAATCCTTGAGTCCATGTTAATAATCACTGTTTGGTTTCGCAAAACATTTAATGGACTTTATGTGCAAAACACCTGCAATACATGGAGTACCATCAATACAGAAAAATAAAGACCAAGGAGAGGATGAACTAGACTATTATAGCAAATATAATTAATGCATCTTGAGTTTCCTGGTAGCCAGGACAAAATAAGTAGGATTAATAGTTCCTGTGCAGAAACAAAGGTTTACTCTAGGATTGAATTATAAAATTATTGGTTCTGAGGTTTAGCTCTGTGTGAGTGAAATGGGTTGTTGCAGACTAACTTTGTGTCTCCTCTGTGCCAGACACTGCCTTTGGGGCTGAAGGTACTAACACAACAAAATAGTCTGGACCCTCCTGGAGTTCACAATCTGGAGAGGGAGACAGAAAGGTCAATATTTGACTCTAAAACATGGCAGACAAGTAATTGTTCCCTAGAGGTATAAGCAAAGTAAAATAAAAGTTCATTTGCTAATTTCTCCTATGTGTACTGCCCTTCACAGATTACAAAGTGCTGACAAATTTATTCTCCCATTTAATCTTCACAATAGCCCTAAAATATTGGTGCTACCACCCTTGTTTTACCATTGAAAAGATCAAGGACCTGAGAAACGAAGTAATTTACGTGGAGCCCTGGTTTGTTCAACTCTAAGTTTTGAGCACCTGCTACGCTCCATTGTCTGCCTTTTAGAAAAAGGAAGCTGTCATTTTTGCCTAGTGAATCATCAAGGCTGCCAAAGGAGGTGACTTTTAATGTAGGCCTAACAGGTTGAGGAAGATTTAAAAAAGAAAAAAAAACTGGGGACAGAGCTTTATAAGACTGAATGTTAAAGAAGAGAGTCTGTTAAGGAAGAGAGTGAACTAAGATCAGTAAGTTCCACTCTGAGGCTAGGTGGTAGGGCTGGGCCTTAAAGATAAAGGAAGTTGCTTGTCTTGTGGAAGGAATAGAATGAGTTAGCTGGAAGGTCAGAAGAACTTTAAAAATTTATCAATTCAGTAACTACTTACTGCATCATACTCCCACACCATTGATGATGCTAAGGCTTGGAGAAGGTAGAATGGGATCTAACACTCAAATCTTTGTACTCCTAAGCCCAGGATTTTCATTTGCCTCACCTTTTAACTTCTTTCTGTTTCAAGGCCTTCCCTTAGTGATGAACTGCCTGGAATCCTACTTTATTGGCTGCGTCTCTACCCCTAACCCTCCATCTCTACCCTGCCTATCACCATGTGCCCTTCTCTTCTCTGGGCAATATTTATTCCACTGGTGGCTAGCAGCACTTCCTGCCCTGACTCACTGATAGCCTTTGACAAAAGAAGAGAGAAAAAAGAATTCAGAAAGCCTAAACATAATCCCATGCCAGCCTTGTGCTGGACAGTCTCATATGGTCCAGCCTCAAAATCTCTTGAGGTTAAGGGATTACTTTCCACGTTTCAAAAATGAAGAAATAGAGTTTCCAAGTTATAAAGGGACATGTTTGAGGGTAGACAACCAATGAGTAATATAGACAGTTGAGTCAAACCTGCCTGGCCCTGAAGTTCTTTCTACCATTCTAGATTAGCAAAAGTATGCCTCTTCCATCTTTCCTCATCAGTCATAGAAAGACGTCAAAGCAGAGGTATTTTTTTATAGCTGTGCTACACAATATGGTATTTAAATTCAAACAGCTACATGGGGATAGTGCCTAATATACTACTATTGAAGTAAATCAATGTTAAATACAATTTAAACTTAGTTCTTCAGTCCCACTAGCCATAGTTCAAGTGTTCAGAAGCTGCATGTGACTAATGCTTACCACATTGGATAGTGTGAATATGAAACTCACAGAATGGTCTATTAGATATTTGTCATCTACAATAATTAGATTTTGAGACTGAACCATATGAGACTGTCCATGTAGAAGGAAACGTTTTGATTACTCTGTTACCTAAGTAGCCAAAACCCAAAAAAGTTTTGCAATGGACTGATAGAATTAATGAGCTGCTTGACATGTGGAACATCAACTTCTGTGTCTAAGAAGTGTAGTGGGTGTAATACTGGGATGCAATACTTCTCTTTCTTTTATTCATTGCCCAGGTCCACAACCCAGCTTTTCTTAGCTGTCTCAGTTCAGTCTACACCCTTGTCTCCTCCCCATTTGTGCCATCTGACTCCCACTTTCTCAGCACCTTGACTTTTTAATACTTAGGGAAGAAAAAGAAAACTCATGGTTCTGGATTGGGCTCCTGATCTGTTAAGCATAGGGTTAAAGGTTTCATTTTGGCCATTTCAGTGCAAGAACAACCCTGTGAGGTTGCAATTACTTGCCTCATTTGATAAATGAGGAAATATTCAAGAAATAACTCAAGATTCACAATATTCACTCCAGAACTTGGAGTGAAATTCATTTTCTCTACATTTATGGCTCATTCCTTTGTCAAGGCTTCACGTGACATAAAACCACTGCTTTATCTAATGAGATCTTAACATGGATGGCCAGGACACAAAATACTTTAACATGCTTGCCAATACAAGTACGTTTAATTCTGAAAATGTTTATAGTACACCTATTGACTAGCAGCCATTTATGAAAGGCAATCCAATGTAGCCATTTAAAAGAATGGATTTTGAGGGGATTACAAGATGGCATCTAGAGGGAGGAAGCAGAAAGTGAGCCTCCTATAGTGAAATCTTGGAGAGATGCTGGAGACACACTTTGCAGGCATAATCACTGAGAACAGGCATAACTTTGACCCCTCCACACCTCCAGCCGGTGAAGAGAATCTCCACTTCAGGTTAAATGGAGAAACCAGGAGGGCCCCCAGGCCTCCAGTCACCCGCGCTCAGACGGCTTGGGAAGACGCAGACCAGGTCAGCTTTGTGGTACTGCAGTACTCCTACAGACAAGCCTGGGCCAGAGCAGCATAGCCCCCTGGACAGACTGACCTCCACCTGGGGAAAAAAGAGAAACTGACTAATAAGCAATAAGAACAATTAAGACATGCGGGAAAGAGGGTGGAACACCCTGAGCACTGAAGATTGGGGAAGGGAATCCTTCCCGGGACTGTAAATAAACAAGCTGGGCAGGCCAGAGAGGCTCTGGCGGGAGCCAGGTGCACGCCCAGCAACCAGGCACGAGAAAGCTTGTGAGAGTGGCAGAGGGAGGAAAACTCCACAGGAGAGGAGAGAAAACCCACTTCCCACGTGAGCTGTAAACAAACATGGCGGCTGGCAGGAGCAGCAGCACTGCCCAGTAATCAGGAGCGGGAAAGCTTGTGAAAGTGGTGGTGGGAAGAAAACTCCATAGGAGGGGGGGAAGACCCACCTCCCACATGAACTGTAAATAAACACATAGGCCTGACAACGCAGGTGCAGTGTCACCTTTCCCAGTGTGCTTGGAAAGGGGAAAGCTTGTAGCAGAGGCTCCCGCACAGGAGAACTCCAAATAATCAAAGCCTGCAGGACCAGGTGAGTGCTAAGCTTCCCCAGAGATCTGCAAAAATAACTCCGCCACCAACAACAGGCTGACAGCAGCGGGCAGGCAAGCCACAGCTGCAGATACCATTCTCAGAACTGTCTCCAGACTCTTATTTTTTCTCCCTACCCTTGATGAATTACACATGCAGGCTGAAAAAGTTACTGAAACTGTATTGAATTTGAACTTGGGACACTTGGTGGGTTTTTGTGTGTGTGTGTGTGTCTGTGTGTGTGTGTGTAGTTTTGTTCTACTTTATACGTCCCCTTTGATGAGACAACTACAGAACAACATCTGAGGCACCAACTCCAGGTTTGGAGACTGAGACGGACACTGAAATTATTAAGACTGAAACTTCATTGCATTTGAACTTGGAGGTTTTTTTGGTTTTTTTGTTTTTATTTTTAATTTTCTATTTTCATTTTATTTTAATTCATTTTTATATATAGATATTTCTTTCATTTACTTATTTTTTATTTTTATTCTTATCTTTTTTTTTAGTTTTGATTTTCAATCCTCTCTCTGTCTCTCTAATGTCTGTTCAGCTTACTGTCAGTACACTAACTCTCCCTGTTTATACCTTTCAAACTTTCTTGTCTGAAACCTTGTTGTGTTTTCTCCCTCTTGTCTGTGAATTTGTTTTCCACTTTTCTTTAACTTCTTGCTTTCCATCTCAGCTCACCCTTACATTCTAAATATTACCATTGTTATTATTACAAGCTAGAAAATACTTAATTGCACACAGTACAGGGACAGTAACAACACCAAAGACAATGATGGGAAGACAGAAAAAACAGGGAAACCAGTTTCTCCACAGCAAAAAATTAGTACAGGAACCAGAGGGGAATGAAGAAAACAGAAACTCAGATCCAGACTCCAACAAAATGAAGATAAACTATGCCAAAGGACCCAATGAAACCCACAAGAATAATTTAAAAGAAGACATACTACAAGTACTCAATGAGAATTTTATAGTGATGATACTGGATAGGGTCAACCAAAATGTACAGAAGACACTCAAGAAATTCCAAGACAACAAAAATAGAGAATTTGAAAAAGTAAAAGAAGAAATAAAGGAAACCATACAAGCACTGTATAAACACCAAAGTGAAACAGAGAACACGATGAATAAATGGATAAATGAACTCAGGACAAAAATAGACAACATTAAAGAGGAAACCACCCAGGATATGGAAAACCTCAGAAAAAAGAACGAAACAGAGCTGCAAAACAAAATGGAAGGCCAATCCAGCAGAATAGAACAAACAGAAGACAGAATCTCAGAACTTGAAGATGAAATGGTAATTAAAGGAAAAACCAAAGAACTATTAATTAAACACGTCAATACCTGTGAAAAGAAAATGCAAGAACTCATCGACTCCATCAAAAGACCAAACTTGAGAATCGTGGGCATCAAAGAAGGAGAAGAGGTGCAAGCGAAGGGAATGCGTAATATATTCAACAAAATAATAACAGAAAATTTCCCAAATCTAGAGAAAGATATTCCCATACAGATGCAAGAGGCCACCAGGACACCAAACAGACCAGATCAAAATAGAACTACCCCACGACATATCATCATTAAAACAACAAGTTCAGAAACTAAGGAAAGAATATTGAAGGCTGTAAGAGAGAAAAAACAAGTAACATACAAAGGTAAACCCATCAAAATCACAGCAGACTTCTCAAAAGAAACATTAAAAGCAAGAAGAGCATGGGGTGAGATCTTCCGGGCACTGAATGAAAATAACTTCAACCCCAGGATACTCTACCCAGCAAAACTATCATTCACAAAAGATGGAGCAATAAAAGTCTTCCATGATAAGCAGAAACTAAAACAATATGTGACCACAAAGCCACCACTACAAAAGATTCTGCAAGGGATTCTGCACACAGAAAGTGAAACCCAACTTAACCATGAAAAGACAGGCAGCACCGAACCACAGGAAAAGAAAAAGCAAGAAAGTAGAGAGTAACCTCAACTTAGGTACACACAATCAAGCCTTCAAACAACTAAGACAACTAAATGACAGGAATACCACATACCTATCAGTACTGACACTATGTTAATGGACTTAATTCACCCATCAAAAGGCACCATTTGATGAAATAGATTAAAAAGGAAGATCCAACAATTTGTTGCTTACAGAAGACCCATCTCACTGACAGAAATAAGCATAGGCTTAGGATGAAAGGCTGGAAGAAGATTTACCAAACCAATGGTCCCCGAAAACAGGCAGGAGTAGCAATACTTATCTCTGACAAAGTAGACTTCAAACCTACATTGATCAAATGAGATAAAGAAGGACATTCCATACTAATAAAAGGGGAAATAGACCAAAAGGAAATAATAATTATCAACCTGTATGCACCCAATGTCAATGCACCCAATTTCATGAAACATACCCTGAAAGACCTAAAAGCATATATAAACGCCAACACAGTGGTTGTGGGAGACTTTAACACTCCATTATCATCAATAGATAGGTCATCCAAACAAAAAATCAATAAAGAAATCGAAGATCTAAAATATGAAATAGATCAAATGGACCTAGTAGATGTCTACAGAAGATTTCATCCAACCTCTACACAATATACATTCTTCTCAGCAGCCCAAGGAACCTTCTCCAAAATAGATCATATCCTAGGGCACAAAGCAAGTCTCAGCAAATATAAGAAAATAGAAATTATACTGTGAATACTATCTGATCACAATGCAGTAAAAGAAGAACTCAACAACAAAAGTAAAGACAAAAAACATGCAAACAGCTGGAAACTAAATAACTCATTACTTAATGATTAATGGATCATCGATGAGATAAAAGAGGAAATTAAAAAGTTCCTGGAAGTCAATGAAAATGAAAACACAACCTACCAGAACCTATGAGACACAGCAAAGGCAGTCCTGAGAGGAAAGTTTATAGCCAGAAGTGCATATATTAAAAAGACTGAAGATCCCAAATCAATGACCTAATGATACATCTCAAACTCCTAGAAAAACAAGAACAAGCAAATCCCAAAGCAAATAGAAGGAGAGAAATAATGAAAATAGGAGCTGAAATCAACAAAATAGAAACCAAAAAAACCATATAAAGAATTAATGAAAAAAAAAGTTGCCAGAGCAATTAGGCAAGAAGAAGGAATAAAAGGAATACAAATAGGTAAAGAAACTGTCAAAATATCCCTATTTGCAGGTGACATGATCCTATACCTTAAAGACCCAAAAAACTCTACTCAGAAGCTTCTAGACATCATCAATAGCTATAACAAGGTAGCAGGATATAAAATCAACATATAAAAATCATTAGCATTTCTATACACTAACAATGAGCAAACTGAAAAAGAATGTATGAAAACAATTAAATTTACAATAGCCTCAAAAAAAATCAAATACCTAGGTGTAAACCTAACAAAAGATGTGAAAGACCTCTACAAGGAAAACTATATACTTCTTAAGAAAGAGACTGAGGAAGACTATAGAAAGTGGAGAGATCTCCCATGCTCATGGATTGGTAGAATCAACATAGTAAAAATGTCTATACTCCCAAAAGTAATCTACATGTTTAATGCAATTCCCATCAAAATTCTAATGACATTTATTAAAGAGATTGAAAAATCTACCATGAAATTTATATGGAAACACAAGAGGCCACGAATAGACAAGGCAATACTCAGTCAAAAGAACAATGCAGGAGGTATCACGATACCTGACTTCAAACTATATTACAAAGTAGTAACAATAAAAACAGCACGGTACTGGCACAAAAACAGACATGAAGACCAGTGGAACAGAATAGAGGACCGAGATATGAAGCCACACAACTATAACCAACTTGTCTTTGACAAAGGAGCTAAAAATATACGATGGAGAAAAAGCAGCCTCTTCAACAAAAACTGCTGGGAAAACTGGTTAGCAGTCTGCAAAAAACTGAAATTAGATCCATGTATATCACCCTATACCAAGATTAACTCAAAATGGATCAAGGATCTTAATATCAGACCACAAACTCTAAAGTTGATACAGGAAAGAGTAGGAAATGCTCTGGAGTTAGTAGGTATAGGTAAGAACTTTCTCAACGAAACCCCAGCAGCACAGCAACTAAGAGATAGCATAGATAAATGGGACCTCATAAAGCTAAAAAGCTTCTGTTCATCAAAAGAAATGGTCTCTAAACTGAAGAGAACACTCACAGAGTGGGAGATATTATTTGCCAACTATACATCAGACAAAGGACTGTTAACCAGAATATATAGGGAACTTAAAAAACTAAATTCTCCCAAAACTAATGAACCAATAAAGAAATGGGCAAGTGAACTAAACAGAACTTTCTCAAAAGAAGAAATTCAAATGGCCAAAAAACACATGAAAAAATGCTCACCATCTCTAGCAATAAAGGAAATGCAAATTAAAACCACACCAAGATTCCACCTCACCCCTGTTAGTATAGCCGTCATTAGCAACACCACCAACAACAGGTGTTGGCGAGGATGTGGAGAAAAAGGAACCCTCTTACACTGTTGGAGGGAATGTAAACTAGTACAACCACTCTGGAAAAAAATTTGGAGGCTACTACTTAAAAAGCTAGACATTGATCTGCCATTTGATCCAGCAATACCACTCTTGGGGATATACACAAAAGACTGTGACACAGGTTACTCCAGAGGCACCTGCTCACCCATGTTTATTGTAGCACTAATCACAATAGCCAAGTTATGGAAACAGCCAAGATGCCCCACCACCGACGAATGGCTTAAGAAAATGTGGTATCTATACACAATGGAATTTTATGCAGCCATGAAGAAGAACAAAATGTTATCATTCGTTGGTAAATGGATGGAATTGGAGAACATCATTCTGAGTGAGGTTAGCCTGGCCCAAAAGACCAAAAATCGTATGTTCTCCCTCATATGTGGACATTAGGTTAAGGGCAAACACAACAATGGGATTGGACTTTGAGCACATGATAAAAGCAAGAGCACACAAGGGAGGGGTGAGGATAGGTAAGACACCTAAAAAATTAGCTAGCAGTTGTTGCCCTTAACGCAGAGAAACTAAAGCAGATACCTTAAAAGCAGCTGAGGCCAATAGGAGAAGGGGACCAGGAACTAGAGAAAAGGTGAGATCAAAAAGAATTAACCTAGAAGGTAACACACACGCACAGGAAATTAATGTGAGTCCACTTCCTGTATAGCTCTCCTTATCTCAACCAGCAAAAACTCTTGTTCCTTCCTATTATTGCTTATACTCTCTCTACAACAAAATTAGAAATAAGGGCAAAACAGTTTCTGCTGGGTATTGAGGGGGTCAGGGGGAGAGGGAGGGGACAGAGTGGTTGGTAAGGGAGGGAGTGGGGGCAGGGGGTAGAAATGACCCAAGCCTTGTATGCACATATGAATAATAAAAGAAAAAAAATGGATTTTGGACCCAGATGTCCCGGATTAACTCTAAACTCTGTTAATTACATGCTGTGTGACCTTGGTAATGACCTCAAGGGCACAAAGTGAAATCAGATGGGAGACTCACAGTGCTCAAAGTGTTAGTAATATCCCTCTTATTTTACTCAATCAAGAAGCATTTATTGGTGCTGTATACCAAGCTCTGTTTCCGTGGCTCCTGGGAACCAGTTTTTCCTGACTCTCAGGATGAGGATGAGGAAAGCAGAATACTGAAAAGGGTCTTAATACTGTGATAGTTGAAGGAGTTCTTAGAAATGAACTAATCCCAAAGTTTCTGAATGTACATAGAGGGTCTCTGAGACCAAGTCAGAGATGAAGTTCTGCCTAAGGCTATATGGTCAGCCAGTTGCAGATTTAAGACTGATAGTGTTTCTACACAAATGGAAGCCCCGAGAAGTCAAAATAGCAATCCAGAAACTCTGGACTTCTACCCAGGAGCCTGTGCTTTCTTTTGCCCTGACTTACTAATGCTGTTGTCCTATTCACATCTTCCCACCTGCCACAGCCCCAGTTTCAGCCACAGGAGTCCTTCTTAGCCAAATTTTTCTTTTCCACCTACCTCATCCCCTGTAATGCACTTTTATTTTCCCACCTATGCCCACCTGCCAGAACAGAAACTGATACTACAACAACTGAGCAATACCTGTGGGAATAGGGCATCCCCAAGTACCATAAACTTATTATCTTTCTAGTTGGTCAAAATGATGCAAGGAACTTGTTGCCATTGTTCCAATTTAAAAGAGGCAACTACATTAAATTAACGGTATAGCTGTGGGCATGTCTGAAAGATGAGGCCAGATTACCAAATGACTGGCCTGATTCTCAGGGTGATTTATTCCCAGACACAGAACTACTAGTTTCTCTGAGCCAGCACACTCATCATGCATACTCACTCTCTAGCTAGGATTTAGGACCCAGAATGTTAGTTGTTCCAAGGGCTCTTTACCTGTGTGTATGGAGGTGGGTGTTCCTGGCTATGATGAAGGTGCCCGGAAGACCCTCTGGAATGGGAGACCAAATTTGGCATGTAAGTGCATTTTTTTCATGTATGGAGTTAATAGCATTTAACCCAGTCTTAGTGAGATTCGTGATTCTAAAGGGCTAAGAATCCTAGTTCTTCTTTTTTGTAAGGTGGAACAACTAAAGTTCTAGGGGAAGAACGAATTTACCCAAGGCCACTGGGTTTTAGAGGCAGAACAAAAATTAGAAACCAGGCCTTTTGAGCTTTAGAACAATGTTCTTTCCTTTATGTGGAATCCTGAAATCCTTTCTGTGAATCCTGAAATATGTATTTATCTGCTATATTAACTTCCCAACCTTCCCTCAGGTGGCAATGTAAAAACCTGCTCTCTCCATCATTCTCTACTTCTGAGTTCTCTGATACACCTTTCTGTCTAATGTTCCATTTTTTAGTGTTTCGCCAAGTGACTTAACAGATCTGAGAAAAATGTTTGTGCTAAGATATTAATGATATGCAGAATAAATTTTTACAATTTATGGCATATATTTAATGATCAATAAATGATGAAAGATGGCTAAAACATTGCCCTCAAGAAATCTTTGAACAGGGATTTTCTATATATAATGCTTATTATTGTGATCACTACTAATCTTCATGATACTACTAATACAGACCAGGGATGGGAGTCAAGACACTGACTGGGGTTCAAATGCTGGCCCACCTCTCTCCTATCTATGCCATCTGTGACAAGTTATTTAGCATTTCTAGGCCTCAGTTGCCTTATAGTGCTTACTACATAGCATTATATATAAAATTCTTGGAATTTATTAGGAAACCAATACATAAGTCTCTTGATAATATCTAGATTTATGATTTCAGTTTTCTTTCTCCACTTTGATTAAAATTTTAAAATCCTGCTTTAATTGCATAAAATGCACATAGCATAAAATTTAACCACTTTAAAGTGTAAAATTTGGTGACATTAAGTATCTGTGATCAACTTTTAAAAGACAAAAAATGGCAAGGATAACTCAGTAATGTTTTACAAAATCTATTTCCACAGTGTGGCCTGAGTCATTTTTAGCACACATTCAGCTCAGTCTATGATACACTCTTCACTGTCTTACTGAGTCTGGGTTATAACAACAGAGACTGAGAACAGGTCCTGCAGAATCCCAGGCATCACACAAGAAGCACTTTGGAATCTGAGCTTGAATGTGAGCAAGTGCCTGTAACTTACCTCTCCCTCACCCTACCTACATTCAGTATTCCCATATATGGCATGCTTTGGTTGTTCAGTAAAATTACTTCTAGATTAGACATTCTTGTAGCATACTGGAACAATGATAGACTCTAGAACCACAGGGACAAGGAGTCAAGCCCCAAGGCCACCATTCAATTAACCTTATAATCTTGACTACTGTGATGGCTTATTTTATGTGGCAACATACCTACAGTATAGTATCTAGTTATTTAATCAAACCCTAATGCAGGTATTGCTGGGTAAGGTATTTCACAGATGTGGTTAACATCATCAGTTGACGTTAAGATTGCCTCAATAATATGAGTGAGTGAGTCTCACCCAATCAGTTGAAGGTCTTAAGAGCAAAAACAGGTTTCCTGAAGAAGAAGAAATTCTAAGTCAAGGCTACAGTGTTAAATCTTGCTAGAGTTTCCCAGTCTGAGAACCTGCCTTACAAATTCAGGACTTGCCAACCCTCACAACTATGTGATTCAATTCCTTTAAAACAAATCCTATCTTCTATTGGCTCTGTTTCTCTGGAGAGTCCTAATTGATAAAAACACTCATATAAAAACTCTTTTTCTGTGCTGAGGATGGAACTCAGGACATCATGCATGCTAGATAAGTGCTCTGCTACTGAGCTACACCTGCAGTACCCCCCCCCAAACTCCTTTAAATAGAGCATTTACTATGTTGGGAACATGCATATGCAGTTCATGTACTCAACAATAATAATAAAAACGGAAGTATTCATAATACTATGATTTTTGTCCTAGAACAGAGGAAGCCAGTCAACGGTAGTCAGTTTTTTGATTCCATGATAACACTATGGTTTTGAGAAACTTATTTTAAGAGTTTTTTTATATTCTGATTTTTCGATTTCTTCTATAGCAAACATGTCCAAGAGGAGCAGTAATACTGTTGATTTAGAAATAGAAATAACAATTGGATTTGGAGTCAAAAGACTGACTCTGAGTCTCAGTTCAGTCAATTACTTGTTATGTTACCTTCTGTAAGTGCGATAATAATACTCCCATGTAGTGGTCCAGAAGGAGTAAATAATATACTAAGTGTCTGTGACTCAAGAACAAGAATGGCAGAAAGGTATATTTAGAAATTTCTTTATTATCTGTAATGTTTAATTAATCAGAAGAGTTAGTACTCTGCTCATCCACCTCTGACTCACACACTCTTGTTCTTCATTAAATGAATATTCCAGTATTAGTCAGTTATCAATTCAGGCTTGATTTCTGCCCTGAAGTCATTCAAAGGCAAGCATAGTTGGGGACTGGTTCTAACTTGTAAATAACAATTGGTCTCAGCTCTCAAATATAGCCTATTTTTGACATCCATGCACATGACCTCCAGTGGGATAAGGTTGGCAAACTTTTTGGGTTTTTGGATGTGGTGCTTTCAAAAGCCATTCCTTGGCCTGGCTTCCCATGTTCCTACAATTCACTCCATGTTTATCCCAAGGGCAGTTCTTTCAAGGAGTCTTCTGAGTCACAGGAATGGTAACTATTCATGGGGCAGAGGCTGTTGGGAAGTGGACAAAGGAAAACAGCTAGAGGAATTGTTTAAAACTAGACATCACATGGAGTTCATAGAAGTTTCCCTGTGTTTGTTTACTGGGGAAAAAAAAACCAAGCATAATCATGGAACTGCTATGGGTGGAGAGTGAGGATTTCAATACAAATAGACCCACAACCACTACAGGGAAAACAACATTGAAGGTGACTGTCATTAGGCTCTGCCTGAGGGTAGTGGGTATATATCTCTTGTTGTTTAGCGATGCTTTAAGTCAAAGTTGAGCTACTGTATCTAATGTGATACATGGAGCCACAAAGGCTATGAAGTTTTTCAAGTTATATGTACAATGGAGGTAAGCAGTGTCTGTCCAAAGGATAGGATCATAAGGGGTACCAGAGTTATTTTAGTCACTTTTTGAATTGGCACAGTAATCCTGCAATCATTATGTTTGGATAGTTACAGGGCTTTGGAGAATTCTAAGAACATAGCCTGCCATTCGGCTGTGGGGATGGATATGCTGGCAATTATGATGCAGAACCTTCTGACCCAGAACCATGCTCTGTGCAGGGAAAACAAGGAGCTCATGGACCAGGTGCGGTGCCTGCTCTGAGAGAAAGCCAACCTGTGGTACAAGTGCATCAGCCAGCCTGCACCGTGACTTTTCTTAAGACATTTAATGGCAACCCAGCTGCCTTTGATCCAAGCTGCCTCTTACATGAACTTATTCCAGGACAGATTCTCTAATGGTACCCTGAAGGTGGGGTTTCTAATCAGCTACCTGGCAGGGCAGGCAGAGCAGTGTGTGATCTCCTACATCTAGAGGGAGAGCCTGAGTCTGGCTCAGTATGAAGCTCTGTGGACAAACTCAAGAGAGACTTTAGCAGGGATGCCATAGAAAGCCCCAGGCCATGCTCCCCATGGCAGGGGGACAGCAGTGGCCCTGCCTGTTTTGCTTGTCTGTGCTCCACAAATATCTTCCCAGATCCAAGCTGCTGAGCCTGACCCTGCTCACCCCAACCCCAGTGCCTTTGCACCGCCAACTCCTGCCTGGGAACCTGGAAGAAATTGAAATGACCAAGAATCATGCCCTGGCCTTCTGATCACTTTGAAAATTAGAGCCAACCTAGGAAGAATCTGATGATGACAGTCATACAAACTTCTTGGAAGCTGATTTGAATAGCTTGGGCTCAAAGCTTTTAGGTTTAGTGTGCCTGGTGACCAAATTTTAACATTTTCCTCCGTGGAACTATTTATCTTTATACATTTCTTTCTCCCTTTCACAGCAGTCTCCCAGATTGTGACTTTTGGTTCCAAAAGTCCAGGCATTAAACACTACCTGGAAAAAGTTTATTTTAAAATTTTTATATGTGTATATACATATTTATATATATATGTATGTGCTTTACAATAACATACTTAGTGCAGTACTTGGTGTTAGAAACAAAGACTATTAAGCAACATGTTTGTCCTCAAGAACGTCATCATGTTCTGAGAAAAAAAATCCCAAGTGCATATTCTGATGTTTGGTTAAATAATGCTTTTATGTATAAAGAACGCACATTTGATTCTTACTTTGGGGCTATTTTTACTTTTCACACCACGTTTTTTTTCTTTATTCATTTATTCATATATGCATACATTGGGCCATTTCTCCCCCTTGCCCCTGTCCCCTCCTTCTCCCCCCACCACCTTCTTCTCTTCCAGGCAGAACCTGTTCTGCCCTTTTCTCTAATTTTGTTGAAGAGTAGGCATAAGCAATAATAAGAAAGACAAAGCATTTTTGCTAGCTTGAGATAAAGATAGCATACAGAGAGACTCCTAGCATTGCTTCCATGTACATGTGTATACAACCTGAATTGATTCATCTCTACCAGACCTCTTCACTGCTTCCCAGTCATCTTCCCATATTGACCTCTGCCATGGTTTTTTAAAAAAATGTTAAAAAGTGTATGTAGCTTTAGCAAGCAAGCCAGAAATCCCAGTTTGTGTAGCTAGGATGTTTGCTACTAAAGATGTATTTCTGGTGACAATAGTGTACTTAAATTTGTGTCTTAACTCCTGGCCAAAAAAAAATAGTGATAGTGGAGATGGGGCAGTGTCTAACCTGTGTCCACTTGGCTTTATATCCTTATACTAAATGGGAAAATATTAGTTCTCTCCCTTTGGGTAAGTCATTTCACAATTTGAAACTGTGATTTTTCTCCTCATTAAAGACAGTACTTGATCATTAAAAACAAAAAGAAAATTCTAAGAACAGTGTTGAACCATTTGCCTTTTAATTTCTGATAGGGTTTCTCCTACCACCCATCCTTAACAAATGCAAAAACAAAATACTGTCTTCTACTCACTAGCACCATCATCTGCTACACTAATCCCAATATAACCACTGTATTACTAGAGGGAACTACAGGACAACTCTTTGTTTTCCCATATGCTGACCTTCTGGATAATCAGATTGCCTGAATTGACTTTCAGTCATTCTTTCCTCACCTTATTTTCTCCTGCATATCACTTCAGATTTTTGCAATTTTCCACCACAGAGTAGTATAAGAACACATTTAAGGGAAGCCAGACAAGAGATAGTAGGAGGAAAGAGGGGTGGTAAGTGGTTTTCCAGAAGAACATGCACACCACTTGAAGGGTGCACAACTCATGAGGATGATTAAAACCAAGGTAAAGTAGGGGCAGACTAGCACTGGGGCTGCCTAAGCAAGTGCACAAATTAAGTACCAGATGTTGATCTTCCTACCCAAGTTTTCTCTTTATTTTCCTAGCAATGAAAGATATGAATCTACTGATTCCTTTACTTGTCTATCATAAAATAAGCAGATCTCCAAAAGACAAACAGACATTTCATTTTCTCAGACCCAATGTGGTCTAAACTCATATCAAGGAATGAAAAGCATGGAGGCAGACTTGCCCTTGAAATTAGTGGTGTCCATTATTGTTTAGAGGATCTCTGTGAGTTCTTTTCTTTTATGACTCACCCCTGAGGTGTGCATAATAGTAAAAGAGTTCCATTAAACCTTTAATGGCTACTTTTCAAAGTGGGAAGTTCTCCCTCTGATAAAGAATGGCAATTACTCCTACTAATTTGCTTAGTCAAGTCTACTTCTCCTGCCTTCTAGATAAAGGAAGGCTGATTTTTGCATGGCTTTAGACAGTAAGACCATGGTAGACTTTATTTTACACTCCATTTTAATGATTTAAAAGCCTCAGCCAAGCCACACATGAAAGCTTCAAGTGATTAAATCCAAAAATGCCATAGAGGTGCTATGGACCTTCAATACACATAAAGACCATATATTCTGCAGTATTCAAACCTAGTTAAGTGCCAGGGAACAGGAGAACATTGAGCAAGGGAGACAGGAATGCAGGCTAAGAGAGAAACTTTAGGAGATACTCTAAACACAGATAAGAGATCTTCATTGAACTACAAACATTTATTGAGGACCTACTCTGTGCCATGCAGTGCTCAGGACACAGAAGAAAACTAAACAGACAAAAATATCTGCCTTTGACATCCTAGTGTTAAAGAAAGACAATAAGCAGTAAATCCAACTAATAAGCTAACTGTATTAGAGAGTTGAAGACGATAAATTATATTTTGTCAAGGGAAAATGTAATGGATAGCTAACAATATCACTTTCCAGTTGTAAGTACAGTGTTAAGGTGTGAATAGATTTATTTGAACAAATATTTTAAAAACGGGGAGAAATGAACCATAACACTATGTGAGAGAAGAGTGTTCTAGACTGGAAGAACTTTCTTCACTAAATTGTTGTCTCTTGTTGTTAAGAGACAGCAAGCAAGTCTATGTGCTTAGAGTGTCAATACTGAGGAAGAAAATACTAGAAGTTAGACAAGGAGTTCAACTTTTATTCTAGGAAGGGAGCCCTTGCAGAATTTTGAGGAGAGGACTGATCTAATCTGGATTCTGCCCCTAAAGCACTATGAACCATTGGGCCATACCAGTTTCATAAATGAGACTCAGTTTCTTCACTTATGTAATGAGTGGATTGGACAAAGGCAAGAAACTTGTTTTATAATAGTCTGTCTCTGTTTCCTAACCCCCATGCAATAAAACACTATGTTACCATCAATAGTGATGGACTCTATCTATCAAATGAAACCTTTAGAAGAATTCCAACACATAAAACAAGCAAAAATAGAGTGTCTCTGGTTGAAGCAATATGGAAAGATACAGGTGAAATATCACCTGCCCTTTGTCTCAGAGATATTCTGAGGTTTATTTCTTCAAAATACTAATATGAGGAAAACAATTTTAAGTCTTATCCCATATCTGTGATTTCCAAATTGTGTTCACTAAAGCTTTGTAGGCAAGAGAGGTATTTCAAGAGCTTTGTTTTTTTTTTCTTATCATATTATTGTTGTACTAGGGGTACATTGTAAGACTTACAAAAGATCTTACCATAGTTGAACTCACCTCCTCCACCATGCTCTTTCATCCCCTCTCCCCATTCCTGAAATAGTTTCAATTAGTCTCGTTTTTCCATTTTCATACATGAGTACATAATATTTCCACTATATTCACCCTTCTACACCATTTCCTTATTCAAGAGCTCTAGAAATGCTTGATTTGGAATTCTTTTTAAAAATTGCTTTTAGCTATCAACTATAATGACAAACATACACAATCACATTGTTCTATGATCACTTTTTCCTCATCAAAGAGCCCTTTTCACATTGACTTTATGATAAGTAGACATAAATTTAAACTTACAGGATAGTTTTATGATAATAAAATACCACTTTTATTCTTTCATGTGTATATTGGGATTTTCATAATTTTTTTAAAAAAAGAGTTTCACTGCCAAACAAAACAAAACAACCAAACTTGAAATATGTTGGCTTACTTAATTTCTCATTGGTTACTTTCAGCTAACACAAAAGCAATAGTAGCAGCAATATCCAGGACTACCCTATCAAAATCACATTAAGATTTTTCACAGCAACCTAACTTTTAATAACACCCACTTGACAGAAAAATATAATCTACAGAAGATAACTGTGACTTGACCAGTACCATCTAAAATAGACAACCTATGGGTATCCATTGCCATCTTTATAGAAGCCATCAATCTACTATACAGTTTGTATGGATGGAGGGTGTTTTCAGTATGTTAAATTCATAAATATATATATGATTCTTCTTAAAAATCCTATTAGCTTTGTCAACATAAAAAGCTTTTTTTACTTTAAAGAACGATTTTCACTAATTTTTCTTTTAGAAAAAGAATAATTTGATGTTTCCTGGTATTGATCCTGACAACTAGTCAACTAAATTTTGTGCTAAGTAAATTTTCCTTGCCACCTCCTAAATTTAAGATAGGGAAACTACTTTTTGGCTCCCTTTTTGGTAGGACCAGTGCCCAAAATGAGCAGGAAGCAGCTAGAGAAGATAGACCATCTCCTTTCTGCATCTCTTTTGAGATTAAAGGGACCAAAGTCATTTAGGGGCAAATGAGGCAAGAGAGATAGAGGAGGAGACAGGGAAATTATATTATTTTAATAAGTAGTTAAAGGACCAGACTCAGACATTGGAGCAGGAAGTAAAGGCTGGAGAGCCAGAGCAGCTAACTCTTTGCCATCTCCTTTTAGACGCTAAGTCACAGGAGCAGGGAAACTTAGAAGAGCTACCTGCTTCTGCTTTTCTCTTTGAGATGTTAACAAGCTGTAAGGACCCTTGGAAGACTGGAGAATAATTATGTCTAGTAAAGGAATATTCTAAAGCACACCTATTTTCCCTGGGTTTTGAGTAGGCCAGGATGAACTCTCCTTGTTTTAATAGTCATCGCAGCCATTTATTACCTCAGCTCTCCACAATAAGACAATAAGACTAAGAGATGGGGACCACCATTTTGAGTCTTTGTTCCCAGTTCCTGCATGGAGAACAGAAAATGTTTCCCTCTCTTTTTCTCTACTCCCCCTGTCTATACTTTATCTTGTTATATTAAAATAAATCCTTGCTAAAACTCAAAAATAAATAAATAAATAAATACATGCAAATTCTCACTATGCAGGACAGTGGGCTCAGTTCTTACTTCTCTCAGACCAAGTAATCACCAACAATCCTGGAATTTAGAAAGTGGATAGGTGCAAATGAGATGTAAATAATATGGCAACAGTGCCAAAGTGATACTTGTGCCCACAGGTCCCAAGAGTGTTTTTTTCTGACCCTGCCAGTTTCCCCTTGAAGCAGGGTGCTTGTAGAAAGACCCCAGCCTCTGCAATAAACACCTTTGCTTTCTCTTTCCTCCACATTGATAGCTCTCTACAGTCACTGAACACCAGCTAAGATGGAGATTAGCACCTTTTCCCTCATAAACTCTCCTACTTTATGAGCATATTAGCCATCATTTCCTTTCGCCAGCTTTTTTCTCTGGAATCCTTTGCCTGCTATCAGATTGCTGCCATCTGTTTGACCCACTTGGCATGCCAAGCAGGCTACTTTCAGTCTCTCCAGGTGGGGAGCTCTGTTTCATGGAAGCCAAAGGGCCAAATTGGCTATTCCTGGGAGGCAGGGCCTCTGGAAGAGAGATAAGGAGGCATGCTGGAAGGTGGAAAGATAGATTGTGGTTAGTTCTGGGGACTGGATAGATCCCTCAAGGGCCATCAAAATGGTGACCCTTCTTGCTTATATATTCTCTTAAGAGGATATGCCCACCAAGGATGTCCATCTCACTCAAACCACCATACCTCTCTGACTTTACCACCTGCTTTCTTCTGTCTTGTTCCTCTCTAGCTACTGGTTTTATTGCTGTTTCTCAAGCCATGTTCCCTTCTCAGGCAGGGTCAATTCTTTCATATATCCTCATGATTCATTTCCTCATTTTATTTAGATATTTACTTAAACGCTACTTTCTAAGTCGTGTCTTTTTGTCTACTCAAAACCAAAATACACTTCCCCACTAACACCACATCTTATCCTTTCCCACTTTATTTTTCTTAATCACGTTTATCACCAGCTGGTATTTTTGTATTAATTTATTTAGGTTTTCTCTCCTTCTACTCAAATGCAGGTTTCATGCAGGCAGATAATTTGGTTATTGTTCTGTTTCCAGTACCTAGAATAGTGCCAGGCACATATCTGATGCTCAGTAAATACTTGTTTGATTAATGTATAGGCTTGAGATCCTGGGAATGTAGCTCACTGGGAGAGCACTTTTCAGCATTCACAAGGCCCTGGTTCAATCCTCAGCTATACAAAAATATTCAGTTTATATGAAATCTTACAAAATGGAGAGGATTTAGATTTGAAAAGAGTTCAGATAACCACTGAATGCAGCCTCTAACCTGAACCAGTAAAAAGAGCCTTGGATTATGTGTCAGAAGATGTGAGTTCACTGTGAGAGCACACTAACAAGTCATGAAGTTCAAAGCAAATGGTGAATTCCATTGTTACAGAAAATTCCCATATTCCTCCATGACAAATGATTACCCAAATCTAAAGAACTCCAGGGGCGGGAGAGTACCAGTTTCCTTATTAGTACTCAATATTATTAACTGTTTGGCTTTTACCATTATGAGAAGTGAAAATCATACCTTATTGCTTCAATTTTTATCTTTTAAATTACAAACATTAAAATATCTTTTCCAATGTTTGTAGACCATTTAACTTCCTTTGTTACAAACCTTCTGTTCTTGCTTTTTACCTGTTTTGTTGCTGAACTGATTGACATTTTCTATTGATATATGAGCTCTTTGTAAAATGTGAAAATGAGCCTTTTATTTGACATGCATTTTAGCAAATACTGACTCTATTTCATCATTTCTATTTTCTTAGTTGTTTACATTTTAAAGATCATTTATTAAGTAAATGTTCTTTCCATCACTGATTAGAAATGTAACCTTTATAATATGCTGTTTTCAAAATTATTTGGGTCTACTTAGGTATTCTCTATTTTATTCTACTGATTTTTTCCTCTATTTCATCTCTAGCATTAAACCGGTTTAATCCTTATAAGCTTATAAATTTAAAAATATCAGTAAGGCCGACTTCATCCCATTCTTCCTTCCTCACTGTTCACATTCATCATTTTACTCTTTTAGTTTACAATTTTTCTGACTCTTTTGCTATAAAATTTACTCTCATTTAAAAAAATCCTTCTAATATATTTGTCAATTAGTCACTTAATGCTACATTGAAATTTTAGAGCGTATACAGTAGCATCTCTCCATCTACTCATATCTTCATTTCAGACCCTTTTTTCTTTGTGTGGGTTATGTACGTTTGTAGTTTTTCTTAAAAGTTTTACCTTGTTTAGATATATTATGAACAAGGTACCATTCTATTATATTTTGATTGGATATAAGAGAAATTTAAATTTTATATAATAAATATGTAATCATCTGTTTTCATCTCATTATATAATAATAAATAATTATTTTATTATTAAAAATTAAATAGTGATTAATAATTAAATAGTTAATTCTATTTTATAACATCTATTCTAACTGGGATGATATACAAAAGTATCTCTACATGATTGTTATGAGGATTAAACCTATATGAATCAGAAGAAATTTTAATCTTTTTTGTTTGAAGCTACATTTGGGCAAAATACTGCTAGCCAGAATTTAAATTTTGAGAGTTCAGGATTATCTGCCTTAAAATATAGGTTCTATAATATGTTTGAAGATCTGTTTAGTGTCTCCTAGAGGCAGTTCAAAAATATGTAGCTATTTCTCAGATAAACTGAAATTGGTGATGGAGTTTTCACAAACTATAGAGAATTTTAAATATACTTATATTTTATATAATATTTATATATTTATATTTATAATATATTTATGTATAATATATTTATATAAATATATTAATATATTTATATTAATATTTATAAATATTTCATATTTATAGAAGTATATATAACATATATTCACATTGTATAGATATAGCATATATTCATACATATAAGGAAATATATTAAATATGCTGTATTTATGTCTTGACACATATATGAAAAGTTGTACCTAAAATTCACTCTTTTTGGGGTGGTACTGAGATTTGAATTCAGGTCTTCATGCTCACTAGGCAGGGACCCTACCACTTGAGCCACTTCACCAGTCCTTGTGTGTGTTGGGTATTTTTCAAGATAGGGTTTTATGAACTATTTGCCCTGACTGGCTTTGAACTGCCATCCTTCTGATCTCTGTCTCCTGAGTTCTTAGGATTATAGGATGAGCCACCAGTGCCAGGCTAAAATTCCTTCTTATCTCCATTCATTCGTACATCATGCATGCAGTGTTGGCTTGGCCCTCTTCAAACAGGTTTGTAGATCTTCAATGTGACTTTCTCTACTCAACACAGTCTCCTAGAAACTCATTTTTGTCATTTTTACTCTATACCTCTCTCTGGAAGCAGTTTTACAAGGCCAATCTGCCTTCCATAACCTCCTAGGAATTCTGGTGTATACAGTGCCTTATCTTGCTACAAAAATTATTATCCTGTGTCCCTATAAAAAAGAAAGTTGATAGTCTGTGAGATGCACAGTGTTGATTAAATTTTTAAAAAGTGGTGGTTAGTCTATAGGCATGCTGGTCCCAAGAGAGGTGTGCAGGAGAAGGCTTCCATTTTGGCTCAAACAACTCATCCATCTATCTACCTCCCTTCTGTTAGTCTACTGAAAAAGAAATTACAGTTATTGAGATAGCTACACTAAGAACACTATTCCATACAGTGTGGTAAGTGCAAAGATGAAGGTAAGCATAGAGTAGTATGGGACCACATTTGAGGGAAGGCATTTCAGAGGGAGTGAGAAAGAAAGAGTGCTAGTGAGTGATTTTCAGGAACAATATGGAGACCACTAGAAGGAGGAGCAAAAGTTATGAACTCAGGAAGGACAGCTCAACAAGTGTGAGGCAGGAACACAATAGTACTGGGACAGCCTAAGTGACAGTGTAAATCAAATAGATGACACAAGAATTAAAAGTTATAGGAAGATGAAGTAAGAAGAAACCCAAAGGAAAGCAAGAGGCAGATAAAGCAGATGCTTATAAAACATGCCAAGAAATTCACAGACTAATGAGGAGTTGCCTAAATAAATGAAAAACATAATTAGAACTATGGTGAATACCCATAATGTGGCAGAAGTGTAGGGCATACATCTCTGGGAAGTAAGTACACAATAAGGAAATTAGTTGAATTTTTTGTTATTGAAATTTTAGTTCCTTATATATTCTAGATACTAATACCTTGTCAGATGTACAGTTTGAAAATATTTTCTCCCATTATTTCCTTTGCTGTGCAGAAGCTTTTTAGTTTGATGCAATCATATTTGTCTATTTTTGCTTTGGTTTCCTGTGCTTGGGGGTCTTGTCCAAAAAGTTCTTGCCCATTATAATATGCTGAAGCATTTCTCTGTGTTTTCATCAAATAGTTTAATAGTTTTTGTTCATATATTTAAGCCTTTAATCCATTTTGAATTGATTTTATAACTGGTGAGAGATATGAGTCTAGCTTCCTTCTTATGCACGTGGATATCCAATGTTCCCAGCTCCATTTATTGAAAAAAAAAAACTGTCCTGTCTCCAACACATGTTCTTAGCACCTTTGTTAACAAATAGTTGGCTGTAGATTTGTGGGTTCACTTCTAAGCTCTCAATTTTAGTTTGTTTGCTTAAGTGTCTGTTTTTATGCTAATTCCTTGCTATATTGATTACTAAAGCCTTCTAGTATATTTTGAAGTTAGGTATGATGCATTCTGCTTTATTCCTTTTGCTCATGATTTCAACTATCAGTGTTTCCTATGGTTCTATATGAACTTAAAATTATTTTTTTCTAGTTCTGTGAAGAATGCCATTAATATTTTGATAGGGACAAAATTATTCTAATCCACGCAGGATGTATTTCCATTTTATTTTTTATTTTTATATTACCCATCAGTTAAAAGCTTCTAGAACTTTTCCTCAGTACATTCCTCAAATACAATATCAATATACCTTCAATCTTAGATGCCTTTCTCAGTGGAGACTGTTGTGTTCCCACAAAGCTCGACTATAAAACAGAATTAAAACGAATATGTAAAGTTGATTTGTGCTGGCTCCAGAAACATTCCTGGCCCATTCCTGAGTCTGCTCCTTTTGCTAAGCTCTGCTACCCATGACCGCCCTGGATTTTGGATTCCTTACTTCTTTGACTTGGCATTATTTCCTGATTACTCTTTCTTGTCTGTGGTGATGCAGTCTTTGAAATGACTATGGGGTTTTTTAAACTGATTGACCCTTCTTTGGACTTGTGGATCCAACCTGAGGCTCTTGGTACTCCCTCCTTGCCTACCTCCATCATGCCCACCAGTTAAAATTGTTCACTTAGAAAAACCTGGTAGAGTTTCTCTTAGCAGATCAGAAGCATTTGTTTGGAGTGGTGTTTCTCAAATTTCACTCAATAGTACACTGGCATTCTGCAAAGTTGTCAAAATATGTTTCATGAGCAGAGGGTCCTACAATTAAATATGTTTATGGAAGCCTAGTTTTTATTCTCTCCATAGAGATACATAGCAAGCAACACATTTTAAGATGACTCTGAGGAATCTTTTCATAAAGGTACACGTTTAATGTTTAACCTAGTACTTTGAAGCTTATTTGGCCAAGGAAATATTTTTTTTCTCACAAAATACCTAAGAAAATCTTGTAGAAAATACTGGTGTCACATTTGGGTCACTTCAGCATCTTTTAAAATACCACAAGAAAATAATATTGCAGAAGAAAGGAGATTTGGAGTTAGAGGTCCTGGCTTCCAGGTCTTGTTCCTCAATTTATTGTTTATATTTGTATGGCCTTGAACAAGTTCCTGCACAACCCTTAGGTTTCCTCCCATCTGTAAGAATAACATAGAAATATTAAAAATGGCAGCAATAAAATGATCATATACTGAGGGTTCACTATATGCTATCTAAATAGGTAATGCTGTTTTTAGCTATAAAACCTTATTCAAATGTCAGTTATTATTATAAGCAATGCCAAAGATTTTCATGTGTGGTTCCAATTCTTTCTTTCCACATCTCTTCCACTAGACAATAAAGACTTTAAAGTAAGTGATCTTAGCAACTTTGTTCTTTAAGTGACTGAGTCAGACTTAGATCTTGCCAAAGCCAGTGGTTCTGCTTTCTTCCTTCTGTCCCATACAGAACTGCCCTTCAACATTTTCTGTTTGCTCACTTCCATTTGGGAACTTTGGGACTGCCCATAGACCATGCTTTCTTGGTTGCCTTGCCAGGTCTGATATGTCATCATGGAAGTATATATTAAAGTAGAATCTGTCCAATATTAAATCACTTATATTAATCAGAACCGTGTCTTCAGAGATGGCATTAGCAGGGGTGTGAGGTACCTTTGAATATATATTTCTAATTTTAGTTACCTTCCAAAGGCTTGCATAGAATTTATTCCACAATAGACAGTTTCAAATCTATTACAAATATTAAGTCATTTGATCTTCATCACAATCCCGTACAGTAGGTGTATTTAGAATTCCAGTTAAAGCAGTTACAGAGTTGGTCTTGAGTTAGGCCTGAGCAAGTTAATTAGCCTTCCCACGTAACTACTCAGACATGAACCCAGGAAATTATTGGTTTCCATGGTTATCTTCTAAATGACCATTATAGTCGTTATTGCCTACAAGACTTTGTGGTACAGAGAATTTCTACTCAATCCTTGAGATTCACTTCACGTATCTCTCCCTAAATCCTAACCCTTTCTCTGCATGGGCTTCTAAAGCTTTACAGTAAGCAGATAGAGAACTTTTGAACTCAAATAGGCCTAAGTTGGAACTCTATCTCTGTCATCTGTATCTGTATGACATTGGAAAAATCATTTCAGCTCTTTGGAGCTCAGTTACCTCATCCATAAAATGGAATACATAAAATTTACAAGTATATTTACAACAATAAAGCAAGCTTGTTGTGAAGATTCAGTGGGGTTATGTCTGGTCTAGGATATGTATTTAAGCATTGGTTATTCTGGATACAATATTCAACTCATGGGAAGTGGGGACAGAGAAGAGGGAATATAGATGCCCAGGCCTACCTACAGACAATTAACCTGCACTTCTGTGGAGGTTATGCGTTTTAAAGACTTTAGATGATTCTGACAAGCATTTAGTCTTGAACATAAGACTTAATATATGTGCATGAGACTGACACCAACATCACTGGCACTAATTATGGATGAGATCTTGAATTCATATTGAAATTTTTTTCAAGTGAACCATTTTTAGAGTCTCATGTTTTCTACCTTTGGTTGCTGTAATTTTGGAGTGAAGATGCTGAAGTGAGTATGATGGCTGGTTGGCTGGATTGAGATCCTATCAGGCAGGGGCTGTGACCAGGAGAAGCAGGCCATTTGTGTCATCTGCTTAATGTCAATCTCCCATCAGCACTGCCCCCCTTGCCAAGGTCTTCAATGGGTCATAAAAAGCTCCCCCTTTCTAAGAGAGGAAGTATGAGAGCTATGGAAAAAAAGAGACTTTCCAAAAGCACACACAGTGAGGAGATGGCAAAGCTGAAATTTGAGTCCAGGTATACAGGACTCCAAAACCTTTGCGTTCCTTCTCTTTGTGGCACAATACTATTTCACCAAAATAAAACTAATGACAAAGAGCTTCTTAGTCAATAAACATTAATCAATTGGCCTTGCGTTCGGAATAGGAGTTTACTTACGTTTTCCTGTTCATGATAAATGTATGAGATAGTAAGTATTGTCATTGTCTTTTTGAACAGGTAAGGAAAGAGTCTAGAATTTCATTTTATTCAATTACAACAGTTTGCTTATAGACATGATTACTAGAAATTTAATATCCTTATCTATTAAAGGTATGAACCAGTCCAAGGGTTAGATGTAAGGCCAAAGACCAATCTCAGCTTGTCTGCCCCCTGCTTAAAATCTTTCAGTGGCTCAAGTTTGACTTTAGGATTAAGACCATGCTTTTTATTGTGGTTTGTTGTACTCTGAACAATTTGATCCTTGTCTCATTGCTAACTTCTCTTGTTTTCATATTATAATGCCCCAGTCAGACTGAACTAACTGTAGTTTACCTCTAGCCATTGGTAAATGTTGCTTCTGCTACTTAAGATGATTTTTCCATCTCTTCCTTCTCCTGACTGATCTTCTTCACCAGCTCCTCATGTCTCAAATTCATTTGTTCATGCATTCATTTGACAGATAATTCCTGAATACTACTGTGTGCCATGCTCTAAGCATATAGTACTGAGCTAGACAGAAATGTCTATCACAGAGTTTACATTCCATATAGAGGGAGACATACTCCAAAATTTTTTTGGTGGGACTGGGGTTTGAATTTGGGGCTTCATGCTTGCAAAGCAGCACTCTACTACTTGAGCCACAAATTCAGTCCATTTTGCTCTGGTTATTTTGGAAATGGTGTCTCACAAACTATTTGTCCATATTGTCCTCAAACTGATCCTCCCAATTTCAACCTCACATGTAGGTAGAATTACAGGTGTGAGCCACCAGCGCCCAACTCCAGAAATATTTTTAAAAGTTTAAATATATAGTATGTTAGTAATACATACTATCAAATGAGATAAGAATTATATATGTGAAGTAAAGTTACAATTTTAGATGGAGTTGCCAGGAAAGCCCTTACTTAATAAAATGGCATTATAGTAAATACCTAAAGAAGTGAGCAAGCAAGTCCACACAGGTATCTGAGGAAAGAGCATTCCAGGTAGAGGGAACAGCCAAGTACAAAAGCCTTAAGGTAAGAATGCAGTGGGTATGTTGGAGGAACAACTAGAACTAAAGTAAGAATGGTGAGATATGAGGTTGAAGAGGGAACAGGAGGTTACAATCATGCCAGACTGTACATAAGAGTATCAGGATTTTAGCTGTGTATGGACTTTGTGTAATACCAGCATTTGAAGTGGGGAAGTGACATGACCTGACAGTTTAATAAGATTCCTCTAGCTGCTGCATTGAGAATGGACTTATTAGGAAGCAAGGGTAGAAACTCAGAAACCAGAAAGGAGGCACAAGATCTAGGAGGTAGCAGTGGTAGTAGTAAGAAATAGTCAGATTAGATATTAACCTCTTTCAGAAAGCAGAAAGCCTTGTGACTTTTCAAAGCTAGGATGGATGCTCCCCCAAAGCTCTGGATTCCCATGGGCACCTATATTTTTCTCTTGTGTCTTATAGAGTCTGCCTATTTATTCAAGCACATCATGACCCATGATTTGAGATCCTTGGAGTCAGCAACTGGAATTTCATTAATTTTTTTTCTTTACAGTATTACATCCTCACTAATTAGCATATGGTGTGATTCAGAAAAGTACTCAGTATTTATTGAATGAATAATTGAGTGCCCAAAATAATCACTGGAAAATGGAACATGTTAAAGGTATGAAATCCAGGCAAAACTGCATTCTATCATCAATGGTTCTGAGCAGAGAACCAAACAGCTATCCCACTGTCCTCTGCAACAATAGCTATGGCTCTGGGCCCTGATTTACCAAGTTTCCTCTATTCTGGTACCCAACCTTTGATAGGTTTAAGACTTCTTCATCCCTCTAAACCTATCTTAAATGCTTTCTTTTGCTCAATGACATCCTTAACCCTGCCCAACCCTATGGGTAATATCATTCCTTTCCCACTTGGTTTAAGTTTTGCTTAATGTACTTTTATGTATGCACAAAACTCATAGGCAACAGGTGTCTTCTTCCCCCTAGACTGTGACTTCCATCAAGGTAAGAACTCTATCTCATCTGACTTTTGTCTCATCTCAAGCACCTAGTATCCCTCAAAAGTGGTTCTATGATCACCATCTGGAAAGAAAGCAAATTGGACCTGGAATAAATATTCAGGACATCACAAATGAGAAATCTTCTAAGTCTTTGATTAACTCCATTTCCCCCACATCTCCCAAATTAGCTTATGCAGGTAAATAATTCATTAGGTGGCTGGCAGAGTGGTTCAAGAGGTAGAGCACCTGCCTAATAAGTGTGAGTCCCTGAGTTCAAAACCCCAATACCATACAAACTGAAAAGAGAAAGAGAACCAGATGTGTGGCTCAAGTGGTAGAGCGCCTGCATTTCACATACTATGTTTCACTGTACCAGACCTTTAAGTCTGAGGAGACAGGAAAGAATAATCAAAGTAGGAGAGCATAAGAAGAGATAAACATCTGGGTAGTCAGTGAAATTTTCAAAAGCAGAGCAAGAATCTTAAAATTGATGCCTATTAAGCTCAGGGTGTCTTTAAAGACCTGGCACTGTGGCAAAGTACATTAAAGTAGGGTCAAGGATATCTTGTGGCAGAGGTATAAGATGTCCTTACTTCTGTATTGTGATCAGTTTATAACGAAACCTGACTGTACTAATCGTCTATTTTAAAGGTTTTTCTGTTGACCTTCAGGCTAAATTTCATGCTCTTAATCTACTATGAAAGCCATAATAATCTTGCTTTGTCAGTTTTCTACAACTTAAAAGTTTCTTCCACCTTTACCCATGGTATCATCTGTGCCAGTCATGCTTTACTATTTCTTTTTTAAGCATGTCAGGGCTTTGCACATACTATACATCCTAAATAAAATACCTTTCCACTTAATATTCCTGGTAAGCTCTTGCCAGGAGCATATCTCCAGAACCAGCTCAATTGGCAATCCTTTTGAGAAATCTTCTACTGTTCTTCCATTCTGGATTTGGCAATTTGACCTTCATATGTAGACAGGAATGAATTTTGTAAATGCTTCTTTACATATCTATCTCTTCCAGAGAACATGAAATCTTTGTTTGCAGAAACTGGATTGTGATGTCCTCCCCATCCCCACCCCCTTTTGCATAGCAAATGCTCAGATAATGTTAGAAGAAAGGAAGTTAGGAGTGAAAAGAAGAATAAAGGAAAGTAAGAAGGAAGAGAGGAAGGGAAGCATGAATGTGAAATTTCTATAGGGAAAAAAAGACTCATTTTGCAATGCCATATATTAACTGTGGGGACCTTGGTACATTACCTCAATTTAGGATGGCTGGGTTATATTTTCAGCAATAATTCTTACTGATTATAGGCACATCATTTCATCTCTGGACCTTGGTTTACTCACCTATAAAATGGGAGATAGCCAGATTCACTGACTCAAGTTTATAATCTTGGCTACTCATGAGGTAGAGGTTGAGAGGATTGTGGTTTAAGGCCAGTTGGGGAGTGGAGTAAGTTTGTAAGTCCCCAATTCAACCAGTGGCTGGGCATGTTGGCTCACACTTGTCATCCTAGCTATGTGGGGAAGCACAAATAGGAGGATCGTGGTCCAACCTTACCTGGGAATTAAGGGCAACCCAATCTCAAAAACAACCAATGCAAAAAGAACTAGTGGAATACTGCAAAATTAATGGGAGATAAAATAAATAGGTAAAATAAAATAAATAAAAAATAAAATGGAAGATATAGTATCAAAGATCCTTTTTATGATTTGATGTCTTTTGTTTCAATACACACTTCTTGAATGTTTGTCCTGTGCAAAGTGCTGTGTTAGTTATGAGATACATGGATTTATAAGGCACAATTTATATCTTTAGTGTGTATTATTAATTGTAAGATGAAGATTTAGACAAATGACCTACAAATACTTGTTCAGATTAAAGGGTACAGTAATTCCAAACATGTGAATTGATGTGACATAGCTTAAGTGGATCATTTGCTTTCTCTGAGTATTAATTCCAAATTTGTAAAATGATGGTTAGACAGGTGGTATCCCACTAAGGGTCTAGTGAGTTCTGTTGCTCTTGATACGAAAGTTCATATGATAGATATGTACCTATAATGTCTTGCTCCTAATCTTCCAGTGCATCCCTGATTTCCATTTTTGAGGCCTTTTGTGTATGAATGTGGGGTTGAGATGAGTTCAGAGCTAAGGTCTACATGGCTGCTTTGACACTTGCCCTTCTACTTGTCTGTGTGTTCTGGAGTAGGGATGGCTCTAGTTCAGCTCATTCTTGAAGCTTGAGCCATAAAAGTTTCTAAATGAGTGATATGCTACAAAAAAATCCTATTCTCTCTCTCTCTCTCTCTCTCTCTTCTCACCAGATTCATTAACAATGACTGATTCCTCCTCCTAGAACATGGTGCAGACTGGATGGAGCTCTCTGCTTGTTCTAGTCAGTCCTGAGGTTTAGCAGGTTTACCAGTTTTCCTATGGTAGCATACAAATGCTCCTGATTGTCTTATTTTTCAAGAGTGCTTATCCTGATCATGTATCAAGGAAACTAAGATCCCAGAAACCATAGACAATGTGATCAGGGAAGGATCAACAGTGTAGCTGGGATAGTTTCCTAAGCCATTGCATTTGATCCAGGAAGGAACTGGTTCATAGTAAAATCCCAACCAGAACAGCAAGAAACCCTGGAGCCACAGCAACACATATCCCAGCTTGAGGCAGCTGTGGTGAGCACTGAGGAGACCACGTGATGAAGAAAGACTGGGCAGTGAACCATGCAGAGCTGGATTTAAAACCCATCTCAGGTCATGCTCAATCTACATGAATTTTGGGCAAATCATTTCATAATTCTGAGTTTCTGTTTAGAGTTTCATTTTATCTTTTTGCCAATGAGCTTGGTATAAATAACAGAGGTTTTTTTTTATCAATATGCCTAGTGTTACTCAAGAATAAGGGTCTTAGAACTTTTCTAATGTAGCAAATAATAAATATTTTAGGTGTTGTAAAGGCATATAGTCTTTGCAGCAACTACTCATTTCTTCCCTTGTAACATTAAAGTAGCTACAAACAATATGTAAACAAATTGGCATGGCTGTGTTCCAATACAACTTCATTTATAAAACCAGTGGGCTATATTTGAAGATTCCTGGACAAGAAGGTGAACTGACTTCCGGAAGGAAGGAAAGAAGAAAAATTCACTTTAGGCTGTATCAATAGAGATATGTGCTCAAAACAGAAGAGGTAACATTCTCTATTCTGTACTGCCCTGTAGGTGTTCTGTTTTCAGATTCTTCCCTATTCTTCAAAATAACATGAAAAAATACAGTGGGTGCAAATGAGAGGTTGGTAGTATGAATAATAGGCTAGAGCAATGCACACACAAAAATATCAGTTGAGTAGAAGTAATGAAAAATTAGTAGCAAGTTTTATTATTTATAACAAGTCTTTCCAGGGCCCTGAGAACACAATGAGCATATATTTCTAGGCTAGGGGAAGGGGGACATTGATATTCAGTGTCCTAAGTGTGAGCTCCTTCAGTTCTTTAACCCATATCAACTTATTGCTTCAAAATAGTTCTAGAGGTTTAAGACCAATCAATTCTCTGTTACTCAGATACCACAGTCACCTCGAATTCCTCAAATTTTTCCTTCCTTCGAGAATTATACCATAGATGGAGCGCATAAGATCTATAAGCAGTTTTCAAAGCCATCAAGAAGAACCTCTCCTTTGAAAACCTCATTCATTCTCTGTGTATCATGCTCCCAAACCTCTGAAAGAAGCAGCATGGTGGAAGATTGTAGGCTGTGAAGTCAAACAGACCTAGCTTGAAATCCTGCCCTAACAACATGCTGGTATATGACCTTAAACAAGTCACATCTACTCTCTGAGCCTCCATTATCTCCTTTGTAACAAAGGTATAATAATAACAACTCATAGGCTTATTGTAGTAATTTTAATACAATATCCAAAAGCCTAACATAGTACCTGCAATATAGTATGCAATTCTATCAATGGTTGCTCTTATTGCTGGAAAAGTATATGCTCGTCGCTGTGAACCCTTTGGATTTTAGTTCTAACTTTGGTGTTTACTGGCTATGTAACTTTGAATAAGTCATGTGATTAATTGGGAGCTCAGTATTTGCACTGAGATAATAACAACACTTGGGTGCAAGGGAAAATTAGTAAACTAAATATATTTAATGCAACACATTTTCTGGCACATATTGGGTATGCTAATAATTATAAAGTACTATTCAGTCCCCTGTATACTGTATTGTCCTCCAGAAGTTTTCTTAGCCAACTGGGTGGAAATACTGCATTGTCAACCCCCACAGATGGCAGTCTGGTGCCCTACTGAGCTACCCTGGTCACAGTGAGGTCAGATGATTCCAGGTTGTTCAGAGAGACAGAAAAGGGCCTGGTAGCCTGACAAAGCCCACGTGGCAAGAATATAGCTTCTCCCTTCACCCACTCCTTATGTACTAATTATTCCTCCCTTTTCCCTTCTCTTACCTCTTCCCACACTAGCAACTGGCAGAAATCACAGGACCCTGGGAGGTTAAATGTAGGGGCAGAGAGAGAAGAAAAAGTTAGTAAGGGACTGTGCCACTTATCTGTTGATGAACATTTAACAGGGTGTGAGGATTTGAAGGGATTTAAGGGTCCTGGTTTCCGGTTCTACTGTTAACTCACTCTACCTCTGCCTATACAGTGGTTCCTCTGGCTCAGGATCCTGTTAGTGCTAACATTCTAAGAATCTGAAGAAAAGCTATACTCATGGGAAAACAACTTAAACTAGGAGCATCTGATGTTGGTTGCATCCAGAAAAAATTTTGGAAGATATCTGACATTCCAGTAAGTAAGGGAATATTTTATATGATCCTGAGGGCAAAAGGGATAGAATTAACAATGTTCCAGAAAATTCTGGGCTCTATAGCTTGAAAGAATCAGCTTTCATGAGATGATTTCAATTTGAGGAAGATAAAAATCTGATAAGCATTCCAGGAAAATGTGGCTGCCCAAGCCTAGTCCCATATGAGGAGGGGCAAGGATGAGCCAACAGCTATCAAGATGCCCTTCTATCATTCTGAAACAGTATTCAGTGAATGTGACCTATGCTTTTGCCCAAGCATGCTTTCTGAACTTCATTTAACTTTATAGCATTTAGGCCGAAATATGCAGGTCTTCATTTCTAAGCTGTGTGACCTTGGGCATTCATTAGGAACTCTCTGAGAATTCTGAATGGCAGGGAATGAGAATGCCATTAAAAATTTTTAAGTCATCTTGAAACTGGTGGTTCTTCAATGAAGTAGTATAGACAAAAAAAAAAAAGGTAAAAGGACTGTGTCCTGGCATATCTTTCCTTTTAGAGGGTGAGGCAGTGAGAAGGAAACACAAAAGAAGCTGAGAGGGATTGGGATAGTAGCTCAGAGGTTGAACACTTACTTAGCATGCACAAGGCCCTGGGTACAATATTTAAAACCTGAGAATAAGTGACCAGAGAAGTAAAAGCAAAATGAGCAGTATGTGGCATCTTGGAAACTAAGGAAAAAAGTCTTCAGGGAGGGAGGATTCAACTGTGGATCAAAAAGGAAAAAGTGAAGGACAAAGAGAATGGAGAAAATATGAGAAAAGAATGTTTCCCGACCTAAGTTAGGTATTTCTCGTAAAGTCTTTTCAATATGTTTGGAAACAGCATTTATTAGCTATGTTTGTCACTGTTCACATGTGAAAATAAAAAATATGATCTTTATTTAGAAATAAAAACTGGTGATTCTTGAGCCTTCTGGATCACCTTCTTAAACTTTCAGAGACCCTTTTGACAGTTGGACAATAGTTCTACTTCCTAGAAAAAAATGATTTACAAAAAATGGTATATACAGGTTCACCATGCATTGCAGTTTAAATCTCCTGCCTTAAGAGACAAGAGGAGGACAACTGAATGAATACATATAATTTAAGAGTGTGTCAGATTGGAGTGTGTAGGCTCAGGCATGAAGTCCTATGTTCAAATTCCAGTACTGCCAAATAAAATAAACAGTCTGTCCAAAAGGGACATAGAGATTGGAGTGGGAAGTGTAGGAGGGAGAAGGTTATCGGTGACAGAAGCAAAAGAGACATAAAAGCTGATATGAATACTAAATAGGGAAAAGATGTACAGGTCCAAAAATTTTACACCTTTTGGTTTGATTTGGAAAACTATTCTAATTTTATCTACAGCATCTTCAGGAACATTTCATGAAGTTATTGAATCCCAACTCTGATACTATATTCAATGGGCAAATTTGTTGCTATACAACAAATTTGACATTCTCAGGAAATATGCCCAGAGATCTTTAGAAATCCCCAGATCTGGGGAAATTATTAATTTGGGTATAACTGCATAGTAGATACCAGGTTATTCACTATTGTGTTATATCTGCAATCTATATGATTCTGATTCTTGCTTACCACTTTTTTGGGGTGTCACTGGGGTAATACCAGGGCCTTACTCTTGCCAGACAGGTACTCTACCACTTAAGTCCTTTTTGCTTTATTTTTCTAATAAGAAAAATAAACTTGCATTTACGCCAAGGCCAGCCTGTATGCAGTTCTTCTGTTTATGCTTCCCACATAGTTGTGATGATAGACACATACCATCAAAACCAGCTTTTTATTGGTTGAGATGGGGTCTAGATAACTTTGCCCAAGCTGGCCTTGATCCTGGGTCCTCTCTTTCTCCACCTTCTGAGTAGCTAGAATTACAGGGGCAAGCCACCACTCCCAGCTCTAGCCCACTACTTCATCTTCATTACCATTCGATACTGTAGAATTTAATATTTCTGATTTGCAATTTGATACCTCATCAGTTGGGAGCATTTACAGAATACTTTCATATCTTTTGATCTCAATTCAACCTCATTACAATTTTCAAAGCAATATAAATATTATGTCATGATTTGTGTAGGCCCTTCCTCATTAATCAGTGCAGATCACAAAATGACAGCTTCTATCACATGACAAACATGTGATGTTTCAGTTATTTGGTCCTAACCACAGAGAAAGGAAGGGGGTTCCATTTAAAGACATCTTCCAACTCCCTAGAACCTCTATTTAAGGTTAGGATTCTCCTCATAAACTTTGTTAATCAAAAATGGAAGAGCCCAGGTATCATACCATATGGGTCATATAGCCAAGATTACATAACAAAACTTCTTGAGAATGGAGTGAAGAGTAGGAATTGACGAGCTCCCCAACCACAACCTGTAATAAACAGAGACTAGGACAGAAAGGCTCTTTCATTACAGGGACAGCCAAGCAGAACTACCAACAGGAACCCTACACAACAAACACGCATACTAGAAATCACTATATGAGATCCAGAGGCATAAGTTTCCTACAAAACAAAGGTCCAATATCAAAGGAAGCCCCTTGGACAGCATCAAAGGACTGAAATAGCGCTTACCACCAGAATAACATGCACAGACTCTGAATATTAAGCTACAATTGTAACCATTGACAGAAATACAGACCAGGTCTTATATTTCAGAACCTAAACAGATGACTGCCTACTAAAACAAAAGATTTAAATAGGACCAAGAGTCTCATAACTGATAGGAAAAATGTCCAAAGTACAATTTAAAATTATCCATCATAAAACAATCAACAAAAACCATAATTTGAATGAGAAAATGTAACCAAATGATGCTAACACAAAGATGAGTGAGCTGTTGAAATTATTTAACAAGATTTTTTAAGCAGTCATTGTAAAAATGCTTCAACACACAACTAAAATGCTCTGTTACTCAAGCTTAATAGCAGAGAAATATACTAAATAAATGAGCAGATTCCGAGGTACCTGTGGAACAACAATGAAAGTTATAATATTTGTAATCATTGCAGTCCTAAAAGAGAAGAAAAATAATTAGACTAAAAGCTTATTAGAAAAAATAAACTAGAATTCAGCAATGAAGCTATTAGGTCCTGGACTTTTCTTTGGTATGAGATTTTTTTATTACTTCTTTAATCTTGTCCCTAATTATTGATCTCTTCAGATTTTCTATTTCTTACTGATTCTATCTTGGTAGGTTGTATGTGTCCAAGAAATTATCCACTTCAACTCTGCTTTCCAATTTGTTGGCATATAATTGTTTATAGTAGTTTCTTATGATTATCTCACCTCAACTAGAATAGTTATTATCAAGGGAAAAAACTCCTGATGAGGATACAAAGAAGGCTGAACTCCTGTACATTGTTGGTAGGAATACAAATTAGTACAATCATTATGGGAAATAGTATTGGAGGTTCTTCAAAAAAATGAGAAAATAGAACTAACAAATTATCCAGTAATTCTACTACTAGGTATATGTCTGAAGGCAATTAGATCAGTATGTAAAAAAGGTATCTGTACTCCCTTGTGCACTATTTACAATAAACAATTAGTAAATGGATAAAAATGTGATAAACATAACACAATGGAATATGATTCAAGTATGAAAGGATGAATTCCAACCATTTGTGACAACACAGATGAAACTGAAGCTCATTGTGTTAAGTAAAACAAGCCAGGCACAGAAAGAAAAATACTACCTGATCTCACTCATGAGAAATCTAAAGAAGTTGATCTCATAGGAAAATAGAGTAGTGGTTGTCAGAATCTGAAGAGAATAAAAGAGTGAGGGAGATTGGGAAAAGTTTGTCAATGGGTACAATGCTGCAGTTAAAAAGGAGGAATAAATTCTAGTACTTTGTTGTACAGTAAGGTGACTATAGCTAGCTACATTATACTACACTATACACTAGACTGAATATTTTGAATGTCTGGAAAAGAAGATTTTTAATGTTTTCACAACAAAGAAATGATAAATGCTTAAGGTGATATATATGCTCATTAGTCTCATTTGGTCATTATAGAATATGTGTGTGTGTATCTAACATCACATTGTATCCTATTAATATGTACAATTATTATATATTAATAAAAACAAACAATTAAAATAATGGCAAAAACTTCCCAAATTAGGTTCAACATTCAACCTTCAAGACGAAAGATGATGACAGAACAAGATAAACCAAAAGAAATCCAAAACAAAAAAATAAGCTTCTGAGAACTAAAAATAATGACAAAAAATCTTGAAAGCAGTCAAAGTAACACATTAAGAAAAGTGCTGATTTTCTGGGCACTTCCTATAATCCTAGCTACTTGGGAGGCTGAGGATCACAGGATAGCAGTTTGAAGCCAGTCAGGGCAAATAGTTTGTGAGATCCACCATGTCCAAAATAACCAGAGCAAAATGGACTGGAGGTTTGTTTCAAGTGATAGAGTGTCTGCTTTGTAAGAATGAAGCCCTTTGTAAGAATGAAGCTAATTGAAAAACAACAGATTTCTCATGTGAAATCCTGGATGCCAGAGAAAAGTGATATAGCATTTTTTAAGTGATGAAGGAAAAGAACTGTCAGTCATAAATTCTATCTCTTTTATAACCATCCTTCAAGAATTACAAAAATTAAGACATACTCAGACAAAGGAAAACTAAGAGATTGGCACCAACAGATACCCTTAAAGATACCCTTGAAGGAAGTTTTTCAAGCAAACTAAAAGTGATTTTTAAAAATCTTAGCATACCTGAAAAGAAATAACAAATTTAATTTTGATAGATGATCCTTCACCTCATGAGTTATACAAATCATAATTGATGGTTGAAACAAAAATTAGAATAGGATCTTGAAATCAACACAATGATAATTCATAGTATGGACAGTAACCAGCCTGAATAAAAGGTTTCTACACTTGAAAGGGTAAAATGTTAATACTAGTTAATGACTAGTATGATTTGTAGTAATACATACAGCAAACACTACAAAAACTATAAAAGTCATTACACTAAAAAAAGACCACTATAAATAAATTTTGAATTCATAAATGTTCAAGTAACCAATGGGAACACAAAAAGAAGAAAGACAGGATAAGAGAAAAATGAAACACAGAGGAAGCAGTGAAAAGGCAGACTTGAGGCTGGGGATATAGCTCAGGGGTAGAGTGCTTGCCTCACATGCACTGGATTCAATTTTTTGCACCATAATTTAAGAAGGCAGACTTATGCTCAAATGCATAAAAAACTACCTTACAGGTAAATAGCCTAAATATACTGATCAAAAGACAAAAAACTGGAAGAATACACAAAAAAGTATGACCCAATTATATGCTGCTAATAGGCAACACACTTGAAAACAAAGATATAGGTAAGTTGAATGTAAAAGGATGAAACAAGATATACTAAACAAAATTTTTATTTTTAAAATTAACATAGATTAGTAATACAAGAGGGTTTCATTGTAATAATTTCATATATATGTACAGTATACTTTGAACAAATTCACCCTCTCCATTAAATTCCCATCCCCCTACCCCTTTTTCAAACAGTGTTTGGTGAGTTTCATTATATTGTCTTCATATATATATATATATACATATATATGTGTATATATATATATATATATGAATATATACAGAGAGAGAGAGAGAGAGAGAGAGCGAACGTCAACACTTTTCTCCCTCAATATCCTTTTCTTTCCCCATACATCCCCTGACAGTCCCCCTTTAACATTCATGGCCCATTATTATCATCATCATTATTTTAGTTGTAGATTCCACAAATGAATGAGAACATGCAATATTTGGCTATTTGAGCTTGGCTTATCTTGCTCAACTTTATGCTCTTCAGTTCTATTAATTTTCCTACAAATTACATAATTTCATTTTTATTTATGGTTGAGTAATATTTCATTATGTATAATATGTTAATATAATACACTGGGATATTAATACTGTATGGGATATAATTTTATGTATTACATGTTATATATATTATCTATTCCTTGATTGTTGGACTCCTTGGCTGATGCCACAGTTCCCTTATTGTGAACCCAGATACAACAAACATGGGAATCTCTCTTGCATATTGATTTATACTTCTTCAGAGTGTTATGGTGGTTCATAATGTAGGTCTGTTTTTAGTTTTTTGAGGAGCCTCCATATTGATTTCCATAGTGGTTGCACAAGTTTATATTCCCATCAACAATGTATGAAGGTTTGCTTTTTGTTTCCTTGCCAGTCTGACTGCAGTGAGATGGATCTTACTGTCGTTTTGATTTGTATTTCCTTTATGGAAAAGAATGTCAAACATTTCTTCATATATTTATTTGTAATTTGTATTTCTTCTTCTTAGAATAGTGTGTGCAATTCATTTGCTTATTTGTTAATTAGATTATTTGTTCTTTTGGTGTTTAGGTTCTTTGAGCTCTTTGTATATTCTACATATTAATTGCTTATCTATTGAAGATCTTCTTCCATTTTGTGGGTAGTGTCTTGATTTTGGTAACTTTTTCTTTTGATATGTATACAGTCCTTAATTTGATTTAGTCCAATTTGTCAATTCTTATTCATATTTCTTGGCCAATTGTAGTCCTATTCAGAAAATATACTTATGCCAGTATCTTCCAGAGTTTTCCCTACATTAAAAAAAGTAAAACACTCTTTCCTGCAAGTGCTGGAGAAATGGAGCATGGCAAACTCAGAAAGGAGATGACTCCCCGGAAGGTTGAACATTACTAATCTGAAAGTCAGAAAAGTGAAGAGCTCCAAAAATCTGAAACTTTTTGAGTGCCAATAAAATGCCACAAGTATTTCCATACTTCAGAATTCCATACTTGACCTCATTTGACAGGCTGCAGTCAAGATGCAGGTGCAGAACATACTTTTTATTCAGTATCTATGAGAGAAAGTAGACTTTCCCAGGCCCCTTCAGCTGTAATAACATCTTTTCTGCACATATCCAGATTCTCCTACCTATCCATGCCCTCAGTGGGTAATAAAATGGCATGTGTGCAAGTACAATGTAACAATGGCAGGTTCCCCATGCTATCTCACATGGAGCCGAGACCTGTGTGCATTACTCACTGTGGGTTTTTTTTTCCCTTATTCTCTGTTCTGTAGTATAAATACATCATTAAAAATGTCAAAATGGCTTGCAGATGTCCCTATGGGTATCAGTGATAAGAAAAAGAGGAAGCACTTATGTTTATCTATAGTACAAAAAAGTAAAGCTGTTGGAAAAACTGGAGAGTGATATAAGTGTGAAACATCTCACTGAAGAATATGGTGTTGGAATGACTACCATATATGACTTGAAGAAACAGAAGGATAAACTGTTGAAGTTCTATGCTAAAAGTAATGAGCCAAAGTTAATGAAAAATAGAAAAGCACTGCATAAAGCTAAAAATGGAAATCTCAATGAGACATAGCAAGAGTGGATTCATCAGCATCACAGGGAACACACGCCACTAAATGGTCTACTAGTCATGAAACAAACAATGACCTATCACAGACAATGAAAAAATTGAAGGGAATGGTGAATATTCAAGAGGTTGGTTGCGGAAATTGAAGAAAAGCCATAACATTCACTTTTGAAATATTTGTGGTGATAAAACTTCTACTGATCACGAAGCGGTGGAGAAATTCACTAAAGAGGTGAATATCAAAGAAGTTTTTAACATTAATAATGAAACTCCAGTTCATTCATTGACTGATGATGAAATAGATAAAATTGTTCTGAATCAACGTGATCATAATAGTACTGATGAGGACAATATTGATAATACCGCAGAAAAAGTGTCCCTACACGACATGGTGCAACCAAGTGATGGTCTTATTAAAGGACCAGAGCAGTGCACATTCATAACAGAACAAGAAATCTTGTCAGTTTGTAATATCATAGAGAGACTAAGGCAAAGCAGTTGATAATGAGGCAGATGACTCTGGAGGAAACATTTAAAAATCCCACACAGCAGAATGCCTCCTCAGTCCTAGAGAATCCACTTCCTGGTCTCTCAGCTGCTTTCGTTGTTATTTCTGACCTAATAAAAATTCAGGGCACAGCAACCTTTTAATCAAACACAACATTGCAGGAGGATACTGAAAACTGCTGTTTGACAGCTGACACATGGATTCTGTTGATGCTGCTATGCTTCTTAGTAACCCTGAACACAGGATCTCTTCAGGGTATTAATAGTGTGACATACTTTTTACTCACCACTTATGTGTGAATAAGGGTAAAAAATGATTGCTCACTGGAAGCATATGAATTCAGAATCAGGAATACCAAGCAGCCACAGATGTCCACATGGGTGCTGAGATAATGACACCTTTACTTTCTAATGGGTCAGTGTATGGAAACTTTGCTCCATGCTCAAAAGTATTAAAAAGTATTGTGTAAAGTTACAAAAAAGTAAAACAAAATATCATAAATAAAGTACATTAACTCAAAAGAAGAAAGCCTTCAGAAGGAGGGAAATGTTAAAATTTATATCTGCATTTTTTGAAAAGGAAAAGAATCTGTCAAAATATAACTGGAGATAAAATAAAATCTTTTATTTGTCTTATTCTTAATTGTCCTAACAGATAAATGTTTGTTCAAAGTAACAATAGTGACTTTGTAACTCTATCTTCTTATACTTGCTTTCAGTTACAGAAGATTTTTCAGATTTTTATACATAGGCAACCACATCATCTGCAAATAAAGATATTTTATTCTTCTCAAATAAAAAAGATATAACAAAGAAGAATGAAATGTTATCATTTGCTGGTAAATGGATGGAATTGGAGAACATCATTCTGAGTGAGGTTAGCCTGGCCCAAAAGACCAAAAATCGTATGTTCTCCCTCATATGTGGACATTAGATCAAAGGCAAACACAACAAGGGAATTGGACTTTGAGCACATGATAAGAGAGAGCACACAAGGGAGGGATGAGGATAGGTAAGACACCTAAAAAATTAGCTAGCATTTGTTGCCCTCAACGCAGAGAAACTAAAGCAGATACTTTAAAGCAACTGAGGCCAATAGGAAAAGGGGACCAGGAACTAGAGAAAAGGTTAGATCAAAAAGAATTAACCTAGAAGGTAACACACATGCACAGGAAATTAATGTGAGTCAACTCCCTGTATAGCTATCCTTATCTCAACTAGCAAAAACACTTGTTCCTTCCTATTATTGCTTATACTCTCTCTTCAACAAAATTAGAGATAAGGGCAAAATAGTTTCTGCCGGGTATTGAGGGGGTGGGGGGGAGAGGGAGGGGACAGAGTGGGTGGTAAGGGAGAGTTTGGGGGCAGGGGGGAGAAATGACCCAAGCGTTGTATGCACATATGAATAATAAAACAATAAAAAATAAAAGATATAACAAACCAGTATTAATCACAAAAAGAAGAGTGGCTAATCTAATATCTGACAATACCTGATATCTTTTCTTCAGAGGAAAGAAAATGATCAGAAATAAAGAAGGGCATAACATAATGACAAAAGGGATAGAAAGATTAGTCAATGGGTAGATATAATGAACATATATATGTGCACATCAAACAATAGAACCTCAAGATAAATGAAGTAACAACTGATAGAGCTCAATGGAGAAATAGACAAGTGCACAACTATACTTGAGGACATCAAGCCACTTCTGAGCCACTGATAGAACTGTTAGACAAAATATCAGCAGGGACATAGATGTGAACAACAAAGTCAGTAAGATGTTATTGACATTTCTAAAGCACTCTACACATCAACCACAGAATATGCTTTTTTAAGGCTCTCACAAAACATTCTCTAATGAGGACCATATCTTGTACTATAAAACAAATCTCAAAAATTTGAAAGAGTTGAGATCATACAAAATATGTTCACTGATCAGTATCAATCAAGCTAGAAATCAATAACAGAAAAACAACAGCAAAACACCTAAACACATGGAAATTAAATAACACAAATCTGGGCAATATTAGGTAAAAGAGAAGGTCTTGAGGGAAATAATAAATATAGTGAAATAATTTTAAATGAAAATACAGAATACTAACTATGTTTGATGCACTTATGGCAGTGCTGAGTAGAGAATTTATAACACTAAATGTTTACATTAGAAACAAGATAAAGCCTCTGAAGAACATAGTAAGTTCCTAACTGAAGGAATAAGAAAAATAAGAGCAAAAAGTAAAGATAATAAAGAGCAAAGTGCAATGAAATTAAAATTAACAAAACAATAGAGAAAAATCAATGATACAAAAAATTGGGTTTTGCAAACATATCAATAAATGACCTTTTACAAGACTTACAATCATAAAAGATAAGATCAAATCATCAATATTAAAAATAAAAGGATTATGTGTATATCTTACAACTATTAAAAGTCATCAAGGAAATACATACATTTTACAGCTTATGATAAATGAACTAATTTCTTGAAAAACCATCAACTACCTAAATATTTATAAAGATGAAATAGGTATCCTCAATTGCTACATAATCCTTAAATAAGTTAAACTTATAATTCAAACGCTTAATTCCTGACCCAGATATTTTCACTTTCACCATTACTAAATATTGAAAAGAACTAACAATAATTCTCTATACTCTTTTCCAAAACTTGGAAGAGGATACAACACTTTTCAACTGATTTTGTGAGTTCAATAATATCCTGACACCAAAACCAGGCAAAGAGCAAGGGAAAAAGGGAGGGAAGGAGGAAGAAAGGAAGGAAGGGAGGGAGGGAGGGAGGGAGAGAGGAAGGAAGGAAGGAAGGGTTAATATGTATAACAAAATATGAGCAAACCACATCCAACAATGTAAATGAGTTGAATTCATTACTGGTAGCCAGGACTGGTTAAATTTTTGAAATTCATTAGTGTAATTCACATGTGCATGAAAGCAGTGCTAGTAATCTCTCTGTATAGGTATCTTTATCTCAAGCTAGCAAAAATGCTATGTTTTTCTTATTATCGCTTATGTTTTCTCTTCAACAAAATTGGAAGAACAAGAGGAGGTGGGGGACTGGTCCAAACAATGTATATACATGTGAGTAAATGTAAAAATGATAAAATAAAAAATACAACAGAGGAAATTTTGTATGGTGATATCAATTAATGCAGATAAGGAATTTGACAAAATCTAACACTGACTCATAATAAAAATGCTCAAGAACTTAAGAATAGGATTGGTTAGAACATGATAAAGAACAGCTCCAAAATCTTACAGCTAGCATCACTCTTGATGATGAAAGACTGGGTGCTTCCCCCAAGACTAGGATCATGACAAAGATTCTATTTTCATCACTCTTTCAGCATAGTAGTGGAAAGGGAAAAGAAAACTGCCTTTATTTATAGATAACATAACTGCTCCTAGAAAACCACAATGAACCCACAAAATAAACCCAAGGATAATAAAGGTCTCGTGATACATAATCAACATATAGAAATCAGTTTTCATTTCAAGAAAGAATAACAGTAGAAAGTCAGAATTAAGAGCATTCAAAGTTACTCAAAAGAAAATGAAATATTTAGATATATGGTTAGCCAAATATGTACTGGATATGAATGCTGAGAAATTATAGAAGTCTGAAAGGAAAACAAAAAAAACAAATAAATTGGGAGAAGCATGCTGTGTTAATGGGTTGGATGACTCAATGAAGATGTCTGTCATCTTCAAATTTTCTACAGGTTTAATGCAATTTCTATTAAAATCCCAGAAAAGATTTTGTCTTTTTTATTATCATATATTAATTGTGAAAAATAATGGATTTCACTATGACATTTTCTTGCATGTATACAATGTGCTTTGATCACAAAAACCACACATTACTCTTTCTTGTCTCCTCTCCTGCTGGCCCCTTCTTTCCAAACAGCCTGCATTGTACTTTCATTTCTTTTTTTTTTATTTACATTCTGGATATGAGAAAACATGTGATGTTGTCTTTCTGAGTTTGGTTTATTTCTCTTAATGTGATGATCTATAGTTTCATCCATTTTCCCGCAAATGGCAAGATTTCATTCCTCTAAATGTTTGCATAATAATCCATTGTGTAAACTTACCACATTTTTTACCATTCATCTGTTGATGGACATGTAAGCTAACACCATAACTTGGCTATTGTGAATGCTGCCACAATAAACATGGGTATTCAGGTACCTCTATTGTATACTAACTTAAATTCCTTTGTATATTTTCCCAGGAATGTTATAGCAGTATCATATGATAGTTCTATTTTTATTTTTGTAAGGAAACTCCATACTGATTTTTATAGTAGCTGCACTACTTTACATTCCCATCAACAGTGTATAAGGGTTTCTTTTCCCCCACATCTTCACCAGCATTTATTGTTTGTTTTCTTGATAAGTATCATTCTGACTTTGGTGAGGTGGAATCTCAATGAGATTTGATTTGTGTTTTCCTAATAGGTAAAGATGTTGGACATTGTTTTCATGTACTTATTGGCCATTTGTACTCTTGAGAATTGTCTGTTGGATTCATTTACCCATTTATTGATTGGATTGCTTGGTTTTTTGGTATTTAATATTTTTAGCAGTATTGGAGTTTGAACTTAAAGGTTTAGTTCTTACTAGTTCTCACTACCACTTGAGTCATGTCTCTAGCCCTTTTTGCTCTGGTTATTCTAAAGATAGGGTCTGATTTTTGCCCAGGCTGATCTGGACTGCAATTCACTTGTTTTATGCTTCCTGCTGCAGCTGGGATGATCAAGCCCAGCCTTTTTGTATTTATTGAGATTGTGTCTTGTGAACTTTTTGTTTTGTCTCAGGCCCACCTGAAATTGCAGTCCTCCCGGTCTCAGCCTCCTACATAGCTGGGATGACTAGCATGCACCACCATTCCCAGCTATTGGTTCGGATGGAGTCAAACATTTTGCCTTGGCTAAACTTGAACCTAGAAATTCCTGATTTCAGCCTCCTGAGCAGCTAGGATCACAGATGTAAGGCACTGGTACACCCCTGATGTTTTAAGTTTGGGGTGTGAACCCGGGGCCTTGTGCTTATTAAGAAAGTGTTCTGCCATTTAACTGTGCCTCCAGCAATTTGGTTTGTATTTTGGTTTTGAGATATGTTTTTACTAACCTTCCTTATGCTGACTCAGAAATCATGATCCTCCTGCCCCTGTCTCCTGAGTAGCTGGATTATAGCTGTATACCAGAAGGCCCAAGTTAACTTTTGAGTTCTTCATATATTCTGCATATTAATTCCCTATCAGATGAATAGGGTTTCTCCTATTTTGTAGGCTGTAACACTCTGTCAATTGTTCCTTTTGCAGTGCAGAAACTTTTAAATTTCATGCAATCACATTTGTTAAATCCTGCTATTATTTTTTGAGCTACTGGAGTCTTATTCAGATAGTTATTGCTGTAAATCCTGAAGTGTTTTCCCTAAGATTTCCTCTCATAGTTTCAAACTTTCAGGTTTTACTTTAAGGTCATTGATTCATTTTAAATTAATTTTTGTTACCATGGCCTCTTTAGCATAACTTGAAATTTTGTATTATGATACCTTCAGCATTCCTCTTTTTGCTCAAGATTTATTTGGCTATTCAGGGCCTTTTGTGCTTTCATATGAATTTTAGAATTGCCTTTTCTATTTCTATGCCAAATGTCATTGGAATAGTGATGGGGTTTACATTGAATCTGTAGATCATTTTCAACAATATAGCTATTTTCATAATATTAATTCTGCTGATCCATGAACATGGGAATTCTTTCCATCTTCTAGTAACTTCTTCAATTTCTTTCTTCATTGATTTATACTTTTCATTTTAGAGGTCTTATATCCTTTGTTGTGTTTATTCCTAACTCCTAATATTTTTCTGAGGCAACTATGAATAGGATTGTTTTCCTGATTTCTTGCTAAGAACTTAAGCACTAGATTTAATGAGACTAGAGAGGTTTTGGAAGAGATGCTATGAGTTTTTCCCCACTCAATATAATGTTTACTATAGGTTTATAGGTACATAACTTTAATTATATTCATATATGATCCTTCTGTTCCTGGTTTGTTCAGGACATTTGTCATGAAGAGATGTTGAATTTTGTACAAAGACTTTTTCAACACCTCTCCCTATTCTTTAATGATCCACTAATTGTTCAAAAGTTCATTGTTCAAACTGAAAAAAGAAAATGAAGAGGATACTTAGAAGATGTAAATACTTCCCATATACACAGAATGAGAAAATTAATATTGTGAAAATGGCTATATTACTGAAAGCAATCTACAGATTCAATGCAATCCTGATGACATTCTTCACAGAAACAGAAAAAATTCTGAAATTAATATGAAAGCACAAAAGGTCCCAATGCTGAGCAAAAAGAGTAGTGCTGGAGGTATCACAATTCTAAATTTTATAGTAACAAAAATAGTGTGGTACTTTCATGAAAAAAACAGGTACTTGAGACAGTGGCATAGAGCAGTAGACTCAGAAATAAACCCACACAGCTACTACCACCTGATTCTTGACAAAGGTGACAAAAACATATATTGGAGAAAAGAGCCTCTTCTATGAATGGTGTTCGGAAAACTGGGTATCAATATAGAAGACAAAAACTGAATCTTTAACCCTGTACAAAAATCAACTTAAAATGGGCCAAAGACCTGAAACTTTGAAACTATGAGAGGAAAATGGAAAACTCTTTAAGGCATAGGCATAAATATTTGATATACTGTAAAAACATTTTAAATGCCACAGTGTACCCTTACCCACCACAACAATAAAGAAATAAATGTTTTAAAAAAGACAGGCATAAGCAATGACTTTTTGAATAAGACTTCAATAGCTCAAAAAATAATAGCAAGAACTGACAAATGGGATTGCATGAAATTGAAAAGCTTTGGCTGGCTTACTGATTTAATGATCTTTCTTTCCTACTTGTTACTTGCTTATCTATTCTTCTACTGAGATTTATTCTTTTCCAAGTTCTTCTGCTTATGTATATATTTCTTTCTCTTCTATATGTAATACAGCTTTAGGTATCTTATCCTTAGTGGTCAAGAATTTAGTTTATGCTTATCATGGAAGGTGTTTATTTCTCCTTTGATTTTAAAGGGCAACTTTTCTTGATATGGTAGTTTTGGTTGGCAGTTATTTCATTTCAGGGGTTGAAATAAGTCAGTCCATGCTCTCATAGCCTTTAGAATTTCTGCTGCGAGGTATGCTGTTATTCTGATAGTTTTGCCATTGTAAGTAACTTGTCATCTCCTTCGTGCAGCTTTCAGTATTATTTCTTCTGGAAAATTGGCATTTTAACTATAGTACGACATTAAAAGGTTCTTTTCTGATCATGTATATTTGGGGTTCTAAATGCCTCATGTAGTTAAGTGTCTGTTTATTTCCCTGTATCTGGGGATTTTCTAATGTAACTGCATAAAATAAATCTTTGCCTTAGTCTATATTTTGGCCTCTTCTACATCATAAAAATGTACCTTTACTCTCCTATGTGTTCCAGTGGTCTTTAAAATTGTAGTTACAATTGCTTATTTTTTCTTTATTGCTATCTTAATGTAATAATTCCTTACTCATGTCTTCAATCCTTCCTTTCTTCCACGTGGTCTAGTCTATTGGCGATGCTTTCCATTGAGGCTTTTTGTTTGATTTACTGAGATTTTCATTTCCATGATAATGTATTTTACACAAACTCTTTTTGCTGAATTTCTTATTCAAGTTGCTGAATTTCTCATCCAAGTAGTTGAATTTCTAGTCCAGGTCTTGAGTTGACTGCTTTACTACATTCATCCTTTTATTTGAATCCACTTTGAGGTCATTGAACATTTTAAAAACTACATTTTGGGGAGAAATGGCCCAAACAATGTATTCTCATAGGAATAAATGAATTAAAAAGAACAAAGGTGTTTCATAATAAAATCCTTTCAAAACTTTAAAAAAAAATTTTTAAAACTACCTTTTGAATTCTGTCATTTCAACCATTTCAATATTTTTCAATTCAGCTATTTAAGAGTTATGAATTTTTTAAACATTTTATTAGCAAATATTAGTTGTACAAGGGAGTTTCATTGTGACATTTCCATATATGCTTACAATGTACCTTGGTTAGATTCATCTCCTCCATCATTTTCACTCACTTCCCCCAGTTAAAATAATTTCAATAGGTTTCATTGTTCTATTTTTCTACAAGCATATAAAATACATTCACCCTCTTTCATCCTCTCCATTTACCCCCCCAATACACACACACACACACACACACACACACACACACATTAGTACCACTCCCTAACTGGACCTATTCTACATTCCCATTCTTTATGTTTTAAAGTATATATTCATTGTTCAAATTTCACCCATGACTATCTTGTACTTTAATCAGATTAACCTCATCTATTACTCTCCCCTGCCCTTTTCTGTCTATCTCCTATTATTCAAACTACTTTCAGTGTGTTTCTTTATGCCATCTTCCTACACAGATCAAATGTATTTCAATATTATTCACTCTATGTCATTCTCTTTTCCTAGTATTTGTTTATCTTTTGGGTCTACTCTTGGAGTCACGTTTCCTTGATTTTTTCATATTTCTTGTGCTTTTGTGTTGATATCTCTTCTGGTGTTATATCGGGACTCTTCTTAGTGAGCAGTCTTGTATTATGCCTCAATTCCTAATGCCATCCAGAGAGGAGAAAACAAACTGTGGTTGTGGTTGTGGCTTTGTCTTATCCTCTGCACACCCTGAGGAGATGGGGTTGGAGCTGCAGACTGTTTCCTACTTTTCTCAGCATCATCTTTATCTTTATCTGTGTATTTTATCTGTCCTGTCACCTTTTTGTTAATTCCTGATGCTCTCAGAATACAGCCTGTCTTTTATTATGCTGATTCACATGTAGGAAGCTTCTAATCTGCCATCTTACTCCAGAACTGTCCCAGAAAAGTTTTTCAAAGACATAGTAAAACTTATTCTTAAGAGTTTGACTTGCTGGGTGCTGGTGACTCATGAATGTAATCCTAACTACTCAGGAGACAAAGATCAGGAGGATCATGGTTTGAAGCCAGCCCAGACTAATAGTTTACAAGACCCTGTCTTGGAAAAAATCCTTCACAAAGAAAAGGGCTGGTGGAGTGATGGAGTGGCTCAAGGTGAAGGTCCTGAGTTCAAGCCCCAGTACCTGAAAAAATAAAGAGTTGGACTAGACCTTGGATTGCATCTCAAGTTTGCCATGTACTAGCTGAATGATCATGGTCAAATGCCTCTGAGTCTTCTCAGTTTCTTCATTTATAATATGGAGATAAAAATAGTACTCACATTACAGTGGCTATTAGATGACTGAATTATGTTGTACATGTAAAGTGTTGACAAAGGTGTTACAGAAGATGGGCAGTTATTTACCAAAACTAGTCTGTTTCATGTAATTATTCTGTATTTCTTAGATGCCCTTGCAGTTGGGTATAAGCATGTGACAGATTTGGCCAAAAATTTTCTGTAGAAGTGATATGCACAACTTCTAGGTTTGACTCTTCAAAACTTCCTATAAACTGTCTTCCGTTTCTGTTCCTCCATCTCAGGACAAACAGACCAGGAGTCCCAGAACAGAAAGATTTTGCACTTTAGTTGTGCTGGTTTTTCTTCACTAGTTCTCCTAGATCTACTCTCTTCCTTTCTCTACTTTACTATATATTCAGCAAGGCTTATCCCTATGTATTCCAAAATCTGGATTCCTAAGCTCATGTCCTTTTAACTATACTGTCCAACTCCTCACATATACATAAAAGATTGAATGTTTCAGTACTCCAATACTAGTTTATAAATACCTGCCACCTGTATCACCAGCCTTTGTAGAAACTGCCATTTTCTTCCCTGCTACTCCAAAACCTTTTAGCCATGTTGCCACATGGCTGTCTGGGTAGTGTTTACATACCAAACGATTACTAGGAACTTTTACAGTCACTAACACTATGGCATTTTGTTAGAGTCTTAAAGAAGGGCTTGGCCTGGGAGGCATATCTAAATGACACTCAGTACACTGCATTTAGAAGCTTAAACACTGACAGTTTTGTGAATGGGCCAAAATTATCTTCTTGTTGACTTTTCCCTTGAAATAGACCCTTTCTTGGGAAGTTCTTCCATGTTTTTCTTACAAACATTATCAGTAGGTTCACCTTACAAATTGGTCTGATATGTCTGAATCCTGTAGAGGACATGATTGATCTCAAGCTGCATTGACAGTAAAAGTTAAGACCCAACCTGTTTCTAGCTCATCTTGGTTTAAACCCTGACTCTTGAACTTCATAGTTGCATGAATTTGGCCAAATTACTTAACTCCTATATGTTTCTGTTTCATCACCTATAAAATAGAATTGATTTTCATCTATAAAATGGATCATTTTGTAGATTCTATGAGAAAGAAATGTATAAAAATCACTCAGAATAGTTCATGTAACGTGAAGTTCAATAAATTAACTATTCACATATAGTTGAGGAAATTCAGAATCAGAGAGATAGAATAAATTGACCAGGATCCAACTCTAAAACCAAAGGTCTCACAATTCCCTTAGAGTCTTGCCTGGTTCTCAAGCCAGATCAACCTGGTGTCTCTCCTACTGAGAAGGTATAATTCAAGCATTGCCAAACCTCTCCATTGACAGGAGTGTATTTGTACAAGAATGCTGAAAGCAAAGCAGCAATCTCATCAATTATGTGTTTGTCCTTGAAATTATGCTTCCATCCTGTTCCCCCCAACCATGATACCCATCAGAGGTCTCTGTCCTGATGTCACTGACAAGAAATAGTATGAACTTCCTAAAGCAACAGCTGCAACTTCTGCTCTCACACTCCTCATTTACAAAGACATAGAGAGCACCTGAGATCACAGGGAATAAAAGCATTTGTTATTAGCTGTTGTGATAGGAGCACCTCTGATTTAGCATTGGGTTCCATTTGAAAAAAAACACATTGAAATTCTGTGGGTCATCAAGATGCCCACCACCACCTTGACAAATCTCAAACTATTCTGTCCTGATAGTAGGAATACCTTCCTCTGCACTCCAATACTGACCACCATATTTCTGGGACATCCCCACTTATTTCTTAAGGTCCATGTCAAAGCTATTTCTAGGTCAAATGAAGCTTGTCTTTATGCTTACAAAACTTTATGCTGAGCCACCATTCTAGTACCTGTGGTAGACCATTTTTCATTATAGCTGGTTGTATACTAATATTACAGTATCTATTAAATGTGATTTATACATTCTATTTACAATAGCCTCAAAAAAATAAAATACCTGGGAATAAACTTAACAAAGGATGTGAAAGATCTCTACAAGGAAGACTATAAATTATTGAAGAAAGAAATAAAAAAAGACAACAAAAGATGGAAAGATCTCCCACGCTCATGGATTGATAGAATCAACATAATGAAAATGGCTATATTACCAAAAGCAATCTACATGCTCAATGCAATTCCCATCAAAATTCCAATGACATTCATCACAGAAATTGAAAAATCTACCCTAAAGTTCATTTGGAAGCATGAAAGACCACAAATAGCTAAGGCAATACTGAGCAAAAAGACCAATGCTGGAGGTATCAAAATATCTGACTTCAAACTATATTACAGAGCCAGAGCAATAGAAACAGCATAGTACTATATAGACATGAAGACCAGTGGAACAGACAACCCAGATATGGATCCACACAGCTATGCCCACCTGAGTTTTGACAAAGTTACCAAAAACATATAATGGAGAAAAGACAGCCTCTTTAACAAATGCTTCTGGGAAAACTGGATTATCTGCATGCATAAAGCTGAAATTCGATCCATGTTTGTCACCCTGTACAAATATCAACTCAAAGTGGATTAAGGACCTTAATATAGGACCTGAAACTTTGAAGCTAGTACAGGAAAGAGCAGGGAATACACTGGAAGCAATGGGCATAGGCAATGACTTCCTCAGTAGAATGCAAATGGCTCAGCAACTAAGAGAAAGGGTGGACAAATAGGACTACATGTAATTAAAAATCTTCTACACAGCAAAGGAAATGGTCTCTAAATTGAAGAGGACACCCACAGAATGGGAGAAAATCTTTGGTAGCTATACATCAGATAAGGGACTGATAACCAGAATATACAGGGAGCTCAAAAAACTAAACTCTCAAAAACTAATGACCCAATAAAGAAATGGACAAAAGAACTGAACAGGGCTAAAAAACACATGAAGGAATTTCTCAACATCCCTGGCCATAAAGGAAATACAAATTAAAACCATGTTAAGATACCAGCTCACTCCTGTTAGAATGGCTACCATCAGGAAGACAAACAACAGCAAATGCTGGCACGGATGTGGAGAAAAAGGAGCTCTCATACACTGCTGGTGAGAATGTAAATGAGTACAACCACTAAGGAAAACATAAAGGAGAAATAGTGGTTGTACTCATAAAATACATACTCAAAACATAAAATAGCACAAACACTATGGAAAACTAAAAATATAACTGCCATAAAATCCAGCAGTTCTACTCTTAGGGATATACCCGAAGGAATGTAAGTCAGGTTATAATAAAGGCACCTGCACACCCATTTTATTGCAGCATTGTTCACAATAGCTAAGTCATGCAAACAGCCAAGATGCCCACTATTGACGAATAGATTAAGGAAATATGGTACTTATATAATGGAATTCTATTCAGTCACAAAGAAGAACGAAATTTTATCATTTGCAGATAAATGAAGGGAGCTGGAAAATATCATCTTAAGTGAGGTTGGCCAGTTTCAGAAGGCCAAAAGCCACATGTTTTCCCTCATATGCAGAATATAAATGTAATACAAATGTAGCAATACTATGAAAAACAGGACACATCCAGGGGAGCCCAAGTAAAAGGAAAGTTAAGGTGAATATGGCTGATGTACTCTCTATACAAGAATGAATATTGAATTTTTAAAATAGTTGAAATAACTATGAGAAAAGGACTAAAGCAGAAAGAAGAAAAATAGAGGAAATGAACCAAATCATGGCTGTAATACATATATACATGGAAGTATCACAAGGAAATTCCTTGTGTAGCTACCTTAAACAAGCAAAAATGTCATTTCTTTTCCCCTTCCTTTATAAACTTGGAGAACAGGAGGGCAAAACAAGTCCTGCCTGGGGGGAGGTTGATACGAGTGGGAGGGGGATGAGGTGGGGAAAGGATGAATATGGTACAAATACTGTGCACACATAAATGTAAATGGAAAAAAGATACCTGTTGAAACTATTTCTTGAATGGGAGAGGGATAAAGGAGAATGCTGCAAGGAGTGAATTCAAGTATGATATATTTGATATATTATAAGAACTTTTGTAAATGCACCATGTGTCCCTACCTAGAACAACAATAAAATAAAAAGAAAACAGGATTTACAGACTGAGTTCAATAGAGTCCCCAAGTTAAGTGGTCTTCAAATGTATAGATAGACCCTGCATACATGAAATACATTTTACATCTGTCACACACACAAAAGTGAAACAAAATTTTTGTACCTGCCTTTTTCATGTGTGCTACATGCCAATATTTCATTTTTTTCACTCTGTTCTGTTTTTTAAGTGTTGGTCTTGTCCCAGGAATTTTTTTAAGCCCACTATTGGGCTGCAAACCACAAATCACTATTTTTAGGATCTGCTAGTAAAAACTGCATAGATTCTGGACTCTCCATTTCACTTTTACCAGAGCTGTTTTTATTTTACATGTAAGATTTTTAAGTAAAGTTTTGTTTAAATTTTAAAAATCCAAGAATAGAAGAGGAAAAAAAAAACCATTGGACTCCAAACCTATAGAACGTTGCTGAAGGGAAGGTGCTGAGAACCATTCTGCACCACTTTCTAATTATCTTAATCCCACTCATGTGTTCTGTACCTTGTGCTTTGTATAAGGCATGTATATGTTTTATGCTCCTTGATTTTAACTTAATGCAAGCCATTTAAGTTGATAATTATCATTTTTAATGTATGTAAAACATCTAGTACATAATTAGAATATACTAAGTTGTTATAAATTATAGCAAACATAATTATATTATGGCTGTTTCTAACATAAGACATATAAATTGTGCCCCAACAGAATGAGAGTACGGGGAACCCAGGTACATTGTAGTAAGATTCCCAGGGCACAGAGTAGGTAGAGGAAGGCAAGTAAAGGACGTAGGACAGACAATGGAAAATAACCCGCACAACTTGGGTACAAGCTTTTTTTGTCCCTAGATTGTTGATTTGTGACCTTGAAGGTTTGAAGACAGAGTAGAGCAAAGACCATAAAAGGATATGATTTCAAGGACAAAAGCTCTGAGTCAAGTTCTTTCTTTGTATCCTAGTCTGTCCTGGAACTTACTATGTAGCCCAGGTTGGCCTTAAACTCAAGTGCCCTCTGCCTCCACCTCTTTTGTGCTGGGATTACAGTCATGTTCCATCACATCAAGCCCAATCTTTACTGAATCCATAGCTCTGTCTCATGAACACATCTATTTCTCTCTCTTCTCTAACATTTGCCTGGTTCAAGCTGCCAACATTACCACAGCTTCCTAAGGATCAACCTGCTTCCAGTTTCCCATCAATCTGACCTTCATCAAGTTACCAGGGAAAGCTACCAAAATGCTCATTTGGTTTAATACGATTCACTATTTAACACTTTCATTTGCTTCTCTTATTCATGGTAAAGTCATGAGCTCTCCATTTGAGCTTCAACACATTTTACCTATGAGGCATTAGCAAATTAGCCTTCTGATTCTCAGTTTCTTCATCTGTAAAAGGGAAGCAATGATAGTAGCTATTTCAAAGAGTTGTTTTGATGATTAAATGAGTTAATACATACTAATTATCTATTATTTTTGCATTTCTTAGCCTATGCTTTAACCAAATTTCCTTGAAGTCCAAGTACATGCTCCATTTTTTTCTGTTTTGTTAATTTTGTTTCCTCTGCCTAGAATGTTCTTTCATATACTTAGGCATGTCTAAACCTACTCACCCATTGTCTAAGTCTAGATATAATTGACCCCATTTCTAACAGGTTTAGGGGAAAATCTGGATGGTTTGCTGTGCTTCATCTGAAATTGTACCATGAAGGCAGGGCTGAGGTTGAGACCAGATTCCTGGGCATGGCCTCTACTGGAACAAATTTATAAATACCAAAACAATATCTTATTTTCCCAGATATCCCCATCATGTGCACCATACACAGGAGGTGATGAATACTCAAAAAATAAAGGTTCCAAGACAAGTGCCCCAGGTATACTGAAGCACAGCATTGCCTCAACTTGATATCTTATGCCACAAGGACACTATGTACAACCATAAGGAGGAGGAAGAAAATGACAGGTGAAAAAACAAGGAAGATGCTTGAATTCAAAACACTGGGCTGTCACTATTTCAATATTTAAAATTAGAAGTACTGGTCATCAAGTGTTGTCAGAATTTTTAACAACTATAACAAGACATTGCTAATGAAATTTAAAGTGGTACATCCACTTAACAAAACAGTTTATTAGTTCCTAAAATGTTAAACATATATATATCATACAATTCAGCCATTCTATTACTAGAAATTTAATGAAAATAAATGGGAGCATATAACCATGCAAGGAACTTTACATGCATATACGTAGCATCTTTGTCATAAAAAGTAAAGCTGATATGTCTTCTCTTCAACAAAATTAGAGATAAGGGCAGAATAGATTCTGCTGGGAAGCAAGGGGAGGTAGGGGGAAAGGGAGGGGTGGGGGGGTAGAGGGGAGGAATAGCCCAAACAATGTATGCACATGTGAATAAATGAATTAAAAAATTTTAAACAAGTAAAGCTGATCATACAGATTTCTCCTTTGGATTAACAAATAGCCCTATACTTACCAGCCATTCATTGGGTTACCTCTCCCTTAGTTTCACTTGAAGGGTAATTAAGAAATAATGGTGAAGACAATGAGCAACTGTAGGCATGTGTTCCAAAAATAAAACTACCGTCATTTCTGACATCCTTCCATGATGCTGGGGGAGAAACCCATGAGTTAATGGATGAGAGAATTTATGGAGAAAGACTTGTGTGCATATGAGGTGTCAGAACATACACATTTCTGACCTCATCCATGTTCTACCATAGTTATCCTGCTTCCTAATAACCCCCTTATTCATCATCCATGGATTCAAACTGCAAAATTTTCTAGATAAGTTCTCAAACCTGTTGGTTGACAAAATACAGCCTGATTGATTGTACTTGGAGGATAACTTATTTGCACAAATTATTCCCTTAAATGCTAACATAACAACCTGTTCTGCTTTTCTCCTTCTCTAATCTTTTTATTCATCTCTTGCTTCTTCTCTGTGGTAGAAGACTACTTCTAACCAGGTTTCCAATTGTGTACTTCCCCTGAATGCCTCACGTATCACCCACTGACTTCTGGCAAACACATCTGTTAGACAAATTTTATAAGTGCATTTCTCTGGGTTAGTGGCAGGTGAAGGATTAGAGAAAGTACAGAAAACATAAAGGAGATAAGTATAGAATTCCCTGTAGCATGAGGCTGGATATTTAGGGCTTCTTCTCTAAAAGTAGGATGACTGCATGGTAGAAGGATATGTAGGATTTGTGTAGTTAAAAAATGTGAGACCATTAAGGGTTTAAGGACCACTGAGAGGGTGCTATCTTTCCAGAAAACAGAAAAATTTCTTCAAGGAGGTATCTGTGAGTGGAAGAATAGGATAGGATTCTCTCAGGAAGGTTGGGAACTAGTGTGATGTCAAAAGCAAGACCTAGACAGGGTCTATATATAATGAGATGAAAGTTCTAAATACAAATAACTGAAGATAATTCCATCTGTCAGAATTCATATACATATATACATATATATATACATATATGGAATAAAAAGAAATACTTAATAAAGTTAAGGCAAAAAATGGTTAGTAAAGTAAAGTAGCTGCTATGAACAGGAGGTTCCTGCTAGCAGATGATTCTGCTACTGGGAATCCAGATAACTTTGAATATAGTGCTTATATCATTATTTAAAACATATTTATTGAACAGTTGTAACACTAAGCATATTACTATGTGTTAGGGATACAACAGCAAGTGGAACAAAGTCCATGCTCATATGGAACTTACCATCTAATTGAATAAATTAAATAAATAGACACAAAAAAGAAGAAATGTGCTGGCTGAGTTCATTTTATATTACTATAACTAAATTACCAAGACTGGATATTTTATAAAGAATGAAGATTGCTTTTCCCTGATCATTAGTGATGCTGGGTATTAACTTCTGTGTTTTCTTTTATAATACAGCTATTAAAGTCTTTTACCTATTTTTATTTTGTTGTAACACTTTTTTTTAATTTTATTTTATTATTCATATGTGCATACAATGCTTGGGTCATTTGTACCCCCTGCCCCCACCCCCTCCCTTACCACCCACTCCACCCCCTCCCTCTCCCCCCTACCCCCTCAATACCCAGCAGAAACTATTTTGCCCTTATTTCTAATTTTGTTGTAGAGAGAGTATAAGCAATAATAGGAAGGAACAAGGGTTTTTGCTGTTGAGATAAGGATAGCTATACAGGGAGTTGACTCACATTAATTTCCTGTGCGTGTGTGTTACCTTCTAGGTTAATTCATTTTGATCTCACCTGTTCTCTAGTTCCTGGTCCCCTTTTCCTATTGGCCTCAGTTGCTTTTAAGGTATCTGCTTTAGTTTCTCTGCGTTAAGGGCAACAAATGCTAGCTAGTTTTTTAGGTGTCTTATCTATCCTCACCCCTCCCTTGTGTGCTCTCGCATTTATCATGTGCTCAAAGTCCAATCTCGTTGTTGTGTTTGCCCTTGATCTAATGTCTGCATATAAGGGAGAACATATGATTTTTGGTCGTTTGGGCCTGGCTAACCTCACTCAGAATGATGTTCTCCAATTCCATCCATTTACCAGCTAATGATAACATTTCGTTCTTCTTCATGGCTGCATAGAATTCCATTGTGTATAGATACCACATTTTCTTAATCCATTCGTCAGTGGTGGGGCATCTTGGCTGTTTCCATAACTTGGCTATTCTGAATAGTGCCGGATTAAACATGGGTGTGCAGGTGCCTCTGGAGTAACCTGTGTCACAGTCTTTTGGGTATATCCCCAAGAGTGGTATTGCTGGATCAAATGGTAGATCAATGTCTAGCTTTTTAAGTAGCCTCCAAATTTTTTCCAGAGTGGTTGTACTAGTTTACATTCCCACCAACAGTGTAAGAGGGTTCCTTTTTCCCCGCATCCTCGCCAACACCTGTTGTTGGTGGTGTTGCTAATGATGGCTATTCTAACAGGGGTGAGGTGGAATCTTAGTGTGGTTTTAATTTGCATTTCCTTTATTGCTAGAAATTGTGAGCATTTTTTCATGTGTTTTTTGGCCATTTGAATTTCTTCTTTTGAGAAAGTTCTGTTTAGTTCACTTGCCCATTTCTTTATTGGTTCATTAGTTTTGGGAGAATTTAGTTTTTTAAGTTCCCTATATATTCTGGTTATCAGTCCTTTGTCTGATGTACAGCTGGCAAATATTTTCTCCCACTATGTGGGTGTTCTCTTCAGTTTAGAGACCATTTCTTTTGATGAACAGAAGCTTTTTAGTTTTATGAGGTCTCATTTATCTATGCTATCTCTTAGTTGCTGTGCTGCTGGGGTTTCATTGAGAAAGTTCTTACCTATACCTACTAACTCCAGAGTATTTCCTCTCTTTCCTGTATCAACTTTAGAGTTTGGGGTCTGATATTAAGATCCTTGATCCATTTTGAGTTAATCTTGGTATAGGGTGATATACATAGATCTAGTTTCAGTTTTTTGCAGACTGCTAACCAGTTTTCCCAGCAGTTTTTGTTGAAGAGGCTGCTATTTCTCCATCATATATTTTTAGCTCCTTTGTCAAAGACAAGTTGGTTATAGATGTGTGGCTTCATATCTGGGTCCTCTATTCTGTTCCACTGGTCTTCATGTCTGTTTTTGTGCCAGTACCATGCTGTTTTTATTGTTATTGCTTTGTAATATAGTTTGAAGTCAGGTATCGTGATACCTCCTGCATTGGCTATTCATAGCCTCTTGTGTTTCCATATAAATTTCATGGTAGATTTTTCAATCTCTTTAATGAATGTCATTGGAATTTTGATGGGAATTGCATTAAACATGTAGATTACTTTTGGGAGTATAGACATTTTTACTATGTTGATTCTACCAATCCATGAGCATGGGAGATCTTTCCACTTTCTATAGTCTTCCTCAATCTCTTTCTTCAGAAGTGTATAGTTTTCCTTGTAGAGGTCTTTCACATCTTTCGTTAGGTTTACACCTAGGTATTTGATTTTTTTTGAGGCTATTGTAAATGGAATTGTTTTCATACATTCTTTTTCAGTTTGCTCATTGTTAGTGTATAGAAATGCTAATGATTTTTCTATGTTGATTTTATATCCTGCTACCTTGCTATAGCTATTGATGATGTCTAGAAGCTTCTGAGTAGAGTTTTTTGGGTCTAAGTTATAGGATCATGTCATCTGCAAATAGGCATATTTTGATAGTTTCTTTACCTATTTGTATTCCTTTTATTCCTTATTCTTGCCTAATTGCTCTGGCTAGGAATTCCAGTACTATGTTGAATAGGAGTGGAGATAGTGGGCAAACTTGTTTGGTTCCTGATTTTAGAGGGAATGGTTTCAGTTTTTCTCCATTAAGTATAATGCTGGCTGTAGGTTGTCATATATAGCTTTTATAATGTTGAGGTACTTTCCTTCTATTCCTAGTTTTCTTAGAGCTTTTATCATGAAATGGTGTTGGATCTTATCAAAGGCTTTTTCTGCACCTATTGAGATGATCGAGTGGTTTTTGTCTTTGCTTCTGTTAATGTGGTTTATTACATTTATTGATTTTCATATGTTGAACCACCCCTGCATATCCATCCCCCCAAGTAGGGATGAAGCCTACTTGGTCATGGTGAATGATCTTTTTGATGTGTTGTTGAATTCGGTTTGCCATTATTTTGTTGAGGATTTTTGTGTCAATGTTCATTAAGGAGATTGACCTATAGTTCTTTTTGGAGATGTCTTTGCCTGGTTTTGGGATAAGTGTAATACTGGCTTCATAAAATGTGTTCAGCAGTTTTCCTTCCCTTTCTATTTTGTGGAACAGTTTAAGGAGGGTTGGTGTCAGTTCCTCTTTAAAGGTCTGATAGAATTCAGCAGAGAATCCATTAGGTTCTGGACTTTTCTTTTTGGGGAGACTCTTGATTGCTGCTTCAATTTCATTTTGTGTTATAGGTCTATTCAGGTGATTAATTTCCTCTTGGTTCAGTTTTGGATGATCATATGTATCTAGAAATCTGTCCATTTCTTTAAGACTTTCAAATTTATTTGAATATGGGTTCTCAAAGTAGTCTCTGATGATTTCCTGGACTTCCATGGTGTTTGTTGTTATCTCCCCTTTTGCATTCCTGTTTCTACTAATTTGGGTTTTTTCTCTCCTCATTTTAGTCAGGTTTGCCAGGGATCTATCAATCTTGCTTATTTTTTCAAAGAACCAACTTTTTTTTTCATTAATTCTTTGCATGGTTTTTTTGGTTTCTATTTCGTTGATTTCAGCTCTTATTTTTATTATTTCTCTCCTTCTATTTGTTTTGGGATTTGCTTGTTCTTGTTTTTCTAGGAATTTGAGATGTATCATTAGGTCATTGATTTGGGATCTTTCAATCTTTTTAATATATGCACTCATGGCTATAAACTTTCCTCTCAAGACTGCCTTAGCTGTGTCCCATGGGTTCTGGTAGGTTGTGTTTTCATTTTCATTGACTTCCAGGAACTTTTTAATTTCCTCTTTTATTTCATCGATGATCCATTAATCATTAAGTAATGAGTTATTTAGTTTCCAGCTGTTTGCATGTTTTTTGTCTTTTCTTTTGTTGTTGAGTTCTACTTTTACTGCATTGTGATCAGATAGTATGCACGGTATAATTTCTATTTTCTTATATTTGCTGAGACTTGCTTTGTGCCCTAGGATATGATCTATTTTGGAGAAGGTTCCTTGGGCTGCTGAGAAGCATGTATATTGTGTAGAGGTTGGATGAAATGTTCTGTAGGCATCAACTAGGTCCATTTGATCTATTTCATATTTTAGATCTTGGATTTCTTTATTGATTTTTTGTTTGGATGACCTATCTACTGATGATAATGGGGTGTTAAAGTCTCCCACCACCACTGTGTTGGCGTTTATATATGCTTTTAGGTCTTTCAGGGTATGTTTGATGAAATTGGGTGCATTGATATTGGGTGCATACAGGTTGATAATTATTATTTCCTTTTGGTCTATTTCTCCTTTTATTAGTATGAAATGTCCTTCTTTATCTCTTTTGATCAATGTAGGTTTGAAGTCTACTTTGTCAGAGATAAGTATTGCTACTCCTGCCTGTTTTCGGGGACCATTGGCTTGGTAAATCTTCTTCCAGCCTTTCATCCTAAGCCTATGCTTATTTCTGTCAGTGAGATGGGTCTCCTGTAAGCAACAAATTGTTGGATCTTCCTTTTTAATCTATTTCGTCAAATGGTGCCTTTTGATGGGTGAATTAAGTCCATTAACATTAAGTGTTAGCACTTATAGGTATGTGGTGATTCCTGTCATTTAGTTGGCTTAGTTGTTTGAAGGTTTTTTTGTGAGTACCTAAGTTGAGGTTACTCTCTACTTTCTTGCTTTTTCTTTTCCTGTGGTTTGGTGCTGCCTGTCTTTTCATGGTTAAGTTGGGTTTCACTTTCTGTGTGCAGAATCCCTTGCAGAATCTTTCGTAGTGGTGGCTTTGTGGTCACATGTTGTTTTAGTTTCTGCTTATCATGGAAGACTTTCATTGCTCCATTTTGAATGATAGCTTTGCTGGGTAGAGTATCCTGGGGTTGAAGTTATTTTCATTCAGTGCCTGGAAGATCTCACCCCACGCTCTTCTTGCTTTTAATGTTTCTGTTGAGAAGTCTGCTGTGATTTTGATGGGTTTACCTTTGTATGTTACTTGTTTTTTCTCTCTTACAGCTTTCAATATTCTTTCCTTAGTTTCTGAACTTGTTGTTTTAATGATGATATGCTGTGGGGTAGTTCTATTTTGATCTGGTCTGTTTGGTGTCCTGGAGGCCTCTTGCATCTGTATGGGAATATCTTTCTCTAGATTTGGGAAATTTTCTGTTATTATTTTGTTGAATATATTACGCATTCCCTTCACTTGCACCTCTTCTCCTTCTTTGATTCCCATGATTCTCAAGTTTGGTCTTTTGATGGAGTCAGTGAGTTCTTGCATTTTCTTTTCACAGGTATTGACGTGTTTAATTAATAGTTCTTCAGTTTTTCCTTTAATTACCATTTCATCTTCAAGTTCTGAGATTCTGTCTTCTGTTTGTTCTATTCTGCTGGTTTGGCCTTCCATTTTGTTTTGCAGTTCTGTTTCCTTCTTTTTTCTGAGGTTTCCAATATCCTGGGTGGTTTCCTCTTTAATGTTGTCTATTTTTGTCCTGAGTTCATTTATCCGTTTATTCATCGTGTTCTCTGTTTCACTTTGGTGTTTATACAGTGCTTGTATGGTTTCCTTTATTTCTTCTTTTGCTTTTTCAAATTCTCTATTTCTGTTGTCTTGGAATTTCTTGAGTGTCTCCTGTACATTTTGGTTGACCCTATCCAGTATCATCACTATAAAATTCTCATTGAGTACTTGTAGTATGTCTTCATTTAAATTATTCTTGTGGGCTTCATTGGGTCCTTTGGCATAGTTTATCTTCATTTTTTTGGAGTCTGGATCTGAGTATCTGTTTTCTTCATTCCCCTCTGATTCCTGTACTAATTTTTTGCTGTGGGGAAACTGGTTTCCCTGTTTTTTCTGTCTTCCCATCATTGTCTTTGGTGTTGTTACTGTCCCTGTACTGTGTGCAATTAAGTATTTTCTAGCTTGTAATAATAACAATGGTAATATTTAGAATGTAAGGGTGAGCTGAGATGGAAAGCAAGAAGTTAAAGAAAAGGGTGAAAACAAATACACAGACAAGAAGGAGAAAACAGAACAAGGTATCAGACAAGAAAGTTTCAAAGGTATAAACAGGGAGCATTAGTGTACTAATCAACAGTAAGCTGAACATACATTAGAGAGACAGAGAGAGGATTGAGAATCAAAACTAAAAAAAATAAAGATAAGAATGAAAATAAAAAGTAAATGAAAGAAATATCTATATATAAAAATGAATTAAAATAAAATGAAAAATAGAAAATTTAAAAAAAAAACCTCCAAGTTCAAATGCAATGAAGTTTCAGTCTTAATAATTTGGGTGTCCATCTCAGTCTCCAATCCTGGAGATGGTGCCTCAGATGAGGTTCTGTAGTTGTCTCATCAAAGGGGACACATAAAGTAGAAGAAAACTACACACACACACACACACACACACACACACACAAAACCCCACCAAGTGTCCCAAGTTCAAATGCAATACAGTTTCAGTAAGTTTTTCAGCATGCAGGTGTAATTCAGTTGTTCTCTCATCAAAGGTAGGGAGAAAAAGAAAAAAAAGAGCCTGGAGACAGTTCTGATAATGGTATCTGCAGCTGTGACTTGCCTGCCCACTGCTGTCAGCCTGCTGTTGCTGGCCGCATTATTTATGCAGATCTCTTGGGTGAACTTAGCACTCACCTGGTCCTGAAGGCTTTGTTTGCTCAGATTTCTCCTGTGCAGGAGACTCTGCTACAAGCTTTCCCCTTTCCAAGCACACTGGGAAAGGTGGCACTGCACCAGCTTTGTCAGGCCTGCATGTTTATTTACAGTTAATGTGGGAAGTGGGTCTTCCCCACTCTCCTGTGCAATTTTCCTCCCACAACCACTTTTACAAGCTTTCCTGCTCCTGATTACTGGGCGGTGCTGCTGCTCCTGCCTGCCACCATGTTTGTTTACAGTTCATGTGGGAAGTGGGTCTTCCCCTCTCTCCTGTGGAGTTTTCCTCCCTCCACCACTCTCACAAGCTTTCTCGTGCCTGGTTGCTGGGCGCATGCCCCTGCTCCCACTGGAGCCTCTCCAGCCCACCCGGCTTGTTTTTTTACAGTCCCGGGAAGGATTCCCTTCCCCCTATCTTCGGCGCTCAGTGCACCCCACCCTCTTTCCCGTGTGTCTTAATGTTCTTATTGCTTATTAGTCAGTTTCTCTTTTTTCCCTGGGTGGAGGTCAGTCTGTCCAGGGGTCTATGCTGCTCTGGCCCAGGCTTGTCTGTGGGAGTACCACAGTACCGTGAAGCTCACCTGGTCCACATCTTCCCAAGCCATCTGGGCACGGGTGACTGGCGGCCCGGGGGCCCTCCTGGTTTCTCCGTTTAACGTGAAGTGGAGATTCTCTGTGCCGGCTGGAGGTGTGGAGGGGTCAAAGTTATGCCTGTTCTCAGTGATTATGCCTGCAAAGTGTGTCTCCAGTGTCTCTCCAAGATTTCACTATAGGAGGCTTGCTTTCTGCTTCCTCCCTCTAGCCACCATCTTGGAATCCTCCTTTTACCCATTTTTAAAATTTGATTATTTTTGTGAGTTGTTTGAGTTTCTCAAACATACTTGAGTTCCTCCAAATATATTATGTATATTATCTCTGTTGTGACTTGGATCTTATTATCCCCAAAAGTTCATGTGTTGAAAGTCTGGTCCCCAGCTGATGAGGGTATTAGAAGGTGACAGAAACTCTAGGGGCCTAGTTGGAGGAAGTAAGTCACTGGGAACAATGCCCTTGAAGATTACATTTTGTCCTCAGCCCTTTCTCTCTCTTTGTCTTTGCCTTCTGGCTACCATGAGATGAACAGCTTTAACCCACCTTACTGTCCCTGCCATGGTGTTCTGCTTTACCAAAGGCCCAGAAACAATGCAGGCAAATGACCATGGGCTGTGGGCTGAAGCCTTTAAAATCATGAGCCAAAATAAGCCTTCCCTCCCTTCTCATGTATTTTGTCACAAGAGAAAGCTAACACAAACTCATCTCAGATGAATAGTTGGCAAATATGCTCTCCCATTATATAGATTGTACCTTCACTTTGTTGACTCCTTCCTTTATCATAAAAATGCTTTTTCCAGGTGTAATGATGCATAACTGTAATCACACCTACTCAGGTGGAGGCAGGAAGATCATTAGTTGGAGGTCTTCTGGGCAAAGGTAGTGAGAGCTATCACCCTGTGTTATAAAAATAATAGGGCTGGGGGCATGGCTCAAGCGGTAAGAGACCCTGGTTCCAATCTCCAACACCAACAAAAACTAAAAGTATAAATATACGTGCAAAAAAAAGAGGCTTTTAGTTGACACTTGTTTATTTTTGCTTTTTGTTACTCATTTTGGGGGGTCATATCCTTGCCCAGTCCAACAGAATCACAATGAGATATCACCTTATTCCAGTCAGATTGAGTAATATGAAACAAATTTAATAAGTATTGATGAAAATATGGAGAAAAGAGAACTCCTGCACACTGTTGGTGGGATTGGAAATTAGTATAACCTTTATGGAAAACAGTATGGAGAGTAAAAATTGTGGTTACCAGAGACTTAGGAAGGTAAGGAGAAGGGAAAATGGAAAGAGTTTGGTCAATGGGTACAAAATTATAAATAGACAGGAGGAATAAATTACAGTGTTCTATTACATAACAGATTGATTATAGTTAAGAATGCATTGGAGTGTTCAAAATAGCTAGAAGAGAGAATTTTGACTGTTCCCATAACAAAGAAATGACAAGTGTTGGACTGATTGTTATACAATGTATTTATTATGTATAGAAACATAATATGATTTGATCAATACACAATGTATACATGTATCAAAACATATTTAGTACTCCATAAATATGTATAATTATTGTGTGCCAATTAAAAAATTTAAAGCAGAATCAAGGTTCATTTAGATCATGGCTCTAGAAGCTGAGAAGTGCAGGAGCATGGTACTGGCATCTGATGAGGGCTTTGTAGCTACATCATACCATGACAGAGGGCATCACACTGCAGGACAGAGCAAGTATGTTAGGTCTTTTCCTTTTCTTAAAAAGTCATTAATGCCATCACAGGGTCCTCAAACGCATAAACTGATACAATTCTAATTACCTCCAAAGGTCCCTCCTCCAGATTCTATTCATGAATTTAGAGATTAAGTTCCCAACACATCAATTTTTCCTGGACACATTCAAGCCAAAGCATACACAAATTATAAGTTATATGAAGAAAGTAAATAGTGACATGTAAGAGAATAATGGACTTTGCACAGGCAAAATTTACCTGAGAAGTAGATATAAGCTAGGATTTATGGAATGAAAAGGAGGCAATCATGCTAAGATATGGAGAAAAACAATTGCAAGCAAAAGAAACATCAAGGGCAAAATGTTTATGGAGAAAAGAGAAATTTCAGGAGGCCAATTTGGCTGGAGCACAGTGAATAAAAGACAGAGTGGGATGAGAGGAGTTTTGAGAAGTAAGCAAGGGCAAAGGTCAAAGAGGTCTTTGTAGTCTTTACCAGGGAATATTGATTTTATTTTGAATGCAAACATACATTTTGAAGTAATTTATACAAGGGAATGATAGCTGAATTACAGATATGTGGAGAATTGATTTTGGGGACAGGGAGAAATTAGCAAGATACAAAGCAAGAAGACAATCAGTGTAATAATCTACATGAGAGATGATGAAGAAAATGAATATACAGAGAAGTGAACTGATTTGAACTTTCTTATTTGTAAGTAGAATTGATAGAACTTGTTAATGAGCTGGATGGATGTGGCATATGAGTAAAAGTAAGCATTGAAAGATGGAATTTACCTTTTTTTGGTTTGAACAAATGGTGGATAGTGTGTCATTTACTGTGATGAAGAATACAATGAGGAACAGAGTCAAGATACAGGATCAAAATTTCAATCAAAAGTTCCATTTTGTATTTATTAGCCATTTGTACTTCTTTTGAGAACTGTCTGTTCAATCCATTTGCCCATGTATGGATTAGATTATTTGTTCTTTTAGTATTAATTTTTTTATTTCTTTATATATTCTGGATATTATTCCCTTGTTGGATGTCATAATGATTATTTTTCCCATTCTAGCCAGGTATGGTGGCTTGTGGCTATAATCCCAGCTACTCAGGAGGCAGAGATTAGGAGGATTGTGGCTCATAGTTAGCCCAGACAGAAAATGAGACCCCACCTCAACACATAAACTGGGTATGGTGGTGTGGCCCTCTGTTCCCAGCTACTAAGGAGGGTGTAGGAGGATCATGGTCCAGAACAACCTTGAGAAAAAAATAAGAGATTATCTGAAAAATAACTAAAATCAAAAAGCTCTTGGCATGGTTCATGTGGTAGAGTGGCTGCCTAGTAAGCATGAGAGCATGAGTTCAGCCACAGCACTCCAAAAAAAGAGATATTTGCTCTGATTCAGTTAGCTGTCTCCTCACTCAGGTAATTTCTTCCTTTGCTGTGCAGAAACTTTTTAATTTGATGTTATTTATAATACCATTTGTCAGTTCTTATTATTATTTCCTGAGCTATTGGAATCCTACTCAGAAAGTCTTTGCCTATGCCTAGATCTTGAAGTGTTTCCCATGTTCTCAAAGTTTTACGTTTTACATTGAACTGTTTGATCCACTTTGAATTGATTTTTGTACAGTGTGAGAGACAGGAATCAGGAAAATGCAAATCAAAACTACATTGAACAGGGTGTAGTGGAGAATGTCTGTAATCCCAGCACCTGGAATGCTGAGTAAGGATAATAGCAAGTTCATGGCCAGCCTGGGATGCATAGCAAGACCCTGTATCAACAAAACCAGAAAAAAAAGCTACATTGATTTTCCATCTCACCTAGTCAAAATGACTATCATCAAGAAAACAAGAAAAACAAATGCTGGCAATGATGTGAGGGAAAAGGAACCCTGACACAACGCTGGTGGGAGTGTAAATTAGTACAGCCACTATGGAAATCAGTATGGAGGCATTTCAAAAATCTAAAAGTAGGTCTACCATACAATATTTCTATATAACTCTGGGTATATACCCAAAGAATCAAAGTCAATGTACAATATAGTTACTTGCACACCAATGTTTATTCTAACACTATTCACAAGATTCCAGTTATGAAATCAGCTTATGTACCCATCAACAGATGAATGGATAAAGAAAATGTGGTATATATGTACAGATAAAGAATGTCAAAAGTATGTTACTAGTGGGAAAATAGATCATGTTAAGCAAAATAAGCTAGACTCTAAAAATCAAATGTCACATGTTTCACTTATATGCAGAATCTAGACTTTTAAAAAGGCATGAGAGTAGAAGGGAGACTATTTTGGAAGAAGAAGGGGACCAGTGAGAAGAGAGGGAAGAACAAGAGAGGGTAATGAGGTAGTGAGTATGATTAAAATACATTATATATATGTGTGTGTGTGTGTGTGTGTGTGTGTGTGTGTGTGTGTGTCAAAATGTCACAATGAAACTCATTATTTTGTCTAATTAATATGATAAAGGAGGATCCAAGATGGCAACTAGAGTGCAGAAGCAGACAGGGTGAGCTCTCTAAATCAAAACTTTTGCTGAGATGCTGGAGCCACACATGGCAGAAAAAAAGCAGCAAGAAGAATCAAAACTTTGACACCCTGAACCCCCAGCCCGTATAAAGATTCTCCATGCCACATTATACTGAGAAAACATGAGGGCTCATGCACTGCCAGATGCCAGCTCCAAACCTGCATGGGAGACATCCAGCAGACCAACAGGTAGGCAAATAAGTGGCACATGGTATTCCCACAGCCACCCCTGTGATAAACCAGCATAACCCCTGTACAGACTGACCCCCCCCACTCTGCAAAAAAGCAAAACAAAACAAAACAAAACAAAACAAAACTGAATAATAAAAAAGGAATTGAAAAGAAACATAAGCAGAGGGGATGGGGTGCTGGAAGTGCACCAGAGAATGGGGGAGAAGCAAGGACCTGATCTCCATGTGAACTTACAGTAAACAAAGACTGGAAAGGTAGAAAGGGCTGACAGTGAGCAGGTGATAAGCTGCTGCCTGTAATAGGGCAAATAGTTGTCCATAAAGCTCATCTCCTGAGCCAGTGAGCAACATCCAAAGTCTAAGGACGTTGCAAAGTTGAAAAACAATTAGGAAGTCAGCCTAACACACTGATAGCAGGGAACCAGCTGATGGATCTCTGACCTTGCCCCAGAGAAAGTGGTGAGGCAAAAAAACAAGCCCCTAGTAAACCAACACAGAGAAAACCCAATTCCAAAGCAGGACATCTGGTGAACCACAGAACTGATCTCCAGAAACTGAGGAAAAGCCACACCTCACTGAGGGAGGATCTGACTAAGCAGCTGCCACTGAAAGACAGGAAATAATCTGGTGAGTCTCCCCAACAATCTGGCGAGACTAAGACAGAGTTTCTGCTTAAATACAAATACCAGGGCTAGATGCTGAAGGAGTAACACCAGAACTACTAAGACTGAAATTCTATTGTTCCTGAACCTGGAATTTTTTATGTGTTAGTTAGTTTGTTTGTTTTCTTCCCTGTTTGTCCACCACCTCTCCCTGTTGATTTCTTTGGTTTTTATTTTCTTGCTTTATTTATTTTGTTAGTTTTACTATTGTAAGTCAGCTAATACTAAATTACATAAAGACCAGGGGCAGAAACAGAACTAACTGGAACAATGGGAAGATGAAAAAGGGATGGAAACCATTCTCCCCCTCAAAATAAATTAATACAGGGTTCAGAGGGAAATGAAGAAAATAGATACCCAGTTCCAGACTCCAACAAAACAAAGATAAACTATGCTAACGAACTGAATGAAGCCAACAGGAACACTCTAAAAGAAGAAATCCTGCAAGTAATCACTGAGAATTTCATGGAGATGTTACTAGACATGGTCAGCCAAAACAGGCACTCAAGAAATTCCAAGATAACAAAAATAAAGAATATAAGAAAGCACAAAAACAAATCAATGAACTGATAGGAGCCCTAAATAGACACCAAAGTGAAATATAGAACACCATAAATGAGAGATTAATGAATTAAGGATGAAAATTGACAATATTAAAGAGGAAGTGACACATGATATGGAAAACCTCAGAAAAAAGAATGAAACAGAAATACAAAACACAATGGAAGGCCACTCCAGCAGACTACAAGAAGCAGAAGACAGAATCTCAGAACCTGCAGATGAAATGGAAATTAAAGGAAAAACTGAACAGCTGTTAGTCAAACAACTCAAGACCTGTGAAAGGAATATGCAAGAACTCATCAACTCCATCAAAAGACCAAACCTGAGAATCATGGGTATTGAAGAAGAAGAGGTACAACCAAAAGGAATTTGTAATATATTCAAAAAAATAATAACATAAAATTTCCCAAACCTAGAAAAAACTATGCCCATTTGGTACAGGAAGCCTCCAGCACACCAAACAGACTAGACCAAAATAGAACTACCCCACGACATATTATCATTAAAACAACAAGCACAGAGAATAGGAAAGAATATTGAAGACTGTAAGAGAGAGAAAACAAACAATACACAAAGGTAAAACCATCAAAATCACAGCAGATTTCTCAACAGAAACCTTAAAAGCAAGAAGAGCATAGAGTGAGGTCTTCCAGGCACTGAATGAAAATAATTTCAACCCTAGGATACTCTACCCAGCAAAACTATCATTCAAAATAGATGGAGCAATAAAAGTCTTCCATGATAAGCAGAAACTAAGACAATATATGACCACCAAGCCACCACTACAAAACATTCTCCAAGGAATTCTGCACTCAGAAAATGAAAACAAACAAACTATGAAAGGACAGGCAGTACCAAACCACAGGAGAAGAAAAGACAAGAAAGTAGAGAGTAATATTGATTCAGTTGCACACAATCAAACCATTAAATAACAACTAAATGACAGGAATCACCACATACCTATCAATTCTAACACTAAATGTAAATGGACTTAACTCCCCCATCAAAAGATACTATTTGGCAAAATGGATTAAAAAGGAAGATCAAACAATCTGTTGCTTACAGGAGACCCATCTCATTGACAAAAACAAGCACTAGCTTATGGTGAAAGGCTGGAAGATTTACCAAGCCAATGGCTCCCCAAAACAGGCAGCAGTAGCAATACTTACCTCAGACAAAGTAGACTTCAAACTTAGACTGATCAAACGAAATAAAGAAGGTCAGACCTTCAATGCACCCAATTTCATCAAACATACTTTGAAGGACCTAAAAACATATATAGACTCCAACACAGTGGTAGTGGGAGACTTTCATACCCCCCTATCACCAATAGATAGGTCACCCAAACAAAAAATCAATTAAGAAATTCTAGAACTAAATCACACCATAGATCAAATGGACCTAGCTGATGTTTAGAATATTTCATTCAACTTCTGCACAATATACACTCTTCTCAGCAGCCCATGGAAACTTCTCCAAAATTGATCATATCCTGGGGCACAAAGCAAATCTCAGCAAATACAAGAAAATAGAAATAATCCCATGCATTCTGTCTGATCACAGTGCATTAAAACTAGAACTCAACAACAAAAACAACAGTAAAAAACATGCAAAGAATTGGTAGCTGAACAACACATTACTCAGTGATCAATGGGTCATTGATGAAATAAAAGAGGAAATTAAAAGTTTCCTAGAAGTTATTGAAAATGAAAACATGACCTACCAAAACTTATGGGACACAGCAAAGGCAGTCCTGAAAGGAAAGTTTATAGCCATGAGTGCATATATTAAAAGGACAGAAAGACATCAAATCAATGACCTAATAGAACATCTCAAATTACTAGAAAAACAAGAACAAGCAAATCCCAAAACAAGCTGAAGGAGAGAAATAATAAAAATAAGGGCTGAAATTAATAAAATAAAAACAAATAAAACCATACAAAGAATCAATGAAACAAAAAACTGACTCTTTGAAAAAATAATTAAGATTGACAGTCCCCTGGCAAACCTGACGGAAATGAGGAGAGAAAAAACCCAAATCAGTAAAATCAGAAATGAAAAAGGGGAGATAACAACAAACACCACGGAAATTCAGGAAATCGTCAAAGACTACTTTGAGAACCTATTTTCAAATAAATTTGAAAATCTTCAAGAAATGGACACATTTCTAGATACTTATGACCATCCAAAATTGAACCTAGAAGATATTAATCACCTGAATAGATCTATAACAGAAAATGAAATTGAAGCAGCAATAGAGTCTCCTGAAAAGGAAATGTCCAGGCCCTGATGGATTCTCTGCTAAATTCTATCAGACATTTAAAGAAGAACTAATACCAACCCTCCTTAAACTGTTCCATGAAATAGAAAGGAAAGGAACACTGCCTAACTCATTTTATGAAGTGAGTATTACACTCATTCCAAAACTAGACAAAGACACCTCCAAAAATGAGAACTGTAGGCCAATCTCCTTAATGAACATTGATGCAAAAATCCTCAATAAAATAATGGCAAACCGAATCCAAGAACACATCAGAAAGATCATTCACCATGACCAAGTTGGCTTCATCCCAGGGATGCAGGGGTGGTTCAACATATGCAAATCTATAAATGTAATACAGCACATTAATAGAAGCAAAGACAAAAACCACTTGATCATCTCAATAGATGCAGAAAAAGCCTTAGACAAGATCCAACACCACTTCATGACAAAACCTCTAAGAAAACTAGGAACAGAGGAAAGTACCTCAACATTGTAAAGGCTATATATGACAAACCTACAGCCAACATCATACTTAATAGTGAAAAACTGAAACCGTTTCCCTTAAAATCAAGAACAAGACAAGGGTGCCCACTATCCCCACTTCTATTCAACATAGTACTGGAACTCCCAGCCAGAGCAATTAGGCAAGAAGAAGAAATAAAAGAATATAAATAGATAAGGAAACAGTCAAAATATCCCTATTTACAGATGATATGATCCTATACCTTAAAGACCCAAAAAACTCTACCCAAAAATTCCTAGAAACCATAAACAGCTACAACAAGGTGGTAGGATACAAAATCAATGTACAAAAATCATTAGCTTTTCTATACACCAATAATGATCAAATTGAGAAAGAATGTATGGAAACAATTCCATTTACAATAGCCTCAAAAAAATCAAATACCTAGGAGTAAACATAACAAAGGATGCAAATGACCTCTACAAGGTGAACTACAAACCCCTGAAGAAAGAGATTGAGGAAGACTACAGATGATGGAAAGATCACCCATGCTCATGGATTGGTAGAATCAACATAGTGAAAATGGATATATTACCAAAAGCAATCTATATGTTCAATGTAATTTTCCATCAAAATCTCAATAACATTCATCACAGAGATTGAAAAATCAACCATAAAGCTCATTTGGAAACACAAAACACAAATAGCCAAGGAAATACTGAGCAAAAAGAGCAACGCTGTAGGTATCACAATACCTGACTTCAAACTATGCTACAGAGTCAGACAAATAAAAAGAGCATGGTACTGGCACAAAAACAGCTATGAAGACCAGTGGAACAGACAACCCAGATATGAATCCACACAACTACGCCCACCTGAGTTTTGACAAAGGTTCCAAAAACATACAATGGATAAAAGACAGCCTCTTCAACAAATATTGCTGGGAAAACTGGATATCTGCATGCAGAAAAGTAAAACTATATCAATATTTGTCAGCCTGTACAAGAATCAACCCAAAGTGAATTAAGGACCTTAATATAAGACCTGAAACTTAGAAGCTACTGCAGGACAGAGCAAGGAATACACTAGAAGCAATAGGCATGGGCAATGACTACCTTAAGAGAAGTCAAATGGCTCAGCAACCAACAGAAAGGATTGACAAATGAGACTATATAAAATTAAAAAGTTTCTGCACAACAAAATAAATGGTCTTTTCTTTTGGGGAAAATCTTTGCCAGTGATACATCTGACAAGTTTTGATAACCAGAATATACAGGGAGCTCAAAAACTAAATTCCCCCAAAATTCAATGACCCAATGAAGAAATAGGCAGAAGAACTGACCAGAGCTTTCTCAAAGGAAAAAAGCCTAATGGCTAAAAGAACACATGAAGAAATGCCCAACAATCCTGGCCATAAAGGAAATTCAAATCAAAACCACATAAAGATTCCACTTCACTCCTGTTAGAATGGCTATCATCAAGAACACAACAATGACAAATGTTGGCAAGGATGCAGGGAAAATGAACTCTCATACATGCTGATAGGAATGTAAATTAGTACAAGCACTATGGAAGACAGTATGGAGGCTCCTCAAAAAACTAAAGATAGAACTGTCATATGGTCCACCAATACCACTCCTAGGGTATACCCGTAGGAATGTAAGTCAGGTTATAATAAAGACACTTGCACACCCATGTTTGTTACAGCATTATTTATAGTAGCTAAGCTATGGAAACAGTCAAGATACCCCAAAACTGATGAACGGATCAAGAAAAGTTGGTATTTATATCATAGAATTTTATTCAGCCACAAAGAATGAAATTTTGTTGTTTGTAGGTCATGCGTGTAATATAGACCTAATACAAATATAGCAATATTATGTAAATCAGGTCACACTCAGGGCAGGTCACATATGAGAGGGGGAGGGTAAAAGAAGAAAGTTAAGAAAGTAAATATGGTTGATGTACTCTCTATGAAAGGATAAATATAGAATTATTTAAACCTGTTGATACCACCATAAGAAAGGGACAAAGGTAGAAAGAAGAAAAATAGAGGAGATGAACCAATTTGGGTTATAATAAATATATACATGTAAGCATCACAAGGAAACTCTCTGTGTAGCTATCTTAAACAAACAAAGATGTCACTTTTTTTCTTTTTTAAAATCAGAGAACAGGATGCAGAGCAGGTCTTACCTGGGGAAGTGGTACCAGTAGAAAGGAGGAGGAGGTGGGGAAAGGGTGAAGGTTAGTGAATATAGCGTAAATACTGTGTACACATGAATGTAGATGGAAAAATGATACCTGTTGAAACTGTTCCAGGAATGGGGAAGGGGGGATAAAGGAGAATGGTGGGTTGGAGGGGGTGGATTCAAGTGTGATATATTTGATACCTTGTAAGAACTCATAAATGCCACAATATACCCCAGCTCAGCACAACAATAAAAAAAAGCTACAGAAATCAAAGCAATATGGTACTGGAAGAGGATATGCATACATACAGACCAATGAAACAGGGTAGAGAGCCTAAGAAATAAATCCATGAATATGTGGTTAGCTGATCTTCCTTAAGTGAGCTATGAATACAAAATGGGGAGAGTACAGTCACTTACACAAGTGATATATAGATACCTGGCTATCCATATGCAAAACATAAAATTAGATAGTATTACCATTATGGAAGACAATGTGGAGGCTCCTCAAAAAATTTAAACTAGAATTACCTAAGTATATATCCAAATAAAATGAAATAAGTATGTTGAGGATACGTCTGCCCTCCCATGTTCTTTGCAGCATTATTTGCTGTGGCCAACACATGAAATCAACCTACTGTCTTTCAGTGGATGAATAGATATAGAAAATGTAATATATATACGAAAAAGAATACTACCCATCTTAAAAGAGAAGGAAATCCTGTCATTTATGACAACATGGATGAACCTAGCAGACATTATAATGTGTGAAATAAACCAAGGACAAATAGTGTATGATCTCATTTACATGTGAAATCTAAAAAAGTTAAACTCATAAATGCAGAAAGTAGAATGTGGTTCCCAGGGGCTGGAGGAGAGAGGGGAAATACTTGTTATTGGATATACAGTTTCAGCTTAACAGGATGAATAATTTATAGACATCTATTGTATATTACTGGTGACTATAGTTCAAATATTCTAAATTTGAAAATTACTAAGAGATCAGAATTTAAAGTTTCTTCTCACAAAGATAAGTATATGAGGTGCTAGATATGATATTTAAATTGATTTGATCATTCAAAAACATATACATATGTCAAAACACTATGTTGTATACTACAATATACAACTAAAAATATATTAAAGTCTTAAAAATAGCATCTGTTACAATAAAACTCTCAGAAGAAACATAGGGGGAAAACTTCATAACATTGATTATAGCAACAAAAGCATAGGCAACAAAACAAAAATAAGCAAGTTGGACTCTATCAGTCTAAATAGTTCTGTACAAAAAAGGAAACACTCAACAAAGTGAAAAGGCAACATGTGGAATGGAAGAAAATACTTTCAATCACTGTTTTGAAATTATGATTTCAAAAATATATAAGGATCTTCTACAATTCTGTAGTAAAATAGTAGTAATAACAATAATAATCCAATTTTAACAATGGGGTAAGGACTTGAATAAGACATGTGACTAGCCAACCAGAATATGAAAGGATGCTCAATGGCACTAATTATCAAGGAAATAGAAAACAAAAGCACAATGAAATATCACCTCACACCTGTTAGGATGGATATCATATAAAAAAGATAAAAGTTGGTGAAGATGTGAGGAAATCAGAACCTTTGCACAGTATCATATGATAGAGCAATCTCATTTCTGGACATTTATCTGAAAGAATTGAAATCAGGATCTTTCATCACTATTCATAATAACCAATATATGGAAAAACCAAACTGTCCATGTACAGATGAATTGATAAAGAAAATGTAGTATATTCATACATTGTAATACTACTTAGCCTAGAAAAAGTAAATTCTGAAGTCTGGTTGCTATGTCTTAAGACCATAATTCTAGTCACTCAGAAAGCAGAGATTGGGAGGATGGGAGTTTGAGGCCAGCCCAGGGAAAAAGTTAGCAAGACCTCATTTCAACCAAAAGTTGGGCACTATGGTGCATGTCTGGCATCCCAGCTATGTTGGAAAGCATAAATAAGAGGATTGTGGTACAGACCAGCCCAGGCACAAAATGAGACCCTATCTCAAAAACAATCAAAGAAAGAAAGGCTAGAGGCATGGGTCAAGTGGTAGAACACCTGCATTGCAAGTGTAAGGCCCTGGGTTCAACTGCAAAAAGAAAAAAGGAGAGAGAGATATTCTGAAATATACTACAGCATGGATGAGTCTTGAGAATATTACGTTGAAGTGAAATAATACAGTCTTACAAACACTGTATAAATCCACTTCTCTTGATATCTAAAGTAGTCATAGAATCAAAGAGTGAAATAATGATTGCCAGGGGTTAATGAGAGAGAAATGGGAAATTATTAATCAATAGGCATAAAGTTTCAGTTAAACAAAATGAATAAACCCTAGATATCTGCTGGAAAACATTATACCTATAGTTAACAATAATGTATTATAAATTCCATAGTAAGTGTTCCTATCATAATATTTTTTTAAATTGAATAATCACCATTTAACAGCTTTTGAGAGGTTTCAAAATTTGAAGTCAGAAAATTATCTATTGGAATTGGCAACATAAAGATTATTTGATAATCTGGACCACAGTATTTTTAATACAAACCAGTTTAGAGTGACTTATAGGTGTTAAAATGGAGTCAGTACTTCCAGAAGATTTTATTTGGAAGTTTTGCTAGGTGGAACATTGAAATACATAAAGAGGATAGCAAAGAGGAATGTAAAGTCAAAGAAGCATGCTTTTGTAAGTGAGAGGTACTGTAGCATATTTACAGTACAATGAAGATTCAGTAAGGAAAAGTATGTAGATGGGGGCATAAGTGGAAACTGAAGAAATGAAGTCTTTCTATCTTCCCAACTAATTGTCCTATATACCAGAAGTTGAAGGTGTTAGAAAATCTCTAGATGCTCCTGGAGTACCTGACTGGTGGCAGCAGAAAGTTAGAAGCAACCAAGAACCAAGGAGTCTTCAGTTCTGGAAAGAAGGCCTTGGTTCTCTTACCAAATCCTGCTTAGCAGACATCTTCCTTGTTCTAAAAAAGACTTCTTCTAACTTGAGTGCCCTAGGGGCAGGGTGTGGAGAGAAAGGACACAAAAGACTGTGGAAGGGGGAACTTGAGAGCTTTGACCGAAGTTCTTTGACTTCATTTTCCTGATTCCTGACTTTTCACCCATTCCACTGCAGGAAAGCAACAGCATAAACTTTAGAAATGCCTTTGGAGATGACTTTTGTAACCTTCAGGGCCCATAAAATCCTTTGGTTTTTTTAAAGAATTATTTTAGCCAGCACAAACTCTGTTTTCTTATGTAGTCCCAGGGTAGAATTTAGAACTCACCTATAAGCACACTAACAGAATGACATCTTCCATGTACACACATACATAGACATACATGCGCAACCTCACATTTTTCTAATATACATAGCACATTTACCCCATACCTAGGTTTATAGGCCTCTAAAATGCATTTATCTCTATACTCACACAAACACATTCACACACATTCATGCCTGTAGGTACTCACAGACCCACCCTTTACACTTATATGTATTCAATGCTTATTGAGAGATGACCCCATCCTATGCCTGACACTGAACTAGACACTAGACAGAAAAATGAGTAGCATGCAGGCATTTCAACCTCTGAGATATTCATGAAGGTAATAAGATAAATGCACAGATTACTGCAAAACAAAGGGAAATATTAGACATGCTTTAAGAGATGCATGAACAAATTGCAATGGAGTAAAGGACAACTCTTGGAGGGAGTCATCAAGGAGAACTTCCTGGACAGGAACTTCGTCATCATTGCCTTGTCTCTCAGCAACTCACTGCAAATGGCCTTATCTTATTTTTCCCATACAAATGTGGTCTGAAGTTAATTAAAGAGAATTCCTGTCTTTGATATTTATTCAGTTATATGACCTTGACTATGTCACTTCACCTCTTCTTAGTCCATTCCATTCCTCTGAAAAATGGGAATGATTATTCCTAGCCCACAGACATGTTGAAGAATTAAATAAGAGAAATGACTGTGAAAAGCAGTGTAGGAACTGTCAGGCACTTGCTCAAAATGGGAATTGTCCATCTAGCTAATTTTGCTGGTGCCTTGTAAGAGTGTCTCATAGCCCCCTTTTCCCAGTTAAGGGACAAAAGTCCTAAGGCTTTAAGGCACTGAGCCAAAAGGGTAGAATGAATGCTTCCTGTTATCCCCTTACCCAGCTTCTTCTAGATTTATCATTCTTCCCATCCCCTGGGATTCATTATTGCCAATTCTTGAAGAATGCACTTGGGCCTCTGAGCTTCATAATTTCTGACTCTTGAACCAAACACGACCCCTTTGAGGTTGGAAATCCATTTACTCTTGGCATAGTCACAACATCTTGTTTCAAAGAAAAGGGGAGTAAAAAAATTCTAGCTCACAAAATCTTAGGGAGTTTTATAACCAAAGCTTATAAGACATTTTTGGAGCTGAGTTCACTCTTACAACAGAGCCCTCGGATGATTTAAGTGTAAATGAATCAGAAGGGTCCAGATCAGATTTCCCTTGAAATACACAAAGTTTAGAAATGGAAGGAGTGGAGGCTCAGCCAAGAGCACTCTCCATTTGGGCAAAGCCCCCAGGGTAGCTGGAATCACAGTATTTTGCAGAGATTTCCCACGGAGACACAGAAGTGGATCCCAGGAAACTAAGCCATTAGGCAGCAAAGGACTCTAGGCACCTTCCTCAATTCCTGTGACTATGCCCAGGCCACCCAAGGGCCATAGGAGCTCCTGGGTATGGGATGGCCAACCTCCAGGAATGCTTCTATAAATGAGCATCTCTGGACATAAAGGAAAGAGAGAAGTTGCACTCCCAGCTTAGAGCCCCTTAGTATAATCGTGGAGGCAAGCAGGATACTCCACTGAAAGAGCAGGCCCCTGTGCCATGGAAGAGGTCCAGCACAAGCTAATAGCAGCATCAGGGAAAAGTAAACAGCGTAGAGAAATGGTAAGTGCACTGGACGAGACTCAAGAGACTTCTAATCTTAGGTTCTGAACTTCCACCCTTCCTTCACACTTCTCAAACCAATTTATACCCAAATCAATCAATAATCAAGTCTGGTGGATTGTGATTTCTTCACAAATCTATTCTTTTTTAATGCACTAACTGGCACTGTCTGAAGTTAGGTATTATCACTTCTTCTTTGTGTGGTATAGAGGATTGAAACTCATGTTTGCTAAGCAAATGCTGTATCACTGAAGCTGTGCTCCCAGTCCTGTTCTTTTTATTTTGTTTTTGAGATAAAGTCTTCTTTATCTAGGTTGGCTTCAAATTTGTGATCTTCCTCCTTCTTACATCCCTCTCCCCACCCCCTGTAACTGGGATTACATGAATGAACCACCACGCTGGCTGGTTTTATCACTTCTATCCTGAATCTTTTTAGCTGTTTTCTAATTGGCTTCTCTGATTCCAGTCTCCCTTCTCCAATCCATCTTCAACTCCAGAGTCAGACTAGTCTAAGAATGCAAGCTGATCATACCACTCCTCTGCTAAAAATTCATCTATGGTTCTCTATAGCCTGTAAGATAAAATATAAATGCCTTATATCTGATAAAAACATAGTGATGTTTATGATATGAACTTTGTCCTCCCTTTCCATTTCATACATCCCAACTCAAGAATTTTTATACTGGACATATCTAAGTTTCCCTCAATTATAATATCTACATCTCTATATCTCTATATCTATCTATCAATCAATCTAGCCATCATCTATCTACCTGTCAATCCATCCATGTAAAATCCTTGCTGGAACAGAACATAAAAAATAAAACAAATCTGCTTTTAAAATAACTAACAGCTAACATTAACTGAAGCGTTATTTCACATATATTAACATATTTATTACTCTCCACTAATCCTATTGATGCATTCTAATCTCATTTTATATTAGACAAAACTGAGGCAAAAGGATATGAACTAGGTTGTCTTTGTATTCGTAAATAAGAATTAGCAAAGGGAGAATATGAAACCGGCTAGGCTCTAGAATTACATTTCAGCCAGTAACTACTTCTCTGGACATGATCTTTTAGATCTCATACCTTCATGTAAGCTGCTCTGCATGTCTGAAATACCTCCCTTTCCCTAACTAAAAAAGTCATACTTAGTGGCATAATTATTGTCAATAATAATTAATTGTATAGACAGGTAAAATACCAAGGTAAAACCCCGATGAACAATGAAGGACAGGAATATAAAACAGGTCATGTTAAGGAGATGGTACTAGTGGGAGATGGAGGGTAAATGAAGAGGGTAAAAGAGGTGAATATGGTCAATGTTTTTTCTACTCATGTATGAATAAGGAACATTGAAACTTGTCAAAGTCATTTTAAGAAGGGTGAGGGGAAAGAGGGAGAAAATTGAAGGGGATGAACCAAACCGGGTTCATTGTATGCATAAATGGAAATGTCACAATGAAACCCCTGCACCGCTATTATATGCTAATAAAAACATTAAAAATATTTGTGTGTGTGTGTGTGTGTGTGTGTATTTGGTGGGAATGGAGTTTGAAAATAGGGTCTCACTCTTGTTAGACAAGTGCACTATGACTTTAACCACACCCCCAGCTCCTCTTGGCTTTTAGTTATTTTTCAGATGGGGTCTTGTAGTTTTGCCTGGGACTTACCTTCAACCATGATCATCCTATCAGTGTCTTCCATACAAGTGAGACCACAAGCACCCACCACCATGCATGGCTTATTTGTTGAGATGGGGTCTTGCTAACTCTTTTTGCTGGGGTTAACCACAAACTACAATCTTCCCCTACTTGCCTCCCAAGTAGCAGGGATTTCAGGCAATGGCCATCACATCTGTCCTAATTGTATTTTTTGAAATAGATTTTTTGACAGGATTTTAATGTTCCCAACACAAAAGAAATGATATGTGCTTGAGGTTATATATATGCCAATTAGCCTGATCTGATCATTACACATTCCATACAACTATTGAAATATCATACTTCCCCCATGAATGTAAGTAATTTCATTAAAAATGATATATATGTGCATATATACATACATACTTATTTAAAACACTTGTTCTTAAAGACCTAACTCATAGGCCACTTCCTCCATGAAGCCTTTCCTTACTTATCCTACTTATTTTTTCTCTGACATATTATTTTGTCCATAATTTTGAAAAATTACTTATATTATGTGCAATTATGGAAGACAGCTGTTGGTTTGTTTCTCCCACTAGTCTATGAGTTTCTTGAGAGTAAGAAGCAGTTCTTTTCCATTTTTGCCTCCCTAGCACTAAGCCATGCACTAGTATAGAGTGGGCTATCTGTAGATGTTGATTATTCAACCATGTGACCCTCTCATTGTATGAATATTGAGACTTGCTAGACCTCATCTTCTAAATGCCAGCAGTATTGTCAAGTTATTATGGTATGACACATCCGCACCCCTGGAAACATTTCTAAAATTTCATTTATGGGTTGGTAAAAATGTGCCTGAGAACCACTGGGATAATTTCTTAGGAGGCAGAGTAATGTAATGGATATAGAATAGGCTTTGAAATAGAGTTTTATATGAATCATGTAGTTTACTGTGTGACTTAATGCAAATTACTTAACTTCTCTGAGTTTTAGTTTATTCATCTATGAGGGGAACCTAATAACATATTGCCTCAAATGTTAGAACATTATAAAGTTTCTGAAATTGGAGAGCATCCTAACATTTATATACATATTTACTGTATGTGTCTATCCTTCTTGCCTGCCTATTTAACTTTATTTTTCTTTCTTCTAAAAGGTTGTTTTGAGCTGCAGGTGTAGCTCAAGTGGTAGAGCACTTGTCTAGTAAGTGTTACACCTTGAGTTCAATTCCCAGTACTGAAAAAGAAAAAAAACTTTATAATACAACATGATTAGAAAAGGGGCAATTTTGGGGGCAGGGGAATCCACTGAGAGTGGGGAGGGAAAAAGAGAGGATTTGGGGGGATGAATATGATTGAAGTACATTATATATGTGTTTGAAAATAGCAGAAGTACATTATTATATATGTATGAAAATAGCATAATCAAACCTACTAACAACTATTAAAAAGAGGGAGGGGTACGAGGTTAAGAAAGAGTAACAGAAAGGGTAAATTTGGTCAAAGTACAATATGTGTATGGAAATATCACAATGAAAACCCCTTTGTTCAATTAGTTTGTACCAATAAAAAGGCTGTTATAAAATTAATGGCTCATTTTTAAATCTGTAGCATCATAGAATTTAAAAAACAACAATGTTTACTTCATAAGTTTGTTCAAATATTAAATGAGATTTACATATAAAATGAATGCAGAGTATGTGCTTAATAAATACATGATTAAATCAGCAAGAGGAAAAGTAAAAGTTCATGAGCTGAGAAATATTTATATTTTTAAATGCTCTCCATCTTTTTGTGCTCTCTAGACTGATGATATTGCCCTTCCAGCCTAAGAAAAAGGGTAATGTGCATGCTGCCCCGAATGTGGCATGAAGTCCTTTCCAGAGTACTAAGAGAGACAAGTCTTCAATTTTCTAATAAATTAATTCATGTATTCACACGTATGAGTCTCTACTCTGTGTCACACACTGTTTTAGGCAAACAAAAGTGAGTAAAACAGACAATAATCTCTGTGATCATGGAGCTGACATACTTGCAAGGGCATAAAGAGTAAGAAAGACTGGGAATAGAAAATACCAGGGATAGGAGATCAATTTTAAAGGTTGGAAAAAGTCTCACTGAATAGCACACTTTTAAGCCAAGACCATGTGAATGTTTGAAGAAAGAACATTCCAAGCACATAAAACTGAGCAACAAAGCCATAAGGCAGGAGCATAACTGATATATTTGAGGAAAAAGCAAAGATGCCACTGTAGCTGGAGCAAATGAATGTCAGGAAGAATGGTAGGAAATGAAGTTAGAGAGGCAAATGGAGCAGAGGTTGTGTGGGGCCTTGGGAATCAGATTGTGTTACAATCTTTGTTTCAGTCATCAATTATGATTTATCAAGTTCATAATCTATTGTCTGTACCCATATTTATTATTTTTGTTATCCTTTATTCCTTTCTGATGATCTAAGATTCCTTTTCCTATCATTTACCATTTCCCTTGTTTGAAGAACTTCCTTTAGCCATCCTTCAAGGATTGATCTGGAAATGTCACTACTTCCCTCTTTATTACTGAAGAATAATTTTGCCAGGCATAAAACATGCTGTTGAAAGTTTGGCAGAGTATGGTGGTTCACATCTGTAATCCCAGCACTTGGTGTAAGTTTCTTTAGGGTTGCCTGAGCCTCTTATTTCTAATGTATTTTTTAATCATTTTCCAACCATTATTTCCTTGAATACTTTTTCAGTTCCATTCTCTTTTTTCTATCTTTCTTGAACGTTTATGATACAAATGTTTGACCTTTAGCTATTGCCCCACAGGTTCCTGCTGCTATGTTAAAAATTTTTTTGTCTTTCTCTCTGCTTCTCAGTTCTATTGATCTGTCCAAAATATTACTTATGCTTTTTTCATTTTAAAATGGATGGGATCCATTTTACTAGATCCCATCCAACTACTTTTTAAATTTGTTTTTATATTTCTTAGCTCTCCAATTTTATATTTCTTAGCTCTACAATTTCCATTTGGTTCATTTTTATTACCTCTATTTGCTGAAATTTTCTATTTTCTACGCATTTCAAGAAATTTTGTGCCTGATTGTTGGGAGTATTATTTTTGTGACAGGTGCATTAAATTCCTGGTTAGAAAATTCCAACATCTGATTCATCTTGATACCATTGTCAATTGGTTCTTTTCTCATTTAAACATAGATCTGCCATATGATCCAGCAATCCTACTCTTGGGGATATACCCAAAGGAATGTGACACAAGTTACTCCAGAGGCACCTGCACACCCATGTTTATTGCAGCACTATTCACAATAGCCAAGTTATGGAAACAGCCAAGATGCCCCAGCACTGATGAATGGATTAAGAAAATGTGGTATCTATGCACAATGGAATTTTATGCAGCCATGAAGAAGAACGAAATGTTATCATTCGCTGGTAAATGGATGGAATTGGAGAACATCATTCTGAGTGAGGTTAGCCTGGCCCAAAAGACCAAAAATTGTATGTTCTCCTTCATATGTGGACATTAGATCAAGGGCAAACACAACAAGGGGATTGGAGTTTGAGCACATGATAAAAGTGAGAGCACACAAGGGAGGGGTGAGGATAGGTAAGACACCTAAAAAATTAGCTAGCATTTGTTGCCCTCAACACAGAGAAACTAAAGCAGATACCTTAAATGCAACTGAGGCAATAGGAGAAGGGGACCAGGAACTAGAGAAAAGGTGAGATCAAAAAGAATTAACCTAGAAGGTAACGCACACGCACAGGAAATTAATGTGAGTCAAATCCCTGTATAGCTATCCTTATCTCAACCAGCAAAAACACTTGTTCCTTCTTATTATTGTTTATACTCTCTCTTCAACAAAATTAGAGATAAGGGCAAAATAGTTTCTGCCGGGTATAGAGGGGGTAGGGGGGAGAGGGAGGGGGTGGAGTGGGTGGTAAGGGAGGGGATGGTGGCAGGGGGGAGAAATGACCCAAGCCTTGTATGCACATATAAATAATAAAACAATAAAAAAAAATTGTGATTTTTCCTGGTCCTTAGTATGGCAAGTGATTTTTGATTGTGTCTTCTACATTTTGCATGTTATGAAACCTTAGGTTCTATCTAAATCTCTTATTTTAGCAGATAGTCACTTATGTTTTTTCACTTATGATTTTTTTTAAATTTATTTTATTCATATGTACATACAATGTTTGGGTCATTTCTTCCCCCCTTCCCCCTGCCCCTTCCCTTTCCCCCCACTCTCTCCCTCTCCCCCTCTACCCCCTCACTTCCAGGAAGAAACTGTTTTGCCCTTATCTCTAAGTTTGTTGAAGAGAGAGTATAAACAATAATAAGAAGGACCAAGAGTTTTTGCTAGTTGAGATAAGGATAGCTATACAGGGAGCTTCCTCGCATTCCTTTCATGTACATATGTGTTACATTCTAAGTTGATTCTTCTCAAACTAACCTTTTCTCTAGTTCCTGGTCCCCTTCTCCTATTGACTTCTGTCACTTTAAAGTTTCTGCACTAGTTCCTTTGCATTGAGGACATCAAATGCTATAATATTTTTCTTTGGGTTTCTTACCTATCCTCATACCTCCCTTGTGTGCTCTCGCCTTATCATGTGACCAAAGTCCAATCCCCTTGCTGTGGTTGCCCTTGATCTAAAGTCCGCATACTAGGGAGAACATATGATTTTTGGTCTTCTGAGCCTGGCTAACCTCGCTCAGGATGATGTTCTCCAGTTCCTTCCATTTACTTGCAAATGATAAGATTTCATCCCTCTTCATGGCTGAGTAGAATTCCATTGTGTATAAATACCACATTTTCTTAACCCATTCGTCAGTGGTGGGGCATCTTTACTTTTTCCATGACGTGGCTATTGTGAATAGTGCTTCAATAAACGTGGGTGTGCAAGTGCCTCTGGAGTAATCTGTGTCACATTCCTTTGGGTATATCCCCAAGAGTAGGATTGCTGGATCATATGGCAGATCTATGTTAAGATTTTTAAGAAGCCTCCACATTTTTTTCCAGAGTAGTTGTACTAGTTTGCATTCCCACCAGCATTGTACAAGTGTTCCTTTTTCCCTACATCCTCACCAACACCTGTTGTTGGTGGTGTTTGTAATGATAGCTATTCTAACAAGGGTGAGGTGGAATCTTAGTGTGGTTTTAAGTTTCATTTCCTTTATGGCTAGAGATGGTGAACATTTTTTCATGAATTTTTTTGCCATTTGAATTTCTTCTTTTGAGAAAGTTCTGTTTAGTTCACTTGCCCATGTCTTTATTGGTTCATTAATTTTGTCACCCTGATTATGTTTACCCACAGGTCCTGCTCTAATTTGGGGGGCTATCATTCCAGTGACAATTTAATTTTCAGGACCTTTGCAATTTTATTTTGGTTTTCTTTATTTATCTGATGCTAAAAAGCTCCTAGTGATCTCCACTGGTGCTGACAGAAAAGAAGAAGATGTTTCCCCAGTCCAAGGACATAGAACATCCAGTTTGAAAGAAAGGAGTTTCTGCACAGCAGGGAAGAATATTTCCAAGGCGGGACCATGCATTTCAAGTGGTGTCGTGAAAGATCCACTCATTTGTGTGGCGACTCTTGATGAAGGAGGGAAAATTCAAGCCTGGTAAGAAAAATAAACTCTTCTCCTGGCCACTTACTGTCAGTAAAATTTCTGATAAGTACTTTCCTTGCTAGTGTTGTTAGTTAGGTTCTTGTTTGATTTGGGGGGACAACTGAGCCTATCCTATTTGTCTTCTGTTGCTACATTGGGTTTGGAAACACCTGGTCTGAGTTGCTTTTGTCTGTTGAATGAGTGAAATGTTGCAAGATAGCACGCTTCTATGGTGTTCCTCTAGTACTAGGTTTGCTAACCACTTTTCTTCCTCTTTCCAACTATCAGATTCCTCTTTTGATTGCATCTTATTTCATCTCCATAATAATTGTAGAAATAAGGAAAATAGTTCTAAGCCATCTTTTCTTCTGGCTGATGTTTGAAGAATAAAAACCACAAATGGTCAAATCTCAAATAATGGACATGAATAAGGAGGTTAACACATAAGTTTATGTGGACAACAATGGTGACTTGAACCAGACTGGAGGAACTGGAGATAGTGACAGTGATCAGATTCTGGATATATTTTGGAAATAAAACAAATAGGACTTACTAGCAGATTGAGTGTGGGTAGTGTGAAAGTAGACATGACTTCAAGCTTTTTGTCTTAAGCAAGTTTCTGTCGAGATGGTGGTATGGTTTAAATATGAAATATCCCCAACAGGTTCATGTTTTGATCACTTGATCCACAAATGGTGGTGCTATTTTGGGTGGGCCCAGTCCACCACTTGCTGAAGAAGATTCTCTGCCACATGATTCCACCACCATGATGTTCTGCCCAAGCACATGGGGTCAAGCAACCATGGACTGAACTCTCTGAAACCATGAACTAAAATAAATCTTTCCTTCCTTAAATTGTTTATGTCAGGCATTCTATTAAATGATGAGAAAAACAACCAATACAGAAAATTGGTATCAGAGAAGTGGGGTTGTTGCTGTGACTAAATCTGACCCTGTAGTTCTTAAACTTTTGGAACTGGTTTGTGGGAAGAATTTAGAATATTGACTACAGAAAGCATAGGATGTTGCAAATAGAGCTTAATAGGTGAATTCTGGTTGGAGCTCAGAAGAGCTAAATACCAATAGGAATACAAACACTGAAGGCCAGATGCATGAGGTTTCAGATGTGAACAAGGAATCTATCAGGAATTGGACAAGTGACTATGCATGTTACATTCTGGCAAATAATTTGTCTATGTTTTGCCTGTGTCCTGAGAATTTGTGGAAGACTCAGTTTAAAGGTGATGGACTAATTAGTTTGGGGGAAGAAATTTCAAGACAGCATAGTATCCAGGATATGTCATGCTTAATGGTACCTGCTTTTCTTCAGGTTTGCAATGAGAATGAGAGCAAAACGCACCTCAGAAAGATTTGAAAAGCATGAATTCTGGCCAGAAAAGGAGTAAGTTGACAGCTATGAACAGGGAGGGTGTGGTTATTAAAGAGATTGTAACATGAATCCCCTCTGTACAATGACTATAACCAAATAAAAATGAAAAAAAAAAGAATTACAGGGTCATTGAGGCTTCCACTGAGATTTCAAAGAAAGGCCTGTACTGCCAAGCACTGTAAATTGGGGCCAGAATCCCTGCAGGTAGCCCCTGAGAGGCCAATGAATGAAGTTTAAGGGTGAACCCCAAGTTGCAATGGAGATTCTAGATGTTAGAGATGCCAGAATGTGGAACTTCTGCTGAGGGAGGCCATATGCAGTGAGTAGAACCAGCCCAAGAGAATGACCATGTGGGCTGCAAATGGCAAAATTTTAGGGGTAGGGTTCAGATTTCAACACCTGGATGACAGGCATGGCGATATGGGATTAATGTTTACCCTTCTGGGTTTAATTCTTGCTTTGGCCACATCCTTCTTTTCTATATCACTATTCCTCTCTTTCTGAATGGGAGTGTTTAAGCCATTGTAACTTTTTGATTTTATAGGAGCTCATGCCTAAGAGTTTGCTTTGAGTCTCAGAAGAGACTTTGAATTTGGACTTTTGAACTATGTTGGAAGTGTTAAGACTTTAGGGACACTTGGAGGTGGACTGAATGTATTTTTCATTATGAGATGGCCATGAGCCTTTGGGAACCAGGGATGGAATGTTGTGGTTTGAATATGAAATATCCTCTTGTCTCTTTTTTTCAATGCTTGGTCCACAACTGGTGGTACCATTTTGCAGGACTTTAGAAACTTTAGGAGGTGGGACTTAGTTGGAGGAAGTAAGTTGGGGGGGCATCTTGTAGGATGTTAGGGGTATCTTGTCCTTGGCCTCCTCCTCTTTGCTTCCTCCCCATTACCAGGTGAAGAAGCTTCTCTGCCACATGACTCCACCTCCCTGATGCTCTGCCCAAGCACATGGAACCAAATGACTCTGGACTGAGCTCTCCAAAACACAGAGACAAAATAAATCTGCTCTCCCTTGAGTCATTTAGTGTAGACACTCTGTCACAGCGACACAAAAGTAACTAATAAAGATGGAGAAGGTTGTGGTAGGAAAATCTGGGGGTGGAAAAAATTTGGAGTTTGACTTGAGACATACTAAGTTAGAGATGCTTATCAAACATATGAATTAAGTTGTAAGGTAAGTGGTTTATGTGTAAGTCTAAAGTTCAGGGAGAGTTAATGCTTAGACATAATTTTTAGGATTTGTCAACGTATGGAAATGTGGCATACTTAAAACACATAAAACCACTTTTTCTTATTGACATATATTTTGTTTTTAGGGAAGTGTTCCATAGAAGCCATGTTGTTTCCAATACATAATTAGAATCCAAGTTTAAAAACCCCAGTTTTCACTCTAAAGATCATACTGCTTTTAAAAATGCTCCAATAGTTTTGTAGTTGCTTTAGTCAGCAAAGCATAGAGACATATTCACGTAATTTCAGGTAATGGAAAGGTTTTTAAGGATATGTGGAGATGTAAAGTAGAATAGGATCCACCATATTACTCAGGATAGATGACTCAATGACATATATTGTTTCTGATCTTGCATTCTGTGACTCTGTTTCTACTTCTACTGATCTTGATTTTATTGCTTAACTGACTTTCCGTATGTCTGATATTCAGACACCCCAAGAATAGGGTCTCAGTGATTTGGCAGCTATAAACCAGGTTAAAAACACCTGACTTAGATAGAATTCTCTTGTTGGGTTAATCATTGTCCATGAATAGCATATGAACAACTGCCTTTCTTTCAAGTGGCTCAAATTCTGGATTTAATTAGCTGTGGCTGTGATGCCAAAATCACATGGGAATAAACTGGTGAAAGACTTCTGGCTGCCTTTCCAAAAAGGAGACTAATGCCAGGGGAACTTCTTCAAAAAAGCCTGCCATGGGCAAAGCAGAACAAAAGTGTCATGGTCATTTCACTCATTACTTGCCTATGTCTCCATTCCAGTTTCGCTATATTTGTTTCTCACATGTCCTTCATTATTTAACTTCATCCTTACTTTTATTCCCTTTAGAACATAGAATTTAAATATATCTCAAAGTTTTGTTTGGTTTTTCTTTGTTTGGTTTGTTTTTTTGAGACAGTGTGTAGCCCAGGTTGCCTCAAATTCTTGATCCTCCTACTTCAGCCTTCTGAGTGCTGAGACTATAGACATGATCTACAACACTCACGTTCAAATGTTTTGATCTTATTATTAAAACTAAAATTTCCAATTCAAAGTCTCTTTCATAACTTTTCTCCTGGTTCCTCACCATGTTTGTTTCTAGAATTAGTTTAATCTATCTAATCATTGTTTCATCTAAAATTCTATCTTAATTTGAATATTTTGTACCTCAAAGTGGCTTGTTTGTATTTTGCTAACATTTATTTTGGTGCTATAAGGATTTTTAGTGCATCTCATTGAAGAGCATATATTAGTTAAGGCAATACTATCTACTGTATATACAAAAAAATCCCAAATTGTTCAATGGCCTAAACATGGCAGAAATTTATTTCTTTTTCCCAAAACATGCAAAATAGGTTATTATAAATGGTCAGTTCTCCTCCAAGTGATGATTTAGAAACCAAAGCTCCCTCATATTTGGTTCTTCTATCTTTACTACATAGCTTTCTACATTATTGTGATCATCTGTATCCAGCCAGTGGAAAGAGAAAAGATGTGGAAGATCATATGTAGCAAATATTTGGACTAAGACCTGAATGTGGCACAAACAGCTATCATTCACATTCTCTTAATATGATCTTAGTCTTTGGCCACAACTAAAGCTTGGAAATATAGTCTAGACATATATTCAAGAAGAAAAGAAGAACCGAATTTAGGGAATAGTTGTTTAGGTTCTGCCACATGAGTTAATTTTGTATTTCTAAAGTGTGTTTATCAGTTTTTAAAGTAATGGGTTAGTTATTTTGGATCCTTGTGATTTTTTTTACATTTAATCTTTTTATGGTCCAAGGGCAGTTGCTTAAGATTTCTGTGTTTTAACAATAGTTTATTATTGGTAGCAATCAGGACGTTAATTATAACATGTTGAAGACATTTTGAAGTGATAATCTCTATAAGATCAATTTCAGAAAATACACACCACTACTCTAAATATCTTTGTGTTATTTATAATCTAGAGTTGCATGATTGATTCTTAGAAAATGACAAATATGTAGGAGATTTTATAGATTTGATAAGTATGTGTGCAAAAACATATACACTGCAGCATCATTTAAGATTCTGGAAAACAGGAAACAACACAAGTGTCACAAAGTAGCATAGATTTAATAGATTATAATGCTGCCATTAAAAACAAAACTTAAGGCATAAGGAGATACATAAGCAGGATTTTAATTGTAAATATATTAACAAATGCATATTTTGAAAAGGTAGTCAAGGTGTCCAAATACTAAAAGTGGTTATGGTTGAATGATGTACTTTATAACTTTTAACTTTTATTACCTTATTTTCTGAAATTTTTTTATTTACTCATATAATGGATCATCCACTAGAGTAATTCCACTCAAGCCCTGTATCATTTCATTCATGAAATCATCAGGTAAGAATTAATATTTCCTTTAATATCTCTTGCAGCTTAAATATATAACTTTCTAAGACATATTTCAGGTTGAGTGTGGTGGTTCAAGTCTGTAATCCTAGCTACTCAGGAGGCAGAGAGTGAAAGGATCATGTTTCAAGGCCAGCTAGGGCAAAAAATTCACAAGACCCATCTCAATCAATAAAAGCTGAGTGTGGTGATATGCACCTGTCATCCCAGATACTTGGGAGGCATGTATAGGAGGATTACAGTCCAGGCAAGCCCAGACATAAAGTGAAACACTACCTCAAAAATAACCAAAGCCAAAAGGGCATAGCTCAAGTAGTAGAGTGCCTGCCTAGAAAGTATGAGGTCCCGAGTCCAACTCCCAGTACCACAAAAAAAAAAACATATTTTAAAAGACTATAAGAAAACATGCCAAAAAATTAGTAATGCTTGACTCTGGGTGGTACAAAAATAATTAGATTTTTCCTATCTATATGTGGTCTATGACATTTAAAAATTTTTTAAATGTTAAAAACACAAAATTTAGAGACATAAAAAATGAGCCTCAAATCCTAGCTCTATCATGTATTATCACTGTGGGTTTCAACAACAAAATTTAATCACAATTTTCTCACCTAAAATTTTCTCACTTAAATTCTCTAAAGTTAGAGAATTTAAGAACATCTACCTCATAGGACTCTTGTGAGGTTATAGTAAAAAATGCATGCAATGTGCTTAGCAAAGTATCTGTCACATTGTTAGAGCATTCAATAAATTTTTTTACAAGTGTTTAGCATTATGTACCTGATAAATTTTCCAGAATGAAAATGCATCTCTTCAGTCATCAGGGAAAATGTTTGAATCCTAAAAATAAATTTTAAAATAATAGCACAGTCAATAGAAAATGCTCGTGACAAATTGGTCTAGGTGTTCATTTGCATAGATGCTAATTGCTGTAGCCTTTTTAGTTCTCCTTACAACCCCCCTCCTACCTCACCCTGCACCAAACACAAACACATTGGCCTTCCATAAAAAGCTTGTTTGAAGTGGGGTACATTTTAGCTTCCTCTGAGGAGAAGCCAGGATGACAGCTGGCTGCAAGATGAAGTGCTCCGTGCATTTCACACTCTTGAGACCAGACCTCCCAGTGTGTGTCACAACACTGACATCATTTTTTAAATGTGCAAAAGTGACATGATAGTATATGAGATATATACAATGAGCTCAATCCAATCTGAAAATACCTCCTAGGGGAATATGAAACGTGGTCCAGAGCTGCAACAATTCAAAGAGGTTAAGTAGGCTGTTTTGTGGCCCTGCTTTTACTCAAATTTAAGACCTCACCAACACTTGCATGGAATATTTGCAGCAACCTCCTCAAAAGTTCTCTCTGATCCCTTTTCTCCCCCTTCAGACCATTGTTCACATTTCCCAGAATTTACTGTCTAGGAAATAGAAACTTGACCGTTTCACTGACCTGTCAAAAGGCATTTCATTTTCTTTATGTTATCAACCAGGGTGTGGATATCAGTTGTTAGATGTGCCAGAATGAATAAATAAAAGAATAAGTTAATAACCATATCTATTCTCCTGCTATTTTATACATAAGGCTATTGAAGCCTACAGAATGTAGTAATTTGGTCATGGTTATTGAGCAAGTCAGTGACAAATATGAAAGTAGAAATCTACTATCTACCCCACCTTCTGGCTCAGGAATGACCATAGGAACAAATATCTAGTGATCACAGATGCCTATCAATCCCAGAGCACTGAGCACTTGCTGGATTTAGTGAAATAATAAGTCGCTTTCTTAGTGTCATCAACTTTCTCTGGATATTCTAGACTTTGTCATTCCTGCAATGTACAGCACAACCACCAAAATCGTAACAAGTGTCACTTTCTGTGATGAGTACTCTATTAAACATTTTATGTACAATATTTTATTTAATCATTGACCTCTTGACTATATATGGTAAATACCATGGCAATTCCCATTTTACAGATAAGGAAACTCATCAGCGAGTGATGACTTGCTAAAATTGACAAACCTAAAAAGTAACAGAGTTAGGTCCTAGGCTGTCTCACTCCAGGACCTGTGATAGAATCCTCAATAGAAAGCTGGTCAGTCCTGTCCTTCATCCACATCTCTGCATTACTTTAGCATGTTCATCCACCTCAATACTTAGGTTCCCTTCAGCTCTCAAGTTGCCAGTAACTTGGAAAAGGAGCAAATAGTAACATTGTTTGCATTCACTCCCTACGGGCAAAATTTGCTAAAGAAAACTTTAGAGTTTAAAATTAAAATTTATTTTTCTATTAAACAAAACCAACACAAAATAGACTTTCATAAAGGTCAACTGCAAAGTGAAATATTTCTAAGTGTCAAATGCTCTGCCACTTTGGAAAAGCTATATGCATACAGAAACCAGATGAGTAATTTTTTTCTCTCACTCCTCCTTAACTCCTATCACTAACTCAGAGCTATACAGGTAAACAGAGCTAAAGGAGTAAATGTCTGCAGATAGTTAAGGGAAATGAGACATGTGTGCTCAAAGATAGGCGAGAAGCCATGTGATACAGTAGAGAAGCATAAGAATCTAAAGACCTGGGTCACAGAGGTGGCTCTGGCCCTGACTCGCTCTATAACCTCATGCTAATTCTGTTCCCTCCTTTTATCATAGTTTCTTGCTATCAGCATGCTGGATTTGGATTTACATCCCCATAATTATCTTTAACTGTCCCTTGAGCTCAGTTTTATTCCATGAGAATAAGCTAACAGCCCAAGAAAATAGGTGGGGAAAATCACCATAGCATAAAATGTTGGAAAACTGGAGTCTAATCTAAAAGTGTACCAATACCTTGCTGTGTGGCTTTGGATAAGTATCACTCCTCTCCGAGCCTCTGTGCCCCTACTGGTTGAACTAAATGATCTACTCTTTCAACTCTATCATTCAAAGTTCCTACAAAACTGCTAGCAGAGTGGCTCAAGTGGCAAAGTTCCTACAAAATGCATAATTTGTATTAGTTTCCTTATTGTGCTGTAACAAATTACCAGAAATGTAGTAGCTTAAAACAACAAAAAAGTGTTATCTTACAGTTCAGAAATCAGAAGTCTGATAGCTCTCACTGGATTAAAACCAAAGTGATGGTAGGGCTTAGTTACTTTCTAGAGATTCTGTGGGAGAATCTGTTTCTTTGCCTTTTCTAGCTTTGAAAGATCATCTATATTTTTTGGCTCCTGTCCCCTTCCTCCATCTTCAAAGCCATCATAGAAAAATCTTCAATCCTTTCCCCCCTGAGCCCTCTGGCCTCCCTTTTAGAAGGACACATTATTATATTGAGACCACTCCAAGAAATTCAGGATAATATTCCTATTTTAAAATCCTTTGTCACATTTATAAAGTGACATTTGCCATGTAAGGTAACATTCACAGTTTCAGGGAATCTGGTTATAGACATCTTTAGAGGATCAGTACTCATCCCACTACAACAGTTACACATAAGAAGATGGTACCCATGTCCTAATGTGAACAAGACTTAAAGAGACTGTAGATAGATAGTCACAAGCCCTTGTGAGTGAAGATGATGATGGGCCCCTCTAAACATTAACACCTTCTTAGGCTGTATATATAGGTATAGAATAGTCACATGTGGGACAAGATAGTTGTCAGCAGTGATCAGACCATATCAGAATTATTTTGTCACTAGGATGCAAAATTCTAATTGAGACCAAAAGATAAGATGGGATGTGCCCAGAGGAGAATGAGAACAATGCAGGGAGTCAAATCTGTAATATGGGAAGCAGTGAGTAAACTGAGAATATTTATCTCAAATAACAAAATACTTAGAGGAAATTTGATAACATTCTTCAAAAATTGAGAGAATTATTTAGTTGAAGATGTATTATACATGAGCTCTGAGATCTGGGCAGCAAAATGAGAATTGATGTGTTGAAGCCATAAAGAGGGAGATTTCAGATTAACATATAGGGTCAGGAAGCTCTGTTGGCATTGCTGACCTGAGATTACCAAGGTATATGGTATATTTGTAAAATGTATGTTTATTAGTGGGGTTGGGAAGTGGCAAAGGCAGAGACTATCAATAGGGACTGAAAGAATATGCAGTAGGACTATTTTAGAGGGGATTAAAATAGAAAACATTAAAGTAGATCATTTCCTAAAATGAATTTATCATCAGAATAGTTTTTTTTAAATAAGGATTCCTGATTCCCATCTGCAAAGAGTTTGGATGCTTATGTCTATGTCCAGAATCAGCATTTTATTCTCTTTCTTTGGTCATTCTAATAGTCATTCTGGCTTGGAACAACTGGATGAAACAACCATTGCGTTAAAGGGTCTATGGTTCTCTGATTTTGACTTTTTTAAATGGGTCTGGCATGTAAGTATACCTAACTCTAAACAGGAACTGTGAAAGTCACCAAGACCCATGAATTCTTTCTGGGAATGAAAGCTAGTAAAATAAAGTTGTTAAAAACCAGTGGAGCTTGGTTAACTCCTTGCGGAGGCTTGCCTTCAGGAGAAGTGGGTGGGACTCTGAAATAAGAAAAGGCTTAAATTCAAATCACTCATTGCCTTGATGCAAACCTCAGTCTTGCCATTTACTTGTTGGTTGCTGGGCAATGGAAAATTGCTTTACTGCTCTCTGCCTCAGTTTCCTAAAATGAAAAATGGAAGCAATAAGAGTACATATATCATAGTGCTGTTATGTCAGTGAAATCTAAAGCATTTAGAAACTGAATGCCACATAGTAAATGAATAATAAGCATTATATTTTATAATTATCATTACTATAAGTATTAACTCCAATCTCTCAAATAGTTAAGTTTCAGCAGGGAAAAGTCAGCTGGCATTCAGGACAGAAGACTCATTACATGGGCCATCATGTCTTGGTTTAAAAGAAGAAAACGGTATTTCTCTTTGATGGAGGCTAGTCCTTCTCTGAGGAATAGCTTACATTTTTTTTCAATAAATGGAGTAATATAAGAAATTATTTACTTTCACAGCAAAGATCTCAAATGCCTCAGCTTGAGTCCTCCATCTGTGTAATTAGCCAGAGAAGTGAGACTGAGATGTCCATCTGAAATGGTGGCTCTGAATAATGAAGTCATGGATACTGGGTGGCCTTGACAACTGAAGGATTTTCTCCAGGCTTGAGCATATATCAACATTCTGCTGTACCAGCTCAGTGCTAAAATAAGAACCTGTAAAGAATTTGGGCCAGATAACTTCAATACCAATTTCTTATATATTCATGAACTCAGAGCTAGAAGAGATTTTATAGTTAAGATTGTGCAGTGGGTGCAAAATATGGTTAGGATCAGAAATATCTGAGAAACTTATTAAAAATACAAACTACTGAGGCCAATTCTAGGCCTACTGTATTGGGAGGAAGATGTGATGTTTAAATCAACATGCCAACTTTGGCTGGGCCATGCTGCTCAGATATTTAGTCAAGTATATTTTGGATGTTTTTGAATGAGATTTCCATTTACATTGGTGAACTTTGAGTAAAGCAAATTGCTGTCCATATGTGCATAGGCTTAATCAAATCAGTTGAAGACATGAATAGAAAAAAAGCCCTGTCCTTCCTCATACAATAGGAAAATCTCTAGCTGACTGCCTTTGGATGTCATCTGCAACATCAGTTCTTGGGAGATCATCTGCAACACTGCTCATCTAGATTCTCCAGCAGACTGCCTTTGGACTCAAACTGCAACTCTTTTCTGAGTCTCCAGTCTTCACATCTCCTGCAACAGATTTGGAACTGGCCAATTCTCCACAATTATATCAGGCAATTCCTTTAAACTAACAAACAAACAAAAAATTATAGTCTATGGAGAGCACTGACTAATATAGAGAGGCAAGAAGCTGTGTTCCAAACAAGCATTCCAGGAGATTCTGAGGAGAGGCCATGTATTCCCAACCACTTGGGAACAGTGATCCGGATCACTGTTCAAGAACTTTCAGGGCAAAAAGATTGCGAGATTCCCATCTGAACCAATATTTGGGCACAGTGGCACATGCCTATTGTCCTAGCTAGGGAGGGAACATGAAATAGGAGGATTGTGGTCCAGGCTGGCCTGGGAAAAAAGCAAGGCCCTATTTCAAAAATAACCACAGCAAAAAGGACTAGAGGATGGCTCAAGTGGTACAGCACTTGCCTGGTAAGTGCAAAACTCTGAGTTCAAACCCCAGTAATGTCAAAAAGAAGAAAAAATACTAATAACCTAGCCAAACAGTTTTTTTTTCTTTCTTACTAAGAGCCCTACTAAACCATCTCATTTAGTACCTAACTAAACCCTGCCTATACCTTTGTAACTTTCTAGTGACAGAAAGCTTATCACCTCTAGAAGCCAAAGACAGTACAATATACGTTTGTATATCTGAATTTTCTGGTTACATATCATTGTGTATCAAACTACATCTCCAAAACTGTTGCTTAAAATGCAGCTATTTTATTATTTATCATAGTTTTTGTTGGTTAGGCATTCAAATAGGGTCTCACTGGGTGGATCTTTTCTTCTCCACCACCATCTGGTGGTGACTGAGGTCACTTGATGGTATTTAGCTAAGAAATGGGTTGGTCCAGGGAAGAAGGATGACTTTGCTTATATGCCTGGTGCATTGGCTGGGAATGTTGTAAGGCCCAACTCAGCTGAGACATACACTAGACTGCGTACTTGTGGTCTTTTCAGTATAGTGATCTCAAGCTACTTAGGCTCCTTACAGATTGGGGTCTCCAGAGAGTGTTCAAAGGATGTGAATTGGAAGCTGCTAGTCTATTAAGGACTAAGCTATGAAACTGGCATAGGGACACCTTCACCATATTCTATTGACTGAACCTGTCCAAAAGACTATGAAGAGTCAAAGAAAGGAATCATAAACTCCATCATCCAATGGAAGAAATATCAAAAAATTTATGGCCTTCTTAATCTGCCACACTGACTATGAAAATTGTTTCTGAACTGGAAGTGTGACTTAAGTGGTAAAATGCCTGCTTCACAAGTGCAAAGCCCTGAGTTCAAACCCCAGTTTGAAACAGAAAATTGTTTCTTTTCTTTTTTTTTTTTTTGGCAGAACTGGAGTTTGAACTCAAGGCTTCATGCTTGCAAAGCAGGCACTCTACCACTTGAGCCACTCCTTCCAGTCCAAGAAGATTGTTTCTAATATCAAGGTAAAATCTGTCTCCCTGAGCCTCTAAGTCAAGAATCTATACACATTCAAATCAGAAAGTGGGAAAATAAAGCATTTATATCCCAGCAAGCAGGTTATTATCCTGAAACCATTATGTTAGGCAATGATTCATCTTCTGCACCTTACTGGCTAGCTGATAGACTCTCCACATACACTCCCAGGTACTTCTCAAAATTGTTTAGATAGTATTCCTTATATTGAGTGCCTTTAAGGGCTCCTTAAAGAGGTTTTGTGGAGATAGAGTGTTAAGCTAATGGTATGAATTTTCTGCAGAATAGCAGAGATGTGAGAAGTTTTTGGAGCGTATAGTTTTCCAGTATCTTGTTCCTAATCCAATACTGTGACTCAAAAGCCTTCCCTTAGGTCTTCAGGCTAGGATAGAACAACATTCACCAAACTTCCTAAAGCCAGGCCCATTCCCAAAATTGCCTTTTTTTCCCAGCAAAATATGAAGCAACGGATTTCCTGTTCCATTCAGGTTCAAGCCCCATTGTCCTGTCTTATCTCTGCTGTCATTGTTGAAATTAGAGACACATCACTGGTCATAAGTCTCTATGTCTCAAGAAGACCTTTGTAAATATTTATAGCCCCCTTTTTGATAAGGTCAAGCCTTTAGCTTCCAGTGAAATGCCTCCATAAATGCTAAGTTACTCGTATGTAAATTCAACTGTACATTTCCTTATGATTTTCAAGATGTAAGTGAGGTTCTGTTGTTAGATAAGGTCAAGAAAACAACAACAAATAAATTCCTTTTTGTTGAACTTGCTGAGGGTTCAGCCTTCCCTGGCACTGAGATGAACCTGCCTAGGTCTCATCAATCTTATTCTTCCCTACTTTCAGCCTCCCTCAAGTCAATCACAAATTATTTACATATATATTAAGATAAATATCACCACAGTGATACTCCAAGTCACATGAAAATTAGTTAAAGGTCCCCACCCAGTGGCATAAACTTAAATTCCAGGTACCCCAACCAAAATTTGAAATGCATTCATTTAGGCTATTCCTTCTACTAAAAATCATTCTCTGCCATCATCCCAAAGCTTCCACAATTTATGTGAGCAGGTCCATTATGATTATACTGATATTATAGAAGGAAAAATGAGTCACAAATGTACAACATGATGACAGGAAATAGAAGGAAAAAAGTAAGTGAGGACTTTGTTACTATATAAACATGCCATAGTTCCAATGACACTTAGAAGTGGAACATATTTTACACAAGCATATATATGGTCATCATTAGCACCAGATGGTAGGGCTACAGTACAATAAAGGTTAAAAGTATTGCTTAGGAGTCATGCAAACCGGAGTTTAAGTCCAATCCATAGTATTTACCAACTGAGGAATTTGGGAAAAATTATTTTACCCCTGAGTTTATATTTATTTATCATTAAAATTGAGATAATAACTCCTAAAGTCAGTGTGGATACTACATATGGTAATTCACTGAAAAGGGTGAGGTTCCTGTTTATAGAGTAAGGAAGGACAGACAACAAACAAGAAGATATAAAAATATGTAATATAATGTCAAGTATTGATAAGTGCTATGAAGAAAAATATAAATACACTCTCTGAAATGAATAATAATTAAATGAACAATAATTACCCCCAATAAACTCTCACAACAGCCCAACATATCCATTTTATAGATGGGAAAACTTAGGTCAGTTAGTTAGGTAACTTGTTTCAGAGTACATAGCTAGTAACTTCTAGTATCCAAATGCAAGCCTGAGAGATACTAAAGCTCATTTTCTTTCTACTCTCCTTCTGCTCATCCTGGATCTTGACTGTAAAACCATAAAAGGTTAAAGCTGAAAAAGATTTATAAAATCATCTAGACCAGAGTTTGTTTTTGCTTGTCATTGTTTTCAAGTGAAACCTCCACTTGTAAAATAGATCTTAAAAAGCACTGCTTCTCTGGTTTAAGTGGGTCAAGGGATTGCTCAAAATTGTGCCTTTTCAGCCTCTTTTCACTGACCAAAACTTCCACCATGAAAAACCATGATCCTATGGCTAAACCACCTTTCTATACCCAATAGTCCAAAGATATTATATATGCAGAATGGAAATCCAAAAGGGTAAAGGTCCTACTCAGAGTTATATAAGGAGTTAGTCTTGAATTGACTTTAAAGTTGAATGTGCAATGAAGGATCACAGAAAAGGGAATGACTCAGATCTCAAAATTCCACTTTTAAAGAATATGGACTTGGAGAGGTAGTGCAACTCTGGTCAGTTTCAAAAATTGTGCTAAGTAGTCACTCTGTGCTTTAAAAGTGCTTAACTGAAGCAGAGTTTATGTTAGTAATTGCTGTAATATAGCAATATGTGGTATGGTTGGCTGGGTCCTACACAAAATCAGAGGTTTGATAACTTACAATAGACTGCTCTAATCTGAGTATTCAAAATGAAGAAATGGTACCCAGTGTTTAGTACAATTGTAATCTAGTATGCTTGGTGAACTGGTTGTTCTTAGGATTAAATTAGAAATCAATGTGAAAATGAAAATTGTAAAGGGACATGTAAATGTAAGAGCTTGGAAAATTATTGCTATTACTATTATTCTAGATCATGTCTTTAATCATACATAATCTTTAGCTTGACATGAGTCTTAAGAGGTTTATTAATTCCATCTTCCTGGCTCCAGAGAGGCTTTCCCTAACTACCTATATATCTATACCTAATGGTTATTACCAGCATCCTCACTCAAATATTCACTTTGACGTCATCTCAGCTGACCTCATCTCAGCTATGATGAGCATGAAACACTTCCCAATCCCATGTGAGATCAGTCAATTAAGCCAGGTTTATTAAGCACCCACTTTGTAAAGTTCATTTTGGAATAGTAGCTTTGGATAGGATTAAGTAACCAAAAAGGTCTGGAGAGGCTTTGGAGGATGGCCTAAACCAGGAAGGAGAAGATTAATTTGAATATACAAGTAAGGCTATGCACTTATTTCTGAAAACAAAAGCAAATAAATAATTTAAATGTGGTGATACACTCCTATAATACCAGTATTAAGGAAGCAGAGGCAGGAGAATTAAAAAATCAAGGCCAATCTGGGCTACATAGTGAGTTCCAGGCCAACCTGAGCTGCATAGCAAGACCCTGTCTCAAAAACATAATAAATAAATAAATAACAATTATAGCAAAACAACTGTACCAAAGAAAGAAAATGAGGCTTAGTATTGGTATCTGGGACCTTTGCTTATCTGCAAACTCAACATAAGTTAGTAGAATGTTGTGGATAACAATACATTTATTTTAAGTTGTATAAATAAAAATATTAACTAAATAACATTGTTCATATCACTCAGTCTAACAAATAGTATGGCGATTTCTATTTATTTTAAAGAGTGAGTAAATTAATTTTAAAAGCACAAAATATGTGTATAGAAGATTTTTTTTATTTTTTATATTTTTAAATTTTTATTGTTTTATTATTCATATGTGCATACAATGCTTGGGTCATTTCTCCCCCTTGCTCCTACCCCCTCCCTTACCACCCACTCCACCCCCTCCCTCTCCCCCCCCACCCCTTCGATACCCAGCAGAAACTATTTTGCCCTTATCTTTAATTTTGTTGAAGAGAGAGTATAAGCAATAATAGGAAGGAACAAGGGTTTTTACTAGTTGAGATAAGGATAGCTATACAGGGCGTTGACTCATTAATTTCCTGTGCATGTGTGTTACCTTCTAGGTTAATTCTTTTTGATCTAACCTTTTCTCTAGTTCCTGGTCCCCTTCTCCTATTGGCCTCAGTTGCTTTTAAGGTATCTGCTTTAGTTTCTCTGTGTTGAGGGCAACAAATGCTATCTAGTTTTTTGGTGTCTTACCTATCCTCACCCCTCCCTTGTGTGCTCTCGCTTTATCATGTGCTCAAAGTCCAATCCCCTTGTTGTGTTTGCCCTTGATCTAATGTCCACATATGAGGGAGAACATATGATTTTTGGTCTTTTGGGCCAGGCTAACCTCACTCAAAATGATGTTCTCCAATTCCATCCATTTACCAGCCAATGATAACATTTCGTTCTTCTTCATGGCTACATAAAATTCCATTGTGTATAGATACCACATTTTCTTAATCCATTCGTCAGTGCTGGGGCATCTTGGCTGTTTCCATAACTTGGCTATTGTGAATAGTGCTGCAATAAACATGGGTGTGCAGGTGCCTCTGGAGTAACCTGTGTCACAGTCTTTTGGGTATATCCCATGGAGTGGTATTGCTGGATCAAATGGTAGATCAATGTTTAGCATTAATAGGAGGTAATGTTGAAAACATTTCTCTGAATCTAAACACATTTTTAAAATACTGAGCTAGAGGAAAGTAAATTGCTTCTTTTATTAATGGACTTCTCAATTCTCTAAAATACTAAAGTGCACTATGACTCTTTGAGAGGGAATTATAGCATGCAGTGTCTCTCAACTTATTTCACCACAAATTTTTCTTTGCAGAATATTTTATATGACATCGTTCAATGAAATACCATTCATGGAATACTGACCCAGATCCAGAAAGTCAATATTCTCTCTGTTTATACTCTACCTGAGCCCTATACCTTAAGGGGGGGGGTCCAGAAAAATAGGACTATATCCACAGGGAAGCCATTGAGTTAATGTCAGAACAAGTGTTTTGAGTTGGGCTGTTTGGTTTAGAGAAGACTCGGGTGAGGTGGAAGACTTAGTCTCTATCTTCTGAGCTCTGAAGGCCCAGTACATGATAGGGGACCAAAGCTGAGAGGCATAGGTATAAGCTGCAAAGAGACAAATTTCAGTTCAGAACAAGGAAAGAATTTTCTAAAAGAGTTGATAAAAGATGGAATGGTTTCTTTTGGTAGCAAGGGAGCTCTCTATCATTGGATATGGTTAAGCCAGAGTTTCAGGACTTTAAGGATAAAAGGTTCCAAGGATAAAATGTCTTGAGGACAGAAGGAGGTGTTTTATAGTTTCACACAACACTGAGATTCAGAGGTTCTAAAACAAACTGCAGTTTGTATCACATGGAAAGGAATAGGCTGGGAGACTGGAAAACAAGCTTGTCTTAAGCTAAGCATATATCAGGAATGGCCTGGAGCACTTGATTTCTGGAGCACAGATTTCTGACTTTCATGTTTGGCCAAGATGAAGTAGTCATCCCATTCCATACTAGTGCTCACTTAACAACTAAGAAAACTCTGCATATGCTATAACAAACATAGAAAGTCTGTAAAAAGTGGAAAGAAGGTGACAAGCTGCCTAGGGTCTTCAGGACTTTAAGAACATGTTGTGGGAAGCTCACTGGGTTTCTCTTCAGGCTCTCATATATTCCAAATGCAGCACTGTAAAAAGCCTGCAACCTAAAATATGTTATAGGTAAATACAAAGAATAGCTTCAAGAAAATCCTGCTCCTAGAGCCATAGGATTGGGAAAAGGGTGGCATAGCAGAATGGAAAACTTTTTAAAATGATCCCTGCCTGTTTCAGTCAAATATGAAAATAAAAAACATCTTCATCCACTGGCAATCTCCCCCTCATTGTTGGGAGGCCTGAGCATGTAACTGAAGTCCTAGACCCACTTGGTAGAAAAGAGGCAGAACAAAAGTGGTGCAAGGCAATGCCAGCCAGCATTCTACTTTGTCAGTAAAATATGGGCAGGGCTTAGCAAGAGGCTTTCCTCTTTTGTCCTTCACTTCCTCACCCAACCATACCTCCACCCTATCAATGAGCTGGATTTCCAGCTTTCAAACAGAAACAATGAGTGATGCTCTGATTCAGACCTCTAATTTTGTTGGGAAATATAAGTAGGGCCAAGAAGAAAGCTGAACTTCAACCCCTACCCCTTGAAAATGAAGCAGAGCAAGGTGGTAGGTGTCCAAGCTTTATATATTCTAGGGTAGTAGCAGTGGGAACCAGTAGAAAGCTGACCATCCTCTTCTACTTAGACCTATGTGCTATACATAAGTAAGGTAAATGACTTAATTTTGTTTAATGATGATTAAATACAATACAGAGTTCCACATCATAATAGCCAGAAATCCAAAATACCATGAAAAAATAATTTCTCATACCAAGAACTTGGAAAATTTCAACTTAAAAGCACTTGTTAACTAATTCTATGAGGCCAGTTTTATGTAGATTCTAAAACCAAACAAAGGTATTATAGGAAAAGAAATTTATAGATGAATACCACATATGTATATATAAATAAAAAATACTCAACATAGTAGTAAAACCTAGGAATATATATTAAAAGGATTATTCACTATGACTAAGTTAGGTGTATCCCAGGAATGCAAGGTTGGTTTAACATCTGAAAATTAGTTAATGTAATACATTACAGCAATAGAATAAAGAATAAAATAATATGCTCACAATGGACTCAGAAAATACATCTAACAAAATACAACTCACTTTTATAATGAAAACACTGAACAAAGTAGTAGTAGAAGAGAACTTCCTCAACTTGACAAATGGCATCTATGAAAACCCAGCTAATATCATACTTACTGGTAAAGACAGAATGCATTCCCATCAAACTCAGGAGCAAGATCATTAGGTCAACTTTTAAAAACAGTTTTATTAGCATATGTTGATTGCACAAAAGAATGAGTTTCATTTTGATATTTTCATATAACTGAGAATAAAGTTAGTTTTACTTCTTCCTTATCAAATTGGATATTCTTTATTTTGTTGAATTGCCCTGATTAGAACATTTGAATAGAAATATCAAAAGTGGACAGCATCTTTAGTCATCAGGTAACTTCAGAATGTTCACTTTTAACACTTCTACTCAACATTGTATCAAAGGTTGGCTAGTGACAATACCAGATGCTGACAAGGATACAAACTGAATAACTGTTGTGGGAATGTAAAATGAAAAGCCCACTCTAGAAAATAGTCTGGCAGTTAAAAAAATAAACATGCACTTACATGACAATTGCACTCATGGGCATTTATCCCAGAAAAATGAAAATTTATGTCCCCACTGAAACATATATGAATGTTCATATCAGCTTCATTTGTAATGGCCCAAACTGGAAACAGCCCAGATGTCCTTCAAAGGGTGAATGGTTAAACTGTGGTTCATACATAAAATGGCATGTACAATCTGCTAACTCATGTTGGTTTCTCTATTCTCTTGCCCAAGTTATGTGAAGCACAGATGGAGATCTTTGCATGAAAGTACTAAGTACTGATAAAAGACATGGCATGCAAGCCACAAACCTGGGATTGCCCCCCATATCTGAACTTTTGCCAAGACTAGTCAGTTCTACTATCCCCACTGCCGCTTTGTTAGTACAGGCCCAGTCATTTCTTACCTGGGTATACCAGCCTTCTATCTTGTTCCTTTGTCTCTGCTTTCAATTCTTTCCAACCAATATCATAGCAAGTAGAATGATCATTTTGGCACACTAATCATTCAATTCCTCAATGACTCCTCAGTACTTAAAAAAATAAGTTCCAAATTCCTTGGTATAATATGTAATGGCCTTTCCCCATCCTTACCTCTTGAACTTCGTGTTCCACCATTCTCAAAGAACCTTACAGTTGAATATTCCCCTTCCTACCCTCCCACTCATCCCTGGAAATTTTGCTTTGCATATACTGTTCTTTTGCCTGAAGTGTCTTTCTTCCCAAGTATACATCTCTAACTCATCCTTGTCTCTTACCTATCATTCCTTGACCATTACCTTCAACAAGGAGTATTACTGGAGTAACTCCATCTTGAGGAAAGAGTACATATAAAACACACCAGAGCTACAAAATTACCAAAATGCTCATTCTTCTCTGGGTAATATCAGTGTCAAAATTCAATCCATTAGTATGTCAGTTAGTTGCTTACATTATACAGACAGCTTTACAAAATTTCCCATTCCTGCTAATTAAAATATTAGTGTAGCCAGGTGTGGTGGCACATACCTGTAATCCCAGCATTCAGGAGGCTGAGGCAGGTGGATTGCAAGGTCAAGGCCAGCCTTGACATTGGCTCAAGAAAAAACAAAGGATTGATGACAGTATAGAAAGAATAGTGTAGCTACCAGGAGATGTGGTTCTTATATTTTAGTGTTAGCATTCTTCATGGACACCTGTTAGTTTTGTATTCAGTTTTGAGTTCTTATAGTTCTAAATTGAAATTATTTAGGGCAAGAAAAGAAGTGAGAAAAGACTGTTAAATTGGAATGAAGCAAACAATTCAGTGCTGTGTTTGAAGACTTGTCATTTTGTTGAAAAAGATGAATTTAAAAACTTGGAGTAAGCACTCCCCAATACTCACTGACACAATAGCTTGGGGTAGTAAAGGATACTGCTACTTCATGTTTCATCAGTCCATTTACTCCAAGTGTGATTAAAGTGTAGATTAAAACTGACAATAAGCCTAGGTGTGGTGGTGCATGCCTGTAATTCAGGAGGCTGAGGCAGGACAATCATGAATTTGGGGCCAGCCTGGGCTGCATAATGAGTCAGTCAGGGCTATGAGACTTTTTCTCAAAAAAAGGGCTGACAATAAGACTGATGTGGTGACTTATGCTACTGATATTAAAACAGCTGATAGCATCATGAAGAATCCTGATAAGAAAAAGAACACCAATGACATCTTACCATATTATGCCTAACTTGTATAGCACTGTACATTTATCAAAGTCTCACAACAGTCCTATGGAGCAGACATTGTAATCATTTTACAAATTAGGAAACTAAAGATTAGAAAGGAGCATAAAACTAGTCAGGTATTACACAACCAAACATTTGAACTGGGGCCAGAGTATAACACTTTTGACTCCTAGCTTAATGGTCTTTTCATTTCACTACTTAGCATCTGATATTAAGTACAGATTTTCTGAAAGACAAAATTATCACCTTGTAGTCAGCTGCATTGACTTTTGATTAACTCATTAAGTTTCCAAAAAGCAATTATGTTACTTTGTCCTGTATTGTATTTAACTATATCATCATTCAAATTTTAGAGATGAAACCAGAAAGAAAGGGAGGGATGGAGGGATGAAGGGAAGAAGGAAGGAAGGAAGGAAGGAAGAAAGAAAGGAAGGAAGAAAGGAAGGAAGGTTGGTTGTTTCAAGATGACTATGTGATGAGCACCATGAGACACACAATTATGTATACATCTTTGGTTTTGTCTATAGTGGTATATATGTACAATAATGAGAGCCTCATAGATGAATTCCAGCTTATTAAGAAAAATCAAATTATACACATACTTTGTACATTAATATCAGAAAGTATATTATTAATTTCACTATGATTCTCATTAAATTATTAAAATACAGTTTAGCATGAAAATGGTTAAATATTTCACATGTAGCAAATCTCAGTAGAATATTTACTTTCCTGGCTATCCAGGGAAAATATATTATTACTTAATTAAAAATGACTATAGCCCATCAACAAATAGTAATTCAATAAATATTTACTGGTCTTTACCATAATTCAGGTATTGAGTTGGGTTATGAAGAATGTCATATTTTATAAGAAACATATCCTGCTCTCAAGATATTGACTTTCTTAAACATCTATTACTATGAAGTAGTCTACCTGGGGCTATGAGTCATTTATCTTAGTGCTTTTCTCCACTGTCTTTCTAACTAAATTTCTTGACTTTTAATTGATTCTACTAAACAGTAACTTTCCTAGAAATCAATTCAATAAGAAAATGGAAAACCCATTCCTTATATTTAACCACCTTAAAAAGTGAGTAGGGGGATGATACATATCACCATAAACAATGTGAAAATAATCAACATATAGAGTACACCACCCTATTCTAGAATACAGGAAGACCTTTTGAAAGAGAAACAGATTTTGAAGTAGGCAATAGACAGTCACTATCACTGAGCATATTCAGAAAGCATAAAAAGAAAGATAAAAGGTAAGGTTGGAAATGTAAAATTTCTAAAGGCTTAGATTCAAATTCAGACTTCTATCATTCACTGTCTATGTGTCATTGGGCAATGTTGCAACATACTTATTCCCTCTATCTTAGTTCTTCATGATGACAGTAGGGTTTGAGAGTCATCTTATGGGGGTGAAAGTGGAAGCTAATAAAACAAAATCACTACCATTTGTTAAGTATATGTGAACCTCAGCCTGAAAAGTCCATAGTTATCTCATTACCTACTATCTACAGAAGGGGGCAGTATAGCATTGTAAATCAGTGTGATCTTCTATTTGGGGTTTGGCACCAAAGAAGAATTACCAGGTCTTGAAATTGACCACTTTGGACATGATCAAGGAGCATCAAAGGGTAGCCAGCCTCCATGAGGGACTACTGAAGAATTTATACTCCATTTTTTTCCTGGATGGCTTAAATCCAGCAATTTTGTGTAATCTCAGAAAATAGCCAAAAAAAAAAAAAAAAAGGACAGAATTTGGATTTCCCACTAATCTTGTGGGGTAGCTGAACAAGATTGATTTTATTTTGAAAATAATAATAGGTAATATTTACATACTGCTTATCTGGTATTAGGCATTATTTGAAGTGTTTCACATAAATGAGCTCATTTAGTGTTCACATCAACTTTACTATTATTCTCCCATTTTACAAATGAGGAAACTAAAGCTCAGATAGGTAAAGTTACTTGCCCAAGGTCACACAGCTAGAAAGTGTTAAAGCTGATATTTGAACATAGCAATCTAACGCTAGAGTCTAGCTTTTAATCACACACACAAAAAAAACAGGAATGAACCTTAAGGGTATGGCTTCTAAATCATACTGCATGTTTTCCAATTCAAAATCTGCCATTTGCCAGCTGTGTGATATTGAGTAAGTTACCTTATTTCACCATGTTTTTCTCATCTGTGAACTAGGCATAATAGTACATGCCTCAGAAGGTTGTTGGAAGGAGGTAATGTATGCCTAAGTATGCTAAGGCCTGTCTCTGACATGCTATGCTCACTAAATGTTACCTATTTGAACAGATAAAGAAGGACAAAGAACAGAATTTTGTAGGATTTCTGTATTTGAGAATGGCAAAGCCAATAAGTAAGAAGGATATAATAACTTCAAAAAAATAGAGAATTAGAAATAAACATTATCATGGCAGCTAAGAGAGTGTTCTGATAACGTACTGTATATTTGAAACCACAGATCCCAAGGTCAGTATACCCGAATTTAATCTTAGCTTTGTTATTTTTATTAGTTATATAAAATTGAGCAAATTACCTAAACCTAAATCTGCTTCAGTCCCTTTATATGTAAATATAGGACCTAACAAAAGACTGTTGTGAAGAGTAAGTGTGTCAGTACAAGCAAATTACTTAGAATAAAAAGTGTGTGCCACACAAGAAGCAACCAGCTACTTTTGCCTAGTATTATTATTTCCAGAAGTAGGAGAATAATCCTTTAAAGAAGTTCAACAAATGTCATCCCAGCATCTGGGAGGCAGAGGCAGGTACCTAGCAAGACCCCATCTCAAACAAAACAAAACAGAAAAAAAAAGTCTGGCAATGGTTGTGGAAAGAAAGAAGATAAACAATACTAAGGGAAACCTAACTATCATTTTAGTATGCATCTCTTCAAATGCATCCCTTCATTTCCACAACCCTAGGCTTGATTCTAGTCCTCATTATCTCTCATTTGTTGTTTTGAACATGGAGTGGGGCAAGGGCTGAGGAATAGGAAGTAATTTTGTTTGTCTGGAACATTAGGCTAATTAAGGGTCAGATTGGAAAAGTGTCCTCATTGGGGAAACATGTTGGACTTGATTCTGTAGGCATAGGGAGTACTACAAACTACTGGAATAGAGAATAGTATTTCAGAAGCATATTTTAAGAATAATTTATATAATAAGAGAAACTCTAGGTATCAAAAATTAACTTTCCAATAATTCAGAGATGATTAATGCTGACAATGTACTGAAGAAAGAAGAAAAAGATGTAAGAGATTATGGGGAAGTTGATAAAAGTTTGCAAGTACATTTTTATTTATCCCTTGGTGTTAATTTGATATTAACTTGATATTAATTGAACACCTACTATACACAACACATCATGATAGGCACCAGAGATACAAAAGTATATAGTCAGTTGTCTACTCAACAAGTATTTGCTGAGTAGCTATAAAGTATTATGCATTACTATAAAAGCTGGAGATTCAGCAGTTGTTCCTGCCCTCAAAGAGCTGACAGTGTAGATTGGGAGAAAGATAAGTAAATAATTAATAGTACATTTTTACAATGCTAGAACTCACTCCAGATTGGCGATTGAAGTCATGTCACCTAAGCTGTGTGGTACTTGGAAGTAAAATGACAAGGGTACAGATCAGAAAAGAAAGAAGGGATAAGATTATGAAAGTCCTTGGTGTCAATGGAATTTTACTCACCCACAAAGAAAAATGAAATTTTGTTATTCTCAGGTAAATGGATGGAACGGGAAAACATCATCTTAAGTGAAGTTAGTCAGGCTCAGAAGGCCAAAAGTTGCATGTTCTCCCTCATATGTGGATTATAGACCTACAACAAATGCAACAATAGGACAAGGAAGGAAACCAAAAACGTGAATGTGGTTGATGTGCAAGACCACCATGGGAAGGGGACTAGGGAGGAAAGAAGAGGACTGGTAGAGATGAATCAATTGTGGTTAAAATACATATATGCATGGAAGCAATACAAGGAATCTCCCTGTATAGCTATCTTCATCTCAAACCAGCAAAACCGCCATATTTCACTTATTATCGTTCATGTTTTCTCTTCTAAAAAATAAAAAAACAGGAGGGCTGAACAGGTTCTGCCTGGAGGGGGAGTTGACACCAGTGGGAGGGGGAGGTGTGCGAAAGAGGGTAGGAAGGTGAATATGGTGCAAATAATGTATTCACATGTATGTAAATGCAAAAATGTAACTGTTGAAACTGTTCCAGGAATTGGGGGAGGGTGGATAAAAAAGAGCAGTGGAGGGGGTAAATTCAAATATGATATGTCTGATACATTCTAAGATCCTTTGTAAATCTTTGGGAGTAGATTGTAGAATAGATTGTACATGGCATGTAAAGGACAGAGAATACTTCTTTAATCCTAGCAGATGAAAACAGAAAAGGCCCATAGAGATCCTCTAATATTAACTATCTTAAAATTTTACAGACTAAGACCCCAAAAAAGTCAAGCAAATGGCCACACAGCTAAAAAAAAAAAAACGTGGCAAAACTTCAAATCTGATGCCAGTCTGATCTGTTTCCAAGTTCAGTGTTCTGATTACCATTTCCAGGTTTGGAACTGGAAGGTGGTCAGCAAGGTCTACAGGGATGAAGATAACAAATGTGAACAGCAAAATACCAGAGAATTCGAAGAGAGCATCCTAAACTGCCCTTTTTTTTCCTCTACATTTGTAATCCCAGAGTTATATAGACCTTAAAGCTTAAAAACAACCAAAAATGGGTCAGAAAGCCAAGGAATGTTGAATGGTAAAATGGTTGGTGGGAATCTATGCTATAAAAAAAAGTGTATACTGTCTAAGAAGGAAACAGTGTCAGAAAGAACAAGTCAGAAAGTTGAAATTTCCACATATTTGGCTAGGACCACAGTCTGCCAAAGAAAGATGTACTCCGGCGCCCTCTGCTGAATTCCATACGCTGCTTCCTTAGCTCTGATGACGCAGAAAGTCCGAGAAAAACCTAAGATGGCGAACATGCCTTATCACTCTGCGGCGCAGAGCATGACGGGAAGAACCATACCAATTGGCGGTTAGATCCCATGTCCCGGGTTGCTGGGTTTGGGGTAGTAGATCCCGGAACTGTGAGAGAACTTTCTTAAGAACGCTCTTTGAAATCGGAGAAGTCTTTAAGCGATAGAATGGTGGTGTCATTACCATGGACTGTCCAGCAGACAGCGGTAGAGGGCAGCACAAGAGCCACAGCCACTCCCAATTTTCTAGAACTGGGCTATTAAAACAGGGTTTTAGGCAGAGGCAGAGTTTAGTAATGGTGGAATTAAACTTTAGATCTAGGACTTTTCATCTGAGTTCCCAGAGTGATACACATGGCAAGGGTTTTAGGCATTGGTGACTATCGGAAAGTGAAATTTTAAAAATAGTGTATAAAAATATACATGTGTAAATTACTGTGCATTTTAGGGGAAAGAGAATGCAGAGCTTTCATCAGATTTTTCCCAAAGGAGGTGATAAATCCTTATGTTAGGGGATGGAGTTTTGGGTCAGGGATAACATAAAATAATGAACTCCAGCCAGAACCTTAAATTTCATATCTTACTCCACTAATCCTTACCTATGTAATCTTAGGCAAGCTTTCCAACCTGCCTGACTCAGTTTCTTCATTTATAAAATGGGAATAATAGCAATACCTACCTCACATTATTGTTCAAAATGAGATTAACTAAAAATTGTTCTTTATTAGCTAAAAAACAATTTTGTGGCTTCCTCAAGTGTTGAGCAACCCTTGCCAGCATTATGATAACTCATACTGATACAAACATCCTTTTTTTTCCCTTTATTGTTGTGCTGGTGCATTGTGGCATTTACAGAGGTTCTTACAATATATTAAATATATCATACTTGATAAAAACACTCTTAATCCCCATTCTTTCCTTCAATCTTAGTTATGATTTTGTGAGGTTGCTTTACAGATAAGGAAAGCTGAGACAGAGACAGCCTAAATAACATGTAGATGGTCCAGCTAGTCAATGACAAAGTAGAACTCTAGAAACAAGGCTACCAGATTCTTGGCCTGGTGTTCTTCCTATTTTACCATGGTGGATAGGCACAACAGTCTTATAGAAACTTGATTTAAATCTTCTAATCTTGACCCTCATTTTATAGTTGAGAAAAGGCATTCTCACTTGGTTCTGTATGCAACATGGTTTTACACACATGAGACAGGGAACAAATTGTATCTTGGTACAGTCTAATATAACTTATAGAATGATAACTTCGTTTTAATGTGCCCTGTTAACATTCAGACTTTTCCAGGTTTTTCACATTAGAAAAGCTTTACTTGACACTTATCCTTCCCCCCTCCATTCTCAACAAGCTTTAAGGAATAGGGATATTTACTCAGTGCTTCAAAGTCTTCACTTTTGCCTCTCCTAACATCTTGCTTCCTTAAGCATCTTATCACTGTCCTAAGTGACAAACTAGTGAAGTACTATTCAATACTTATCTCACCATGTACTAGTTTTAACCCTGATGGCTCTTGGCCCTTAATATACCATACTGCTTTCATTTTTCTTTAGCTTCTCTGTCATTTTCTTTTTCCTTTCCTTCTGTGTATTATTTTCCTCTGCCTATCCTGTAAGTGTTGATATTCTACAAAGATATGTCCTTAGCCCATTCTTCATTTTATATTACACTGCATCCTTGGATGATCTCATCCCCTCACTCTGTTTCAACCAACACTTGGAGTTAGTGGTTATTAAATTTATGTCCACAATTCAGGCTTCTTTCCCCAACTCCAAACCTATATATCAAACTTCTTATCATATGTTTCATGGGCCACCTCCAACTCCTCCTAAAACTGAATGGTGCTACCATCCAACTTAGTAACTGAAGCCAGAACTTCGCTGTAATTCTTGATTCTCCTTTTCCCATACCTCTTATATCATCACCAATATATCAATTCACTTGATATATTGACAAATACTGAGAACCTGTTTTGTTCCTAGTATTACTTTAGGTGCTTAGCTACAGCAGATAGCTCAGACTTTAGCATAGACCTTGCCTTCATGAAGCTTTCATTCCAGTACCAAGTCAATATTAAGCTGTCATTTATATTAATTATATTTTAAATTGTAGATATGTTTATTTAATAGAGTTTGTTTTTAGAACACCTTTTGTTTGCAAAAACATGAAGATAAGGTACATAAAGTCCCCACATCCTCAATTTCTCCTATTATCAGCATCTTTCATTATTGAGGTACATATGTTATAATTTATGGATCAACATTGATACATTATTTTAACTGAAGTTCATAGCAAACATTGGATTTTATTCTTTGTATTGTACAGTTATGTGAGGTTTGCCAAATGAATAATGGAAATATAATACAGAAGAGTTTCACTGCCCTACAATGGGAAAAACACTAAGTCAAGAACATCCAATGTTCTGCTTATTCATGCTTTCCCCACAGTCCCTGGTAACCACTGATATTTTTGCAGTCAGTATAGTTTTTGTCTTTTCCAGAATGTCAAACAGATGTGCTCACATATTAGATAAGCATTTTCAAGCTGACTTATTTTATTTAGCAAGTTGCATTTAAGATTTCTCCTTGTCTTTTAGTGGCTTGATAGTTCGTTTCTTCCATCACTGAATAATACTCCTTTGTATGAGTGGATCAATTTATTTCTCTAGTCACCTGTTGAAGGATATCTTGGTTGCCTTCAATTTGGGGTTATTATGAATAAAGGTGCCTAAGCATTGTATAAAGGTTTTATGTATACATAAGTTTTCAATTCATTTTGGTGAATATCTAGTATCATGATTTCTGGATCATATGATAAGACTATGTTTAGTTTTGTAAGAAGACACCAAACTGTTTCCCACAATGGCTGTGCCATTTTACATTTATACCAGAAATGAGGATTACCTCATCAGCACTTGTCATTGTTGTTTTGGACTTTACCCACTCTAATTGGGTGGTGTATAGTGGGATCTTATTGTTAATTAATTATAATTTTAAATTCTGAAAATGAGAAAAGCAGTGTGGTATGAGAGCTCATAATAGAGAATATGACCATCTGGGATCAAGGAAGACTTCTCTGAGGAGGCAATGTTTGAGTTGAGGGCTGAGTAATGAATAGGAATTAACAGTGAGAAGTAAGAGAGTACTGGCAGAGAAGACAGCATGTGCAGAAGGTCCTGAGACAGAAAGGAGGGTGACATTTCAGGATCAAAAAGGCCAGCATATGGTTGGCATTTACAGAGCACAGGAAAAGGTGGCCTGAGGCAAAGCTAGAGAAGTGGTCAGGGACTTTTTAGGCCACCAAATGCTGTTTGAAAAGGGGGGAGGTGGGAGCAGTTGAAATGAAATCCCTTTGTAAAACTAATGTTAACTAACAAAAAGCATTAAGAATATTGGGAATTAGGAGCATGGCTCAAGTTGTAGAGCACCTGCCTAGCAAGCATGAGGCCCTGAATTCAAACCCCATTACCACCAAATAAAAAGGACATTTGCTGGAGGTGTAGCTCTAATGGTAGAGCACTAGCAAGCATGATATCCCAAGTTCAAATCCCAGAACCACCAAAAAACTCAAAAAGATTAGGTAGTGCTTTGAAGACAGAAGGGATTGAGCCTGGCCTGGTGGCTCAAACCTGTAATTCCAACCATTCAGGAGGCAGAGATCAGGAGGATCTCAGTTCCCCAACAGTTGAATATGTCGCTCAACCACTAAAATCTTATTAGATTTAAATTCTTAAATTCAAAGTCTTAAATATTAAAGACTTTGTTTTTTCTGCCTTTTAAGGATGATTCTGTTGAATCTAGAGTTTGAAACAGAAATCTTTCACCCTATGTAGCAGGAAATTTTGAAAACTGCAGAAGAAAGTAAAAGTGAATTATTATTTTTTCCAGAAATCAATGAAATACGAAAAGATACAATGGAATTGACCAATAAAAACAAAAGCTATTAGTATAGCTTGAATGTTTCTCACCTCCCAAACTTATGTTGAAACTTAATTGCCATTGTAACAGTATTAAAAGATGGGATCTTAACAGGTAATTAGGCCATCAGAGCTCTGTCTTCAGGAATGGGTTAATGTTGCATGAAGCACCTTGCAAGATGCTGGTGCCTTGATCTTGGACTTCCTAGCTCTACTATCATGCGAAATAAATTTCTGTTCACTTATTAACAGAAATCTGTGATATTCCATTATAGCAGAACAAAATGGATAAACAGAACTATTTTTAAGAGACCAATAAAATAGTCAAGGCTTTGACAAGTATGCTGAAGAAATAAAAAGAGAAACAACATTAGGAATATAATGGTAGATATGTCCACAAATGCAATAGAGATTGTTTTTAAATGTTGTTAGGGAACAGAATGGAGACTCCAGAAATAAATCAATGTCTATCCAGGAGTTTAGCCTAAGTTGGCAATTCAAATCAATGGAAAACAATAGGCTGTCTAAAAATGCTGTTGAGATGTAGGCTTAGCTATATTGGGAAAAAAGAGTTCAATCTGCACCTCACATCATTCATAAAAATTACTTGCATATGGATTACAAAGATAAGAATGGAAACTTTTAAAATACAGATGTAATATGTATAATATGCTTATAAATTTGGCCTAAGGAAGATATAAACACAAAAAGGCATGGGAAGAATAAGAAATTTGATTATACAAATATTTTTTAAAAGTTGTGTGTCAAAAGATGCAATAAGCAAACATACAGACAAGTGACAAGTAACAGACTAAGAGAAATATTTTCAACATAGATGAAATATGAAAGATTAATGTCCAGAGTATGAATATATATGTGTTTATATTATGTATACTGGTATACAATTACTATATTTGTATATATAGTCATGCATCATTAATAATAGGAATATGTGCTTATAAATGGATTATTAGTTTTATCATTGTAAGAATATCATATAGTGTACTTATACAAGCTAAAATGTCTATGGCATCATGGGACCATCATCATAAACATCATTTTGAAGCACATAATTGTATTTATCAGCAAACTAATAGGACTGCAAACTGATAGTAAAAAGGCAAACAGAATTAATAGATAATCCACAAGAAAGGAAACATAGAAGACCAATGAGCATTTGAAAATATGCCTAACCTCACTGATATTAAGGATAAAGAAGACCAAAGTTAGATACAAGTTTAGCCATGACATGGGCAAAAGTTTTTTAAAGTTTGACAATACCAAATAAAGAGCATAGAACATCAGATACTTTCATGTACTATGGCAAGAATGTAAATTGCTGTGGCCACATTTTGAGGAATAGTTCAGAAGTATCTATTAACACTTCAAATAGTGTTCTCTGTGAAACAATAGTTTCAATTCTTAATATCTGTCCTAAATTGTAACTGAAAAATGCAAATAATGAGATGTGGATATGAATGTTCTTTCATTACTATGCTGTTATAATGAAAAATTGGAAAAAATCTAAATGTTCATAGATAGAAAAGTGGTTAAACAAACATTCATTCTGTGAGTCCTATACAAAATATAAAAATAATGTGTAGTATGGAAAGATCTACAACACATTATAAGGACATGAATAAAAAAGTTAAAGAATGGTATGTTCTGAATGCCATTTATAAAAACAAATATAACCCCACATACAAAATTTCCACAAATGGAAAAATCTAGAAAAAATATTTGCCAAACTTACACATTCGTTAAATATAACAGTAAGTTATTTCTGGAGAGGGGACTAAGATCAGTTATGGTAGTCAAGGAACACTTTACCTAAAATGTTTCAATTTAAAAATAATGAATTGATTCATATATTACTTACAGAAATGAAAGTGAATAAAATTAGAAACAGTAAGTGAAGTTGGGAGCAAAGATACAAGTGTAAGAATATCAAGACACTGTAAATACATAAAAAGAACTAAAACTAAAGAAGTTCAGAGTCTAGTGTCAGACATGAGGTATAGAAACCAAGTATCAGGGGCCAAGGAGATGACAGAAATGAAAAAGGGTATATTTTGTACTCCACTGCTCCAATTTGTGTTTATGGAACTGGGTGTGACAATGTGGGATAAAGGACAATGTCATGGTGACTCAGGCAAAACTGGATTTATATGGACAAGAATAGTTGGAGTTGGACCTAAAGTCTCCAAGGTTCCTATAACTTTAAATAGTCCTAAATAATGAGTCTTCAACATTAAGTAAAGCAGATGACCTGTTCCTACATAAAGAACCAGACAAAGCGTCTTGCTAGGATATTCTCCCATTCATATCATAAACTCATATTCTACTGATTGCTCAAAGATAGCTTGAGATCTTCCTTAGGGGCCAGTTGCAAATTATTTAGATAGTGAACAGACAATAATAGTAGTCGGTGTGGTGATGTTGATGGGGAGGCCCAGTGGTACGAGAAAGTAATAAAGGATAGATTATCAGTCATCATTGCTGGGAAACAGGGTATTCTGGTTGGAAAAGAGTAAACTTATTACAGATGAATTACAGTGAAAAGGTGGATGGATCAATCAAGTTAGCTGCATGAACTTTAATAATGAATATATACTATCTATCCAAGGGTCTTCATATATTAGATGATAAGGAAATAGATCTCAAAATACAGTGGTACGACCAGTGTTTTCCAGAACTGGTGTATGTACTGGAATCTATATAGAGAGAGACAAAGAGATTGAGTGTTTTTTTCTATAGGGAATAATTTTGATGAAGGAAACGAGAGTCTAATGCTAGGGCAATGTTGCCACCTTAATGAGAGTGTCCATAATCCTGCTATTCCAGGAACTTTCAGGAATTAGGACTAGAGAGAGTGATTAATATTTGAAATATTATATTTAGTATATTGTAGATATCACAGATACTTGCATATTGGAGCACATATTGAATGCATAGCCTTCAGAAGTCTTCAGGCTGTATTGAAGATTCTATTTTTAGTTACTGTATTTTATTTATTTTTTAAAAAGATTTATTAGTTTATAATAGTTATAAAGAGGGTTTCGTTGTGATATTTCCATATGTGCATATAATTGAAACTTCTTAACAGGATTCTACTTGCATACTTGTTTGGCACTATAGCCAAGTCATGGCATTTGAGAGAGGGATTTATTTGTTACAATATAGGTTAACCATTAGGGTAGGAGGTTTCCTCACATATTTCATGCCTTCTGAGATGGCCCTTGACTGGGACCATATCTGTTAGACTGTACTGCCTTTTCTGGATTACCTCAGATTTCTTGAAGACTACAAGGTTTTCTGCTGGGTGGGCTTTCCGGATAGTGTGAGCTTCTCTACCCCTGATATTCTAACCCAGCTGGCTGACTACTGGTAGTTTCAGCTGCATGATATGAAAAATTAAAGTTTTCTAGTAATATCTTCCCTTCAGTTTCCCTCCTGTACTCATGTATGATGGTTCCATTGCACCATAATGAGGTGCCAAGTCCCTCAGAGGTAATGCCACATGTCTTGAAGGTCAATGTGATCACCAGTATTTCTAGTTCTTTTCTCTTTTCTTTTTTAGTGGCACTGGGGTTTGAACTCAGGGTCGCACGCTTGTTAGGCAGGTGCTCTTACTGCTTGAGCCATTCTGCTAGCCCAGTTCTAGTTCTTAAAGGAATAGTTGGCCCTCTCTGGAAGTAGCTTCCTTCAGAAGTGTCTAACCAATCAGTGTGTATCCTAGGGATTGGTTCAGAGATAGACACATGACCCAGTTCTATCCAGTAACATTTAAGACTTTTCTTTGAACTGTGTTGGAAGATATTTCCTGTTTATGGACCAGAATCTGTATACATATAAACATCTTGCAAGTAAGGATACCCCATGGAAGGAGCCTCACTAATAATGAAGTTAGCACAAGGGAAAGAGGAACTGTAAAATATTTGGTCCTGATTATATAGTTTGAACTTCTAGATACAGTCATGCCTGAAGTCATATTCTAATGGATCATTTCAGTTCAGTGCCTGGTATGTTACAAGCACTGTTTTTAGCATAGGAACCCACTCTGATACTCACTGTCTTCTCATTCATTCCTTTGTTCTGCTTATGGATTCTATTTAGATAATGCATAATTTGACAGGCATGTGTTACCAGATTAAAAATAATATAATTCATTTCATTATTTCATCTGTATATTTATACTTTTTCATGCTAATCAAAAATATTTGAGAGGCATCTTCTCATAAGAATAAGAGATTGCCTATTTTCAGGGGTCACTTTACATTCAGACATGTATGGTATCTGTGATGCCCAACCACAGTATCTTAAGGGCAAGATTCCTTTTTGTCAGACAATTGAAATAGCCAAAGAATTGAAATTTCTTTCCTTTTACTTTCACAACAACTGTTTGTTTCATCTTTCTAAATTTTTCCCCATATTTCCCAGCAGCATAATATTTCTGATTGACCAGTCTCCTACAAAGCAATCTTCATGCACTTTAAAAAAATAATTTTAATTAGCAGAAATTAATTGCACAAAAGGGTTTCATTGTGATACTTACATACAAGCATATAATATACTTGGATCAAATTGACCTTGTTTATATTACTTATTCTTAGGCCTTCTCCTCCTTTTTTTTAAAATACAGTTCTCAGTCATCATGTTATTTGCATATATATGTATATTATATATATAAATTGTGTAATGTAACTTGATTGTATTTAATCCTTGTCACCCTGTCCTTTCATCCCTCTGCCTCCCACTGGTTATCTCTCCCCAGCAATTCTGCAGTAATACTTTTAATGGCAAAGTACTGTGAGCTTTTATCCCTAGTAGTGTAACCTGAAATGGACAGCTTGGAAGTATGGTATTTCTTTGAAATCCTGATTTTTATAAAAAAATTAATGTAAACTTTATGTTCTACTTCATAATATAAACTTGTATATCATAAAATATTAAGATAGTTTTCATTAATACCGAAATAAACGTTTTTTTCCAAAGGACATGGCAGGTGTATTAGAATACTCCCTAGCAACATTGTCATGCACATTAGGGATCCTTGCTCCCTAGTTTGAGAAAATTGAAGTCAAAAATTTTGTTTGATATATAAGACCCTCTGTAATATATGGCTCCTGCCTACTCTTTTAACCCCTTTCATTGATACACCATACCTCTTTCTGCCTCTAGGCCCCTATTGCCCCAACCACTATAGCCAAAAGTGGATCTCTAATTTCTTATACTATGAACAGAACAAGGGCCCTGGTAGACAAGAAAAAGGAGCAAGTGAAGCTGCATCACCTTCATCCCATGAATGAATTTTTACAAAGTTTATGAATTGGCTTTAATATGAGTAGATAGTAATGAGCCACTATGATTGAGATATATGCCCCAAGCAGTATCAAAATGGCCTGATCCCATCATCATTGTGAAGGTACCTTCTCTCTCTCTTATTGAAAGTAGTGTGGAATTTCACAAGACTGGAAGGTAGGTCAGAATGGACATGGGATTAGGGAGGTCTAGTGAAAGTTCAAGCAGTCAAATCCCAGAATGGAAGATATGTAGACTTTGGGTCTTGCAGGGAAAAGACTGGGTAATCATAACTTCATGTCTCATTGCTTGGGTACTTCTTTATTTTGAGTCATTAGTGGGTAAAAGGCAAGTACATGACTTTATTCATGTATTTGTTTCACTGGTAACAGTTTATTCATGTGTTGAAAATCTACTATTTGTCAGAGGTTCTTTAGTAGGTATATTTTAAATACACAATTTTATTTCCTATTTTCTCCCTGCAATTTTATTCTGAAAAAATCTGAAACTTTCAGAAAAATTGAATGATCAGCCCAATGAGAATTGGAGCCACTCCTCCAGCCCTTTTATCTCTGGTTATTTTTGAGATAGGGTCTTGCTTTGTTGCCCAGGCCTGCCTGGACAGCGATTCTCCTATTTTATGCTCTCCACTATAGCTGGGATGACAGGTGTATACCACCACATCCAGCTTCCACCCCCCCCACATTGAGAAGCCACAATGCCTAGCTTCTAATTACATTGTTTTAAACTCCATGTAGAGAGGCTGATCTGTGAACCTGTCTCTCAGTCTCTTCTATTCTTTGGACAAGAATAAACCTTCCTGTACTGCTCAATCAAGGTTCAGTCTCATTTACTGGTCCTTCAGTTCCAAGAGGGAAAAAGGACCCAGTATGAGGTAAAATTTGGTAACAGAATTGGGGCCCAATATGGGGCATGGGCTGATCAGCCATACTTCCCATCAGAGAACCATTTCTTGTAAATAAGAAAAAAACTGATCAGCAAGAATGAATATTCAGGGATTTGTTTTTATTTTTGTTTTCTGGTTTCTGTGATGTTAAGAGACGTCTCTGTTGCAAGACCAGTACTGCCCCCCACCCCATCCCTCAGGATCTCGCTTACAGACAAATTGTTGTTTCTTTAATTACCTTTGGTGAAAATTGGTATTACTGTAAAAAGATTATGTTTCTTGGTTCAAATTAATTACAAAAACTGGAGTTATTTTGTTATTGTTTGGTTTTGTTTTGTATTTCCTTTTTTAGCATAACTCATGCCCTTCAAAATTCTACCAAGAATACAAGTCCTAACAAAATAATCTGGCCCAGTATTTTCAGATGTTAGCCACCACATGCAGGACATATGGGATTAAATTTAATAATGAACTTTAGGTAAGGTTAGCCTAAGAACTATTTCTTCTTTGGCTCCTTAAATTTGGCTAAAAGAGTTATAACACTGACTTCCAACATTAATTCAATGTAAGGGGCAATTATCCTCCAACTATCCACTTTATATCTCAAATTGTTACAATATCCAGAGAAAATCACAAAAGCTAAAATTAGAATTCACTTCAGTTCACTCTGACTTTAAGACAGGTGGAGTTAGCCTTGCAGGTGTTCAACAACTGAGGCTTGGAGTTCAAAGCTAAGGAGAGCAATAGAGCTACAAGGATAGTCAATATTTTGACCCTCACTCTACAAGGTCATCCAGAAGCTAGGAGAGTGGCAAGCCCCTCTACAAGGGCCCTGCACCTCCAGAAAGTCACCTGACCTTCTGATCAGAGGGATTATGAGGATCCTAGAGACTAGGATCCAACCAGTTCACAGTCTGCAAATAAGAAGGTCATTGGAGAGGGGAATGTTCCAAACACTTCCAAGGGAAGCCACATGGTCAACAAGACCCTTACCTGTCCCTGCAGATGACACATCTGATACAGGGAAATAACTGAAGGAGAAATAAGCTCTTCACAAGACTATAAAATTAATTCCTGAGGAGCCTTGGCTAACTTTAATAGTAGGAAGGACAAAGGTTGGTTTTGGGCCAACATAAGTCCTCCTCAGTCTTAAACACCTTATAGGGAAATATAAGCAGTAACAAATGTACTGATATGAGAATGGAAGAAAAGTCAAAGAATAGTCACATATGAAAAATTAAAAGAGAATGACAGTATTTCTTTTAAATGGAACTTGAGATGTGATTAGGCATTCTGATAACTCAATTGTCAAGAAAATCAAAATGGTGACTACACAAATAACTAAAGCCAGGATGTTATGAAGGAAGTTTCCTTATGTATGATTGCCTGATAATAATTATTAGAAAAGTTTTGCCAGAACACAAACTTGTACAGAGGCTACCATAACCTTATATACAAAGTATTTCTATGAGGACATCTGCAGGGTAACTCTTCAACTTCATTGTTAATCATTGTGGCCAAGGATTATTCTTATTTTGACAGTTTGGCAGGCAAAAAACTGTCATCATATTCTACAACTAATCTTATATAGTGGTCTTAGATAAGAGGTGATATATGTATTTTTAGTCTCTTTCAGCTTTTTCCATGCCCATGAAGTGGAGAAAAACCCTGCAAAAGATGGAGTGCATTTTGTTAGTACAAAGCCTAGAATAGTGGTATACATCTCTTATAACAGCTCTCAGGCAGCTGAAGCAGGAGGGTGGTATGTTCAAGGTCCTTGGGATATATTTCAAGTTCAAGGCCAGTTTGAGGCACATGGAGAGACCTTGTCAAAAACCAAGGGCTGGGCATGTAGCACAGTGGTAGCTAGCATGTTCAAGGATCTAGGTTCCATCCCCAGTACCACAAATAAAAGAAAAGAGAAAAGAAAGGTAAAGTTCCACCAAAAATCGTATGTTCTCCCTCATATGTGGACATTAGATCAAGGGCAAACACAACAAGGGGATTGGACTTTGAGCACATGATAAAAGCGAGAGCACACAAGGGACGGGTGAGGATAGGTAAGACACCTAAAAAATTAGCTAGCATTTGTTGCCCTTAACGCAGAGAAACCAAAGCAGTTACCTTAAAAGCAACTGAGGCCAATAGGAAAAGGGGACCAGGAACTAGAGAAAAGGTTAGATCAAAAAGAATTAACCTAGAAGGTAACACACACACACAGGAAATTAATGTGAGTCAACTCCCTGTATAGCTATCCTTATCTCAACCGGGAACACTTGTTCCTTCCTATTATTGCCTATACTCTCTCTTCAACAAAATTAGAGATAAGGGCAAAATAGTTTCTGCTGGGTATTGAGGGGGTGGGGGGGAGAGGGAGGGGGTGGAGTGGGTGGTAAGGGAGGGGGTGGGGGCGGGGGGGAGAAATGACCCAAGCCTTGTATGCACATACGAATAATAAAACAATAAAAAAAAGAAAGGTAAAGTTCCTAGGGCCTGCAATGAAGAAAAGAAGAAGAGAAAACTAGACTGGATCTTAGAATGGGTCCTGAGCACTGTGCCAACTGTTGTAGGATCTACTCAAGGATGGATCCTTGGCCATTGTTTAGGGAGAAAAATTGATAATTTCTAGCAGTTTCAGCTACACCTGTGTAGTCTTGACTTGCAGAGAGTACAAAAGTCCTGCCAGAGGGTGACTCAGGCACCATTGGGCCAGGCCTTCTCATCCCTTCAGTGCCCACCAAGCTCTCTGGATCTAACGTGACTCTAGGAAGTCACTTGCTCTTTAACAAAAGAAGATATTAAATAAAAACCCTCATATATGCTAATAAATCTATGTATAACTAAAAGACTGATTGTCAGTATAGTGTGTTCCTTGTCCCACTCTCCTACCTCACATTTTAAAGATAATGAAATGAGATTGTTGTTTGATTCACATACCAATAAAGGATGAGAGCAGAGGGGTACAAAGTAAGATAGGCTTTGGGTAGGATACAGTATAAGTCAACAGTGAAAGGCAAAAGGGCCTTGTAAGCCATGGGAGACTCAGTTTCCCTGTCCCATGAACTCTTCTGGGAATATATCCTTCAGCCTGTCTTAGTTTATTGGCATTATGTTATTTTGATGTGCATTCAGATATCCTTCTTGTAGAGGTTTGATTTTTTGGGTATTTTTGCCTATGTGGTGAAAATGCCAGTGTGAATATTAAAGCTACTTAACATTGTTATTTCCATTGTATTAACTGACTTTCTACTGTCTACCTTAGGCTTTGTACTTTTAAATTATCTGGAGCTAGTCATCATGAAGGTCTTTTAGGTCTCCAAAGTAGATGCCAGACCTCAGTACCTGGGCCAAGTAATACAAGTTGTACGAAAATGCCTTTGGTATTTAGTGGCCCAGTGGTCTCTTAGTAGGATAGACATCTTTATTTAGCTTCCCGCCAAGCTTGGCTCCTTTCTGTGCTGTGATCTGCAGTTTAAAATTATTCTTCTTACTTTAAAATTAAATGTCTGCCTTTGTTTAAGGTAATATCACTCAGAAACAATGACAGACACCCAACATATTCTGTTTTGTATGTAAACATCAATATAATCATAGAAGTCCATGAACTCTTAAAAGAGCAACCTGGCTCCAAGACTGGAGTCCGGCCATCCCTGCTCAGAATATTTAAAACATGATTAAAAGGCCCCTCCCAAACACTACCTGGTTCATGGTCCCTTTGGTTTCTCTCATAACCATCTTTCTCTTTGAGCTATGCATCTTCAACTGTCTGGTACTGATGGTTCCTTAAGGTACATTCTCAAAATGGAGATTACTAGATTAAAGCCATGAAGGTTGCTAGGGTTTTTTATTCCATATAGCAAAATTGCCTTTGAGAAAATGGGTGCTGCCACCATAGTCTGTAACAGATACCTGAAATACTGTCATTTCTCAGAACTGGGAAAGTTACTTTTCTCTTCAAAGGACTCTAGATGATTTTTGTCAGGAACAGGGTAAGGGGAAGTTGACAGCACTTTATATTGTTCCAGGTGTCAGCTAGCAGAGTTATAACAAAACAGTTGCTTTCTTTTAATTACTAGACTGCTTAAAACCTATTGATTGACTTCTAGTGTATTCTGAGCTTCAGTCAGTTCTCACTTCTTACTAGAATTTAAGAGCAATTATTTACAGTCCTATTCTCTTAGGACTAATTCCTAAGAAAATTAATTCCTAATTCTCTTTTCCAAGAATTCAGTTCTTTCCATCAATTTCTGAATTTCCAGCCCTGCTTCTCTTCACAAGATGACATATATCAGACCCTTTGCCATTGTATTGTTATGAGTTCCATATCAAAGTGAAAATTGCTTATAAACACTTTCAACTACCCAAGCCACTGTTACACACATCATCCTCATGTTAAACAGCCTAAGTGTGGTACAAGAAATAAGACAAATGGCTTTACAAAAAACATTTTCCTTATTCAGCTTCAAAATACTGTGCAATTTCCTCATTGTTGAACAGCAGACAGGAATCTGTTTTTCATATTCCAGAATCTACTGGTCACTGTTTTCATAGATCCATCAAACCACAAATGGCAGTCCTCCCAGGATGTGTCTGATATACTCTTTATTTCTATGGTTCTTGTCACCTGTGTTACCAAATACCAGTGACCCAGATGGTTAATTTCCTTTTCTAGGAGTTTCACCTCAAGTCAAGGTCAGATTAACTCTGACCTGGAGGGCAAAAGGAAGTTTGGATGGAAGTTAGACACAAAGTGGATCCAATTATTCAGAATACTTTCTAATTATGACTTGTACCTCACTTATCTTTGGAAGGTTGTTAAAATGACATGTATCTTGCACCATTCCTCCTGGCTCTGCTCTCTTGACTTGGTTATAACTGGTCCTACTAATTACTCCACATTTAGGCTGAGCCCTGCCCCATAGATGTGGACCAATTGTGGTTAGAAAACTAAGGAAGTTTTTTTCTCTACCCTTCTGTACTCTATGCAAAAAAAATTTTTTAAAAATCTATAGGTAGGGGTTATAGGTGGAATGGGGGAAGCTTAGTATTGAGTCACCTTCCTTGTTAGAAGCATCCAGGGGCAGCAAGTATTCAGGAAATGATGATTCTGTGCTGATAGAGGGGGCCCTATATGAACAGATGCCCGCAACCCACCTCTTCCCTGCCCTGCCCTGATATGGAAGGTAGAGTGAGGGGAGATTCTTTGGGACCAGAAAATCTACATTCTCCACCTGAACAATAGAATGGCACAGGGGGCCAAATATGCATTACAAAATCAAAATGTAGACAAGTCTGGGGTCCAAATGTAGGAAAAAGAAAGTATGGAAGAATTCTGAAATCTGGTAGAATCAAAGCCAATGGCCCACGCCAAGGTAGAGAGTCATGAGTTTATCAAACAAATGAGAATGAGAAAAGAAGTCTAAAGCAATCATCATGAATGTCACCTAGTAATTGTCACTTACATCTGTGGGACAGATGTACCTTGGACAATGGAGTTCTGTAGCCCAAAAACTCCTTTATTCACCATTGTTCTTAACAATGAATAACTGGCTTTTGTTTTTCATTCTTAAAATGAGAAGAAGCCAGAAAAGAATAAAAATATTCTCTGCCCTTCTTACAAGCCAGGTCTGTGCTAAATGCTTTTATTAATCTTATCAACTTTCTGAGGTAGTTATTGCTCCTGTTTTACAGAAGAGAAGACAAAGCCTCCAGATTCTGAGGCCAACACCCTTCCTCTTATGACCATCATGATTTAGAGGTCATCAATACTGTTATCAATGCTCCAGTCTTTCTCCTCATATTAAATATCAGTCACTCTATGTGACACCACTCTCGTCTGTGCCAATAAAGGATGCAGGTCTTGCTTCTTATTTCAAGCTATCTCACCCCTGCTAATGCTCTACTAAAAGTCTTCTGCTCTGACTCATACCTCTAATTCAAACTCTGCCACTTGTGCAGTGAAACTAGACATGACCAGCCTGATAATAATAACAATGATGGCATATGTCAGTTTTTGAGCACTTACAATGTGCCAGACTGGTATCAAGGTCTTCATATACGTTATCTCATTTATTCATTACTCTAACCCTATAAATACTACTACCACATGCTCATTTTATAGAAGGAAAATTATCATTTTTAACATCAGAATACTCATCTAATGTGACACCTCCCCTCTTTGCACTAGGCACAATGACTCTTGCTGTTCCTCAGACAGATTAAATGCGTTTCCACCTCATGGTCTTTATACTTAATATTCCTTCTGCCAATAACTATTCTACCAAATGTATTCAGATGGATAACCCCTTCATATCATTAAAATCTCTTATGTCACTTTAAGGCTTTCTCTGATCACCTTACCAAAAAGAGCATGTGACACCCCTATTGCTCTCTTTCTTCTGACCCTGCTTTATTTTTTCTTCATAGTCACTCTTATTTCTTAAAAGTGTTTTAATCTGTTGACTCATTTATTGCCTTCCTCTCCTGCCAGACTGTAAGTTTTATAGAAGTTTGTTCATATCTATATGTATTTTTCCAAATGCTTAGCAAGCACTTAACATATACATGATGGATAGATTGAAGGATGGGTGAATCATCCAGTGCTCTGTGATTCCGTAGTCTGCGTTCTTTATCACTACACTTGTCTATCCTAGTTGGCAACGGTGGGTGTCGCTTTCCTTTGGGCACAATTTATCTCTTAAGACATTTATATGAATCAAGTGGAGAACAATTATCTTTCCAACTAGGCTGTGAGCTATGCAAGTGCAAGGACTTTTTTGTCTCTCAAATTCTGTAGTGGAAAGAAGATGGACTGAAGTGCCAAAAAGAACTAGATTCAAATCTCCATGCTTACTTTGGTTTCTTCATGATTTTGATTGTTTAACCATTTGTGAGTCTTAGTTTTCATATCTTCAAAATAGATATATTATATGACATGTGACAATCAAATGACTATCACAAAAAACCTGCCTTATTTATTGCGTAACATATAGTAGGTACTCAATAAATATCAATGTCTCATCTTCTTGTAGTTTCCCTATAGTATAACTTAAGGTGTGCTTACTAGTGGGTTGAATGTTTCTTTTCTATTTTTTGCACACTTCAGAAACATCTGGTAAATATAGGGCTTTGCACATGAAGGGTACTGAGGGTTGTATTTTAATCAATTTGATCAAAATTTATTAAATTCCTACTTGGAGACATATCTGGAAGGTGTGGATATCTAATGCTATTATGTTATGATGATGAAAGGGAGAGCAAATATGTTAATGACAAAGGAAGGAGTCATAAGTTTCCACAGGCTGATCTAACAAATACAAATGTAACAATGATTATAAATGTAAAGTTCTTTATCTGAATTCAAAAATACAATTAACCAAGTTCAAGCTGAAGACAGCAAGGCACAGACCAGTATATGTGAGAAAACATTGAAAGTTTTAGTTGTCAGAAATCTCACTAAGAACAAACTGTGATATAGATACTAAAAAAGATAAATATCATCTTAACTGAAAGATATGGCTTGGACCTGCCATCACCTGAAATTGATCTTCTTAAAGAATCTTAAATAGCATTATCCACTTGGACCACAACTTTATATCCTTCTAGCTTTCTCCCTTGTTCATACTCATTTTATTTTCTTTCTCTTTGACACTTCCAGTCTGACTACCCTGGTCTTTCATAGTCCATTGGCTTCACATGGCTCCACTTCTTTCCCTATGTACCCTAAACCTACAAGTGCGTGATGTTAACCATAACTTCTACAGATAAAGAAACTGAAATGCCATAATCCCCTTGCATTTTACCCATGCCTACCCTAACGAATGATTCTCAAACAGATGTCATCTCAGAATATCTAGGGAGGTGGAGCAGGCTCATGGGAACAAGGAAGGAATGTTCAAACTCAAGATAATTCCACATCCATTCCAGCCCACGTAGATAATCACTATCCTCTATGAGTCACAGTTATAGCATTGTGATTACAAGCATGAACACATATTCAGATCACATTTATTTAAATCCTGGTGCTTCAGTATTGCTAACTTCTGCATTTCAGTTTCTTTATCTGTAGAAAATATAGACTTTTAATCCCTTTGGGCTGTTGCAAATATTAAATTGCTGAGCATATATAAAGCATTTAGAACCGTGCCTAGAAGTTGATAAGTGCTCAGAGTTGTTACTATTATCCTTCAGGAGCATTAGAATGGGAAGTTTGAGAACCTTTTTGGTGTGCTCCCCTCCCACACAATAAAGCTGTTGAGTAAAGCTACAACTACCATTCAGCAAGGCTCATTAGGGCACCTGCAAATCCATGCACTCCATCCTCAGTTGGGCTGTCAGTGCAATACATTTGACAGTCTTTTTAATGTGTCTCTGGTGAGCCTTGTTTCCCATTCCCCACATGAGATATTCCATATATTCACCCCATGCCATCTATATTCTGTTCTATCCCTCTGCTTCTACTCAGTTGAAAAACATCCTTCTTCTTTGCATCTCTTTCAAACTGTCACATTGTGTCTTCACTAGTAAACACTTCAACAGTGTCTTCTCAGCCTCTGTTTCTTCATTCTACAATCCACAGCATTCTAGTATACAGAGTGTTCTGACAGGGGTCATCAACAACCTTCTTTTTGTTGTGTCTGGAAGTCTGTTTAAAACAACTTTGCTTACTTCACCCCTGCCCAGTGTCCTTTGACTCTGTTGTCCACTCTCTTTTTCTTCTACAATGTCTCTCATGTCTGCTTCTCTTTTTACCTCTCTGATCATTCCTTCTCAATCCCTTCTGTCTGTAGGTTTCTCTTCTTCATACACCTAAAAAGTTCTTGTGCCTAAAGTTTTATCTCTTGACCCTCTTTTTTATCAGTCTACACGTGTACATTGGAAAATTTCATCCACTGACATTTCTTTATTTATAACAGTGATTAAGCATGCAGGCACTAAATAATGACTGGCCTGGGCTTAAATCCTGGCTCTGCAACTCACTAGCCACATGAGTTACTTAACTTCTTCTAAGCCTTGGCTGCCACAATAGTATATATGGGACTAACATGATTACTAAATCATGAAGTCTTCTTAGGAATTGAATAAGAAAATGTTTGTGAAATCTGAGCACATAATAAGTACTCAGCCAATGTGAAAATAATATTTCTAAATTTATAGTCCGGCCTTTTTTCCTTACTTAAGTTCCATATACCTAAAGTTCATCCTGTGTTCTCGGTCTTCGTGAATGACATCATCATTTATCTAGTTGCCCAACCTGTAGCATAAGCCTGCATATGCATAGTCTTACATTTCCCCCTTTTGCTTACCTCTATGTGTCAAACTAGCAACTAAGCACTACTCTTTCTCTCTTGCTAATATCTGTCCTGTATGTGCCCTCCACTCTATCAACTCTATTGCTGCCTTAGTTAAGAGCTTCACCTACCTGTGCTGCTAACTGGTTCTCCCTTCATCCTCATGACCTTTTAACTGGTCTCCTTGTCTCTTGCAACTTTGCTTCCCTTTAGTACTTTCCTTAAACTGCTGCTAGAATGTTCCTCTACCAGCCCCTAATACAATATAAAGTTTAAATTCCTTAGTGTGGCATATAAGGTCCTCAATGATTTCACACATATGTCAAACAACTTATACTGCTTTCACTGCCAGAAATTTCCCCTCACCTTGACCTTTTAATAAATATGCACTCAATGGCCAGGGTTAAACTCAAGGCTCTCTTCCTCCAGGAAGATTGCTATGAATATTTTGGATAAAGGTTTTGCTTCAGTTAAATATGACTCCTTTTTCTTTTGTTCCAGCACTCTACCTACAAATGTACTTCAATACTGAAATATGTTGGGTGTGGTGTTGCATGTGTTTATCCCAGCACTCGGGAGGCTGAGACAGGAAGATCAAGAGTTCAAGGCCAGCCTGGGCTACATAGTGTATTCCAAGCCAATTTGAATTATATAGAAAGACCCTTTCTCCAAAAGCAAACAATTAATATTGAAAGATTTATTTAAATACTTTGTATTACATATTAACATACATATCTAGCTTCTCCTACTAACTTATAAGCTTCTTGATGGTAGGGACTTTGTTTTTATTCTTCTCTATTTTGATCAACACATTTGGTCAAACAAATGAATGAACAAAAAACCTCATGAGCTATATTAATGAAAATTTTGCACCATTAGGAGGAGGGTGAAGACAGTCATCTCGTTCGTAATAGTTTTTATTTTTCCATAGTCAGACTACTATTTAAAGATGAGTCCTGATTAAAAGATCTTTCAGATCCCTTCCATTTCTGAGATTTTGTGATTCCTCAACACTATGGGGAATACTTGAGTAGAAATATGACGTGTACTCCCAGTGAATACATTTCAGGAGATGAATTTAAAATCTGCGAAAAATCTAAGTAACAATACATTAGAAGTAATAAGGTGGTAAGCCTAGCCATCAAATTAATCATACAGCACAAATGAGAAATCAGAGGAAGGGATATTTGGCAAGAGTAGTTGGACAAGGTTTCCTGGGAGGAATTGGACTGGAGTTAAATTTAGCAGATGGGAGGGCATGAGTAATGTAGTAATAACAGCAAAGAGGCAGTATACCAAACTGGTTAAGAGCATGTTCCCTACAGTCCATCTGCCTGGCATTAAACCTAACTCTACTACTTACTAGCCATATGACTTTCTCAAGTGACTTTATCTCTCTGAGCCCCAGCTACTTCTTCCATACATTTAAGATCATAATCAAGCTTGCCTCATCTTATGAAGATTACATAAAATATTGTATATAAAGAGTATATAAGAAAATCTAGTTTGTACTAAGCAGTTAATGAACCACTTCATAAATATTAACTGTTTCTATTATGCTTAGCATATAATGAGCACTTTCATTCTACAGAACTTTTTACAGCAATCCTCAGCAACCTTATGAGAGCAGGGAAGATATTATTATTCCCATTTGACAGATAGTAAAACTGAAACCCAGAGAAAAATACAGACTTACTGAAGGAGAGTTAATGGAAAGGCCAAACCTTTCTTTGGCCATGGGTTGCTCCTTATGCTCAGCAGTTTTATTCGTGTCTGTGAAATAGAGCAGAGTAGGGCACAGCAAGTTGGAGATAATGAAAGAGGGAAAACATTAAAAAAAAATCAAGAACTATCTTTAAGATTTGATGTTTACTAGAGACCACCCAGTTCTGTGGAGAAGGTTCAGGCCCTGCCTTCTCGGACATGAAAGAGGCATAACAGAAAAACCACTCCACTAGGATAAAAATCAGTTGGGAAGGAAGAAATAAAAGTAATCCAGGCCTCATCCTCGTTATCAGTCATCAAGGCAAAAAGAAAGTGCTGAAAGGTTTGAGTCAACTTCCTAAAGAAGAAGAGGGAGCTTTTGTGCAATTATTAGTAACATCTGGCAAAACTCTTTCTGACTGGCCAGCATGGGTTCTGAGGGCAACTCTCTGACTTCAGTGTTATGCAGTTTATATCTGGTTGTCACGGTGAGACAACTATTAGCAATATCACGCTTTCCTCACTCAGATCACTCATTAGAGCCCCCCCTGCCCAGGAAAAAACTATGCCTTAGGATAGATTTTTTTTGTTTTTCCCTTTATTCTGGCTCTATATCAAAAGTGTCCTCCCCCCTTTAGGCAAGTTTTCTGACAATCAGGACACAGGAAAAATGCCTCACTATTTCTGAATCACTTTTCTGTTTTACTTTCCTACCACCCACCTTCTTTATTTGTCTCCCTCCTTCTTCCCTCCCTCTCCCTCTCTCCATCCCTCTCCATACCTCTTCCCCTTTCTCTTTCTCTCCCTCCCTCTCCCCTTTTTCTCTCTCTCTCTCTTTCTGTCTCTTACACACACACAGAGTCCCACCATTGCCTTTCTATATATGCCCAGCTGAAGTATTGATACTCTCTCACTGTAGGCATGGTATTTTAAATGCCACAGACTAGAATATCTAAAAAATAAAATAAAAATCAGTAAAATATAGTAAGTGCTTGCCACATGCTAGATATTATATTTTAATAGGACATCTTATAATAAATCTTGACTAAGGTATATTGTTAATCTTACAAATAAACAAGCCAAGACGTAAAAATGGCAAGGGAAATAATGAAACTAGAAATCATTGCCAAGTATCTCTGTTTCCAAAGGACATGCTCTCTGCTTTAATGCCTCTCATTGTGGAAGAAACAGAACACCAACCAGACACTATGTATGCTAAACCTATACCTGTCTTATTTAATTCTCATAACAGATGAGTTCACTAGTTCTCATCTATACTTCAATTTATAGCCATCTCTAATTTACAGATTAAGAAAACAACCAAGGTCCACACTCTTTCCACAACATATAGAGGAGGAATGTATAGACAATTAAAATGTTCTTTATAAAAGGAAGAAACATAAGATGTGTATATTTATAGAAGAAAATGATGACTGGGAACATGAATGAATGAATGAATATTATACTCAGTATCTTGAATGAATCTCATAGGTACAATATTAAAGTGAAAGAAGCAAGACAGAAAATAACACAGCATACAATTCCATTCATATAATATCTAAAAATTATAGTGTCTGTACATAGAGAAAAGCAAGGAACCTGTTGTCTATTATTCTGTAGCCTCATTCATATTCCCTCCCTCTCTTCATATCTGCTTTCATCTTCCCTACCTACCTATTTCTTTTCTTTATTATGTGTGATATTTTATAAAAGTTTGGCCTTCTGTCCTAGGGAAGGGCCTGGAACTCTCCTGAGAGGAATTTTAAAGGCTTCACCTTGGGATACAGCACAAGTACAGAACCAGGAGAAGGTAAAGGGGTGGGTTGGAGACACTCACATAGCCCTGCTGTGGGCAAGAAGGGAGTTCTAGGGAACAAGTAGGTTTTCGAAAAATGTAGAATGTCTCATGGCTCACCGCACTCTAAATCTCTATAATGAAGAACTGTATGAACTCCATAGAGGCCAAAATTTTGATATTCAAGCTTCTTAACTATAAAACCTTACACATTACCTTAGTCCAGGAGTTGTAGGGACCAGCAAATAGTTGTTGGAAGCATAATCTGATTAGAAAAAGAGAGAATTTGTGTGTCTGATTAACTTGAAATCATATCTTAGCTTTGGCCAAATGGTATAACTGTGAGCAAGTAGCTTCCTTTCTATAAGATTCAGCTTTTTCATAAGTGGGGTTAATGAAGGTCTTAGAACACACATAAGAATCAATAAAATGAAAATGATGTACTGATACTTCGTAATGTATAGAGTTGTTTTAAGAAATACCCAGCACATGATAGACGAAAGCAAATAAAAGTTTCCTTCATTTTGTGGCCTCTACCAGACCTTAGAAGCTAGAGCAGAAAACTCAATGCCAGATGACTTGAAAAGATATGTGCTAGTTTATTTTTAGAAGAACGTACTTCAAAGTGTGCAAGTTTATCATTGTCAAAAAATGAAGACACTCTTGAAAACACAACATCAATCTGCCATCTGCTTTGTGTTCTCTCTTGTATTGAACAAACAGGAAAATTGAGGAATGAGATCTATCTGGCTATGTACCTTCATCAAAACAATATTCTGTTGCATCAGAACCTACTTTGGGTTAATTCTCCTTACCCCCAAATCATTGTATGACACAACCAAACCAGATGTAAGGAATAAAATAATATTGAAGGAAATGCCCTTTGGTATATATTAAAATAACCTGTTTGTTTGGCTGACTTGAATGAGTCATTTCATCTCTTTAAACCTCAATTTTCTCATGGTAGGCATAGGAGTAATAATAATAGTATCTACTTCACAAAATTATTGTGATGAATTAAGAGAGCATATTATATAAATCTCCTAGTTCCACACGTCACACAAATTAGGCATCCCAATATTAGTTCCCTCTTGCATTACTCACTAAAGCATCTATCCCATTTCAGTGAATGAATTTAGCTACAAGTTTGAATACTGTTAAAGTGCAGTTAACTGGATCTTAAGATTTTTAGTATCATGCTCAGTTTCAAAATGACCCAGGCCTGGATCCTTATTTAGAAAACTATGGTCAGTCAGCTTGTGTCTAGCCTGAGGCCTGTTTTGGTATAGCTCATGTTCAAAAAATGGTTTTCAGAAGTCTAATGGGTTATAAGAGGAAGAAAAAGAGTATGAGGACCACAATAAAAGAGGTAATATGTGAACCAAAAAGCCTAAAAACATTTACTATCTGGCTTTTGGTTTAACAAACAAACCAACCAAACAAAAACAACTTCACGGAACTGCATTAGTCCCTAGTGTAGTGAGAAAGGCGAAAGTAAGGTTAATCTTTGGTGGTTAGTATTGTAATATCTGCCCTATTTTCTTATTCCTCTTCCTCTAGTAACAAGTTCTCATCCACTTGGGTGGGCATGTAATCCAGGCATAGCTAATTAAAATATGATTTTTATTCTGAAAATGGTGATTGGTCAAAGAGGGCTAATCCAAATCTTTCTCTGAAATATGTGGATTCTAGGAAGATGCTTTTTTCCATTGAAGTTGTTAAACTAAGGCTCTTGGCAGCCATATTTCCTGCCACAGGGGCAAATCCTGTCTAAAGTAAGAAAGCATGGAAGAAACTTGCATATGAGAAGCAAAGTGAGAGATAAAGTGGGGGATAGAAAGAGAGACCTAGCAGCTTGGAGTCTCAAGTTCTAATCACTGAAATCCTACTTCCTGTGTCTTTTACTTCATTTACTTCAGTTACACAAAGACTTTTTTCCAGATTATCTCAGTAATTTCTTCTAGATTGGGTTTTGCTCAATCTAGACTGAGTTGGGTTTCTTTTTCTTTTAATTATTTTTATTATCATATTACTGTTCTACTGATGATACATTGTGACATTTACAAAAGTGCTTACAATCTATCTTAGTTAAATTCATCCCCTCCATCATTCTCCTTCATTCTCCCTCCCCCTCTTCTTAGAATAGTTTCAACAGGTCTCATTGTTCCATTTTCATACATGAGTACATAATATTATAACCAAAAGAATTCTGGTCCAATAGAGCATAGGTTTGAAATGTGATATGCCTTTGGCAATTTACATCATACCATCAGGGCCTCAGTTTCCTCCTCTGTAAAACCAGGCTATTAATAATTGAGTTGTTGTGAAAAGTAGATAAGATAGATAAATAAGATAGTCATAGTGAAGGCTGAAATATGCGTTCAGAAAATCTGAGGTCCCTTCTCCAATGGCAAGATCTGACAGGCTAGGTGGCCTGTGGGCAGAGAAAAGCTCCATGACTCCTAGCTTCTCAGATGTTTATGGGTGACTCTTGAGCATAATAAACCTTCCAGACCTCCACATTATAAATCAGACCTTGAACTTACCAGACAATATGGCAGATGTAGCTTAGCAACTTGGGCTCGAGAAGCCACTGAAACTTCTCCAATCCATCTTGAATCACAATAGTTTCCTCTAGCCACACAAACTACAGTCTATAGCCCTCCCAGTCTTTCCAATCAGTGGAATAGGCTTATCCATTCAGAAGTGAGTGCTGTAGTTGAGATGTAAAGGTGCCTGGCCTCCACAAGTGGGAAAAAAACCCAAGATCAGTAATCCTTTTGGTGAGAGAATATTTGTTATTCTTAGGAAACCAGTCCATTAGCTATAAGAGAAAACTAAATGAAAAGAGAGTAAGCAGGGAACCTCAGGTTTCATACTTGCACCAAGACAGGTCAGGTCATACACATCAGAAGGGAGCTGAGTTTTCTGGTTATACATATTATAAAGGGCTTTTCAGCATCCTGGGTTCATTCTCTGACCCAACCTTATCCAAGAGGAGCCTCGCCTAAGGGCTTCAGAACAGCCAGAGGCTTTGGTGCCTACAAGTAGAAGTGGCAGCTGAGAGTTTGCAAAAGGATGGGCTGGCCACGGATCTCCCACATAAGGAAATTAACCAGTAGGGAGGCCCCAAATAACTCATAGTTAAACTTACGACATTGTTAGTCGTAAGTTTTTTTTCCAGACACCTAACAGAGAAGACAAAAATGCAAGCAGTTACACAATGTTTGCTTTATTTCCCTATTCCCTTTAAAAGCCATTCTCACAAAACCAGAACTGTCGGAACTTGGAAAGGGAAATGTAGAAGGTATCTCCAGAACTTGACAAAACACACACACACACACACACACACACACACACACCACACACACACACACACACACACACACACAGAGGCATAGCAAATCCAGAATGCAGGAGAAGGAGGAGGTGGAAAAAAATATTTCCTCACAGTTTGGGCCCCTTGCCTCTAAATCTGGCTTGTGATACAAAAGGGAAAGCTTGGAACCTGACATGAAATTAAGATTTTAAATTGTGTCAACTTTTAACAAGAAATGTGACCAGCTACTTATGGAATTTGCCTGAGATATCTTTAAGAGTATCTTTACTCAGCAGACAATGGGCATAGCATAGAAAAGTGTTGAGGAGAATCAAAGCTACTTAATACTTATACTCTGAGTGGTACTATTCAACCAATCTTTTGCATATAAGCAGATCATATCACTTTCTTAAAACCTCTAAATGGCTGGGCATAGTGGTTTGTGACTGTAATTCCAGACATTCAGGAGTGGAGGATCTCCATTTGAGGCCATCCCTCAAGGCAAAAATGCAAGATCCTACCTGAAAAATAACTAAAGCAAAAAACGGCTGTGGAGAGTGGTTAGAGTGGTAGAGCACCTGCTTAGCAAACAGAAGACCCTGAGTTCAAACCCAGTACTGCCCCCAAAACAAAACAAAACCCCCCTAAATGCTTCCCATAAAACTCAGAATAAAATAAAAGTTCCTTATATGGTAGACAAGGCCCAACATGATTTCTGAACTTTTTTTTAGTCTGTCACAATCTCATTGGTTTTCTTTGGTTCTTTTGACCCAACTGACTTCTTCCCACCTTTGAGAATGGCTATTTCATTTGTCTGCAACCTTCTTCCCTAGGTCTCATAGAGCTGACTCCTTATCATTAAAATATTATCTCAAATATCACCTCCTGGGAGAGGTCTTTGTGGATAACTCTATCTGAAATGGCCCTTTAAGGCCTGGGGTATAACTCAGTAGTGGAACATTTGCCTAACATGGGTGAGGCCCTGGTTTCATTACAAAGAACCACAAACAAAACAAAAGTGACATAAAATAGGCCTTTCTACATACATTTGAAATTATCTTGATAAAATTTGTTTGGTCATCAGTCTCCCCTCCCAAGAATACAAGTTCTGTGAGAATTGGGAACTTGTGTTGTCTTATTCCCTGATGTATAACCAGTACCAAGTACAGCAATTGACACATAAAAGTCACTCAATAAATAGAAGGCACTTAATAAATACTTGGAGACTGAAAGGATTGTTGAAATTAAAGACCCTCTGGTGCTGAAAACAGACACAGGAGAGACAGAAAATCTTGACAAGGCAGTTTCTTTTAATCAAAATGGTGCAAGCATGTACTTACTCCAGCTAAGCAGACACACAAGCACAAAATAGCCAACCATAGCTTTTCCTTATATACCTGACGCAGTTGTTGTACCTGCCCCTAGCCCAGGATTTGCCCAGGTCAAAGATTTACAATCTCCCTCAATTGGCTAAAAGGCTTGGGGGATGGGTTAGGGCATACAGTTTGGCAGGCAATGGAGCCATACAAAAGTCTTAAAGAAGCAAGGACCCTTTAAATATGGAAGTCACCTAAGATGTGACATGAGGAATTTTTAAGTAATCTAAGAGGGTAACAAATACTTTGATAGAAAAGATCATTTTTCTTACAATTTCCTCCCTCTTTTAATTTACATTCTTTTCTTCAAACTCATTTAGGAGCCATTAGCTCTCACATTCTTGCGTTTCTAATAGAAACAAGTTATTTTGGTAGGGAGGGGTGATTGTTTGTTAAGGGCTGTCTCAATTAACTGCTGTATTAGTCCTTGGACATAAGGAATTATGCAACATCCTACTAAAATTAACACTACAGCTACTATGATCAAAGAGGTTAAGATTGAGGTCATCCAGTCCTTCCATCTTCCAAACCATTTTTCCATTAAGTCAGTGAAGGGATCATTTATACCTGAGTTTTTAGCTAGCTCATTAGATAGGGTAGTTAATCCTTGTAGGGCCTTAGTAATAGTTCCATCGGAGGCTGTATTATTTGGTATATACATGCAAAAAGAAATTCCAATCATTACGCATACTCCTCCCTTTTTGGCCAACATCTTGTCTGATGCTAGCCTGTTTTCCCAAGCCATCTGGCTAGTTGGTCCCAATTGCTCTGCTATTCCTTTGATAGCATCCCTGGTACAGTTAACAAACCTTTATTGCTTATAATAAATATAATTAATCCAATCTACATTTTTATTTATAATGGACCACCAAAAGACTACTGATTCAAACCCCACTGCAATTTGGTTCCTGGCTTTGAATTCATTTGGCACTGCCCTAGGAACCCCAATGGCATCAATGTAAACATGGGGATAAAAGAAGCCTCCACAGTTGGCTGCAGTGTCTATGTCTATGTCTCTCCTTTTTCTAGATGTTGTAACACGGGCAGGGGATCTAAATGCTAGGGAGAAAGAGGCTGCCAACTGCACCAAAGCACAGGTGTCTGCCCAGTTACCTGGGAGAATCTCAAGTAAAGGTCCTCCACAGTACCACCAGACATCGGCTCTGCCCACTGAGAGTGTGGACTGGTTTGTGAGGCTTTTGAAGGACTGGCTTTCACTTCATACAGTCAGGTTTCCCACATTTGTCAATCATCCACCCTGTCTGGTAAGACATGAAGATTAATTGGCGTCTAGGGCAGGGTGGCCTAATACTCCTTAGGGGCTGCCCCACAGGACCTCTGACCTCTGCGAGCAGTAGTGATAGCAGCCGGCATGATTCGTTGCCCCAAGCCTTGGCATCCTGAAATAGAGCCAATGTGCAATACATTCCATCTGGGTCCAAGGACCATCCTAATAAAAACAGGACCATCTGAGACTCTAACCTCCCAGTAGTACAAACAGAAATCACTCTTATTTAATGTATGGACAGAATATTTTATCCATTCCATCTAAGCATTTGTATCCCTGTACCCAATTTCAATAGCTGCAGTTTGTCTTAGGTCCTTGAGTTCTACTATGGTTACCTGAGTTTGACTGTTGTACAACTGTGGGCGTAATGTTGGAGTGGAGGTAGAACTGGGTGTCACCTGGGAGGGGTTGGGAGCTAGACGGAGCTCAAAGGCATCTAACAGGTCTGTCCCTGAGACATCTGCCGCCAACCCATATCTATGAAATATAGATGGTTCTTGTGTCATACTCCAAGGGCTTTCTATGACTAATCTAAGTGGCTTACATTGTTTATCTTTACAAATAGGAGAGGGGTGTGTCTGAAACATCTGTAATTTTGACTGTAGTCTGTTAAAAGGTTGTAAGTTGTTCTGGATGGTGAAAATTGGAGTTTTACCAGTGTCTTGGGGTCTGGTCCAGCCCTTAGGATTGTCATAAAAGGGAGAAGTATATCCTTTATATCCAGTGTTTTACTCCACATCCATCCACTCTGGACAGATACCAGCTTCCCTGTGGATCCCAGGATGGGGCACATATAAAAGGAATATCCTTGGAGTTGGAGTTAGGACATAAGTCCTCCACAAGGAATGGTCTGGCATGCATCAAATTCAACAGTTAAGGGAAAAGTACTCTGAGTTACATTAATAATAAACATACCATTTCCCAGATGAAAGAGAAAGAATAATTTCACTATAGTCTTTTTAAGGTTACTCTGGTATCCCCTGGATGTGAGAACATGGTCCATTGTTCCTTCTGGTCAGGTGGGGGTGCCTTCTTTACCCGTGTGTGATGAGTTCACCCCCTCTCCGCAGTCCAGAAGGCTGTTTCTGTGGTCAGCAGGACCAGGAAGTGTCCTTACCAAGCTGGCTCAAGCTTATTTTCTTTCCAGGTCTTGATCAGCACATGATCGCCAGGCTGGTGTGGGTGAACAGGAAAGTCAAGTGGAGGAGTCTGTGCTAACAATCCTTTTTTCCTAAGACAAAGTAAAGTAGAGGACAATCCAAGCATATAACTTTTGAGGAAATAGTCTTTGGTTTCAAAGGCAGGCACATCAGTAACAGAGCTAAGGTAAGGAAGCCCATAAAGCACTTCATAAGGGGAGAGGCCAATGTCCTTCCGAGGGGCTGCCTTTATCCTGAGTAGTACTATGGGAAGGCAGTTAATCCAAGGTAATCTGGTCTCTAAGGCTAATTTAATGGGCTGATTTTTAAGAGTCTGATTTAGAGTAAACAATTCGCAAGCCTGTGCTGACCAATTGTTAGGAAGTCAGTCTGATTGTACTATAGTCAAGGTCTAACTATAATGCCTTTTTCCCTCAATTACCCCAGAGGATCACCCACAAAGAAATGGAACCCGATCTGAAAAGGAATTTCCCTGAGGTCTGCCCTTATTTTTGTTTGGAATTCAATAATATCTAAACATTTATGTGCAAGGCTCCTACTTCTTGCTTCCCCATCCAAGAAAGTGGCTGGATTTAAGGCCTCATCAATAGTTTAGGTCAGGTCATCCTTTTCTAGCAAGACACCCTCATACTTTAGGATCCTGGAATCTGTCAGCCATCTACCCAACTTTTGGTTTAAGATCATTGTAACTTGATGGGGAGTGCTAATTACTAGACTTCCACCAAATGTGATTTTTCTACTTTCTTCAGTTAGAAGAGCTATAGCCACTATTCCCTGAATATACTCAGACCAACCTCTGGTGATAAGATCTAGGAATTTAGATAAGGCCATAGGTTGGTGTTGACCCCCATGTTTTGGGGTTAGCATCCCAAAGGCAATTCCCTTGTTTACATTTACAAAGAGGTGAAAAGGCTGTCCAAGAGAGGGCAAGGCTAGCATCAAGGTAGTGATAAGGACTTGTTTTAGCTCATTTACTTGTTTTTATCTCCTTAGGGGTCCAAAGAAGGGGGTCTAGTCCCTCTTGGGTCAATTTGAGATGTAAAGATTTAGTTTTAAGGGCATATGCATCTATCCACAACCGACAGTATCCCACTAAACCAAGGAACTTTCTTAATTCTTGTTTTGTTCCTAGGAGCAGGAGACCAGTGATTCCTTCTATTCTTTCTGAACCAATCCTTCATTGGCACTTACTGATCAAATGTCCAAGATATTTTACTTTGGTCTCAGCAAGTTGTAACTTATTCTTTGAAATACGAAGTCCCTGGCTTCCCAGGAAATTTATAAAGCTAGTGGTTGTGTCAACCACTTCCCCCTGATAATCCCCTCATTATTAAATCTCTTACATTTTTTCAGTGCCCTGGGGTGTTGTTATCCCATCAGGGATCTTGATTAGGAGACTTAACATCAGCTGCCAGGACACTTTGTCCCAGGGGATGTTCACACTCCCAGATTGCCATTGCCAGTCTGTGGATCATGGCTCTTTCCTCTCCTGAGAAGAGAATTCCCAAAATAGATATTAACTCTGTCCAAGTACATATCTGTGGTCCCAGAAATTGATCAACCTGTTGTGAGACCCCAAAGGGATCCTCAAGAAGGGGTCACAACTCCTTTTTAAAATTTTGGACCTCAGAGCTGGTAAGAGAGGCATTTGCAAACCCAGTTTCACCTCCTCTGAGGGGAACCTCCTTAGAGGAAAGATGTAGTAGGGTTTTTCTTCTTCAGAATGAGGAAAAGGTAGATTCTCAATGTCTTGATGACATTGTTCTAACTACCTTTGAAGTCATGGTAGGGAGGGGTTTCTAGTAGGGAGGGAAGTGGGGGTGGAAGTGGAGGGCTTAGGAGGGGAAGAGAGAGAGTCAGAAGCCTGGAGTGGTGGCAAGGGGGCTGTATCTGGCACCTGAGCCAGAGAAACAGCAGGGTTATGGGGGGGGAGTAAATCCCAGTTAAAGGAATTTTGGGTTTTTTTCTTTTTGTCTTTCTCCCCTTTCTTTAAGTGGAAACAGGACTACAGGACTCTGTCTTCAACAGAGAGCATAGTCCATCTCCTTTTGAGTAACTGGGCTGTTGTGGTTTACATGCTTAATTAATAGTTGACAGACCCAGTCCTTGTCAAACACAAATTTTGGCCAAAAAAACCAAAGGCTTTAAGATCAGTTCTTGGGTCCAGATAAAACAACAGTATTTAACTATTCTTTGTTTCTTTTTCCCTTTAGTATGGGGGCTATCATCCCAATATTTTGACATATTTCGTAAGGGGCTCTCAGAGGTTATTTTATCCCGGACCTTTGTTTTCTGTCCACCCTCTTTGCTATCTTTTTTTCCCATTTCTCCCTTCTGGTAGACTGTGCTCTGCCTATCAAGAGCTCAAGCCCCCCACTTTGCCTTGGAGCTTCCTTGCACTCTGGTTCTTTTTTGCTTTGTCAGTATCCAACTGTATCCCTCTTGGGAGCTTGAGGCACCTCTTGGTAGCTGGCAGGTCAATATAAGCTGCTGACCTGGATTAGATTCAAGAATCTAATTCCACCTTAAATAGTATGAAGTTACCTCAGAACTGTGGATCAGGACTCTGCTTTCCCTTCTTGTCACACAACACGTCTCATTCACACATCACACAGCCTCCAGTATCCTGACCACCATGACATTACTTGGTCACCCCGTGACGTTTCTTGTCTTGGTTTGTGCACAAAACTTACATGGTCACTGAGGTCTTTTACCCATATTGTCAAGAAATTCTGGGGGCCGAGTTCATTCACAGATCTAGAAAGTTGTCACCATTGGCCAAACCTTGGGGCTGCTGCAACTGGGTAGCAAGACACATCTCCCCGGGGAAGGGCCAGGGACCCCTCTTCCTGAATGGAATGTAAAATCCTGGACCAAGCCCTCAAATTGCTGGAATTAATGACCCTCTGGTGCCAAAAACAGACACACAGAGACAGAAAATCTTGACAAGGCAATTTCTTTTGATTAAAAGTGTGCACACATGTACTTACTCCAGCTAAGCAGACACGTGAGCACAAAATGGCCAGCCATGGCTCCTCCTTATATCTCTGACACAGTTGTACCTGCCCCTAATCCAGAATTTGTCTAGGTCAGAGGTTCACAGTCTCCCTCAACTGGCTAAAAGGCTTAGGGGATGGGTTAGGGCATGCAGTTTGGTGGGCAGTGGAGTCATACAAGAATCCCTGAAGAAGAAGCAAGGACAATTTAAACATGCAAGTCACCAAAGATGGCAACCTGAGGAATTTTTAAGTAATCTATGAGGGTAACAAATACTTTGATAGAAAAGATCACTTTTCTTACAGTATGAAATACCTATATAATCACAGTGGTACAGAATCTGCAAACTAGGAACAAACTTTGAGGCCTTCCAGTTCAACTCCCAATCTGATGCTTGCATTTACATCATTAATAGCCAAGTCACTTCCCAGATTTGCTTGAATATCTCTAAGAAAAGGGAATTTATTACATTTCTGGGGTACTCATTTCAAACCATAGAAGCTTTATGAAAGGGTTAAATGAGTAGATGTATTTCTCCCACTTCTTCTGTGAAATACAATTAAAAACTCTACACATTGCATATAAAACAAGCATAAGAAGACACTAAAAAGTGGAGAGAAGAAGGGAGACTGGCTAACATCTTCAGGTTCCAGTTAATAACACAATGTTGTGTTCCTTGAATTTTCTTTCTTTTTTTGTGGTGGTGGGCATGGAACCTGGGTCCTGTGCATACTAGGCAAGTGCTCTACCATTGAGCTATATCTCCAGCCCTTGAACTTTCTTTCTGCTGTCATATTCCAGACTGGACACTGGAGAGCTGAAAATCAGAATATGCCAGAAAGCACAAAAAAGTAACAGAGACCAGGAAAGGAGCATCATCAGCAAAACTTTTTTTCTTTCTTTCTTTCTTTCTTTCTTTCATTCTTTCTTTCTTTCTTTCTTTCTCTCTCTCTTTCTCTCTCTTTCTTTCTCCTTTCTTCCTTCTTTCTTTTTTGTTGGTGGTACTGAGGTTTGAACTCAGAGCTCTACCATTTGAGCCACACCTCTGAAAAATAATGTGTCCATGTTCACCCCAGAAAAGGCCAGATGGTGAGCCTAGATGTCTACCCTTTCCAGGCTCTAAGAAGGTCACTACTTCTTTTTCTTCTGTGGATATGCTTTAGGGAAGGCTCAGGAAAGAGCCTGGACTTTCACCCAGTGCTAATGAGCCTCCCCATGCTCCTCCCATGTGTTGCCAGTAGAAACCATGTGTGTAGCTTTGTCTTTATACATTGTAAACAAAGGTGTTCATTCTCTTATCTGAGGCAACTAAATAGATCTGATTCTCCCCATTCCTCATAACATCCCATTTGACACCTGAAAACAGCAATCGATTTGTTTCCTATACCATCTGCCTCTCAGGTCTTCTGTTAATATTCCCAATTACTATAGTCATTCTTACTAGAATGAGAATTCAGATTCTCAATTGGGACTTTCATCTTGTAAGATACCCTATTTTGTCAATAGAATCTTTAAGGTATGGCATTCAAGATATGATTAGGAAGTTTAGAGTAGTAGGGGTGCTTTGGACATATTATTAAACATTGATGTGATGTCTTTTTATGATATGATAGCTAATATAGAACAATTCTTATTGATCTCCCAGAGTTCTAGGTTGGAGAAAGAAAGAATAGGGGTAATGGGAGGGAATTTTATAGGCAGGTGGAGAAGACTTGGTTAATAGGGTCAAGAGAGTAAGACACTGTCATCTGAATTCAGTGAAGTTTTCCATGTGATGGGAATGGGTGATTTCAGAAAACTGAAATGAACTTAATCTCATCAATGGGGGTGACTAAGAAAAGGCTTAATTAATCCAGTGGGATGGTATAAACAAGATTCCAGCATCAGACAGCAGGAAATAGTTGATGGCCTTTACGTTTGCTTCCAGCTTTAACATTCTGATTTGATAGTTTAGTTATCATGGACCAGTCTATTTCTCCTTTGTATTTTTTAACTCCTATACAAGAAGGGCCACATCAGTCAGCTTCTGTTTATTTGGCGATTCTCATTTTTGTTACTCTTGCTGCTGCCTGACCCCAGTTAGTGAGTGAGTACAATTTTTGGATCAGTGAGTCCTGAGTCTCTGGGAAATCAAATAGACAGATTAAAATTTAATATGTTCAAAAGCACACATTCTACTTACCACCCCCACAAAGGCTGCTGTTCTTTCAGGCATATGAATAAATGGCAATATCATTCATCCCTTGCTCAAGCCTAAAACCTGTGAGTCATAGGTGAGTCCTACCTTTCCCCCTCACCCAATTTCCATTCTGTCAGTAAATCATCTCAGTCTTGCTTCCAAAGCAAATACAAAATCTAACTATTTCTAAGTACTTCATCCAAATCCAAACCAACATTATCTGTTGCCTGGATAACTGTGATAGCCTATTCTTGTTCCCTAAAATCCATTGTTTACAGAGAAACCAGGATAATCTTTTAAAAATGGAAGATTATGTCCCTCCTCTGTCCCTAAAATGTCTTCTCATCAAACTTAGAATAAAATCCATAATCCTTACAATGATCTATACAGCTCTACATGATCTGCTACCTGCCTACCTCTGACCTCTATTTGTAATACTGGTGTTTTTGTTATTTGAATGCCCTATCTTCAAGCCTTAACCCTTGCTATTCACCCAGCTTGGGATACTCTCTTCCCAGATCTCTGTAAGGTTTGATTCCTTGCATCATTCAGATCACTGCTCAGATGCACTGACTCAAACAGAACTTGCCTGAGAATCCTATCTAAAACCTCCTATTATATACTCCTTTTCCACATTTTACATTTTTGTTTCCTAGTACTTCATAATAAAGTTACAATGCATATTTACTTATCACTTATTTACGTTTGCTTCTATTAATAATAATAGATATCTTTTATTTAGTATCTCCTGTGCCATATATGACACATCATTTACATGTGTGTGTATGCATGTATGTTAGATCTCAAGATGAGATTAGATTCTACTGTCTTCTCTTTTATGAAGGGATAAATATGGGAACCAGAAAAATAAATCTATTTGGCTGAGGGAAGAGCAAGTCACATAAATTCATATCTGAAGTAGAGCTCTTCACAGCTCTTGTAATGTTAGCTAGGCTCAGAGGCACAAAGATTACACAATTATTATTTCGCATAAATTACAGGGACAAAATCATATTAACAAGGAATGCATACTTTCCTCATGTGTGACTAGATTTTATCCTAGAAAAAAATTAGTGTTCTATTGAGGTTTGCTTACCTGCTATATAACTGCTTTGATTTGAATGAATGTGGCTCCTCTAAAATGCAAGTGTTGCCCATGTGATGCTATTAAGAGGTGGGGCCTTTACAGGGTGATTACATTATGGGGCATTGGAGTTCACTGCCCAGGACCACCTCAAGTCTCTGCTTTCCACTTTCTGGTGTGCATTCTTTGGCCACCTCAGCCAGGCTCGAGCAAGCCCTAGTGCACTTAAGCTGTCACTTTGGAAGATACAAGCTGTAAACCAATTCAGCATCCACATGTCACTAATTCTGAAAGCTTGCAGAACAAAAGAGCTATAGAGGCATATCTGTTTCTGCTTAGATTTCAAAGGATGCCTCAGAGAAACTTTAGACCCAGGGAGAGAACTGCACAGAGGCAGGACCACTGCAGAAAGTTCCTACTAGGACAATGCTTAGTGGAGGTGAAGGGGCAGAATCCTCCAAGACCCCTGAACCATAAAACTACCAGAATGCATTGTCAGCCTGGGAAAGCCATACACAGTAGACTCCAACTTGTGAGAGATGTGGTGTGAGGTTCAGATGGCAAAAAGACAGGGGGAGGCTGTCAGGAGCCTGGGGTTTCCAAACCACACCTCAGTGTGTTCAGAAGATATAACATGGAGTTGAATTTATTCTTAATCCTCAAGACTTGACGTTGTTTGATTTGTTGGGTTTTGGACATTCTTGGCACCTTTACTTCTTTCTCCTTTCTTATTGTTCTGTTTTGGAATAGAAATGTCTTCCTCATAACTATCCCACATTGTTTTGGGGGATTACAGTTGGGAAGCACATTGACTCTGGATAAATCACACCTTGAGTATCACCGTATCTGATTTAGATGAGACTCTGGACTTTAGACTTTTGAGTTGGTGCTGGAATGAGTTAAGACTTGGGGCTATTTTGATGGGAAGAATGTATTTTATATATAAGAAGGATATGGATTTAGAAGGACAAGAAGTTGAAAGCTATGGTCTGAATGTGTCCCATCCAAAATTCAGGTGTTGCCAATATGATAGTAGTAAGAGGTGGGGTGCTATGGTTTGGATGTAGTTTGAGAGTCTCCCAAGGGTCCATTGTGATTAAAGCTTTGATCCACATGGTGGTGCTAATAGGAGGTGGTAGAATCTTTGAGAGGTGGGGCCTAGTGGGAAGTTCTTAGGTCAGTGAGGGTATGCCCTCAGATGGTAGTTCTTGTGGAACCCCTTAGTAGTTGTAGCAAGAGAGTTATCAAAGCCTGAATTTGGCACACACTGTTTTCTCTGCTCTGAGTTCAAGATGTAATTACTTGCCTATTCTAATACATGTGCCCACTATTTCTATTTTCTACACTTGACATAGCTGAGACTGAGCCAATTCCGGTGCCATGCCCTCAATCCTCAGAAACTGTAAGCTAAGTAAACCTCTCTTTCCTCAGAAGTAGCCCATGTTAGTTATGCATTTGGTCTTTAAGAAGTGATATGGCCATGAGGGATTTTTCCTCATGCATGAGATTAATTCATTATAAAACAGGCTTCATGTAGCATTCTTAGGTTAGTTAGCCTGCTTGTCCTTCTGTCTTCTGCCATGTGAGGACTTAGCAAGAGGCCCTTACCAGACATCAGAAGCCAGCACCTTGTTCTTGGATTTCCCAAGTCTTTAGAATTGTGAGAAATTTTTTTCAGTAAATTGCTTAGTCTGTGGTACTTTTTCGTAGCAGCAAAAAGGGCTAGTGGTGTGACTCAAGTGTTAGAGCACCTGCCTAGAAAGGCCCTGACTTCAAACCTCAGTACTACCAAAAAATGGACTGAAACAGTAACTAATGCTGAAGTAATCAGTAGATTTCCTGATGGTATGAACTGGAATCATTTACTCACAGGACCAGAGCCCACCCTTTTTCTTTTGGTGTAACTATTAAGCAGAAAGCTTTTGTAAGCAATCAGCAAAAGCCTGAGGTACTGAAATTTGGAAAACAAAAGAAGGAAAGGAGATTGGGAGAGAGGTAAGATACTAGAACTATGTAGCTTTAAAAAGCTGGGCTCTTAAGAGCAGTAGGAGGAGAAAAAAATATAGAGAAAGCAAGGTAGAGGAGTAAGGAGCTTTCCTGAAGACCCAAGTAGTAAAGATTCCTCTCCTTGAATTCAAGAAAACTGGAAAATTGTTCACTAAAAGCACACGGTAACCCATCTGTACTCTGTGAAATCAAGGGCATTTACCCCCTTTGTTGCCAAGTGTGTGTTTGGTCAATGGAATATGCCAACACAGGAGATATTGAGGGTAAATGTTGCTCTAGAAGGATGATATTCAGGAAAGACTCAGCAGTACATCACTGAATATTTCTAGCCATGTAGGGGCCCATGAACCAACAGCTATAGAGAAGCAACTGATTATGTGGAGAGTAATCTCTGCCTAATTACAACTCCCACCAAACAGCATATCTGAATAATAGCAAGGAATACGCCTAAGAGATGTAAAATAAGATACTACTTCTTTCAACAAAATATGAGAGAGAAAGATCATATTTTAATAATCCCAATTGAGGACATACAAACACATTTGACTGTCACAAAAGCTATAGAAACTTAGCATTACACCCATATTCCAAATAAAGAAACTTGACCAAAGTCACAAATCGATGGAAAACTCAGAGTTGGAACTCAGGACTTTCCTCACTAAAGTTCATGCTCTTTCTACAATGCTCTACACTCATTTCACTCTTGAATGATGAGAACCAAGATGCTTCACTTGAAAGAGCAAAGGGTTTTTGATTAGAAACACCTGAGTCCACAGTTTTGTGTACTTTCTGGGATAATGACTTTAGTGCTGCCACTCCTCAAGACTTATTTGCATCACTCATGAAGTGAGAATATGGGATCTATCTCATGGTGGTGTTGCATTAAATGAGATAATTCATAGAAAGGGCTTCACATAGTGCAGGGCTAACATGAAATCCTCTATAAATGATGGCTTGTCTTGGTACTATTTTCAAAATGTACCTGGCATAATGCATAATAGTGCATACTTAACAGTAGCTTAATGGTAGTTAATGTTTTAAGGTTTTTGTTGTCAGAAAGGAGCAGTGCTTGAATCCTGGTGTTGCTGCTGCCTAACTGCATGGACTTGGGTAAGTTATTTTAACTTGCTGAGCCTCAATTTGACTTTTCTAGATAGGCCTGTGGATAGGTATACCTCATGATTCCCTCGAGGCACAGATAATTCAGGTAAAGCAGTTAATGCTTTATTGACATGAAAATGCAGACTTCAGGATTCATGTCTTATGCAGTGAGAGATTGGCACACAGATTCCTGGGGATAGTGGTGATAAACAAAAGGGTAGATTCTTCTTGATTCTTAAGTGCAGAGGGGCAGCATACCAATTAGTAGTGTTTGGGTGTTGAAGAGTGATTTTTAGGTAGGTATAAGTGACCACTGAGCTAGTGAGGCTGGTTTTCCATAGGTGAAGAATGGACATGAGAGAGATGATGTTGTCAGAGGCGTTTGGGTTTGGGTTGAGATATGCATGGGGTTGTTGCTGAAGTATTTGTAAAGCCTCTTGAAATAAACCTAGAGACATAGTAATTTAAGGACTCAAAGTAGAGAGAACGTTTTTGATCCCCTGTCAGGGGAATAATTTGAGTAGGTTTGGAGGTAAAGGAGGTGGCACCAGAGGAAGTCAAATAATAATAACTGAGAAGATGCAGATAATTGAGGGAGCATGGCCCCTAGGGGGAAGGAGAGAGAAAGAGAGAGACTTTCATGTCTAAGAGCAGGATGTGGTGGGACTAAATATCAAGATTTCTGGACTGATAATTGGACTTTACCTTTACCTTTAAAGGTACAGGTTTTTCTATAGCTCTCTGGGCTGCATAGAAGGACCCAAGGAATTCACTTGGAGAGTATTTTAGAATACTGATACTCAAAATTCAGAATCACTTGGAGGGTTTGCCAAAGCACAGATACCTGATCCCACACTTGGAAATTTCTGAGTCAATAAGTTTAGATTTGAACTAGAGAATTTGTATTTAAAACAAGTTTCCAAGTGATGATACTGCTACTGCTAGTCAAGGACCATACACTTTTAAAGCCACTGCTATAGCATGTGGGGATAAAGACCACTGGCATCAAGCAGACTTGCATTAGAGTCCTAGATTCATTGCCATTTTCTAGTTGTATAACCGTGAAGATACTTAACCTATCTGTAGCTTGCTTTTTCATCTAAAAAAGGATAATAATTATAGCATCCATATTAGAAGACTTTCGTGAAAATTAGTTAAGTTAGAACAGGACCTGATGGTGACTTGGAAGTAATGTTGAATACTCAAGAAGTGTTGAAAATCCCACAGGACTGGGAAGAGGCTTTTTCTGGCAATCTCTTCTCTCTGCCCTATCCTTATCTCAAAGTTCAGGCCTTCACAAAGCCTTTGCCTTATGCCTTTGTCCTCACTGGCTTTTAGGGATATCTTTGGAGAGGTCTGATCCCTGAGGTTCTGAAGTAATTCTACCTGGAGCCTCTATACCTAAGCCTGCATTCATTTGTCTTTTTCTTTTCTTTTTTGATGGGACTTGGATTTGAACTCAGGGCTTTGCACTTGCAAAGCAGGTGCTCTATCACTCAAGTCACACCTCCAATCCATTCTGCTCTGATTATTTGAGAGATGGGGTTTTGTGTACTATTTGCCTGGGATGTCCTCAAACTGTGATCTTCCTGAACTCAGCCTCCCAAGTAGCTAGGATTACAGGCATAAGCCACTGGCACCTGGCTCATTTTGTCCTTATAGAATGCATTGGAACTGCTCTAGAACAGGCTATGAAGGCCCTAAACCACCTAGTCAACCACAAGTCTTCCCATGCATGGTCCACTTGTACTTTACTGAGTAGAGACTGAACTAAGGCCTCCAAAAACCAACTGATAAGAGGTCTAAGACTGGAAAGGTGACTAGAGAGGAATGTAAGGTCTAATCTCTTCCCTGGTGGAATCGCTCTGAATCCAGACAGGCTGGAGGCAGACAATGAAGAGAATGACCCTGGCTGCCCCACTCCAGGCTGGTAATGTTATATTAGTGAAGATAAATGGAAGTGACAGTTATTTGGAGCCCTGGAGACTGACCTGTACCTTCACTCTGATTGTTAAAAAACCATTCCTAATATCGAGCACAAATCCTTCAGCCTGTACATTCCACCCACAGGTCCTTATTTTGCCCCCCTTAAATCATCCTAAATCATCTGTTCCTTCTACCTTGTGATCAAGACTTCCTGAGTCTTCTCAAGCCAAGCACAGCAGGGAGGTGGTGAGGGAGACAGTGCAGGGAATGTCTAGGCATCTCATCAATGTTAAGGAGAACAAGAATTTTAATACCTTACCACTAAGCATTAGATAAATCTCTTATATGAGCATAAATCTTACTGTTGTCATTTATTACACTTGTATTCTTTTTATCTTTTAGTTTAATATAATTATTAGTTCTCTATTTTCTTCATTATCTATTCATTTCAATTATTTTTGTGCCAGGCTACAGATTGTTTTTAATATTGAAATAAGATTTTAAAAATCCCAATATTTTGCAAAATGATGCCTCTGCAAAGCCCAGTGTCCCCTGGGATGTAAGTAGTGGTGGGATCTGTTGTTGGTGGTGGTGTTTTGAGATTCTTTTTGTTGTTACTATTTAGCTTTCTTTCTTCTCTCTCTCTCTCTCTCTCTCTCTCTCTCCCTCCCTCTCTTTCTCTCTCTCTCTCTCTCTCTCTCTCTTTCTCTGTCTTCTGTGCTGGGGATTAAACTCTGGGCCTTGGGTAGGCTAGACAAGTGTTCTACTACTACTGGGCTACATTCCCAGCCCAGTATGTAAGGTTTTAGTAAAGTATCTAAACCTTATTTATTTTTGTTTGGCAGCACTGGGGTTTGAACTCAGGACCTCATACTAGCTAGGCAGGTGCTCTACCACTTCAGCCACTCTGCCAGCCCTTAAACCTTTTTTTTTTTGCAGCCTCAGTCAATTGGATAGGTTTGCATCTTCACTAGGCTGTCTGGAAATGATAAGCAGGACAGTACAGAAAACATAGTTTTGGAGTTGGCCTTAAAAATGTAGATTCAGATCTCAAAAACTCAACTTGTTAACATTGTGCTTGCTAGGATATATTATTTAATGGGTTTTTTTTGCTAATTTTATTTTATTTTACCAGCTTTATTAAATATAGCTGACAAATATTGTACGTATTTATAGTATACAACATGATGCTATGATGTACACAGGCACACATATACACACATACTGAAATTATTAAATCAAGGTAAATAACATTGATCATCCCATTCCCCTCTAATTTTTTTGTGATAAAGCATTTTTTGTGGTACTGGGGTTTGAACTCAGGGCCTACACCTTGAGCCACTCCACAAGCCTCTTTTTGGTTAAGGGTTTATTTTTGAGATAGGATCTTCCGAACTATTTGCCCAGACTGTCTTCGAGCCAAAATCCTGATCTCTGCTTCCTGAGTAGGCATAAGCCACCAGCGCCTGGCCATGATAAAAACATTTAGGATCTAGTATCTTGGCAATTTTCAAGAATACTACACATTATTATGAACCATAGCACCATGATATACAATAGATCTCCAGAACTTATTCATCTTGTGTAAGTAAAACTTTACACTCTTCTACCAGTATCTTATCTGCCTTCTAGTCCTCTGAGCCCCTGGCAACCAGCAACATTTTTCAACATTTTAAAATCCCACATGTAAGTGATGTCAGACAACATTTGTCTTTCTTTGCCTAGCTTATTTCACTTGTCATAGTGTCCCCCAGGATCATCCATATTGCCTCCAATGATAGGACTGAATAGTATTCCATTGTGTATTTATGCATTTGCTTTATCCATTCATCCATTGATGGACACTTAGATTGATTTCATATCTTAGCTATTATGAATAACACTGCAATGAACATGAGAGTGCAGATGTTTCTTCAAGATACTGATTTTGTTTCATTTAAGTATATGCCTGTTACTGAGATTTCTGCATAACATTTTGGTAGTTTGATTTTTAATCTTTGAGGACCCCAAACTGCTTTCCATAATGGTTGTGCTAATTTACATTCCTACTAGCAGGGTACAAAGGTTCTCTTTTCTCCACAACCATGCCAGCACTTACCATCTTTCATATTTTTGCTCATAGCCATTCTAATTGGTATGAAGCGAAATGTCATTGCTTTCAATTTTCACTTCCCTGATGACTAGTGGTATAGAGCATTTTTTCATATACCTGTTGGTCATTTGTATGTCTTCTTTTGAAAAACAGAAGTTCTTTGTTCAGGTTCTTTGACCACTTATCATGGGCTATTTGTTTTCTTGCTATTCATTACATGTTTTCTTGCTATTTATTATGTTTTAGAAATTAACTTCTGATCCGATGTGTAGTTTGAACATATTTTCTTCCATTCTTTAGATGGTCTCTTCATTCTGTTTGTTCCATTTCAGTGAAGAATCTTTTTAGTTTGATACAATCTCACTTGCCCAATTGTCCTTTTGTTTATACTTTTGTGATTATAATCAACACTCCATATCCATGAGCTGCATGTCCTTGAATTCAACCAACCACAGATAAAAATCTTTGATAAAAAAATTTCATCTGTACTGAATATGTACAGACTTCTTTCTTTTTTTTGCGGTGATGAGGTTTAAACTCAGGGCCTACACCTTGAGTCATTCCACTGGCCCTTTTTCTGTGATGGGTTTTTTTCAAGATAAGGTCTCTCAAACTATTTGCCCAGGCTGGCTTCAAACCACAATCCTCCTGATCTCTGCCTCCTGAGTAGCTAGGACTACAGGAGTGAGCCACCAGCACCCCTTTCAGTCTTTTTTCTTATCATTTCCCCTAAATAATACAGCAGCTATTTACATGCCAATCATAGATCATTAGTTACCACAGGTAATCTAGGGATTATTTAAAATATACAGGAAGATGTACACAGTTTATATGCAAATAGTACATCCTGTTATATAAGGGTCTTGAACATCTGTAAATTTTGGTATTTGAAGGGGTTCCTGAAACCAAACCCCCACATATAAAGGGATGACTGTATACTCAAAACATCACTTTTGAGTTGAATTTTGTGTAGAGTGTGAGATAAGGGTTAAGTTTAATTTTATGCTTATGGATATCTAGTTTTCCAAGCGCCATTTATTGAAGAGACCCTCCTCTTAGCAGCTTAGTCAAAGACCAATTGACCGTAAATGCCTGGATTCATTCCTTTTTCCCTATTGTGTACCATTGATGTCAATACCATTCTGTTTTGATTGCTGTACTTTATAGCAATTTTGAAATCAGGTAGTATGATAATTCCAGCTTTTTTCTTTTTGATAAGATTGCTTTGGTTACTCAGGGTCTTTTGTGCTGTACAAATTTTAGGATTGTTTCTTTCTATTTCTGTGAATATTTTCATTGGAGTTTTGGTAGGGATTTGCATGGAATCCATAGATCACTTGGGGTAATACGGACATTTTATCATTAGTAATTCTTGTAATCCATGAATATGGAATATCTTTCCATTTATTTGTGTCTTCCCCAATTTATTTCATAAATATTACAAAGTTTTTCAGTGTAAAGATCTTTCACCATCTTTATTAAATTTATTAGTCCATAATTTTCTTTCATTAATATCCTTGTCCTAGCTTTGGTATCAGGGTAATGCTGGCCTTATAAAATGAATTTGCAGATAGAAAAAAAATAAAATGAGTTTGTGAGTGTTCCCTCCTGTTCATTTTTTTGGAAGAATTCAAAAAAGATTGGTGTTAATTCTTGTTTAACTGTTTGACAGAATTCATCAGTGAAGCTACCAAGTCCTGAGATTTTGTTGCTGTTGTTGTTTAGATGGTTTTTGATTACTGATTCAATCTCCTTGCTTTTTGTTGGTCTGTTTAGACTTTTTGTTTCTTATAAATCAGTCTTGGTAGTTTGTATGTTGGTAGGAACTTAACTATTTCACCTAGTTTGCTACATAATTATTCATAGAAATCTCTTATGTTCCTTTTTATTTCTGCAGTATCAGTTTGATTGTATTTTCTTTCATTTACAATTTTGAGTCTTCTCTGTTCCTAGCTAAGTATTTGCTAATTTCATTTTTCAAAAACCCTTTAGTTTCGTAAATTCTTTCTATCATTTTTCTACTTCTTATTTCATTTATTTCTGCTCAGGTCTATTTTATTTCCTTCCTTCTGCTGATACTGGGATTGGTTTATACTTCTTTTCATTTTCTTAAAATATTAATTATTTGAGATCTTCATCTTCTCTTCGTGTGGCCATTCATTACTATAAACTTCTTTCTTAAAACTGCTGTTCTGTTCCATATAAAAAGTTTTATTTCCATTTTAATTTGTCACAAGTTAACTTTTATTTTTTGTATTATTGGTTGTTCAGAGTATGTTATTTACTTCCACATATTTGTAAATATTCCCATTTTCCTCTTCTGATTTCTACTTTCATTTCATTGGAGTTGGAAAAGATACTTAATGTGGTTTCATCTTCTTAAATTTGTAGAAACTTGTTTTGTGTCCTAACATATGAGTTGTCCTGGTGTGCATCCCAGGTACAGTGAAAAGAATGTATATTCTGTTGGATAGAATATACTGTATATGTCTGTTAAATTCCCTTGATCAAGCCCATAGTTTACTTACTAATTTTATGATTGCCTGATCTATCCATTGTTGAGAGTGTGGGAATAAATTCTCCTACTATTATCACATTGCTGTCCATTTCTCCCTTTAATTGTTAATATTAGCTTTATATATTTAGTTGCTTCAATGTTGGCTGTATATATATTTACAATTTCTGTGTCCTCTTGATAAATTGGCCCCTTTGTCATTATATAATGCTCTTTGTCTTTTATGATAGTTTTTTTTACTTTAATTCTGTTTTGTACAATGTAAATATAACCACCTTTTCACTCTATTTGTTAACTACTGCATGGAATATCTTTGCATCCCTTCACTGTAAGACTATTTGTGTCCTTAAAACTCAGATGAGTCTCTTATAGGTAGCATGTAGTTGGATAGTTTATCTATTTAGCCACTTTTTGTCTTTTCACTGGAAATTTTTAAGTAATTATTAATTAATTATTAATTTTGTCTTTTCACTGGAAATTTTTAAGTAATAATTAATTAATTATTAATTATTAATGGATAAGAACTCACTACTGCCATTTTTTATTTTGTGGTTCCTTTGTTCAGTTTTCCACTTGCTGTCTTCCTTTGTGATCTGATGATTTTCAGTGGTATGCTTCATTCTTCTCTCTTTCTTTATGTGGCTTACCTTGAGGCCTATGTAAAATATCTTTTAGTTAAGCTGGGTTACAGTGGCTCACACCTGTAATTCTAACTACTCAGGAGGTAGAGATCAGGGGGATTGTGGTTTAAATCCAGCCTGGAGAAAATAGTTTCCCCTATCTCTAAAATACCCAACACAAAAAAGGACTGGTGGAGGGGCTCAGGTGGTAGAGTGCCTGCCTATGAACTGTGAGGCACTGACTTGAAACCCTAGTACTACTTTAAACTGATAACAAATTAACTTTAACTACATACAAAACTCTACACTTCTTATTCATGTCACAGTTTGCATATTTTATATTCTGTGTGGATTAGAAAATTATTGTAGTTATAGTCATTCTTTATAGTCATTCTGTTTTTTCTTTGCAGTACTGGGGATTAAATTCAAGGTCTCATGCTTGCTAATCTCATGTCTATGCCCAGGATGACCTCAGACAGCAATCCTCCTACTTCTGCCATCCAAGTAGATGGGATTACAGGCATGCACCACCAGCATCATTATTTCTTTCAATAAACTTTTCTCTTTCTCTGTTATTTCTGGAGCTGCCATATTCTGTATATTGGTATGTTTAATAAGTCTTGCTCTCCACCCCCTTTTCCTTTTTTTTTCTCTTTTTGTTGCTTTGGCTAGGTAATTTCAATTACTTGTAAGAGGCCATTAAATCAGATTCTTCTGATTTATTAAGCTTGCTGTTGATGTTCTCTATGGAAACTTTCAATTCAGAGTGTTCTTTAGCCCTAGAATTTCTTTTTTATTGTTTATTCATTTATTCATTTATGTATACATTGTTTAAGTTACCTCTCCCCTCTACCTCCACTCCCCCTCCCCTTCCCACCCACTTGCCTCACTTCCAGGCAGAACCTGTACTGCTTTCTTCTCCAATGTTGTTGAAGAGAAAACATAAGCGATAATAAGAAATTCATAGCATTTTTGCTAGTTTGACATAAAGATAGCTATACAGAGAAATTCCTAGCATTGTTTCCATGTGCATGTGTATTACAACCAGAATTGGTTAATCTCTACCAGACCTCTTCACTACTTCCAGGTCACCTTCTCATAATGACCTCTGTCAGTTTAAGATTACTTATTCTCTCCTCTACAGTAAGCACATTAACTACTTTCAAGTTTTAGATTTCCTTCCCCTGCCCTATTCCTCCTGTATGCATTCTCCTCTTAGTGTGTGACCCATGTCCAATAATATTACTGCATTTGTTTTAGTTCTATAATCTGCATATGAGGGAAAACATGTGATTTTTGGTCTTCTGAGTCTGACTAACTTTGCTTAAGATGATGTTCTCCAGTTCCATCCATTTATTTGCAAATGACAAAATTTCATTCTTCTTTGTGGATGAGTATAATTCCATTGTGTATAAATACCATGTTTTATTAATCCATTCATCAGTAGTGGGGCTGTTTCCATAGCTTGGCTATTGTGAATAGTGCTGCAATAAACATGGGTGTGCAGGTGCCTTTGTAATAACCTGAGTTGCATTCCTTTGGGTATATCCCTAGGAGTGGTATTGCTGGATCATATGGCATATGGCAGTTTAGTTTCTTAAGTTCCCTGTATATTCTGGTTATCAGTCCTTTGTTTGATGTATAGCTGGCAAATATTTTCTCCCACTCTGTGGGTGGTCTCTTCAGTTTAGAGACCATTTCTTTTATTGTGTAGAAGATTTTTGATTTCATGTAGTTCCATTTGTGCATCCTTTCTCTTAGCTGCTGGGCTGCTAGAGTTCTTCTGAGGAAGTCTTTGCCTATACCTATTGCTTCCAGAGTATAGCCCTAGAATTTCTGTTTGGTTCTTGTTTATGGCTTCTCTCTTTGTTGACCTCCTTATCATATCCATGTATCATTTTCCTGGCTTTGTTTGTCTACATTTGTTCTCTTGTACCTCACTGAGCTTATTTAAGATGACTATTTTGAATTCTTTGTCAGGCGGTTTGTAGGTCTCCACTTCTTTAAGGTTGGTTACTATGCTTAATTTTGTTTATTTAGTGGTATCATATTTTCCAGATTATTCATGGTCCTTGTCGCCTTGCATTGGTATGTGTACATTGTAAGGAGTAGACAAGTATTTCAGTTTAAACAGAATGGCTTCAACAGTGAAGAACCTTTACCAGTCAGTCCATCCAGAAATTATGGGTGGCCATCTTTCAGGGTGTACAAATGGATTTTCTGCTAGAGTCCTCAGGTAGGCTGTCCTGCTGCTTAGATCAGCAGGTGGGCAGACCTAGAACCTGGTTTCATTGGAGTAAGCTTGGATCTTGAGCTCCTAGGGGCTGGCTTGGTACCAGGATCCACTTGTGGTTGGACTGACCATTGGGTCCACAGGGAAAATCTTGGAGCCTGGGTGCACTAGAATATATCTGGAGCTTGGGTCCATTAGAACATGCCTGGATTCTGGGTCTATAGTAGTGGCCTGGGCTATATGGGCTAACTTGGAACCTGATGTTCATGGGAGCTGGCCTGGAGCCTGTGCCAATGGCTATTGGTCTGACAAGGCAGCAATCCTGGTGGCTGGGTCTATAGGCTTTTCTGGAATCTTATATTATGGGGTCTGCCTGGTGCTAGGGTTATTTTGGATCCTGGGGTAGGTCTGGTATCTGAATTCATAGAGGCAGCTCCAGACCTAACCAGGTCCAGTTAGGGTGGACCTGGTTACTATATCTGCAAGTAGCAGTCTGGAGTCTCTGGCTCAGCATGGGCCTAAAGTCTAGGATTAGGGGTCTAGCCTGGAACCAGTGGTCACAGAGGATAACTTGGCATTGTGTGGGCTTGGAGTCTCAGTCTGTGGGTGACAGCCTGGGGCCATGAGGGCCTGGTGCTGCAGTCCTTTGCAGAGTCTGGTGCTCACTTCATCCTCCTTCCTCCACATGGAGGTTATATCCTTTCACATCATGCTGCCTGGACATAGGGGATGGGTAATGTGAAACACCTTTTCCTACCATTTTCACTGTATTTAAAATTTTTGTGCTGTCCTAGGTACAATAATCTCTTACTTGGATTTCTTAGCTATTGTGAAGGTATTTTTGTGTATGGATAGTTTTTTAAATTGATGTTTACACAAAAGTACAAGTACTATAATAAAAAGTCCTATTCCACCATCTTGCCAGTGTCACACTCATTTAATGTTTTTCAGATTTCTTTTTCATTTTTAAAATGGAGCTAAACATTGACATGCTCCAGAAGGGTTAGTGAAATAATTTCTATATAAATTGTCTGCATATTGCACTCATCTTTTGAATGTCCTTTCTAATTAGTAATTGGAACAACAATGTAATAGCACCTTCTCATGATATTAAGAATAAATGAGATACAATGGCTAAGCCTCCACATTAGTTTAAAGTAAAATTGCTAATAAATACATATGTAGAAGAGTCAGGTTGCAGGGCCTTCTTCTGAATGTATGCCAAGCTTCTGGGCTTAGGTATGTTGAAGCATTATGTAGGTTACTTGCCTCAGTCAAAATTACATTCTTTCAGAGGGGTTTGAGTCAGGCATAGCCAAACAAAAATAGGATGTAGATTAATAAGTTAAGGATCTATGAAGGGTAAGAAAATTAGTTGGGGACAGGATGTTTTAGTACAATCTGTTGATAAACTCGTGGCTTATCAACAAGTGGAGCTTGAGCTCAGGGCCTATACCTGAGCCACTCCACCAGGCCTTTTTTGTAATGGGTATTGTTGAGATAGGGTCTTGTGAACTATTTGCCTGGGGCTGGCTTCAAACTGAGATCCTCCTGATCTCTGCCTTCTGAGTAGCTAGGGTTACAGGTGTGAGCCACTGGCATCTGGCTTGAATCTATATTCTTGATGAAGAGAACAAAAATATATTTTCTGGGCTAAGAATCCAGTACAGAGTATGGACTTTAAGGAAAAGATAGATATTTAGAATAGCTTACCAGGGAGAATGGCAAAAGCCTTGGATTAGGAAAGAAAGGATTGTATTTTTGAGTGTGACGGTGAGAAATTCAAGCATCAGCTATTTTTAAGAGTTATTGTTCTTGTTTTTTGGGCAGCCTTCTTGTAAGGCATTCGCTTGACACCTGGGAGCTCATTACAAAAGGATGAATTTAACCGTGAGAATTTCCTCCTCAGGCCCACCCACTTAATTATTTAATAATTCACTTATTGTACAGATCTATTGATATACATTATACAATATGAAAAATATATTGAGCACTTACTAGGGTCTAGGTGCTGTTTTGCATGTGAAAATTAGTCAGTGAAATTACACAGAAGGTGCCTGCCAGATATGCTCACACTCCAGTGAGAGATATTAAAACAGGCAAGGAGTGGTGCTCTGAAATTTCCCAATATTTAAGGGGCAAGTAGAGAAAGAAAACTCAAAGAAAATTATAGAAAAGCATGAAAATAGCAGACAAAGTTTCCATCATAAGTTAATGGAAAAAAGTCAGGAAGGAAAGGAGCCAAACAATCTTTCAATGTTTTAAAGAATTCAAATAAGAAGACAGAAAGAATCCCTAGGTTTTACAGCAAAGAATCCATGAATGACCTCAAGGAGAGCAGAATGTAGTGAGCTTAGAAATGAAGAGGAAGAGGTAAGTATATGACAGCACTGACTACGGAAAACCCTTTCCAGAATCCTGTCTCAGAAATGAAAGGCAGAGTTCAAGGGAAGAATCCGGAGGAAAAGAGACTATAAAGACACAGTAAAAGGAATGTAGAGCAGAAAGGAAGAGTGAACACAGATAGAAAAATTAGTCTGAGACAGAAAGAAGCTCTGAAATAAGAGATAAGGAAGAGCTTGAAGGTAGGGAGGTCACTGCTTTTTTATGTTCTCAGGGAAACTACAAGTGAAGTCACATGGTAGAAGTTTGAGCATTGTGGAATGAGTTTGAAACAGCCATTCTGAGCAAGTGGAAGGGAACATGATCAAGGATGAAAGAAAAGACTAATGAACTATGCTATAATGCAAATGAAGTTTGAAAAGCTCCATGGCTAGAAGTAACTTTCTTATACCTTAGTTTCTAATTCATAAGATCCAAGCCTATATATCCCATTGCATCATATATGGGCAAGGTTATCTACACATATTGCATAGACTGACTAAAGCGTACCAGAAGCTGGTCACGTATTCAGGAATAGCCTTAGAAGTGCTGGAGTCTAAAGGGACTGCCCCACAGGCCTCAGCATCTCTTGATGTTTCAGCTTTTGCCTCTGTTCCTTCTTTTCAATCTTTAGAGGGATGGTAAGGGCCCTAGTCTGACTGAATGAAGATGAGGCTTTCTTATAAGAGGTCACCTTGCTTGCATGTTACTCTAGAATTAGAGTCTATTCTGGCTTCTCTGAGACTCAGCTAAGGTTGGCATTCCTGAGTAACATTAGGTAACTTCTGAGAAGATCTAAGGATTGGTGTTAGGGAGCCTCAAATCTCTCCCTAGGCTTCAGAAGAACCATTTTTGACTCCAGAGATCAGCAAGGGGGAGGCTGGACCTGATGCCAGGTAAGTAAGGCTGCTTCCAGCAGTGAAGTAGAGTCAGAGAAAACCTTCACCTGGGATTTCTCTGTTTGGGTTCATGAAGTAACTTCTGTCCATAATTAGAAGAGGGGAAAAGGGGAGGAACTCCCAAGAAATAAGCTGACCCAACCTCAGTTCTCTTTATGTTTTTGTTGGGGGGATGTATGTGTGTGATACTAGGGTTTGAATTCAGCATTTCACACTTTAAGAGATAGGCACTTTACCACATGAGCTACACCTCCAGTACCACATTCTGATTGCCCATGGGACCACAGTGACTTCCTTATATAGGGTAGATTGAGCCTTCACTCTACCCACTGTCACTCTGCACCTCAGGTACTTGAAGCTAGTGCTGAGGAAAGGGCCACCTAACCAGTGGAGTCAAAGAGACCCTGGAAATTCCATTAGCTTATATTGGGGTATTGAGGAAAGCCCTTTCTGATAAGGCAACATCTGAGTGGAAATCTGGAGGAAGGGAGGAACAAACCATGGAGATAACTGGTGGGAAATTGTGCAGGCTGAAGGAACAGCAAGCCAAAGACCACAGTCTGGCAAATGCTTTGAGTGTTAGGAGAAATAACAAGGATGCCAATATGGTTGGGTATGGCAGCCAAAGGAAGTGGTAAGAGATTAGATATATATGGGCAGGTTAGTGGGGGTGACATAATGTGGGGTAGATTGTAGAATATTGTAGACCATAATTAAGAATTTTGAGGGGGGAGGATGGGAGGAGGAGGAGGTGGCATAAACAATGTGTTTACAAGTAAGTAAATGTAAAAACAATAAAAGAAAAGAAAAAATTTTAAAAAACAATTTTGGATTTTACAGATAGCCAGTGGGATGGTTTGGGCATACTTGGACTGATGTACATTTTCAAAGTATCATTCTAGGCTATGAATTGATTAGAGTGGGGCAATTACAAGGGCAAGGAGACAGACCTGTAATGGTGGCTAGCATGAGAATAGTTATATTGAAGGTGCTGAGAAGTTGTGGAATTCAGAGAATATTTTGAGACATCGATGATTGGATGTGTTGATGGACTAGATGTGAGGTGAAGAAACAGAAAGGAAAAGCAAGGTTAAGTCTAATGTTTTGGGCCTCATGAATTGTTAGGAGAATTATGAATTAATCCATACAAAACATTTGGAACAGTGACTGGCAAGTGCTCAGTGAGGGTCAAATACTATTATAGTATTATTTAAAAAGTTGTGGTGGAAGGCAGTGTTTGCTTTGTGATTGCTGACTAGAGTCATTTTCCAAATAATCAGGCAACAGCTTTTAGACGCTGAAGTTTCCTTGGCACTTTTATGTCAGGTTTCCCCCTTTCCTGCCAGGCAGCATCAGTGAGTACAAGAACCTTCTTCTTCTGTAAGATAGGGATAGTAATCCTAACTCAAAGAACTGTTGCTAGCTACAAAGGGGCACATTTGCATGATTTGCAGATTGCTATAGTTTGGATCTCAATGTCCTTCAGAGGCCTACCTGTTAAACGCTTGGTCTCCAGGTGATTGCAATATTGGGAAGCGATAGAACCTTTAAGAGATGGGGCCTAAAGAGAGGTTTTCTAGTCTTTAGGGATGTGACCTTGAAGGGGATAGTGGGAACCAGGTCTTTTTCTTTCTTTTGTGTTGTGCCCATGTGCTACACACTCCCTGCCTTGCCACAGGTCAAAAAGCAGCAGGGTCAACCAACCATGGACTGAAACCTCCAAAACTGTGAGCCAAAATAAACCTTTCCTCTTTATATAAGTTGATATCCGATATCAGGTATCTCGTTAGAGTAATAGAATGTTTACTAACAAAGATGCTTAGTAAGTGTTGCTCCTGCCCACCTTCTAGACTAGTATGGTATGTGGCCCAGGAGCATGTGTATCATCTGGAATCTTTGTTAGAAAATCAAAGTCCTGGCCTCACATCAGAACTACTAAATTACAATCTGTGTTTTAGCAGAATCCCTAGGTAATTCTGTGTGCACATTAGAGAAGCACTGTTCTAGAGTTTCAGGGCCATTTAATCCAACAACCTCTTCAGGTTACAAATGCAGAGAGAGAGAGAGAGAGAGAGAGAGAGAGAGAGAGAGAGAGAGAGAGAGAGACTTACTTTATTTTACACATTAAGTTTGTTTTACCAAGAGTCCTAAATCCCAGTCACGAACCAGATCCCATCTAGCATAAAGAAGCCAGAAATCTTTCTATACGCTAGCATCTCAAAACTGTCTACCATAACCCAGGCACTGTGTAGCACAAGATGTAGAAAAATAAGAAAGACTGTCCTCTGGGACAAAAGGCAGAGGGTTCCTTCTTTGGTTCTTCCTTTCCCTCCTCAGGGCAGAATTAAGAGGTACATAGGGTAGATCTTTTCATTTTAATCTCACAGGTGATATGAGAGGTCTGAGAGTGCATACATTCCTGTCTTTATATCTAATATGTACTTACACACTACCTTCTAAGTCCCAGTCATTATTCTAATTTTACATATCTTAACACTATTTTGTATGTAAACTCATGTAATCCTCCAAATAATCCTATGAGGAAGAGACTATTATTGTCTTATTTTAAAATGAGGAAACTGAGATACAGAGAATTTAAGTTACTTGCCCAAGGTCACATAGCTAGGAAGAGCCAGACCTGTGATTCCAACCCCAGCAGTTTTCTCTTCTATGCCTGAGTCCACTGTAACGGTCTTTGTGGCCACATTCTGGTCTCAGCTATTATTGTGGAATAAATATGGAATTAATTTAGGACAAAGTCCTAAATTTACAAAGTCACCCCTGTGTTTATTCTTCCTTTTCCCACCAAAGGCTTTTCAGCTCCTATACTGAGACCCAGTTTTGAACTCCTGAGTATAGCCTTGGCCCAGGCCAGGTGGGGCCCCTCAGAGTCTGATCATGGCACATTATCTGGTTTCCTTTCCCATACTTTGGCTCTCTATCCATAAGGCTACTTGTCCCTCCTATTTTGAGCCCTCCCAATCCACTGAAGATCATTTATCTTCCCTGGCTATATACTCTCCTTTTTACTCTTTATTCCCACCTCCTCTCCCAACTACCCTTATTTGTATACTGTGTGTTGTTCTGTGACTTATCTCCCCAACTCCTCTGCAAGTTCTTCAAGGTCAGTGACAACATTCCAGGACTTCCCCACTGCTGCCTGTGAGATCATAGACTCATTAACTCTCAAACTGTCATTGCTGGAAGAGCCCTTAGGGACTACATAGTCCAACCTCTTCCTTGTGAGGATAGAGAGACCCAGGGCGCCAGAGACGGTGAAGGGTTGGTTAAAGTCAGAGCCAAGTCCACAATCCAGTTTTCCTTCATTTTTAGTAGTCTTTCCCCAGCTTCATATCTCCTCTCCTCCTCCCGTCAAAATCCTACTAACTCTTCTGAAGGCAAGAGTATAGAAAAAAGGCAGAACGACGTCTCAGAGTGATTTTTCCATGTGTGTGAAAACCCTTACTTTTCCAACACTAATTTTCCCTGTTAAACTCCAGAACTGCTAACTCACTCACAGAACTTTGAAGAGCTGAGCTGCATTTAGCTGCCTCCAAACACTTGACCCTCCCCCTCTCCCTTCCTACGGACTGGGTTGGACCCACCCCCCTGGCTCTCTGCCCTCTGCCCGCCCCTGCTTCAGTCCCAGGAGGTTTTGCAACTCCAGCAATACCAATGGCTCAGCCATTGTTTACCCGCCCTGGCCAGACTCACGCTGTCCCTTGCGGGGGCGGGGTTTCTTTGTGCAGCCACGCCCAGACATATCAAGTAGTCCAATAGCTGTCCCTGGAGCCTCACCGAGGGGTGGGGGAAGTAGGCGTAGCATGAAAGAAATAGAGGGTGCATTTGATCTGTTGTTGCTACACGTGGATGTGAAATGAGTCAAGCCGAACTTTGATTGCAACGGATTTCATCTACAGTGAGAGCGGTATGGAGGATGAGGGCTGAGGGGCGGCGGCTGGGCGGGGTGTCTGGTCTGCTCTGAGGTACGTTTGTGCTGGAATCCCGTTTTAAGATCTTTCCGCCCATCCTTACATGGTAAGTATGGGAACACCCCCTTGTCGTGGCAAGGTGTCTGGGAACTGTGGCACCTAGGAATGAAAGTACAGTATCATTACCAGGATATCCCCCCGCTAGGATTCTGCAAAGTCAGAATGTCTGGAAGGTGTCCCGTGGCCATCTGTTGGTTCATCCATTTGTGACCGGAGAGTACTGGCTGATGTGTTAGGAACCCAGACTGATATATTCATAGAGCCTTGGCGAGACAGTTCTCGCCTGTGTAGGTTCTTACTGGACCCAGATGGCCACTGGGAACATGCCCGGACTTGTCCAACCACCTTTCGCATCAGAGGTTGGGAGATAAGGAAGAGAGGGAGACTGGGAATTAGCTGTGGGGAGGAGGGAGTGGATCACACTGACCACGTGTAGCATCCCAGGGGAAGCTGAACTGCTGGCCCACCCACGTGGTGTCCTGGGCAAGTCAAGGCTTGTGTGAAGAGCTTGCTGACTCTGAATGGGGGCTTTCAGTCCGCCCCTCACCCACCCAGCTGAGGGCTGAGTTTCACTTGATTCCTCCCTCCTGGAAGCCCAGCCCATGGCAGTGATATTTTGATCCTGCCTCACCCCAAACACTGGCCAAGGCCCAGGCAGCTGCAAGAACTGGGGAGACAAGAAGAGACCCGCCAGAGAACAGGCTAGGAAAACAGACTACAGGGTCTGATTTGGACAGGTGTTGTCAGCATCACCAATGTCATGCAGAGTAGCTAGGGTAGGAAATTGTGGCGCATCACCCCCAGATAACTCTGCTGACTCCTTCTTCACCCAGCCTTCATTCAACTTAACATAGCTACTGAGCACCAACTCTGTCACCAAGTGTGAGACAGTGAGGTACCCAAGATACAGGCTGTGCCCACTGGGGCCTGACAGACTCACCATGGGAAAGAACACAAGCAAGTATAACACAACGGGCTTTAAAGGTGCAATTAAAATGCTCTGAGGTTGTCAAGTAAAGATCACATTAACTTGTGACCTTGGACAAATAGACTTCCCCCTCTCTGAGCTTCTGTAACTCCAACTAAAGTGGAGATAATAATAGCACCAACCTCATTGAGTTATTGTGGGGATTATATGAGATAATCCATGCAAAATACTTGTACAAGCTTAGCACAGTGGCTAGCCCAAAATAAGCAGTCAAGATGTGTTAACTATTATTATTTAAGATAGGCCAAGGAACATGGATAAGATTTCAACAGGTGGAGATAGGAGAGAAGGCAGTTCAAGCAGAGAAAACAACAGGAACAACTGCTTGAAGTCAGAGAAGCTGAGAGCATGTAAAAAGAACATTAGCTAAATTGGATTTTACAGCACAATTAGGGGGAAAAGTAGAAGTTCAAGTTGCCATGTTAGATTGGTGGTAAACCACAGAAGACTTTGGATGCTTGAGTTTCATTTTGATTTGGCAGACAGTAGATAGCTACTGAAAGTTTCTGAACTAAAGAAGTCAGACCTGTACTTTAGGAAGACTAATCAGGTAAACAAGAGTCAGCTAGATTGGAACAGAAAGAAAACACAAGAGGTAGACAGACTATATGCAGAGAGGGGACAAGGTTCTGGTACTGAAACGGTGCCTGTGGGAATAGAAAGGGAGGCAATGTTAAAAAGTTGTATCTTCAGGCTGGCAGGCTCAAGCAACAGAGAGCCTGCCTAACAAGCACGAAGCCCTGAGTTTAACCTCCAGTACCACCAAAAAAGTTGAATTTTCAGAAATTTAAAGATGATAAATTATAGGAGATTAAAAAGGAAGAAAGAGACATTCAGAATCTCTTGGAGTTTTGTTAGACCTTGAAAGGGTGTGCATTCCCATTCTACCTCTATAGGTGCTGCAGTAGAAAGAACATCTACTTTCTGAGCTAGATGCAATTGTTTTTAAGTCTTGGATCTGTTACGTTCCTGCTGTTTGGGATCCTAAGCACATTATGCACTCAGGATTCCCAACCAGGATCAGTACTTCCATAGGTCATTTAAAAATACATGGGGATGGTATATTTTTTTCCACAAAGACTGAGGTGCTACTCCCTTTAGTGCTAACCAGTTTGATCAAGAGTTGTTCCTCCCACCCACCTATAAAATTAGTAGTAAGCCTAGTAAGAAATTTTGAATTTTCTTAGGCCTCTGTTTTCCTGATAATGTGGGAGAATAATACCTACATCCTAGTGTTGTTGGGAGGTTTAAAAAAGGTAATCCTTGTGAAGGCTCTATCATGGTACTTAACACATAGTAGGCTAACATGACTCATAACTTTCTTTTACCCCAATTGAGTCCACCTTAAATTAGCCTTTCTTGTCTCTGCCTGAATACTTCCAGAGAGAAAGCCTTCACCATGCTCTAAAAAAAGCCCATTCTTTCCAGGGAAAGACTTGATTGTTAAAAGTTATTACTTTTGTTAAACCGAATTTAGTTTCTCTCTTGTTCTGAAATGTCCTAGTAATTTACCCTCAGGCCACTGAGAGCAATCTGTTTTCTTTTTCATGAGCGTACTTCAGCTATCTGAAGACCAGAGACAGGATTCTCCTACATCTGTTCCCAGGTCAAACAGCTCAGTTACTTCCATTTCTCATATGGCATGGGTTCAAGTCAAATATGAGCCTGAGGTTTGAACTATATACATTGGGGTGGCAACACCTTTTGAGAGGTAAGGAACACTGCAAAAGAAAGATGATCGATGAATGTGACAAATTTCTTTATAACGTATCATTTCTTTCAACTGTATAATTCTACTGATCTTCACCCCAAATAGGGAAAGTGCAGAGAAAATGAAACTTGCCAGAGATCCTTTAGGTGTTACATTTCTGAGCCAAAACTGGAAGCCACATTTTTCTTACTCCAAGTACAATTTGGTTTTTTTTCTGCTTTTTTTGTAGCTGTTGGGATTTAAGGTGTCAATTCTGACACTAGAGCGATGAAAACCAAAAGAGTATAAATCCTCCAATTGTCTTACACGAATTATTCCTTCCTCGAAAGTTCTTATTACGAGAAACCATTTAGGGGCACAAAGTACCTAATCCCAGAGGAAAAATAAATGATAACTCTGCCTAGAAACCTATGACAGGTCACATAAACCTGCTTTAGATGTCGTTTTGACCTGCTCTACTTAAATGCCTTCTGCAGAGAGTAAGGCATCTTTTGGGGTCATTACTCAGAGCTGAAGCTTAAATTTGAAGCAGAAGCTATTTTCTTTGCTTTCTGAAGACTGGCTCCATCCATGTGTTCTTCCCTTAGGGGCTTAATAAAAATATAGGTCAGTTTTACCATCAGTCTATAAAAATGGAAAGACCATTATTATTCCATGCTCATGAGAGATGTAAGGATGGCTATAGTCTGTCTTAGATTAAAGTTAACTGCCTATATCTCAATGTTTCTCAGCAGACATGGCTCTCCTACAGTTGGATAATATTCTTTATTCACCTCTGATTTCCCCTCTTGTGACTAAGTCCTAACCAAATGCCTAGCATAGAAGACATTTATCAAGAAATTTTTGAGTGTCTGAAAGTCCATCCTGGAGTGATTACTATATCCCCCAAGACCCCCCAGAAGGCATCATCACATTCTAAAAAACAAAGGAATTGCCACGTCACATATGGTGGAATTGAACAGTAAGATGTCATTACTTCCAGGAGGTTGTTAGTCACCATCATGGATAAGCCAAAGGAGTAGGCCGAACGATTTCCTTCTAAGAGCCACCTCTTCCTGACTCAGTCCACCCTTTGGAATTTTTCCCAATGAGGCTATAATGAGCCAATATTAGGTTGTAGGAGTGAGGAGAAAAAAGAAGCTAGAGTCTTAGTAATATAGTCGTTGGACAATTTGTCTTGAAGCTGGACCCACTACTCTATATTTGGGAAATAAACAAGCCACTGGACCCTGAATATAGACTTGCATTTTAGTCCTGGCTCTGCCACTGACCAACTATGTGACTTTGGGAAAATTCTATTCTTTCTATGGGCTTCATTTTCCCCCTCTGTGTCATAAGGAAATTGAGTTAGGTTATCTTGAAGAACCCTTTTAGAATTCTACAACTGTATCTTTCCAATTACTTAGATAGTTTGAAGTTTTCACCAATTGTCAAAGAGAAGAAAAACATAAACCATAATGGAATATGCTGTCTTGTGAGTACTGAGGTGTGTGACACTATAGGAATTCACGTAGAGCTGGTTGGTATTTCTCTCCTGGGCAAGAAGCTGGGACTAAGATAAGTTTTAAACTCCCCTTTGACTCTGAGATTACCAGAGACTGAAGATTATTTCACAGAATGTGCATTTACAAATGAAATCATAGGTTTATTTTAAACAGCTTCTCCTTATCTCCACACCCCCTCTAAGTTGTACACTTTTCTTCCTTTTCCTGGAAAATTTTTTTTAAGGGCAAAAAATATTTTGGCGGTAGTATCTCATCCTCGACAGACAGGCCTCATTCTATGGGCTGATTCTCCCACTCTTGTGAGGATGTGGGTTGTGCTTGCAAATGCCCAATGTTTTATGTTTCAACTCCTGTAGGATATTTTATTCTCTGACCTGTGAGGAAGGGATGGAGTACTTGAAAGAATTTGGATTGTTTTTGGAAAAAAGGGACTATTGTTATTGATATATTCAGAGAGAAATTGCTATTCTAGATTGCTTGGTAAAATGGACAGAGTGGAGAAAATGTGGGGAAGACCAAAGAAATCAATAAAAATCAGAAATTAGATCACTTGACTGAGTTTTATCCCATTCCCATCTATGAGAAGATATCATACCATGAATTTAATTCCATGCTGGAACAAATCAGCCAATTGCATTCATGGGAAGTCGATGAAATCTCCACTCCCAGTATGCCGATGGGATAACTCATTTTTGACAATTCCGTAATTTCATGGTGCCTGATGGTGGTCAGTACATGAACAAGTGACTCACTTTGGCTAAGGTGACAATAGAGTAAATTGGAGGCTTTGGGTATTAGCTGAATGTTGATTTGGCCTGTAGCTTGTCTCCAATGCCCTTTGCTCCTCATCTCTGGGTGGGATAATAACAAGAATCATAGCAACTCCTCACATGTGTAATCTGGAGTTTCCAGAACACTGCCACATACATTATCTCATTTTTTCCTTGATCATCATCCAAAGTAGTTTCTGCCTTTGCTCCCACGTGGGAAGATTGTTTCAGCAACAATTAAAAGGATATTTTTTTCCCTTATAGTCAGCCCAGAGTTTACTGGTTTCAATTTCATCCCATTTCATTTATTAATTACATCTCTATATTTCTGGCTGCAAAATTCTTTTTCTTCCTTTTTACAATTCTTTTTCAGCAATTGCCAGAGACTAACCAAATATTTATATTTTTAACCTATATGCACACATGTGTTTTGAAAGAGAAAGAATTTGACTCATATAGTTAGTGTTTGTTTTTGCCTGGGTGGAAATGGTCCACTTCAACTGGTTATTAGTTCTCTCTGTACAGTGACACTGCTTTTAATGAGAATGTTTCTTCTTTTCTACCCAGCTGGGACATTACTTCTTGTTTTGTGCACTGGGATAAAGGACAAAGTAACAGGTGAGTTTTCTTCAATTTTGCACAGCCCTGTCATTCTCCTTTATTGATGTTCTAAACCTGATGTTACTGGACCAGATGTTGCTATCCCTAACAGCTGAAGTTCTTTAACCACTTTGGAAATGGAGAGAGAAGCCTGTTATAAAATTAGTAATGACCTGAAGCCTCTGAATGATTTCTATTCCAGTACATATTTTAACATATTTGAACAAAAAAAAGACAATTTATTTTCTTTTGGTGGTACTGGGGTTTGAACTCAGGGTTTCATGCTTGCCAGGCAGGTGCTCTACCACTTGAGTCACTCCTCCAGAGACAATTTACTTTTACTACATGCCCTTGAAACAAAATCAAAATAACACATCCCCAGTTCTGACTCTCCTCCACCATCTTTTACCAATAGCTGACACTTGCTCATCCCTTTCTTCTTAAAAGTGCATCCTGTACTACTTTTCTATTCTTTCTTCCCTGGCTTCCCCTTCTTGGTTGAGAGATGTTATTCTCTTTCACTTTCATTTATGGCTGTTGCTTAACATTTTGTTCTTGGCATTCTTCTTTACTCATGTAAGCCTCTGCCACGATTTCTTTTTTGAGGGGGTACTGAGGATTGAATTCAGGGCCTGCACCTTGAACCACTCCTCCAATTCTTTTTTTGTTTGCTTTTTTTTTTTTGGCGAAGGGTTTTTTCGAGATAGGTTCTCGTGAACTATTTGCCTGGGCTGGCTTTGAACCAGGCAATTCCCCCTGGTCTCTGCCTCCTGAGTAGCTAGGATTACAGGCGTGAGCTACCGGCACCTGGCTGCCATCAGTTTTTTAGCCCAGTGGTTCTCAACTCCCATACAAAGTCCCCCAGATGATTCTAATATGCAGTCATGAGCAAAAGCTGCTGTTTTGATCTTTTTATGCACTTGACTCATTTCCAGTTCTAACCTGCATTCTACACATTTCAGCTGCCTGCTGGACATAGCCACTGAAATGATCCTCTCTTCCTTCCAACTCTTCATATTTGAAATGATTAAAAAAATAATTTATTGTCTCTTTTCTACCAAGCAACTACACTTTCACTGTTCACAGCCTTGGGATTCTCTTGACTTCCCAGCCAGGAACTCCCATCTCATAATCTTCTGTGGATCATATCTCTCTTGGTTCTCACTTTCTAAGGTCTGTATCTTCCACCATCACTTCTTCTGATATCACTTTGTCCTGACCCTAGTTCCTAAGGCTTGTCAGCAACCCCGTCAAACCATTGTTTAAGGCAAAAATCAGATTAATGTTCGGAAAATGCATTTTGCTCAACTAAAATATCAGTCAAGAAAAAATAAAATTCCAGTGAAGGCTCCATTCACTGCTTTAGGTCATGTCTTGGAAAGCACGTCACAATCATGGGCCCTAAATTACCTTTGAGTTTGGCTTAATTTCTTACTAACTAAATAAACTTAAGGGAATCCTTTTTCTCTGAGCCTCAGTTGTTTTCCTTTTGTTTTAAATCTGTTTATAAGTGACAGTAATCCCTAGCTTCCTCCTAGGGTTTTTGTGAAGGTCTATTGAGCTAATTGACGTGAAACCTTTTACAAACTGGGGAACCTTTCATTCAGGCAGAAAATTTTTACCATTATTCTATTCATTTTTACTGTTTGCTCTAACACAAGTTTTTATTTAGTGCCTACTATGTGCCAGCCACTATTTTAAGCCCCAGGTATAAAGCAGTAAATTTAACAGACACCATGGTCTCATGCTGCTTACATTCTAGTTAGAGAAAAAACAGGCAATAAAGATGTAAATAAGAAAAATATATGGTATGTCAGCATAAGTGCCATGGAGAATAATTTAACAGGAAAGGGGACATAAGAAGTATGGAAGAAAGTCACAATTTTAAGAGTAGTCAGAGAAACCTTATTAAGAAGACAGTGTAAGAACAGAGAAAATGAGGGAACTAGTAATGTGGGTATCTGGGGAAAAACATTCCTCTCTTGGGCAGGTGTGAACACTTCAAGGTACAAACTTTCCTGGTTGATTTAAAGATTAGCAAGGAGGTCAGCATGGCTAGAGTAAGGAAGGGGAAGAGTAGCAGAATATGGGCCAAAAAGCCCATGGGAAGATAATATGGGAAAAAGATAATATGGGAAGTTGAGGTAGGGAGATCATCTAAGGTCTCATAAGTTATTAGAAGAAGTTAAATTTTATTATGAGTGAAAGAGGAGCCATTGATATGGATTTTTAGGTTGTAAATGATATAACCTAACATGTTTAAAAAGAACCACCACCCATTTGCCCCTCTATCTCCCATCCTTTTAGGAAAAATATGGGTAGGCCCCAGGTTACTCTTTTACCAGATTCCCTCTAACTGTAGAGAGACAAAAAACTTTTTTCTGACTGTACCTTACATTCAGACAAAACAGAATGTGAGAGCCAAAAGAGCCCTTATAACAGTGATATTTTCAACAGTGATTGCACATGAGACTCACCTGGTTAACCAAATAAAGTCCAGATGCTCAGGATACACCCCTTACTAAATACATCAGAATCTCAAGGGTGACACCCAATTATCAATATTTTTGGAGCTCCTAATGTGCAGTCAGGAATGAAGACCACTGGTCTAAGAGATTAGCCAAATGAGTTCCCTCATGATAAAAATGGGGACCTTGAGTCTAGTGTAGTGATATGTTCCTGATGGCAGATCTGAAACCATTCATCATTGAGTTAAAACAGAGAATGCAAAATTCACAGATAATGGGAAGGAAGAAGATAAGATGTTTCATAGGTTGGAAATAGGTAATGGATAACAGAAACCTGGGATAGGAGTTGCCCTGGGCCAGATTACAAAAGGGAAAGCTGAGGACCAGCAGCAAATGGTGACTCAGCATCCGGTTTCTGGGCCCAAACATCTGGAAATTATGATGGCACTATACAGATTAGAAGGTTGATTTTCAAGGAAAGGAATATTCTTAAGTTCAGGCTGAGCAACTGCTATGATTTTGCCAATCCAGTACATGTGGGTGGGTGAGGGGGCCCACAGAAGAGGAATGGGCAGCATGGACCAGCTGCTGTCTTCCTCACCCTTTTTAATCTCAGACCTACTGCACTGTCCAGGCAAAGCAAATATCCTGAAGTCCTGAGTTCTTAATTTAGACTTGTCATCCTTTCCTGCCTACCCATCCTAGATAGAGAGAGCATGTTTCACCCCACAGGCATGTGTGCAAGTTGAGAAGAGCAGCAGCCGCAAACTGTGGTCAGAGCAGCTGTACATCCAGCAGCCTAAGTACCTCACATCCAGCAGAAACTTGGCCAACATTGATTATTCAGGGCACAATGAGCTAATGTGGATATTATTATTGTCAGCCTCATTGCTTCTCCTCTTCCCTATCTACCCATATTCTTACTCTTTTAGGTTATTGTTGGGGAAAATAACTTAATAGGATTGGGGGAAATGAGTGGGGAGAGCATCCATAGGACAAAGATAGGCCAAATAAAGAGACACTAGTTGTTTTTCCATTTATCACCCTTCTGGTTAAACTCATATATTATATATATTATACATAATATATATAATTTTATATTAATGTATATTATATAAATATATAATTTAATATATATTTATGTATATTTATAGCACTTATTGAATTTGTCTATTTGAAAAGTTGGGCAAAACAAATCATAGTTGTAGACACATTTTATTTGGGGGCCAAGTTAAGCAATATCTATTGGAACAGGGTATTGCATAGTATTAAAAAAATATGGAGATAGAGGCATGGATCAAGTTGTAGAGTGTCTGCCTAGTAAATGGAAGGCCCTGAGTTCAAATCCAAACATTGTCAAAAAGAAAGAAAAAAAGAATAAAGAAAAACATGAAGAATCACCTTCATCTTGTGGTGTAATTTGTGGTATAACTCACATACAAAATTCACCCCTTTAAAGTATACAACTCACTGGCTTTTAGTGTATTCACAAAGTTGTATAGCTATCACCACTATCTATTTCCATGCGATTTAATCACTCCAAAAGAAAAATCCCACTCATTAACAAGTCACTTCCACCATCCTCCCACCCTCTGGCAAATACTAAGTCCACTTTTTGTCTCTGTAGATTGCCTGTTCCAGACATTTCATGTAAATGGAATTTCATAATGTTTGTACCTTTCTGTCTGACTTCTGTCATGTACTATAATGTTTTCAAGGTTCATCCATATTATGCATGCACTGAATACTTCATTCCTTTTTTTGAGTAGCACTGGTATTTGAACTTGGGGCCTCACGCTTGCTAGGCAGGTGCTTTACCACTTGAGCCACTCCATCAGCCCTTCTTCATTCCTTTCTTTGGCTGAATAGTCTTTCATTGTATGGGCACCATGTTTTGTTTATTCATGTATCAGTTGATGGACATTTGTTTTTCTCTCCTTTTTGGGTATTATGAATAATGCTGCCAGGAATGTTTATGTTCAACTTTTTGTGTTTACACTTGTTTTCAGCTCTTTGGGAGTATAATACCTAGGATTACAATTGCTAGGCTATAGCTTAAACTGTATGTTGAACATTTTGAGGAAATGCAAAACCATTTTCTAAAGAGGCTGAACTATTTTCAGTTCACACCAGCAGTAGTAAAGGTTCCAGTTTCTCTATATCCTTAGCTACCCTAGTGGGTGTAAAGTGGTATTTCATTGCAGTTTTGATTTGCATTCCCCTTATTGTTAATGATACTCAGCATGTTTTCATGTACTTATTAGCCATTTGTGCATTTTGGAGTAGTATCTGTTCAATACTTTACCTATTTTAATTTGTGTTGTCTTTTTTATTTTTGACTTATAAGGCTTTTCAGTGTATTCTAGATACAAGTCTCTTATTAGCTATGTGATTGGAACATTTTTGTCCCCCATTATATGGATTATCTTCTCACATTTTAAATTTTTAAAGATTTTATTAATTATACATGTTAATGAGTTTCAGTGCAGTGTTTCAATATGTGTTCAGTGAGAACTAACCAAATCCAGCCTCCCTTTATCAAATCTCCCCATCCTTCTCATTCTCTTTATAGTGTCCTTTGAAACACAAAGATTTGAATTTTCAAGTTCTACATTTGTGTACCTTAATTTTTTCTTCTGTTGCTTGTGCTTTTGGTGTTATATCTGAGGAACCATTGCCTAATCCATGATCACAAAGATTTATACCTATATTTTCTCAAAAAAATAACTTTAAAAGTAGAGATTTTATGTTTCTTATAAGAAATCTTCAAAGCTAGAAACGATACAAATCTTACATGGTTTCAATTTATATGAAGTTCAAGGACAGGCAAAACTAATTACAGTGACAGAAACTAGACTGGTGATTACCAGGGGGAAAGGGTAGCACTGACTGGGAAAGAGGCATGAAAGAATCTGCTTAGGTGCTAGAAAAGTTATTTATCTTTATCTGGGTAGTATTTACACAGGTGTATACATATATACAGATTCATCAGTTTACTTAATATTTGTGCTCTTGGACTGTTTATGTATTGTACTGCAATAAAAAACAGTTTTAACATGTGACCCACATGAGGTTTGTAGCGCACTTCCACATTACTTCTTCTGAAGAGTTATACAGGGCAGATAGAAATGTCTCCATTTTATGGATAAGACACTGAGTGTGCTGGTCAAACTCCAGTGGGGAGTTTCGGTTGGGAACAGAGCTGGAATTCCTGTCACAACCACAGGCTTTTGTCCACTGCATCTGAGCTTTGTTCATTATCCAGCCATTTCCTATTCTTCCTGAGCTGTTAAGCAAGTTGAAGGCAGTATTTCACAGTGTAACCTGTAAGTAGTATAGCTGAATGGGTAGAGGGTTTTGGCAGAAGCAAAATCCCAGCATGTGTCACGCTTTAGGGTAGGAGACACAAGGCACCTGACATTTCCCTCCCCCCCCCCGCCACTAATGTAATGACATGAAGAGAACACAATCTCAGTCAGAGTTAGAGTGAAAATTTTTTTTTGAGTAGTCACACGGCTTTGAAGGTGGTGGGAGTGTTCTGTGGAGAATGATCTGTTACTCAACAAAGTCCCTAATAGCATCCTTCTTATCTGTAAATTTGATTTTCTTTCTTTTGCACTTCCATTTCAAAGACAATTGTCTCAGAAAGCTTTCCAAACTTTTTGTCAACTTAGTTCATCCAAATAGGAATATCGTGATGAAGAATATATACCAAACACTCAGAACAATGCTCCTTTTACCCAAGGTGATTTAGGTTCTAAAAACATTGTGGGTAATCTTGTCCTTAAGCCTCAGGTTAGTGGTGGCAGCAGTTGGTGAGGAGGGAGTTGCCTGTGGCTTTCATGATAATGTGAGTCAATGAAGAAGCTTAGATGCCTTCCCCTGTTCTTCCCCACAAATCCCTAGAGTGACTAGTGTGCACTCCTTTTAGTGTAATCTCCACTCTCCTAAAGGGAAGGAGGGAAAGATCCCTGATACACCAGGTGAAATGGGAAGGTAATATACTAATTACCAAGTGGCTCATATGCACCAACCCCTATACTAGATCCTTTTAACATGTATTATTGCATTTAATTCTCTAAATTACTGTGCAAAATAGGTACTATTGAAACCCCTACATTCATTGATGAAGAGACCAATACTGTGACAGATTAAAAACATTTTTAAGGACACACATCTAGTAAGTTGCAGAGTTAGGATTCAAATCCAAGTCTGTCAGTTGCTAACTAAGACCTTTGCTTTTTTCCTTGACATAGAATCACTATTCATTATTCAGAAAGTCATTTATTAAGTGAGAGAGAATAATCTAGGTGGTAAGAGACATATATAGTTAACCATAGTTCAGAAAAGAAAGCATGTTGACAAGCTAACAAATACTGAGCACCACTTGAGTTAACCATTCTGTGCCAGGTACAGTGCTAGATTCTGAGCAAGAAGTGGTCTTTATTCTCAAGAATTTTATAGGTTTTTCTATATTGATGACTTAGCCAGCCATTTGAGGTTTTAGCCCCATCCTCTGTGACACTCTAGAAGAGTATCTCTTGTGCCAGGCATGGCAGTTCATACCTGTAACACTAACTACTTCGAAGGCAGAGATTGGGAGTATTGCAGTTTGAGGCCAGAGGCAAACAGAGAGACTCCATGTCAACCAATAAAAAATCCTGGACACGGTGGTGTGCCTGTCATCCCAAATACATGGGAAGCACAAGTAGAAGGATCACAGTTCAGGCTGGTCTGGACATAAATGCAAAACCCTGTTCAAAAAATACCTAAAAACCAAAAGGTCTGGATGCAGGATTCAAGTTTTAAAGTGCTTGCCTGGCAAGTGTGAAGTCCTGAGTTCAAACCACAAATAACACTAAAAAAAAAAAAGTGTCTTGCTGGAATTATAGAATACCTCAGAGTACCCGATTTTCTCAAAACCTAATTATTCTTTCTTGCTTTATCTTAGAATAAAAGAGGCAGTTACATCTGCTATAGGACACTGCTGATCACAGGGAATAACTTGATCTAATGTAAGGTCTCACATTGTCCCTGAATAACGACATTTAACATTTATTAGGCAGTTTTAGCCATAGGATAGAATGCATATGATTTTGTTCTCTTTAATAAAGGCAAATTTTAAGCTTCTAAAGAAAGACAAGCAATTTATATGTTTTACATAAACAGTTTGACAAAAAAGGGGGAAAAAAGAAGACTTCTGTTCATTCCCAAGGTCCTGATAGGAGAATTTGGCAATAAACCTACCTCATCTAAGTAGCAGTCTCAAAACTGGGTTATGGGGTGTATTAAGGTCCAAACCATTTGATATTTATTGGGTAGATGGGGTTCTGGAAACCAAACCAGCAACAGTTGCCATGAAGTTTTCAAATGCCTGTGTCGAGTTTATCTCAATAAGAGGGCTACTCTTTGGCTCCTGCCAATGTTTTTCTATTCTCTGGGTAAGAAAAGGATGCAGGAGAATTTTCTAGACCAGTATGTTGGCTATGTTACCAAGATGTTGAATTCTGTTGTTATGAGGCTATAAAAACACTGATGGGTTTTGTCCTCTTATGAAAAGGGTGGGTAGCAAGGAGAGGGGAACATACATACTGAGGCTGACACCATGTAGTAATCAAAACAACACAGAAGAGAGTATATTTATCTCGTGCAAAAATGGATTTTATAGGAGTGGGAAAGAATAGCCCAGTTGATGGTAAGAAAAGCTGCCCTTAAGCAAGAATGCCAGCCAGGATGTCTTACCTCATCTCCATTGGTAACTTTTGAGGAAGGGATTGATGGTTACTCAAGGTACACATGCACACTCTTCTGGTTGAAACTATACATTCAGGACTCTCAGTACTTTGAGAAAACTCCTGAAATTTGCTTTAGTATGAGAGTAGAAGTGAAGGAGTACATCCCACCACACTTTTCTCTTTGAGAAGGATAAGCCCAGTGTATCAATTACTTGACCCACCACCATTGAAAGTCCTTACTACAGAAGACTACTTTTTTACATACTGTGTCTTATCTTGTATAGCTCTTTAAAGCCTTTAGGATAGTTTGATGGACCTTAGCTTATTTAATCCTTTCAAGAGCTAATGTAAGTGAAGAGCACACTGTCCGTTTTTCTCAGATTAAGTAACTGAGGTGAGAAAATTTCCATCCAAGATCATAGAGAAAAACAGCAAGCCAGGTAGGGTGATCAACCATCCCAGTTTGCCTGGGGGTCTTAGATTTCAGTTTTAGCACTGAAATCTTTATATCCTGGGAAAGCTCTCTGTCTTGTGCAAACCAGAATGGTTGGTTATCTAATAGCCAGGATTAGAATCCACACATGCCAAATATCATTCCAATGCAAGTGTTTTACCCTGTGCCACCTGTCTTCCAAGAACTGTTATCTGAGTAATATTTCCCTTCTCTATGCCTTAGTGCACCAGGGTATTTTCTACATGCTGTCCCATTCTGCTTAGGACAGGAGCAATGGCAGCTATGATCCTCAGAGGTACTAGAGATACTATTGACAAAGGAGAACCAACCATATTTCAGCTTTTTTAATCCATAAAATAAAGATTATAATTCCTATACTGTTTAATGCACAGATATTGTACAAACAAAATAATATTGTACAAATAATAAATGTAAAAGTGATTATAAAATGTTAAGTGTTGATCACACATCAGGAATTGCAGCTATTCTGTATCCCCTGGAAAGAAGCCAACTGCTTTCTAAATTTTCTTTCTAAATTCCGCTTATAGTATAATCACTAACTGAAAATTTCGGTAGTTCTTTGACCTCTGTGTCACAGTTTCCTCATCTGTAAAATGGAGTTGATATCATTGTTTTGAGAATTGAATGAGTACCCCCAAAGCATTTGGAAGAGTTCCTGGCACATGGTCAACACTCTAAAATGTTAGCTGTTTTGATTTTGTTTACTCAGCCCTCTCACTTAGAGGCAAGGAGTAGATTAAGAGGATTAGAAGCCAAGTGTGTCATGAAAAGCACTACTTACCTTGAAGTCCCTTCCTCTTAGCTCCCTAGTTCTTATGTTCTGTACCTACAGCCTTCTCACTATGGATTGCCAAGAAAATGAGTATTGGGACCAATGGGGTCACTGTGTCACCTGCCAACAGTGTGGTCCTGGACAGGAGCTTTCCAAGGTAAGTCCTCCTAATCAGTATACTTCTTTTCCCCACCCTAGGAACCAGACTGGCAACTGAGAGTGGCCAAGATTAGTAGCGTAGTCAGCCCTACTATGAGTGATCCAGTTTAGCAAGGAAAACATGTGATCCAAAGAGTATGCAATGACAATCACTATTTCAGCCTACAAGGATCAGGATCAGGAAAGGGTTTCATGAGATAATGGGCATTTCAAGGAGATATGTGGAATGCCGAGGCTCAGGAGGACTGTTTGGCATTAAAGAAATCATCTGCAAAGGCAAGGCCCACCTACTTGGGGTTCAGGAGCTAGATATCAGGTCTTCGGAATAGGGAAAAGAGAAGAACTGAGAAGGCTGATGTGGTATACTTCCTTGAGGGTCTGGGCTACTGAGGAAACTATGCAAGAGAGGATTCAGCGATAGGGAACCAGGGAGAATCTAGAATTCCAAAACAGAATGACCACTAAGGCAAAGTTGAGAGCAAGGATAGAGCTGTTAATTGTTCCTGCCTGTGGTCACTTTTTGGTCCTTGAATAGGAGTTGGTATTAAATTTGTGCTACAGAGAATGGAAGCAGAGAGCCAACAGATAGTTTCTGTGTTTTTTGTACTTTGTTGTATGCAATCATTCATTCATTTAGCAATTGCTTATTGAACACCTACAGAGTGGCAAATGTGGTTGTAGGTATCATGGTATGAAAAAACAGACAAAAGTAGTTGTCCACCTGACCCTTATCTTCTAATTGGTAAAATAAATAAAAATGAAGTAAGTGAGGAATCTAGATCTGAAGATATGACAAGAATAAAATTAGGATGAAGTGATACAGATTGACTGGGTGGCTAGTTCAAATTAGGAAGCAAGAGAAGACCTCCTTAAGAAGATGCCTTCTGGGGCAAGTATATATCCAGTACAGTTCCAAGATGACAATGAACTAGGTATGTTCAAAGAAGAGGAAGAAGATTTATGCAACTGTTTTATGGCAACTGAGAGAGAGGAAGAGTGTAACACAGTAAGAGGGAGATGGAGGTGTGAGCCAGATGGTGTGGGGACCTGAAGTCTATGATGAGAAATTGTCATTTTTTTTCATAAGTGCACTAGGAGCCCTTGGGAGGATTTTGAGGAAGAGTGACATGGCTTTGTGGCTGAAAGTAAATAAAGATTTTACTTAGCCCAACCCCTTCTTCCCTCTATACTTCAGAAGATATAGAGAATAAGATCCAGGGATATCAAGAGATATACGTATTAATTTTATTTGTAACACTGTCCCATAGTGGGATGCCCACATGGTTGATAAGGGATTCCAGGACCAAGAGAAGTCCTCCAGAGTTTAGGTCATGCAGGATATTAGTATGGACCCAGTGGAGTAAGCTGCTTGGTTTGACAAAAATCTGTTTTAAATATCATATGAATCCTCATGATAAAAACCTTATAAATGTCTTATTGTGTACATAGCTATTACCTTTGAAGACATCCATGTTTACAAAGCTGAATTTCTTGAACGGAAAAAATCATTCTGTTTTTTGTCAAACTACTGTTATAAACTCTTAAAAAGAAGCTCATGATGAAATGTACATTTAACTCAGTACCTCTCTGACTGCTGCTAACTTCAGCACCACAGAAAGCTCAGAGAAAATGAACAGATTGGATTATTGTGCTTCTGCAAAAGATTTATATGTGGATAACTTGTATTTTTCTGGTAGCATGCAGTTTGTAGAGCTCTCATGTACATTATCTCATTTGACTTTATAGTAGTCCCACCAAGAAGGTATCATGAGCTCCATTTTATAGATGAGACAACTTAAGGCTCAAGGAGGATGTGTGATTTCCTTAGTCACAGTGGTACAGTAAAAAAATAAATACGAGAACTTTGGAGCTAGATACTCATGAGTGTGCACTAAGTTGAGAGTAGCATATTTCTGAAAAGAAGAAATACAAATGTCCAACAGGTATATTAAAAATGCTCAACATCACTAAAATCAGCCAAATGCAAGTTAAAACCATAATAAATTACATTTTATTTCAGTAAATGGCTAATATAAAAAGACTAAAGATAGCGAGGAATCAGTGTCGCATATCTGTAATCCTAGCTACTTAGAAGGCTGAGATAGGGAAGATCGAGGTTTGAGGCCATCCTGGGTAAATATTTCATGAAACTCCTATTTCCAAAATAATGAGAGCAAAATGGACTAGAGATGTGACTCAAGTGGTAGAGCACCTGCTTTGCAAACATAAGCCCTGAGTTCAAACCCCAGTCCCACCAAAAAAAAAAAAAAATAACAAGACTAAAGATAACAAGCGCTTGGAAGGATGTGAAGAAAGAGATCCCTTCTATACTATTGACAGAAAGGTAAATCAGTATGGCCATTATGGAAAACAGTATGGAGGATCTACAAAAAGTTAAAAATATGTGATCCAGCAATTCATTCTCTGGGCACACATCCACACAAATCAATAGGTTGAGGAAACACCTGCGGTTCTATGTTTACTGCAACACTATTCACATTAGACAAGAAATGGAAACAAACTAGGAATCTATCAACAATGAATGGATAAAGAAACTGTGGTACACACACACCATAGAATACTACTCAGCCATAAATAATATTCATTCGTTTTCAGCAAAATTAGTGGAACTGGAGGACATCATGTTAAGCAGGATATCAGGCACAGAAAGACAAGTACCACATGATCTCACTCATACGAGGAATCTAAAAAAGATTGATGCCATAGAAGTTGAGAGTGAAATGGTGACTGGGGACTGAAGGGGAGAGGCATGGGGGAAGGTTGATCAATGAGTACTAAGTTGTAGTTAGGTAAGATGAAATAGTTCTGGTGTGCATTTGCACAGTAGGATGGTTATAGATAACAATAATGCATTGTACATTTCAAAAAGTTAGAAGGAAGGATTTTGAACATTTTCCCCATAAATGATAAGTCTTTGAGGAGATGGGTATGTTTAATGTCACTGCATCTCAAAACATTTTATGTTATCCAATTAATATGTGCAATGTTTATGTTTTACATATCAGTTAAAAATAAATTTAATTAGAAAATAAAAAAAACTTCACCAATAAGTTGTCTATGTTCAGAGTGAAAAACAGTAATATAAAGCTTAACAAACAGTGATTTCAACTATAAACACATTTATGTACCTATTAATGCCTGGAGACAGACAGCCTGTGGTTTACTGGGCAGATCAACAGTGTCATCAAGGACCCAGGCTTGTTTCATCTATATTGGGCACCTTACTGTTTTGTCCTCATGCTTGTGGCCTCATGGTTGCCACAAAACAAAGTTCATGTCTATACACTATAAAGAAATGCAGGAAGCAGAGGCAAGATCAAAGTAGCTTGTCCTTTATTAGGAAAGAAGTATTTCCCTAGATGTCTGCCAGCAGACTTCTCCTTATATCTTATGGTCCAGATCTAGCTATCTCGATGGAGACTGGGAAAATGAGTATCTGGCAAATGAGGATGGTATTGCTATGCTTGACTAAAGCAAATTAGGAATCCATTCTTAAGGCTGGTCATCATGCCACCTAGAATGAAATCAATGTACTGCTAGTAAGGAAGAGGGCCAGTGATGTTTGGATAAGCAACTAACAACATCTGAGATAATTTTTTTGTCGGTTACCTTTATTGATTTTAAAATTTTACTCATAAATTATAAATATCCTACTGTAAATAAATCATAGCAGAAAATTAACATTCTTTCCTAAGGACATTTTTCTACAAGTATAATTGCTAAGCTAAATACAATTTTAAGATTATTGAAATATATTAGCAGATAACACTTTTCAATTTTTTTACTAATTTCCATTACAATTACATTCATTTTCCATAGTGCATAGATTTCCTATGTCCCCAAAGCCTAACCAAAAAATGAATAATACATGTTTCCATTGTCTATTAATTTTATGCTTTCCTCTGTAATATTAAATTACTAATTTATGAGGACTTTATGAGAATTTTGTTTTTACTTTTTTATATTTGATAGGGAGCTATACCAACCATTTTCTGTTTATTTGTCCATTTGCATTTCCAATATTCTGAACTGTTCCTGATTGTTTCTTTTTCTATTCTGAATATTCATTGTTTGTTGTTCATTCTCTACTCATGTAAGGCACCTGAATAGAAAGACATTGCTGAATGCAGAGTATTTTTTAATCCTTTATATAATATAAACAGATATATTTGAAATCAGAAATGGTTTTGAATTTTGTTTCATTTTATCATCACCTATGGACTTTTTCTTATATTTCACATATATTAATCAAATCCTAAAATTAAAATATTGTGCATTCCATAGATAAGCCATTTTTATTATAGTTCTCAGTTAAATACCCTTATATGTTATGTAAGTTAGTCCTTTTTTTAAGAATAAGTAACTATTCCTATACCACTTTCAGCATCAAAATTTTGTATCAGCATTGTGCTAGCATGGTAAAATTAAGAAGATCAGTATTTTCTGGTTATAAAACTGATTAGTACCAAAAGAATCTGGGGACCAGAATCATTTGAAAAAACTTCCTTTCCCTCCTAATTAAGCCAGGGAATTTTCAGTAAGATTTTTGATGATAATTTGCTCTTTTTTAGTTTTGTAAGAAATTATTCATCCACCTGGGCAGCTGGAGGTGTGGCTCAAGTGGTAGAGTGCCTGCTTTACAAGTGCAAAGCCCTGAGTTCAAACTCTAGTCCCACCCCCCCCAAAAAAAGAACTTATTGATCCACATATTTAAGAAATAATTATTGGGGCTATTTAATCAATTTAATAGTCTTTGATTTTTGCCTACTATGTCAATCTTTTCCTTTTAATAGGTTTCCTTAGATGATTTATACTTTGATATTGTAGAGCTTAAGTCTGCCATTTTATTGTTTGTTTTCTCTGTTCCTTGTTCTTCTCTTAGTCTTCTCTTCCTTTTCTTTAGAACTCTATCTTGATTTGTTTGTATTGCTTTTAGTGTATTTCTTCATATTATTTTCTTAGAAGTTGATCTGTGTATTATTACAGTATATACACTTGACTTTTCAGGGTCTGATGGTGGTAACATTTTACCATTTCAAGTTTAGAAACATCACTTCTACTTAAGTTTTTTTTGCTTTCACAGCTTTTAAATATCATTGCCATGATTATCAGACATAATATTTTGTCATATTTGTTTTAATCATCAACTACGACTTAAAAAATTTATGAAGAGAAAAATAGTTCATTTTATATAACCATATTTTTGTGCTTCCAGTGTTCTTTCCGAATGCTCCAAAATTCCTTCTCTTATCACTCCTTTCTGTTTGAAGAACTCCCTTTAACTGTTCTATAAGGGTAGATCTACTAATAACATATTCCTTTAATTTTCTTTTGCCCTAAAATGTCATTGTTTCCCCTTGTTTCCTGAAGGATACTTTCACTGGATACAGAATTTATAGTTGACAATTCTTTACTTTCAATACTTGAAAAATATGCCACTTCTTTCTGGCCACCATGGCTTCAGATAGAAACCCACTGTCATGTGAATTGTTGTTCCTTTATAAGTAAAGTCCTTTACTTCAAGATTTTATCTTTGTCTTTTGTTTTTAAAAGTTTCATTATGATGTTTATTGGTGTGTATTTCTCTGGACTTACTCTTTTTGTGTTTACTCATCCTTTTGTGTCTGTAGGGGTTTTTGCCAAATTTATGACGTTTTCAGCCTTTGTTTCTTGGAAATTTTTTTCAGACACATTATTTTTCTTTTTCTTTCATGGGATTGTGATAAGATTGATCTTTTGCTGTAGTCCCTTAGTTCTCCTAGCTTTTGCTCATTTTATTTTCATTCTATCTCCTCCTGTTGTTCAAATTGGATACATTCTGTTCTATCATAGAGTTCACTTCTATTGTCTCTTCTAATATTGAACACATCCAGTGAATTTTTAAACATTTTTAAATTTTGATAATGTCCATCTGATTATTTGAAAATGAACAACTTCTGTTTCCATGCTGAGATGTTCTGATTTTCCTTTCATTTCAAGAGCATTTATAAGTCGTGTTGAAGCATTTTTATTATGGGTGCCTTAAAATCCTAGTATCTGATTTATCTGTTAATGTCAATTGATTGCCTTTTCTCATTCATGTTGTGATTTTCTTGGTTCTTGTTGTAAAAGGTGAAATTTTATTATATTCTAGACATTTTGTCCACTATATTGGAAGAGTTGGAGTCTTGTGTAAATCTTTCATTTTGGAGTCCCATGTAAATCCTGTGTACAAGATTCCTCTTGCTGGTGCCCCCTGACACCTGGTATCTTTATTTGTGGATATGGAATCTCAGGCCCATGGGGAAGAGATTTCCCAGGCTGGACAATTGTGACATCACCATTTATACCTCAAGTTTGCTTATTTTAGAAGTAGGGATGACAGTGCAACCTTAGAAGGTTTTATGGAGAAAAAACAAGTTTATAAGTCCATGAGGGCATGGATTTTTTCTCTTATTGGCTCAATCATTTAGTTACAATATGCAGGATAGCATTCTAGCATAAAATATTTGCTTAATAAGTGTTTTCTGAATTGATAGAGTGCTGTCCAATCTGTCAGTCAATTTGTTAGTTGAGTCTCAATAAATGCTAGCTGGCTTCTCTAACAAGTGAATTAGTGGAGGAGCACACTCAGTTCTTTTGATTCCAGTGCCCAAGGTATTATAAACATTCATTTTTCTTGAGAACAATAATAGGTTTTGAATTATAGTTAGGAAAGTTTTCTCTATTCTCAAATTAAAGAGAAAGTGCTTTTTGTCATTTTAGCATTTATATATATGATCCATTTGGAATTTTTCTTGTTTATAATGTGATGATTTAATCAAAGTTTGTTATTTTCACATGGCCCTTCAATTATTCAACTCAACTATTTAAAAGGCCAGTAAACTTTTTCCCTATTGATTTGAGATGCTTTCTTTGTTCATTTGGTTATCTCATGGAATCTTAACAAACTTGTGATTCGGGTCACATTATTTTTTGTTTTATTAGCAAGAAATTATGGCCCAGGGCCTTTCCTGAGATCACATGGCTGGTCAGTAGTAGAGATGGGAGTTAAAGCTAGGTCTCCCTGATCCTGGGTCAAGATGCTTCATCACAGCACTATATTTCTTATTACTTTGATCCTCAGCCCACCTTGTAAAGCAGATATGGCAGCTGTCATCATTCCAGTACTACACGTGAGTTAGCAGAGGCTCCAAGAGATTTTTTTGGATTTCCAAGAAATCTAGATTATGAGTAAAATGACTAGAACCCATGTCAGGCCTCTGATTTGCATTTGAAATCGGTTTTGGTTGATGGGGTCATTGTGAATGGAGCTATGAAACATTGACTAAGGTTAAAGTGAGCAAATAAAGGCATAAGATGACAAAAGTGTTTAGAGGCTAACATAGCTAATTGCTATAACAAATAAGTACCAAAATTTGGTAATATAATAGATTAAATATTTATTTCCTGCTGTAATTCTAGTGAGCATTGGAGAATGGGAAGATTTTTGTTATTCCGGAACTCAGCCTTATGGAGGCTTTGTCACTTTTCTCACAACTTTATTAAAATATATAGCACATACCATACAATTCACCCACTTAAAAATGTGTTTGGTATATTGCATTATTAATTTTAAGTTTTGGTAAATATGTCACATAATATGTGCTATGTAACAATTTTAAATGGACAACTCAATAGCATTAATCATATGCACAATATTATAAAGTCATCAGCACTATTTATCTCTAAGTCTTTTTTCATCATGCCAAATGGAAACTCTGTAACCATTAAGTAATAACTTTGGAAACAGGTATGACTGGCATCAGACAGGAGCTTTGTTCCTATTTAGGTTAGGCTGTTAGAGCTGAAAGAAATTGTATAGTCCATGTCTTCAGGTGTTCAGATCTCTGGTGCCCAGAAAGCATGGGGATGAGAGAACTGGCCAGAACATCACTGGGTTGATACAGTGCTGAAGCAAGACCCCTCTAGTTCATTCCCATCTCCTCTATACCATTGGCATTCAAACATTTATGGTGATGACCTGGAGTAAAAATAATTTTTAATCACAATCCAACACATTTACATATACTTTATCTTTAAAAGTTTTAGAAAACAAAGGTGGGTAGTAATTATAGCTATTTGTCAGATATTTACAGCTCCTTACCTGGTACACTGTAGAATTGCACTCTTTTATAGTTACTAATAATCAGTTGATATGTGTAGTCTAGGACATATGAACAAAGTGAAATGGGTTATTTCTTGAGGAAAATTGTAAGATCCAATGCACAGTTCACAATATTCTATTTTCCTTGATGCTCCAGTCATAGCAGAACAAAGATGAAGCCTCCATTACTGTGGGTGCCCCATTGAGAATAATGTAGAGCCCAGCCCTCAGGAAATTCCTGGTGGACAAATATCATGAATGAGAAATAAACTTTTCTTCTTTAAAGTCACTGAAATTTGTGGTTTGCTTTTTGCCATATTATAACCTAGCCTATAGTGACTAATATATTCTTTTTTGCTCTATTACAATTTTCGATGTTGGCTGCAACACTGAATTGATTTTGTGACCTGATAATGGAGTCACAACTTGAAGTTTGAAAAATAATATTCTGTACCATGCTCACTTGTCCCATAGCTGAGTCTCTCTTTAAACTCCTATAGAGCAGTGCTAATGACTCCCATCTGTTTGTAGGATTGTGGTTATGGAGAAGGTGGAGATGCATACTGCACAGCTTGCCCTCCCCGAAGGTACAAAAGCAGCTGGGGCCACCACAGATGTCAGAGTTGCATCACTTGTGCTGTCATCAATAGGGTCCAGAAGACCAACTGCACAGCCACCTCTAATGCTATCTGTGGGGACTGTCTGCCCAGGTGAGTTCACTAAATTTGGGCCAAGATAATCTGGGCCTTTTATTTTTAGCTCTTTGTTGCTCTCTATTAGCTTTACCTATCAGAACCTAGTCAAAGTATTCTAACTATCCACATATTTAAGCTCCCAGAAGATAGAAACAGTGTCTTCCTATGATTCCTCTGGGAAATGGTCAGAACAATATTATCCACAGCTTGTTCCCATTCTGGCACTCTTATCCCAGGCCTACTATTTAAGGTAAATCTCACTGTAAACTTAAAAGGAATTATGAAGCAGTTGGTATCAAAGCAATGGTCCCCTGTCTTGTGCAGTTAGCTTCCGTTTTAGCTATAGGGTGTGGTGAATGGGGGAAGAAATAGAATGTCTGGGCCTGTGAATCAGAATTGTACACGGAGACAGAGAGTTCCTGAGGAGTAGGCACTGGCTTTCCTAAGGGCAAGACTTTTAGAAGCTGTGTATGGTCCCTAGAACCGCTGACCTAAGTGCATTGCTTGTTTCATCACACTGCCATTCCTTATTGCTCTGACCACAGGTTCTACCGAAAGACACGCATTGGAGGCCTGCAGGACCAAGAGTGCATCCCGTGCACAAAGCAGACCCCCACCTCTGAGGTTCAGTGTGTGTATCTACTTCTTCTCTCTTATTTCTTCCTTAACCCATTGAGTGGCAGAAAAATAGGATAATAAAGACTTCTCCTTTACTCCTGGAGGAGACAGATACCCCTTAGTACTACTCCCTCTGGAGTATTGTAGCAAGGGAATCAGGTTTGAATCCTGGTTTTACAACACAGTACCTATGTAACCTACAAATCATTCAAACTCATTGAACCTCTTTTCCCTTATCTGAAAAAATGTGACATAACAAAACAGTTTTCCTTATACCTTATGGGATAGTTCCAGGTCTAGTGAAATAATGGATGTTAAAAAGCATTTTATAAATTATAACATGTGTACACATAATAGATCATCATCATCATCATTATGGAAAATATATTGAAGTACCTAGTTCTTAGGACTCATCAAAAACTGAATAAAGAACCAGGGTCTAGTCTATAGTTATATCACTACCCATTTATGTGTTTGTCTTTCTGTCATTTTTGTCTATCCACAATCTATCTGCTCACTTACTCTTTTTAAATCATTAAGATACTTCCTGAAATCATTAAACATTTAAAACATAGAAATATTTAAATTGTGGAGAAATTTAAAAGTTAAAATGCTCAGTTACTCAAGACTCTAAATAATAAATCTTAACATTTTACATATTTGCTTCAGATTAAAAGAAAAGATTCCATAGGCATAATTTAGACATAGGAATTTAGACTCTATCTGAATTCCATTCTCTCCCTACCTCCAGAGATACAACCACTGTCCTGAAATTGTATGCATCTTGTTGGTAAGCTATGCTACAGTTGCAAAGAAATTCCCAAATTCCATAACTTCATACATTAAAAGTTTATTTTTCACTAGGCAAAAGCATTCTTCCATTATGTGACTATACCTTCTAGACAATGTAGCTTCTAGGTCACTGACACAGGGAAAGAAGTGGATGAGACATACTGGCTCTTAGTTGCCTCAGTTTGGAAATGACATACATTTTTATACTCATAGTTCATTGTCCAGAAGTACTCTGATGGCCTTACTGCAAGAATGTAAGGGAGCCAAGTGCCAGTGGCTCACGCCTGTAATCCTAGCTACTCAGGATCAGAGATCACAAAGATAGTGGTTCAAAGCCAGCCAGAGAAAACAATTCCTAAGACCTTATTTCAAAAATACTCAACACAAAAAAGGGCTGGCAGAGTGGCGCAAGTGGTAAAGTGCTTACCAGCAAGTGCAAGGCCCTGAGTTCAAATCCCAGTATTGCCAAAAAAATGTAAGGGGTATGGGGGAGTGCAGGGGAGCATGTAGATAATGAGTGAGGCTGTGGCTCTGCCATTTTTCCACTAATGTTTTAATACTTGTATTCTTTAATCATGTATATTCATATTCCTAGGAAATCTATGTCATTATATTGTATTTTATAATTTTTAGAAGTGATATCGATCTAGATACTCTGCCAGTTTTCTCCCTTCTGGATCATGTATATGAATTCATAAAAGATCTTTTACTTTAAGTGCTATATAGTATATCCCAAGGTTATATCATGATTTATTTATCCTGTGCTTACTGATGAACATTTTAATTTAGTTCTAATTTTCTAGCTTATATAACTGGATGTGGCATGGAAAAAACACAGGATATGTGCATTTTCAGTTAATTATACCATACTTGCAGCATATGTGAGTTCTTTTGCATTTTCTTTTTAATTTTGTGTCCTCTACAAATAAGAAAAACTAGCATAGCAACCCTAATTGAAGAAGGTCCTAGGAAGAAAGTGATGGCCTAAGGAAGTACAGACCCAGTGACTGTTGACTGCTCACATTGACTCATCTCTCCAACTTTTTTTTTGTCTACAGGTGCCTTCCAGTTGAGTTTAGTGAAGGCAGATGCACCCACAGTGCCCCCTCATGAGGCCACACTTGTTGCACTAGTGAGCAGTCTGCTAGTGGTGTTTACCCTGGCCTTCCTGGGGCTCTTCTTCCTCTATTGCAAGCAGTTCTTCAACAGACATTGCCAGCATGGTAAGGGTAGCTGCCCCGCATTTCACATATGTCAGAAATAAGGCTCTTATTGGCAGGAGAGAGGAATTTCTTGGGATTGAGAATTAATGCGCCTTCCCTACCATGCTAGCAAACTCCAGAGGTGGTCTTCTACTGGCCCTGGGAAATATCTGGGACAGAAATAGAAAGCATGGGACTTTAAATGTGACTGAGAGTTTAAGGGACCTGGTTCATATGTCTTAGGGATTCATAATGGAACATGGTATTATGGTAAATCTCTTGGGGATCCCAGCTTCTAAATCTACCTTGAAGTTACTGTGTAACTTTAGACAAATCATCTAGCTTTTTGGGTCTTTTTCTCTCTAATCTTTAAAATAAAAGATAGGATTGGATTTGTTGTTTTTGCAGTTACTTTCCCATTTTGCATATCTATACTAATAGGCATAGATTCTGGAACATGTCAAAATGGAAGAAGACTTGGCTATATCTGAGACATGACTAGTAAAAGTAGGTGGGGTCTAAGGCAACTACTATTGGTGTAGTAATTTCCCAAAAATGAGGTAACCAAAAGCCAAGTGTTTATTTGAAACTTAGACTTTTTTTTTGCCCCAGACAATATTGATGACCAAAGACATCTGGCCTAGCCCGTAGGAGATAACCATGTGAAGTTTCAGATAGAAGGTCATATTTCAAGTTCCAATAACAATTGTAATCTGTTTCCAGCACAACTTTATCCATTAGTCAATAATTTGAGACAAAAAGTACAGTTCATTGAGGGAAAATATGGAGGAGAGGGATGGTTGTTGGTTAGGACCAAGCAAGATGTTAGAACTCTAGCCAAGAGTACAAAGGTTCAGTGCAGACTCAGTGCCGTTAAGTGAACTGAGAACTAAGCAGGGACACCAAAACAGGAACTCAGACTAGGGAATGGAGTTTGAGTAAAGTGTACCAGATACAAAGACACTCAGGAGTATTCCTTTGCCTCCTGGATACTGGGCTTGAAGAAACACTAGTTTTTGGTTTTTTATTTTTTTAGTCTCACTCCTCTATTTGTCTGGGAAAATTCCTTTTATGTAGAGCTGCCTTTGTCAGTTTGGCTGCGGGACATCCCAAACATTCTTGAAAAGTCCCAGTAGTTCTATTTGAATATGCCCTGGCTTAAATAGAAATGAATATAGCATTTCATGGGCTACAGTGTTTTCCTATTGACTCTTTATGATCCTTCTCAAATTCAAATTCAATATCTTCTAACTCTTTGGTACCTTGTGGACCATTGTGACTTAGGGTGAACCATCCTGTCTGTAACTTTGGAAGCTGGTGTCTGATGTAAGAGTTGCCGAGACCCTGAGCATGAATCATAGGCAATGAAGCATTTAGACTCAGCAAAATGAATATGAGGGAGCATCTGGGCACTGCCTGTCTCCCCTCTCCTCTTCTATCCTCAAGATAATAATGTGGTAGCCTTCTGGGAATATGAGGGCAAGGAACTTCCTCACAGTCTCTAAGGGGAAGAAGGGCTAGTCAGTTCCTCATTTTGGGAAGATGTTTATTAGGTGTTACTGACAAGCAAACAAGAGCTACACAGGTGAGAAGAGAGAAAGGGAGAGAGAGAGAGAGAAATTAAAAACTACAAAGAACATCCCCTACCTAAAGGGGAATCTACTACTCAACTCCAGCTCTTTATTACCTTGCAGGAATACCTTCCAAATTTTTCAAGAGATTCCAGAAGTCTGGATTTTTATATGAACACTGGCAAATAATTTCAATAAAGAACAAAACCACCACCACAGTTGGGAAAAATAAACACACATCCAGTAAGCACTCAGTTGGTAACCTGATGTTAAATCAGACTCATGCATGAAGGGTATATTACTTTTATGGCATAACAAATTATCACCCACATGTTTTGACCAATGCCTCCCTTCTGTTTTCAAAACTAGCAATGGTGGGTCTTAAAACATCTCTATAATCTTTCTTTCTCCGTTCTGCCTCCTGCTGCTTTTAAGGACATGTGATTACATTGTACCCATCTGAGTAATCCAGAATAATCTTGTTTTAAAGTCTCTTACCTTAATTCTACCTGCAGAGTCCTTTTTGCCATATAATCTAATATACACAGATGTAGCCGTAGGGTGATGAAAATCATGGTGGGGAGAAAGATGTCAAAATCTGTGTTCCACAGAACATTTTTCTTTTTTTTGAAAAAATTATTTTCCCTAATCAATCATTAGGTATCCTCAATCTAATAACCCAATGTAAGTACATTTCTCAGATATGTCAACTCAGCCTGATTTTAGGTAGTTTGGTCCCCAGGGAGAGCAGTGGGAGCACTGGCTCCCAGATGCCCTCCCTATTTTGTTTGAGAACCAGGTGCTCTGCTGAGAAGAGACCCTGCCTTTGGTGACCCAGTAGTTTTCTGTTTCTAGTTGCAGGAGGTTCGTTGGAGTTTGAGACTGATGAGATAGCAGAGGAGGAATCTCTCTTCCCCATGCCACCTGGCCAGGAGACCACTCCTGAGTCCCCAGTGAGTGAAAGCATCTTTGAAACCCAGCCACTTAACCCCATCCTGGATGATGACTGCAGCTCAACTCGTGGCTTCCCCACCCAGGAGTCCTTTACCATGCCCTCCTGCGCCTCTGAGAGCCACTCCCACTGGGTCCACAACCCCATCGAATGCACAGAGCTGGACCTGCAAAAGTTTTCCTGCTCTGCCTCCAATACTGGAGCTGATACCTTGAGAGGGAATACAGCTGAAAGCTCTGGAGACAAGCTGGAACTCAATGTGCCTTTTGAAGTTCCCAGCCCTTAACTCTACTGAGGTGAGCTGGAAAGGTGGGGTAGAAAGAGCAGAAATTAGTGGCTACCCTCAAGGAATTTTCTTTTCTAGTATTATTGTTCAGTAGGGCTAGGGGTAAAGGAACAGCAGCAAGCTAGGTCCCTAGCTTAGTGAGTAGAGGGGAAACTGCAGTGATACTAATCTTTTGAGCCATTCAGACATCAAACTTGTAGGTCTCCAATTGTCAGGGAACCGGACCACTTGCCATGACACTAGTCCCTTGCAAGCTCTCTCAGGGCTTCACTGTTTACTAGTCATATTCAATTATGTCCTTTCATGTATACAAGAAACATAGTACAATAGAAAAAATATACAAGCCTTGTCATCTGGCAGCCCTATAATTTAAATCAACCTCCATTCTCTAGTAGCTGTGTGAGCCTTGTGTAAATTCTTTCACTTCTTTGAGCCTTAGACCCTTCACCTGTAAAAAGAAAATACTACCCACCTCATAACTTATTGTGAGAGTTGGATGAAAACATATGTGCAAGTGCCTTTTACAGTGTCTAATGCACTAGCGGTATTTAAAACATGTTAGTTTTTTCATTCTCTTTCCTGCCACCACTCACAATTTACTCACCCTTTTCATATGTACTATGTTTATCTGATCTTCAAAACATCATGACTTTGTGGTAATTAGGTTGTAATATATTAGTCTTATTTTATAGAGGCAGGAACTGAGACACAGAGAGGGGAAGTGATTTGCACAAAGTCACAGAACAATCCATTGGTAGAACTAGGCTAGAGCCCAGGCTTGGGGGCTCTATTACAGAGTTCCTCCAACTCCACTATTCCAACTAATCCATAGTCGCTATTACGTTCTCAAAGACTTAAATATGAGACAGGAGAGTAGGTACATTTTTAATTTTCAACTAACCAACTTCTTTCACCACTTATTTCCATATTTCTTCAGTGAAGACATTGCCAGGACTCCCATGACTTCCTCTTCCCCATATCTTATCTAAATATGTGAACAAGATACAGAGGAACTAATACAGAAACCTTAAAGTGACAGAGGTCAATATGAGAAGGGGATCAGGAACTAGTGAAAAGGCCAGTTAGAGATGAATCGACTTGGGATGTAACACATTTGTATATGGAAGCAATGCTAGGAATCTCTCTGTATAGCTATCCTTATCTCAACTAGCAGACATGCTTTGTCTTCATTATTGCTTATGTCTTCTCTTCAACAAAATTAGAGATAAGGGCAGAACAGGTTCTGCCTGGAAGTGAGGAGGGGTGGGGGGGAGAAGAAGGGGGCAAGGGGTAGGGGGGAGAAATGGCCCAAACAATGTATGCACATATGAATAAACGAATAAAAAAAATCCTCAACTAGTAGCAAACCAGTCAGCCTATATACATTCAAAGTTGCCTAGTCCAATATTCCCTCTAAGGTCTTCAATCCATGTCTAGTTGCTTTTTAAAATATTCATCTTTTATACAAAATGCTTGGGAATGGAAGTATTTCAGAATCTGGGGGGAGTTGGATTTTGGAATAGTCACATATACAAATGAGTTATCTCAAGCATACAACTAAAGACTAGACCAAAATTCGTTTATGTTTCATATACACATTTTATACATAGCCTAAAAACATTTTTACACATTTCATGCTTTCATTTTTACTGTGATCAGATGTGGAATTTTTTCTTATTTTGGGGGTCCTGACGGTGCTCAAAAACTTTTGAAGTTTGGAGAATTTGGGATTTTGGCATTTTGGATTAGGGATGCTCAACCTATTTTCCCACAAAGTTCTTGTAGTCCTTACTCAAATACTTGGAGTGGCAGGTAGCTCACTATTGCCCAATGTGTATTACAACCCTAACTGGGAGATTTGAACCCAATATAAAGAAAAAATTTTCTGTCTCCCTGTAGTACCCACCTATGGGTCTGTTCCTTGGGCCACACAGACCTCATCTGCGTCCTCTGCCTTGTGATAACCCTGCAGAGGCCTGACGACAACATCTCCCCTCTGGAAGGTACCACTTTAGGTTCATCTAAAATATGTGGGGCTTAGAACTAAACCCAGTTTCATGAAGAATGATCTCACCAGTTTAGAACAGGGTAGAATTTTCATCTTCCCAGCTAGGTATTACTGCTATTGCATCTTAACCTATTGGTCTAACCCATGATTTGGGGGGGTAGAGAGAGTAGGGAGGTAGTGAGAGTACCTCACAGATTTCTAACTTGTTCTTTTCTCTGCCTAGGTCTTTTGAGCTCCTGACAGCCTGGACTCTCCTCCCCTACCATATCAGCAGCAGGGGCCTGGGATGTGGTATCCATGATATCCATGTGGTGGAGGGGGCTTATCTTACCCCTCCACCATTTCCTCAAGTCTGACCAGCAGCATTTATTGCTTTTCTGTTATAGCCTAGAGAGCTAAATTCCCCAGGCATGGGACTACTGGACATGTGCTTAACTTGAATTGATTACAGAGAAGAGAGGAGGGAATAACAATGAATGGGTTATGGTTTTCTGGCCTGCGTTTTTGGTCAGGTAGGCCTGAAGGAGGGGCCTCTCAGAACTCTGTTGGCATCTCTGAGTACTTTAGACACAAAATGAAACCTTTTCCCTTTTAACTCCTCTTCATTGCTTTCATCCTCAATACACCACACACTCACACACGCACACATTGGGGAAGGCCCAATGTCTTGATTCTCTAACTCATGTCCTAGACTTATGTATCTGTAATAACTCTGAAGCCAGCACACTTGTCAGGGTCCTCCTCCTCACAAATATGTCTCTGCCCCTCTTAAGTAGAGATTCAAATCAGTGTTTTGATTTTTAAAATGTTCTTTGCTAAAATTTCTTTTACTTTTCTCTTCTAGTCTTTCCTGTTTTGTCTAGTGCTTATGCTGGTCTTCTAAAGCCCCAAACATAGTCTCTAGATCCTCAGGGTCAAATTAGAGCTAAAGCTTTGGACTTTGAGATGACAATGAAGTTCCTGAGGCCTGAGAGTAGGTCAATGAGGAGCTAAGGTTCTCAGTGAAGCCTTACCTTAGGGCAGCTCAGGGACCATTTGGTGCTTTCTTGGTTTAAAGAAAAGCCAGTCTCTCCTAGGCCTTCACCATCAGTTTCACATTTCTTACCATGAAATGGAACTGCTTTCTGGTGGAACAGGGCAGATGAGACTGGTTTATAAGTTTCCTCATATGTCCATAACAGGCCACTTAAAATGATACTTACTCCCTCATAATGAGTCAGGTTGGGAAGGAAAAAGCAACTGGCTCCTTTGCTTGGGAGAAGTTTATACAATCCAGGATGTTAGATGTCAATTAATTTGTAAAAGCCAAGAAAAGATTGGGTAGTTATCATGAGTTCAGAGTATTGAAATCCACTACATATGTGGGTGCTGTACCTTATATTTTGCACATCCCAAGCATCATCTCATTGGCTCTTTACATATACTGTGAAATGGGAAAGGCAATGATTAGCATCTCCAGTTTATAGATGAGGAAACTGAGGTTTAGGGATAGAAAGTGACTGACCTTAAGTTGCTTAGTAACATAGGAGTGAATAGCAAGGCTTTTAGGGCCTCTTTAATGTCTTGAAATCTTTTTCTGGGAGACATTGTTTGGAGATAGGAGGATTTTTATTTTCTTGGCATATCTGTTTTGTTTTCTTGGCAAATCTTTTCTTCTTCTTGGAAGGAAAAAGGGTAGAGAAAAAATAAGGCCCTCCTGCTTGCTTATAGGTGAGATAATGTCTTTGCCACCACCCCAAGACTGACTTCCCACTTTCCATAAATTGCCCCCATCCCCTACCAGCAGCCTGGTATATTTTTGCCAAGTCTAAACCCAGTGAGAAGCTTAGAGACGTTCCATTTAGCATTGTCCCACAAGAGGTCAAAAAGTGAAGATTATAAGACCAGACGGACTCTTCTCGCCTATCCTATCTCCCTTCGTCCCTGAGATCAGAAAGAGGAGATAAAGATGGTAGAAACATCATTGTGCTTGTCTTTATCCTCTTCATCTTTTGTGCAATTTAAGAAACTCTGATTTTAGTTTGGATTATTTGAGGTTCAACTTTATTTAAAGTTGAGAGGAGACAATTATTTTATCTTTAAAAGCTTTCTGCAAGTAGGTTGTATATTTTATACAAACTGTCAATAATAATACTTCTGTGCTTTACATTTTTAAAAGATTCATTCATACATAATGTATATTTTAAAGATGAGGAAATTGAGCAAGGCCCAGACAATAGTGACTTACCCAGAGAAATTCATATTTGAGAAAGTCTGCCCTACACATTCACCCCAGGCCCAAGTGTGGATCTTGGGTATTGAAAGTATAGGCCAGGAAAGGGCAGGTGGATTAGAAACTGCTTTCTTGGCTATGGCAGAGGAGCAAGCAGAGGGTTAAAGCGCTACCTTAATTCTTCTTTAAATTTTTTTTACAGCACTGGGATTTGAACTCAGGGCCTCATGCTTGCTAGGCAGACGCTCTACCACTTGAGCAACTCTGCTAGCCCTGAAGAGCTGTCTTAAGTTATTTCTTCTCATTTCACACTGCCTAAATGATCTTTAAAAGACATGGTTGCTAGGTGTGCTGTCACACACATGAAATCCCAGCATCTTGGGAGGAAGAGGTAGGAAGAAGCCAACCTGGGGACACATGGACAGTTTCACACCAATCTGAGCTGCAGAGGGAAACCCTGTCTTTAAAAAACAAGGGCTGGGGATATAACTCAGTGGTGAAAAGCTTGCATAACATGCATAAGGCCCAGCACCACAAATAAATAAAAAAAAGATAAGTGAATATTTTAGGAGATTAAGACATCCCATTTCCACCACTAGGAAAGTCAGCTGACCCCATAGTTTTTTAAAGTGTTGCTGAGGCAACATGATTTGGGCCTGAGGTGTGGTTCAAGTGGTAGAGCACCTGTCTAACAGGTGTGAAGCCTGAGTTCAAACCCCAGTACCACCAAAATAAAATAAAATAATTTTTAAAAATCTATAATCTTTCAGAAATCATCCATAATACCAATGCTATAAAAAATGCTACAGAAAAATACCCCATGAGTTCATCTGCATCTTAGTCCAACTGGGACAGAATGGAGGAGCTTTTTGCTTTTCTTTCCCTTTAGCTCTCACTACCCCCATGCCTGTAAGTTTTATTTTTTCTACCTACTTCCATGTCCCATTATATTCAAAGCACTTCCTTGGTCATCTGGAGGGTCCTGTTTGAAAAGCAGTAATCCAGAGTTACAGCATAAGACAGGGGAAAGGAAGTTTCCTTTGGGTCTCCTGGGCCTCATCCTATATTTGAGGTGCGTATCTCTCTAATCCTAGCAGAGAGCAGGCTTGAGTTGGCCCACTTAGTATGATGTAAAACATTTCTAAGCCAAGGTGGCCTTCCTTTTGAGACTTGAATTTCACAAACAATGTCCCAGCAGTCTTGCAAAGAAACTTCCCCAATCCATTTGGGGTAGATGAGTAAGGAGGGGAAAAAGACCCTACTGCCTTTCTATTAATATGTCAGTTGGATTCCAATGTCCCACTACTTCCCCTTTGATTCTTTTTGGAGTGTCATTTTTGCCTTGAGTCCCATGTATACATCTCATGGTCAGAGAAAAACAAACTCCTTGGAGGTTATATTCTTTGTTATCTGAGAATCTTTCTGAGGCTTGTACAGCTTTCCACAAGTACTTGGTGGTTAATTAAGTACCTTAGTCAGAATGGGCACTTCATCATGAGGTCCAAGCCCTGGCAAGGAGTGTTTTCTGCAGCAAGACTTCTACTTTTAGAATTTTATTAAATGCATCTTTGAGAATAGTTCATCTACAAAAACTTATTAAGAGCCTCTGGGGCAATGCATTGACCAGGGTGCTAAAAGCACCTAGGTAAAAGCAAAAAGGTCCCATTGTACTGGACAGGGGATTAGAAGCAATTGAATTGCAAGCCTGTACCAAGCAGACTAGCCTCATACAGGTATTAGCAAACAGGTGTGAGCCAAGGTTTAGGCCTTGGCCTTTAGTTTCTTTGTTCCTTTTATTCTAGGACAGTTTATTCTTATCTCACCAACTTTAATTAATCATGTCTGCACCTGCTGGTAGGGGAAGAACTAGTACCCAATAGGGGTGATTCAGCCTAAGTAGACCCCAGGTGTTCAAAGGTCACCATGTGTCTGGCAGTGGTTCAAACTCAAGTCTAACACTGCTTCTCAGTAAGAAAAATAACAGTTATAATACAATAATAACAACAAGAATATAAAATGACACAGGCACTAGTGCTTATAGCATGAACACTGTGTGACCATACTCAGAATCACTTTGGTTTCAGTTTTCTGAAGTTCTACAGTTGGAGTTAGGAATTGGAATAGGGTAGAGAAATTTTGTTTTGCTTTGCTTTCTAAGGTTTCTTGGGAAGAGGTAAAGTGAAGGATACTTTTTTTTTAATAATTGCTCTTTGGCCATGACTGCTGTCATGTTTGAGTGTTTGCTTCCAGAAGATTCCTTCCAAAGGTTTTCTTTTCATTCGTTAAACTGGAGTCATCTTTGTTTGAGCACTATGTTTTTATGTGTCTTTTCCACTTGGGGGGTTACAAGACAGTAGAAGCACTTAATAAAAACATTTTCAATGTAGCTATGGGCCTAGATAATAGTTGAGCTGCCTGTATTTGAAGTAGCAAAAGAAAGTTCTTTTTGTTTGTAAAGAAAGGGGAGGTGTCTGTTGGGGATGAGTTTGGGATTTTGGTTCACTATTTTCCTCTCCATACACTTTGACTTTGATTTTAACAAGAGGTAGTATGGGAGATCAACTTTGTCCTCCAAGATTCTCAAATCCAGGTTAGGTAAAGGTGTCAATACTACAGCACCACCCTTCCCATCACACAGACCTGCCACACTGAGATGATCATCCTTCCTGTCCTTCTCCCAACTCTCTACCAAGGTTTTTGGAGTTGTGCTACATTGAATGTAGGTACATTTAATTATCTTTTACCTTATAAATGAGTTATTTATAGAGATTTTATTAAATCTTGAGCCATATGCATGTGTGGATACTGGCAGGCTTGTGTTTGGTTTGTGATACTCTGAAAACATTTCATATTGGCCAATAAACAGAAATACATACAAATGCCTTGTTTATTCCTCTGCTTTCAGAGAACCAGGGTGACTCACTTGGCTGATGTGCCTGCTCAGTAAGTGCAGCAAGGAAATGCGTTTCTGATCACTGGATGTAGAACAGGGGTGGTGGGTTTCACTGACTTGTCATCCAGGAGATCTGAGTTATAGTCTAAACTCTTTCATTTTTTGAATTGTTTATGATATTTAGATTATTGTCTGGGTTATAGATCTGCTAGAAACTCTTATGTTCTAAACTATACTTCTCAAAGAGGGTTCCATAAGAAGACTATGTATATATCTTCTGAAGTCTGCAAAATCTCGTGAGTTTGTGTGTATGTGTGCATGTTTTCCTTTTGATCATACTATTTTAAAAAACAAGCATATTCTAGCTAGACTATCTGGATGATTATCTCTTAAGAGCATTGTTGTGCCATTTAGAATCTGTATTTGTGTTTACAATATAATTGAATTCAAGGGACCACTAAAGGAATAGGATTTAATTTTGAATGCTATGTTTTACTATATTTTTTAAGAACTGGAGAAATCAAGTTTCCTCCAATCTTTAATATTCTCTGATCCTGTCTACAAAACATTGACAAGGTTGTAGGGAAATGAAACTACAAAGTGGTACAACCATTTTTGAAAACAGTCTGACAGTTCATCTAAAATTTAAAGCAAGAAGCAGAAATAGTACAAATGTCCATAAACTGATGAATGGATAAACAAATTATAGTACAGACGTATAATGGATTATTACTCAGCAATTAAAACAATTAAACTTCTGATACATGGTGTGCATAGTAGAACCTCAAAGCATGTTAAGTGACAGAAGCCACAGATTTCATTTATATTAAATGTCCACAAAAAAGCAAGCTAATAAAGACAGAAGGTAAATTAATGGCTTTCTAGGACTGTGTATGAAAAAAGGGATTAAATGTTGTTAGACATGAGGGAACTTATTTTGGGGATGAAAATACTGTAGTGATGACTGTACCACAGAGTAAAATTAACAAAAATTATTGACTTGTACACTTGAAATGGAAAAATTTTTTAACGTGAAATATACCTCAATAAAGCTATTTTCAAAAATATTGTATGATCACTGATTCTGAGTTGACTTTTTTGTTTAGCAATTTAATTACTTTTCATACATTTGCAATGCAGACTTCATTCCATAAAGTAAGTCTCTCTCTCTCTCTCTCTCTCTCTCTCTCTCTCTCTCTCTCTCTCTCTCTCTCAAGCATACACACACACACATACACACACACTCCAGTCAGTTATTCAGTTCAGGACAAAAGAGACAGGAGTTTAGTTTTCTTCCTTTTGAACGTTTTAGATAGCCTAGAGGAAAGATGAACAGGAAACATCTAGGAAGAAGTTAGAGAAAAAGGATTTAGGACATATCACTCAGAGGAAGGACAGATGATTCCACTTCAACTGTATAGCCTCATGAGTTCTTATAGAAGAGATACTTGGAAGGGGAATTGTCATCACAGGCCACAGAAAAACATATTAGAAAGAACCACCACAGATTGGAGGAGTGACTGGGAATTAACCAGAAGGCAAGAGGCTAGGGTTTGTGGCAGGTTTGAGGCAGGTTTGTATCTGTCCTGCCTCTGTGAGAAAAGGCTTTTTAAAAAACCTACCAGGCTTCACATGCTTATTTGATAAAATTAGGAATGCTGATATAGTGAAGGCATTGAATCCTCTAATTTGTCACCATTTATGGATGGTGACAAAGCACAGAAAGGTTTAGCACATGAACAGCACTCTTTCCTATTTTGCAGTTAATGCCAGTGTGTGCCTGTCCCAGTCATAGAGCAGTGAACACCCTAACACTAACATGAGGAAACAAGATCTTTGTGAACACATGGACCAGAACAATAGACAAATCATCAGAAAGTCAAACAGGGGAATTTAGGTGATTACTAATCCCCTTCTTAGGCACTAAAAACACTTGTATATTTCTGGGCTAGTATGACCACTATATTCAGAGCACAATTGGCAAGTTTCTGTGTACCTAACAGCTTTTTAAGGCCTCAGAAATCATGTGTGCATGAGTGTTTGGGGTTCAGATGCCTGGACAAAGTAGATCCCCACTGAGGGCAGCTGCCCAGTTGCATGACTGTCAATCCACAGTCTTTTTTCCTTGTGGTTGCTAACGGTAGCAAATTCCCTTCCTTAATAGCTCCTTTTTAAGGAAAAGTGCAGTGAAGAGTGAAGGGAAATGAGAAATTAATAGTGATTGCCTCTCATGTTTTTCTGCTTCTATAGTTTATCATTTATTCCTCATGATGTCCCTAGGTGGTACATGATCTTTATAATGTTCATTTTATGAAGGAAGAAACTGACATTCAGGCAGATTTAATGATTTTCCTGTGATTATACAGCAGTAAGTGATGTGCTAGAATTCCAATTCCAGATTGTCTTACTCTGAAGCCCAAGTTGTGCTACCATGCCACAGCTACCTCCTTAAAACAGGCCTCAGGAAAGATAATCTTTATCCCATGGAGTCCCTCATAGTCCCTAGCTGAGAAGGCTGCATCAGTCTTCTTGAAGTTTCCAAGTATCACATACTAGTGTCAAACTACCACTAGCTCAGTCTTGGTGGCAGAGGAGATCCTAAAGAAGAGGCAGACAGAGAAAACAACTAAAAATTATTATTAGAATGCAAGTGAGTGAATAATAAGGGTTTGATTCTTGTTTTGTTTTGTTTTGAGACAGGATCTTGCTACATAGCCTAGGCTGACCGCAAAACTCTCCTGATTCCTTTTAAATCTGTATGAGCTTTGTTGGTTTTTTTCCACTCCACTTTTAAAGCATCTCTTTTTAATCCTGACAGTTTAATTGAGTTTGATTAAATTTACCTCTGGGGTTATTTTCAGATTCTCAAGCTGCATCAGAAAATGTGAGCCTCTTGTAAGCAGGAGCAACAAAGAAACAGATCATGGTGCACTTTTCTGCTCAGCTCTGTGCTGTCCATAAAACCAGATCTCATGGTTAAGGTAATAAAGCAATAACAATATTAAACATTATTATGTTTAACAATATAATAATATTACAGTAGTCCCCCTTATTGACTGGGGATACTTTCTAAGACCCCCCAGTAAATGCCTGAAACTACAGATAATACAAAACCATACATATATGCATCTTTTTCTATATTTACTACACATTATGGCCATAACATTTATAGTTCGAATTGTGACAGCAAAAATAGAATAAATTTCTTTTGCCTACCTCATAATTTCATGGGTATATTTGTTCCCATCATACATACATATATAATTTTTTCTTTCCTTGCTAAGTCAAGGAATTTCACTTAAAGGAGGTACTTTACAGCTTCTTTTGGCATATCCAAATTGCCAGCATCACTATTCTTGCACTTTGGGGCCACTATTAAGTACTATGATAAGGCAGGAGCTAATCTGATATCACAAAAGACTACTAAAATGACTTATAGCTGGGTACTATATACGGAATGAGTATGTTGAACAAAGGCATGATTCACATCCCAGGTGAGATGGCATGAGATTTCATCACAATATCTGGAATTTTCAATTTAATATTTTCAAACCACAATTGACTGCAGGTGATGGAAGCTGCAGAAAATAAAACCACAGAGAAGCTACTGTATGCTGAATAATAACAATAATAATATTTTATTGAACAGCATATATGTTAGAAGATTTTTTATTATACTCTTTCTTTGAAGCCTTAGTTGCCAGTCACTGAGTAAGCTCTTCTTGATTCTACATCCACATCATTTTGTATGAGATGTATTTATAATTAACAATAATTGAAACTTTCTGACTCTCATTATAAAACAATGATTCTTAACCCTGGCTTTAACTGGAATCATCTGGAAAGTTTTAAAAATACTGAAGCCAAGACCACATGACTAGAGAATCTGCCTTCACTGTTCTGGGATGCAACCCAGATATGAAATTTTTTAAAACCTTCCCAGGTGATTCTAAAGAGGAGCCAGAACTAAGCTCATCTTCCCTATAGGAAATCTCTCTTTCTTGCTAGTGGTTTTCCTTATCATGGCTACAGGTAATGTTTACTCTGCTAAAAGGCCCAGGCCTCCATAGAACTATTTCTCTTACACTTAAATCTTTGCCTTTTGATGCTTAAACCTATAATCTTCCTAATCTGTGTTAAGTGCTCCCTTAAAAATCATCCCAGTCAAGTATAAATTTAAGCTCAAATGTAAATGGGTTCTAATATGCTAGCTTCCTGGGCAGAGTCCATGGGCTATCAAATCAATTATATCCCAAATTACCTCATAAAAACCAATTAAAGACTTCAGGTCCCAGACCAAAAAGTAATAGATGCACATCTCCATTCCTCCTCAGCGAAATTCAATAATTATATATAAAATGTATGTATGTGAAGGCCTTGCAAGATAGAAAGTAGAAGGTAGACCACATAGGGGCCATGGAACATGATGAATAACACACGAGGTCCCTAAGATTTTTTTCTGCCTCATATATCTCAGATTTGGTGGGTGAAAAGCCAGCAACACAGAAATGCCAATGAACACAAATCAGAAAATCCTGTTCTCTCCAGCTAAAAAGGCAAAGAAAGGGATAATCTAGCAAGATGGCAACCTTGGAGACAATAACTGCACAACCCCAGCCAAACATAGAAAAATCTGTGGCTTCATTCCCACCCTTGTCAGTAAATTAGTGTGGGGAGTCAAGGCTTCCATCCTTGCCCTGATGTAATAAGGTGTCCTTGCCTTTCCTGCCAAGTTACCAGAGAAGACCAAATGCAAACTGGAGACTTATTGCTGCCTTGTGATAACAAACATTTCCGTCATAATGTAAGTTAAAATCTACTGGAAAGCTGGGATTCCACCCATTATCAAGTGGTTACAGGGCATTCTTCCTACTCCCTACCCTGCCAATGTTAGTAAAGGCTGAGGGAAAAGCCTAAATATTTACTACCATCAAGAAGTAACAAAGCATCTCCCCACCCAAAGATGTCAGTGGTGACCACTGGGAATAGTAAAAAGTTAACCCTCCTCCTCCTCCTAGCCATGTAGTATCAGCAGATGCCTAGTAAAGAGCTGAAACTTTCACCTTTGCCCAGGAGTAAGGAGAGATCCCTCACCTGTGGAATGTCACAGAAGGCTGAGTGGGAGAATTACTTCTACTAGTACTTGGCAGTAACAGTAGGAGACTCCCCTTAACCCATTGGTGTGGTGTCAGAGGAGGCCTGACAGATTTTTTTTAAAAACCTAAGATCTCATATGATACACAAAATTTCCAGGATAAAATGAAAAATTATATGTCATAGTAAGAATCAGGAAATCTTCAACTTAAATGAGAAAAGATAATCAATTGACATCAATGAGATGGCACAGATCTTAGTGCCATTTAGAAGAATTTTAAAGCAGCCATCATAAAAATGGTTCAAACTGATTTAAACAAATGAAAAGAAATACAAGTGCAACAGGAAATACAAAAGCCAAATATTATTTTAGGCATGAAAAACACAATGCCTATAATAAAAAGTACCATGCATAGATTTGAGAACAGAAAATATATGACAGGAAAGAATCAGTTAACTTGATGATAAAGAAATATTAATTATCCAATTTGAGAGACAAAGAAAAATGAACTGAAAAAATTAACACAGATTCAGGAACCATATCAAAAGTTCTTACATTCTTCTGATTGGAGTCCCAGAAAAATAAGTGAGAGAAGATGAGGATTCAATAATATCTAAAGAAACAATAGCTAAAATTTCTCAAATTGCCTTCACTTTTCCATTTTATCTCCATTCATAGTTTAATTCACTCAATTCATATTTATTTAATTTAATGTATAATACCATTTCTTCCATTATGTATTCCTTTTCATTTTATCTTCCATTCATTTCCCATTATAAATTTTATCTTATTTCATCTTTATCCCTTGTTTTATTTCATTATGTATTATATTTCATTCCAAAATATATTCTGTGGATATTCTATAATAGCCAACTGTCCATTTCATTCAATTCAATGTTCCATTCTATTCCATTTCTATGTCATATTCCAATCTGTCCCATTTTCCATTTGATGTTCCATACCACTTCAGTATATTCTATTTTCTATAATCTGCAATCTATTTTTCTATGGTCTTCTTTTCTGTATTCCATGCCATAATAAATTATATATTTTAATCAAATAATAACCCAATCCATATTTAAATTTATAATACATTTCATTTTGAATTTCATTATAATTAACATTCCATTGTATTTTCCCTTAGATTCAATTCCACATGCCATTATTTTCCATTTCCATGGCATTTTTCTGGTTAAGTATTCCATTCCATCCCATTTTCCATTTTGTATTCTCATAAATTTCAATCAATGCACTGTTTTTCATTTTTCTCTATTATTGTCTATTTAATTTTATTGTATATTCCGTTCTGTTTCATGTCATAATAAGTTTCACCTTTCTATTCCATTCCTCATCCATCCTATATTCCACTAATTTTTTTAAAAAAAAATTTCCTTCTATTTTCAATTTATATCGCACTTTCTCTATATTTCATTTCATTCCATGTTTCATTATATTCTGTTCTTCACTTTCTGTTTAATTTTATTCCATATTTCTCTTTATTCACTTCCATGATTCCACATTTGGATCCGCATTTTGCTTTGTTCCATTTTCTAATCGACATTTAATTTCATATATTTCATCATTTTCTATTTTGCATTATTTTATCTTCTTTTTATAATAAACCCCATCTTTCATTTTAATCTGTACCATATTCTGTATCTCATTGAATTATACTGATTCTATTTCATTTAAAGTCAAATCAATATTCTATTCCACTTGATACTCTATTTAATTCTATATTTATTTTATTCCATTCTGTTCCAATCTATATTCTACTTCCTAGTCTATCACATTTTATTTCCCAATTAGATGATAACAATTCTTTTATTTTACTTCATTTTATTTGGTTCCATATTCCATTTTCTTGCATTTTATGTTCCATAGTTTATTCAATCTAGTACATTATAGTATCTTCCATCCTAAATTTTATTTTAACTTTTGCTACTTTTTTTTTGCAATAGTACGGTTTGAACTCAGGGCCTCACACTTGCTAGGCTGGTGTGCTACCGCTTGTTTAGCTACATATTTCATTCCATTCTCCTTTTCAAGACAGAGTGTATTCTATATTCCCTTCCAATCCATAACCTGTTCCATATTCTGCTTCCTATTCATCTCCATTTTATATTTATTTCCATTTCACACTGTTTTCTCTTGCATTTTCCAATCAGCGTTCCCTTCCACTTAATGTCTCATTCCATTCCATGTGTCATTTATCCCAACATGTATTTGATGATTTATTATGTATCTTTACTTTTTTTGAGGATCCAACAAAGATTTATTGGTAAAGCAGAGTAAAACAGGGAGCATTAAGAGAGAAAAGATAAAGCACCCACTGACATTCAGAGTACCTGCTGTGGGCTCTATTATGTATCTTTCTATACCCATTCTATTTTTCTATGTAACTTCACTTTGTTTTCATGATATAGTCTGTTCCTTTCTCTATTTCTTACATTTGCATTTTATAATCTGAGACTTCATTTCAATTTCCATTTAATTCCATCCCAGTTTACAATCCCTATTTCATTCTATTTCATAGTGATTCGATTTTCTTTATGCTTCTTTCCCTTATTATAGTTCATTTTAGTTCATGTCCTAATAAATTTCCATTAAAATTCTGTCATGTGTTCTATTGCATTTCCACAGAATATTTTGATTTTATACTCCTTTCCGTTCCTCTCCCTTTTGTTTCAATTTTATTTTTCCTATCTATGTTTCAGCTTCCTCCATTTTACCTTTTATTCTCCATTTCATAACAAATCCTGTTAAAACTGTAATCCATTCAATATAGCATTGAATTTTCCATGTTTTATTTCATTCTTTCTTTCCTATTTAATATTCCAAGTCATTACTTTTGAGTCATTTATTCTCAACTTATCCTTCATTGCATTCTACATTGTATTTTCATTTACTTTCAAATGATGTCCTTTCCATTATATTTCCAATGGATTCCACCTTCTATTCTGTTCCATTTTTCATTTGATGTCAGTTCATTTCACTATTTTTAATTCCCTATTCTGTATTCTGTTTGATTTTGTACTCCATTTAATCCTGTATTTCACACAGCAATAAAACTTGAATTCCAGTCCAGTTTGAATCTATTAGAATCCCATTTGATAATCCATAGAATTTCATTCAGACTTATAATATGCTGCATTTCATTATATTTTCAGTTTCACAATCCATTTCATTTGTGTGGTGTACTGCATTTAAATCCATGTTTCACTTTGTTCTGTTTTTATTGCCCTTGTCATTCCATCTTTAGTGCATTTTTAAATTCAATCTCTATATTTTATTCTGAATTTGATCATGATATAATAAATTACATTTTCTATATTCCATTACATTTTTTAATTTCCATTTCATTCTATTTTTTCCTATGGGTATTCCATTCTACTCTATATCAACTTTATTTTCATTCTAGGTCATAAAAATTTCATTTACCATTCCAACCTGTACTCCACTCCATATTTCATTCCACTTCATTTGAATTCCAATTTATCAATTTTCTCCAATCAATATTCAGTTCCTTTCCATATTTTACTTTTCTGGTATCAAGGCATCACTATGTATCCCAGGCTGTCCTCAATCTCATGATTCTCCTGCCTCAGCTTCTTGAGTGCTGGGATTTCAGTTGTGCACCACCACACCTGGCTTTAGTTGACATTTAATTTCAGTTTATATTACTTGTAACTTTTTATTCCAGTACATATTCCACAATCGATTCTACCCAATTTCATATTTTTGTTTATCTTTCTTTCTCTTTTTCTTTTCTTCTTCTTTTGCTTCCTTCTTTCTCCTTTCTTCCTTTCCTTTCCTATTTTCCTTCCTTCCCTCCTTTGCTTCCTCCCTCCTTCTTCTTCCCTTCCCTTCCCTTTCTCCTTTCCCTCCTTCCCTCCCTCTCCCTCCTTCTCTTCCTTCCTTCTTTTTTTTCCTTCCTTCCTTCCTTCCCTCCCTCCCTCCCTCCTTCCATCTTTTCTTCCTTCCTTTCTTTTTTGCAGTGCTGGTGATCAAACCCAAGATCTGTGCATTTTAGGAAAGTACATTTTATTTTCAATTAAATTTCATTTAATTGTGCCTTCCATCTCATTTCCATGATATTTTCCATTAATTCCATACACCACTCTTTTGAACTTTTTCATTTCATACTTCAGGTTCTTTCCAATTTCTACCTTATTTCATTTTGTAATGTAATGCATTCAAATTCCGATCTGTATTCTATTCTGCTTCACATTTAATTCCATTCTGTATTTCATAGCATAATGAATTCTATTTTACATTTCAATCCATAGCCTACCTTACATTACATTTCAGATTCCATTGGTTTTCATCCCAGTGCCCTTTCATTCTGTTTGGCAATCCATTCTCTATTCTTTCTTTCACTTCATTCCTTATCTCATTCCACCCAGTCTGTATTCCATTTCATTTTATTACATTCATTTCCCATTCTATTTTCCACTAAAAATTTCATATTCCATGAATTATATTTCCCAGACATATTGCATTTGATTTGCGTGTGTGCATGTATGTGTGCATGTGTGTGTGTGTGTGTGTATGGTATTATAGTTTGAACTCAGGACCTCACACTTGCTAGGCAGGTACTCTGCCACTTGTGTCATGCCCCTAACCCTGCATTCAACTTTTAATACATCTTTGGAAATAAATTTATACCCACAAATAAGTTTTAATCTAATACACAGTTTCCATCTACCCTTCACCCACATTTCAGTAGTTTTTTACATCCCCTGTTTTATATTGTGCATTTTTGTGTGTGTCTATTTCCATCAAATTTTATCATATGTGTAGATAGAGTCATGTACCCATTACCACAACCAGGGTAAAGAATTGTTTTAAAAATTTCCTAATTTTTCTCTCAGCATTTTATATTTATATACATGATATGTATTGATTTAAATTTTCATATAAGATTTATAGTAATGTTCATATATGTATATGTGCCTGTCTGGGGGTATGGACATCTAATCACTATTGTTTCAAAGTATCCTTTTTCTATTGAATTTTTGACTTTTTTTTTGAAAATGTAGTTGGCTGCGTTTGTATGAGTCTACCTTGGGACTCTATACTCTGTCCCATTGATCTACGTGTCTTCTATACCCCCAACAACATGTTGTCTTGATTAATGTAGCTATATAATAAGAAGTAAAAATTAGTAGAGTGATTTTCCCACTTTATTCTTTTCCAAAATTTTTATGTTATTTTAATTCCTTTGATCTACTATGTACTTTTATATTAAAAATGTAAATACATAGGTAGAGAGTGGTAGAGAGTGGTGGTTCATGTCTGTAATCCTAGCACTTGAGAGAAGGCAGCAGGAGGAAGCAAATTCAAGGCCAACATGTGCTACATAGTGAAATTATGTTTCAAAAAGAAAAACAATGTCAATATGTAAACCAGAACCTGATTTTTGTAGGAAGGAATAGTGTCAAACTTATAGGTCAATTTTGGAAGAATTGATATCTTTATTTTCTAATCCATGAATTAATTATTCCTCTCCATTAGTTTTTAGGCATATATTAATTGTATAAAAGAGTGTCATTGTAATATATCCATACATGCATTTAGTGTGCTTTGACCAAATTAACCCTTTTATTGCTTTCTTGTTCCCCCTTTAAACAGTTTTTAATGGATGTTATTATTCTGTTTCATACATTCATATAAAGTACTTTGCTCATATACACCCCCCCATATATCATCTGCTCTATCCATTATTCTTAAAAATCACATAATTTCATTCTTCTTTATGGCTTAATAATGCTCCACTGCTTATTAGCTTTTTGAAATGCTTTTATTCAAGATTTTGTGCTTTTCAGCATTTAGATCCTATATATTTTTTGCTAGATTTATACCTATGCATTTTATTTTATTTGGAGCTATTGTGCATGGTATTACACTATTACATTTGGTTTCCAGTTGTTTATTGACAATATACAGAGATGCAATTTATTTGTGTTCATTTGCCTTATAAACTGTGACATTACTAAACTTCTTTATTAGTTCTAGCTCTGTCCCCTCTTCTCTCCCTCCCTCTCCCCCTCCTGCTCCTTCTCCCCCTCTCCTTTCCCCTCTTAATCTCCCTCCTGTATTTCTTTGGAATTTTCTATGTAGACAATCATGCCATTTGAAAATAGGAGCAAGAAAATCTCTTGTCCAATCTGTAGGTCTTTTCTTTTCTTGCCTTACTTCACTGGCTAGGACTTTCAATATTATGTATGATAGTAGTGGTGACAGTAGATAACTTTGTCTTTTTTCCAATCTTAAGAAAGCATTCAGTTTTCACTATTAAGGATGATGTTAGCTGTAGGTAGTTTGTGAAAGCTCTTCTTTAAGGAAATTCCTTTCAGTTCCAAGTTTACTAACAGTTTCTATCCTGAATAGTATTGAATTTTTAAAAATGCTTTCAGATGATTATATGTGTTTTCTTCTTTACATTGTTAATACGATATACTGATTTTGAATATTGAACTAGTCTTACACTTCTGTGTAAAGATTTTTGTGAGGGTAGGTTTTCACTCATTGAATAAATACCTTGAAGCACAATTTCTGGATCATGAGGTTAAAGTATGCTTAGCTTTGTTTAAAAAAACCTCAACCTTGTATTCCAAAACAGCTGTGCCAATTTGCATGTCCACCAATAATGAATGACAGCTCCTTTTATTGCACTTCTTTTCCTGCACTTGATGGTGTCAGCATTTCGACATTTTACAAGTGTGCAGTAACCTATTTTAATTTGCAATTTCCTAATGCTTTATGATATTAAACATATTTTCAACATTTTTATTTACCATCTGAATATCTTCTTTACTAACATCTTTTCATATCTTTCACCCATATTTTAGTTGGGTTTCTTGACTTCTTATTGTTGAGTTTTAAGAGTTCTTTGCATATTTTGGATACAAGTTCTTTACAGATATAAATATTGCAATTATTTTCTCTCAGCCTAGGCTTTGTCTTTTCATTCTTTTAAATTCTATATTTTTAATTTCATTTGAGACTTGTTCTTTAGTTATTTGTTAGTTTGAAGTGTGTGCTTTAATTTCCAAGTGTTGGAGATTTTCTTAATGTGTTTATGTTACTAACTTCTAGTTTGACTTTATTATCGCCAAAGAATATATGTTATATAACATTAATCATTTTAAATGTGTTGGGGTTTGTGTTATGAATTTCCTGTACATTCATAAATGTTCCATGAGCACATAAAAATGTGCATTCTGCTATTCGTGGGTGCAGCATTTAATATGGTCAATTAGATCCTGTTGGTTGAATTTGTTGTTTGATAACTTAAATCTTTGCTCATTTTTCATCTATTAATCCTCTCAGTTGCTGAGAGGGAGTTGCTGAACTCTCCTACTATAGCTGTGAATTTTTCTATTCCATTTCAGCTGTATAATTTTATGCCTCATATATTGTTGGATGTGTACACATTTAAGATTACTTTGTCTTCTTCATGATTTAATCTTTTAATTATTATGTAATGTTCCTCTTTTTTTCCCATGACTTTCTTTGCTCTGAAGTCTATCTGAAATTTATGTGACTACTCTTTTATCATGTGCAATAAAACATGAGTACATACTTGTTACTATAACATATTACATGAAGGTGTGTGCTTTGGCTCCCAGTACTGGAGGCCCAAGATTGAGGGACTAATGTAACAGTGGTCTTTTTGCTAGTAGGGTACTACAGTGGCACAGGGCATCAGAGTGCAAGGAACAGGGAGTGGACACATGTGTGTGTCTGTTAGTCTCTCTTCTTTTTTTAATTGGTGGTACTGTGGTTTGCACTCAAGTCCTCACACTTGCTGGGTCAAGTGCTCTACCACTTGAGCCATGCCCCCAGCCCTTCTTCTTATAAGGCCATCAGTATTTAATCATGGGGGCTCTACTACAAGGAATTTCTCTTGTTTTAATCACCTCCCAAAGGCCCCACCTCTAAACACCACAGTGGAATTAAGTTTTCACCAGCTAATGTCTCACAATGAGGATTAAATTTCAACACATGAACCCTTAAGGGACACACTCAACCACATCCAAGTCATAGCACATGGTATATCTTTTTTGATACTTTTGCAGTCAACCACCATATATCATTGTATTTGAAGTGAGTTTCTTATAGACAGCATATTGTTTGATCATGTTTCTAAGCCTACTTTATCTTTCCTTTCTGTTTTTTTTTTTCAGTACTAGGAATCAATCCTAAAGATTGCTAGGCAAGAGTGCATGCTAAGCAAGCACTCTACCACTGAGCTACCTAATCTCCAGCTCCTAATCTCTCTTTTAATTGGTGTTTTTAGGCTGTTTGCATTTAAAGTAATTATTAAAATGTAAAGGAATAAGCCTGTAATTTTATTATTTGTTTGTTTGTTTTCCCTGCTTATCATTTCTGTTTCTCTTTTAATAACTTCCCATTATATAAATGAATATTTTATGATTCCATTTTGATTTATAGTGTTTTTGAGACTACCATTTCATAAAATTATATAATTTTCTTACTGGTTTCTATATATGTTTACTGAAGAAGCTATACTTCTAGGATCGTATGGCTTTCCTGGGAACATCACACACTATCCTGTACAAATGGGGCTCCCCAAAGCTCCTCTCCAGGACTGGAGGTGTAGTTCAAGCAGTAAAGTGCTTGCTTTACAGGTACAAAGCAAAACATTGAGTTCAACCCCAGTCTCACCAAAAAAAAAATCTTCTATCTCTACCCAGCAAACACTCTACTAGAGCTGCATGAGTAGTGGCAGGAGCACTAAATTTAGTTTAGAAAAATCTGGGTTTGGTCCCTGTCTATGCCACTTCCTGTTTGTGTTACCTGGAGAAAGTTAGCACCACCCCTCTGAGCCTCATTTTTCAACAGGCAAGCACTACATGAGTTGACATTGTAGTAATGTGTGTGCAAGCACCTGGTCCAGTGCCTTGACAACTGCTCTCTGGTGCCTATCTTACAGGCATACAGTCTTCCAGTCTACCTGCTTCCTCCACCTGCTCTTGATTTTCCAAAGGACACTTCCTTAGAAAAGACCCTTGCTTACACAATAGATAATTTTCTGTAACTGTTGTATAGCAACAAAATTATTGTAATTTGGACCCTTTTGAATGCATTGGAGGGGAAACCATTTAGCTCTCTTCTGAGTAATTTAAATGGAAACACATTCTCGCTCATTTATCTGATTTATATGCTGATGATCATCCTTCACACTTAGGTTGCACTTTACTTGCTACCAAGGACTCTACTGCACATAATTGCATTGGTGCCTCACTGCTATCCCAGGAGAGTGGGATTTGTTCCATTGTTCAGATGAGGATAGTATCAAATTTGGATTTCTTCCCTGTGTTTCTCTTTGCTTCTATTGACATCTTCTTTGAAGGAGGCTGGGTCTTTCTTCTTTGTCGGTTTGACTACCATAAGTACTTACATGTCTTTTCCTTATCTCTCTGAGGCCAAGAACTGCTTTGCATATAGCAAAGCTACTAGCTTACAGCTTCTTCCTAAATATACTCAATCATCCTGCTTTTTCCCTTTCTGGGCCCTGTCAAGTGTTCTTCTTGTAATCTGCTAATGCCTTCTCCACCTTTCATTCCCCTACAATCTCTGTTTACCTAGAGTCCCAGAGAGGAGGAACATAGTTCCTGGCATATTACAAGATGCTCAACACTTTTACCTCCTCCAGCTTCCTCAAGGTGGAAGTTCTGTCTGTGTGAGAGCAAACCCATGTCCTAGGCTTGGCCTTCTACATGACCTCAGAGTAGATTTTTGTGCAGATGTACTGCCTTTTTTCTGGTTCTTCCTACTAATAATTTAGAATAGTGTATGCTATTTTCATAGTCAGGTGAGTACTAACCTTAGCTGAACAGCAATCACAGGAAGTCTGCTGTTGGGAAGCATAGGGACATTTACTCTTGTGGACTTTTTGCTGGTCCTTCTATATATCTACAGACTAGTAGACTTATTGTGTAACCTGGGCCAAGTCCAAGTCCTTTGCCTCCACTTCTGTAAATATAAAGAAGAATGACCATTCCTCCATCCAAAATTGTTCCACATATTGAATAAGATGCTTGTATACATGAAAATTCCTAGCACAGGATGGCACTAAATAGGTACTCAAAGAATTGAAGTTGATTAAAAGTAAGTCTAACAATTATTCTACTTGAATTCTAGAAAAAGATAGTTCCCTATATTGGTATCAAATTCCAGATATTTTGATTCTTTTCTGTATCCACAGAACAATGCACAGACACATGGGCACGCATTCACTCACATAAATATTTATTATTAGTATTTTTCATATATACTTCAGGCTTCATAGAATTTTTTCTTTTTTAAATTTTTTTATTATTCATATGTGCATACAATGCTTGGGTCATTTTTCCCCCTTGCCCTAACCTCCTCCCTTACCACCCACTCTGCCCCCCACTTTCCCCCCCACCCCCTTGATACCTGGCAGAAACTAATTTGCCCTTATCTCTAATTTTGTTGTAGAGAGAGTATAAGCAATAATAGGAAGGAACAAGGGTTTTAGCTGGTTGAGATAAGGATAGCTATACAGGGCATTGACTCACATTGATTTCCTGTGCGTGTGTGTTACCTTCTGGGTTAATTCTTTTTGATCTAACCTTTACTCTAGTTCCTGGTCCCCTTCTCTTATTGGCCTCAGTTGCTTTTAAGGTATCTGCTTTAGTTTCTCTGTGTTGAGGGCAACAAATGCTAGCTAATTTTTTAGGTGTCTTACCTATCCTCACCCCTCCCTTGTGTGCACTCGCTTTTAGCTTGTGATCAAAGTTCAATCCCCTTGTGTTTGCCCTTGATCTAATGTCCACATATGAGGGAGAACATATGATTTTTGGTCTTTTGGGCCAGGCTAACCTCACTCAAAATGATGTTCTCCAATTCCATCCATAAACCAGTGAATGATAATATTTCGTTCTTCTTCATGGCTACATAAAATTCCATTGTGTATAGATACCACATTTTCTTAATCCATTCGTCAATGGTGGGGCATCTTGGCTATTTCCATAACTTGGCTATTGTGAATAGTGCTGCAATAAACATGGGTGTGCAGGTGCCTCTGGAGTAACCTGTGTCACAGTCTTTTGGGTATATCCCCAAGAGTGGTATTGCTGGATCATATGGTAGATCAATGGTTAGCTTTTTAAGTAGCCTCCAAATTTTTTTCCAGAGTTGTTGTACTAGTTTACATTCCCACCAACAGTGTAAGAGGGTTCCTTTTTCCCCGCATCCTCACCAACACCTGTTGTTGGTGGTGTTGCTAATGATGGCTATTCTAACAGGGGTGAGGTGGAATCTTAGTGTGGTTTTAATTTGCATTTCCTTTATTGCTAGAAATGGTGAGCATTTTTTCATATGTTTTTTGGCCATTTGAATTTCTTCTTCTGAGAAAGTTCTGTTTAGTTCACTTGCCCATTTCTTTATTGGTTCATTAGTTTTGGGAGAATTTAGTTTTTTAAGTTCCCTATATATTCTGGTTATCAGTCCTTTGTCTGATGTGTAGCTGGCAAATATTTTCTCCCACTCTGTGGGTGTTCTCTTCAGTTTAGAGACCATTTCTTTTTAATGAACAGACGCATTTTAGTTTTATGAAGTCCCATTTACCTATGCTATCTCTTAGTTGCTGTGCTGCTGGGATTTTGTTGAGAAAGTTCTTACCTATACCTACTAACTCCAGATTATTTCCTACACTTTCCTGTATCAACTTTAGAGTTGTGGTCTGATATTAAGATCCTTGATCCATTTTGAGTTAATATTGGTATAGGGTGATATACATGGATCTAGTTTCAGTTTTTTGCAGACTGCTAACCATTTTTCCCAGCAGTTTATGTTGAAGAGGCTGCTTTTTCTCCATCGTGTATTTTTAGTGCCTTTGTCAAAGACAAGTTGGTTATAGTTGTGTAGCTTCATATCTGGGTCCTCTGTTCTGTTCCACTGCTCTCATATCTGTTTTTGTGCCAGTACCATGCTGTTTTCATCGTTATTGCTTTGTAATATAGTTTGAAGTCAGGTATCGTGATACCTCCAGCATTGTTCTTTTGACTGAGTATTACCTTAGGTATTTTTGGCCTCTTGTGTTTCCATATAAATTTCATGGTAGATTTTTCAATCTCTTTAATGAATGTCATTGGAAGTTAGATGGGAATTGCATTAAACATGTAGATTATTTGGGAATCATATACAGCTTTTATAATATTTTGGTACTTTCCTTCTATTCCTAGTTTTCTTAGAGCTTTTATCATGAAATGGTGTTGGATCTTATCAAGAGCTTTTTCTGCATCTATTGAGATGATGAAGTGGTTTTTGTCTTTGCTTCTGTTAATGTGGTTTATTACATTTATTGATTTTCATATGTTGAACCACCCCTGCATTCCTGGGATGAAGCCTACTTCGTCATGGTGAATAATCTTTTTGATGTGTTGTTGAATTCAGTTTGCCATTATTTTGTTGAGGATTTTTGCATCAATGTTCATTAAGGAGATTGGCCTATAGTTCTCTTTTTGGAGGTGTCTTTGCCTGGTTTTAGGATAAGTGTAATACTGGCTTCATAAAAATGTGTTAGGCAGTTTTCCTTCCCTTTCTATTTCTTGGAACAGTTTAAGGAGGGTTGGTATCAGTTCTTCTTTAAAGGTCTGATAGAATTCAGCAGAGAATCCATCAGGTCCTGGACTTTTCTTTTTGGGGAGACTCTTGATTGCTGCTTCAATTTCATTTTGTGTTATAGATCTATTCAGGTGATTAATTTCCTCTTGGTTCAGTTTTGGATGATCATATGTAACTAGAAATCTGTCCATTTCTGTAAGATTTTCAAATTTATTTGAATATAGGTTCTTGAAGTAGCCTCTGATGATTTCCTGGACTTCCATGGTGTTTGTTGTTATCGCCCCTTTTGCATTCCTGATTCTACTAATTTGGGTTTTTTCTCTCCTCATTTTAGTCAGGTTTGCCAGGGGTCTGTCGATCTTGTTTATTTTTTCAAAGAACCAACTTTTTGTTTCATTAATTCTTTGTATGGTTTTTTTGATTTCTATTTTGTTGATTTCAGCTCTTATTTTTATTATTTCTCTCCTTCTATTTGTTTTGGGATTTGCTTGTTCTTGTTTTTCTAGGAGTTTGAGATGTATCATTAGGTCATTGATTTGAGATCATTCATTCTTTTTAATATAGGCACTCATGGCTATAAACTTTCCTCTCAGGACTGCCTTAGCTGTGTCCCATAGGTTCTGGTAAGTTGTGTTTTCATTTTCATTGACTTCCTGGAACTTTTTAATTTCCTCTTTTATTTCATCAAAGACCCATAGTTCATTAAGTAATGAGTTATTCAGTTTCCAGCTGTTTGCATGTTTTTGTCTTTACTTTTGTTGTTGAGTTCTAGTTTTATTGTCTCGTGATCAGATAACATGCAAGGTATAATTTCTATTTTCTTATATTTGCTGAGGCTTGCTTTGTGCCCTAGGATATGATCTATTTTGGAGAAGGTTCCATGGGCTCCTGAGAAGAATGTGTATTGTGTAGAAGTTGGATGAAGTGTTCTATAGACATCCAGTAGGTCCATTTGATCTATTGTATATTTTAGATCTAGGATTTATGTATTGATTTTTTGTTTTGATGACCTATCTATTGATGATAATGTGGTGTTAAAGTCTCCGACAACCACTGTGTTGGAGTTAATACATGCTTTTAGGTCTTTCAGGGTATGTTTGATGAAATTGGGTGCGTTGACATTGGGTGCATATAGGTTGATAATTATTATTTCCTTTTTGTCTATTTCCCCTTTTATTAGTATGAATGTCCTTCTTTATCTCGTTTGATCAATGTAGGTTTGAAATCTACTTTGTCAGAGATAAGTATTGCTACTCCTACCTGTTTTCAGGGGCCATTGGCTTGGTAAATCTTCTTCCAGCCTTTCATCCTAATCCTATGCTTATTTCTTTTGGTGGGATGGGTTTCCTGTAAGCATCAAATTTCTGGATCTTCCTTTTTAATCCATTTCTTCAAGCGGTGCCTTTTGATGGGTGAATTAGTCCATTAACATTAAGTGTTAGTACTGATAGGTATGTGGTGATACCTGTCCTTTATTTGTCTTAGTTGTTTGAAGGTTTGATTGTGTGTACCTAAATTGAGGTTACTCTCTACTTTCTTGCTTTTTCTATTCCTGTAGTTTGGTGCTGCATGTCCTTTCATGGTTATGTTGGGTGTCACTTTCGGTGTTCAGAATCCCTTGAAAAATCTTTTGCAGTGGTGGCTTTTTGGTCACGTATTGTTTTAGTTTCTGTATCATGGAAGTCTTTTATTGTTCCATCTATTTTGAATAATAGTTTTGCTGGGTAGAGTATCCTGGGGTTGAAGTTATTTTCATTCAGTGCCCGGAAGATCTCACCCCACGCTCTTCTTGCTTTTAATGTTTCTGTTGAGAAGTCTGCTGTGATTTTGATGGGTTTACCTTTGTATGTTATTTGTTTTTTCTCTCTTACAGCCTTCAATATTCTTTCCCTAGTTTCTGTAGTTGTTGTTTTAATGGTGATATGTCATGGGGTATTTTTATTTTGATCTGGTCTGTTTAGTGTTCTGGAGGCCTCTTGCATCTGTATGGGATTATCTGTCTCCAGATTTGGGAAATTTTTTGTTATTATTTTGTTGAATATATTACTCATTCCTTTTGCTTGCACCTCTTCTCCTTCTTCAATGCCCATGATTCTCAAGTTTGGTCTTTTGATGGAGTCAGTGAGTTCTTGCATTTTCTTTTCACAGGTCTTGAGTTGTTTAATTAATAGTTCTTCAATTTTTCCTTTAATTACCATTTCATCTTCGAATTCTGAGATTCTGTCTTCTGTTTGTTTTGTTCTGCTGGGTTAGCCTTCGGTTTTGTTTTGCAATTCTGTTTCATTCTTTTTTCTGAGGATTTCCATATCCTGGGTGGTTTCCTCTTTAATGTTGTCTATTTTTGTCCTGAGTTCATTTATCTATTAATCGTGTTCTCTGTTTCACTTTGGTGTTTATGCAGTGCTTCTATGGTTTTCTTTATTTCTTCTTTTGCTTTTTCAAATTCTTTATTTTTGTTGTCTTGGAATTTCTTGAGTGTCTCCTGTACATTTTGGTTGACCATATCCAGCATCATCTCTATAAAATTCTCATTGAATACCTGTAGCATGTCTTCTTTTAAATTTTACTTGTGTGCTTCATTGGGTTCTTTGGCATAGTTTATCTTCATTTTTTTGGAGTCTGGATCTGAGTATCTGTTTTCTTCATTTCCCTCTGGTTCCTGGGTTTCCCTGTTTTTTCTGTCTTCCTGTCATTGCCCTTGGTGTTGTTATTGTCCCTGTACTGTGTGCAATTAAGTATTTTCTGGCTGTAATAATAGCACTAGTGATATTTAGAATGGAAGGGTGAGAGCTGAATGGAAAGCAAAGAAGTTAAAGGAAAAGGGAAAAACAAATAATCAAGTAGAAAAAAAACGCAACAAAACAAAGAAACAAACAAAAAAATTTTCAAAGATATAAACAGGGAGAGACAGCATACTAATCAACCGTAAGCTGAAAAGGCATTAGAGAGACAGAGAGAGGATTGAAAATGAAAAATAAAAAGAATAAAGATAAGAATAAAAATAAAAAATAAGTAAATGAAAGAAAAAATATATATGTATTAAAAAAGAAAACCTCCAAGTTCAAATGCAATGAAGTTTCAGTCTTAATAATTTTGGTGTTCGTCCCTCAGCCTCCAATCCTGCAGATGGTGCCTCAGATGTTGTTCTGTAGTTGTATCATCAAAGGGATAACATAAAATAGAACAAAGCTGCACAAAACAAACAAGAAAAAAAACCCCACAGAGTGTCCCAAATTCAAATGCAATACAGTTTCAGCAAGTTTTTCAGCATGCAGGTGTAGTTCGGGTGTTTTCTCATCAATGGTAGGGAGAGAGGAAAAAAAAGAGTCTGGAGACAGGTCTGTGAATGGCTATCTGCGGCTATGGCTTGCCTGCCCGCTGCTGTCAGCCTGCTGTTGCTGCCAGTGTTATTTATGCAGTTCTCTGGGGTGAGCTTAGCACTCACCTGGCCCCACAGGCTTTGTTTACTCAGAGTTCTGTGCATGATTCCACTGCTGGAAGCTTTCCCCTTTCCAAGCACACTGGGAAAGTTGACACTGCACCTGCTTTCTCAGGCCTGCATGTTTATTTACAGTTCACGTGGGAAGTGGGTCTTCTCCCCTCTCCTGTGGAGTTTTCCTCCCACTGCCACTTTTACAAGCTTTTCCACTCCTGATTGCTGGGCATGTGCTGCTGCTGTTGGCTGGCATGTTTGTTTACAGCTCATGTGGGAGGTGGGTGTTTCCCCCTCTCCTGTGGAGTTTTCCTTCCTCCACCACTCTCACAAGCTTTCCTGCTCCTGGTTGCTGGGCGCATGCCCCCGCTCCCACCCTCTCCATCCAGGCCTGGCTTGTTTATTTACAGTTCCAGGAGGGATTCCCCTTCCCCCCTTTTTGGCAGTTAGGGCACTCCACCCTCTTTGCAACGTGTCTTTATTGTTCTTATTACTCAGTTTCTCCTTTTTCCCCTGGTGGGGGTCTGTCTGTCCAGGGAGCTATGCTGATCTGGCCTTGGGTTATCTGTGTGAGTACTGCATACCACTTTGCTCACCTTGTGGTCCTCGTCTTCCCAAGCCATCTGGGCATGGGTGACTGGCAGCTGCCTGGGGACCCTCTGTGCAGGCTGGATGTGTGGAGGGGTCAAATTTTGCCTTTTCTCGGTGGCCTTGCCTGCAAGGTGTGTCTCCAGCATCTCTCCAAGATTTCACTTTAGGAGGCACGCTTTCTGCTTCCTCCCTCTAGCCGCCATCTTGGAAATCCTCTAGAATTTTTTGAAATAAGGCTGAATTGAATTTTTATGGGGAAGAAGAACATTGAATTTGAAGTTAGATGCCTTTAGTCCACTTTCGACTTTGCCAACTATTATTGTGGCAGGAAGGCAGGGAGTGGGGAGGGAGATAATGAGAGACAATGAGGGAAGTAATGAGAGATAATGAGTACAACAATGAAACAAAAAAAAATATGATTTGAGGAATGTCAAATAGAACCTGGGGAGAGACCAGAGAAGTGTCACCTTGCCCCAGAGGTTAAAATACCCAATGAAATAATATGTGACCATGCATGGGACTAACTATTCCCCAATTTCTATTGATATATAAGGAAAGCCCCCTTTGTTCTTGGGGCTCAGTCTTTGGACTTGAGTCTGCTGAGTTGCTACTGGACTGCTTAATAAACTTGCTTCCTGAAAGCTTTGGTGCCCTGTCTCTCTGTCTGAGCCATCCTACAACATTTCTGGGGGCTCATCCAGTATTCAGAAGTGGTGTTTGCACCTCCTTGTTTCTGGCTCAGTGTTCTCAGCCCACCAGGAGGGCTATCCCTGCCAGGTGCCACTGGACGTATTGATCAGAGGGGAGGGAGTTTCTCTCCTGGTGAACCAAGTGGGCTAGTGTTAGTCATACAAAGGAAACTGAAAAGGCTTGGAAACCATCTTGGTAACCACACTCAGACTGGTAAGAATCTGGGTTTGAATTCAGGCCTGACTTTGGAGGCATAAGTGGAGTCTGATTAACTCCCAGCGAGATACCCTAGTAACCACCCTTTTGGGGTGAAACTATATCTTTCAGATTCAAGAAGCAGGGTGGAAGTACTGTGCTGTGTGAGAGTGTGTGAAGGTGGGAGCTTGAGGCAAATGCAGAGTCCTGATCCCATATGAATCCCCCCCAAACTCATATGGTCCAGGATGAGTCCTAATAGGGCCCCCAGTCCAGGGCTTATGTGGACTCACAATAACTAAGAGATGCCTAAATCCCTGCAAGGGGAGTGGCTGGAGACAGACAAAACAAGTGGTGTTGTTTTCCCCTGTATGCCAGAGAGGAGACCCCTTACCTCCTTTCCACACCCCCCATCTCTTCTGTCTCTGTCTTGATATCTTGTAACAGGAAGAAAGGGAGGAGGACAGAGTAAGAATACCCCCCTAGAGTGCATGCTTAAGAACTTAAAAAAGGGATTTTATAGAGATTACGGAGTCAAGCTGACTCCTGACTGGCTTAGGAACTTCTGTGAAATAGACTGGCCTGCTTTTGCTGTAGGGTAGCCCTCTGAAGGGTCATTAGATAAGGTCATAGTCAATAGAATTTTTGAAGTGGTTTTAAGTGAACCTGGACACCCAGATGGTTCCTTATATTGACTGCTGGCAGGATGCAGTCCTCAGTCGGCCAATGTGGATAAAGCCCCACCTAGAAAAAGCAGGTAGGCTCATGGTAGCCAGAGTGACAGCAGCTTCCAAGTGCAGGGAAAAACGTAAAAGCTCAGAGAAATCTGTATTATCAGGGTACCCCTAGGAGACTGCACCCCCTTATGTGCCACTGTACCGTCTCTTTCACAGAAAAGCCTCAGGCTGTGACTGATCTAATGCAGTCCATCATCCAAACTCATAAAGCCCACCTGGACAGACTGCTGACAGATTCTTATAATTCCATTTAATACTGAGGAGTGATGCTGTGTAACTTTGGTGGCACTAAAGCGGCTAGAAAATCATGCCTCTGCGAGTTCTCTAAATGCCCAAGTCTATGCTCAGGACCAGTTCCCCAAGGAGGACCCCTATTGGGACTTAATGAGGAACAAGATCACCAGCAGCTTGAACAGTATCAATAGGCATGAAGGAAAGACAAAAAAAGGCCATGAACATGAATAAGACAACAGAAGCCTTCCAAAGGACAGATAAGAGCCCCAGCCAGTTTTATGAGTGGCTATGGGAGGTCTTCTGCCTATACACTCCTTTCAACTCAGAGGCATTCAAAAACCAGAGGATGATTAATGCAGCATTTGTCACCCAGGCCCAGGGGGACATAAAGCAAAAATTACAAAAGCTTGAGGGATTTGCTGGTATGTATGGCAGCAAGCTTCTGGAGGTGGCCACAAAAGTCTTTGTCATTCAAGATAGGGAGGCCAATAGAAAGATAAAAAGGAAGGTGGACCTCCTTGCGGCAGCTCTAGCCAAACTGGTGGGTGGGTCCCAGCATGCAGGCCATGGCAGAAGAAGGAGGCAATCTCCATGGATGGTGGTCAGTGCCCCTGGAATAGCCTCATCCTAGGGAGGAACCAGTGTGCCTGCTGTCATCAAGAAGGACACTAGAAAAATGAATGTCTCCAACAGTCCAGGGCCCCCCTAGACCAGAGGCAGAGGCCAAGTTGTTGAAGGAAAGTATTGGCCTGCTCAGGGGAGAAGTGGCCCCTGGGAGGAAGATATTGTCAGGCTTGACACTTTTGAGGATTATAAGGAGGACTAGGACACACCAGGTTCTATTCTAGTGGGCCCCTCAGGAGACTATATTTCAAATAAAGATAGAGGGCCATCCCACTGACCTATTGGTGGACACTGGCTTGGCACACTTCAGTTGTAATACAACCCTGTGGGCCCTCTTTCACAGAGATATATGACCATTGTTAGGGCCATGGGAGATCAGACTTGCCGCCCCTTCCTTGAATCCAGAAAATGCAATCTTGGAAAGAATGAAGTAAGGCATGAGTTACTCTACCTTCCTGATTGCCCTGTGGCCTAGAAGGGCAGAGACTTGTTGTGCAAACTAAGGGCACAGATTACTTTTGACTCTTGATGGCTTCACAGCCTTAAAGCTGAGAGGGCCTGAAGCCAAGATTCTCACTCTCACAGTTGCACAGTAGGGGTAATGGTGACTCTATGCCTTCCAAAAAGGGATTTTTGAGATTCCTGAACTTCCCTTTAAGATCCAGGAATATGGGCTGAGGACAACTCCCTGGACTGGCTAGGGGGATACCTCCAGTGGTGGTAGAATTAAAGCCAGGAGCTATTCCTGTTAGCCAGAGGCAATACTACATTCCTCACAAGGTCCAAATTGGGATCCAAAAGCATCTTGACAGACCACCTCCATGCAGTCAACTCAGAAACTGTCACTTTACACCTGGTGGTCTCAAACCCGTACATGCTTTTGGGCCTTATTCTAGCTAAGGCAAAGTTCTTTACCTTCCTGGACTTTAAGGATGCATTTTTCTGCATCTTCCTGGCCCCACAGATCCAACCCATCTTTGCCTTCCAGTGGAAAAGTTCTAGTACTGGAGAAAAGGGACAATTGACTTGGACTTTATTGCCACAAGACTTCAAAAACTCTCCCACTATCTTTAGGACTGCCCTGGCATCTGACCTAAAGACTTTCTTGGCCAACCAGCTGCACACTCCTCCAGTACATACATGACCTTCTGTTGGCTGGACTGACTCAGGAGGCTTGTATGGATGGATCCCACTTCCTTCTCTCCCTTTTGTGGAAGGCAAGATATAAAGTTGCCTGAAAAAAAGTCCAGATTTCCCAGGATATTGTCAAATACCTCAGGTTTCATCTGTCACAAGGACAACATAGACTGGGCCCCAAGAGGAAACAGGCCATCTGTTCCATTCCAACCCCCAAAACCCATCAACAAATTAGAAAATTTCTAGGGGCTGCAAGTTTCTGCTGGATCTGGACCCCCAATTACTGTCTCTTGGCAAAACCCCTTTATAAATCCACAAAGGGGAGAGAATCAGAACCCATGAAATAAGGAGTGGATCAAAAAAAAAAGGCCTTTAAAAAAATTAAGAAGGCAGTCCCAAACACCCCTGCTCTGGTCCTGCTACATGTGATGAAGCCCTTCTTCTGACATGTACATGAGAGAATGGGGAAAGCAGTGGGAGTGTTGACCTAGCTGCTAGGTTTCTGGCATCATCTGGTGGCCTGTTTATCAAAGCAACTTGATGCAATTTCCTGAGGCTGGCCACCCTGCCTGTATGACTTGGTGGCCACTGCCTTCTCAGTACCCAAAGCAGACAAACTTACTTTGGGACAAGAACTCAGAGTCCAAGTTCCCCACTCTGTTTTAAAGTATGGACAAGAAATTCTGGAATTACTAGAAGCTGTATGGACCCCTAAGCGAGTAGTAGTCAGGCACTGCTGAGGCACCAGAAGGGGGAGACAACAGAGGTTTAGGGAAACTGAAAAGCTGATAAGGAAGCCAAACAAGCAGCTCTCACAGAAGGACAAACTTCAACTTCACTGACAGCTGCCTTGTTCCTATGCCCTTTTTCTGAATGGGACCCGCAGTATACTTCATAAGAACAAGTTTGGTTTGAGACTGAAGGAGGAAATTTTCTATCATATGGATGGTGGAAGTTTGCTGATGGCTGCATTGCCATATCTGAATCACTGGCTCCCACATTTGTCAAGCAGTTCCATGAAGGAACTCACTCAGGGTGAGAACTCTCTCACATCCTGCATGAGCTTGTCCTAGAAACCTAACTGGGGGTGATGGGAGATACAGAAAGGATAACGGATAGAAAAACAAACATGCACAAAGCTGGAACAGGTGGGCTGGGCACTCGGATGGAGACACACAACAGCCCCCTCCACTTCCAGTAAGTTTATTATATACAGTGGCAAATCAAGGTAGAGAACAGTTCTCGGGGGAGGGGGCGTGACATTGTAATTCTTAGGAACAGGAGGAACCTGTGACTGCTTCTCTCTGAACATAAACATCTTAGGAAAAACATCTTGCCCACTTCTGTGGCTGGGGCTGTGCCAACTCAAGCCTGCAGTTTATTGGGCATAACTGCGCTTGCTCCCTTTTGCAGCTGGGGCCATGCCAAACTTCAGCCTACAGTTTACTTGATACAGCTGTGCTTATGTACACCGCTCTCCACAGAGACCACCTTAGTCCAGCATTTCATGTCCCCAAGCTCTCTGGCATATGTGAGAAGTACAGCCTGTGTGCCAAAAACAATCCCTGACAAGGGCCAAGAGCACCACCATTGGTGCAAAGTATTGGAGGAGCTCCTTTTGAAAACCTGATTGTGGACTTTACTGAGATGCCATGGGCCAGAGTATGTAAATATTTGCTGGTGTTTGTCTGCAACATCTCAGGATGGGTGGAAGCCTTCCCTACTCAAACTAAGAAAGCCCAGGAAGTTGCCAGGTGCCTGTTAAAGGAAATCATACCTTGGTTCAGAATACCTGTGTCTTTTAGATTGGACAATGGGCTGGCCTTTGTGGCTGAGGTGGTACAGTTGGTGGCTAAGGGCTGAGGAATAACTTGTAAGCTGCACATAGCCAACCACCCCAGAGTTCAGGGAAAGTAGAATGTATAAATAGGACTCTAAAATTACAATTAAAAAATTATGCCAGGAGACCCACCTACAATGGGATAGGTTGCTTACCATAGCCTTGCTCAGAATTAAGTTTAGCCCCACCAAAAGGACAGGTCTCTCCCCTTTTGAAATTCTTTTTGGGCACCTACCCCCTTTAGTCAAGGGCCTGCAAGAAGACCTTAAAAAATGGGTGATCTCACCCTGAGACAGCAGATGCAGGCCCTTGGGTTGATGCTGTCAAAAATCAATGACTGGGAAACAGAGAGACTCCTCATTAGCCTGACAACTCCCACACGCCCTTATAAACCAGGGGATGTTGTTTGGGTAAAGGAATAAAATGTTCAACCACTAAAGCCCCATGAAGGGGCCCTTTTGTTTTTGTTTTATCCACCCCCACCACAGTTAAGGTAGCAGAGCTCATTCTCTTGATCCACCATAGCCAAGTAGCTCATTGCTCTCACATGGGTGCTCCAGCTCGATGCAGGAGATCAGGACCCTGCTCCCAGGAGACAATGATTGATGAGACATCATCAGCCCTGCTCTAGTCACTCCAGAAGATGACTAGTCTACACACGGTGGAAGCTTGAGGAGTCACCCATCTCACCTTTGAGGATGAGTCCCTTCCATGTTTTCTTCTTGCTAATCTTAGTTAACTTTCTACCTGGGGACCCCTAGGCCTTGGGCTGTGACTCATGTATGTGCACTCCCTGAGCAGGAAATGTTGTTACCAAAACTCTGATTTTCCATACTTATTATTCTTGTGCAGACCTGGAAGGGATGGAGTCCCAATGACCTTTTCAGGGGCTGGTTCTCAACCCTAGGTAGATTCAAGACCTTAATAGGTGCAACATTCTTTGTCTTAGAAGCATGCCTGATATTACCTTGCCTAATACCCCTGGTAGTGTGGTCCTTCAGGACCATTATAGAATATAAAGCACTAGCTCAAGATGATGTTCTTTGACCCAGAAGTGGGTCCAAGCATCAAAGAGGGGAATGTGGCAGGAAGGCAAAGAGGGGGAAGGGAAATAATGAGAGACAATGAGAGAGATAATGAAAGATAATGAGTGCAACAGTAAAACAAAACAAAACAAAGAAACGGATTTGAGGAATGTCAAGTAGCACCTGGAGCAAGACCAGAGAAGGGTCATCTCGCCCCAGAGGTTAAAATAGCTAATGAAATAATATGTGACCATGTATGGGACAACCTGTTCCCCCCATTTTTGTAACCTGCTCTAAGTGGTATATAAGGAAAGCCCCCTTTGTTCTCAGGGCTCAGCCTTTGGACTAGAGTCTGCTGAGTCACTGCTGGCCTGATTAATAAACTTGCTTCCTGAAATCTTTGGTGCCCTGTCTCTCTGTCTGAACTAACCTACATTACTACTATGACCTTAAGCGAGACACTCCATGGGTTCTGATTTTCTTTTCCTTAAGGAAGGATTTTTTTGTTGGAGAAATCTGGACTCAAGCTTTCTGAGTTCCTATGGAGAATGGACTAGGGGCAGTTGCTGAATAGCTGGTCACCATCAGCTAAGTATGTGCTGAATTTGGCAGCCACGGTGACTATTGACAGTTACTAATGAAGCATTCCAATAAGAGTAGCTTAAATGATAACATCACTATCTGAAAGTCTTCATTCACTTACTTCTCACTGAAGGGAGGAAGGTAACTTACATGATCTCAGAAGAAGAGAAATGGAACCATCTGGGACTGGGAATCTGAGGCACCAGATCCATTACTAGAGAGTAACTGAATAAATGTCTTTGTCAGCTTCCTTGTTTCATTCAGATAAGAGAGGGGAAATACAGTTTTTGACTCTGAAACTTTGTTACCTTTTATAGTTCTGATATCTACAAGTCTATCCCCTGACTAATTCTAACTCACGAATGTAATGACAAAAATCTTATAAAAATCCAATTCTGACTGGGAAGTGTCTCCCAAAGTGCCCTAGCCACCTTCCTCTTTACTCCTCAGCCAGACCAACAAACTGGCAATAAGACCCAGCGAGATTGGAATATTCCCTGGAGCTATCCACATACCATTAAATTAGATTAGTTGTTTCCTGAATTAAAAGATCTTCTTATTAAGGAAATGAAATCAGTAGTTATAAATCTGAAGAGTCATGGTGGGGTTGTGATGGTGGGGTTGAGGTCAATACTCTTTATTTCCTATAACTTTTTGTCTTCATATTGCTTGGCCTAATGTCCAGAGTTGCATAGTTCCTATTTGTGGGGAAGATGGGATGGTGATAACAGTTTTACGAAAAGTTTCCAGAAATGTTTACCTGCAATTTAATAATAATGTTATGCATGTACATATATGTATGCCTGTAGCTTTGACTAGCCCATTCCCTCAGCTGTCTCTACTAGGTACTAGACATTGTATTGGGAGCTAAAGAGAAAGAAGAAAGGGGAAGGGGAAGAAACTGCCATTTAGGTAGGATCTGCCTTAAGTCAGGAAGTATGTTCTGTGCTTTACATTTTAGCAACTTGCAATGTTGAAATTACTATCACTCTGATTTCACAGATGAATAAACTGAGATTTAGAGAAGTAAAGGAGATGGGAGAGACAGATTGGATTTTGGGTCTTTGCAATTCCAAGGCTGTTATACTTTTCACTAAGACCTTAATGTTTCCCAAGAGAAATAGGTAACTTCTTGCTCCTTTTGTTCTTCAGGCAGGCAACTTCAGTGACTTCTTGGCTTTTGTTAAGTGATTGAAAGGTCTTCTTTTCTTATTCAAATCCTATTTGTATTTCTAATATGAATAAGCATCTTCTTGTCTAACCTACCCAAACACCCTGAGATCTTATCCATTTTAATTGCATGTAATATTAATTGTCACTATCACACCTTGGAAAAATCAGTTCTGTGCAGTGCAATTTTTTTCAAGCAAGAGACAAAGAACATTTTAGTCAGAAAATATCAAAGAATGTTAAAACCCTGGCTCTCAGGCCAGGCCTCTTACTTAGCACATGGAAAGACTCAAACTCACAGACAGAAAGAGTTCAAGATCTCTTGGCAGCTTCACAACAAAGCCTAGGTGAGACCTCATGCTTGGTAATCCCTCAATCTACACTAGAAGTGTGTACATGAGAGAGAAAGCAAGTAGTCTAGTGATGGGGTAGCAGCAAAGCTCTTATCCATAGCAAGGACCTGAGAAATAGGACAATAGAACACTCCTCTCCTAGTTCCTATTGGTCAATTTCACTTTGGTTAATCTGAAAGTTCAAAATGGTCTCTTATTTTAATTTGTATTTGACTTATTTATTCTAATTTGTATTTGGCTTCTAAGAAGGCTGGATGTTTCTTCATATAACATCTTTCATCCAGCTATAGACCCAAGATCCTAATGTCTCTCTTATATACTACATCTAGTCCATCAATAAATTTAATGAAATCCTGTTAAATTTCAGCAAATCATGTTAGCTATTTCATCAAAATATGTTCTGAGCCACAGCTCTTTGCTTTTCTTCCACTGCTGTCACCCAGGGCTAAATCATTATTATCTTTCACCTAGACTATACTAAGAGCCCCATAACTAATCTCTTTCTTCTCACCCTTGCTATCCTAAATATTTTCTCCACATAACTACTAGAGTGGTCTTTTAAAGGCATAGATTGTATCACTTGTCTGTTAAGAAACCTCAAGTAACTCCAATCTCCCTTAGAACTAAATATGAACCTCTTTCTTATGGTCTGTAAGTCTTGCAATGTCTGGTTCTTGGTAACTTTTATCATCTCACCTTCTACCCTCCTCCTATACTTAGCTACTGCATTAGCCATTCTGGTCTCTGCTTATTTGTTGAACATCCAATATATGCTACCACTTCAGGGCCTTTACAATTATCATTCCTTCTGCATAGCATAAGTTTTTCCACAGACATCATTTTGTCTGAGTTCTTTCAAGTTTCTTTTGAAATATTACCTTCTTGGAGAGGCATTTTCTGATATGTTATCTAAAATAGTACTCTATTCTCTTCTATATTACTTTTCTTCACAACACTTATTATACCTGATGTGTTATATGTCTATTTATTTTCCATCTCCCTCTCTCTCTTACCCCATCAGTAAACTGTTAGCATTATGAGGACAGTGGTTTTGTCTGACTTTTTTTTACTGTTACAGTCCCACCACCTAGAAAAGTGCCTGACCCAAAATAGTTCCCCAATAAGCATTTGTTGAATTACTGAATTAATAACATCTTTTCTAATGATGACCACATTAGCCTCATAGTAGTTCAGATGATACCCAGGGAAAGTTTTCATTAAGTCCATTGAATGGACAAATTAAATGGGAGAAATAATAGAGATACAGATTGCCTTAGGACACTCAGCATGTAACTAATATGTCCAGCATAGAATTCCCATCTCCTGAATATAGATCAGCATTTGCCACAAAGGTAACTTCAAAGCAAGCTAATTATTGGAAAGTGTTTTTGAGGGACATCTTTGTTTGGATATCAAATCTAATTTTCAGAAGTTGAAATGAGCTTGATGAGTTTTATATTTTTGTCCCAAAAGCTGACAGAACAGTAAAATTTCATTACACATCTTAGTCCACAGCCAAATTTTGTCAGCTAAGAGTTGAAAAAATTTTAATTGGCCCTGCATGTCTACTAGCTTCTTTATTTTTTTTTAAGTTTTTATTTATTTATTTATTTATTTATTTATTTTTATTGTTTTATTATTCATATGTGCATACAAGGCTTGGGTCATTTCTCCCCCCTGCCCTCACCCCCTCCCTTACCACCCTCTCCGCTCCCTCCCTCTCCCCCTGACCCCCTCAATAGCCGGCAGAAACTACTTTGCCCTTATCTCTAATTTTGTTAAAGAGAGAGTATAAGCAATAATAGGAAGGAACAAGGGGTTTTGCTATTTGAGATAAGGATAGCTATACAGGGAGTTGACTCGCATTGATTTCCTGTGCATGTGTGTTACCTTCTAGGTTAATTCTTCTTGAACTAACCTTTTCTCTAGTTCCTGGTCCCCTTCTCCTATTGGCCTCAGTTGCTTTTAAGGTATCTGCTTTAGTTTATCTGTGTTGAGGGCAACAAATGCTAGCTAATTTTTTGGTATCTTACCTATCCTCACCCCTACCTTGTGTGCTCTCGCTTTTATCATGTGCTCAAAGTCCAATCCCCTTGTTGTGTTTGCCCTTGATCTAATGTCCACATATGAGGGAGAACATACGATTTTTGGTCTTTTGGGCCAGGCTAACCTCACTCAGAATGATGTTCTCCAATTCCATCCATTTACCAGCGAATGATAACATTTCGTTCTTCTTCATGGCTGCATAAAATTCCATTGTGTATAAATACCACATTTTCTTAATCCATTCGTCAGTGGTGGGGCATCTTGGCTGTTTCCATAACTTGGCTATTGTGAATAATGCTGCAATATACCACCTCCTTTAGAAATGAGAAAGCATGACTGTTCAATATTTTTCAATACTAAAAGTAACTTTCACTTAAATGGAGCCACTTTCAACAGGAAAACTTGTTTCTTATGCAAACAGGTTTGGCAACTACCATTCTAGATACAAGTAGATTACATGAGAAAACCAAAACACCAAGATTTTAACCTTATGTTGAATTATTTATCTAGCATCTTTCTTTTCAGCATTATCTCATTTATCCTCCTAAATTATCTCAACTATTTCTCCACTAACTCTAACACAAGGAAAACAGAAAGAGCTGTCTTCCTTGTAGAAGTGGCTAACCCTACACCAGACAAGTTTAACAACTGGTCTTTAGTCACCCAACATGCCAGTGACAGGAGCAGAATGACATAACATGTTTGTAAAATGCCATTATAAGGCAGGTCTTCCTTCCCCCATCTTCCTCACCCCACCTCCTTAGTCCTTACTTTCTATTCTATCTTAGGGGATCCTGAGTTTGAGCTTTATAAAATTTAATTATTTATTTTTTATCAGTACTGGAGTTTGAACTCAGAGCCTCATGCTTGCTAGGCAGGCACTCTACTACTTGAGGCACTCTGCCAGCCCCTTTTTCTGTTGGATATTTTTCCAGATAGAGTCTCTTGAACTATTTCCCTGGAGTGGCTTCGATCTGTGAGCCTCCTGATCTCTGCCTCCTGAGTAGCTAGGATTACAGGCACAAGCCACCAGTGCCCAGCAAGGCTGAGCTTTCAACTGACTGTCTTAAACTTATCTTTGTTCCTCTTTGCCTTATATAAGGCTCACTTCCCCTGGACACTGTCTCTGTGAAGGAGAACAGTTTTCTAAATGAGAACTCTATAGGGGATGTGCAGCTAGGTTGCCTAGAAGAAGGGTCAAGGAAGTTTGAGATTTCCTCATGGAGAAAAACCTTTTACACTTTCTAATAATTGAGGAGACTAGCATAATCAAAATTAAGGCCTTAGGTTAGTCAGCTGCTGGTGGCTCACACCTGTAATCCTAGCTACTCATGAGGCACAGATCAGGATGATCACAGTTAGAAACCAGCCCAGACAAACAGTACATGAGACCCCCATCTCAAAAGTAACCAGAGAAGAATGGACTAGAGATGTGCCTCAAGCAGTAGAACACCTGTTTTCCTGAGTTCAAACGCCAGTCCCACCAAAAAAAGTGCTTAGGTTAAAAACATACGTTTTAGAGACATCATGACTAGGTTCTAACCCCATCTTTGTCTCTTACTAGTTTGAGATCATGAACACGTTTATCTACTTTCTTTCCACTTAGTTTCCACATCTGTAAAATGGCAATAATAATAATAATACCAATTTTCTTGCATTATGCTAAGGATTAAATGCAATAGACTATGAAATTCTTAGAATAATGACTGGCACCTATTAAAAACTCAATATAAGTTAATTATTTTTGTTATTATTACTATCACCCCCATTTCTTCCTTAATCTTAGAATAGTGTCTGGAACATGGTAAGTGTTAAATAAATGCTATTTATCATTATCATTACTATCATGTTCATAGGATTAATCTTCTACTGCTGCTATAATCTATTCACACAAACTTAATGGCTTAAAAATGCAATTCCAAAATTCAGGTGTATTATCATTCAGTTCTGACATAGGTCTTACTAGGTTAAAATCAAAGTGTTCACAGATTGAATTCCTTTTTTGGAAGAAAGAACCAGTTTCCTTACCATTTCTAGCTTCTGGTGGCTACCTGCATCCCCTTGCTCGTGACCCCCTGTTCCACCTACAAAACCAGCGATAGTTGAGATATTCTTACACCTCATTGCTCTGGCCTCTTCTGTCTCCTTTCACTTTTTTTTCTTTTTATTATAGTAACATATACATAATATTAATTTATCATTTGAAGTGTATAATTCAATTATATTAAGTATTTTCACATTGTTATACAACCATCATCACTGTCTGTTACCAAACATTTTTATCTTCTCAAACAGAAACTGGGTACCAATTAAACAGTATTCCTCCCTCCTAGTACCCCATAACCTCTACTCAACTTTTTGTCTGTAAGAATTTGACTATTTTAGGTAATTCATAGAAATGGAATTGCATATTTGTCTTTTTGTGTCTTGCATATTTTACTTAGCATAATGTCTTCAGGGTTCACTAATGTTGTAGCATATGTCAGAATTTCAACAAATAATATTCCATTGTGTCTACATGCCACATTTTGTTAAATTCATTCATTCATAGGTGGACATCTGGATTAACCCCACTTTTTGGCTATTGTAAATAATGCCATTATGAATATAAGCATATAGATATAGTTCAAGTCCTTGATTTTGATTCTTTAGAAAATATAACAAAAGGTAGAACTGTTGGATCATATAGTAATTCTATGTTTAAATTTTTGAGGAAGTGATAAAACTATTTGTCACAGCAGTTATACCATTGTACAGTTCTGTTGGTAATATGCAAGGAATCCAATGTCTTCAAATACTTGTGGAGAGTTATTTTCGTTTTCCATGATAATAGCCCAGATCCTCATGTGTGTACAGTGGTATTTCATGGCAGTTTTGATTTGTAGGTCCTAATGTCTAATGATGACAAACATCTTTCCATATGCTTATTGACCGATTGTGTATTACTGAAGGAATGTCTATTCGAATCATTTTCCCATTTTGTGTTTGTTGCTTTGGAATACCTGGGTTTAAACTCAGGGCCTTCTGCTTGTGAGGCCAGTGTTCTACCACCTGAGCCATGCTCCAGCCCAGTACTTTGTCTACTTTTAAAAATGGGTTGTTTGGTTGGTTGCTCTTGCCTTTTTTACTTTTATGGACCCTTGCAATTACATTGGATCCATCTGGATAACCTGGGTTAATCTCCCTATTTTAAAGTCAGTTAATTGGGAACCTTAATTCCATCTGATATTCTTTGCCATGTAAGTATAATATCTTCAACTTGTGGGTATAAGGATGTAGACATCTTTGGCAGGCCATTATTCTTCCTATTATAGTCACATTGTTATTTATTCCTCATTCAAACTGCTTTCTTTTTCACTACAAACTGTCTGTAATTCATGCCTTTTCTTCATGCTACCTGTGCCAAAAAACTTAGGACTCAGTCTTGATTCTTTTTTCCCATCAGGTCAGTCTCCTAAACGTTTTTCCAGGTGTATCTCAGTGTTAGGGTGCTTGGCTAGCATGTGTGAGGCCCTGGGTTCAATTCCCAGCATGGCAAAAAAAGAACCCTAAAAATTTTAAGCATTTTTCTAATTGCACATGGGTTAGAGTCAACCATCCTATTACTAGTGGCCCCCTACTGGGTATCCTTGCTTGGATGCTTCCCCCATGCCAACTCCATTCCCTGTATAGCCACCAGAATCAGCATTGGCTGCATAAAATCTTAAGGCTTTTATATACACAACATAGAAATTCTTCAGCTCCTTAACCTTCCTATTTTCTCCCATCCTTTGCTCATCCCTTCAGGCCTACTATTTTTTCCTTCACTTTGTGCTTGCTCCTTTGTCTTTTCCTTCTTTTATTAATTTTTATCCCTAAATTACATCTACAGAAGATGAGTCACAGAGGAAAGAAAATGACTTGCCCAAGGTCATATAGTGAGATGGTAATAATAGATGTTCAGAACCTAGGCAGCAGCAGAATGGTCAATAGCACAAATTATGCTTTTTTATAGACTATAAAAACAGGCCCTCTTGAAATGAACCACTAAGAAAAATCAGCCAAGGGAAGAGTGAAGCTTGGTGAACAGGGCTTGAGCTGAATTTCAAACCAACTTTGTACCCTTAGTCAGAGCAAAATTTGAAGAACTACGTGAGGATACTTCTGAGGACATACCTCTCTTGGGAATGCTTACCACGGCAGGGAAAAATGAAATGGGAAAAGGGGGCGCTTGTCTTTTCATACTGCTCTGAGAATAGGGGCTGAATATCTGAATGCTAAGGATCCAAGAGGAAATTTCCAAAATTTTAAAAACTATTAGCCTTGAGACATGTTCCTCAGATGATGTGGTGGTGTACTTTTTTGAGAAAACTATGTGCGACCAAACCACTGCATATATCATAGTCTTCTTATAGGATGCTAATATATATTATCTGTGAACATAAAGGCTCTGAGAAGTTGTTCATTTGAGAGGTCTGTTGCAAACTGAGTTCTACAAGGTTTCCCAGATTTATTTTTTTCTATATTATAACTCTTAACATCCACTGGAACTTTGTTCTACAGAATTTACTTTGAGAAATTCTGGCCTAGATCATAGTAGACAAACTCAAGATTTACAGAGAATGAGATTCAAATTCCATATACACTTTTAACTAGTTTTAGGACCCTAAGCAAGTCATTTCATATCCCCAAGACTCTGTTTTTGCATCAGTAAAATGGGCTCTATCTCCCTTATATATTGATATGAAGATTAAATGAGATATTATCAGCATCTCATAATTTTTCTTCTTTCTGTTTTTTTTTTTTTTTTACCTATAGGCAAAGTGTGGCTCAGAAGAAAGAGAAGTACAGGACTTAAAGGTTGTCCAGAGGTAGAGCAGCCAGTGTGTGAACAATTTAGTCCACCCCTCCCCCCTCATTTAAAGAGGTGGAGAAATACTGAGGATGGGGATGAACTTGCCCAAGGCTATCAACTGAGGTTACCAGGGCTCCTGATGCCTCACTGACCTGTACCTACTGATTGGCCATGGCTAGCCCCTAAAATGAACTAAGGGATGGTGAGGGATGAGGGCTCATTTGCCCATGTTTCTCAAATCACATCACTCATTCAAATTGCTGCCTTATGGCTTAAGTGTTTCACCTTGTATTGGAGCTAGTTTTGACTGGCTGACATAGTCTCAGACAGCACACCATGGATACCTCCTGACTGTCCTATAAGGCCATTCCAACTGTCAAGTTGGGAACATAATTATGCTCTACTGAAGACTAATGAGTTGGCCTCCTGGATGTGCTCTTTCTTTGTTGGCAGAAATCAATACTTCCTTTTTTTAATTTCAATGCAAGGTTGAGGGGCAAGTCTAGTGGGATCTGGAAACTCCTGGATCATAACCTGTGGGCTCCAAGGAGGCTATGGTTCTGGGAAGAGAATGGGAAGCTGTCCAGGAATGAGGCTTTGGGAGGGTGATAAGAAAATGGTCATATTTTGGCTACTTTCTTCCTGGAGGTATTTCGTATACTTCTGATTTTTATTCAAGATAATTTCTCCCCACTTTAAAAAAGGTGAATAATAGAAAACAATGCATTTTCCTACTATAAATATAACACTGGTGCTTTTCTTAATTTTTGATTAATAGTCTAACCAAAGGCAAAATGTTACAAGCAATTGTCAGGCAAACGTCACTGCACAACTTCAATGGTTATCTAGCTCAACTTGTATCACTTATTGGATAGATGACTATGGGCAGTGTACCTTCTCTGAGCATGCTTCCTTAATTCTAAAGTGGAGATAGAATTATCTATCAGAGGGTAGAAGTGAGAATTGCATGAAATAATTTTATAATGCCCCTAAAGGTGCTGGGACTATTTAAAATTCAAATAACACAAGCTTTAATTACTGTTTATTATCTTTCTTTGTTCCTAGCAATCAGAACTAAAACAGGGGTATACAGACAGAGAGATCACTGGAACAGAAAAGACAAGCTAGAAGTAAACCCATATATTTCCTACCCAGTGTACTGCCTACATGAGCTAGCTGAATTTCTACCCTGCCATTATCTTGCTTGTCTTTGAAAACAAGATGCTTGAAGGACAGAAATCTCTCTTCATGTGTGCTAGTCAAAATGGATTGGATCTAAGATGACTACCCAACAACCTATAACTTCATTATAATTTCATCTGTTCCATCTGCATGCTAAATGACACACCCTCAGTGCCATGATGATGGTAATGAGAGTAAAGAACCATAAAAGGAGACCAAAAAGGTATTGTCTAAATTCTTGGAAAATCTCTACTCATTCACAGAAAAGACATGAATATTCTTTCCATTTATTATTCTATCCCTTCCCCTTATTTCTTTTATCCTATATCTATGGGCATAGATTTTTTTTTGGAGAAGACACAAAAAGGACAAGAAACAAAAGCAAAAATAGACAAATGGAATTACATCAAACTAAAAAGCTACTTCACAGCAAAGGAAACAATCAACAGTGCAAAGGGACAACCAATGGGAGGAAGTAGTTGGCCAACTATACATATGACAAGAGGTTAATATCCAGAATGCATAAAGAACTCCATAAACTTAATATAAAACACCAAATACCCCAATTAAAAATGGGTAAAAAGGTTAAATAATCATTACTCAAAAAATGATAAATAACCAAAAAGGTAGAAAAACTGATCAATGAGACTAATCATCAGGGAAATGTAAATCAAAATCACAATGATATATTACCTCAGTATAGGAAGAATGGCTATTACCAAAAAGACAAAAGAGAAAAAAGCATTTGTGGGGATGCAGAGAAAAGAGAAGTCTTATATACTGTTGTTGAGAATGTAAATTAATGTACGGGTGTTATGAAAAAAATATGTAGAGTCCTCAAGAACATAAAAAATATAACTATTATATGATCTAGCAATCTCAATACTGGGTATATGCCTAAAAGAAATGAAATCTGTTGGTCAAAAAGACATCTGCACTCCCATGTTCATTGCAACACTATTTGCAATGGCCATAAATGGAAACAACCTAAGTGTCTATCACCTGATGAAAGAATAAAGTGTGGTACATATACAAAATGGGATATTATTCAATCTAAAATACAATGAAATTCTGTCATTTGGGACAACATGACTGGAACTGGATGTCATTATATTCAATGCAAAAGAAAGGACAAAGAAAGACAAGTACTTAATGATTTCACTTTATGTGGAATCTAAAAACGTTGATGTCATAGAAGTTGAGAGTAGAATGGTGGCTATCAGAACCTGGGAAAGGTAAGTGGGAGGGAGGGAGGCATGGGGAAAAGTTAATCAATGTGTGATAAGTTACACTTGGATAGGAGGAAGAAGCTCTGGTGACTATAGGTAACAATAATGTACTCTATATTTCAAAGAGCTAGAAGAAAAGATTTTGAAAAATTTTGCTATCAATGAATGATAAATGAGGAAATAGACATATTTAAGCTGATTTAAGCATTGCATAATCCATGCAAGTATCAAATATCATATGATACCTATTAATATGTACAACTTTTATGTTCTGATATACCAGTTAAAAATAAATTTAAAAAGTAGGGTTGTAGCTCAGTGGTTGAGAACTTGCCTACCATGCCTGAGGCCTTGAGTTCTACTCCTAGTACTACAAATGAAGAAGGAGAAAAATAAATGTAATTAAAAAGTAAATGTAAGATAAATAAATTATAGGTGGTATACATCTATAATCCCAGCACTTGGGAGGTTGAGGCAGGAGGATGAAGAGTTCCAGGAGAGCCTAGGGATACAAAATGAAACCCTGTCTCAAAAAGGGAAAAATCCAATATTGTTCATATATTCAAAACAGATTTTATTAGTCTCTAAAGAAGGTTTGGTATTTATTTGGTTGCCAAGACCCTTGGTTGGCACTAACTCCCAGGTCTCCCAGGAGCAACAATCTATAAAACGGATTGAGCTCTATTATGCAGATGAAGAACCTGAGCCCCCAGAAGGACAGTAACTTCATCAAGTTTACATGGCAACCTTGGTAGGGTTGTAACCAGAACTCAGGTTGTGGAGAGAGACCACTAAAAAGATTCACTACTAGGGAAAGAAGGAAGGAAAATGGCATTTTACCAATTATAGGCTCAGTAAAAGAGAATATATGCTGAAGCCTTTGATCAAACAAGCCTGCTTACATGCAAAGAGGGAAAAATCCCAAAGGTGATAGTGTTGAGAGGGGCACACAATTCACCTTTATAAAAACCTCAGCACTCATGGTATAGGAATGAATATAGAAATCTTAAACTGGCGGGGGTCACCATGGGAAGTGGCCTAGGGAGGAATAAAGAGGACTGGTAGAAATGAACCAATTGGGGTTGTAATACATTTATACAAGGAAACTCCCTGTGTAGCAGCTATCTTTAACTCATACTAGAAAAAAAGCCATGATTCTCTTTTTATCTTTTATGTTTTTTCTTCTACAAAATCTGAGAACAGGAAGTGGAACGGGTTCTGCCTAGGGTGGGGGTGGGTGGCAGGAAAAAGGGGTAGGAGGATAAATATGGTATAAATAATGTATACACATGTATGTAAACACAAAAATGATACCTGTTGAAATTGTCCCAGGAATCTGGGGAGGGGTATGAAAGAGAGCCGTGGAGGAGGTGAATTCAAGTATGATATATCTGATACATTGTAAGAACCTTTGTAAATGCTACAATGTACCCCCACCCAGTACAACAATTTAAAAAACAACCTTGAGCACTGGGTTAATCATACTCCACTCTGTTTCTGAGAAATATTTGAAAACTGGCAATTGTCCCCCTAATCTACCAATTATTTTCTGTGGTCCTTTAGTAAATGCAGAAGATTTGGTAGGGGAGCAGGTAAGAGTAGGAGAAACAGTGTATTTGTCTCTTAATTGTGAAGTCTTCTGAATAGCAGAAGTGGAACATTTATTTGTTTGCATAAAACCCCACAAACTTAGACTAAGCTCCACAATTGTAATGTTCAGTGGGTGATTCAGCAGTTGTAGAATTAGTCTTTTTTCTGTGTAAACAAATCAAAGCAATTTAGAAGCCAATATGGAAATTTAAGATTTTAGGTAGAAAGTGGAAGTTTGCTATCATTGTGTTTTCTTTTTGTGTGGTTATTTTAAGTGAATCAAAGACTCCTTTGAACAACTGATCTTTGTACTTTTTCTTCAATACACATGTGAATTTAAAATGTTATAATTTATGCCTACTGAGATCTGGGATGAGCATAGATCATCAGAATCACCTCTGGCCATCTCAGAACCTTTAGATCCCAATTTGGACAATGCTTCCTGAGGACAGAGAAGACACAAATTGGAGATGGATGCCAAAGAAAACATGAATCAGAGTATCAAGAGAACTAGTTCTAGTTCTGGTTCTCTTCCTTTTACTACCTTATTGTTGAACATTATGCATGAAAGCTCTTTTCTCTCTCTGTATACCCACTTTAACAATAATACACTTTCATACCTCATGCAATGGATCTGGCACAATGAGTGCTTTATGTATTGTTATTATGCTCAGATTACAGATGAGGCTAAGTAACTTGCCAAAGCTACCCAGATAGGAAGTGGTACAGTAGGGGTGCATATTCAGATACTCTAACTCCAGAATCTACTCTTAACCACTATCAATCATGCTACCTTCTCTGGAAAATGGCAATAAGAAATATCTATCTTGTTGGGTTATTGTGAAGAATAAATGTGATATACAGACTCATATGAAGTGTTTTCAACATCAGGAAAATAGTACAGCAATGTGAATGACTTTAGAAGCAGTGAAACCTTGGGCTATCCCTTTCCCTTAGTTTCCCTGACTGCAACACAAGAAAATTGGACCGCTTTGAGTATCTGAAGTGATGAATGTGATACCTCTCTCATCAGCTAGTCACATGAGCACAAAATTTTGTATTCGTTTGAAGGGGTTTTGTATTAATTTTAGGGGGTTCTTGGACACTTCTCTTGAAGTTTAACTATGAAGCCCACGTTAATTATACTTACTCTAGCATCAAGCTTTGCTACCTATGGACTCAGGAAATCCTCTTCCCTCTGAATTTCAGGACTTCCTCCTTCCCCATGGTAATGAGAACCTTCCACATCAGTAACAGGTTTTATTGTTATTTTGAAATTCCCCTTATTCTCTGTGCTTAAAGCCTGTGAAGTAAGTTCACTGAGAATTATCAGCCCCATTCTACAGATTAGAAAACTGGAGCCAAAACATGACTGAGAGTTAGAGCTAGGGCTAGAACACCAAATTCCTACATTCAGCAATTTCTGACTTTTGCAGGGCCATTTATGCCACAGCATTCTATGTTACTCTGGAAAAAAAAAATCCCAAACCGACTCAATTGACATCACAAATGTTACTTGAATTCACAGGCAAACCTTAATCATATGAGATATCCTGAAATCTGGATTTAACTGGAATGAATTTATTTCTGTCTTTTTGCAACAGAAAGGAGACTTACTAAAAATAGCAACTTTCCAGTTTCCAGAATGGGTGTCAAGCGACCAAGATGGACTTGCTGATTGATTTTCTTGACTCTGAAGTATGCAACAAAAATGTTAGTGGGTTTAGAAACAACAATGCTGCATGCCAACCCATTCCCCTCTCTGAATTTCAATCTCTTGCTAAGTAAAATGAGTAACTGAACTAAACTAGATGAAGTTGATCATTCTTGGCCCAGACTTAACCAAACCTCCTTAAGCTCTGCTTATCTAAATTTCTTTGGTGCACAGAAAGATAACCAGAAAGCCATTCAGTTGGCCAGACTATATTCCATGAGGGTCATGAGATTCTTGGTCTACTGATTTTTTAGTATTTCAATGCAAAGTTTATTTTACTTTATGTTTACATTACTTATATCTATTATCTAGGGTCAACAGTTACTCAGAGTTCCAATCATCCAATCACCTTCATTCACGTCATAAAACCACAGTCTAAGTGGTTCTCCAGATGTAAGGGAAACTCTTAGAATTGGCTAAATCTGTTCAAATCTCAGAACCAAGCAGGATCACTTTTGATCTTGTATGGAGTGACTGGAAAGGATTTTGCTATAATAGACTTACCTCCATCCAGAGGTAGAGGTATATACACATAGTTCCCTTGTATAAAATTAGCTTTTAAGCTAATTTATCTCATTCCTAAAACTCAGAAACCAAGATTTTCAATGGGATATCAATCTCCAATGAATTGAAATTAAGGAATTGGACAGATATTTGTACATTCATGTTCATAGTGGCATTATTGACAATAGCTAGAAGGAGTAAACAATCCAAACATCCATCCATAGGTGACAGAATAAATACAAAGTCATGCACGTACACACGCACATATATATAATATATAATGCATATATATGTACTCGAATATTATTTATTGAAATTGTGACATGCTATAACATGACTAAACCTTGAAGGCATTATAGTAAGTGATATAAGCCAGTAAGACAAGGAACTAGTCTGCTTATATGAGGTATCCAGGTACCTAAAAGAGACACAGTCATAAAGAGAAGAAGTAAAGTTGTGGTTACCAAAGGTTGATGAGAAAAGAGAATGGAGCATTATTATTTAGTAGGTACAGAGTTTCAGTATGGATAGATGAAAAAGTTCTGGAAAAGAATTGTGCCAATGTGTTTGCACTTAATGCCACTGAACTATAAGTTCAAATGGTAAATCCTACTTTGTATATATTTACTATGATAAAAATAGCTAAAGTGACTTAGAGGAGAAAAAGATTGAGAAAGAGAAAGAAGTAGGAGGGTGAAAAAGAAAAATTTCCACACAATTTTCTGAGAATTTTTGCTAGTATAATCTTGCCTGAATTCAGGAACATTCTGCAGCATCTCTGTTGTTTTATTTAAGACACATTATGGCAAAGTGGACTAAGTTTTAAGTAATAGAGCTTTTAAATAATTTTGTTCAATAAACATTTATTTAATGTCTACCTGTCAGACACTTTTCTAGGTGCTGAAGATAGTCTTCACTCTTGAGATTTTCAAGAGTGTGGAGAGGGGAATGATAGATATATAAACAAATAATTACAATAGTATTATCAGGTTGTAATAAGAAAGTGTGTGGGATGCTGAGGGAAATAAACTCTACCAGGGGGAGAATGTGTTTTGCTTGAATGTTTGCCAGCAGGCTCGAAGATAGAAGAATGCACAACAGCAAGTAGAGAATGCATCACAGGTGATCTAGATCATAAAAGATTAATAGCAAAAGAGAGATAAGAGATATTTTAGACAGAGAATAGGTGTGTGTGTGCAAATGTTCTCAGACTTGAAGAACAATGCCCATGTGGAAAATGTGTCATAGGTGGGAATAGCTAGTGGCAAGTACAGGAGTTACAGCTAGAACTGTGTGTTTGGGTCAGATCCTGAGACACTTCAATTGTAGTCAAGGAACTTAGATTTTAGGGAGGCAACAAGAGGTATTTGAGAGGGCAGTGAGTTTTGGTCAAATACACATTTTAGGAAGATTATCATAGCTATAGCTACTGATAGAGTGCATATTTCCACCATGTTCACACTAAATAACACACAGCAGCTTGCATTTGAGGCAGATGTTCCTGAGTTCATTTAATAGATGAGTAAACCAAGGTGTTAACCATGTTCCCAAAGCTTAGTAAGTGGCAGAGCTAGAATCCAAATCTAGGCCTATTAATACAAAGGGCATGCTTTAAAACAATGTGCAATGTTGCTTTTTCTCTGGGACAAAGGGGAAAAAAGAAAATCATAAAGACAATTTAGGTGGCTTTTATCAAAGATTTGGGTCCAGCCAGGTGTGATGGCTCATGCCTGTAAGCTCAGCAAGTCTGGAGGCAGAAATAGGGAAGATCATGGTGTAAGGCCAACTAGGGCAAAAAGTTACAAGATCCCCTTATCAACAAAAAGCTGTTTGTGATTGCTCATATCTGTAATCCCAGCTACTGAGGAGAACTTAGATCTGGGGATCATGTCTAGGCTGCCTCCATACAAAAAACTTGATACCCTATCTGAAAAATACCTAAAGCAAAAAGGGATGGGGCATGGCTCAGTTTGTATAGTGACTGCTAGCAAGTGCAAGGCCTTGATTTCAAAGCCCAGTATGACCACCACCATCAAAAAAAAAAATGAGTCTAAATCAAGGCAGTTAATGCCCCCATTTTTAGCAAGTATATCCTCTAGACTTATATCTAAGTTAAAATCCAATAAATGTAAAGGATTTCAGTTTTTCCCAGAGGTAGCCATATCCCACTCACGTCCTTCCTCTTATAACTAAAAACCTTAGACATAAAAAATTAACTAGGATAGAAAGACTCTGAAAGGTGGAAAGAAGAAAATGAGCTACCTAGGGATCTTGGGACTTGAGGAACACACTGAGGAGAGTTTCATGGTCTTTGTTTTTATTACCCATATGTCCTAGAGAGGTCATTTGAGAAGCTTCCATTCCATAATTGTCCACAAGCACAGACAAAAATAAAGCTCCAAGAAAATGCTGTCCTCCCTAACCAAAGGAACAGGAAAAGGGTGACATAACAACAAAAAACTTTTTATTAGTACCTACCCAATTTAATCCTAACGCCAATGGAAAAAATCCTCACCTAATCCCCAGAGTCACAAATGGGGGGTTGTTTTTCCATGTCATTCCTCACTCTTGCTGATATGCAGCATCAGTCCTCCATTTCTGATTCTCCTTCCAGCTGGCATTGGAGTGGCTGAATGGGAAGATTATCTTCCATCTCCTGAGTAGCAGAAATATGAGCAATGATCAAAGTTCCTTGCTAGATAGTGTCAGTGGGACTGAGCAAGAAGCTGATCTTCTGTCATTCACCAGGCACAATGAAGAAGTGATCTGATTTTCCCTTGCCACCAAGTGGGGAGCTGAGCTTCATTTCCTGTCTGGTGGAAGGAGGATTAACCTCTCAAGGGTAGTGTCAATGGGATGCAATGCAAAATCGAGTATCCATTTCTAACTGCTAGCAACAACATTTACTTAGGTAATATAAAGTAGGGCTGGTCAATTCTAGGCCTTATCCACTGACCCTTGTGTCAGTGACAAAAGGGAACTGAGCTTCTACCTCTAGTGGAAGCACCGAGATTGAGCAAAGCAGTACAAACTGGGGTTAAGCAAACCACTTTTCCCACAACTTTGATGTCAGTAAACTGAGATATTGGATTTTCATATCCATCAACACTAAAGAGGTAGAAAAAAGGGGCCTAGAAGGGAGCTAAGTATCCAAACCCATCCAGCACTAAGGAAAAGGAAAAGGGATAGTTTGGGGCTAAGTAGTGGACACTCTGCTACTCTCTTCCTCTGGTGAGTGGTCATTGGAGAACTGAGATTATACCCCCTACCCTGCAACAATAAAACTGTGAGTTATCGCTCTACTACTTCTTACCATAGTGTCAAGGAACCCAGGGAGGAGCTCATCTTGTACCCACGTGGGGAGGGAAGGGAAAAGTGAGAGATGGTAGCCCTAATATTACTGAGATGTCAGTAGATTTGGGGAAAGGCAGTTACCTATGCACTCCACCCATCTGCAAAGAGGCACTGTGAGTCTATGTCCCACTTTTTCAGGTATAATCGATGTGGTCCAGCATGAAGTTGAACACGCACAGCCATTCAGAACTTTGATTATATATTAAGAGGAAGATTAGGTTTAGGACTATATCTTAGTGGTAGAGCACTTGCCTAGCATGGGTGAAGCCCCAGATTTTACCCCAGTGCTACAAACAAACAAACAAACAAATAAACAACTCCAAAACCAGGAAGATCACCAACTAAAAAATAAAATTAAATAGACTTGAATGTCTCATAATATAATAACCAAATAATCCAAATTACAACAAGAAATTACTCATCATAATGAGAACAAAGACTATCATAACTTGAATAAGAAAAGAAAATCAACAAATGCCAACAATGAGATGAATCAGATATTTGAAATCATCTGACAAGGATTTTAAGGCTGCCATCCTAAAAACACTTTATAAACAATTGTGAATCATCTTGGAACAGAAAAATAAAAATATTAGTAAACATTGATAGTATGTTCTCTAACCACAACAGAATCAAATTAGAAATGAAAGACAGAAAAACAATAGGAAATCAGTAAAATTTTGAGAATTACGCAGGAATATAAAAAGTTACTTAGAATTGAGCCAGGTGCTAGTGGCTCACATCTGTAATCCTAGCTACTCTGGAGGCAGAGATCAGGAGGATCATTGTTCGAAGCCAGCCTGGACAAATAGTTCTCGAGATCCTATCTCAGAAAAAACCCTTCACAAAAAAGTTTGGTGGAGTGGCTCAAGGTGAAGGACCTGAGTTCAAACACCAGTACCACACACACACACACAAATTACTTAGAACAGAATGGAAATTAAAATAAAACATTACAATAACAGGCACAGTAAAAATGTGCTGAGAGATGCTTTCTTTAGAAAAGCAGATCTGAAATTTTAAAAAAATCTAAATCATCTCAAGAAACTAGAAAAGAAAAAATAAAATAAACACAAAGCAAGCAGAACTAAGTTAAGAGGAGTCAATGAAATTAAAAACAGGAAAATAGTAGAAAAATTAGCAAAATAAAGGCTTATTGTTAAAAAATCATTAAACTGATAAAGTTGTACCTAGACTGATGAAGATTTAAAAAATCACTAACAAAGAAGATACAAATCACCCATTATTAGGAATGGAACAAAAGATGTCACTACAGATTCTGCAGCTATTTAAAGGATGGTGATGGAAATACTACAAAGAAATTTATGCTCACAAATTTGATGACATAGAAAGAAATGGGCTAATTCCTCAAAAACCACAGTCTATCAAATTTCAGGTGAAAAAAGAGCCTGAATGTTCCTATAACAATTAAAGAAATTGAATTTGTAATTACAACATTCCTAAAAAAGCAATCTCCAAGACCAGATGGTTTCATTAGAGAACTACACCAAACATTTAAACAGTAAATTAATAACAATTTTATATAACCTCTTCTAGAAAATAAAAGAGGAGGGGACACTTCCTAACTCATTTGATGAGGCCAGCATTACCATAATACCAAAACCAAATGAACACATCACAGGAAAGTGAATTGCAGAGCTTGCAGCTCATGAATATAGATGAAGATAGCTGCAACAAAATGTTAGCAAACACAATCAACAAAGTATAAAAAGACAATGTCATCAAGTGCTATTTATTATAGGCTTGCAAGATTGATTCATATTTTAAAAACTAATCAATGTAATATGCCATATTAGCAGGTTAAAGAAGAAAAAACATCAATTATCAATTACATGGGAGAAGAATTTAACAAAATCCAATACCTACTGAAGATCAAAACTCTCAGCAAACTTGGAATAAAGGGAAATTTTCTCAACCTGGTAAAAAAAATTAGGAAAAAATCTTACCATTAACATTATATTTAATGGTGAAAGACTGCTTCTCTTTTAAGGAAGCAAGGCACTTGCACAACTCTTATTCAACATAGTACCAAAGTTCTAGTCACTGTACTAAGGCAGAACAAGAAGTGAAAGGCATACAGACTGTGGAAAATTATTTTATTTTATTTTATTTGCTGATAAGACTGCCTATGTAGACAATCCCAAGGAAACTTACCCAGAAAAGCCTCGCAAAGCCAAAATCTGGGCTCTGGATACAGCTCAGTGGTAGAGTGCATACCTGAGGCCCTGGATTTTATTCCCCAAAACAGGAAAAACACCAAAACTCTCTTCGAACTAATAAATGAGTTCAGCAAGGTTTTAGGATACAAATTTTTTTTTTTTTGAAAAACTAACAGGTGCATGTTTTATTGGCATGATAAATGTGGAAAAACCAGATGTGGAATCCCATATAGCATCATACGTTTTTGAGTATATCTTTCCCTAAAGAAGCTTCTTTTTTATACTATTTTTGTCATTCTGACAGAAAATTTGGCAAGCTTCTTAGGGACTAGGAAAAAGTTTATTAAGATTCTATTTTTACAGGAAATGTAGATGATCCTACAGCATGACCCTGGTCCATCTAGCAAGCACCACATAAAAACAGAGCAAAAGTGGCTCCTCCTTACTGGAAATAAGGAAAAGTACTGGAAGAAATAATGTAAGCAAGGTTGAGTGTCTCTGCTTTTTTTTTTTTTTTTCCATTTGCTGGTTTGTTTGTGCCATGCATACATGTTCTTTTTTTTTTTTTCATTTTTCTTTTATTATTCATATGTGCATACAAGGCTTGGTTTATTTCTCCCCCCTGCCCCCACCCCCTCCCTTACCACCCACTCCACCCCCTCCCGCTCCCCCCCTCAATACCCAGCAGAAACTATTTTGCCCTTATCTCTAATTTTGTTGTAGAGAGAGTATAAGCAATAATAGGAAGGAACAAGGGGTTTTGCTGGTTGAGATAAGGATAGCTATACAGGGCATTGACTCACATTGATTTCCTGTGCATGGGTGTTACCTTCTAGGTTAATTCTTTTTAATCTAACCTTTTCTCTAGTTCCTGGTCCCCTTTTCCTATTGGCCTCAGTTGCTTTAAGGTATAGGATACAAATTTAAGAAATAGAAATTGATCACTGAAATCAGCAGAAGTCAATCATTTCTGTATAATAACAATGGTCATATGAAAGCTAAAATTAAAATGCACAATACTATTAAAATCTCTCCCTAAAAATGAGATATTAAGTGTAAACTTAAATGTGTATAGGACTTTATTCTAAAACTATAAAATGCTGATAAAAGCACTCAAGAAACACTGTATTCATGGATTGAAAGACTCAACATTGCAAAGATGTCAATTCTCCCTAAATTGGTCTATAAGCTTAATGAAATTCTCATCAAAATCACCAAAAGATTATTTTTATAGATATAGAGAAGCTCCTTTAAAAATTTATATGGAGTGGATAGGCAGGAAATACCAAAAAACAAGATAGCATTTGATGTCCTCTATGCTAAGGAACTAATGCAGAAACTTTAAAGCAACAGAGGCTAATAGGAGAAGGGGACCAGGAACTAGAGAAAAGGATAGTTCAAAAAGAATTAATTTAGAAGGTAACACATATGTATAGGAAAGCAATGCAAGTCAACTCCCTGTATAGCTATCCTTATCTCAACTAGCAAAAACCCTTGTTCCTTCCTATTATTGCTTATACTCTGTCTTCAACAAAATTAGAGATAAGGGCAAAATAAATTCTGCCTGGTAGCTAGGGGTTAGGGTGGGTAAGGGAGGGGACAGGGAAAAGGGAGGGAGCTGGGGAAGAGGGGAGAAATGATCCAAACATTGTATGCACATATTAATAAAAGAAATAAAAAATAGAAACAAAAAAAATTTTATATGGAAAGACAGAGTCCCTAAAATAGCTAAAAATAATTGTTATTTTCTCTAATTAATTTATTTCTGTTCTAATCTTTATAATTTCCTTCTTTCTGAAAGCTTTGGGTTTATTGTGTTCCTTTTTAAATTCCTAACATTTTAGATTATTTATTTGAGGTTGGTTGTTTTTTCAGTACTGGGGAGTAACTCAGGACTTAGGGCCTCACACTTGCAAGGTGAGGATTCTACCTCTTGAGCCACGTGCTCAGTCTTTTTGCTTTTAGTTTGTTTTTCAGGTAGGGTCTCATGCTTACTTTTCCCAGCGTGACCTCAGACTGCAATCCTCCTACCTCTGCTTCCTAAGTAGGTGGGATTACAGGCATGGACTACCATGCTTAGCTTGTTTTTGAGGAAGGATCTCACTAAATTTATGCCCAGGAAGGCCTCAAACCTGTCTCTGTTTCCTAAGTAGGTAGGATTATAGACATATACTACCTTGCCCAGCCCCTCTTTCTTCTTTTTTTAAATGTAGCCATTTATCACTATAAATTTCCTTTTTACTATTGCTTTGGCTACATTTTATAAATTTCAGTTTTAAGTGTTTTCATTTTCATTTTTCTCAAGTTGTTTTCTAATTTCCATTTTGGTATCTTATAATCCATCTTAAGAGACCATTTTAAGCTATAGTGTGATTCCAGCATAGGGATAGACATATAAATCAAAAGAACTGAACAGAAAATTTAGAAATAGATCCAAAAAAATGGCAAATGTGTCAGCTGTTTTTTTGACAAAGGTACAAAAGCAATTCATTGGTAGAAGACGTTTCAACCAATCGTTTCAGAAAAATTTGGACACCCATAGCCTCCCCTTATAAAAGACAACTTTGACTTAAACCTCATACCTTATACAAAATTATAAAACAGATGGACATATGTGGGATCTAGGGCAAGGAAAAGCTTTCTTTGACATGATATCCAAAACACAACCCATAAAATGAAATTTTTACAAATTTGGACCTCATCAGAATTTCAAAAATTTTTACTCTACAAAGGATGCTGATAAGAGGATCAAAAGACAAGCTACAGATCTGGAGAAAATACTTGCAAGCCACATATCCCACACAGGGCTAATATCATGTATATATAATTCTCAAAGCTTGACAATAAAAAAATAAACAACCCAAGACACCATCAATCAATTCATCTAAAAAATGGAAAGAGACATAAACAGACATTTCACTGAAAAGGACACAGATTATTAGGCATTAGGAAAATGAAAATTTAAACCGCAATGAAATATCATTACACGCCTAATCAGAATGGCTAAAATAACAAGTGTCAAAACTAAATATTAGATAGGATATAGAGAAACTAAATAACTCATACATTGCTGGTGAGAAGGTAAAATGGCACAGCCACTCTGGAAAACGTCTGGCATTTTAAAATATACAAGTAAAAACACAACCATACACTTATCACATGATGTACACATCACATTCCTGAGCATTTATCTCAGAGAAATGGAAATGTATGTCTGTCCAATAACCTATATGTATGTGAATGTTCGTAGTAGCTTTATTTGTAATAACTCTGAACTGGAAACAGCCAAAGCACTCCTCAATAGGTTAATGGTTAAGCAAACTAAGGTACATCCAAACCATGAAATACTCCTTGTCAATAAAATGGAATAAAATATTGATACTCATGACCTGAATGAATCTCCAGAAAATTTGCTCAGTGAATAATAACCAACACCCAAAGTTTACATTGTATGCTTCGATTTATATAATATTCTTGTCAAATTATAACAATGGAAAATAGGTTGATTTTACATATGTTAGGGAGAGGTTGGGGATGGGAGATGGGTGGGGGTCACTATAAAACAGCAACAACCAGCCAGGTATGTGGTGCCCACCTATAATCCAGCATTTAAGAGCAGAGATGGGAAGATTATGAGAGTGAGGTCAGCCTGGGCTACATAGCAAGTTTTAGACCAACCTGGAATATATATTATATTAAAAGCCAGCCTAGGCTACTTAGTGTGATCCTGTGTCAACAAAACAAAAACAAATTAAAAAAACCAACAGTGATGGAACTGATCCATATCTTGAATGGATTAATGTTAATATCTTCAACAGTCCTATTGTGATATTTTACTATAGATTGTGGAGATTTTTGTTTTCTTTTTTTATTTTTATTTTTTATTTTTTTATTGCTTTATTATTCATATGTGCATACAAGGCTTGGGTCATTTCTCCCCCCTGCCCCCACCCCCTCCCTTACCACCCACTCCACCCCCTCCCTCTCCCCCCACCCCCTCAATACCCAGCAGAAACTACTTTGCTCTTATCTCTAATTTTGTTGTAGAGAGAGTATAAGCAATAATAGGAAAGAACAAGGGTTTTTGCTGGTTGAGATAAGGATAGCTATACAGGGCATTGACTCACATTAATTTCCTGTGCTTGTGTGTTACCTTCTAGGATAATTCTTTTTGATCTAACCTTTTCTCTAGTTCCTGGTCCCCTTTTCCTATTGGCCTATTGAGTCTACATTAAGTGTTAGTACTGATAGGTATGTGGTGATTCCTGTCATTTAGTTGTCTTAGTTGTTTGAAGGTTTGATTGTGTGTACCTAAGTTGAGGTTACTCTACTGTCTTGCTTTGTCTTTTCCTGTGGTTTGGTGCTGCCTGTCTTTTCATGGTTAAGTTGGGTTTTGCTTTCTGTGTGCAGAATCCCTTGAAGAATCTTTTGTAGTAGTGGCTTTGTGGTCACATATTGTTTTAATTTCTGCTTATCATGGAAGACTTTTATTGTTCCATCTATTTTGAATGACAGTTTTGCTGGGTAGAGTATCCTGGGGTTGAAGTTATTTTCATTCAGTGCCCAGAAGATCTCACCCCACGCTCTTCTTGCTTTTAATATTTCTGTTGAGAAGTCTGCTGTGATTTTGATGGGTTTACCTTTGTATGTTGTTAGTTTTTTCTCTCTTACAGCCTTCAATATTCTTTCCCTAGTTTCTGTAGTTGTTGTTTTACAGATGATATGTCTTGTGGTAGTTCTATTTTGATCTGGTCTGTTTGGTGTCCTGGAGGCCTCTTGCATCCACTTTCTCTGGCCTGTGTGTTTGTTTACAGCTCCCGTGGGAAGTGGGTCTTACCCCCTCTCCTGTGGAGTTTTCCTCCCTCCGCCACTCTCACAAGCTTTCCTGCTCCTGGTTACTGGGCCACTCTCACAAGCTTTCCTGCTCCTGGTTACTGGGCACACTCCCCTGCTCCTGCTGGAGCCTCTCCAGCCAGGCCTGGCTTGTTTATTTAAAGTTCTGGGAAGGATTCCCCTCCCCCACTCTTCAGAGCTCAGGGCACTGCACCCTCTTTGGAATGTGTCTTTATTTTTCTAATTGCTTATTACTCAGTTTCTCTTTTTTCCCCGGGTGGAGGTCAGTCTGTCCAGGGGGCTATGCTGTTCTGGCCCAGGGTTGTCTGTGGGAGTACCGCGTACCACTAAGCTCACCTTGTCCGCATCTTCCCAAGCCATCTGGGTGTGGGTGACTGGTGGCCCGGGGGCCCTCCTGGTTTCTCCATTTAACCTGAAGTGGAGATTCTCTGCACGGGCTGGAGGTATGGAGGGGTCAAAGTTTTGCCTCTTCTTGGTGGTTTTGCCTGCAAAGTTGTGTCTCCAGCGTCTCTCCAAGATTTTGTTTTCAAGACAAGGTCTCACTCTATGCCCCAGGCTGGCCTTGAAGTCAACATCCTTCTACCTCAGCATCCTGAGTACTGGGATTACAATTATGTGCCACTGTATCTAACTGGGAGATGTTTTAATCAATGGAAACTTGGTAACAAGTACAAAGATCCCAAAGTGTCTGCCATGTGCTTCAGAAAGCCACAAGCAGAAAACCAATGTACTATTAACAAGCCTAATCAAACTAAGAGAAATTGCCCCCCACATACTACTTGGGGCAGGCCTGTTCTGAGGATTACAAACTTTCTGTTTAATATATTGATCCCTGTTAAATGCCAGTTATAGTCAATATTTCTGCAGCCCTTCACCTGGAAATTAAGGGAAAACTCTTTGACCACTGAACATAAGGATGAAGGTTATTTCACTTGGGGCAAGAGGATAAAAAGAGAGAACTCAAAAGTGTCTTAGTGCAGGGATAGAGTACTGATTGCAAACCCTACTACTTCCTAGCTTTCTAACCTCTCTTTGCCTTACTTTCCTAATCTGTAATGTGAAGCAGATATTACCCATTTAATCACATTGTTGTCAGAATTAAATGAATATGTGCTAACTATATAGATCAGTGCCTGGCATAACAAATTGGTAAGGTTGAAAAAGTTTGATGTCATGGTATTACCAAAGGTATAACAGGTATGGCCAAACAGGCAGTACCATACACTGTAGATAGGAGTATAAATTGATATGCAACCTTGTCACCAGATTCAGGTCATTGCATCAAGGGGCCAGAAAGTTCTTGGTGTTCATTGGAGAAAGAATTCAAGGATGGACACAGAGGAAACTTAAGCAGGAGCAGGTTTATTAATGCACAGCAAAGTAAAAACAAAGCAAAAGTATACTCTCAGATGGGAGAGTAGGCAAGCTCAAGAAGGAGAGTTGTACTAGATGTTCCAAGACCTCAAGCTTTTATTGGAGTCTCTAGACATGGCAGTGGGAAGTCCTGTACAACTGGGTTAATGTGTCGGTAATCACAAACTGGGCTATGTGTCACAAATTCCTCCTACATGTTGGGTGGGGAGTTCTTGGCCTTGGATGGTCAGACCAGGCTGTTATTTTAACAGGCTTTAGAGGCAGCAGGTCAGCAAGACCTTGCTGTATGTCATAAGTCATTCCATAAGCCATCTAGGATGTGATTCCTTATCAACATCTAAGCCATCATTCTCAGCCATCAGGTTTCCTCACTGCTATATCAACCTCAGTGCAGGGAAATGTACTTTCAATCAAAATAATCAATTGATTTAGCATTTCTATTGCTGAGAGTTTTCTGCAGGGATATATTGATAAACATAAAAGGAATTTATTAAAGCATTATTGCTAACAGCAAATAACTATCTATAAAGACTATATTATATAGAATATGGCACATACAATCAATGGAATACTAAGCAACATTTAAAGAAAAATGAATTATTTCAACACATGTTGATATTATCAAGTTGAAAAACAACAAATTTGTAAAATTATGTCCTGCTATTCAAGAATAGAACATGAAAATTCATTTATTAGTATATGTATTTCTAATATATGCATATGAACAATTCTGAAATGACTCATAAATTGTCAACAGACCTGGAGGATCAAGGTCTGGAGGGGAAAGGAGTCTTATATTCCACTGAATATTCTTTCATACTGTATAAATTATTTTGGCCAAGTGTAAATATTCTTTTTCAATAAAAACTGTTTGATGAAAAATAGAACAATTAGAAAGGCTTCAAAAAAGGCCCCAATTAAATATTTTATATTAAAATTTTAAACAAGATGATTACTTAAATAAATAAGTCTCAGGACCATTTATTTAATATCCCATGTTTCCTTCCTGGTTTGAAATGCCATATGTTATAAACACTTAGGGTGGGCTGCATGATATTCAAATACCTTTTCTATTTGATTTGGACTCCCTTAACATTCCAAAAAAGAAAACAAAGAAAATCATATATGTCTTTCCCCACTTCTTGACAGCTAGGATATTAAGTAATTTGGGTACTCTGTTTAGGACTTTGAATCTTGAGCTAGTGTAGTAAAAAAAAAGTGGTATGTCTAAATTCAGCCTCAGAAATATCCTCTAGTGGGCATCTAAATCAGATGTTTCTGTTATCTGACTTTGGCTGTCCTTCTTGCTACCTAGTCTTTTTTTTTTCTGCCCATTTCCCAACCTGGTTCTCTTTGTTGACAACTTTATGCATTTTCTGAAATTGTTCAGTAACTTGCTTTCTGTCTTAAGTCTTCCAGAGTCAGATTTTGACCCATCCACTATGCCATGTACTAATTCTTATACATATTTGAATCTACATGCTCTCCCTATGTTTTGTGAAGAAGCCTCAAAATATTTTACTATCATAGCTTTATATTATGATTTCATATCTCATAGAGCTTGTTCTGTCATTTTTATTGTGGTAGTTTTAATTACTATTTCCAGTTCTATACTTCCTCATTATTATGTAAATGTGTGCATATTCTTTACCTTGTAACTTAACAATTCCTTCTTTTTTTTCTTCCTCTAAGTTGTTTATTTTTTCACAGCAATGAAAAGTGACAAACATTCATTAATATGTCCTGCCTTTGCTTTCTTCCCTACTTTGTCTCTCTTCTGCATTCCCCTGTTGATGCATCTTAAACACTTGCACACAATCCTTGACTCAAGGTCTGATTCTGGGAAAATCCAGTTTAACACAGAGTAGATCAGATTGTTAGCTCTCTTATAATTCCCACCAATATTTCTAACATCCTCTAGCTGTGTTGACATTATTTGTTGCCATCATAACATGGCACCATAAAACTTTTTTCTCTTACTATTTTGTTCCCTGTTTTTTGTTAGTGTTTATATTAAAAACCTAAATGTTATGAGTTGTTCCATTTCGTCTTCTTTTTTTATTTTTTTATTATTCATATGTGCATACAAGGCTTGGGTCATTTCTCCCCCCTGCCCTCCCCTCCCTTACCACCCACTCCACCCCCTCCCTCTCCCCCCCCACCCCCTCAATACCCAGCAAAAACTATTTTGCCCTTATCTCTAATTTTGTTGAAGAGAGAGTATAAGCAATAATAAGAAGGAACAAGAGTTTTTGCTGGTTGAGATAAGGATAGCTATAGAGGGAGTTGACTCCCATTAATTTCCTGTACATTGTGTTACCTTTTGGGTTAATTCTTTTTGATCTCACCTTTTCTCTAGTTCCTAGTCTCCTTTTCCTATTGGCCTCAGTTGCCTTTAAGGTATCTGATTTAGTTTCTCTGCGTTAAGGGTAACAAATGCTAGGTAAGTTTTTAGGTGTCTTACCTATCCTCACCCCTCCCTTGTGGGCTCTCGCTTTTATCATGTGCTCAAAGTCCAGTCTTCTTGTTGTGTTTGCCCTTGATCTAGTGTCCACATATAAGGGAGAACATTTGATTTTTGGTCTTTTGGGCCAGGCTAACCTCACTCAGAATAATGTTCTCCAATTTCATCCATTTACCAGCCATTGATAACATTTCATTCTTCTTCATGGCTACATAAAATTCCATTGTGTATAGATCCCACATTTTCTTAAGCCATTCGTCAGTGGTGGGGCATCTTGTCTATTTCCATAACTTGGCTATTGTGAATAGTGCTGCAATAAACATGGGTGTGCAGGTGCCTCTGGAGTAACTTGTGTCACAGTCTTTTGGGTACATCCCCAAGAGTGGTATTGCTGGATCAAATAGTAGATCAATGTTTACCTTTTTAAGTAGCCTCCAAATTTTTTTTCAGAGTGGTTGTACTAGTTTACATTCCCACCAACAGTGTAAGAGGGTTCCTTTTTCCCTGCATCCTCGCCAACACCTGTTGTTGGTGGTGTTGCTAATGATGGCTATTCTAACAGGGATGAGGTGGAATCTTAATGTGCTTTTAATTTGCATTTCCTTTATTGCTAGAGATGGTGAGCATTTTTTCATGTGTTTTTTGGCCATTTGAATTTCTTCCATTGAGAAAGTTCTGTTTAGTTCACTTGCCCATTTCTTTATTGGTTCATTAGTTTTGGGAGAATTTAGTTTTTTAAGTTCTCTATATATTCTGGTTATCAGTCCTTTGTCTGATGTGTAGCTGGCAAATATTTTCTCCCACTCTGTGGGTGTTCTCTTCAGTTTAGAGACCATTTCTTTTGATGAACAGAAGCTTTTTAGTTTTATGAGGTCCCATTTATCTATGCTATCTCTTAGTTGCTATGTTGCTGGGGTTTTGTTGAGAAAGTTCTTACCTACACCTACTAACTCCAGAGTATTTCTTACTCTTTCCTGTATCAACTTTGGAGTTTGGGGTCTGATATTAAGATCCTTGATCCATTTAGAGTTGATATTGGTATAGGGTGATATACATGGATCTAGTTTCAGTTTTTTGCAGACTGCTAACCAGTTTTCCCAGCAGTTTTTGTTGAAGAGGCTACTATTTCTCCATCGTATATTTTTAGCTCCTTTGTCAAAGATAAGTTGCTTATAGTTGTGTGGCTTCATATCTGGGTCCTCTATTCTGTTCCACTGGTCTTCATGTCTGTTTTTGTGCCAGTACCATGCTGTTTTCATCGTTATTGCTTTGTAATATCATTTGAAGTCAGGTATCGTGATACCTCCAGCATTGTTCTTTTGACTGATTATTGCCTTGGCTATTTGTGGCCTCTTGTGTTTCCATATAAATTTCACGATAGATTTTTCAATCTCTTTAATGAATGTCATTGGAATTTTGATGGGAATTGCATTAAACATGTAGATTACTTTTGGGAGTATAGACAGTTTTACTATGTTGATTCTACCAATCCATGAGCATGGGAGATCTCTCCACTTTCTATGGTCTTCCTCTATCTCTTTCTTCAGAAGTTTATAGTTTTCCTTGTAGAGGTCAATCACATCTTTTGTTAGGTTTATACCTATTAACAATTCCTTCTATTAGACATATTACACTAACCATTTAATGTTAAGTATAGCCATGTGACTATAATGCAATATTAGAAGATGCAAGGAGAGCAATGACCTTAAATAAACCAGCATATTTTTTAGCTTGCCCTCTTTGACTCTTGTGAATCACCATAAGAAGAACATGTCCTGCATAGCCCTTTGCCCAAGGACAAAGAGGTCACATGGAGCAGATGTGCACATGAACTATATCTTAATACCAAACCCAGAAGAACACAGTTGAGGTCAACAGAACCATAGCTGAGCCACAGACCCATGGCCAAGAAAAATTAAAGTTTAATTTTCAAGCAAATTAAGATTTTAAAGTTGTCTCTTATGCAGAATTACTGTAGGAATATCTGGCTAATACATTTTAGAAATATCATGGCTATTCTCTTTCATTTTTCCAAATAAACTTGAGAATCAGCCTATATTTACTTAAGTGTATATGTAGTGTTTTTGTGTGTGTACACATATCTCCATTTATTGCCATTACTGGTACAGATTAATTTCAGGGGGAATTTTTTCATGAAACATTTAGGGGATCAAATTTGAGGACATCATTACAACACTAAGTCTTCTTATCTATGAACGGGGTACATTTTTATATTTATTCATGTTGTCTTTTATGTTCCTTGGTGGAATTTTAAGATCTTTTTCATGTAGTCAGTGATTTTTTTTGTTTAATAATTCTTAATATTTTACCTTTCTCTTGTTTTTGTTGTTGCAATGTTACCTAAAAGTATTAAGCAATAACTTATTGAATGTTCACCATATATATCCTTGGACTAAATTCTCAGAGCAAATAAGCCATGATTCCAGAGTAAGGGATTAATTTGACAACGAAGAAGAGACTGGCCTCTTTACTATGACATTTAAGGCTTTTCATGATCCAGCCTCTCACTTCATGCTTGAAGTTCCCTAAATGCACCACACTTTTTGATATTGTAATAACTTCTCAAATGCTATTTCTTCTGTCTCCCCACCCTAACTCTCTTCTTGCAGAATATCAATTTCCTTCACACTTTTTATCATTCAGATCATATACCTCTTCACTTCCTCTATGATGCTTTCATTGATCCTTGCAAGACAGCAATCTGCATTGTATCCTCACTGTATCATGTAGCATCTGTCATATGATATTGACTTTGTTTGATAACTTCCCTCCTTCTCCACCTTATCTTCCACACACTTTTTCCCAAAAATGTATATTCTTTGATAACAGGGAACATATCTCATTCATCTCTATATCTCCTGCATCTCACACATGACTCACTTATTATGTATGTTGAATTAATAAATAAATGAATGAATGAGAAAATGAGTTTCCGAACTTAAAGGGACCTTGAAGAATATCTTGCCTAACCCTTCATTGCATGGATGGAACAGTGAAGTACACAGAGAAATTTATCCATGATCCCGTAGAGATCAGACTTAAACTCTCTTAACTCTGAGGCTTCCCTGTAGGAGGAAAAGCCATAATAAAAATCAGGATACTGACCCCTGATGTCCATGACCTTGGTTTTTCTGCATGTCTTCTTCAAAGTTATTTGTTATGAACAAATAGACACAGTTCACAATGCTGTTTGTTGCCTAGCCCTCTGGCTCCCTTCTGGTCTAACTTACTAATTTCTTGTTTCTAGCATTCAACCACTCACAGGTCACTCTTTTTTGTTTCTTGATCCAGGATCTCACTATGTAAACAAGGCTGGCCTGGAACTTGCTATGTAACCCAAACTCATCTCTAACTGGTGATCCTCTTGTCTCAGTCTCCCAAGTGTTGCAATTACATGTATGTGCCACCACATGTGGCCCTGGGCCATTCTTTTTTTTTTTAAACTTCCTTTCTTATCTTTCCTCCCACCTACTTAATATTGTCTTTCTTACAAAACTTACTGCTGTTTATTCTCCAAGGAACACTTTCCCCAAAGCGTAGAAATAAGTTCTCAGTCCATTGGAAAGAAAGTATACTTGTTTAGGCCCTGTGCAAATCACTGTAGTACATTAAAGAGCCAGAGGACCCTGCTCTCACTCCAGTATTGGCTCTAGGACTCATATTGGCTACTTGAATTAAAGTTAATAAATGATCTCACAAGTGCCCAGAAAAATGATAGAGATTGATGGGATTTGTTTTTGGATGGGCTTTAAAGCCTAACTGCAAAGGTTATATCATTTCACATTTGTATTATTTTTTCATATATATCCAATTTCATATATATCATTTATTACCCATATTACGGTGAGCCAGCTATTAAGGTTAAACATGAAATTGCTGATGTTCTATCATTTTAATAGAACAAATGGAAATAGTTAAGCATAACACAATCTAAGTTTCAATTCGATCATTTGTAAATAAAAGATATGATCATGATATAACATGGTAAATCTGTGATAGAGATACATAACCATAGGATAATGTTGGGTAATAAGAGTAGGACACAGGGAAACATAAACAGCGAATAATGACAGCTAGTGAAATTTGGCGGAGAAGAGAGGAGAAAGTATGTGGATGAAATAGTTACAGAGAATTTTTTTGTTTCATTAAATGAAAAAGACTTGAACATTTTTATAAGACCAAGATCTAGAAGAGAAGCCATCTATGAAACTCAGAGGGGGTGATAAGATGTGACAGATTGAGATCCCTAAGTGTGCCAATGCATGTGTTTGAAAATGGTCTCTTGATCCCAGAATAGATTCAAACATGTGGTGGGAATAAACCAACGTTTCTTGAAAAATCGTTTATATGGTTGGTTGAATTATATTTCTTCAATAGAGGTCTTCATAATTTAATTTTAGAACAAAAAAGTAAAGCTGTTAATATTTACAGCAAAAATTTCTTGAGTACTTACTCTGGCTACATAATGTTCAGACTGTGATTTAATTCATCTGCAAAATGGAGGTAATGATAATAACTTCCAAGGCTGTTGTAAAGAATGAGTAAGGTGTTTAAACTGGTGCTTGACACTTCATCAGAGTTCAATTATTGCTATTTATTATCACTATTATTACTGTCATTATTATTAATAATCTCCTATTTATTTCCATAAGAGGAAAAACATAATATCTGACACCATACATCATGCTTATACTAAGTGCCAAATATTATCTATACCTTGTTACAAACCTTCATGACATTACTGAAAATATGGGTATTTTTACCTTCCACTTAATAAATGAGCACCACAGACTCAGAGAAGTTAAGTAACTCTCCCAGGGTTAAATAACCGTTAAGGCCTTGGGATGTAGCTCAGTGGTAGAGTGCTTGCTTAACATGCACAAGGCTCTGGGTTCAATCCCAGAACCACAAAACAAAACAAAACACCAGTCATTAAGTGACAGAAGCAGGCTTGGAACTCAGCTTGGCCTGACATCAAATGTCCATGCTTTTCCCCCTTTGAATTGTTTATCAAGACACTACTTCAAAAATAGGGACATGCTTTCTCTCTGTGGTATCACATGCAAGGTTTCTCTTGTTCTTATTCTTGTTCTCATGAACCACCAATGTGTGAGGGCAGGTGAGAACCACGAAGATAAAATAATGATGAAAATAAGATATATAACCAAGCTAACAGTTCCTTTATCTATATACTGTCAGTCACATAGCGGCAAAACTCATTTTCCATGGCTTTGACTCACTTGACAGAGTGGTAGTGAGATAGTGAATAGGAAGCATCCAAGAAAAACAGTAGCTAAGAGTTTAGGGAATCAGCAGACATGGACAGCAGAAAGGACTTCTTAATCTCTCTCTTCCAACATCTGGTTAGATTGTTCTGAAAGCACGTCCATTCTTGTATTTGAAGAAGTGCTTTAACCCCACTCTTCCTCATTTTCTACCCCTATCTCTTCCAGCTGTTGCAGATCCTCTCAGTGTTAGTTGATTTACAAGGGTGCCAAGTTCAGTAGCCAGAAGTCCAATTGCTGGATTTCATATCATCCTTTCTTGTTTATGTTCCCTTAATGCATTTTTCCTATCTTCTGACATTAACTGGAAATATTCCCTCGGTCCTACCACAAACCATACCAAGGTCCTCCTCCTGATTATTCCAGTAAAGGTAAAGATAGCATTTAAAATCCTCTGCCACAAAGCTGGTGAGAAAAGAAAGCACTTTTGGGCTACTTCATCTTCCTGGTACCAAGGATAGTGTCTATCTCCTTATATCCAGGTCTACTTAACTGTTGATGATATGCCAGACTTCACCTTGCTGGTTGTTTCAAGAGACAAAAGAAAAAAGAAAAAAAAGAAAAGTATGTTGCTTCTCAGTTTTCTTTAGTTAAGTCTATACATGTTTTATTAGTTATCTTGTGGGCTCCCTATTGTGCCAGGAGCCATGAAGGATGAGAGAGGCATGACTTGCTGCTCTCTTTCCATCTAGTTGAGAGTACAAGATTTAAGCACAGGATAAGTACTGAATAATACTAGCCAGCACCTGATAAAGGAGCAAATTATATAGCAGAGATGCTAAATGCTGTTGGAGTTCAAAGGGGGACAGTAAATGTATTTGGAGAAGCTTCAAGGAAGAGTTAGAACTCACAGAGGCACCATATGGACTGGATTATAGGACTGGCCTGAAGTCTAAAATGTTAATAAATTTGGAATCAGAACTGTAGGATCTTAGACCATTTCCTTTCTCTAATTGATTATTTCCCCATCATTACAATGCGCTTGGTTTGAATGGCCTGAATTTCAGACACTAGAAAGTAATTGGAATAAATAATTACTAGCAAGTAATGTGAGCTTAGATCTTGAGGAAAAGTTTAGATTTGATATCACAGATTAATTACCATTAGTGTAGAAAAGAGAAATGAATATGTGTTGAGTTTCTGCTAGGGGAGAGCATAAATTACTTCATTTAGTCATTTTAACACATCTATTGGTATGTTATGAGGAGTATTTCCCTTTTTGACAATCAAGCTTGGACAAATTCAAGCATAATTCTGTAAGACCCCAAAACTCTTGCTGTTTTCAAAGTAGTTCAATAAAAATGTGATCAATTACCCAAGGGAACAAGTGTAGAGGAAGAGAAACCTACCCTGTGGAATCCAGCCTAAGGAACAGATAGGTGAGGGGCAGGAGGGGAGAAATGAACCAAAAGACATAGAAGAGTAGTCAAGGAGGTAGAAAAAACAAGGGCAATTTTGAACACCCAGATTATAGCACTGCCTTTTGGAATTTATCTACTCCAGTATTCTAGATGAAGAGTTTGTACAAGTTAGGACGCTGAGGTCCAGCTAGAGGAATAGACAATGGAATAAAGACTTCAAATAATGAAGTCTTTAAAAGAAGTGTGATAAAGGCTATATCCATTAAGAAATGCTATAGAGAGGTGGAGGAGGATAAAAATGGAAGAAATATTCTTTTCAGTTTCCATGAGTAGGGAGAGAGAATACAAGGAGAAAGAAGAGAAGAATCTATAGTCCCAGTAAAGAGATAAGTGTTGATGGGGAATAGGTGCAGCTGGGATCAATTGAGTGGATTTCAAATAAGCTAAGCATCCCATACTCTGATTAGTTAATTTTCTCCTCTATTTATACTTTATTCTCAAAAGGAGGTAAAAAGGGAAGGGGCTGAATGTCTTCTAAATATAAACTCTTTCGTTGTGGAATAGACATGATTATGTTGATCTGGAATATGGGCTTTGGAGTAAAATAGTCATCAGTTTGAATCCTGACTCCATCCTTCCCCAGCTGCAGACCCTTCCTCCCTCAAATTTAGTTTCCTCATCCATAAAACAAAGATGATGAAGTTACAACCCACAGAGCTGTTGATGGAGAGAATTCGATGGCATGAGGGATGTGAAAGTGCCTAGCTCAGTACCTGGTCTCTCTCTCTCTCTCTCTCTCTCTCTCTCTCTCTCTCTCTCTCTCTCTCTCTCTCTCTCTCTCCTCTCTCCCTGTCTCTCCCTATCTCATATATCTTATTTGTGAAGAAGGTAATGAAGCTTCAAGGAAAAAGCCATCTACATACAGCATATAAATGAAGCCGCACCACTCACAGGAGTCCTTTCCTTTTATGGGAGGTAGGGTTTGAGACAGGGTTTCTCTATGTATCCCAAGCTGGCCTTGGACTTCTGATTCTCTTGCTTCAGCCTCTCAGGTAAAGCCTAGACCACTACATCCACCCAGTGAGGAAAAGCATTTCTTTTTGAGTGGAATCAGAAGAAAGGCTCTGAATCAAAGGCTATTATGATTTGAAGCAAAACTTTACATAGTACCTTAGGTGGAGAATGGTAGTTAAAAAGTGATGTTACATTGATTGAAAATAGGCTCCCTGGACAAAGAAGGAAGTGAACCAGAGGAAGAGGCACCCTTCCCACCAAAGAACTGACCTTGTATTTCTGCCTCTAACTTGGTTATATAGGTAGGAGAAATTCCAAGGGAAATCAATAGTGTCCCAAAAGCTAAGAGAGGAGATTATTTTAAGGACAGGTCAATGGTTTGTGTTCCCAAGTATGTCAGAGAAGTCTCAAAACTATTAACACTAAATATTCCTTGAGAGTAGATAATACTTCATTTTTCAGCTCCAGGTTCTGGGATAATGAAAGTTGTCAAAAATGTTTGTTAAAAGATTGGGTCTATAAACTTTAACTCTTCTCAAAGGCATGTTAACATGGCAAACAGACATAAATCAGGTATTTTCCTTTGACTCTTGATGATATTAACATAGTCCTTAAAGACAGGGCCAGAAATACAAAGAAATGGTAGTAGCTTAGTGGGATGAGGTAAGTGAGAGGCTAACATGGAGTAGTTATGGAATTTACACAATCCCTATATATATATAGTATAGTATATATTATTATTTTCACTTCGAAAATGAGAAAAATAGATGCTAAATAGGAAAGTTATTTGCCCAAGGTGGCAAATGACGTATTTAAGGTTTATATAACCAGCTATGCCTGTTCCCAAGTCTTCTCTCACTGAAAGCCTTTTTCAGGTTCCTTCTGGATAGATGTCTCAATTATTTAGATGTTGAGGGAATTTTAAGAGGTGCCAGACATTCATTACAATTTATGATGGAGGTAGAGGAGTTAATCAAGCTACTGAATGAAAGGATGTGCCCTTTGCCCCAGCAGATCCCCATAGCAGAAACCAGTAAAGCCAGCACAGGATGCCCCGTGCAGGATAAGATAAACAGGATGGGGGCAGGTGGAATGTGAGGAATGTGAGGAATGTGAGCAGATTGCGAAAGACGACTAGAAGTACGTGCAAGATGTGCCCTGCCTGCTTGCTAAATGTAACCGTGTGTGCGAATACTGACCCTTGAATCTATAGGCTAAGAAGTAATGTACTCTTAAATGGATAGGCTGGAAATGTATGTGGTGTTACAAACTCATTGGCTATGTACTGTGCGGGCTTTTGCTGTAACGGCCGGTAGTGGCCTATATAAGATCTTCCCTAAAGAGGCTCGGGGTCTTGTCTGCCCAATCGGACCTGTGTGTCTGTGTGGGAGCTTGACCCTGGCTTGCCAGCTCAATAAACTCTGCTTTGTTGATTGCATTCACGCGTGACTCTCTGTCTCTCGGAGGAATAGGATTCTCGGACCCTAACATTTGGAGGTTCCACCGAGATACCCTTTTTCGAGAAGGCAGACCATCCACGAGAAAGCAGAGGTGATTCCAAGTCCTAGGCATTGGGAGAGTCTGAGATTCTCATTTGGAGGGAACTAATTGGTAGATGATTGTTCCCGTTTGGGCCGCGGCAGGGATTTGGCCAATCCCGGGGAGATTCATTCTGGGAATCTCTTTAAGGGGACCACGAGGTCCTGCTGGGAGAGGCTTTCCTCTCATTTGGGCTCGAGCATTTCAGGAATCCTGGCGCCAGGTGAAGAACTAATTGAACTAGTCAACCGACCACCCGTCAAGTGGACGCTTTTCGGCCTGATATCCAAATTGGACGGTGAGGAGATTGAATGGGGTGCACACCAGTGTGAGAGAAGGATCGGTCCAAGCGAGTGATGGAGAGTGTTCTGTGTGTGTGGAGTTATTGTTGCTTTCACCCTTTTTGTTCTATCTCTCCTGGTGGTTGCTTCTCATCCCACAATGGGACAGGGACAAGCAACCCCAAAGTCTTTGATTCTCTCTCACTTTCCAGAAGTCAAAAAAAGGGCATTAAATGCGGGTCTAGTCATTAAGAAAGGTAAGTTTGACACCCTTTGATCTGCAGAATCGCCCACCTTCGGAGTCGGATGGCCCATTCAAGGTTCCCTCTCCCTAGACCTGATCACTAAGGTCAAGGCTGTTGTTTTCAGAACAGGCAATCAAGGCCACCCAGATCAGGTCCCCTACATTTTGGTTTGGGAAGATTTAGCGGGGAACCCCCCCTTGGTTAACAGCTTTTCTGACTCACCCCTCCAGTTCGGCTCCCGGGGCTAAAACCCCAGTCACGCCTGCCTTGGTCATAAAAGAGGAAGAGAAACCTCCCCTTCCCTCCCTGACCAGTCCTCAAAATAGGACACCCTCTTTACCACCCCCGGTCTTACCGGAGAGTTCCCCCCTTTACCCATCCCTCGCGTGGGTAGAGGAAGATCGGCCGCCCCCATACATGACTCCCCCTGGTCAGGCCAGTGCTCCGGAGGAGGAAATTTCCTCATCCTCCTCAACAGGACCAACGGCCGGAGGAGGAATGGGTCGAAGACTCTGCCCCCGAGGGGTACGGGAAAGGGAGGGAGAAGATGGGCCCTCCTCATCAACACATGGGGAGGAAACTGTCCCCACATTTCCAGTCCAGACGGTAGGCCAAGGAGGACTGGGAGGGGGGCAACAGTTTCAGTACTGGCCCTTCTCCTCCAGTGATCTATATAACTGGAGGATGCAGAACCCACCCTTTTCAGAAGACCCTAAATGTCTCATAGATCTCCTGGAGTCCGTCATGCATACACACCGCCCCACATGGGACAACTGTCACCAGCTGCTCAATACTCTTTTGACGATGGAGGAGCAGGAGCGCATCCTCCACGAAGCTAGAAAGAATGTCTTGGGGGACAACGGGAGACCCACAACCCTCCAACCGGCCATAGACGAGGCCTTTCCCCTATGCTGCCCTGATTGGGATTTCGGGACCGCAGAAGGTAGGGAGCGTCTCCGAATCTACCGCCAGATTCTTATGGCAGGTCTCCGAGTGGCTGCTAGGAGGCCCACCAACTTTGCAAAGGTAAAGGCAGTTGTCCAAGGGAAAAATGAAAGCCCGGCCGGTTTCTTAGAGCGCCTCTATGAGGCATACCGTCAGTACACCCCTATTGACCCCGAGGCGGAGATCCACCGGTCTGCTGTGGTATTCTCATTCATTAATCAGGCAGCTCCAGACATTAGGAGAAAACTCAATAAACAGGAAAACTTAGGGGAGATAACCATTAGGGAAATGTTACAGATAGCAGAGAAGGTCTTTACCGCAAGGGAAACTCCAGAAGAAAGGGAGGAAAGGTGGAGAAAGGAAGACAGGGAGGCCCAGGAGAAATTGAGAAAGGAGGACAGGAAGTTCCACGCTAAGGAGAACCGAAAACAACAAAGAGAAATGGCCTGTATTTTCCTAGCGGGTGTCCGGGACCAACCCAGGGAAGGGGGCCACACCAGGACCCCGGATAAGGAACACTGTTTTTACTGTAAGGAGTCTGGGCATTGAAAGAGAGAGTGCCCTAAGTTAAAGGGAAGAAGAGGGTTTGGCAGGAGACCGGGAGGTAACAGGGAAAGGGAACGAGCAGTGGAGCAGGCCAGAGTCCTTTTAGCCGGAGAAGAGGACTGAGGGAGACGAGGCTCGGACCCCCTCCCCGAGTCTTGGGTAACTGTATGTGTGGAGGGAAGCTGATGGGGTTCATGGTGGATACCGGCGCCCAGTATTCAGTCTTAAACAAGGCATGTGGACCTTTGAACAAGGAACGAACAAGTGTCATTCGGGGGGCCACGGGTACACAGTTATGCTCATGGACTACCAAAAGAAAGGTAGACTTAGGAAAACACCAGGTCACACACTCCTTCCTGGTTGTCCCTGAGAGCCCTGCTCCCTTGCTCGGATGGGACCTGCTCACCAAAGTAGGGGCCCGTATCTATTTTGAACCAGATGAAATAATTGTGACTGATCGGGAGGGGAGCCCGATACACGTCCTGTCCCTATCATTGGCTGACGAATATCGACTGCTTGAGAGCCGACAGGAGCCAGGAGGGGACATAGCCCAATGGCTAAAAAGGTTTCCCATGGCCTGGGCAGAGACTGCGGGAATTGGGCTCGCCAAACACCTCCCTCCCGTAGTTATACAATTGAAGGCTTCCGCTCTTCCCATTCAGGTAAAACAGTATCCTATGCCCAAAGAGGCTCGAAGAGGCATAGCCCCTCATATCCGCAGGCTCATGAAGGAAGGAGTACCGCAGCCTTGTCGGTCCACCTGGAATACTCCTCTGCTCCCCGTCCAAAAGCCGGGAAGCGGGGACTATAGGCCTGTGCAAGACCTGCGAAAAGTAAATGAGCGGGCGGAGGACATTCATCCCACTGTACCGAATCCCTATACCTTGCTCAGTCACCTACCGCCCTCACAAGTATGGTATACAACCCTTGATTTGAAAGATGCTTTCTTCAGCATTCCATTGTCAGAAATCAGCCAGCCGCTATTTGCATTCGAATGGCAAGAGGATGCGGGCCGGACCGGACAGCTCACTTGGACCAGACTGCCACAAGGATTTAAAAATTCTCCCACCCTGTTTAATGAGGCCCTGAGCCAGGACCTGGAGCCCTTTCGCCGGAGTCACCCGCGAGTCACTCTACTACAGTACGTTGATGACTTACTGTTAGCGGCAGAAACCCGAGAGGAGTGCAGCAAGGCTACTGAACACCTGCTAACAGAGTTAGGTGAGCTGGGATATTGGGCGAGTGCCAAGAAGACCCACATCTGTGAAAGGTCAGTGACATATCTGGGTTATCGGATTGCAGATGGGGCAAGATGGCTGACTGATGCCATGAAACAGACTATTTTGACTATTCCACCCCCCACATCCACTAGGGGAGTGAGAGAGTTCCTGGGCTCCGCAGGGTTCTGTAGACTCTGGATTCCGGGATTTGCGGAGATAGCCAGACCCCTGTATGAGGCCACCAAAGAGGCTCCGGATTGGAGGTGGGGAGAGGAACAACAGCGGGCCTTTGACCAGCTAAAGGCCGCCCTTCTCCAGGCCCCTGCCTTGACCCTACCAGACCCCACAAAATCGTTCACTCTGTTTGTGGATGAAAAAAAGGGGGTAGCCAAAGGAGTCCTGACCCAACAGTTAGGTCCCTGGAAGAGACCTGTGGCATATCTTTCCAAGAAATTAGACGCAGTAGCATCAGGATGGCCCCCCTGCCTCCGCATCATAGCGGCTGTTGCCATGTTAGTGAGAGAAGCAGACAAATTAACCTTTGGACAGGCCCTCCGGGTCACAGCCCCTCACCCTGTGGAGGGAGTCCTTAAACAACCCCCTGGGAAATGGATGACGAATGCCAGGCTCACCCACTACCAGGGGCTCTTGCCTGATTCCCCTCAGATCACCTTCACAGATCCCGTAACTCTGAACCCTGCCACACTGTTGCCCAACCCGGAACTACAGACACCTGTCCATGACTGCAAGGAGTTCCTCTCCGAAGTTACCCAGGTACGGGTTGACCTAAAGGACACCCCACTGTCTGGCTGTAAATTAAACTGTTACACTGATGGAAGCAGTTTTGTCCAAAATGGAGTCCGAAGGGCAGGGGCAGCAGTGGTCGACCAAGAAGGAAACATGGTATGGAGCAGCGCCCTCCCACCCGGAACCTCAGCCCAAAAAGCAGAATTAATTGCCTTGGCCGTGGCCCTGGAAAGGGCAGAAGGAAAACGAGTCAATATCTACACCGATAGCCGCTATGCTTTCGGTACCATCCACGTCCACGGAGCCATCTATCACGAAAGGGGATTTCACACAGCAGAAGGGAAAGGCTTAAAAAACCTGGCCGAAGTCCAGTGTCTATTAATAGCAGCGAAAAAAAACGAAGGCAGTGGCAGTAATGTATGTCCCAGGCCATCAGTCTGCCAAGACTCCGGAAGCTGTCGGTAACAACAGGGCGGATCAAGAAGCTAGGAGAGCAGCAATGGTGAGTCCCTCCATGGTCGCGGCTATAGATGTGCCTGTCCCCGAGCTCCCTTCGCTACCTCCCAGACCAGAGTACTCCTCGGAGGATTTCACTTGGATGAGAGCCCACTCCCTCACTAGAAAAAGGGAGGATGAATGGAGAAGCGACTTGGAAGGCAAGCTAATCCTGCCCAAGAAACTCGGCCTATTCCTGTTAGCTAACTTACATAAGTCCACCCACTTGGGGCGGAGAAAGTTGCTAGACTTGCTGACATCTGCACAACTCCGATTTCCGAACCAGACCGCGGCCGTCCATCAAATTGTGGAGGATTGTGCTAGCTGTACAGCTATGAAACCAGGATGAAGGGAGGGGCACCACACAGGTATTCGGGAACGGGGGAGGGCCCTGGGAAGAAGCTGGGAAGTGGATTTTACCAAAGTAAAACCAGGGAAGTTTGGGTACAAATATTTGCTAGTGTTCATAGATACCTTTTCGGGCTGTGTGGAGGTATTTCCTACAAAGAGGGAGACAAGTCAGGTAGTGGCAAAAGCCTTACTAGAGGAAATCATACCCAGGTACGGAGTGCCTGAGGCAATTGGGTCAGATAATGGTCCGGCTTTCGTTAGTTAAGTCCTGCAGGGACTAGCCCAGGCTATGGGGGCCAATTGGAAACTACATTGTGAATATAACCCCCAGAGCTCAGGGCAAGTAGAAAGGATGAATAGGACACTAAAGGAGACTTTAGCCAAATTGGCCCTGGAGACTGGCGGTGATTGGGTGACACTCCTTCCCTTGGCCATCTTCCGAGTCCAGAACTCCCCTTATGTCCATGGGCTAACCCCCTTTGAGATCCTGTATGGGGCTCCACCCCCCATCATTCAAAGGACCTTAAGCCGGGGACTAGGTGATCTGGCCCCAAATTACCTGACTATGCTACAGGCTTTAGCTAAGGTGCAACAACAAATATGGCCCTTAATTCAAGTGTACCATACGACTCCGGAACATGGCATAGTCCCGGGTGACATGGTATGGGTTAAAAGGCATCAGTCTAAAACCCTAGAGCCTAGATGGAAAGGACCTTATGTTGTACTGCTTACTACCCCCACCGCCCTCAAGGTCGATGGAATTGCACCATGGGTACACCGCTCCCATGTGAGACGGGCACGTCCTCAGGAGGAGCAGGAAAATTGGACCGCACGACAGCATCCCACAAATCCACTCAAGCTCCGGCTGATACGAGATGCTCTGGAAAATGAAAACACCCCAGATGCTCCGCAGCCCTCCTAGAATGGGATCATCACCTGGGTCCACTACACCCACATCAGACCGGTGGACCCGGTAGCTGTGAAGGAAGACTTCCTGCCAACAAGAAGGGTGTCCCACCACAAGGACAATTCCTTCAAACTCAAACTTCAGCAAACTGGACCTCGGTAACCTTATTCCTTTTTCTAACCCTGTCCACCACTTGCTTGGGGCATACAAATCCACATCAACCTTTTAATCTGACCTGGATGATTGTAGATGTATCCACAGGAGACATTCTTAACCAGACCTCCAAGGTAACCCCTCCCAGCACCTGGTTCCCAGAATTATACTTTGATTTAAGGGCCTTATTCACTGGCAGGGGACAATGGGATTTGAGCCAAAGTTACTTCTATGTCTGCCCTGCTCCCCAACCCAACCACAGAAAAAATGTGGAGGAATCGCAGACTATTATTGTAAGTCATGGGGTTGTGAGAGCTCAGGGGACATATGGTGGCCACCCCCCAAACAGGGGGACCTTATTCAGTTAAGTAGAGTCTCTCAATCTGGTATTACATACCACCAACCTAGACCTATAAATAAGGGATGCCCAACTCCCCCCAATTGTAATCCCATTATGATAAATTTCACTGATTTAGGAAAAAAGGCGACAAATTGGGAATTGGGTAAATCCCGGGGAGTCAGACTCTACAAAACAAATCATCCAGGAGCCCTTTTTACCTTGCGGCGTGTGCGACAATCAGTCTCTACTCTAACAATAGGACCTTGTATTCTAAACTGACTTGTGACTTTCATCAAAAACCTAATTAACACTGTCCAACTTCTGGTCCTCTGCCAATAATACCAGGCTCTTCATCCCCTTGAGAATGATTCCTCAATATAGCCCAAAGAAAAGGGGGGAATGAAAGGATGTGCCCTTTGCCCCAGCAGATCCCCATAGCAGAAACCAGTAAAGCCAGCACAGGATGCCCCGTGCAGGATAAGATAAACAGGATGGGGGCAGGTGGAATGTGAGGAATGTGAGGAATGTGAGCAGATTGCGAAAGACGACTAGAAGTACGTGCAAGATGTGCCCTGCCTGCTTGCTAAATGTAACCGTGTGTGCGAATACTGACCCTTGAATCTATAGGCTAAGAAGTAATGTACTCTTAAATGGATAGGCTGGAAATGTATGTGGTGTTACAAACTCATTGGCTATGTACTGTGCGGGCTTTTGCTGTAACGGCCGGTAGTGGCCTATATAAGATCTTCCCTAAAGAGGCTCGGGGTCTTGTCTGCCCAATCGGACCTGTGTGTCTGTGTGGGAGCTTGACCCTGGCTTGCCAGCTCAATAAACTCTGCTTTGTTGATTGCATTCACGCGTGACTCTCTGTCTCTCGGAGGAATAGGATTCTCGGACCCTAACACTGAAAAAGAATTATCAGTAAAAGATCATTTTGTGGCTGGAAGAAACTTTAAAGCATCGAGTTCCTGGCCCCAAGGTAATAAAATAAATATTTTAAAATGAATATCAGTAATAAAATAAATATTAGAGACACTTGTAACTTGGTAATTTGAAAGTGGAATTGTGAAGGATATAAACACAGCTTGGTACCTTCCCAGGAATTATTTGAAACAAGGACTGAGCCATTGTATTGTGTAAGTCCAGGGAGTCATGCAACATGAGCACCATTCACAGGAAGAATGTCTGTGCTTCCCTCTCTCCTATCTCTGCTCTTCTCATTTTCCCATTCACTCCTTGTCCTTTTTTCTAACCCGGGATCCAAAAGCCTGAGGGGACTTGAATTCTATCTACACCTTCCTCAGGGAGCAGATATTTACGATTTGCTTCCACACTTCCCAGATCATTCCCCATTTCCTGTTTCCCAGTAGCTCATTCTAACATCAGATACCTGTGATTATCTAAAAGCTCTAAGGAGGTACAGTAGTGTAGAAATAGCTCCTGGTTTATATTCATGTGAATTCTAACACTATCATATACTCACTATATGACCCACAATAAATCTCTCTGCCTCTCTGAGCCAGTTTTCTCATACAAATGAAGAATATATTTACATCTGATAGTGTTCATTTGTCTGATATTTAGTAGGTGTTCAGTAAGTATTAGCTCTCTCCATAAGCTCTGCTTTTGAAATATGTACTACAAATTGTACCCATGGATGCTTAGGCCCTCTGAAGTCTTTTTAGGCAAGACTCCTAGCTTCTTTCACATTCTCCACATCTCTGCCCCTATGGATTCTCCTTAGCTATGAAGACTTACGGTGGTTGAAGAGCTAAATCCTGAATGATCATCCCCAGGTACATGTATTTACACTTCTACTAGGATGAATTGCTCCAGTTTACCACAGAACCACAGAATATTAGAGTTTTAAGTAAACGTGATGAGAAAATTGGAATCCACAGAAAAGAAGGGACTTTCTCATGGTCACATAGTCCTTCGTGGCAGAGACAGGTCCAGAACCCAGTTTTCTAGACTCTCAATACAGAGCTCTTTCTACCTTAGCAGATTCTTCCATCATAACATGATGCTAAAGACTTTGGAGCCAGACTTCCTAACTTACCTAGCCTCTCTGTGACTCTAATTAATAATAGTACCTTCATTTTAGGATTGTTTTAGGGTTGTTATGTGTGTTGGATCACCAAACAAATATAAAAAACATTTAGAACTATTTGTTGCAATTTTTATTCCCCTTAATTTCTTGACCTCTTTCAACCCTCCCCCAACCATAACTGCATCTACATATTAGGCTACTACTGCAATACCCATTACTGGCTAGACAATTAAATCAAGGTATACTGCTACCAGCCTTTTAGCAAGCTGAAAAATTTTGCTTGCAGGTTAGACTATTTTTTTCCATTTTATTTTTCCCACCTGCTCCCCTGGCCCCAAGTCCTTTTCTCTTGCTGTCTCATACTCTTTACATAGAGATTATCTCAATCTCTCCACTTCTAAAGACAATCTCTTTGATTATCTTTAAGATTCTAAATTTTCTTTTAGTTCCAAGAATTCAGGCGCAGCAGGAGACAGAACTGTTCGGATAATGGCTCTTCATGCACTTGAAGGCAGTTATTAAGTTTTCTTTTCTTAACTGGCTAATGCAGGCTGTGGTGCAGTTACATTTTATTTCAGAACTAGGCTCCAAGAGAACTTCTTCCTGCCCAACTCTCTTTATTTGCCTTTCCAACTGAAGAATCACGACTCACTGCTCTCTGAGTTGCTGAGCACAAACTTTTTACACTTGTTGACTTTCTTCAACTTGCTACCCTTTGAAGTTAAAATTCTCTTTTAACTACAATTCAGATTTCACAAATCATTTACTCAAAAATCTATGCTTGTATACTGTTACTTGTTGACTCCAGACAATAAAATGGGAGATGAGAGGTATACTGGTGGAGAGCTTTAATTCCGGCTCACTCAGTGTCTTGCAAATGGCCACTAGGTTCCTTATCCCCCAGGGTACAGAAAAATACATTTGTAAGCATCCATGTATTTGCATAATGCTAAGCACTATGGTGCAGGGAGATTTTTTTCTCTGGAGAAAAACACCCATTTATTGTTAAAAAATAAACATCTTAAAGATAAAATTAAAATAGGTAATATTTTGAGAATTATGAGTGAATACACTTAGGGTACATAAAAGTATTTTTCCAAAAATATTCTGTGGCCCTATAATTCTCAGCAGATCATGCATTGGAAACAATTTCATTCATTTTGATAAACTTTTGCTTCTCAGTACTTTTAATCTTTTCAGATATCTGAGGAGAGGCAAGCCATGTGGGTCTTCACAATGCTGCCTTTTGCTCACACAAATGGCTTTTTTTCTGTTATTGTCTCTTAAAGACAGTGTCATGCTGGCTGATGCACTTGCTGATGCTGATGGTGGACAAAGGCTGACTGTTTTTAGGCTAGCTTGGCTAGTATGTGGCAGCATTTTAACCTGTTAGAAACCCTTTCCTTTGTCTCAGCTCTCAAGAGTATAACTATGTTGTTTCCCACCTTGATGGCTTAACTTGGTTTTTGAAAGCCCCATCAAATGGACAGGGCAATGGGAGGTAATGTTGAAATATGACTCTGTAACCATTTTCCAAACCCATTAACAGGTATTTTTTTATCATCCACTATGTGCCTAGTTCTGCATGAGACTTCACAGCGTGGACAAAGGAAGATGACCTCATGCAAAGTAGCTGCTAACACATATAGTACCTTTGTGACAACTTGAAAAAGACATCTTTTCCAGGTAGACACAAACCCTGGGAACACATCCTGGTGAGTAAATTAAAATATGCATTGTTGAGTAAATCTAGCACCCTCTAGATTTCAGCCATAGGTATCCTCCTTGACAGGGCACTTTTGGGAAGTTTTTTATGTACACATCTATACACTGTGAACCTGGAGTTCTGTCAAAACTTTAGTACATTGTATGGATAATCTTGCATGAATCATTAGTGTTTTGTGATAACCAAATTACAGGCTATAGGAATTAATTCATTTTCAACAAATATTTAGAAGTCTGTATTATAAGACAGGCAGACATTGTTCTAAGTGTTGAGGTATACCAGTAAACAAAACAAAATGAATGAAATCCCTGCCTTTGTGGTTAATTTTGAGGACGAAAAGGCCAATCCTTGTCTCTGCTTCACACCTCCAAATTAAAGAACCAGCATTATCTTAAAGCGCCCAGCAATTGTACTATAAACTAGTATTTTTATGTAAAAATATTTTGATGAAAATATCCTGTTACTTTTAGAAATGAAATGGCAAATAAGAAAGTGTTTTAGGACTGAAGGACATCTTTTTATCCAGCCAAATAATTCCTTTAGGTGGTTTTCTAAGTCAAGTAGTCAGTCCCTTTACCATTTGATCCTGGAGAGAAAGCAGTGTTTTGTAAGTAATCATTTAACTTGCTTTAGAGATTTCCTCAGCTGAAGTTTCTCTGTGATTCTGGAAAACAGCTTTCAGATGTCTTCAGTTCATGGGGACCTGAAACAGTATCGACACTCTTTTGTCACCCAGGCCTTCTAAGCTGATCTGGTGGCATTTGTATAATTTTTCAGCTGAGTTAAAACAGAGCACAGACTTTCTGGTTAGGCATCCTGCAGTGCAACACTACTCCAAGTGTGTACTATTGGCTGCACACGTTCTGACTAGATAATCTCGGGCCTTGGAATGGTCTTCTTTCTGGATTTTATTATTTTTCTCATCAAAATTGTAAAACGCAAACATGACCAAGGCTTTGGAAATGATTCAAGTTCAAACAGAGGAATCAAGGCAAAAGAAAGAAAAGGACTTTCTCACTATCATGCTAGGAGTTAAAGTAGACATACTTAACCTTCTTTTCTTCATGAACCCTTCTGGCAGTATAATGAAGCATATAGAACCCCCATTTAGCCAATGACTAATATTTTAAATGTATAAAATAAACTAACAGGATTTCATATTGTTGGTGTAGTATTTACATATAATAATACTCATCCTCTTCCACTTGTTAAATTATCTCTAGATTACTTGTAATAGCTAGTAAATGTAAATGTTATAGAAATATCTATTATACTGAATTATTTAGGGACTTAACAAAAAAAATTCTGAACATGTTCTGTTTGGACACATTTTTAAAAATATCATTTATCTGAGGTTTGCTGAATTCATAGATATAGAACCCAAGGATACAGAGAGATGATATATATGTATATAATTTTTATTTGTTAATGAAAAATAATTTTTAAAAAGAAAAAACAATTTCATATTGAAACAGTTAAACAAGTGTGATACATGTATTTATTAACATAACAAAATTTAGCATAAACTCATATAACTACCTTAATTTCAACATTGTGAAAATGTAAATATTATTTACAGATAGCTATGACAACTAATGTGATGTGACACTATTTACAGTTTGTATTGGTGACAAAGTGTCAGGTACTATTAATACTACTGTGGTTTGGCACCTGTAGTCATCGTTGAAAAAATCCTAAATTTCAACTGGAGACTAGTGAAAAGATTTAATATTTCCCCACCTAAATTCATGTGACCCCTGATTTCTACCTCTGAACTCAATGAACCACAGGTTTAAAACATCTGATTTATAGTTTACTTATTTGCAAGTAGGAATAATACCTTCCTCACTGAGCTATTATGATTGTTTCATAAAGTAGTATGTAGAAAAGCACTTAGTCCAGAGTCTGTTTTCTATTATAATTCTGATGAGAATTGTTATTGACCAGTATTAAAAATCCTGTGTCCTGCCCTAAACTCTGTGTTTGAATACACTATTCTTAACCCCTCAACTTTATGTCTCTCATTGCAATTTTTCCTTCCCCCTCACTCACCCATCCCATTAATTTTCATTTTTTCTTTCTCACAATTCTCTTCCTACCTTCACTCTCCCCTTATCTCTCTTTTTCTCCATCTTCTCCCCCAACTCTTTTGAGACTCTCCACATCTGTGTCCCCTCTGTGAGGAAAACAACTTTCGGTGGCTTCACTTTCACAAAAAGTGTTTTCCTTTCTTCCTTCCTTTTTCACTCTCACATTTTTGTGTTATTTTTCACTTTTTGGTGAGCTAGGGGTAGAGCACAAAGTCTCACACATACTCAGCAAGCACTGTGCCACTGAACTACATCCCTAGCCCAGAATTCTTATTATGTGTTTTCTTTGTTCTTTTTCCACAAAAGGAAACTATGAACATTTAGCAGCACATGCAAAACTAGTCTCACTCCCGGACTAGTTTTCTATTACTGTACTGCAGCTTGTTCAATATATTCAATGCTTGACTTCCCACATAGAGAACATGCATAATTATTCTACCCTAGCCTTTTCTTTCTTTTTTGTGGGACTGGGGTTTGAACACGGGGCCTCATGCTTGCTAGGTAGACACTCTGCCACTTTAGCCATGTCCCCAGCCCTTTTCTGCTTTAGATATTTTTCAGGTAGAATCTCTCAGGTTTTCCCCAGACTAACCTAAGACCATACCTATGCCTCCCATAGCTGGGACCACAGGTGAGTGGCTTATTTATTGAGATGGTGTCTCCCTAACTTTTTGCCCAGTCTGGCCTCGGACTGTGATCCTTCCCATCTGCACTTCCTGAGTAGCTTGGTTATAGGAATGAACCACTGGGTCAGGCTTTCTAACTTTAAATGCACCTTGATTGCATAAACCTTTAGATAAACAGCCCCAACCATGGCTTAACTTTTCAGGGTAACAGTGGAAAGGATTGCTAACATGATGGCAATGCTGAGAGTGGGCCAGAGGATCATCCAAGCCTTGTATTCTCCATTAGAGACTATTTTTGCAAATAACCTGGTGCTATGCTTGGTCCTGGCCAAAATGCCAAGAAGCAATAGACTAACACTAACCTAAACTATTCAAAGGGTATGGCTTGTGTACAAAAGTCCCTGACATTTGACATTTGACAGGCATTCTTTTAAACACAGAACAGGATGAAGGACACTAGTAACCACCTGGGACTCTACCTCACTTTGCTGTTTGGCAGAGGTACTGCCAAAACCCTCTGCAGAAATAGTGCAAACTCATTGGGAAAAGATTCCAGTATCTACTTAATCTAACCACATGCTTACCCTATGACTGGGAAATTGCATTTATATCTATATCTATATCTACATCTATATATCTATCTCTATATATAGATATATAGATAGATAGATAGATATCTCAGAGGTAAAATTTTTATTCACCAAAGATAGATGTAATAATTGTCACAGAAGCAGTATTTGTCATAGGCTCCGACTAGAAACTGTTCACCAATGACAGAATGGATAAATAAATTGTAGTAATCCACCTAGTGGAATACTATACAACAGTAAGAATGAATAAATTATTGTTTCACATGATATCATAGATGGATGAATCTCACAAGAATAATGTTCAGTAAAATAAGAGACAAAAAAGCACAGGTGAGATTTTTGGGACTGTCTGCTAAATTTATTCTTTTTTAAAACTTTTCACCCTTATTTATGCTATATCCTATAAAAGATTTACATTAAAATTAATGAAAAGCATTGTTCAGTAAACTATGAGCAAAGATAGGTGAACATACCTATTATACTGCCAGTTGAACACAAATATGCAAAGATTAATTTTGATGAAATCATTTAGAAGTTTGTAGAAGTTAGAGCTTGAAAACAAGTACTTTTGTATTTTAAATTCATTACTCTGACAAATTAGTTTGCAAGTCTAAATTTATTTTCCTTTTTAAAGAGATATATCAAAGTCATAAAAAGTGGTATTTCATTTTATAAAAGGGCACAGGACAGGTCATAAAATTTCATTTTAACAGGCAAAACTCCTATGGTGCTTGAAGTTAGGATCATTGTTTCCGGTAGTGACTGGGAGGAGATATGAAGGGGCTTCTAGATTGCTGGTCCAGTTTCTTTTCTTTCTTTTTTGTGGTACTGGGGTTTGAACTCAAGGATTCATGCTTATAGGCAGGTGCCCTACTACTTGAACCAAGCTTCCAGCCTTGGTCTTGTTTTTTCATTTGGGTGATTGTTACAAGGTATGCTCAGTTTGTGAAAAATCTATTGAGCTATACACTTATTTGTGAACTTCTTCTTAAGGATATTATACCTTAATAAAATGTTTACTTTAATAAAAAAAGACCCTCAGTAGACCTTCAAACTAAAAAACATGAAGAAAGACGAAGGGTCCAGACCAGAGGTCAGCAAACTGCTGTCCTTAGGCCAAAGCCTGACTACATTTGCAAATAAAGTTTTATTAGGAGACAGCTACCATTGTTTCATATTGTCTGTGACTGTTTTTGCACTACAATGACAAGTAGTTTTGCCAGAGACTATGTGGCTCTCAAAGCCTAAAATACTTATCAGTTGGTCTTTTTTTGTGGTACCAGGACTTGAACTCAAGGCCTACACCTTGATCCACTCCACCAGCACTTTTTGTGTTAGGTATTTTCAAGACAGGGTCTCAAAAACTATTTACCCAGGATGGCTTTGATCCTCCTGATCTCTGCCTCCCGAATAGCTACGATTACAGGCATAAGCCACTGGTGCCCAGTTCACTTGGTCTTTTGCTGGAAACATTTGCCAATATCTGTTCTAGAAGATTTTTATATTGACACTGATCTCTTCTCACACTTCCAATCTCCATCATATCTTACCACAATCACTCCCTAACTGGTCTCCCTGCTTCAACTTTCCCCCCCTTACATCTTCTTTTCAATACAATAGCATGGAGGTAAAATTCTTTGTGGAATATAATAAATATCAGCAGTCCAATGTTCTGCAGTAGGAACTGGTAGAGTGGCTGAAGTGTAGAGCGCTTGCCTCGCAAGCATTAAGCCCTGAGTTCAAACCTCAGTCCCACCCAAAAAAAAAATCTGGAAGAAGCTGTATGCGTTACTAGAATCTTACTTATAATAATATGTATAAGTGTGGACTTATTAACTCCGAAGTGTGGGAGTTATGGGAACAACAAAGACTGGATAAGTTGGAATTCCAGAGAGAAGAGAGTATTTCAGAGAGGAGCTGATGATTATGTGCCATTTCTTCCTTGAAGACACCTGTGAATTACGGATGTGAATTGAATATTAGGCTTGGCTCACACAGAGGGACTCTACTGGGTGTAGGAGAAACAAGTGACTTGGTGGACATGTGGGGCAGCATGGAAGAGTAGAAACATGTAGTACCACAACTGCAAGGTTAATTTTCCACATAAGACATTTGCTGAAATTAAGGGATATATAGGAAAGGAGGAGCTATGATGAGGACTCCTAAAGACAGAGTAAAATCTATCCTCACTGGCAAGAGGGAAATTGCTTCAAATTCAAAGCTGGTCTCCCTCTTCTACTTACTTGCATGTCTTTTTTTTTTTAAGAAAAGCTCCACATGGGACTGGAGCTATGGTGCAAGTAGTAGAGCACCTACCTAACAAGTGTGAAGCCCTGAGTTCAAACCTTAGTACCACCAAAAAAAAAAAGAGAAAAAGACCTACACAAATATGGTCAATTGAAATGTAACAAATATGCCAAGGTAATTCAATGGAGAAGAGAGTTTGCATCCAATGTGATAGTTCAATGTGTGCTGGACCTTGTTAAATACTTCAAAAAGATCCCCTGGCTACCACTTTCTGTCCTCCCACCATGCCATGCCTCAGTATCCAGAAATAGGAAGGGTCAGAAAAATTGATTAATTCTAAAAGTGTCAAAGAATTCAAGGATCACAGTCTCTGGTGGATGGATATATATTTACCAAGAGGCCCAAGGTAGAGAGAATTGGCCTCTTAACATTTGTGTTAGTGATTAACTGTGAGAAATTTTCTCATGCATTGCACCTGACTCCTTTACCATGTCTTCCAGACATTCATTGGAGAAAAAGAAAAAGAATGAGAAGAAATGGGTAGATACACTCTAGAAGAAGAAAAGAAACTACAAGCAGAAAGGCCTGCTTCTTTCACAGCACTATGAGTCTCTGCTGATAAATGCTATTCTTAGGACAACAGATTTGAGTTTTTATTCCCCAAGATAAAATAGCCTAGCTAAAGATATAGATAGATGATAGATAGATAGATAGATAGATAGATAGACAGATATACACACATATATATCAGGATAAATTATATGTGTGTACATACAGACGTGTTTTTTATAAAACAACTGAATGGAGGCAGTCAGGAGGAGAATGGGGAGAAGAGACCAGGCCGCTGAGGAAAGACAGATGAGAGATTTAGTATACAAGACGTAGGATGGGGTGACAGAAGAGAAAAACAGCTCTAGGTTAGAACTTTCTGAATTTTGTAGATTGCGTAGCTATAATAGACAACTTTCCAAGACAATTTTATTTTATTGTAAAATAATTTATTTCTGTGTTCTATTAATACAATCTTGTGGCTTCCAGATTTCCCCAAGGAAGCTGTTTTAAATAATGCAATGAGGAAAATGTAATACTCCTGGCTCTCCACACAAGATATAAGCTGACTCATAAGGTAACTAAACTATGATACAGTCAGGCATTTTATAATGGGGCTTTTACTGACTATTATGTTTGAGTTACACTTTGCCACCTAATCATGCTGCTAAGAAGAATTTAGGAGACAGCTCATTCTGTTCCTTTATTTGCCCTAGAAGAAAATTCTTTGAAAGTAAGGTTAATATGCCTCTGAAAGATGCCCACAACCTAATCCCAAGAACCTGTTACCTTAAATGGCAAAAAGGACTGCAGATGTGATTAAAGATCATGGGTTGAGGAAATTGTCCATGTGAACCCAGTGCAATTACAAGGGTCCTTATGAAAAGAAGAGAGGCAAGAGAATCACAGAGAAGTATATGGTAACAAAAGAAGAAGTCAGAATTATGCAGCCTCTAGCCATATAACACAGGAAGCCTTTAGGAACTGATAGAGCCAAGCAATAGATTTTCTCCCCTGGAGCTTCCAGAAGGAACCAGCCCTGGTGCTAATTCCTTAATTTTAGTCCCATACGATTTATTTTAGAATTTTTACCTCCAGAACTGTAATATATTAAATTTATACTGTTTAAGCCATAAGTTTGCAGTAACTTGTTATAGCAGCCATAAGAAAATAATACTCCAAGTTAGAGAATCATGATAATAATGTAGCAGGTTATCTAGGTCCTACTTTAGGCTCTGCCATTTTCTTGCTGAGTGACCTGGACAAGTCCTTGTTCTTCCTTTCCAAGACCTCAGTTTTCTTTTCTCCAAAGCAAAGATAATGGTATTAAACTTTTTGGAGCAAGGATGGTTAAAATACTAATCTCCAGTTAGAAATTTACTGACTAGAGAAAGTCCATTCATAGTAACAAACCTAAATTATAATGTATACATATTTCAGAAAAGTGAAGAATATGATATGAAAACAAACATGACAAAAACTGAACATTAGAAATAAAAAGAAAAGAAAATGAAGTATATATCAAAGTTGAAGACTCAGTATTGCAATACTACAAGTTTTTACTAACTGTATTTGAAATCAATTTGTCAATTTAATTAAAACCAAAATAAATGTGGACCCATATTGCTTTTTCTTATGTAGTTCAACTGGTAAAATAATATTATTTTGAAAAAAGAAGCATTCTTAGTGAGAAATGTGATGCCAAAGTTCAAAATATACTACTTTACTATATTCTAGTACCTAGCCTTATTACCATCTGACCTATTATCATCTTAGAAGTTATATATGGTGATATTTTTCTATTGATTCCATTTTAATGGTTTTCAATACTAGTTTCTACTGACTAAATTGATTTAACAACCTACTAGTGAACCCTATAAGCAGATCAGGTAGGAAGCCAGGGAAAGGCAGAGTAGCTGCTCCACCAGACCCTACTCCACACATATTCCAAGTTCCTGAATTACTTGGGTATTGGCAATGCAGTTTAAAGTTGAAGAATGAAAAGATTCTGTAGTAATCACTAGGAAGTCCACTTTATTTTCTCTCTATCCTCTTTCTTTTTTTCAGTAAAACATAAAAGCTTGCTTTGGGGTTACCAATTGGAGGGCAGCGGTAGGGTTAACTAGTGCTTTACAGCAGAACTCAGGTAGCTGAATGTGGAGGAGAGGCTTAGGAGAAGTAGAACAGCTGACGTCAGGGCCACTAAACTTTTAGCTGTACCCTGAACTGGTCTGTGTGGTGTGGTCCATGTGTTGCAGTTACCTGTGCAGAGTTAAGCTCATCCATTATGAGGCTCATTTGGACGAACAGATTTGTGGAAAATTTAAAAGCAGAGGCCCTTCATCAATTTCACCTGGGCTAATTCAATTTTGGTTCACTTGGGAGACTTTCCAGAGAATGGTCCCCAAAGAAAGCACTATAGCAAGCATTCAAACTGATGAAATGTCTCCAAAAATTAAGTAGGGTTAATAATGATAGTATGCATCTCGAAGTGGCTGGACTCAAATGCACTCTTTTCAGGGGGTTGCAAGAAGTCGTCTTCTTCTGTACAGTATGATAAAAAAAATCAGGCTGTATATGTTAATGAGTGGAGCATATTGTGAGTGAATTGGTATTGGAAAGCTAACTCATCCTTCTGGAGGCACAGAGTGTGTCTTTCCAATCAAATATTATGTTAAAGCAGTACAGAAAAAGAGCAGAGTTTATAGAAAGTGCTGTACTTCAGACCTGTACCTGTCTGATCTTAGGCCAGATATGTCAGCTATCTGGGATTTCATTGACAAACTTCCAAGGGATTTTCTAGTTATAGTTTGTAAAACACAGAGAATAGTTTTGTGAAAGAAAATCATTAATGTATAAAAAATTCCATTAGTTGGAGCTGTTGCTTAGACATTCTGATTCTTCCACTAGAGAGGCAGAAGTAAACATACAGCACATAAAAATATACTTAGAGAAGCAGAGATAAAAATAAAGAGACATATGAGCAGGTGATTACAGTCATAAGACAGTATGAGCAGTGCTAAACCTACAAATAGTTACTATGAAAGCACCTAAGAAGAGAACATTAACTGAGGTTGGTGGCCAGTGGGAGACCAAGCCCAAATTTTAAAATGTCAGCCTGTGCTAGCACACTCAGGATCTGGTTGGCCAGGCTAGTGATTCCTCATTGAGCTAACTTGGACTGAACAGAAAGAAAAGTAGACGGAAACTTAGGCCCTAAGTTTCCTGCTCACAAGTCTGTGAAAGCCAAACTCATGTTCCTTGCTCATACTGTCATGACTGTCTTTCATGTTCATATCTTTAACCTCCCATTGACAACTAAAGATTGAAAGACACTTAGAGACAAATCAACTGAATGCAATGTGTAGAACTAGTTTGTATTCTGACCTAAAGAAATCACCGTGAAATGACATTTTTTCAGTCACTTATGGAGTGAAATTTGAAAAAAATTTTAAATAATGTTAAAGGAATGATAGGTGTTCATGTTAGGTATGATAATGACATTGTGATTGTGCAAGAATATAATCAGAGATGTAACCTGAAGATGTGGTGTTTTTATTTGCTTTAAAATACTCTGAAAGATACAGATAGACAGATAGATAGATAGAGATAAACATGATGGATTAAGTGGGCAAATAAGTTGGGGGGAGAAAATATAATTAGGTGACTCAATGGTAGAGTGACTGTTAGCAAGTGCAAGGACCTGAGCTCAAATTCCAGTACTACCAAAAATTTTAAAAAGATAAAAAGTATGATTAGAAAAATTTTGATAATTTTTGAAGCTGTACAACAAGGTACACAAGAATTCATTTATTTTTTTCTTTATTTTTCTGTGTTGACAGTTTCCATAATTAAAAGGATTTTTTGCCTCTACAATATAGTAGAGGATATCCTTGCTCCTCAGGCACCCTAAACCCATGAGTGTGTTTCTATTAGTGAGGGACTGCCCTGTGAAATACTATTTCATCTCTTTCTTGACATTCAGAAGGAGGTTGAAATGTACGCTTAACTGCTTATTACAGAAAAAGGGCATGATTCCTTTTGCAAAATCTGTAGCAGGTTTGTAGAGAATCTATAAGTTGGTTTCTGTCTCCCTGAGATGAACTACTGCTTTAATTATTGACGGATACTGATGGAAATGTGAATACTTCAAATTTCAAATACTTTTGTGAAAATCGGGATATACTCAAGCTCTGTTTTCAGACAGATGGCTCCACAGTGTATGATTGGACAGAAATCTTTTAGCTCAAAAGCGCAGTGCCGATGATGTCTCCCCAGGAAGAAGGCAGTTCTGTTTAGTTCAGGTCTTCATTTTCTGCCAGAACCTGAAAGGGAAAAGTAGAGAGCTTTGAAGCAGAAAAGCAAAACTCTTCAGGAATGACTTTAAGAACCAAGTAAGGGAGACTGAGGCTGATGATCTCTTCACAGAGAAGAAGGCAGTTGACAGATTTGAACTCTAGATGGCAGAGAGCAGAAGCACCTCCTTCCAGGATTTTCTTGTTTACTTCCTAAATAAGAAAGACAAAATTTCTCTGATAAAAGCTCCAGTGAGAAAATAGTAGAGATATTTGTAACCATTAATACTGTATGGTAAAACAAGTATTCACCTTAAGAACAGAATCAAGAACATGTACGAATATTTATACTAGAAATCACCAGGCCAAACCTCCTTAACATTACCCCTTGACCCATGTATTTGGTTTAAAATGCTGAGTACTTAAACATTGGAGAATCTATGCTAATATTTAAAAATCATATATTATATAAATTGGGATTCCTGAGCTCTTGAAAACTTAGATGATCTGGCAGCACTGAATGTGTATTTTTTTCATAATAGCAGTTGGTTAGAGCTAAGTGGCAGCTACTCCTTGTAGAAAGTGCCTCATGACGCCCTGTTATATGCACCAACCTCCTTTGCTCAGTAGATAGAATAACATCTTCACCTCCATTATCTAGTTAGTTCCTTCTCATTTAAGATTCAGCTCTTGTCACCTCTTCCAGGAAGCCTTCTCTGATGTCTTCAGTCTGGATTAGCTGTTGGCTATGTAGATGTTTGAATCTTTGGTTCTGAAATGCTGGATGAAGTGTGACCAGAAGTTATTTAAATGTCTAAAAATAAATAAATAAATAAATAAATATAGTGTAACCATACGATTGAGTAACTTTTGACTCCTAACAAGAAATGCCTGACAAAGTCTGATTAGAAGTTATCTAAATGCCTAAAAATTGAGAAGTCAATAAATATAGCATAGCCATGTGATTGCATAACTGGTAGCCATCAAACATAGAATAAAAGAGTAATATTTGTGATGTGGTCAGTAAGACTGTAGATTACAAAATAGTACTATATAGTAGCTTAATAATTTTGCCCCCAAATACAAAATGTATGTGAATGTGAATATTTTTATAGTAGAGATAAAAAGAATTGTACCAAGTTGTAGACAGCAGTTATCTCTGAGTAGAACTCTAGAAAGTAGTAATGACTTCTTATCCTAAGAGAAGACAAACCAGCTATAGAGAGTTAGGACCCCAGGAGATATATGTTTTCCTCTGTGTTTTAAAGTCTCTTACAATGACCACAAATTGCCTTTTATTTTTTTAAAAAGTATTTTCTTTCTTATTTACATTAGTGAGTAGATTTCTTCAGTTAATTTATCTGTGTGGATGTACATCCTTGGAAAGTTCCATCAGCCCTGGGCCTCTGTCTTCCCCTTTATGAAATAATGTAGTAAAACTAGATCCTCAAAATTGAGTGCACAAAAGAAATCTATAAAGACCTTATTAAAATACAGATTCCTGAGCACTACTCACAGAAATTCTATAGATCTAGGAGCCAAACCAAGGAATAGGCCTTTCAACACCCCCCCCACCACCGGCATCCTTGGGTGAGTAATGCTGGCAGTTCAAGTACCACATTTTGAAAATGACTGGTCCAGATAGACTCTAATTTCCAGGTTTAATCTGATATATTATGTATAGGTACATAATTGTGTTTAGGGTCACTTGTTTCATGAAACATTTTATCTTATAAATATTGCACTAATAATTATTAAGATTTGTTGTTTTCAGAATAAGCAGTGCTTTTTTAGAATAAAAACTTAAGTGAATAAAAGGAGCTTATTATTTTCCAGGCTTATATAATCTTTAAACAACTCAGTGAAATATAATGAAGTATATATTAAGCTCATTTATATGTTCAGCCATTCCACAAATATTAATAACTACCCATTATGCATGAAGTGCTTTTTAGTACTTTAAATGCTGGGAACACAGAGATGCAAATGACCTGGCTTCTGTCCTCAAAAAACTTACTTTTATCTAGTCTATAAACAGAAAAATAGCCTATAATCTGATAACAGTAATTCCAGAAATATGCCTACTATACTCTGAAAGGCAAAAACACCTACTCCAGCCTGAGGTTGTAAGACAAGATTTCTTGGAGAAGACATGAACTGTATTTTATTTTATTTTTTATTTATTATGATTTGATAGCTGTAATGAGTTGTATAAATAGCAAGTGGGATTTAATTAGCTGATTGAAGTCAATGGATATTAGAGGAAGAGTCCAGCATAAGCAAATGCACAGAAGCTACAACAGTGTGATGAAAAGTGAAAGAAATCCAAGCAACTGAATGTTGTTACAGCATAAAAGTGTGGTAGAAAGAGATAAGAGCTAAGGTTGAAAACAGTGGTTGGGGTTAGATCATGGAGAATATTATACGACATGCTAAAGTGCTCATATTTGACCATAGGGACAGTGGGGAGACTTTAAAGGGTTTTAAGCATGGGAGTGACATGGTTAGATCTGAATTACCAACAGATCACTATAGTTCAGTGTGGCATATACACCGAAGAGGGAAAAGTTAGGAAAACAGATCAGTGTTTTTCAAACATAAATTACCTATGAATCAGGGATAGGAAGCTGGCTCAGATAGTAGAGCTCTTACCTAGCAAGCACAATACCTTGAGTTTAAACCCCAGTAACACCAAAAAAGTACTTATGAATCGCCTAGTAATCTTGTTAAAATCAATTTCTGACTCTGCAGGCCAGTGGTGAGGCCCGAGATTCTGTATTTCTTTCTTTGTTTCTTCTTTTTCTTTTATTTTTGCTTTGGTTTGTTTGTTTGGTTGGTTGGTTCATTTTGTTTTGTGAGACACTGTTTCACCATGTAGCCCAGGCAGTCCTGGAACTCATGATCCTCCTGCCTCAATCCCCTGAGTGCTGGGTTTACAGGCATTAACCGCCACTCTCAGTCAAGATTCTGCATTTCTAACAAGCCCCCAAGGGATGCTGATGGTGTTGCTCCTTTGATTCCACTTTCAGTAATGAGAAGGTAGGAAACTAATAACTAGCTGAGGAATAATAAAAGCCTGAACTAGGGTAGTTTCCGAGAGTTAAAAAAAAATAAATGGATTCAAGAAATATTAGGAGCTCAAACAAACACGACTCGATTATTGGTTTTAAGGTAGAGTAGACAATAAAGAGAGAAAAAGCCTATGATTATTCTGAAATGTACCTTGAACAATTGCATAAAAATATGATAGCACCAATACCTGAAATAGATAATAACAGACAAGAAGATATGTGAGAAGATGATGAATTCAATCTATAAACAGTTTTGCCTATACATATTTTAATACCCTCATCATATTCCAGAAAAGATTTCAAATGGCTATATAGAACATGCTAATGATGATGGTTTGCAGGAAATCCAAGATGACCAGTGGACAGGTAACTAGATAAGGAAAGTGTAGTATGTTAAATGGCTGGACTCCTAGACACAGACTACCAGCGTGCAAATCTCAGTGCTAGCTATGTGAGCCTGGGAGAAGTTAATTAAGCAATTTGTACCTCACTTTCACGTTCTATGAAATTTTTCTCTGTGCATTGTTCTTATAAATATTATACAATATTGTTAAGATTTGTTGTGCTTGTTAAGAAGGAAAAATAATAATATCTATCTCATACAGTAATTGTGAAGATAAGATAGAATAATAGATTCAACATGCTTAGAATAGTACCTAACATATGTGAGTCTTGGAGAATTGTTAGTTGCCATTATCATTGCTATGGTTATTATAGGTCCAGACATTAGGAAATGTGTGTCTAGAGAAAGATTTGGAAGTCATTAGTATGTACATGGGGCTTTAAATGTATAGCATAAAATGTTATGGCTGAGAAGAGAACTGGCAGCACAGTGAAATTTATAATTGGGTGGGAAAACAAAGGAGATCAAAAAGAAAGTACCTCTATATAAAAGAGATAGTGAGAGGAAGATTAATCATCAAATAACACATAATCCAAGAAGAAAGAGAAAGTTGAAGAAGGTGGAGTAATCGACAGCAGTTTGCATCTGCAGAAGCTCAGGCCCAAAGAGGGCAAGTGATTTTCTTACCCTGGTGCTGGAGTTTGAGCACAGATTCTTCTGAGAGTTGAGACCAGGAATTTGCCACTGAGTGAGCTGCTTTTCTTGAGAGGAGCAGAAGGGGCAGCCTAGTGATTGAGGGCCTTGCACCTACCATGGGTGCCTAAATCTGTTTTGCTTGTTTTTCTCCCACTTTGCAGTTTCTGTAGATATCTTAGTTCCCAGATTTCATTGCAACTACTGTAGGCCATATTTTGACATGGTAACTTTTTTTTTGCAATGCAGGGGATGGAATCCAGGGCCTTGGATATCCTAGGCAAGGGTTCTACCACTAGGCTAATATTCTTAGCCTTTTCTAAAATTTTATTTTGACATAGAGTCTCCCTAAGTTGCTCATGCTGGCTTCAAACTTGTAATCTTCCTGCATCCACCTTCTGAATGCTGGGATTGCAGGTGAGTACCACCGCAACCAGCCTGTATTGGTCCTTCTTGATACTTTGCTGCAGCTGCAGCTTCCCTTGGGTGAATCATTTTTCCCTTCCTAGAGTGGTTTCCTTGGCTACAAATTGAGAGGAGTTTAAAATAAATTTTTAATTGTAACAAATTGAAGATAACAACAATACTTAAACAATGCCAAACAACACAATGGTAAAACCACTGAATGTAATATTTTGAAATCATTACAATTATAAAGACTGATAGAAAGGCAGAATGGCATATAGTTTGGAGCAAGAGCCTAGAAAGCTGAATATGTAAGTTAGAATCCCAACTTTTGCCATTTACTAGTTCTACTACTTTAGGAATGGTAGGCGTTTCCTTTGTACCTCAGTTTCCTTCATACAGTTGTAATGCAGACTAAATGAAGTAATATTGAAATATACTCCACTTAGTGCCTGACATACAGGAAGCATTGTGTTAATGCTTGTTAAGAAAATACAATGAGAATATTATGTAGGTACTTTATCTACAAAGAGTAAAATTGCAGCATATAAAATTGGATGTAACAGCAATTGGACGATCTTTTATAAGATCACAAATGCCTTTGCTATTACTACTTGTATAAACACAAACAAAATTCAGATTGCTAAATGACATATAACACCATTATATAAGCTTAGTTTTAAAACCTTTAAATATACAGAATACGAAATTTCTCCCAGCACTGAGGAGATGGAGGCAGGAAGATTGCAAGTATGAAGACAGCCTGGACTATATAGCAAGGCACTGACTCAAAAATTCATGTTATGTTATTTTAATAATTACACAAATATTTAAAAACTAAATGTATTATGTTAAAACAAACATTAGATAAATAGATAGATCAATTTTAAAATTAAAAAGTAAAAAATAAAGAGAAATAGAATGAATTACTGATGGTAGCCAAGTGAGGTGAAGAGATTAGGGGATGATTTTTTCCTCTTTGTTTTCTAAATTCTCTGCAATTTGATCAGATTACTTCTCTAGCAAATTACAAGAATGAAATTATGTAGCATATGGATATGTGTAAGATGTTAATAATTTAAGCAAGAAAGAAGACTTTAAAACTAGATCCAACAATACTATTAAAAGTATATGAAAACACGCATAGGAAAAAACACCCAGCCTAGAAGGATATGATCCAAATCATTAAGCGTTTTTATTCTAAGATGTAGATTGAAGGAAACTGTTGCCCACATTCTTACATTCAAACATACTATACATATAATATTGCTCCTATAATTTTCAAAGACAGAAGTATTTATGAAAGCTATCAGGGAATTTGTAAAATATTTATGAATTCATGTGACAATAGCCCCTCACAGAATGCTCTGAAGGTATATGGTTGCAATTACATCAAACTGAATTCAGCCTGTGCATAAGTTATTGGAAAGGAACTTGCAGAAGCAGTGTTAGAGTGGTATGGTGAAGGATGTTGTTTTCCTTCATTTCTTTTTTTGTGTTGCTGGAGATTAAACCCAGCCATTCACAACTGCTATACAAGCACGCTATCACTGGCTACAACCCAGCGAAACCCCATTTCAGTTAAATAATCTTTTTAAATAAAGTTATGGTTTAGAAGATTAAGAAGCAATATGGGAAAAAGACAAATGAAAAGCCAAAATAAGCTAATTGGCTGAGCCCTCTGCATTTAACAATGTTTAAAATATATGCATGCATGCATGTAAAAAGTGGACAGTTTGTGGGAGGCAGTGGGTGAGAGGAGAGAGAAAAGAAAAGGTATCATGGAGTGAAATTATAGAAACACACACACACACACACACACAAACACACACACACATATGAAAATAGCCCAATGAAACCTGCCAAAAACTGTTAAAAAAAGGAGGGGGGAGGAAAGAGGTTAGTTAAGAAAGAATAACATAGATGGGGTGAATTTGATCAAAGTACATTATGTGCTCCTTTGTACAGTACAGTTAATTTATGCCAGTAAAGAATAATTTTTAAAAAGGAAAGAAAAATTAAAGTATATTCACTGGGGGGAGGCTGAAATGAAAAAAAAATAGTAATCAACGGTGGCTTGTGTTCTAGTGATGAGATTTTTATATTTGGTTCTTTTGGCTTCTCTGTACTTTTCCAAACTTCAAGTAATATGGTGATCTCACTTTTGTAATTTAACAAATATTTTTTAATGAAAGGGTTAGACTAGATAAGATCTAATAGATAAAATGGTCAATAGAGCTGAGGTCCAAGGTCCCTAGAGTACTTTTTCTTAGACCTTTCAAAGATGAAAGATCAGAAGTGGCTGACTCACTGATTATTAGCTCGCTGCTGGTATTTCCTCCTAACAAGCTAAAGACAGCCAGTTCACTTACAGCTGAACATTAAGCAAATGGTGTCAGCTCAAGCCTTTTTGTTGTTCCCTGGGCAGAAGATGGGTCTGGAAATAGGTGCTGACTAGAAAACTATGTGTACATTTATCCCTGTCCTCACAGGCCTTCCAGAGAGAAGGTAGTCTTCAGCAAAGGATGGCTGCACTATCTGGTTGCAATTCTTTGCCACTGAAGCCTCAGCCTTTTTTCAGTGCCTGTGGTCAACCACAATTCATAGGAATGTTTGGCCAGTCTGATCACACTGAGTAAGAATATGGTTATTGTTCTCCAATTCCTTCCATGACCTAACAACCTCTTGCTGTTTGTCATTTGAACAAATCTTTCAAGGCTTCTAAATCTCCCAGTCACATCTCAGACTGATTATTTTGTTGGATCACAGTCCGAACAACTCCTGTTTCACCTAAATTCTTGATTCTTAGTTTTTCTTTCTCCCTTGAGGTTTTCTTCCAAAGGAAGTTCTGAAAGTCTTAACAAAAGGTTTTTCTAGGGTTCAGAATGGCATTCTTCCCTTTAAGAAAAGTTGTGTGTACTCTTCCCTTAAACAAGTCACAGGGCTGGGAATACAGCTTAGTGGTAGAGTGCTTGCATGGTAGTATGTTCCTGGGTTCCATCCCCATCACCTCAAAAAAAAGAAAATTAAATTAAATTTGAAAAAATAAAATAAGAAATTAGTAGCAATATGCCCTAAGAGAAGTGGGGAGCTATTGTTAGTTGTTTGGCAGCCAGGCATCTATAGCCAATGACTGTTTTTGAGAACAAACAGCTTGTCATTATCTATATCCAGCTTCCAGAGTCTGAAGAACTTGTTTTCTTATATTCTTAGCCCTCTTTAAAGGGTCTGGAAAAGAATGGAGCGTACATACCATTGGACAAAGTAACAGACACCCAGCAAGGATAGTTCAGAGGTCTAAAATGTGACTCCCTGGAGAGAAAACAGAGAGAAGGAGAACACATTTTGCTGGGACTGAATAAGAGGGAGGAGGAAGCAACATCCATCTTGTCTTTCAGAGCCAGAGAAGTAATGTAAGCAAACTCCTCAACCCCTGATCTAAGAAGAGACAAAAATTATTCACTCCATTTCTGGCTGAGAAATATTGGAAGACAATAAATGCTAAATGAAAACCCATCTTCTTTGACTTAGTAATTTACATCATCTGACTGTCTCTTCAATACAGCAGGAAAATAATGTAGTTGTAAGCTAAATTTTTAAAAATGAGATCTGTCTTTCCCCCGATTAAAGAAGATATTTCAACATCACTGATGAAAAGTGTCCTTTGCTTCGAACCAGCCCTCATGAGGGATGTGGATCTGTGTAAATTTCTTGGTATTGATATAAAAGTGAATAATTTATGCAATAGCACCAGAAAGGAATCTATTCTCATAAAGGAAAAGAACTGTCATTAACAAGGCAGGCTGCAAGAAGGAATTGGATCATTGCCTAGGTGAACTAACCAATAAAGAAATCAAATCAATTTAGTTTGGTCTACATGTTAGATCAATTGGTCTATTTAAACATAATGTTACTATCAAGTTTATATCTAGGTAGTTCATTTCTGATGCACAGTACTGTGTTCCTTCAAAGAATTTGGCATTGTGTTGGGCATGAGAACAGGCATAGCCATCCATATCTAAATTCCAATGTTATCCTTCTGTATTTTTATGAAAGATACTTATTTATAATTCAAATTTTTAATTTTAAAGAAACTTTAGGGTAAATGAGGTAGAAATATTATGTACTCATTTATGAAAATGGAAAAATGAGATCTGTCAAAATGATTCCAGGAGTGGGGCAGTAAGTGGATAAAGGATAATGATAAAGGGGTGGATTCAACTATGATATATTGTAAGAACTTTGGTAAATGTCACAATGTCCCCCCAATACAACAATGATAATAATAAAAAAAAGAAACTTTAAAGATCATCTGGACCAGCCAATCCCCTCATTATGTAGATGATATTCTCCAGAGAAAAGAAGAGACTGTTGATAAGGAAAAATGATGGGTCAACAGCAAAATCAGGACTAGGCTCTTTTAAATATTATTCAAGACATATGGGTAGTTTGGTAACAAAAAACTAAAGAACAAATGTCATAGTCATTTATGTTAAGGTACTGAGGAACCATCTCACTTTTTATTTATTTAATAAAACTGTGCTGACCACTTGTCAACTTCTAGGCATTTTGCTAGGTTCTTCAGACACATACATCAGTACGACTCATTCCTTGACTCAACTAGCTTAAAGTCTAGGAAGGGAGACATATAAATAAATATCATTTATATGCTGTAGATGGCTTTTTCCTTGCAGCTTCATTAGCTTCTTCACAAATAAGATATATGAGATAGGGAGAGACAGGGAGAGAGGAGAGAGCAAGAGAGAGAGAGAGAGAGAGAGAGAGAGACAGGTACTGAGCTAGGCACTTTCACATCCCTCATGCCATCGAATTCTCTCCATCAACAGCTCTGTGGGTTGTAACTTCATCATCTTTGTTTTATGGATGAGGAAACTAAATTTGAGGGAGGAAGGGTCTGCAGCTGGGGAAGGATGGAGTCAGGATTCAAACTGATGACTATTTTACTCCAAAGCCCATATTCCAGATCAACATAATCATGTCTATTCCACAACGAAAGAGTTTATATTTAGAAGACATTCAGCCCCTTCCCTTTTTACCTCCTTTTGAGAATAAAGTATAAATAGAGGAGAAAATTAACTAATCAGAGTATGGGATGCTTAGCTTATTTGAAATCCACTCAATTGATCCCAGCTGCACCTATTCCCCATCAACACTTATCTCTTTACTGGGACTATAGATTCTTCTCTTCTTTCTCCTTCTTGTATTCTCTCTCCCTACTCATGGAAACTGAAAAGAATATTTCTTCCATTTTTATCCTCCTCCACCTCTCTATAGCATTTCTTAATGGATATAGCCTTTATCACACTTCTTTTAAAGACTTCATTATTTGACTTCCATTGTCTATTCCTCTAGCTGGACCTCAGCGTCCTAACTTGTACAAACTCTTCATCTAGAATACTGGAGTAGATAAATTCCAAAAGGCAGTGCTATAATCTGGGTGTTCAAAATTGCCCTTGTTTTTTCTACCTCCTTGACTACTCTTCTATGTCTTTTGGTTCATTTTTCCCCTCCTGCCCCTCACCTATCTGTTCCTTGGGCTGGATTCCACAGGGTAGGTTTCTCTTCCTCTACACTTGTTCCCTTGGGTAATTGATCACATTTTTATTGAACTACTTTGAAAACAGCAAGGGTTTTGGGGTCTTACAGAATTACGCTTGAATTTGTCCAAGCTTGATTGTCAAAAAGGGAAATACTCCTCATAACATACCAATAGATGTGTTAAAATGACTAAATGAAGTAATTTATGCTCTCCCCTAGCAGAAACTCAACACATATTCATTTCTCTTTTCTACACTAATGGTAATTAATCTGTGATATCAAATCTAAACTTTTCCTCAAGATCTAAGCTCACATTACTTGCTAGTAATTATTTATTCCAATTACTTTCTAGTGTCTGAAATTCAGGCCATTCAAACCAAGCGCATTGTAATGATGGGGAAATAATCAATTAGAGAAAGGAAATGGTCTAAGATCCTACAGTTCTGATTCCAAATTTATTAACATTTTAGACTTCAGGCCAGTCCTATAATCCAGTCCATATGGTGCCTCTGTGAGTTCTAACTCTTCCTTGAAGCTTCTCCAAATACATTTACTGTCCCCCTTTGAACTCCAACAGCATTTAGCATCTCTGCTATATAATTTGCTCCTTTATCAGGTGCTGGCTAGTATTATTCAGTACTTATCCTGTGCTTAAATCTTGTACTCTCAACTAGATGGAAAGAGAGCAGCAAGTCACGCCTCTCTCATCCTTCATGGCTCCTGGCACAATAGGGAGCCCACAAGATAACTAATAAAACATGTATAGACTTAACTAAAGAAAACTGAGAAGCAACATACTTTTCTTTTTTTTCTTTTTTCTTTTGTCTCTTGAAACAACCAGCAAGGTGAAGTCTGGCATATCATCAACAGTTAAGTAGACCTGGATATAAGGAGATAGACACTATCCTTGGTACCAGGAAGATGAAGTAGCCCAAAAGTGCTTTCTTTTCTCACCAGCTTTGTGGCAGAGGATTTTAAATGCTATCTTTACCTTTACTGGAATAATCAGGAGGAGGACCTTGGTATGGTTTGTGGTAGGACCGAGGGAATATTTCCAGTTAATGTCAGAAGATAGGAAAAATGCATTAAGGGAACATAAACAAGAAAGGATGATATGAAATCCAGCAATTGGACTTCTGGCTACTGAACTTGGCACCCTTGTAAATCAACTAACACTGAGAGGATCTGCAACAGCTGGAAGAGATAGGGGTAGAAAATGAGGAAGAGTGGGGTTAAAGCACTTCTTCAAATACAAGAATGGACGTGCTTTCAGAACAATCTAACCAGATGTTGGAAGAGAGAGATTAAGAAGTCCTTTCTGCTGTCCATGTCTGCTGATTCCCTAAACTCTTAGCTACTGTTTTTCTTGGATGCTTCCTATTCACTATCTCACTACCACTCTGTCAAGTGAGTCAAAGCCATGGAAAATGAGTTTTGCCGCTATGTGACTGACAGTATATAGATAAAGGAACTGTTAGCTTGGTTATATATCTTATTTTCATCATTATTTTATCTTCGTGGTTCTCACCTGCCCTCACACATTGGTGGTTCATGAGAACAAGAATAAGAACAAGAGAAACCTTGCATGTGATACCACAGAGAGAAAGCATGTCCCTATTTTTGAAGTAGTGTCTTGATAAACAATTCAAAGGGGGAAAAGCATGGACATTTGATGTCAGGCCAAGCTGAGTTCCAAGCCTGCTTCTGTCACTTAATGACTGGTGTTTTGTTTTGTTTTGTGGTTCTGGGATTGAACCCAGAGCCTTGTGCATGTTAAGCAAGCACTCTACCACTGAGCTACATCCCAAGGCCTTAACGGTTATTTAACCCTGGGAGAGTTACTTAACTTCTCTGAGTCTGTGGTGCTCATTTATTAAGTGGAAGGTAAAAATACCCATATTTTCAGTAATGTCATGAAGGTTTGTAACAAGGTATAGATAATATTTGGCACTTAGTATAAGCATGATGTATGGTGTCAGATATTATGTTTTTCCTCTTATGGAAATAAATAGGAGATTATTAATAATAATGACAGTAATAATAGTGATAATAAATAGCAATAATTGAACTCTGATGAAGTGTCAAGCACCAGTTTAAACACCTTACTCATTCTTTACAACAACCTTAGAAGTTATTATCATTACCTCCATTTTGCAGATGAGGTCACTGAGCCAGAAGGAAGTTAAATAATTTGCATAAGTAAAGATGGGATGTGAGTCCTGATGACCTGACTGTAAGACTAAATTCTTAATCACTATGTCATGTTCAATGTTGTAGTAGTATAAGACAAGTGCTCCATTATTATCATACATACCAAGTAATCAGGACAAAAGTTAGTATTGCACCACTTGGCACTAATTTCAAATGCAAAGGTAGTTTAGAGAAAGAAAACTCACTGTAAGATATAATATAGTCTAAATTTTCAGGACATACTTCATATTATGAGGAACACTTAGAATTATATGTAGAATTTCAGTTTTAAGGTACCAAAGAGATTTCCCCTGGTTTTAAACAACTGGAAATTGATGTCCAGAGATGCAAAAGTCTTTTAGGACCACAGTGACAAAACCAAAATGCAATTCCATTTGGAAACTAAGAAGATAATCCTGAAATTCTTGGGGAACACATATGAGCAGAATAATGACAAGAGAAAAGTTTAGAATAAAAACTTCTTTAGCCAATGAGGCAGGATGATTCAGTAAGAAGTGTTATATGGACAAATGTATGACCCGCATCCAAGATAACCAGAGCAAAACAGGGCTGGTGGAGTGGCTCAAGCAGCAGAGTGCCTGCCTAGCAAGCAACAAGCACTGAGTTCAAACTCCAATACTTCCAAAAAAAAAAAATAACAACATCAAAAACACTGTTAACCTGTTTTCCAGAGTAGCTCTACTACTTTACATTCCTACCCAAAAATGTGGGAGGGTGTGGGTGCTTCAGGGTCTTCGTGTCTTCACCACAATTTGGTATGTTTTATATATTTTTTATTTTAGCTAATAGATATGTTATTCTACCAGTTGTTTACCTCTCCCTCTTCTCTTTTTCTTTTGACCAGTCTAGCCAAAATTTTGTGTATTATTTTTATTTATAAAGAGGTATCTTTTGTTATTTGTTGCCTCTGTTATTTTTCTATTCTACATTTCATTAATTTCTGCTCTAATCTTTATTCTTTTCTCCTTCCCCTTGCTTAAAAATTTACTTTGCCATGTTATTTTCCAGTGTCTTTTTTTTTAGTTCTTGTCTAGTGCAAGAAATAATTTCATCACTACAAATCTTTATTAAAAACAAACAATTTATATCATTTGCCGTATCATGGATTACTTACTGCCCCACTGATTAAAACATTTTGATTTTTTCCTACAGTACTTCCAATCAGTCCTACATTTATGCTATTTTTTTAAATTGTTTTATTATTCATATGTGCATACAATGCTTGGGTCATTTCTCCCCCCGTCCCACCCCCTCCCTTACCATGCACTCCACCCCCCCTCCTCCCCACCCCCCCACCCCCTTGATACCCGGCAGAAATTATTATGCCCTTATCTCTAATTTTATTGAAGAGAGAGTATAAGCAATAATAGGAAGGAACAAGGGTTTTTGTTAGTTGAGATAAGAATAGCTATACAGGGAGTTGACTCACATTAATTTCCTGTGCGTGTGTGTTACCTTCTAGGTTAATTCTTTTTGATCTAACCTTTTCTCTAGCTCCTGGTCCCCTTTTCCTATTGGCCTCAGTTGCTTTTAAGGTATCTGCTTTAGTTTCTCTGCATTAAGGGCAACAAATGCTAGTTAATTTTTTAGGTGTCATACCTGTCCTCATATCTTCCTTGTGTGCTCTCACTTTATCATGTGCTCAAAGTCCAATCCCATTGTTGTGTTTGCCCTTGATCTAATGTCCACATATGAGGGGCAAGGCTAACCTCACTCAGAATGATGTTCTCCAATTCCATCCATTTACCAGCCACTGATAACATTTCATTCTTGGCTGCATAAAATTCCATTGTGTATAGATCCTACATTTTCTCGATCCATTTATCAGTAGTGGGACATCTTGGCTGTTTCCATAACTTGGCTATTGTGAATAGTGCTGCAATAAATATGGGTGTGCAGGTGCCTCTGGAGTAACTTGTGTCACAGTCTTTTGGGTACATCCCCAAGAGTGGTATTGCTGGATCAAATAGTAGATCAATGTTTACCTTTTTAAGTAGCCTCCAAATTTTTTTCCAGAGGGGTTGTACTAGTTTACATTCCCACCAACAGTGTAACAGGCTTCCTTTTTCCCCACATCCTCGCCAACACCTGTTGTTGGTGGTGTTGCTAATGATGGCTATTCTAACAGGGGTGAGGTGGAATCTTAGTGTGCTTTTAATTTGCATTTCCTTTATTGCTAGAGATGGTGAGCATTTTTTCATGTTTTTTTGGCCATTTGAATTTCTTCTTTTGAGAAAGGTCTGTTTAGTTCACGTGCCCATTTTTTTATTGGGAGAGTTTAGTTTTTTAAGTACCCTGTATATTCTAGTTATCATTCCTTTGTCTGATGTGTAGTTGGCAAATATTTTGTCCCACTCTGTGGGTGTTCTCTTCAGTTTAGAGACCATTTCTTTTGATGAACAGAAGCTTTTTAGTTTTATGAGGTCCCATTTATCTATGCTATCTCTTACTTGCTATGCTGCTGGGGTTTTGTTGAGAAAGTTCTTACCTATACCTACTAACTCCAGAGTATTTCCTACTCTTTCTTGTATCAACTTTAGAGTTTGTGGTTTGATATTAAGATCCTTGATCCATTTAGAGTTAATCTTGGTATAGGGTGATATACATGGATCTAGTTTCAGTTTTTTGCAGACTGCTAACCAGTTTTCCCAGCAGTTTTTGTTGAAGAGGCTGCTATTTCTCCATCTTATGTTTTTAGCGCCTTTGTCAAAGACAAGTTGGTTATACTTGTGTGGCTTCATATCTGGGTCCTCTATTCTGTTCCACTAGTCTTCATGTCTGTTTTTGTGCCAGTACCATGCTGTTTTCATCGTTATTGCTTTGTAATATCGTTTGAAGTCAGGTATCGTGATACCTCCAGCATTGTTCTCTTGACTGAGTATTCCCTTGGCTATTTTTGGCCTCTTGTGTTTCCATGTAAATTTCACAGTAGATTTTTCAATGTCTTTAATGAATGTCATTGGAAGTTTGATGGGAATTGCATTAAACATGTACATTATTTTTGGGAGTGTTAACATTTTTACTATGTTGATTCTACCAATCCATGAGCGTGGGAGATTTCTCCACTTTCTATAGTCTTCCTCAATCTCTTTCTTCAGAAGTGTATAGTTTTCCTTGTAGAGGTCATTCACATCTTTGTTAGGTTTACACCTAGGTATTTGAATTTTTTTGAGGCTATTGTAAATGAAATTGTTTCCATACATTCTTTTTCAGTTCGTTCATTATTAGTATATAGAAATGCTAATTATTTTTCTATGTTGATTGTATATCCTGCTACCTTGCTGTAGCTATTGATGATGTCTAGAAGCTTCTGAGTAGAGTTTTTTGGGTCTTTAAGGTATAGGATCACGTCGTCTGCAAATAGGGATATTTTGACAGGTTCTTTACCTACTTGTATTCCTTTTATTCCCTCTTCTTGCCTAATTGCTCTGGCTAGGAATTCCAGTACTATGTTGAATAGGAGTGGAGATAGTGGGCATCCTTGTCTGGTTCCTGATTTTAGAGGGAATGGTTTCAGTTTTTCTCCGTTAAGTATAATGCTGGCTGTAGGTTTGTCATATATAGCTTTTATAATGTTGAGGTACTTTCCTTCTATTCCTAGTTTTCTTAGAGCTTTTATCATGAAATGATGTTGGATCTTATCAAAGGCTTTTTCTGCATCTATTGAGATGATCAAGTGGTTTTTGTCTTTGCTTCTGTTAATGTGGCTTATTATGTTTATTGATTTTCGTATGTTGAACCACCCCTGCATCCCTGGGATGAAGCCTACTTGGTCATGGTGAATAACCTTTTTGATTTGTTGTTGAATTCAGTTTGCCATTATTTTGTTGAGGATTTTTGCATCAATATTCATTAAGAAGATTGGCCTATAGTTCTCCTTTTTTGAGGTGTCTTTGCCTGGTTTTGGGATAAGTGTAATACTGGCTTCATAAAATGTGTTAAGCAGTTGTTAGTTGTTGTTTTAATGGTGATATGTCATGTGGTAGTTCTATTTTGATCTGGTCTGTTTGGTGTCCTGGAGGCCTCTTGCATCTGTATGGGAATATCTTTCTCTAGATTTGGGAAATTTTCTGTTATTATTTTGTTGAATATATTGCACATTCCCTTTGCTTGCACCTCTTCCCCTTCTTCGATGCCCATGATTCTCAAGTTTGGTCTTTTGATAGAGTCAGTAAGTTCTTGCATTTTCTTTTCACAGGTGTTGAGTTGTTTAATTAATAGTTCTTTGGTTTTTCCTTTACCATTTCATCTTTGAATTTTGAGATTCTGTCTTCTGTTTGTTCTATTCTGCTGGGTTAGCCTTTTGTTTTGGTTTACAGTTCTGTTTCGTTCTTTTTTCTGAGGTTTTCCATTTCCTGGGTGGTTTCCTCTTTAATGTTGTCTATTTTTGTCCTGAGTTCATTTATCTATTAATCGTGTTCTCTGTTTCAGTTTGGTGTTTATAAAGTGCTTCTATGGTTTCCTTTATTTCTTCTTTTGCTTTTTCAAATTCTCTATTTTTGTTGTCTTGGAATTTCTTGAGTGTCTCCTATACATTTTGGTTGACCCTGTCCAGTATCATCTCTATAAAATTCTCATTGATAACCTGTAGTATTTCTTCTTTTAGATTGTTCTTGTGGTCTTCATTGTGTTCTTTGGCATAGTTTATCTTCATTTTGTTGGAGTCTGGATCTGTGTATCTGTTTTCTTCATTTCTCTCTGTTTCCTGTACTAATTTTTTGCTGTGGGGAAACTGGTTTCCCTGTTTTTTCTGTCTTTCCATCATTGCCCTTGGTGTTGTTATTGTCCCTGTACTGTGTGCAATTAAGTATTTTCTGTCTTATAATAGTAGCACTAGTGGTATTTAGAATGGAAGGGTGAGCGGGAATGGAAAGCAAAGAAGTTAAAGGAAAAGGGAAAGACAAATAATCAAGTAGAAAGAAAAAAACAAAACAAAGAAACAAACAAAAAAGTTTCAAAGCTATAAACAGGGAGAGAGAGTGTACTAATCAACCGTAAGCTGAAAAGACACTTGAGAGACAGAGGATTGAAAATGAAAAATAAAAAGAATAAAGATAAGAATAAAAATTAAAAATATGTAAATGAAAGAAAAAAATATATAAAAATAAAATAAAATAAAACAAAATGAAAAATAGAAAATAATAAAAAAAACCCTCCAAGTTCAAATGCAATGTAGATTCAGTCTTTATAATTTTGGTGTCTTTCTCAGCCTCCAATCCTGGAGATGGTGCCTCAGATGTAGATCTGTAGTTGTCTCATCAAAGGGGATGCATAAAGTAGAACAAAACTTGTCTGCATCTTCCCAAGCCGTCTGGGTGTGGGCGTCTGGCGGCCCAGGGGCCCTCCTGGTTTCTCCATTTAAAGTGAAGTGGAGATTCTCTGTGCTTGCTGGAGGTGTGGAGGGGTCAAAGTTTTGCCTCTTCTTAGTGGTTTTGCAAAGTAAATGCTGGGCTAAGTAGGAACTGTTTTTTATGGTCTTCATTTCCTCACTGTTAAACCGACTGTGCCAACCCTGTTGCAGCTCCACGGAATGCCCTTTGCTCTAAATTATTTCTGGTGATTTTTTTTTGTAGTAATTTTTTTCTGTGGTGCTGCACTCTCGGACAGGTTATCCCGTCTCTCTCACTAGATTGATGAGATCAGGCATCAGTCGAAAATTGTCTCCAGTGTCTTAAGGTGGAAGGTTAAGTTATTGATTTGAGATTTTTAAATTTTTATTTATTTATTTATTTATTTTTCAGTACTGTGGTTTGAATTCAGAACTTTGTGCTTGCTAGGTAAGTGCTGTACACTGTACCACTTGAGCCATGCCCCTAGCACTTTTTTTCCTTTAGTTTTTTTTTTTTTTGGATAGGCTCTCCCATTTTTGCCTAGGGTTGGACTCACTGCAATCCTTCTTATCTATTCCTCCCATGTAGCTGGAACCACAGGCATGTGATACCACATCCACTTTTTTGTTAAGATGGCCTCAAACCACAGTCCTACAGATTTCTGCCTCCAGAGTAGCTTGGATTAAAACTGTGAGCTACAGCACCTGGCCATTTCTTTTTCTTTTAATAGGAGCATTTGCAGTTGCAAATTACCCTTTAAGCACTGATCTAGTTGTGTCCCTTCAGTTTTGGTACTGTTTATCTTTACTTTCACTCATCTCAATTTTTTTTTCAGATTTCCCCTTTGATTTCTTCTTTCATCCATCAGTTATTTGCAAGTGTATTGTTTAATTTGCACATATTTGTGAATTTCCCCAATTCTTACTTGCTATTTATTTCCAATTTCATTGTATTGTCATTGGAGAATATAATGCGAATTGTTTCTTGTCTTTTAAATATTCTGAGGTTTGTTTTATAGCCGAGTTCATAGACTATCCTGAAGAATTGCCCATGTACATTTGAAAAAAATGTATATTCTTTTATTGTTAGATAGAGTATTCTGGCAATGTTTGTTAGGCCTAGTTGGCTTATAGTATGGTCTTCTATTTTCTTGTTACATTTCTGTCTAGTTATTCTATCAAATATTGAAAGTAGAGTTTTGAAGTATCTAAATCTTATTGTTGAATTGTCTTTTTTCTGTTTCTGTCAGTTTTTTCTTCATTTAATATGACATTCTGTTATGAGATATATTACCTTATAATTGTTCTATCATCCTGTTAGATCTATTTGCCATTTTAAAATATTATACTTTAATAAAATTTTTGTTTTAATACCTATCTTGTCTGAAATTAATATATCCAGTCCAACTGCATTGTCTGCTGTTTCCATGAGATATTTTTCCATTGTTTAACTTTTAATTTATTTGTATATTTGAATCTAAAATGTGTTTCCTGTGAGCATCATATAGGTGGATATTGGTTTTTATCCAACTGACGATCATTCCAGCTTGACTGGGTGATATTTATTTTCGTTTAATATTATTATAATTGGTTTTCACCTGCTATTTTACTTTTGGTTTTCTGTTTGTCTCTTATCATCAGTTTTTCTTCTTTATTCCTCCTTTTTTTCTTTTCTCCTTTTATTTTTATGGTTTTTACATTGCAACCCACATAGATTCCTTTCTACCAGATCACTTCACTACTTCTTGGTCCCCTTCTGGGCAGAACCCTCTTCTCTGATTTTCTTGAAGAGAAAACATAAGCGATAATAAGAAAGACAAATAGTTTTTCTAGTTTGGGATAAAGATAGCTATACAGAGAGATTCTGAGTGTTGCTTCCATGTGCTTGTGAATTGCAACCCACATGGGTTCCTTTCTACCAGATCACTTCACTACTTCTTGGTCCCCTTCCCATAGTGGCCTCTGCCAATTTTAGATTACTTTATTCACACCTCAACAGGGACCACATCAACCACATTCAAGTTTTAAGTTTCCTTTCCTTTCCCTATTTCTCCCATGTGTGCTCTCCCCTTAGTGTGTGACCCTGGTGAAATAAAATTACTGCATTTGTTTTGGGTCTATAATATGCATGTGAGGGAGAACGTGTGGTTTTTGGTCTTCTGAACTTGGCTAACTTTGCTTTAGATGATGTTCTTCAGTTCCATCCATTTACTTGCAAATGACAAAATTTCATTATTCTTTGTGACTGAGTAAAATTCCATTTTATATAAATACCACATTTTCTTGATCAATTTGTCAGTTGTGGGACATCTTGGCTGGTTCCATAGTTTAGCTATTGAAAATAGTGTTGCAATAAACATGGGTTGCAGGTGCTTTTGTAATAACTTGAGCCACTTTTCTTTGGGTATATCCCTAGGGGTGGTATTGCTGGATCATATGGCAGATCTATGTTTAGTTTTTTAAGGAGCCTCCATGTTGTTTTTCCAAAGTGGTTGTTCTAGTTTACATTCCCACCAGCAGTGTATGAGGGTTCCTTTTTCTCCACATCCTCGCCAGCATCGGTTGTTGGTGGTGTTCTTGATAATGGTCATTCTAACAGGGTGAGGTAGAATATTAGTGTTTTTTTGATTTGCATTTCCTTTATGGCCAGGGATGGTGAGGAATTTTTGTTGTGTTTTTGGCCATTTGGATTTTTTCATTAGAAAAAGTTCTGTTTAGTTTAGTTGCCAACTTCTTTATTGGTTCACTGATTTTGGGGGAGTTTAGTTTTTTGAACTTTCTGTATATTCTGGTTATCAGACCTTTGTCTTATGTATAGCTAGCATTTTCTCCCACTCTGTGGGTGGTCTCTTCACTTTAGAGACCATTTCCTTTGTTATTCATAAGCTTTTGAATTTCAAGTAGTCCCATTTGTCCATCCTTTCTCTTAGTTGCTGGGCTGCTGGGGTTCTACTGAGGAAGTCCTTGCCTGTACCTATTGTTTCCAGGGTATTTCCTGCTCTTTTGTGTACTAACTGCAAGGTTTTGGGTCTGATATTAAGGTCCTTAATCCACTTTGAGTTGATATTAGTATATGGTGACAGGCATGGATCTAGTTTCAGTTTTTTGCAGGCAGATAGCCACTTTTCCCAGCAACATTTGTTGAAGAGGCTGTCTTTTCTCCATTGTATGTTTTCGGTGCCTTTGTCAAAAATAAGGTTGGCCTAGCTGTGTGGATTCATATTCGGATCCTCTATCCTGTTCCACTGGTCTTCATATCTGTTTTTGTCCCAGTACCATGTTGTTTTTATTGCTATGGCTGTGTAGTATAGTTTGAAGTCTGGTGTTGTAATACCTCCAGCATTGCTCTAAAAAGAGCTCAGTATTGTCTTGACTAATCATGGTATTTTGTGTTTCCAAATGAACTTTAGGGTAGATTTTTCAATCTCTGTGAGGAATGTCATTGGAATTTTGATGGGTATTGCATTGAACATTTAGATTTCTTTTGGTAGTATAGCCATTTTTACTATGTTGATTCTTCCAATCCATGAACATGGGAGATCTTTCCACCTTCTGTAGTCTTCCTTGATCTCTTTCCTCAGTAGTTTGTAGTTCTCCTTGTAGAGGTCATTTACACTCTTTGTTAAGTTTACTCCTAGGTATTTGGGTTTTTTTGAGGCTATTGTAAATGGGATTGTTTTCTTATATTCTTTTCCAATTTGTTCATTTTTGGTGTATAGAAAGGCTTCTGATTTTTGTAGGTTGATTTTGTATCCTCTACATTGCTGAAGCTGTTTATGGTGTCTAGAAGTTTCTAGGTGAAGTTTATCAGGTCTTTGAGGTATAGGATCATGTCATCTGCAAATAGGGATATCTTGACTATTTCTTTACCTATTTGTATTCCTTTTATTTCTTCTTCTTGCATTATTGCTCTGAATAAGAATTCCAGGACTATGTTGAATAGGAGTGGGGAGAGTGGGCACCTTTGTCTCATTCCTCAGTTTAGGGGGAATGGTTTCAATTTTTCCCCATTAAGTATGATGTTAGCTATAGGTTTGTCATATATAACCTTGATATTGTTGAGGTACATTCCTCCAATTCCTAGTTTTCTTAGAGCTTTTATCATGAAGTGGTGTTCTGCATCTATTGAGATGATCATGTGGTTTTTGTCTTTGCTTTTATTAATGTGCTGTATTACATTTATTGATTTTCATGTGTTGAACCATCCTTGAATTCCTAGGATAAGGCCAGCTTGGTCATGGTGAATGATCTTTCTGATATGTTATTGGATTTGGTTTGCCTTTATTTTATTGAGGATTTTTGCATCAATGTTCATTAAGAAGATTGGACTGTAGTTCTCCATTTTGGATGTGTCCTCATCTGGTTTGGGGATGAATGTAATAATGGCTTCATAGAATGAATTTGTCAGTGTTCTTTCCATTTCTATTTCATGGAAGAGTTTAAGGAGTGTTGGTATTAGCTCTTCTTTAAAGGTCTGGTGGAATTCAACTGAGAATCTGTCCAGTTCTGGAATTTTTTGGAGGGAGAATATTGCTGCTTCAATTTTGTTATGTGTTATAGATCTGTTTAGATGGCTAATATCGTCTTGGCTCAGTTTTGGATGGTCATACATATCTACATAATGTCCATTTCTTCATGATTTTCCAATTTATTGGAATATTTATTCTCAAAGTAGTCTCTGATGATTCCCTGGATTTCCATGGTATTTGTTTTTCATTTCTGATTTTGCTGATTTGGGTCTTTTCCCTCCTCATTTTAGATTTGCCAGGGGCTTGTCAATCTTGTTTATTTTTTCAAAGAAGCAGCTTTTTGTTTCATTGATTCTTTGTATTTTTTTGTCTGTATTTCCTTATTTTTATTATTTCTCTCCTGCTTGTTTTGGGTTTTGCTTTCTCTTGTTTTTCTAGGAGTTTGAAATGTAGCATTAGGTCATTTATTTGAGATCTTTTTGTCCTTTTAATATATGCATTGATGGCTATAAACTTTCTTCTTAGGACTGCCTTTGCTGTGTCTCATTGGTTCTGGTAGGTTGTGTTTTCACTTTCATTTGCTTCCAGGAACCTTTTGATTTCATCTCTTATTTCTATGACCCACTGATCATTAAGCATATGTTATTCAGCTTCCAATTACTTGCATGTTTTCTGCTGTTTTTTTGTTGTTGAGTTCTAGTTTTAATGCACTGTGATCGGACAGAATGCAGGGAGTTATTTCTATTTTCTTATATTTGCTGAGGCTTGCTTTGTGTCCTAAGATATGCTCTAGTTTGGAGAAAGTTCCCTGTGCTGCTGAGAAGAATGTATATTGTGTTGCTTATATTGTATTTCAATATACATTGTTGAATGTATATTTTATTTCTGCAGACATCAATTAAGTCCATTTGATTTACGCTGTCATTTAGTTCTAGGATGTCTTTGTTGATTTTTTGTTTGGATGACCTATCTATTGGTGATAGAGAGATATTAAAGTCTCCCACTACCACTGTGTTGGAGTCTATATGTGCTTTTAAGTCATTTAGTATGGTTTTGATGAAATTGGGTGCACTGACATTGGGTGCATATAGGTTGATAACTATTAATTCATTTTGATGTATTCCACTTTTTATTAGTATGAAGTGTCCATCTGTATCTCATTTGACCAATATAAGTTTGAAATCTACTTTGTCTGATATAAGTATTGCTACTCCTGCCTATTTTCAGGGGTCATTGTCTTGGTGAATCTTCCAGCCTTTCACCCTAATCCAGTGTTTATTTCTGTTAATAAGATGTGTCTACTATAAACAACAGATTGTCAGATCTTCCTTTTTAATCCAATCTTTTTTAAATTCAGTCTTTTGATGGGGGAGTTGAGTCCATTAAATTCAGTAATAATATTGATAAGTATGTGGTGATTCTTGCCAGTTAGTTATTTTTGTTGTTTAAGGGTTTAGTTGTGTGTAGTCAAATCAATGATACTTTCTTATTGTTTGTCTTTGCTTCTGTGTTTTGATACTTCCCATCCTCTTGTGGTTTTGTTTGCTTTCATCTTCTGTGTGCAGAATTCCTTGTAGAATCTTCTGTAGTGGTGGCTTGGTGGTCACACACTGTTTTAGTTTCTGTTTATTGTGGAAGATTTTTATTGCTTTGTCAATTTTGAATGATAGTTTAGCTGGGTAGAGTATGTTAGGGTTGAAGTTATTTTCATTCAGTTCCCAAAATACCTCACTCCATGCCCTTTTGCTTTTAAGGTTTCTGTTGAGAAATCGGCTATTATTTTGATAGGTTTACCTTTCTATGTTATTTCTTTTTTCTCTCTTACACCCTTCAATATTCTTTCTCTATTCTCTGTGCTAGTTATTTTAATGATAATGTGCCATGGGGAGGTTTTATTTTGGTCAAGTCTGCTTGGTGTCCTAAAGGCTTCCTGTACCTAAATGGGCAAAAGTTTCTTGAGATTTGGGAAATTTTCTGTTATTATTTTATTGCATATATTATGTATCCCTTTGGCTTGCACCTCTTCTTCTTCAATGCCCATGATTCTCAGGTTTGGTCTTTTGATGGAGTTGCTGAGTTCCTGCATATTCCTTTCACAGCTCTTGAGTTGTTTGACTAAAATTTCTTCTGTTTTTAATTTAATTTATACTTTATCTTTGAGCTCTGAGATTCTGTCTTCCACTTGGTCTACTCTGTTGGAATGGCCTTCCACTGTATTTTTTGTTTGACTATAGGGACTTTTTATTTCCAGGATTTGTTTGATTCTTTCTTCTAAGCTTTTCCATATCTTTGCTCAAGTCTTTTATTCATGTTGTACTCATTAATTCATGTATCTCTCTTAATATAGTGTCCTTTATTTCACTTTATTGTTTGTTGATGTTCTCTCTGAGTTCCTTTATTTGTTTCTGTGTCATCTCATGTTCTTTATTTTTTGTGTTTTGAAATTTCTTCATTGAATGTTGTACATTCTGGTTAACAATGTCTAGTATCTTCTCCATGAATTTCTCAGAGATTTCTTCCAAGATTTCTCTTTGAGGGTTTTTTTGTGGACATTGTTGAGTTCCTTAGTTACATTTACCATTGTTTTGTTGAGGTCAGGGACTAGGTATCCATTTTCTTCATTTCCCACTGAATCCTGTACTGAATTATTTTTTTAAAGAGAGTGGTTTCCATCCCTTCTTCTTCTTCCCATCATTCCACTTGGTGCTATGCCACTATATTTTTGGTAGGCTAGTTGGTGCATTTGGTTGCCTGATTTCTTTCCCTGGTTTAATTTTTGTGTTGTGGCTGATTTGGTTGTTGTCTAGCTTAAGGTGCTCTATCTGACCCTGGTCTGGAGGTGTAATTTAGCAATAACAAGTTCACAGAATCAATGCCAGACCAGTTATTAACATATTCTGTAGAAAAACCCCTGATGTTATATCTATAAATAGTCAGAGTTGGGGGGGTAATGGTTGTTAGGCTAGTTATAGATTTTGAGGGATTGGTAAAGGTGGCATTAAAAAAGGGGGGATGGGTAAAGGAGTGTGTGGGTGGGTTAAGAGGTATGGGGACTGCTGGGTTCTGTGGCCCTTATGTGTGTTTTGATGTTTTTCTGTTATTGTAGTGGAGGGTGTTTTTGTCAGGGATTGCAGAGGACTGGGGTTGTGTGCATTGTTACAGTAGGTTAGTCAGCAGGTTGTGAGTGTGTAGGAGGGAAGGGTAGTGTGGTAACAAGTTGGGAGAGGATAAGAGGGAGGTGAGGACAGGGGAAAAAGTGGATGAGAAGGGGGCAGAAAGAGTAGTTGGGAGGGAGAAAAATGGATTGTAGTACAGGAGAAGGAGGGAGAGTGAAGAGGGTCAGAATAGAGATAATAGAATAGTGATGATGGAATTAATAATACAGGAATCAAAAAAGGAAAAGAAAGAAAGAAAGAAAAAGAAACACAATAAAAAACAGCAGGTTCAAGAACCACAGAAAGTTCAGTCTATTAATAAAAGTTTGGAGTTATTCCTTAGGTGTCCAATCCTGATATTGGCCTTCAACTGGAAGCTCTGATGTGGTCTCACCAGGTGACTGGATTGTGAATATTATCTGGACTTTAACTCCACAAGATTAGTTGGATTTGTGAGGTGAGGTAAGACTGCCAACTCATGAAAGGTGGTCAGAGGTGTTTTCAGCAGACGGCAACTGTGTCACTCTTCAGCTTCAGCTCTGTTTGGTCAGCTCCTCCCCCAGCAAGGTAGGGCAATTCAGTTTTGAATACTGCACTCTGTCCCAGAGATCAGCTCCAGGATACACCTCCTACCCTGCTTTGGGAGGTTAGTTTGTTGCTATGCTCCCTCTCTCAGCCTTTTTGCCTGTCTTGATCTCTGCTGGGTGCCAGCACCTCCTCTAGGGGGTTTGGCTTGTTGGCTCACCCCCACTCTCAGCCTTTGCTGCTATAGGGTACATCACTGAGAGTTCAGCACTAAGAGCTTGGTTCCTTGCCACACCCCTCACAGTTCAGCAGTGAGAGATCAGCTCTTTGTCCCTCTCCTGTTCTCCAGGGTGGGTTCAGCATTCCAATCCCACCTCCATGTCAGTGTTACATTACAGTTCACTGTTTATGGCTTTCAGTTTTGCTGGGGAGGTTCAGTCTGCCCAGGGGCTCTGCTGGATTATTTTCCTGGGATGGGGTGGGGTGTTGGGGTGGGTAAGGGACCCATGTGTGGTGCATGATGCTCACTTGTTTCTTCTGCAGTTCCACACAGGCAGCTTTGTAACCAGCTGGCAGGGATAAGCTGTTGTTTTCAATGTGGCACAGTGTAGGGAGGCTTTCTACAGGCTAGGGGTCTGGGACATTGCAGAGTTTGATTCGGATTGATGCTCTGTCTTCTGCTTGCTGGGAGAAGATGAAAAAGAAAAGAGAGAGAAGCAGCCAGGGACTTTTTTCTCAGGGCCAGAGGCTGGATACACCTTGTTGGCTTTGCCAGGGGAGATTTTTGCAGCTGTTAAGTGCAATTAAAGGCGGATTTAAGGTCAGTCTTTGAATTTTATCTGCACCCAATGTGATAGTGGTTAATATTTTGGCTAGGAGCAATCAGAATTACCCCAATGTGACAATGTGGCTCCAGAATCTCATGGAGGTTTTTGGAGTCACGGAGCTTAGGAGATCTGATTCTCTACCTTAGCTGCCATTTTCTTTTCTCTTTGTTCTTCTTTTACTCTGTCTTTTGTGTTGAGTATTTTATAATGCAGCATTTGCATTTCTTTAGTGATTTTTTTCATATCTTAGTTATTTCCTTAGTGGTTCCTCTAAATATTACTGTATACATCTTAACCTATCAGAATCAGTAGTATATTTATACTACCTTAATTCCAGCAAGATATAGGAATGTTACTCTTATATGTCTATATTTTCTTTTTCCCTTTTTCATGCTATTTTTGTTATACATATTTGTATATGCAAAAAACCCAAAATATGGTTTATATAACCATAAAGAAACAGAGAGAAGAAAGACTGAGCATATACTTGTAGCACGTGTTATATTTACATTCTTGTCATTTTTTTGGTAGTACTGAGGTATTGAACTCAGGGCTTCACACTTTCTAGGCAGGCACTCTACCACTTGAGCCACTCCACCTGCCCTTCTTTCATTAGTTATTTTTTAAGATAAGGTCTTGCTTTTATGCCCACCTGGACTGTACCATAATCCTCCTATTTTTGCTTCTCTGTATGGCTGGAATTGATAGGGGTGTGCCACCACACTCAGTTATTGGTTGAGATGGGGGTCTCACAAAGTTTTGCTTAGGTTTGCCTTGAACTCTCACTCTCTTGATCTCTGTCTCCCAAGTACCTAAGACATTGCACCTGGTGTATATATCATATTTAATTCATTTTCTTACTCCATTGCAAGCTTGCTCCCACCCACATCCTTTGTACTATTATTGACAGATATATTTCTATATGTTAAGGACCTAATAGTACATTATATACATAGTGTTTTAAATAATTGCTTTAACTTGATTAAGAGAAGAAAGGAGAAGAAAAATGCGTTCATATTTTTTATAACTATGCTATTTCCTTTACCAATATCTTTGTTATTCATATAGATTCAAATTGCTAAATAAGTTCCTCGCTTTCAGACCAAAGAACATGTTTTAGTATTTCTTGTAAGGTAAACCAGGTAACGACAAATCCTATGTTTTATCCTCTGGGAATGTCTTTATTTTACCTTCATTTTTGAAACATACCTTTGTGGATTGTGATTTTTGGTTGCTTCATATTGACTTCCCTTGACAATAGTTACAGGTTTTCAGGTGTTGTAACATGCATTCAATTTGATCAAGCAAAGGGATGAACCCACCTGGACTACTTTCTGTTGTTGGATTGAGATGTGTTACATACCAGTATATTCTTTCAGTCCAGGGGTTCCAAACCATGTCACCTTCTTTTTATCACCTCTCAGAGTTTTCTTCTTGTAACTTTTTTGTTACCTCCAAAGTTTAGTTGAACTTAGTGGCAGTAAACTATCCCACTTGAGATAAATGGAATTATAGCATCTTTTTTTCAAACAGAAGTGTCTTTATGAGACGTTTCAAAAAATAAAATGCTTAGGAATAAATTAAACCAATGAAGTGACAGACCTCTACAATGAAAATTACAAAACACCGGTGAAAGAAATTGAAACACATACACACACAAAATGAAAAGACCACCCATGCTGATAGAGTAAGAGAATTAATATTGTTAAAATGTCCACATTACTCACAGCATTTACAGACTCAATGCAATCTCTATAAAAATAGCAATGACATTATTTGCAGAATGAAAAAAAATCCTGAAGTTCATATTCAAGAAGATTTGAATAGCCAAAAAAAAAAAAGACTAAAGTAAAAGAATGATGTTAGAGAGATCAGGGTACTTGATTTCAACATACGCTACAGAGCCACAGTAACCAAACAGCATGGTACTAGCATAAAAACAGACACCAGGACCAGTGGAGCAAATAGAGATCCCAGAAATAGACCTATGCATCTAAAGACAACAGATTATCTACAAAAGTGCCAAAACACACACACACACATACACACACACAGAGCAGACTCTTCAATAAATGGTGCTGGAGAAACTGGCTATCCATATGCAGATTAAAACTTTTGCCCTATCCTCACCTTGCAGAACAGACCATTCAAAATCAATCAAAAACCTAAATGGAAAACCTAAAACTATGAAACTTTTAGAATAAAACAGAGAGGAACTACTTCAAGACATGGTATAGGCAATTGTTTTCTGCATAGGACCCCAAAAGCAATAGCATAAATAGAAAACTCAAAAACCTTCTGCCTAGCAAAGAAAACACTCAAATGAGTGAAGATACAGCCTACAGAATGGGAGAAAATATTTTCCAGGTATATATCCAACAAAGGACCATTGTCCAGGATATATAAAGAACTCAAAAAATTTAATGGCAAAAAACCCCCAACTTATCCAAATTTAAAATGGGCAAATGATCAGAACAGACATATCTCAAAAGGAATAAATACAAATGGCCAATGAATATACAAAAATGCTCAATATCATTAGCTGTAAGGGAAATGCAAATCAAAACTACAATATCTCTTCCCATCTCAGTAAGAGTGGCTATTATCAAAGGAGGAGGAGGAGGAAAGAGGAAAGGAGGGAGGAAGAGGAAGAGGAGAAAGAGAAAAGAAAGAATTGGGGCTGGGGCATGGTTCAAGTGGTAGAGCATTTGCCTAGCATGCATGAGGCCCTGGGTTTAATCAACAGTACCACAAAAATGAATGAATAAATAAAATAAAACATAAATACTGGCAAGGATGTGAAGAAAAAGAAACTCTTATATTGTGTCAGTGGGAATGTAAATTAGTAAAACTGTTATGGAGAACAGTATGGAGGTTCCTAAAAATTCCAAAATATATCTACTAGGTGATCCAGCTATCCCACTTCTGGGTATATATCCAAAGGAAATAAAACCAGACTTCTAAAGAGATATTGACATACTCATTTATCACAGTAGTATTCACTGAGCTATGAAATGAACCTAGGTGCCCATCAGTGGATGAATGGATAAAGAAAATGTGCTACATATACACAATGGAAAATTATTCAGCCATAAGAAAAATGAAACCCTGTCATTTACAACAAAATGTATAGAAATGGAGGGCATTATGTTAAGTAAAATAAGGCAGACACGGGTATCACATGCTCTCTTTCCTACATGGAAGTTCAAATTTGGAGGCTTCTTAAAAATCTAAACATAGATCTTCCATATGATCCAGCAATCCCACTCCTGGGGATATACCCAAAGGAAAGTAACTCAGGTTACTCCAGAGGCACCTGCACACCCATGTTATTTGCAACACTATTCCCAATAACCAAGTTATAGAAACAGCCAAGATGCCCCCATGGTATTTATACACAATGGAATTCTACTCAGCCATGAAGAAGAATGAAATCTTATCATTTGCAGGTAAATGGATGGAATTGGAGAACCTCATTCTGAGCGAGGTTAGCCAGACTCAGAAGACCAAAAATCGTGTGTTCTCCCTCATATGCGGACTTTAGATCTAGGGCAAATGCAGCAATGTTGTTGGAGTCAGGTCACAAGAAAAGGGGAGAGCACATATAGGAGATATAGGAATAGGTAGGAAACCCAAAACATGAAAGCGTTTGATGTCCCCACTCCAGAAGAACTAATACAGAAACCTTAAAGTGACAGAGGTCAACACGAGAAGGGGATCAGGAACCAGTGAAAAGGTCAGGAAGAAATGAATCAACTTGGGTTGTAACACATTCATACATGGAAGCAATACTAGGAATCTCTCTGTATAGCTATCCTTAACTCAACTACCAAAAACGCTTTGTCTTCCTTATTATGCTTATGTCTTCTCTTCAACAAAATTAGAGATAAGGGCAGAACAGGTTCTGCCTGGAATGGAGGGGAGTTCGGGGGGGGAGAGAGTGAGGGTGGAGGGCAGGGGAGAGAACTGACCCAAACAATGTATGCACATGTGAATAAATGATTTCAAAAAGTCAACCTAAATGTAGAATATTGATTATTAGAAGTTGGGAAGGAGTGAAGTAAAGTGGATAAAGGGGTGCTGGCTTTTGATCAGTGAACACTATATAATATATTGAGATAGCGTACTGAATTCCATTAATATTAATTACATGTTAATTAAAAATTTAAAAATAAAATAAATTTCAGAGGTAGAATGTAGACAAATTACAAAAGAGCTGCCTGCATCTACTGGCAAAGTCTAGGGGTTCATTGTAGGATCTTCATCAAAGCAGAGATATGATGGAAGTGGTATTTTTAGGATTAGTCTGGCAACAATGTACAGAATTAATTAGAAATTCAAGTTTCTTCTATGCAATTATAATGTAGTAGATTTTCATATGTCTAAAGCTATTTATTAGATTCCTGACACAAGATAAAAACCTTGATTCTTGCAGGATTTGACAATTTGCTATTCTAGTAAGTAGACTCATCAGAATGAAGTTGTATTTTTTAGTTTTTTAAAAAATTTATCTTTTGCTGTTCTGGGGATGGAACCTAGCCCCTACTGCCTGTAGGCAAACACTCTACCACTGAGCCATACCTCCAGCTGTAGAATGAAGTTTTAAATGAATTAAATAATTAAACTCCATTTATGCAATCATTTTTTCAACAAGGATAAGAGTTTCTCCAAAAGAACTGAGGATAGAGCTATAGGCAAAAGTTTTGACTGAACTATAAGGGACAGAGGGCAGAAGATAGTAGATATCATATAGAAGCCATTGTACCAAAGTCTTGGAAAAATTTAGAGGGAAACTGTACTTAGTCAGGCCTTCAGCCTGGTGTCACCATTTGTCTCAGAATTAGAAATAAATGATCCATCAAGGTACACTGTATACATGTATGGAATTATCACAATAAAATCCCCTCATATTATATGTATGATAATTAAAAAACAAAATTTTAAAAACTTTAAAAAGAAATCAGGGATCTATCTTATAAGAAATTGTAAAACTAGCTATTAATCAGGAAGCATAAGTAAAGATAAGGGGGAATGTTAATTTCAACTTTGTGTCTCAGTCTTAACCACTTCCTTACAGCTGGGTCCCACAGGCGTCACACCCCACCCAAGTTTCTGTGCCAACTCCTTTATGCTTCCATTTCACTCTATCCCAGTTGCAACTTCTTTTGCCAGATGTACTTCTTACAAACCCCACAGATGTGTTAAAAATGTTCCTTTCCTCATCCTTTTCATGGTAAAGTAAAATAACCTAAATTCCAAGTTATCAAAAAATTATTTTCTGCTCCTTTTTTCTGGTCTATTTTGTTTCTGGACCATATTCACATATTATTTGAGTAATTTGGGGATCAAAACTGGATACAGTGAAATTCTTATAAAACTTTATTTTTTGTTTTTAAATTTTTATTATCATATTATTTTTGCACTGGGGGTACATTGTGACATTTACAAAAGTGCTTACAATATCTTAGTTAAATTCACCCCATCATTCTCCTTTGTCCCCCTTCTTCCTATTACTGGAATAGTTTCAACAGGTCTCATTTTTCCATTTTCATACATGATTATATAATATTTCCACCATATTCACCCTCCTACACCCTTTCCTTATAACCTCCCCCACCATTGGTACCAACTCCCAGACAGGACATATTTTACCTTCCTGTCCTCTGTTTTCTTATAAAACTTCAAATAAAGAAAAGTAGATACTAAGTCAAGTATGATGTACACATCTATGATCCCAGCCCTCAGAAGGTGGAAGTGGGGGATGGGAGAATACAGAAAGAATAAAAAAGAAAGAGAGAAGGTGGGAGGGAAGGGAAGGGAAGGGAGATGGGAGGGCAGGAAGAGAGATGGGAGGGCAAGAAGGGAGGAAGGAAGGAAAGGGAGAGAAAGAAAGAAAGAAAGAAGGAAGGAAGGAAGGAAAGAAGGAAGAAAGAAAAAAAGAAAGAAAAAGAAAAGGAAGGAAGGAAGGAAGGAAGGAAGGAAGGACAAACATGATGTAATAAAATGAACTCAGGTCAAGGAACTAGGAAAACCCAAGATCTGGGTTTGATTCTGTTGCTAGGTTACCTTGAAGCCTTAGACAAGTCCCCTCCCCGTTCCAGTCCTCATTTCCTGTATCTGTAAATGGTTCTTTCCAGTTGTGTCATTTTATGCTTTTGCTTTTGATTATTGCCTGCCCAATTATTTTTCAAACCCTAACATCCTTTTGCTTCTTTTAATGACCACAATATATCGCTGACTCATAGTCTGCCTGTAGTTCACAATGCTTGTCCCACCCCCACCTTTCTAGATATGTTTCTTAATGACACTTATTTATTTCAACTTTGGAATTTTGTTTTTTAGATTTTGGGGGTTCTTGTGTGCTAGAATAAAGTGGTTGTTGCTTTTTATATGTAAGCTAATAAAAAAGCAAAAGGTGATTTCTTTCTCCAGACAAATGTAAAAGTGGCTGTCCTGTGTCTCTCTGACAGGTGCATATGAGAGGCTGACAATTATTGCCACAAGCCAGGTTTCTGATAGAGTTTAGAGAATTGGACATAAAATGTTCTGCTGCCTTAAAAAGTAGAAACTTTAAAAACAAGCTAAGTTGGCCGGCGTATTAATTCAAGGATCTCAATCTAGATGTACCCAACCTTTCCCAGAGCCCTGGGAAATGCCTATTCAAGCTTTCATGCCTTCTGGTTTCATTAATGCCCTCTTCTCCTTCAAAAAGTAGCTGCCTAAGAGGCTGTGGAGGGAGTTGTAACTGTGAACAATGAGTCCCTCTGATTAAAATGATGGTGGAAAATTGCTCCTGGAGATTGGGAAAGATGTATGTGAACCACTCACTGTCTATATCACTTACTTGGCACTCAGGATATCTTTTTAATGTGTATTTGTCTTTTCTCTTTAACTAAAAATTTACTATCTGAGGGAAGCAAACTTATAGCTCTACCAGAACATATCATAGCAGCACACTGACTTGCTCATAGTAGAACCTTACAGTGGTGTGGTATTCACAGTTACAGATTGCTTCAATTCCAAGCATTTGAAATCCTGAGCCACAACTCAAATGCTCAAGTTTACTCACTTTCTAGAATAAATCTGGTCCAGGCTGACATATATCAAGAAAATTGCATAACCATTACCAGGACTGAAATTAGTCTTGCTGTCCTTAGGAGCCGATTAAATTGAGGTTTGTGTGTTACTGGGGGCTACATACTAGCAATACAAAGACAATTGGTCCCATCCTTGAATACTACAGATCTCTCAGCACATAAGGCTCTCCAAACCCCTACATTAAGAGATGCCCAAACTCTAGCATAACTTCTAGCAACAGAAGCCTATGTACTCAGTATGATCCCAGATTGCCCCTCAAAATGTCTGCTTAATAAACTTATCACACCTGTAGAATTTACTGTTTGTTCTAGCCAACACCTGAGCTGAGCCTCTGACCTCCCTTCCTAAGGGCATTTAAAGAAAGAAAAGATAAACGATGAATTCATCTTCTATTTTTTGAGATGGCTATATATCTTTTATAACTCAAGAGTGTGATTTCCATACCTTTGAACTATAATCATCAGGAATAGGGCCTCCATCACTATACTCCTATAGAATTCTGATTTCCATAACTGCCAACTAGCAAGCACAACTGGCCTGATGGAATGTTTATATTGACAAACATTTTGTGATTTTTCACTAAGCCTCCTTCTACTCCTCCTTACTTTATCCTCATTCTCCCTTTAAAATGCCCAAGTCACCTTTGCACAAACCAGAATGGATCTTGACTCTTTCCTCTATTGTCAGTAGTAACAGAATAAAATTTGTTCTCATTGATATCTAGATCTATTTTTGACAACTTCAAGGTATGTGAAAAACAGGAAGGGGTGGTATACAGATAAGAAATTAACTTCAATAATTATGGTTAGTGTTAAGATAGGAGTGGGCGTAGGGTGCCATGGAAATACTTGGAAAGGCTGCTCAGAGGGGAGACTACTAACGAGGAGTAGGTGATAAGTAGATGAAAAAGGGAAGAAATGGTATTCTCAGCAGAGGAAAAGAGCATGTACAGAAGAAAAGGAATTACAGAACATGAGCCCCAAGGAAAACTGCAAGAAGTTTGGTATGTCTAAAACACAGGAGGAAGTGAAGAGATTGAACAATAAGAGAGCCTCTGAAATTCAAACTGCATTTACTGTGAGCCCCATGAAAACTGGGACAGTGTCTGGATTTGCTCACTTTTGTATTCACCATGCCAGGCACAGTGTCTGCTTCATAGTAGACGATTAATAAATATGTTTTGAATGACAGAAAATATGAAAGTGCCATGTAGAATCACTAAAGAATTTTAAGCAGATGAATTAGGTAATTGCACATGCTTTTTAGATAAATCTCTTTGGCAGCAGTGATTTAGAGCAAGTGAGGCTAGATAGAGGTAGTGCAAACAACTTAGGATGCTGATTGTGATAGTCCTGGTGAGATGTTATAAAAAAGACTGATTGAATTCTAGCTACATGTGAGGCTGAGACTGAGAGGATTGCGGTTTGAGGTCAGCCTGGGCAAAATGTTCATGAGACCCCCATCTCAATCAAATAGCTGGGCACAGTGCCTCACATCTGTCATCCCAAGCTATTCAGAAGGCTGAAATCAGGATAATCATGGTTCCAGGCCAGTCCTGAGAAAAAAAATCTTGACCAAAAAAAGCTGGTGTGTGACTATCATCCTAGCAATAGCAGGAAGCCTAAACAAGGAGAATGGTGGTACAGGCCAGCCTTGGCAAAAAGTAATATCCTAGCTCTAGAATAACCAGAGCAAAAAGGGCTGGAGGCACAGCTCAAGCAGAGGATCATCTGCCTAGTAAGCGTGAAGCCCTGAATACAAACTCTAGTACTGCCAAAAGATTAAAAAATAAAAGCCTGATTAAAACGATGGATTCAAGAAATGTTTTGAAGCTAAAATGACCAGGACTGGGAGAAAGGGGGATGTGTAAGAAAAGTGTTTGTATTTTCTTTGCTTTGATGAGTAGTGGATGGAGATAGCATTGACTTAAATAAAGATAACTGGAAGAGGATCATATTTGAGAGGAAATGATGAGTTCATCTTTGAACAGTTGAATTGAGAATATGGCTTGACATTAATGGGGAGAAAGCCAACACAGATATTTCCAGCCTTGTGACTTTAAATACCTTCTATATTGTAATGACTCCCAAATTTCAATATCTAACCTCATTCTTTTTGGGGGGTTGGGGAGGAAGTACTGCTGTTTGAAATCAGAGTCTTGAGCTTGCTAGGCAGCTACTCTACCATTTGAGCCACACCACCAGCCCTGTTTGCTGTGGTTATTTTTTAGGTAGGCTTTCACATCCAGGACTGGTCATCCTTTTATTTATGCTTCCCACATAACTGGAATGACAAACACATGCCACCACACCCAGCTTTTTATTGGATGAGATGGGGTCTCACTAACTGTTTGCCTGGGTTGACCTGTAACTGCAATCCTCCCAATCTCCACCTCGTGAGTAGGTAGGATTATTGGCATGAGCCATCACAACCAGCTTCCAGCCTCATTCATTAGCCTGAGTTCTATGCTTGCCTGTACAACTACTATTAAACATCTTCAATTGGTGTCTGGTAGGCATCTCAACATGTGTCCAAAACACTTGATATCCTTCACCTAGTATTCTCCAATTTAGCAAATGCTACCCCTCAGTTGTTCAGTACAAAAGTTGGAGTGACTCTTTGCCTCTGATCTGCAAATCCCTAGCTTTACCTTTAAACAAACCCAAGAGTGGACCACTTCTCACCAATTCTATCAATTTCAAGTTGTCAAGATCCCATCATCTCTTGCCTCCATTTCCGTACTGGGCTCACAAATAGTCACTTTGCTTTCATTGTTGCCTCCTCTGTTAGTTTTCTATGACTGCTGTTAACTATCACAAATGTGGAGGCTTGAAACAGCACACTTTTCTCTTACAGTTCTGGAAGCCAAAAGTCCAAAATTAATTTTACTAGGCTGAAATCAAGGTGTTGCCTAGGCCCACTTTCTGAACAAAAAAATCTGTTTCTTTTCTTTCTCCATGTATCTTGGCTTGTGGCCCCATCTGGTCTTTGAAGCTAGGAGCATAACATCTTTTTTTCCTTTATTGTTGTGCTGGGTAGAGGGTACATTGGGGCATTGACAAAGGTCCTTACAGTGTATGAAATATATCACACTTGAATTCATCCCTCCACCACTCTCTTTCATCCCCCTCCCCCAATTCCTGGAACAGTTTCAACAGGTATCATTGTTGCATTTATATACATGTATACACATTATTTGCACTGTATTAATCCTCCTGCCCCCTTTCCCTGCCACCTCTCCTCCCACCTATGCCACGCTACCCCCCCTGCAGAACCTGTTCTCAGATTTTGTAGAAAAAAAGATAAAAGATAAAAAGAAAAACGTGATGTTTTTCCTTGTTTGAGATAAAGATAGCTACATAGGGAGTTTCTTTGTGTTGTTTCCATACATGTATGTATTACAACACGAACTGGTTCATCTCCTCCAGTCCTCTTCTGTGGGGAGTGGATTAATGCCTATGAGAACTGGACACAAGCAAAGCAAGATGCAGTTAATTGCTTTTACCTGTAGGCCGAGATAGGCACAGCCCCTGGCCACAAAACAGGGAAAGGCAGAACAGCTGCATCTCCTCTAAGTTGAGTTCAGAGAAGCAGGAATGCAGGTTTCTTCTGTTGCTTTTGGGGGCTTTAATTTGGGCTTTTTGGTGTGGGAAGTTTTTGGAAGGGAAAAGAATTATTGAAGGGAAAAATTGCTGAAGGGAAAAGAGTCGTTGAAGGGAAAATGCTAAAGAGGGGTTGATAGAAAGTCTGCACTGAAAACTTTAACATAGGCTTCCGAAAGCAAAGCTGAGAAAGAACTTCATACACAGCTAAAGCTAAAGAAAAGCCAAAGAGAACATGGGACAGTGCACAGTGCAAGTCTAAGGACCAAGACTTTAAGAGTTATGCATATGCAGGTTGTAGGTATGACTGTTTGCAAGTTTGTAGCACCGAGGCTTTAAGAGAGCTAAAGAGAGTTGAGACAGTGCAAGCCTGGGGGCAAAAGACTTTAAGAGCAATTAAGCTAAAGATAAGCTAAGAGCAAACATGGGACAGTGTGAGCCTAAAGAAAGAGATTTTAAGCAAGGTTTTAAAGAAGGCTTTGGAAGCAAGGTTTTAAAGAACTACAAGGAGCAAGGCCTTAAAGAATCAAGATAGAGAAAAGAAGCAAAGAGTGTTGTGCCTCTCCAGTCAAGCATACAACACACCTGACCCCAAATTTCTGTCTGTCTTTCTATCCTGTGTCTTTTCTAAAATCTCCAGTCACCCCCAGTTAAGCCCAGTTAGGTCCAGTAATAACTGAGGAATGAGAGAGAAAACCTCGCTCCAGCAAGGGAGGGAGCACAAGAAACAGCACCCCCTTCACTCTTCACTCCTCCCTAGTCCCCTTCCTGTGGTGGCCCTGGCCAGTTTAAGATTTCTATATTTATTCTTGTACAGACAGCACATCAACCATATTCAAGTTTTTAAGTTTTCTTTCCTTCCCCTGGTTCTCCCATGCATGGCCTCCCCTTAGTGAGACCTGCATCCCATAGTATTGCTGCACTTGTCTTAGGTCTACAATCTGCATATGAGGGAGAACATGCAGGTTTTGGCTTTCTGAGCCTAGCTTAAGATGATGTTCTCCAGTTCCATCCATTTATTTGCAAATGACAAAATTTCATTCTTCTTTGTAGCTGAGTAAAAGTCCATTGTGTATAAATATCACATTTTCTTAATCCATTCATCAGTAGTAGGGCATCCTAGCTGTTTCCATAGTTTAGCTAGTGTGAATAGTGCTGCAATAAACATGGGTGTACAGGTGCCTTTGGAATAATTTGAGTTTCATTCCTTCAGGTGTATCCCTAGGAGTGGTATTGCTGGATCATATGGCAGATCTATGTTTAGATTTCTTAAGGAGCCTCCATACTGTTTTCCATAATCGTCATTCTAGCTTACATTCCTATCAGCAGTGTATGAAGGTTCCTTTTTCCCCACATCCTCACCAACATTTGTTGTTGATAGAGTTTTTGGTAGTAGCTATTCTAACAGGAGTGAGGTAGAATCTTAGTGTAGTTTTGATTTGCGTTTCCTTTATGGCCAGGGATGGTGAGCATATTTTCATGTGTTTTTTAGCCATTTGGACTTTTTCCTTTGAAAAGGCTCTGTTCAGTTCATTTGCCCATTTCTTCACTGGGTTATTAATTTTTGGGCAAGTTTAGTTTTTTGAGCTCCCTGTATATTCTGGTTATCAGTCCCTTGTCTGATTTATAGCTGGCAAAGATTTTCTCCCATTCTGTGGGTGGCCTCTTCAGTTTAGAGACCATTTCTTTTGTTGTGCAGAAGCTTTTTAATTTCATGTAGTCCCGTTTGTCCATCCTTTCTCTTAGTTGCAGAGCCACTTGAGTTCTACTGAGGGAATCATTACCTATGCCTATTGCTTCCAGTGTATTCACTGCTCTTTCCTGTACTAGTTTTAAGGTTTCAAGTCTGATATTAAGGTCCTTAATCTACTTTGAGTTAATACTTGTACAGGGTGACAAATATGGATCTAGTTTCAGTTTTCTGGAGGCAGATACACAGTTTTCCCAACAACATATTGAACAGGCTGTCTTTTCTCCATCATCTGTTTTTGACACCTCTGTCAAAAATAAGGTGGGTGTAACTGCATGGATTCATATATGGGTCCTCTATTCTGTTCCACTGGTCTTCATATCTGCTTTTGTGCCAGTATTATGCTGTTTTTATTGTTATGGCTCTGTAGTATAGTTTAAAGTCAGGTGTTGGAATACCTCAGTATGGAGCTTAACAACTTGATTCAATGATGACATACCTTCTTTTTGTCTGTAAAAACACTTGTGATTTCATTTAGGACCCAATCCAAATAATCCAGGATAGTATCCACATCTCAAAATCCTTACATTAATCACATCTATAAAGCATCTTTTACAATATTCGTATGTTCCAGATATTCAAACTTGGATATCTTTAGGGGCTATTATTCAACCTACCATACTAACTTAAAAGTACATTTTAAGTGGTTAGGAGAATAGCTCACCAGCATAGTGCATGCCTAACATGTATTAGGCCCTGGGCTCAATCTCCAGAATCACAAAAATACTTTTGGTGGTACTGGGATTTAAACTCAGGGCTTGACATTTCCTAGGTAGGCACTTTGTTACTTGAGAAAGGCCTCCAGCCCTTTTTGTTTTCATTTTTTTAGCATTTTTATTCATTATAATGTTTATATCGGGGTTTTGTTGTGACTTTTCCACGTATGTGTGCAATATACACCAGTTTGGTTCATACGAACCTCTATTATTCTCCCTCTTCCCCATCCGCCTTCTTAAAATGACTTTGACAGGTTTCAATGTTCCACAATAATACATGTGTAGAAAATACATCAACAATATTCACCCTCCTTTACCCTCTTTATTTATCCTCCTCCTCCCACTATTACCCTCTCCTTAACATGCCCTGTTCTACATTCCTGTTCCTTCATTGTTTAAGTGATTGCTTATTATTCAATGGGGTTTTGCCTTGGTGATTTACCTGTAAACATACTGTACTGTAGTCACTCTACTCTTTCTATTACTCTTCCTTACCCTTTTTTTCCTACCCTGTATTGTTTAAAGGTTTTCAGTGCATTTTGTTGTGTCTCATTCCTACATAGATGCAATGTGTTTCAATATTATTGACTCTATCATTCTCTTCTTCTTTCCCTCTTTCCTTAGTCTCCTCTAACAGTCCCACTTTTGGAAACATGTTCTGTACATATTTATATGCATATATGCTAATGCTCTTATTGGTATTTGGATCTATTTTCTACATATTAGAGAAAATACGTGAACTTTGTCTTTTTGATCCTGACTTACTTCACTTAATATGATGTTTTCCAGTTTTATCCACTTACCTGCAAATGACAAAATTTCATTCTTCTTCTTTCTCTTCTTCTTTTGCAGTACTGGGGTTTGAACTCAGAGCCTACACATTTTTTTTCAAAATAGGGTCTCGCAAAGTATTTGCCTGGGTGACTTCAAACTGTGCCTCCTGATCTCTGCCTCCTGAGTAGCTAGGATTACAGGTGTGAACACCAGTGCCCAGCTCATTTTTCTTTATGGCTGAGCAATATTCCATCATATATATATATATACATATATATGGAATAGGTATACATTATATAATAAATATTGCAATTATATATTGTATTATATATGTGTGTCATATGTGTATGTATATATACACACATATATGTGTATATATATATGCATAATTTTCTGAATCCATTCATCACTTGTAGGGCATCTGGGCTGTTTCCATAGCTTGTCAATTGTGAATAATGCTGCAATAAACATGGGTATATAAGTGTCTTTGTTGTATCCTGACTTATATCCCTTCAGACATATGCCAGGAGTGGTATTCCTGGATCATATGGCAGCTCTATTTTTAGTCTTTGAGGAGCTTCCATACTGTTTTCCATAGTGGTTGTACTAATTTACATTCTCGCCAACAGTGTATAAGGGTTCCTTCTCCCCCCACATCCCAAATCCTCACCAACATGCATTGTTGTTGTATTCTTTATGATACCCATTCTAACAAGAGTGAGGTAGTGTCTCATTGTGGTTTTGATTTACATTTCCTTTGTGGCCAGGAATTTTTTAAAGTCATTTTTCTATAGGGTCTCACATGTATTTCCAGGACATGTGGTCCAGGCCAGCTTGGACCACCATCATCCTATTTATTCTTCTTTCTTAACTGGTATGATAGGTGTGCACCACCTTGCACAGCTTTTATTGGTTGAGATGTGATCTCATGAACTATTTGCCCAGGCTGACCTCGAACTGCAATCCTCCCAATGTCTGCCACTGAAGTAGCTAGAATTACAAGCCTGAGCAACCATGTCCAGCCTCCAAAAATACATTCTTTACCATATATATATGGTAAATTATATATAGAGAGATAGATAGATAGATTTCAAATGATCTTTAACAAAAGTTCCAAGATTACATAATGGAAAAATGTCTCTTTAATGAATGATAGTGGGAAAATTGGACATTCACATGAAAAAATTGGATTTGGGCCCCCCCCCTTTTTTTTTTACAATATACATAAAACCTAGATTAAAACCTTGGCTAGAAACAAACTATATTTCCACCATTGCACCACCCAAAGCTATGTATATTCCTGTCTCAGAAAAATCATGACTTTTAGGAACTCCTCATGCTGTGCCTTCCTCTTTCCCATTTTCAGTTATAAGAGATCTTCATGGTTAACCTAATCATTCATTCATTCTATAGAAATTTACTAAGCACCTATTCTATGTGAGGCACTGAACAAATCTAAAGACTTTTTGCGCTTAAATTGTTTCTGTGCTTAAATTTTGCAGCATTTGATATGAAATTGATCTAAGTTAATGAAACATAATAACAATGTGATTGTGCACAAACCCTCAAATGGACTTCAGACCTAAAATATTACTACAGCCCTTATGTCTACTAATTTGCTTTTCTTCTCTCCATCTCTACACTTGGATTAGAAGTATCATCAAAAGAACAACAGTTTGATATAATTACACCTGAACTCCAACCAAGGATCTTATGTAATAACTATGTGTCCTAGTGCAAAACACCTTCCATCCTAGATCCTGAATTTCTACATCTCTTTAATTAAGAGTATGATCTGCATTCTACTTCTGGTCCCACTGTCTACTTGGCAAAAATAATGGAAACTATTACTAGTTTCAGGCATCTGGGAAGGAAGGTATCAAATTAGTTCAGGACTAATGAACAGCCACATTTTGAGCAGAGAGTTTTAAGACCAGAAAGTGGAACCAAATTTGGATAAATGAGCTTCCAAAGGCTCTGATATTTAGTGAACAGGAAATGGACATACTCTGAACGTTTTCAAATGTGGGTTTGGTATTATAGTCAAGATACAATTTTAGACATGCTCATGGGCAGACCTTGGCATAAAAACCATATTGGTGGGAAACAATTATATATGAATGGCAGAAGTCAGTAGTCCATGCAAGTAAATAAACTTCTGATCTAAAGTAGCAGCAGCGATTATACGTGCATTGGGTTTGAGATGAACTACTGAGTTTTAAAAATGAGAAGCATGAAGTTCAGGTGAAGTTTTGTGGTTCAATATGTAGAGATAGGATTCAGGAGCCTATATATAATATCTGAAATCATGAGGGCTAAAGATGTGGTTCAAACAATAGAGTGCCTTCCTCACAAGTGGGAAGCCCTGAGTTCAAACCCCAGTACTGCCCACACAATCTGAAATCATGGGAATGAATGATAGGAAAAGGAACAAACAAGGCCAGAAACTTGAAGGACAGACATTGGAAGAGGTTTCTGTAATGGCAAGAATGATCAGAGGACTGTAAGTATGTAGCATCATTGATGCAAAGGAGGCAAAATTTTTCAAAAAATCAGACAAGTCAGTAGCATCAAAAGCTGACAGAAAAACTAAAAGAAGAAATAAGGGTTGTATTTATAACTTGATTGCTGGTGACTTTGGTCAGATTTATTTCATTCTGTGTCAGTGTACTTCAGGGGGAGAAGTCAGGAAAGTGTGTGGCATGATAATTAGATTTTCAATCCATTGAATGCTTCCTAGGGGCAGATACTATTTTAATCTTATTCACCTTTGCATCCCCAGGGTCCAGCATAGTGACTGGAATACATAGTAGGTGTTGTGTAACTATTGGAAAAATGAGTGAATGTATGACAAGGTGGCAAGAGAGGAATGCAAAGAGGGCTGAATACATTGTCAAGGAGTTTGACATTAAAAAGGACAAGAGAAACTGGTAATTTTAGGAGGAAGTACAAGGTAAAGGATGCTCAAAGAATAGGCAAAACTCAAGTGCATTTTATGAAAAGCATAGGAAGGATATTTAATGTTCAAGGGGGTAGGTGGGTATTAGATGAAATCAGGTCCACATGGAGGCCAGAAAAGATAGAATCTTCTTGGCTTCTGGTCGAGTGGTTTCTTGATGATGATGATGATGATAGTTTATTCTGGGTTGCCCTGATTTGATAATGAAGAGGTGCATGATTGCTCCTGCACTCAATTCTGGTGAAAGGCAATCTTTAGACTTTCTACAAAATAATATGGAAAAGGAAAGAGAAAGGGAACCAACTGAAGTATAACTTTCATGCTGCACTTGAATCCTCACAAAACCTCACTGAGGTCAGTATTACTATGCCCAATAAACCCATTGCTAAACTGAAACTCAAAAAGATAAAAGGTCTTCACCAATACAGAAAACAAATGAGTTTTTATGAGTGCAGAATGATATGGTTATATAGTTAGCAGTGCATATTATTTTAGCACTTACTATGTGCTATCAAGCTATCAACAGCCCTTTATGTAGAATGACTCAATACCCTTATGAAATAGTACTGTTTTTGTTTTTGTTTTGTTTTGTTTTTGCAGTGAGGGAATGAAACTTGAGGCCTCATGCATGCTAAGCAAATGCTCTACCAGTAAGCTACACCCCTAAGCCTTAGTAGTTTTATCCTTTTTAAATATGAGGAAATTGAGGCAACAAAGATGGATCACTTGCCCAAAGTCACAAAGCTAAGCCAGTTGGCAATAAAGCCAAGTTTAGAATCTAGGAAACTTTACTCCTGCACCCAGACTTTAAGGAAAGTCTAACGTTGAATTAGTTAAATTAAGTCAGTGGCTTAGAGTGATATATCTAGAGAATACATTTAGAAACAATTTATGTGGGGGGAGGATATAAGAAAAAAGGGTGTAGGAGGATGAATATGGTGGAAATATTATGTACTCACATATGAAAATGGAAAAATGAAACCTGCTGAAACTATTCCAGGAATGGGGGAAGGAGGGATAAAGGAGAATGATGGGGAGGGTGAATTCAATATAACATATTTTGTAAATGTCAAAATGTACCCCTAGTACAATAATAATAAAAAATAAAACAAAGGAATACCTATGGGAAAATTATGCCAATGAGGCATTCGTGTGTAGATACTTTACTCTGTAACAGCTGTATTTGGGCTGTTGTTTCTGCTGGGAAAGCAGGGGGATTAATGAACAATGTTTGGGCCTGTGAATTATTAGACCTGAGTTTTGATCTAAATTCTGTCACTAAAGTTGCAATGAGACCTTGGGCATGTCTCTTCCTCCACCTCTGGTCCTCTTTTTCCCTGTGTGTAAATTAAGAGTTTGGATCTGGTTATCTCTTTATATTGTTATATCTGGCTCTGTATAAATACTTCAGTGGTTTGAATTCTCTTTTGGGAACTCGAGTATTCTTTGAGGGTGAAATTACTGTTCCTTTAAGAATAGATGTAGGGAATAGTTATTGTGGTCTGCCAGGTCTGTCAGAGAAATGTTCCTACCTTGTTAAGCATTTGTCTGTAGAGACACCTCTAGTCTGGGGGCTCTATGATAGAGGACGTCATTAGTGGTGGCTGTAAGGCATTGAGATGTCATGGAAACCACATAGGAGAATGAAACCCGAGACTTGTTTTGTTCTTGGCACTGCTGCTAATGAGAGACAGCTTGACTTTACAGGAAGCTTTGTGAATGTCTAATAAACTCAGTCTCCTAATCTGTAAAATGAGAATTCCCTGTAGATTGTGTCTTATGTTTCTACAGTTTAAAATATTATTTGGGAGTAAAATTTATTGATTAATTGGAACATTAAAGTAGTATAGAATTTCTGTGGAGAGCAGGTGGGTGAAGCATTTCTCTTTGGTCTGGGGCCTCTGCCAGATAAACATTTTCTACTCTGTAGAGACATTATTGCAGTCTGGGATTCTCACTGACTGCACATTATTACCCTTCATGGAATGGTTTTTCCTTTCTTATTGTTGACCTACTCCATTAATTCAATGCTACCAAGTAGGGTCACATTCATTCATCTAATCACTTGAAAAGTTAGGAGGACAAATAAGGAGCGCCAAGTGCAACAATGAGAGGAGGTCCCTTGGAGAATGCTTCCTGGAAGAAGTGAAGCTTTTATTTAATCTTCTGGAACTCAGTTGTTGGTAGGACCTGGAGGGTATTTCAAACAGAAATGACAGCGTGAAAACACATGTGTGGATGAGTAACAAAGGTTTATTTTGTTCCAGAAACTGCTATACATTTGCTAAAACTAAAGAAAGTCAGAGATGAGACTGAAAAGGAAGTCAGTGGTGAGTAACTAAATCCCTTGCATATTATAGCAAGGTATTTGGCTTTTATACCAACCAGGTTGGGGAGCCATAGTATCATTCTAGGTAGGGCAGTAACATGATTAGAGATATTTGGTATGAGGAAGGGAATAATCACAGGTCTAATACCAGTGAAAAGGATTTAAAAAAGAGAAGAGAACCCAGAGACAGTCTTATCAATTAAGAAGTCTTACAGAATCCAAGTACAAGGGACTTTGCTCACTTACTGAATTCATCAAAGGGAGAAGTAGGTTTAGGGTTTGCATGTTAAGGCACCTCTGAGAACTGTTGAGTGGGGATGTCTGGTATGGTGACATGGAAACGTCACTGACTTAAGAGACAAATGGAAATACTGAAGACCACCCAAATGAGAAAAAGTACAGAAACTTTATTTAGAACTTGTGTTAGCAAGGGAGTCAACAGAGACTTGAAAGCATGCAGGGGAATAAGAAAGATTCAGGCATGACCTGACTGCGGGCTATTCACATGAGGAACCTGGAAGCTGGCTAACTAGTAATGGAGCATATCATATGGTTGGTTAGGGAAACGTATTTACCTTTCTCTGGTTATTCATAAATTGAAAGTAGGGGCAAAACGCAGGAAACCTGTGTTATTAATCAGATCTTAATAATTTTGGACCAATTATTACAGAGATTGTGGTTTGTGGCAGGCTGCTGCAGGTTGTGGGTCAGAGTTATATTTGGCATATGGTCTGGTCATTGCCCATTTGCATATTCAGTTTCTTGTATGAAAACTTGTTCTGCCACTAACTGCTTGAACAGAGTGAGGTCATGCTAGAGTCTTCCCTGGCCTGTATGACTCACTTGTGTTTCTTCTGTGCAGACAAATGAGAAATATGCACAACTTCTGGGCGAAAGCAGCCTGGTAGGGATACAGGTTAGTTAGTAAACCACACCTTTTTAGGAAGGAAAAAAATAAATCAACATTGATGCTTGGGTACACCGTTTGGTTAGCAGGGGCAGAAAAGATTTTCACACATGCCCTCAGCAGGGCATCCTTGTGCAGTGACAACCTGCATAATGACATGCATTGACATTAAAATATAATGAAGGACTTATACATGTTACCATATGGATGAACTTGAAAATATCATGATAAGTGAAAATAGCTAGCCACAAAAGGCTACACATTATATAATTTGTTTATATTAAGTTTCCAGAATAGGCAAACCTATAGAAACTGAAAGTAGATTAGGCGTTACCAGGAATGGGAAGGGATTGGAAAAAACTGAAAAGTAACTGCTAATGGGTAAGAAGTGTCTTTGGGAGGTGATAGAAATGTTCTTTAATTGATGTGATGATGTTTGCACAACTCTTTGAATATGCTATAAACTTCAGAATTGAACATTTTAAATGGGTGATTTGCATGTTATGTTTATTGTATCTCAATAAAAAGGCAATTAAAATAATAAAGAGATTTCATGTAGCTTTTACATAATTTTCTCAATGCAAATATCTTCAAAAACCACAATGCAATGTCATAACCAGAATATTGACATTGACACAACCCACCAATGGCATAGAATTTTAAATCTGGAAAACCTTTGCTCCCAAGAAGAAGAAGTCGAGGCTATCAGAGCCTGTGCACATGAGAGTTTACTTTATTTCCTTTGGCTATGTGCCCAGATGTAAGATGGATGGATCATACAGTAGTTGTATTTTTAATATTTTGAAGAATTTGTGTACTACTTAACATAATGCCTGTACTAATATACATTTCCACTAAAGATGTATAAAGACTCCCTTTATCCACATTTTCACTAACATTTGTTACCTTTGATTATTCTTTTTTTGGCAGTACTGGGGTTTTCTCATGCTTGGTAGGCAGGTGTTCTGCCACTTGAGCCGTGTCCCAGGCACTTTTTTGCTTTAGTTATTTTTCAGATGGGATCTCGTGCTTTTTTTTTTTTTGCCTAGGTCATCACAGACCATGATTCTCCTACCTACAGGCTTCCATGTAGCTGGGATCATAAGCACATGCCTCCATGCTCATGAGATGAGGTTGATTGAGATAGGGTTCCACTAACTTTTTACCCAGCTGTCCTCAAACCACAATCTTCCCATCTCTGCCTCTGGAGTAGCTGGAATTACAAGTATTAGTCACTATGTGTAATGCTACCTTTTGGACTTTTTCATGATATTCATCCTAACAGGGAAGATATGATACACATCACTGTGGTTTTAATTTACAGGTTCCTGATAAATAATGTTGATCACCTTTTCATACATCCGTTGGCCATTTCTGTGTCTTCATTGGAAAAGGGTTATACCTAGGTCTTTTGTCCATTCTGGGGTGTGTATTTTGTTTGTTTTTGCTCATGAGTTGTACGAGTTCCTTATAGACTTTTTATAAGAACCTCTTATTGGATGTTTGCTATATAAATATTTTCTCCTAATCTGTAGGCTCTCCTTTTATTCTGTTGATTATTTTCTTTTCTTTGCAAAACCTTTTTATGCTGCCTCACATACTTATTTTTGCTTTTATTGCCAATGATTTTGATGTGAAATCCAAAAATCATTGTCAAGACCAATGGCCAAAGTGGCAGAGCAGCTTGCACAAAAACCTGGACCTGATACAGAGCATTTTCTTATTCACAATTTTTGCCCACTCAGAGAAGTCCATTCACATACTGCTTTCCCAAATGACTTTGCCACCAATTTTCTAATTGTGTTCCTTCTAAGTCCCTGTTCATCCAGCTAAACTATTGATTGCAATATGTAAATTGATGTATACTTGAACATCTGGACATTTTGACTTGCAAGAAAAGGATACAACCAAAGCTAGCATCTTTTCAAGTTACTCTGTAAATAAGCCAGAGTGATGCACCCAACTACGGAATAGATTTCCTCTAAAATCCAAGTAAATTCCTACTCATTTTACCTTTCTTGATTGTACCTGCAGTCAGATGCAACATTTTTTTTTTTTACTTTAGAAAGTTAACAAGTAAGTTCCACATCATTGGACACCTATTTAGGTCATTGATCCCTAATCTTGGTGGCATTAATATCCATCACCAGGCATGATGGTATGCATTTGTAACCCCATCTATTTAGAGGCAGAGTTCATTGTTTGAAGTCAGCCTGGGCAAAAACGTTAATAAGACCCAATCTCAACCAGTAAGCCAAGAGTTAAGGGTCACGTCTGTAATCCCAAGCTATGTGGGAGGAATAGGCTGGAGGATTGTAGTCCCAGCCACTCTTGGACAAAACACTACTCTCCAAAATATAACTCAAAGAGTGCAAGAGGAGTGGCTCTCATGGTAGAGTGCCTGCCTAGTGAGTGTGAAGCTCTGAGTTCAAAGCTCGGCACCACCCCAAAAGATAATAATATATGAAATAAAAATCTCAAAACTCAAGCTGGGTGTGGTAGTGTATAGCTGTCATCTCAGCACTTGGGAGAATGAGGCAGAAGGATCATGAGTTTCTGGCCAGCCTGAGCTACACAGTGAATTCAAGGGTAACCTGGGCTATATGTGAGACTCTCTTTCAAAAAAACAAATAATCAAACCAAAACAAAACCCCTTAAAACTCAACAAGAATAAAAGCTTCACATAAAAATTGACAACATATATAAAGGGATACCTCACCAAAGAAGATGTATGGATGGGAAACAAGCATATCAATAGGGCTTTTCATTTCCTTAGTCATTGAAGAAGTGCAATTTAAACTAGAATGAGATAATACTGTACACCTATTATAATGATTAAAATGTTTCAATAATTTGACTACAGAATGTTGAAGAGGATGCAAAGTAACTAGAATCCTCACACAATGTTGATGAATGCAAAACTGTACAACTACTGTGAAAAAGGTTTTGGTAATTTCTAATAAAGTTAAATATATGCATGACATATGACATATTAATTTACCCTCTTAGGTATTAACCAAAGTAAAATTAAAGCATATGTTCCAAAAAAACTTATTTGAAAAATTTTGTAATGAATGATTCCATAATTGCCAAATCTGAAATTAATCAAAGTGCTTTTCAGTCTGTGAAAGGATAAATAAACTGTGATGCTGGCATGGTGGCACACACTCACAAGACACTGTCTCAAAAAATCAAGGGCTGGGGATGTAGCTCAGTGGTAGAGTATTTTCCTAACATATGAAAGGCCCTGGAGCTCACAGAATGGCTCAAGTGGTAGAATGCCTACCTAGCAAGCGTGAGGCCCTGAGTTTAAATCCCAGTACTGCCAAAAAAAAAAAATCCCTGGTTTGATATTCAGCACTGCAAAAAATTAATTAATTAATGAAATTAAAAAGCTGTGGCATATCCATACAATAAAAAGGAAGTCATCAATAAAAAGTAATGAACTACTGAACCATGACAACAATCAGGGAACATCTTAAATGTAATTTTGCTTAGTGAGAAAAGCCAAAGTTTAAAGGGAGCACATGGCATGTGTTAAAGAAAACTCTGACATCAGTTAAGTTTGACAGTTTGAGCAAGAAAATGTTTCTAGAACCATGCAACATTTGGCCAAAGCTGGTTTAGAATGCCCTGCCTCACCACAAGTTATAACCAGAGAAAAGGAAGTAACAGAAAGAATATGATCGGATGTAGTCAGAATTTTATGGTTTGAATATGAAATGGACACCACCAGCTCATATGTTGAGGGCTTGTTCCCCAGCTGGTGCTATTTTGAGAGGTAGTGGAAACTTTAGGAGGTAGGGCCTGGTGAAGGAAGTAGGTCACAGGTTGCTAGAGCTGTGCCTGTAAAGGGTGTATCTTTTTCCATACCCCTTCCAATCTCCTCTATGCTTCCTAACCACCATGAGGTGAACAGTCTCCTGTGCAACAAGCTCCTACCACATGATATTCTGCCTTACCTTAGGCCTAAGCAATGGAGCCAGCCAATCATGTTCTCAAATTTCTGAAATCATGAGCCAAAATGAATTCTTCCTCATTTAAATAATTTATCTTAAGTATTTGTCACAGTGACATAAGTTTGAATAATACACAACATTTGACTTTGTAGGCCTTGTACAATGAGGCATTTGCTTTATATACATATTGTCTGAAGCTTAAATGCTGTGATTGGTTATGACTCAGTTGCTTGGTTCCAACCATACACTCTTAGGTTAGGTTGCAATTCTTTTACATGTCAAGCTAATGTATAGTTCATTATGTACAGGAGGTGCTTTGGGTCAAACTTTCTCACTCAACAATGGAGCTGGATTTAAGGGAAACTTAATTAAGTTTAACAAATGGTTGCATTCCTACAACATTCTGGAAAATACAGTAACATTCTTTTCATTCCATTCTCTGAATACTCCTTATTAATAAAATTCATGGTTTTTTTATATAACCTATTAATGGTTGTCAGGGATAATTTTCATAAAAATCATATAATTCCTAAAGATTTAAGAAAAATGTTGTGTTCTAACATCTTTGAATGTGTATGTTAATGACTTTGAATGCTTTGAGAATCATTTAAATGTATGTGTTTTACCTTCCTGATGCCCCACTACAAAGAATAAAGAAACATTTCTCCAAACAGACAATGTGATTTTGTTGTTCCAAACTAACAGTAGATTCAATAGACAATTGATTCTATTTTTTATCCATTGTGAGACAGATTGGTTTAGTACTTGTTACTATAAAATACAAATCAGTTTTGGCAGCTGTCTCCCCCAATGTAATTGCCTTTATTCAATAAGTCTGCAGTGGTTAGCTCGTGTGTTTTATTAGGGGCACATTTCACAATTAATTTATCCCGGTCTGCTTACTGTAAAATTGGGGTTCTTAAAATCGTATATTATATGAATGAATTATTAAATTTTTTCTATGGTCATGTCTACTTTAAAGTAACTCCAGGCTTAAATAATTCTGGTCATATTCTATAGAATGTAATTTTTATTTTTTAGACATTTTTTGTCACCAAGATTTTTCAAAAAAAAAGCAAAAAACTTGGTATACTAAAGAAGGAAAGTTAACCCGTGTGAACAGGAGACAGCAGGAGGAAATGAGAGCTATATTTGTAGGCAATAGTTTTATTTAAAATTTTAATTTTCATACAAAAATGTTACCTTTAGTTAATGCTGGTTAAAAATAAAGTGAGGCTATTGATTTTTTCAAGTATAAATTGATACATATTAGTTGTACATAATTTGTAAAACATGGAAAACTATACAAAATAACATTAATAACATTTATTTCTAACTTTAAAAACCCATTGTTTCACTAGTGCTTTGTAAATTGCCATCCAAAGGTAGATAAGTTGAAAAATGAGAAAGATGAATGATGACTGATAGTAACTTTAAGACAAAAATGATATCCAACTTTATTTTTTCAGTTTAAAACTTTTTATTATATAGAATATCAGGTATACAAAATTTGCAGAACAGTTTAGCTGGCCTGTTTTCCCATAACCCAGTTCAACAATTGTCAATGCATGGCCAATCTTGTTTCTTTTATATTCTATCTACTACCCCCCCCATATTGACATCTTTATTTTGTTTTAAAAACTTGTATAGTGGGGCTTATTGTGATATTTCCATAATGCATATATTTTGATTATATTTGCCCCTATGTTATTCTTTCTTGCCCTACCACCCACTTTTTAATAATTTTAATGTGTTTCATTATTGTTTTCATACATGCATATAATGTACTTCAATGATATTCATCCCTATCATTCTATCTTTCTGTCTTCTCCCTCCCACTGGATGCCCCCCAAACAGTCTCCCTTTTACATTTATGTCTTTATTTTTATGTTGTTTTTGATTTTTAAGTTTTGGATTTTGCTTTTTTATTCCTTTTGTGTTTTCTGTTACCTGTATTCTTTTCCTTATGTAAATTATTACTATTATTATTATTATTATTATTGCTTTTGTTCTTCCTTTAATTTTGACAAATACTAATCTGTTGTTAAATATTTTATTAATTTCTGAAATAAAAGGCTAAGTACTACTAAAACTTTACACCAAAAATCAAGTACTTTTTACTTTTTCTTGATGAAATGCTTTCCATAAATTCTTATTTTATTTAATCCCAACAATCCCTTAAACATAAATGCTCTTCCTCCTCATTCTCTTTGTATATAATATATATGCATACACACACATGTTTATATATACATTCACATTGGTTTTTAAGTTTTTTTGAGACAAGACCTTGTTAAGCAGCTCAGGCTGGTCTGGAGTTTGTTATATAGCTCAGACTGGCATTGAACTCTCAAGATCCTCCTGCCTCTGCATCTTAAGTGCTACCATGCCTAGCTTATGTTATACTTCTTAAAGCATAGAGCTTCACCTCTAAACAAGAGTTCATTTCCCTTGTTAGGCACAAGAACCAAGAGTTAACAGAAACAGAACTCTTATTATTTATCCAACAGACCATCTAACCAAAAAAAAAAAAAAAATTCCCCCACAGGCTTTCTGATCTTTGTGGCCTCTAGTTCTAAAGAAGTTTTCACCTTTGTTGGTACAATCTGAATAAGTACTTGGCCTAACTTCACCTCCCACCTCCTCTTCCATTTTAGAGTAGTTGAATTCAATTAGGGCTTCACCACTTTTTCAAAGTTATGTTGCTCTTTCAGTGATTCAGTATTTCCTCCATTTTGGCCTTTTCTATGCTCGTATTTAGCAATAATTCACTGCAGCTTCAAGAACTGCCAGCCTCTCTAGAATTGCAGAAGAATTGTTTAGAAACTAAATCTAACATTGGCAAGTTACTTGGAACCATTCTTAGTACTGACAAAAAAGTTGTATATGCTAATAGTAAAATTTCCAAATGCTGTTAAAAGATTTAAAATAAAAACTAAGTCACTCTACTCTTAATACCTTTCCTAAAGATAGATATTAGGAAAAAGTCTTTGTTTAGCTTTCCAGAAAATGTGGAGGCATATGAAAGAATATATACTATATATGACTGATTAGGATCACGTGGCAATTTGTTTTCTGGTCTAGCATGTAAGCAGATTGGAAGTTACCACTATATCCTAACAACAACTAAAAAGATGAACAAACTGAAAAATCCATCACTTTACTTAGTGCATTACAGAAGTGAGGTCAAAGGACAAGCCACAGCTCCCTAAATTGGGCAGATCAACAGATGAAAATAGCAGTTCACAACTGTGGGAGCAGAAATCCACAAGCAGAAACCTTAATGTGAACCATCGCTGGGATAGGAAAACCTTAAGTATAATTGATGAATTTGCTGGAGGCTTTGTGTAGATAATTATGGCTGTGAGTTTAAAACTCCATGAGAGTCCCTATATTTCTTTGAGTTTTACTCCCTGTAACTCTACCAGATACTGACAGTGAAGACCAGAGAAAAATTCGCTCACACATCTAGCAATAAGAAGGAAAAGTGACTATTTTTAAATACATGAAGACATTCTGTCCTTTACAAGGATTACTTTCAAGAGAAACTGTTTTTTACCAGATCCTAACTTACTGGATTTTTTTTCCTTAGACCCTAACCAGCCTGAAGGATGGGAAAACCCAACTTCAGTCTTCTCTAACCTTCCATGTAGTGGGTGAAAAATACACAACTCTAGCCCCCTCCAACCATCCCTATAGGTAGGGGAGAACCAAGAGGTATTTTTGAAGTTCACTATTGAAGAGCACAGACTCGCTAACAGGCTGAGACTTAAATACAGAACATCATAATGTATCCTCACCCTTCACACCTTACCATCACATCACTAAACATCTATTTACCAGAATTCCTTTCAATCAGTACATTATGTCTGGCTTCCAGCAAAAAATTACAAGACATACTAAAAGGAAAAAGCTCACTTGAATGAGACACATACCATCATAACAAAACTCAGAAGGCAGATTAAATTAACATAAGGTTGAAATGCCCTTGTTCTGGAGCATGGCTCAAGTGGAAGAGTATTTGCCAAGCAAACACAAGGCCTTGAGTTCAAATCCTAATACTGCCAAAAACAATATGGAAATTGACATGCTCTCTGGCCAGGCTAACTGATGAGTGTCTTCTCCCATTCAAGACCAACCCAGAAAGCTGAGGGATGTAGTTGCTTTCCTCAATGTGCAAATGCCAACATGTAGTCAAGGAAAGTGGAAACAAGGAAATACAGCTCAAAGGAACAAAACAATTTTAGTGAAATCAACCCTAGTGCAACAGAGATATATGAGTTACATGACAGAGAATTCAAAGTAACTGTTATAAGGACATTTTAAAAGGTCAGAAAAATGCATTAACATAGTGAAAAGTTCAATGAAGAACTAGAAAAGTATTTTTTAAAACACAAAACAGAATATTTGTAGCTAAAAATATAACTGAAATGGAAAAATTCAATGGAGGAGTTCAACAGTAGACCACATCAAGCAGAAGCAAGAATCAATGAGTTCAGACAAGTCATTCACAATTATCCAGTCAGAGGAGCATAAGTCAAAAATACAAAGAGTGAAGAAAGCTTGAGAGATTAATGGAACACAATGAAGCTAACCAATATGTGCATTATGAGAGTTCTAAAATGCACTTCCATATCCACTGCAGCTCTCTTCACAATAGCTATGACATGATATAACTTAAATGTCCATTGGCAAATTAATGGATAAAGAAAATGTGGTAGACAAGGCAGAGAGGTACAGATTTGTAATTCTAGCACTCAGGAAGCTGAAGCATGAGGATCTTTCATTCAAGGCCAGCCAGGGCTGCAGAGTGAGACCCAGTCCCAACAAGAAAAAGAAAAAGAAAGAAAATGTGGTATATACATATAATTGGATATTATTCAGTCTTAAAAAGAAGGACATCCTGCAATATGAAGCAACATGGATGAACTGGGAGGACATTATTCTATGTGAAATAAGCCAATCAAGTACTAAAGGAAATGGTATTGTATTTTACTTTTTAAAATTCTGCTTGTTCATTGTTTACTATGTTGAAAAGTTGTGATTAGGGCATATCCTTTCTGTGTTTTTAATCTTAGTGGGGAAGCTTCTAGTATCTCACAATTTAGTATGATGTTAGTTGCAGGTAAGGGAAGATGTTCTTTATCCAGTTAAGGAAGTTAACTTTTCAACACAGTACTGTAAATTCTAACAAATAGGATAAGACAATAAAAATAAGTAAAGGGTATACACATATGGATATGGACAGAAAAGCAAAACTGTCTTCATTTGCACATGACACGATTGTCTCTTTCTTGTCAAAAGAATTGAAAGAAAAGTTCTACTAGAACTAATCAGCCTTTATAGAAAGGTTAGAGTACTAAGGTGAATATATAAAAGCAAATTCCTTCCTGTAAGTGAGCAATCAACAAGCAGAATTTAAAAATGCAATACAGTTTACATTAACACTCCCCAAATTGAAATAATTAAGTATAATCTAATAAAACATGTACATGATCTATGTGAGGCATACCACAAAATTATTGTGAAATAAAAGTTTTCAACCATGTGAACTAAACAGAACTTTCTCAAAAGAAGAAATTCAAATGGCCAGAAAACACATGAAAAAATGCTCACCATCTCTAGCAATAAAGGAAATGCAAATTAAAACCACACTAAGATTCCACCTCACCCCTGTTAGAATAGCCATCATCAGCAACACCACCAACAACAGGTGTTGGCGAGGATGCGGGGAAAAAGGAACCCTCTTACACTGTTGGTGGGAATGTAGACTAGTACAACCACTCTGGAAAAAAATTTGGAGGCTACTTAAAAAGCTGGACATCGATCCACCATTTGATCCAGCAATACCACTCTTGGGGATATACTCAAAAGACTGTTACTCCAGAGGCACCTGCACATCCATGTTTATTGCGGCACTATTCACAATAGCCAAGTTATGGAAACAGCCAAGATGCCCCACCACTGACGAATGGATTAAGAAAATGTGGTATCTATACACAATGGAATTTTATGCAGCCATGAAGAAGAACGAAATGTTATCATTCGCTGGTAAATGGATGGAATTGGAGAACATCATTCTGAGTGAGGTTAGCCTGGCCCAAAAGACCAAAAATCATATGTTCTCCCTCATATGTGGACATTAGATCAAGGGCAAACACAACAAGGGGATTGGACTATGAGCACATGATAAAAGCGAGAGCACACAAGGGAGGGGTGAGGATAGGTAAGACACCTAAAAAACTAGCTAGCATTTGTTGCCCTTAATGCAGAGAAACTAAAGCAGATACCTTAAAGCAACTGAGGCCAATAGGAAAAGGGGACCAGGAACTAGAGAAAAGGTTAGATCAAAAAGAATTAACCTAGAAGGTAACACCCACGCACAGGAAATCAATGTGAGTCAATGCCCTGTATAGCTATCCTTATCTCAACCAGCAAAACCCGTTGTTCCTTCCTATTATTGCTTATACTCTCTCTACAACAAAATTAGAGATAAGGGCAAAATAGTTTCTGCTGGGTATTGAGGGGGGGGAGCAGGAGGGGGTGGAGTGGGTGGTAAGGGAGGGGGTGGGGGCAGGGGGGAGAAATGAACCAAGCCTTGTATGCACATATGAATAATAAAAGAAAAATGAAAAAAAAAAGTTTTCAACCATTTGTTTTTGGTGGTACTGGGATTTGAACTCAAGGCTCACACTTGCTAGGCAGTCTCTCTACCACTTGAGTCACTCCACCAGCCTTAAAAGAAAAATTTAAAACTAATTAAAGGTGAACTATTCAATGTTCTTGAGAAGGTAGCCTCAAAATTGTCAAGACATAAGTTCTTCAGTTCTTCCCAAATTTATATCTGTCTTTTCAAGGCAATCCCAATAAAAATCCCATCAATTAATTTGTTGATGTAAATTAACAAAGTCCAATATTTACAAAAAAAGGTAAAAAACCTAAGAAGAGTCAATACAATATTAAAGGAGATCAAAGCCAGAGGATTGACACGATCTGACTTCAAGACTTTCTATAATATTACAATACTTAAAACAGTGTAATACATGTGAGAGAGCAGGCAAATAGATCAATACAACAAAAAATGAAGCCCAGAAATAGTGCCACACAAACTAGAGTCAACTGATCTTTGAAAAAAGAGCAAAAGTAATACAATAAAGAAAAGGTAGTCTTTTCAGTGAATGGTGCTGGAACAATAGGAAATCCATATGCCAAAATCAGAATCTAGGCATAGACCTTGTATGCTTCACAAAAAATCAAATTTAAATGGATTACATTCCTAAATGTAAAGTACACACACACACACACACACACACACACACACACAAACTCCTACAAGAATAAGTAGAAAAAATTAGATCTTGGCAATTAATTTTTAGATGTAATACTGAAGTCATGGTCTCTGAAAAATTAATGATAAGATGAACTTCATTAAAATTTTAAAAACCTACTCTACAAAAGACATTGTCAAGAGAATATGAAGAAAAACAACAGAGTGGGAAAAATATCTATAAAAAGACATATCTGATAAATAACTGCTATCCAAAATGTACAAATCACTACAAATCTCAAGAATAAGAAAGATAACAACTTGATTTTAAAAACAGGCAAAAGTCCTAAACATGTCATTAGAAAAATGCAAATTAGAACAAGATTCCAATATATGCACACTAAAATACTTAAAATACAAAACACTAACAACACCAAAGGCTGGTGAATATAGAGCAATTGTCACTCTCATTCATTGATGGTAGGATTGTAAAATGTTACACCACTTTAGAAATCATTTTGGCAGCTTCACAAAAAAATAAGCATATTCTTACCACACAAGTAGCAATTAAGCTTTGTGGTATTTATCCAACGAATTTGAAAACTTATGTCCATACAAAAGTTTTCACATGAATGTTTATATCAGTTTTATTCATAATTGACAGAATTTGGATGCAACCAAGATGTGGGTAAATAAATTGTGGTATATCTAGATTGTGGAATATTATTCAACACTGAAAAATGAACTATCAAACCATGAAAAGATGTGGAAGAAACTTAAATGCATACAACAAAGTGAAAGTCTCCAATCTGAATAGGTTTTTTGATTTCAACAATATGATGGTCTCTAAAAGACAAAGCTATGGAGACAGTGCAAAGATCAGTGATTTCCAGCATTTGAGGGAGGAAGGAATGAACACTTGAGCTCTAGATGTTGTTAGAGAAGTGATATTATTTATGATGCTATATTAGTGGACACATATCATTTTTCAACATGCATATAATGCACAACATGTAATGTGAACTATGTATTTTGGGTGATAATGATGTATTGATGTAATTTTATTAACTGCAACAAATGTTGCACTCTGATGTGGTATGTTGGTAGTGGAGGTACATGTGTTGGTGAAAGGGACACATAGAAACTCTATGCTCAATTTGGCTACGAACTTCAAGTTTCTCTAAAAATAAATTCTGCTGAAAATGTATTAAAGGGGGCTGGATGTGTGACTTAAGTGGTGGAACACCTGCCTAGAAATCACAAGGCCCTGAAGAACCCTAATACCACAAAAATAAATGGATTTAAGAATAATACCATACTATATATATATGGATCTGCAGTCTGCTTTCTACATAACATTTATATTTGTGGTGTCTTTCTACGTGAATATAATAAAAATAAAGCACAACCATATTAAGGAGAATGAACCATATTAAGTCAAAAGTATGAATCAGACCCAGGGACATTAGTGGAAAATGATGTCCATAATATGCTAACAGAAAAAATGTCATGTTCTATTCCATTTTTATCAAACAAATAATTACCTTTTCAATTAGCTTTCCAAAAACTGTATGGATGATGCATTTTAATACATAAAATCAACATACATGCTCTATTAAGTATATCTATATCTGTAGATATATATCCATGTATGTATATCCCTGGTCAATGAACATTTAAGTTTTTCCAGCAGTTTTTTGTTTCCTAAGATAAACATTGTTGCAATTAACATGTTTGTAACTGTATTTTAATTTTGAAATGTACTGACCTGTCCTTGTTAGCAACACACTACTTGGTTTCTAGACTCTTGCAAGGGAATAAGGCCTTAAACTCTCTTATTCTATACTTTTATCATAAGCCTGGAGTAATATTCCTGTAAGATCATCTGAAGACTGTGTAGTTTGATAATCCTTAGATCTCCAGGTTGGATCCTATCATGCTACCAGAAATCTGTGTTCTTGGAAAAGGTTTTCCCAGCATGCAATCATTGTCACTAATTGTGCACTTGGATTACATTGACAGAATTCTTAGGAAATAACTATCAGAATTGTTTATTCATCCATGCATCCAAAACTATTTATTGAGAATCTTCTATGTGCTGGACCCTCAGGTAGGTATTTGTAATACATCTGAGGAAAAAAAAGATAGTGATTCCTGACTTCATGTAATTTACATTCTACTGGGGAGAAACAGGTAAGATATAACAGTCATAAAAATTGAGTAAATTATATAGTATGTTAGAAGAAAATACATTATTGTTTAGGTTAAAGAAAAAGTAGAGCAGAGCAAATGGGATGGAAATTCTGGGAGTGAGGCAGTATATGTTAATTGCATATTTTAGGAAGATTTCATTGAGACCAGAGGAATTGAGGGACCTAGCCATGCAGGTATCTGGTAAAATGTAACTTCAAGGAGAAGAAACAGCTAGGGAAAGTGTCTTATGGGCTAAGGCACAGAAACTTATTGTAGGAATAATGGAGAGGACATTATCCACCTCCATATTGCTCATTTCCTTGTATATGTAACCCTGGAAGAATGTTATGACCCAAACATTGTATGCAGATATGAATAAAAGAAAAAGAAAAAAAAAGAAAAGCTTAGCTTTCACTGAGAAAGGGGCATACATGCAGGGTACCGTCATGCAGAGGCAGTTTTATATTAAGAAGGTCTGGATTTGGGTCCATTTTGCAGGCCATGGCCATACAGAGGTTGTCTATATATTCTGTTGGGTCAGACAATGTGTTGTCATTGGTTGGTTTTTGGTACTGGATAGTGCTTGCCAATCTGAGTGTCACTGTAGGAGCTGAGAATATGCTAGGCCTGCAGTCCATTTTGAAGAATTACCCACAATATGAGCACTTCTGAGAGAGAGTTCCCTTGGATTTAGACTGTGAAAGCACTAGTGGCTTCCAAAGCATCTCAAATTTCAAAATTAAAGTATTAGAAAATAACAATATCTATAATATATTGAATGCCTCCCATGTGCCAATAATTGCAATTGACATTTTCATATTGTACTACATTGAATTCTACAACCATTCCGTAAGAGTAGGTATTGCAATCTCTATTTTACACATGGAAAAGTAGAAATGCAGAGAGGGAAAGCAGCTAAGAAATAATGAAGTAGAAATTCAATCCACATGTGTCTGACTCAGATACATTTTAAAAAAGTTATTTACTTTTGCAAAATAAATACTATCCACATCACTCTGCGACTTACTTTTTTCCTCTTAGCAGATCAAAAACATCCCTTCAGACCAGTACTAATAGTACTAACTTATTATTTTCAGTAACTACAGAATGTTTGAATAAGCTGTACCATACTTTTTTTCATTGAAGTAAAGTATATATACACAAAAGTTCATTTATTGATTCTTCACAAGTTGAGCGCACCAACAAATCAAGAAATATAACTTCAAACTTCTTGTGCCATACTTTAAATAATTAAATTATGAAATATTTCATACATACAGAAAAATAATATAATAAATACTCCATCAATCCAACAACTAGCTATAAGGTATTATGTCCCCTGTATTTACTACTGGCTTAGTTTCAAAGACCAGTTAGGTAGTAAGACATTCTAAGATAGTGTATTCAGGATTGATGGTTTCATTACTGAAATATATTTCATCTCAGTTATTATGCTAAGTGCTGAAATTATAGTGATTAAAAAATCCTTAGCATAATGGAATGTATAATCCAATGAAAAGAAAGACATTGAGCGAGTTATTAGATATTAAGTAAATAATACAAAAAAGTATGAGTGCTATAATATAGGGTGCTGTGGAGTGACTTTTCCTGCACTTCGTAATTCTATTCTGTTGACATCTCTGCTTAAAAAGTATATTCAATTTCAGGGATTTGCTGAGATTAGATTGCTGGACAGGAGGAAGGTCTGGCTTCTTTCTGCATGAGCACCCTCTGTCAGGATTGGATAGATCAGAATGAATACAAGTGAAAGATATCCTTCAGTTTGCTAAATACGCAAGCTATGCTGGATTCCTGGTGAGAATTTCATATAGAAAATCTTAGTTTGCTCTCACTTTTGTTGACACAATTTACATTTCCTGAAGGGAATGTAAAGTCTACCTAAAACATCTCTCCCTTGGCATAGATGTGATTATCATGCAGCTTGTCTATAATTATTCATGAAGTAAATGAGTGAGTCAAGATAAGTTTATGTAAGACACTTCAAATGTGATTTAGAAGGGCTTTGGATAATCACAGCAAAAACAGTTCAGAAATTCCCTTCAGGAAAAATGGTATAAAACCAGACAAAATTGTCAATAGTAATAATTTTACAGCACTGAAAACTGATCAAAGACAGAAAACAAAATGAAAATTGTTTACTCTTTAAAAATTGATAGATCTGTGATAAGAATAGAAGGAGTCTCTGGCCTTTCAGCCTAAAGCTGTTCCTATATCTCTACTAAAACCAGCAGTTTTATTACCAGAATTAGTGAACTGAATTGTGTGTGGGAGGGTGAAAACCTTCAATGATTAACAGTAGTGGACTTGATAACAGATCAGGAAAACACAGAGCAATGCTAGCCCAAGATTAAATCCAGGTCTGTAATCAGAGGTGAACAAGCCAGAAATTTAAAAGGAACATACTAGAAATGAGAGAGCAACAGAAAGGCTGATATTATCGCTCCACATATCCCTAGATTATTGGGAATATCAACAGATTCTCAAGGGTTTTCATATTGAGTGGTGGCAGATGGAGATGGTGGCACTCTTTCTACCTACTCTCACCATGACTGGAGGGTGTAAAACAATTAGTGATGAATACAACCCTTTCTTTATCCCCACCCCACAGAAGAACTGTCCTAGTAGGTTTGCCAGTTAAAGGGTAGACCTTGTTCTTTTCATCTCCTTAGGACAGATGATTGTCCTGACTGGATTCTGTAGATAGTGAATGTGGACAGATTCTACTCTTTTTGTCTCTCAGCTGTGAAAGACATATACTACATGGTGATGGAAGCAAAATGGTAGTACCAACTCCCAAGCAGAACTCCCACTCCTACCAAAAACACAGACACATACAGACTCACACACAATTCTTATTTTGAGGATGTAGGTGTGATTTTTCACTCAGAATAAAGGTATCTGGGAAAGAAGGAATTCTCCCTCCCTTTCTCCAAGCACCTATTCCATAGTGTAGAGGTTCTGCTCAGGGGAGAATTAGAGCAAGTGTCAAATATTGGCAACTCTCCCCTCCTGCCAAGGGACCTACCTTTATTTGGATCAGACAGAAGCAATTTATGCCTCAAGGCATAGTGGAAAACTTTGTAGTGATCAGCCAGCAATTAGTGGAGGCTAACAACTGGGTATGATATCAATAGAAGCAGACCAGTCAAGAACTTAATGGGGAAATCAGAAAAAAGAGACTGGTTTTAATCAGTCATCAGTGATGGGTTACAGAAGACTAGAGGTATATGCAAGGTTGCAAACTTGGGCACAACTCAGAAGGGAACTTCTGACCAAAAAGACCTTGTTTAAATGCAGGGTAAACTTCAAGTCACCTGTAGTTCCAAGAAAAAAAAATTTGCAGCTATTTCAGAAAATAGTTTGACAGTTCCTCAAAAAGTACAACAAAAGTTAGCATATGACCCAGCATTTCTACTCTTAGGTGTACATCCAAGATAAATGAAAATATAAGTCTACAAAAATGTATATACATGGTCATTGCAGCATTACTCATAATAACCAGAAGATGGAAACAACCCAAATATCCAACAATTAATGAATCAATAAACAAAATGTGGCATATATGCACAATGGACAGAAAGGAAAAAGTATCAATACATGCTACAAAATGAATGAGCTTTGAAAACATGCTGTGTAAAGGAAACCAGGTACAAAAGACATATGTGTAATTCTATTTAGATGAAAATTTCAGAATAGGCAAATCTGTAGAGTTATAAAGTAGGTTAGCAGTTCCAGGGACTTGGAGGAAGTGACTCTTAATGGGAATGTGGTTTCATTTTGGGGATTATGAAAATATTATGGAATGAAATCATGACTTTGTGAATATACTTTTAAAAAGTACATAGCCCTTATTTTCTTAAATCAGAAAGATTGTGTATTTTATCAAATTTAAATTTTTTTCAGTCATTATTTTTTATTAGTGGGTATTAGTTGTACAAATGGGCTTCACCATGGCATTTCACACATGCACATATTGAACTTTGATCAGATTAACCTTCTGTATTGCACTCTCTTTTCCCCATCCCCCTCCCTCACTACTTTTTAAGCTTTCAGTGGGGTTCCATCATGCTATCTTCATACATATACATATACACAATGTATTTTGATATTACTCACTCCCCATCATTCTCATTTCCTATCCTCCCTTTCCATTGTCCCCCAATAGTCCCACAATTGTATTCATGTTATATGTATATATATATTCATGTTATATACGTATACACACATACATATATACATATATTTTAGGTCTAGATTCATATATATATATGTATCTTTATATACATATATGTATATAGGGAGAGAGAGAACAAAATTGTATTAGTGAGTCTGAAAGGACTATAAGAGGCAGGACAGGGAAAGAAAATGTTAGAGAATGATAAGTATGGAAACAACACATCTATACATGAATATAATATATACTTCATTGTAAAGTGTTGAATATTAGGGGAGCATGGTGATAGAGAAAGAATAAGTAATGGCAAGTTAATTTGCTTAATGCATGATCTATACAGACCTGAAGTATCAAGGTGAAATAGCATTGGACTATCAATATACACTTTAAAAAATAAAGGACAAGAGGTTTAAATATGTCTTTTGCAGGGTTGAGTACCAGTGGGAGAGAGGAGGACAAAAGGAAAGGGGGAATGAGGGTGAATATGGTGGATATAGTTTGCATTCATACATGAAAATAGAAGAATGAAAACTGTCAAAATTGTCCTTAAAAGCAGGAGAGGGGGAAGAGGGAAGATGATGGAGGGGGTAAATCCAGCTAAGATATATTATAAGCACATAGGTGAGCATCACACTATATCCCCCTATATAACAATTATATGCTAATATTTTTTTTAAAAGAGTCGAGGAAAGAAAAGAATATTAAGAGACTTAAAGCAACCAAGAATGAGAAAAACCATTGAATGAATGCACAGGGTCTGTGAAGCCAAAATAAAGAGCTTTAACAAAGACAAATAGCTGCTAATGAGAAAATTGTATACTCAGGAGGCAGAGATTGGGAGGATTGCAGTCCAAAGCCAGACCTGGGCAAATAGTTCACAAGATCTTATTTTGAAAAATCCCCTCACAGAAACCTCCATTTGGTGGAGTGACTCAAATGGTAAAAGCACCTGCCTAGCAAGTGTGAGGCCAAATTCAAACCCCACTGCCACCAAAAAAGAAAACAATATAGACATGGTACATTAGTTCTCTCAGAGCAGTATGCTATAACAAAATACCATAGTCTGGGTAGCTTAAGCAATAGTAATTCACTTTTCATAGTTCTGGAGGCCAGGAAATTAAAGATCAGGATGCTAGCAAATATCTTTGATTCCATGTTCCTCCTTCAAGACCCACTGGGGTGACAGCATCATCCACACAGCCCTCAGTGGCAGCCCTGGCCCTTTGATTCTGCACAGAGGCCCCACCAATGGGCCTTTTTGCCTTCCAGTCTACTGAAACTGAAGAGGGGCCAGCTCTGGCCCTGGAGCTTATGGTGGGAATAGCAGTACTAGAATCTCTGAATCATCTTTGGAGTCATTTTTCCTTTTTCTCATATAGGATGACACATTCTCATCCAAATAACTCTACTATTTTATTTTTCTCTACTGAACAAGCTTTTTCATTTTTCCAATACAGATAGGTTGAGAATTTTCCAAATCTTCATGATCTGATTCATTTTTCCTTAATAATTCCTTCAATTAATCTCTGTCATTTGCATTTTACGTTTTTAAGCAGTCAGATGGACCCAGGCCAGATCTTTAACATTTTGCTGAGATATCTCCTTAGTTAAATATCCAATTTCATTGCTCACACATTCTACCCTTCACCACTCGCACACAGTTTAGCTACGTTCCCGCTTTATAACAATGATTGCCAGTTTCCAATACCCTCCTCATTTCCATCTAAGACCTACCAGAATGGCCATTTAACATTCTTGTTTCTACTAACACAATATTCATACATTCTTTAGGTAGATGACTTTCTCTCCATCTCTTTTCTTTTCTTTTTGATCCCTCACTGATACTGGAGTTAGGACAAAAGTCTTGGCTCCAGGGGTGCCAGCCAACTAGACTTAGCCATCCATCCAAGAATTCAACCAAAGAAATAAATGAGCAGTGGTGAAGGTAGAAAAGGAGCTTTATTAAAGTGTGATCACACCAGGAAGAACAAATGTCTAATGACCTGAAATCTGCATTTGAAGTGCTCAAAGCAGTCTTAGTGTTATATAGGAAAGAGAAACAAAGGCAAGAATTTGGGTTTCCTCAGCAGAAGTCCAGGTCCTTTTGGTCTACCAGCCTTTGGCTAGTTGATCGTTACCTCAGGTCATTGTTTCAGGAGCAGTCATGCAAAGGTCTGTGTTGTTTACTGGGCAGTTTCAGTCCTTTGTATTAAGGTATTCATCAATCAGGCCTGTTTTTCCTGGTTTCCAAGATAACTATAGGGGAGAAATACCCAAGAGAACTCAGAAGGAAGGAACTCAAGCAAGATGGAGTCAGAAATTTAATTGGGCTAATTATATCAGTGATTTAACTTTCTTTCAAATTCTCACTCCATTTCTATGGAAGTGGGGCCAAAAGCAGGACACTATTATATTCCTGGAAGCACCTTGAACATCAATATTTTGAGCAATAAAACTTTCACAGGAAGCCAGACTTTTTCTTGCATGTACTGTAAAATTCCTCACCTCTACTCATAATTACTCAGTAACAATGCTGCTTCCATATTTTTAGGTATTTGTTACATCAAATACCTCAAAGACAAAATCTGTTTTTGTCTGCTTAGACTACCATAACAAAATACTACCAATTGAGTAGTTTAAACAACAGGATTTCTCACAATTCTGGAAGCTAGAAAGTTCCATTACTGTTGGTTTCTTTTGAGGCTGTCTTCCTGGTTTGTAGATCATACACTATTTTTATTATGTCCTCACTACTCTGTGTCCTTTCTTTCTCCCTCATGTTATGAGACCACAATTCTATCAGATTAAAGCTCCACACTTATGACCCCTTAGCCTTAATTACTTCTTGAAGACCCTAACACCAAATATAGCCACATTTTGAGTAAGGACTTCAACATCTGGATTTGGACAATTAAGTCCATTGCACATACTATGTAAATTTAGGATTAAATATTAATGGGGATTTAGGAATTCTCTGGGTAGAAAAATTTGGTGCATGTAGGGAGTATATACAGGAGACATATTTGCTGCTCTCTACTAAAGTCTATGTGTGTGCTTCAGAAGAGAATGCAAACCAGATAAAGAAGAGGGATTATCCTAGAGTGAAAGGAGAAGCCCTGTGCACATCCATAGAGGCTGGAATAAATCAAAAAAGAATGGCTAGATATACATAGCCTGAAAATTATAGGTCAGAATAAATACAGAACATGGATGAATAAGGTCAGAGGTAAGTAAATCCTAGGCTTTAATACTAGCATATTTATAAGTATATTATATATAACATATATTATATATATATCCTTTATAATCACCACTCTTTAGATTATCACAGTTTTGCATTAGGCAGTAAAAATGGAAAATGTGTGTTCTTTACCTTTGTTCTTCGTTTTATTATTATTAGGTCTATTGTTAATAACCATGAGACTGTTTAAATGCAATCAATAAAAATTCCCACTTATCTTTATTTTCAGAAATGAAAAAAAAAAACTATCCTTAAATTCATGTGGAATCACAAAGGAGCCCAAATAGACAGTACTAGAAAAGAGAAATATGTAATATTAACACCCCTGATTTCAAAACTGCCTACAAAGCTACAGTATTCAAAAGTCATGGAAAGATGCTTAACATCATTTGTCATTAAGGAAGCACAAGTCAAAACCATAATGAGATACCACTTCACATGAAATAGATTTGATATGATAAAAATAGAAAATGATGTGTTGGTGAGAATATGGGAAAGTTAGAATCATCATACTCTGCTTGTGTGAATATAAAATGGTGCATCTAGAGCAGAAAAAAGTTTGGTGGTGCTGTGGGTTGAATTATACCATTAAACAAAGATATGTTGACATCCCAACTTCCAGCACCTCACAATATGACCTAATTTGAAAATAAATTCATTTCAGATATAATTAGTTAAGTTAGGATAAGGATATGATAGACTAGGATGGGTCTCTAGTCCAGTATGACTGGTTTCTTTATTAAAAGAATGCCATCTGAAGAGACAGAGACACAAGGAATAAGAAATGCGAAGATGAAGGCATAATATAGTTGATGCATCTACCAGCAGTCAGGAGAGGGGCCTAGAAGAGATATCCCATCATATCCATCAGAAGAACCATTCCTGTCAACACCTTGATTTGTATTCCAGAACTGAGAAACAATATCCTGTATCTGGAGCACTGAGCATGGAAAGTCATTTAGGCATAAATCATGGAGTGAGAAAACAAGACAGTTAAAAGAGACTGATAAAGAATATGCCAAGAAATCTAAAGAGAATGAAGAATAAGCTATTTCTCAACAACCTGAGGAAATTAATCAGAAAAAAGTGATTAACAGTTAAATTTGAGAAAGGTCAAATTAGATGGAAAATGAAAAAATCCCATTTGATTTAGCATTTAGAAGAAGGTCAATGATAACCTTTATTAGGGCAAAAATAGAGGAGGAAGCCATATTATAGCTGTTTGAGGAAGACATTGAGTATAGATTTCTATTTCATAGACTTTCAGTTTGGAGAGAAAAGAAGGTTAAGTATAGAGGAGATTCAGGATCTCATTAATTTTGTTATTGCTTTATTTATTCATTATTAAAATAATAAAGATCAGAGCATGTTTAAGTTTCCAGGGGAAGAAGTCTACAGAGAGGGAAAAGTAATAATGCAGAAATTTAAAAATAGATAAAGTTAGCTTCCAGAAGAATCAGTAGAATTTAGAAAGCATGTAGGGGAGTTAACCTTTGAACTTGAAGAGTTACCATGTCTTCATTTGAAAGTGGAGGGAAGGAGATAAGGTGAGGGGGCTTTGTTTGCTTCCCTAAAGCATTGTCCATGATTTCTTGGTTAGTAAGACATTACTATTTCATGCAAATTTTTCTATAAGGATATAATTATAGCCGTCATTATAGGTGTCACGAAAGCAGAATACTCACTATTTACGTAACCATGAGAGAAGACAACCAGTTCTGCTATTATCTGAACATCTTTTCTTGGCTAAATAAGCCCTTGGCCCATTTGGATTTTAGTTCACTTCACTGTCCCATGAGGCAGGTCTGTCTAGGATCGAAAAATCTCATGCTTTTATTAATTGATTTATTGAGAGCATCTTTGGATAAAAGAATTTCTGTTGGATTGATATTTTCTTGTAGTCTGTTTCTCTGTGGGGGCACCTATGTTTTCCAGATTCAGTGGAAAGAGTCCCAAGAGGTGGGGTCTAGTTGGAGGTCTTGCAATCATTAGGGGATGTGTTCTCAAAGGCGACTACAAGACCCTGGTTTCTTCCTCTCTCTATCTTTCAATTCCTAGGCATGAGTTGAGTGATTTTGCTCTGCCATGTGCTCCCCACCATGATGTTCTGTCTCGCCATGGGTCCAAAAGCAACAAAGCCAACTGATCATGGTCTAAAGTGCCCAAAAGTGAGAACCAAAATGGACTTCTTTCTTTCATTTTCTTTTCTTTTCTTTCTCTCTCTCTCTCTTTCCTTTCTTTTGTTTTTCATTGGACCAGGGTTTGAACTAAACTTTCTTATTAAGGTGATTTTCTCAAGTATTGCATCATAGAAACGGGAACTAGTCTCAAAGATACTGTCATATGGGAACTCTCTGAGAGAAACATTGGTCTGCATGGAAAATATTACTTCTATGTGGACAAAGATGATAGTTGTTTGTGTTGGTCTGATACCAGTTTTTAAAATACTAAAATGCTTCCTTGCTGATTCAGTAAATATGATTCCATCTGTATACCCCTGAGTTTCCCAAAGCCAGCTCCAGCCCCACCTCCTGAATTATCCCCATTTTCTCACAAAGTAGCAACTGATTTGTTGACACCATCTAGGTTTTCTAGGACCCTGCATCAGCTCTCACAGCCCACGATGACTATACTGATTGGTTAGTAACCAAGCCATTCTAGTTGGCTAAATATATTGCATAATACCCCTGTGTGAATGGACTCAAGTTTGAGAGGCAGCATGCTCAAATTTTGACCAGCTTTCACTCTCTGCATTATAGGTCACCATCCCTTTCTATCCTATTTACCAATAAACCTTCCTCTGATTTTCACTACCGCATGTTCTCTCCCTAGCAAAGAATGAATGTTTCCAAAAAAGGTTCATAACCACACTGACTATCTGTAACTGCTGTGCTACTTTGTCCTGCCCATTTCCTCCTCCACATTCTGTACTCCCCTTCTCACCTCTTGGGACCTCACCCTCTGCTAAGCCTGATGCTTAGAGAAACCCCCAGCCTCCAGGGCACTTTTCATTCTCCACATTTCTTTCAGTAGAATAGAGCTGAACATGCCAGTCAGAGATTCTGCATAATCAAGTCTCATTCACAAGCTGTTTCTTCTAAAATCTATATATCCTGTGTCAGCCTACTGAGTTGCTTTTTTGTGGCTTGGGATAGCACAAGGGAGGGGGTCTGCACTGATAGAAGAAATCACTTACATCAGCTTTAGCTTGAAAGGGATTTCCACCAAGCCAAGCTTTATTTATTTTTAATTGAGCATGTACACAGTCACAAAGGATTCACAAAGGGATACAATTTGAAGCACTTGAAAAGTTACTGCAGGCATGATACACTTACATATAAAAAGCAACCTACACAGGATAATTATCATAGTCAGTTTACTCCAATGAATTCATCTGCTCCCCTGTGAACAGAGCCTCTGGAGAGATCTCCAGAGTAGAATTTGGGCTTGGAGCTCCAGAATTTCACATTTCACATTTGTTGGTTGCCAGGCAGAACATTATCTCAAAAGCAGTCTCTGTGTCCAGGTGAGGGCTTTCCAGCAGGCACAAATTCAAGGGTAGCATACTGTCCCAAAGTCCAACATCAGTTCATTCTTTTGGGGTTTCTCAAGGTTCCATATAAATAGGCATACATAAATAACACTTTGGGGACATTATAGAGGATTTTTTTTCTGTGTTTTTTGTTGTTTCTTTGTGAGCTATTTTGGCAGATAAACAGTTAAATGTAACACCATAAAACACTTTAAGCACACTTTAGAAGAGCACCGTAAGTTAGTACTGTTATACTTAATATTTTACTATTATATTGAAAGCATTAATAAATATGAATATGTAGTACAATTACAGAGAACTAAATTTTATCATAGGTAAATGGAGTTCTTAGAAAAGAGATGAGGGTTCACAATAGTGATCCTGTACTATCTTTGTACTTTGTTACCAACTAACCTCTTAAGTTTCCTCCTTTGATTTCCTGTCTAATACCTGCCTGAGAAGAGAACTCACATACTTGAACCTACTGGAGCAGGTAAGTCAACAATTCACATTTGCCCATAACGAGGCCTATGCTTCTTTTGTATAATTGTTATAAATCCACCATTCAGCTAGTTTTTCTGTACCTACTCTGTAACTCTTCCTCACCCTGGCAGTATTCCCCTGTCCAAGCTGGCTTTCTAAGTCTGCAATTGTTTTGTCTTCAACCATCTAATCAGGCAGTGAAAGCTTGTTTTTTTTTTCTCCCAGTGAGATACCTTGAGCAGTCTCTTCTTAAAATTTATCACTGCTTTCTATAATGTCTAAAGGTCAGCTTTTGGAAAGGAGCATAGGAACATCAGTATTAACAATTAAGGATATAGTAGTCATAATCAGAGTAGTAATAGTAATATCAATAGTCACAAGATGAATAACAATAAAACTATTAACAATAATAATACCTTGCATTTGAGAAAGCATATGTTAAAATGCTTCCAAATGTGTCATCTGTTTTCACAGATAACTCTCACAATAGCCCTATAAGTTGGTAGGTATTATTATCCCCATTTTACAGATGAGGAAACTGAGGCACACCAAGGTCAAGTGACTTGCCCAAGGTCAGACAAATAGTTGAGTCAGGAAAAAAAAGCCTGGTCCCATTACTCTGAGTCCTAGACTTGATTCCATTATACACACTATCCTACCCCTGCATCTAAACCATGGAAATGCTGTCTTTTACTTGCACAGATGGTTTTTCTATATGAATTGGATATGGACCAGGTTTCTTTCCATTGGAGGAATGGGTTACATTAGGCCATATAATCTCTGCTGAAGTAGATTAGGTCGCCAAAATTTCCATATCTGGGGTAAAGTTTGTGGCCATGAATAAAGTTGTCCTCTGTGTAAAGTAAACTAAAATCAGTTCACAGCTTTGACTTCACTGTGACCATAGTTTATTACCTACATCTATAAGCAGATAGTGAAGTGTAACTAATCTATAAGCAAACATAAGCAAATAGTTCAGCTAGAAAGAATAACCAGATAAAGGAATGCTGAGATCTCAAGGAAACCACCAGACTCTTCTCAATATCCTTGTGCATGGTGCCCTCTGATGGATGTTCTAAGCCTATATAAAGGATATTTATTCTTCTAAAGGGTAAGAAGGAAATATCTCTCACAAACTAGATGTTTGAAACCAAAACATTATTCTTTATCCTTGTCAGCTATGTCATAAAGACAGACTCTCTTGAAGGTTCAAGTTGTGTCCCCTCATGGACCCTCTGACACTCCCCAGCTTATAGAAGGCCACATGTTCCTCAAGGAGTCCTCAATGTCTCCTAGTTTTGCTAGTCATCCTTGTTCTGCTTCAGAGGCAAGAGAAATATCCAAAATTGGTGGCACAAACTGTAAAAGAAATGTTCAGATATGTAATTGGGTACATGCGTGCACATGAGTTCATTCACGTGAGTAGCAGAGGCTGAAAGAAAGTGGCCTATGTACAGGGCAAAATAAAGAACAGGAATATTGAAGTAATATTAGTTGTAGCTCAACATTAAAGAGGGAGTCAACATTGAGGAGATAAGCAGAAAGCATTGTGTGCGGGGGGGGGGGGAGGTAGGCAGAGAGAAGAGGAGAGAGAGAGAAAAAGAGAGAGAGAAAGAGAGAGAGAGAGAGAAAGGAGACAGGAAAAAGGAGTTTAAAGAACACACAGGAGGAAAGAGCTAGAACCTACAGTGGAACAAAGCACCGGAAATGGGGACACCTTAATTACTGAGATGATGATGAGCCTCAACCCAAAAGGTTGTGAACCTCTGGTTAAGGCAGCAACCAAAACCTAAGTTTAAGTAGCCCAGAGCAAACAAATACGGAAAAGAGAGCACCTGGGTGAAATGTTGAAAGGAGAGAGAAGCAGTTTTGTACCTTACAAGGGTACTTTTGAATGTGTGTATATGGCAACTCTGGGGTGTGTATCACAGAAGAGGTATGAAATGAGGAATGAAACTGGCAAAGTTCCCAAAAGGTGTGACAAGGCATGAATTGAAGGGAGTTGAGTTGAAGAGGGTATGTAAGAAAGAGAGAAATTAGAACCATTGTAGATAACTTGAGATAGTTGGAGTAGAAGTCTAGAGTTAGCACAGGAAGAGACTTAGCACAGAAGAGGACAAGAATTCAGATTATGGATCTATAGAATAATCACATGCAAATACACATCAAAAAAAGTAAAGTGAGGGGGAGAGGAAGTGAAGCACCAGCAGTAAAGAAACCCTGATTCCTGGGGCAAAAAAATTGCCACAATCTGAGACACTTGATTGTGTCTTCTTTCCAATTTAGGATGCAACAATTTAGTTGATGGGGAGAAGTTGAGATTGAGAGGTTGATATAATTGTCAATCAAATATTGGGAGAAAGCATGACTGTGAACCAGTATAGTAGCCAACTAGAATGCAGTTTCAGATGGGAAAGAACCACCAGAGACCAAATATGCAAGCATACCCTAGTTAAATGCAAATATCAGTGGGTTCCTCCAGATTAAGAAAGTCCATGAAAAGATGATAAGCATAGTCCAGGGTCATTCACCAGTGTTCCTTGTTCCTTAAGATGACTTTTTGCCTCAGGTTAAATTGAGGCAGAAAGTAAATATATGAGAGTACCACGCTGGTGCTCAAGGGTGCAGTGAAAAAAAAAGGATGTGTTACTACTATTGAAGAGAAAATCTATTAGTCTTTCCTGTGATGCTTTGCTCATGACCTCTTTCACTCTTAATTCCTTCATCTAACTATCACCAATTACTAATGGCAATCACAGACCAAAACTGGAGTCAAAATCAGTGCTAATCAGGGAATCTTGTTCTGACCCCTCCCATCTCTAAAGCAAGGTGGATGAGTCAACAGACTTTCGTAGGATGTCTAGAGGTGCCAGTTGTCCCTGTAGTGGCACAGTGGCTTCATCAGGTATAGTGTGACCACCTACCCCTATTATAGGACTCAGAATCATCAACCACAAAAACGACCTAGGAATGTACCTGTGAAGGTATTTTTGAAAGCAAAACATTGGGTCTCTATATGTGGTTTAAAGATTATACCCTCTCTGGATGATTTGTTCTTACCATTTTAATTATGAATATCTGATCTGGGCTAAAGGGGTAAGCCAAATTTCCCTGGGAGGAAGATGTAATGGTCATGACTGGGGCCACACGGATACTCTCAGTTAGAATGCCACCAGGCATGTGCTCAGATACTCATTTGAACAAAATTCCAAGGAGGCGATGTTCTGTATGGGTGCCCAACTTAGGAACTGTCATGCTCCATATGGATAGATAAATAAGCATCCTGGGTTGGAGACTCCTCCTCTTCATCAAGGGAGGGATCTGGATCTCCCCATTCCCCATGGACAGAGATCTGGGAATGCTCCTCCCCTGTAGCCAAACTGGGATCCTCAAATACCTGGTGTTCTGGAATGGCCAGAGGTACCTGTAGCAGTGAAGATGTCTGGAGTTCCTGGAGCTCATGACTTTCCTGCACATGCATCTGCATTTGCTGAACTTGGGAGCTTCTGCACACAAACACAAATTTCGTGCACCAGGATGGTATAGATCTGAGTTTGTCACGGAAGCTCCTGTTAAGCCAGCAGTAGATGAAAGGATTGTAGCAGGTACTGCTCATGGCAAACCAGTGGAAAGCATAGAAAAGCACACTCTCTGCTTCTGTATCTGCACTAGAAATAAGAACGACATAGCAATTGAGTGGAAACCAACATACTGCAAAGACCATTACAATAAGAATCAGCATTCGGATACTCTTCTTTCGCTTATGATAGTGTGCCATAAGTTGATGAACAGATGCATCACTAACAGCATTCTGTATCCACAACCTCTTCCCTAGGTGAGAATATGTTATAACAATCACCAGAAGTGGCAGGATATACAGTAAGATAAATGTTCCGAGGTCTACATACTTCCCAACCAGCTTGCTGGGTCCAGGAAAGGCAGGAAGACAGTGACTCCTGACAATTCCATCCCTGGAGCAGAAGAGAATGGAAGTTATGACAAGACCAGTTGAGTGAATCTCAGGAGGCTTGAATTATAATCTTGTCTTTGCCACGGTATGTCCTTAAGCAAATCCCACCCCCTCTAATCTTTAGGTTTTAGTTTCTTCAATTTTAACATTAAGGAATGGAACCATAGTATTCTCTTTTATTGGTCTGCTCCAGGCAGAGGTCAAACTCAGGCATACCAGATTCCTAATCACCAGTGTTCCTAACCTGGTGACCAAACATCTTGGTTCCATTAATACAGGATAGAGTTAGAATGAGGATCCATGTCCTTTATTGAGGAAAGTTGGAAGGGGACAAGAATGCAGTCAAGGGCTTTTCAAATGTCAACTTCCTCAGAGTTCCTGGAAAGAGAAAAGTAAATTATTTATTATGTAACTCATCTGACTTACGTGCTGACGAAATAGAACAGATTTTGATAAATTGCATGTGGAAGAGCAAGAAGCACAGCAAGACTCCAGATCATGGCGACAGCAAATAAGCTTTGGGAATGTGTTGGCCTTGGTTTCATTGGGTGCAGAATTACCTGGAAAAGAGAAACAACACCCTTCCTGACATCAGTTCAGGTCTGTGTCATTTGTATGGGCAAACACTAACTGAAGAGTCCTTACTTGGATTATATAACTTACCTGGACTATTAATACAATGTACCTTATTCCAGCATGAACACAACTGGACTGAAAACAGTTTACACATAAAAAGATTTATGGCTCTGGAAATAGTGGAACTCTAAAAGGTGCCCAGCTGCAAGAGGAGGAGGAAATGTATGCCATTCCACAAACATACTCTTATCCTCAAAGATGGCACTCTCCTGAATAGTTTTGGGAGGTGTATAATCTCCTTGGGCCCTGCCCATTCACTGCCCTTTTATTCAAAGCGCCCTCCAGAGTTCTTACCCGGTGTCGGTCCATGGCAACTGCCATCAGTGTTAAAGTCGAGACGTGGAGGGAGCAGTACTGAGCAAATCGACTGATGTGACACATGATCCTGCCAAAAAGCCACTGTCCACTCAGGAATCGGGCCTGGGAAAGAAAGCAATGGGAGGATTGGCTAATCACTCAAGTAATCACCTCAAGCCTTGCAGATAAGACAGGTTTTCCAGTGGCGTGCCTAAAGCAGGCTTATGTCCCTTCTTGCTGTTAGTCCCATCACCCATCCTGGATTGGAACAGCCTCTTTCTTATGTGCTGGAACCAGTCTTATATACTGACTTACCAGAGCAAATGGACTGTTGAGCAGAATTATCAATATGTCAGATATCGCCAGATTGAAAATGAGAAGGCCAGTTGATTTGTTGATTTCTTTATGCTTGATAAAAACTTGGCACACCAGTGAGTTGCCGAAGAGCGATACCATTATGATGACTGCATATGCAAAACACAGCACTATCTTAGCTGCGATGTGAGGTTTGCCCACCAGCCATTTCCTGCTTGTTTCTGTTGGCCCTTCCCATTCTGGACTGGGGACACTGGATCCATTCAGAATTGTGTGATTCCAGTTTTGATCTTCGGTTGATGGAACACAAGTGACATTTTGTTGGAGCCAATCAACAGTATTTTTCACTTGTAGCAGAAAAGATGATGTGCCATTAAAGGAATTGTTCATTTTGGCTTAGGGTAACAGATTAAACAGGCCCCAAGAAACTATAAAGGAATCAATTAGATGATGAAAGTCCTTCACCAAAGCCTGACAGAAACTCCTGAATCCACCTTAGATTTGAAGAATCACAGACTTCACTGCTTCAGCTTTTCAAAGCTTGTTTATAAAGTGGAATCCTGAGGAGCCAGGAACCAGGTCCACTCTCCTACAAGAGAAGACAGGAGTCCTGCTGATCAGCTCACACGCACCAGGATGATGGAATCCTGTGGGGCCAATGAGGGCAATCATTTACCCATGTGATTATTCTTCCCTCTTCCTCATCTCCTTTATTAAGTATGAACTTCTTTCCAGCCATTTGCAAGTAATATCTAACAAGCATATTAGAAATTTACGTGATGTATTCCCAACTCTCGTTGTAGGAGGCAAATGGTAGCCATGGTACCTTAGCCAAGGCTTCCATCTCAGATAGGTTTAAAGAAACTAAAGGATGTCTTTCATAATACCTTTACAGGCTCAAATCTGACTGAGTGTGAAGTTTTTCCATCATTTTGAGTCAGAAAAGAGCTGCTATCTATAGTGCAAACTCAAGACTGGAGGCCCTATAATCTCCCTAGGCTTCTGCTTTCCATCTTGACATCAGGGTTGTAGAGTAGGAAAGGAGTGGAGTACCTTGTTAAATATGATACACTGGTAAAGTACATTAAGATTCTTGGTGCACCACACACTTAAAAATTTTGAATGCTCTTTACTTACATTTTCATCTCTGAGATATTTTATCATTATTTCTGACTAATCTTCAATTAGCAGTGACTAGAGAATTGCTTAAAGGAACCCTGTAGTAAATCATTTCTAAAAGCAAATAATCACCCTTTTAATTTAATTTGGTCCCATTTTTCTTAGTTCCACTTAGAAAAAAACTGGATTTTTACAGAAAGGTGCATCTGTATAAAAACTTAAAATGATTTCTTTCCTGCTATAGTAGAACCAGTGACAAGCCCTCATTAGTAAATGTGAATGACACCCACACAATCACTACTGTAACAAGGTAACAACCAGTTTGTACATACAGTCCCAGTGAATACTACCATCATTATTTTAAATCATTTAAATGGGAAGAAGTATGCATTAATTCACTTCTAAGGCTCTTGTATTAAAAAGATCTTAGTACCCACCCCTTTCCAATACAGGCTTAGTCCCAGTGAGTTGTGATTGTTTTGAGGTATGACTTATTTCATTCCAACATAATTTATCTATATAGGTTTACAATGAATTAACCAACCCATCAGCAAGCTTGACCAGAAACCCCTAATACTCAGGCCAGCTACCTTGGAAGATGACAAAAGAAATGATTTTCTGACAAATAAGAGATAAGCCTAAAACCAAATAATTAGAGAAAGAGTCACATTAGAAAACTAATACAGTGTAAAATGGATATGATTTCAGTGTTCTAGGTGGTGAGAAATGAAATCCATCAGTAAGAGCTGAAATAGTCAGAGGAATATTGAAAGAGAGTAGAATCAGGTCTAAATTTTGATGTAGACTGACAGTCACACAAGTCTGGATTCTCACCATGATATTGTTCATCAAACCATGCCCCAAGTCTGCCCTAAAGGGGCCACTACTTTTGAATACAGATGGCATTAATTGATCTCTAATCAGAGTTGGGTTATCAGGGGATAGCAGGAGGTAATTGTGGATTCTTGCCAGGTCATCCTGACTGTCCTGGAGTAGGATGAGGGACATGGGACCTTTCTATTTTGTCTTATGAAACTAAATTGCAGTTCTGGGCTGCTCTTCCTTGTGCTGGGAGACATGAATTAAAAGATCAAAGCAGAACAAACAGGTGTCTAAATAGGTGACTAGTTTTTAGTTTCTAACTTTGCTAGTTAATAAAGGATGAGGTAAGTAATGTGTATGTTTGTATTCAACTGCTAGTGTAGTGTTTTCTGAGTATTGTAGACATAGAAATAAAAGACCTTTGTTTTTCATTCCTACCTAATCTCCCTGTTCTGTCATTAACTTGCAGTGACTTTGGACAAAAAAATTTTCTATACCTTCAGTAGGGTAATTATGACTGACAAGAAATAGTTACATATTCCAAAACAGTAGAAAGGATCTTGAATGTTCCCAACACAAGGAAATAGTAAATTTCATGTGTGACATATATGCCAATTAGCCTGGTCTGATAATTACACATTGTATACAAATATCAATTGTCATATTATACCCATAAAAATGTACAAGCACTGTGTCAACTAAAAATTTTAAAAATACATTAAGATTTTTTCCGTGCCTTGGTTTCCCCAACCGTCCAATAGATATGGACATATACTTCACAAGCTGGTGGTGAGGATTAAACTTGCATGACAGCGGAATGCAGGAAAACATATACTTTATTATAATTTTATTATTTTTCTTTCTTGATATCCCCCGTTCCCCCCATTCATTGTAACCAACTCCTCCATGGTAGAAAATCCCAGTTCTCCCTCTACTGGTTACCTGCTTTTTGTTTTTGTTTTTAAACCAGTAAGTTCATGTTGAAAGAGAACAAAGGGAATATTTTTTGTGTATCTATGTGGATTGTTTGTGTGATGCGTGTTCATGGGATTTCTGTGTATACATTTGTAGTATGGCTGTTGTGTATTATTCGTGTTTGAAAGTTGTGTTGTATTTCTTGTGTGAACCTGTGTGGAGCACAGTTGTATGTTTGCATGATGTGGAGTTGGATGTTGTATATTTATCTTCTACACAGCAGATGTGTGATGTGTGTTGTGTGTGGTATACTTGCATGTTGGGTGTTTACCTTCTGAGTTTCTCTGTTGTACATGCTCCTGTAGTGTGTTTTGTCGCCTGTGTCTGGTTTATGTTTGCATACTGCAAATTATTATGGTGGAATTTATGTTGGATATATTGGGGAGAGAGAGTTACAGATTTTCCTTCTTCTCATCTCTCCCTGTCCCCTCTGGCCAAATAAAGATGGTATGGGGTAAATGAGGGTGATCAGCTTCTTGGGCTGAGATTTCTCAAGGACAATGGAATCACCGTTTTCCATTTTAGACTAATCCATTAGGACTACCCCTCCTTTAGGTTTCAAAATGCAAACCATTTCCTGAGTGAAACACCCTACAATAGCTGCCCCAAACACAAAAGAGTCTGTGTGGTTGAGGGGTGGGTGGACATTGTTGCCCTCTAGAACCAAGAATTGAGCTTAATTTCTTTTTATCTGCTCCAGGGAAGGCTGTTTCCTCCATCTAATCTGGATGGGAGAGGGGGGTTAGGAGGCTCACACCAGTGTTCCATTTACAGCTCTGGCCCTGTCTCTCCAATAGAGGAGCCCTGTATGTCACTGAAAAGGCAAAACTCCTTCAGTAGCTGAGGTGAAGATAAAGGAGTGCAACTCAAATATCCAGCTATGACACCTTTTCAAATTTCCAAGTGGAGGCAGGAGTGGGAATGAGGTTGGAGTTGGGACCCCTTCACTAGCACACAGGGTAGAATAGGAAAAATAGCTTGGAGGGGCACCCTCCTCTCTTGACCATGGCCCCTTCCCGAATTTCCCCCCAGGGCTGGGAGCCACAGGCATGTGACTCATCAGAGCAAGACTGTCTTAGAGGGGCATGTCATAGGGCCTGGGGCGGTAAAGGTCTGAATCTCTGCCTAATGCTGCTGCGTTACTGCAGAGTCTGGGTGAGGGGGAGGGAGCGCTGCATCGTTTCTGGCATTTTCCCAAATCCTCAGGTGAAGTTGGGGCTCAAGAACTTCAGTTCACCTAGTTTTGCTTTCTGCTTCCCCGCTGTAAGACTTTTCTTTAGCAAAACAAGCAGAAGGGGGCAATGGAGAGGAATACATCCTCTTATTCTAAGCCCCTTCCCCAAATTTCAGGAGGGCGCGGCTTTAAGAAACCACGTCACCATAAGACCTCTTCTGTCCTCTTCTGTAGCGAGGGTCAGGGCGGCAGGCTCCCGCCCCCTCACCCCCCTCAACCTCCTGCAGCACCCGGGAGAGAACTAGACGGAGGGAGTTCTAATTTACCTATATTTGATCTTTTCCGCGGGCAAAAGGAAAGATGACAGATTCACATCCATCTTAGGCTAGATCCCCCTCCCCAATTAGCAAGCTAATGATTCAGGTGGGGGAGGGGGTCCTGTGAAAGGAGTATTAGCTCTCAAACGCGAGTCCTTTCCAGTCTACACAGGCATTGGAGAGCAAGATGGGGAAGGGGCTGGGGAGACCAGAGTGTGGGAAGGGATTAGAGAGTGTGGAAACTGCAGCTCATGAGCTGGCCACTGGCTTTCCAAGACCAGAGTGGTGGGTCAAGCTAATAGTTTGTGTGGACTCCGGTGAAAAATACATTTTTTTGATGTGAAAGCTTGGGGAGGGGGCAGCGAAAACAGCCAGAAGCCGCCGCGGGACTCTAGCAGAGCACAGGTGAGATGTAGGGAATGGAAGAGAGGGCTCTCCAGAGGTTTTGGGGACAGATATCCTGACTTTTCAGGAGTGCCATGATTGCTGCTGGCCATGAACAGACAAAACAGGAGGGAATTTCTAGGGACTCTCCCCGAGCTTTTGAGAATTAGGGATTTTACGCACCCAGGTAATCTCTGGGAGAAATTTATCCCCCAAATCAGGCTGAGGCCCCTGGAACTGCAAGCGCCCAGTGGACTTAGGGCTGCCATGGCCCTGAACCCTTCCTTTGTGTGGGCAGTCCGAGCTGAGGGTGAACGTGGAGGGCTCTGGGTCGGTCTGCCTATGCTTACCTGGTGCCAGTCGCGGCGGCAGCGGCGGCTGGTTCTTAGATTTCTCCCGCCTTTCCTGCAAATGTTCAGACTTACCTTGGAGTGCTTCAGCCCACGAAAGACTGGAACCTTCCAGCCTCAGTTTGCCGGTCAGGAAGAAAGGGGAGCTGATGGCTCACCGCCCGGTTCCTCAGACACAGTCTGCTTTGCAGTCTGAGGTGTCTCTGGGGCTCTGCTCACCGCAGCGGATTGCTGCAGCTAAGGCTGGCGTGTGCACTCCCGCGAGCCAGTGGGACTGGGCAATGACCCTCAGCAGCGGGGGGCGGGGCCCCAGGCGACAGAGCTTTGCGCGAGACTTTGCCTCCACCACGAGATGCTGTCTGGGTCCGCAAAGCAGAGGGGGGCACAGGTGGCTCGGAAAAACCAGGGGGAGTTAATTTTTCAGACGTCAGCTGTGCAACTGAGGCTCTAGTCTTCCCTATCAAGGCTCAGGCACTATGGGGGCTAGATCAGAAGGAGCATTTGAATGTGGAGAATGAGTGTCGCCAGTGAGGCACATTCATCTGTTTTTCAACCTCACTCATGTAAATATGTCCCATTCAGTTCACCAACCAGGAGGTAATTAAAGTATATCTCCCTGCTCGCATTATTTCATTCCTCATGTGCTCTTTCTCCTCCCCAAGTCATCTTGGCCTTTAGGATTTTTTTTCTGACCTGCAGCCTGTCGGGGCCATGGGTGGAGCCCTCAAGGCAGTGGAGGTAGGAAATGGTGTGTGGAGGAGGGGAGGGAAAGAAGTAGTTAGGTTGAAAAAGGGAGCATTTTGAAAGCTCAACGTTGTGATACAACATATGTTAAATCAGAAGTATGCGTGGACTTTTGCAAAAACGTTGTAGTCACTATTTTCCGTGGTTCCTATTTTGTCCTTAAAAAAGGAAAGTAGGGGAAAACATGAAAGAGAAGTGGGGGGAAAAACCAGAAAAATAGGCGATTCCTGGCTTAAAATCTATTGCAAAGAGTCTTATTTTTTGGAAACTACTTGAAACACCCGGGTTTGGTTATTTTATTTCTAGAAATCTCCTTTTCTACCTCTCCTCCCTTTTGAGGGGGGCATGGATGTCCACCTGGAGAAAATAATCTCCTGTGCTTGTTAGTTTCTTTCCTGGATTCCTCATTTCCCCTGCATCCCGAATCTTCTAGAAGGAATGAATAAACACTTCAAAACTCATGCGCACTGACACACTGAGTTCTCCCTGGTAGGACGGAGGCACTATCAATCTATGTCTGCATATCTAATTTTCCCTCAATAATGCGTAAGCACTGCGGATTTCTCCCTTAAAGCTCATTTTCCCTTCGGACAGCGCAAGAATTCTATTTTTCTCCCTCCCCCTCATATTTCCCGCTAGAGAGTGAGGGGACATGTTATATCTGCCAAATTCAACAAATTTCTCCTAAAAGGTGGCGATTACCCCATATTTTATCCTATACATTCTGAGTTTCCCTTGGAGAGTGCGGGAGAACCCCCCTCCTCAAGCCATCCCAGCTTTCTATGGCTTTGGATGATAGTCTCCCAGTTATTTCCTGCGCACGTTAAAATTAAAATTTTCTCTGTTCAGAGCGGGGACGCCCCCATAATTTCCCTCACCTTAACTTTTGCCTGAGAGTTTTGGAGATATTTTAAAATCTGTTTTGAACATGAAAGTTTACAGAACCACCTTGTATTTACCCCAGTTCGGGTGGAAGCGCGCGTTTTTCTCCACCACCCGGGTTCCCCTTGTGGTCAATGCAGCAATGTTGTGCTGCCTGCCACGCACATTAAATTTACTATACACAGGGCCAGAAGACGCAATTGTATTTCCTGAACACCAAATTTTCCCTAGACAGCCAAAGGGCATCCAGCATCGATCCAACAGCCAAAATTTATTTCCATCCGATTCTTTCCCCCACAGTCTCCAAAATGTCCCTGGTTCACAGTGTGTCAGCATCTTTCCCTGATCCCACATTTCATCTTAGAAAGAGCCTACATGGTCTGCTCCACATCCAAAGAGAGGCCAAGGGCCCTGACGTTTTGCTAGATCTAAACACCACATCTTTAGCCTAGCTCTCACAGCCAGGAACAAACCCCTACAGTCCCCCAACTCGCCCAGGGACTCCAAGAGTACTTCAATCAACAATACAAGAGGTCCCTTCTGCCAACAAAAGAGCAGTGGTTGGTCTCATCACTTATTGGGAGTGTCTGAGAGCAAACACTGAATTCCAGACCAAGAATGCAGACATTTGGATAAGAAAAGATAGCTCACTACCTTTACAGGGGATAGCCTTGGAAGAAAGTGTTTTCACTCAGCTCTGGCAGCACTCCTGGAGGCCCCAAACCTCAATGGAGTTAAGTTCCTACCAGTAAGCACCCCCCCACCCCCCGCCACCGCTCTTCCTCACCAAAGCTTGAGGTACCATCACCAACCTGGCAGAACCCTCGGTCTCTACCCCGCTTGGCTTCAGCTCAGCGAGGGCAGTGTGCCCCCGCCCCTTAAGGGTCCACAATTCCGCTTGGAATCCTCCTACTGCTTTCAGCTCTTGCCTTTCAGCACCAGTAGTTATTCTTCGGAAGTCCTCAGTCCTCCCAACAACTGCCGCCGCTGCACGTGTGGCTCTTGGAGAGTTAGCCCAAGCCAGCCAATCAAGGGCTGAGGCGACAGAGCGGTACTTCCTTAGCAGTCTGGCACCGCTGGACAGATCCAAGCCCTTGGCAACTGATTTATAGGATTCCTCAGGGAGGGAGGGAGAGGGAGGAGCTCCAGCTGATTGGTTCGGACAGGGGGTACGGGGCTGGGGGGCGGCTTGTGGAAAGGATGGTCCAGTTCTGAGTGCTCTGTATCATCTCCTCCTTTAGTCGCCCACGCAGTGCCATTTTTGAAGGCTTTAAGATAATGCTCAGTTTTCCAGTTCACTCTTCCAAAGTATAGGTTCATATAAAGGCAAAATTTCTACGTTCTTCTCGTTATCCTCATTTCCACCAGCCCTCTGAGGCACAGCCTCAGCCCACCAGAAGGGCCAGTGGCTGTGATAAGAAAAAATAATAATATGAATAATGTTTACAGGTACAGACTTGATTTTCATAGCGCAGGAAGCTCATTCGCATTCATTAGCTTTCAAAAAAAAATCTTTAAGCCCTACAAAATCAAAATGAATTTCCATTTTCATATGAGCAGGTATTTTCTTTTTCAGACGAGAAAACACATAGACAGGCAATGTTTCAGATGGAAATTATTAGTAGCAGAGCCAAGTCTCCACACTACATTCTCTGACTCCTGAACTTTCTTTGGTGCTTTAACATAAACTCTCTGAAATGACATCATAGAGTTAAATGTATTCATTTGGTTTTTATGCAATTATGCTAATCACAGTATTGTACATTTGGGGGAATAGAGTTCAAGATGATTTTGTAACTTGTGTACATTTTGGTGACTAAATAAATGATATGTAGCTTGTTGCAGAGAAAATATAGCAAATCAACATCTTTCCTCTCTTTTTAGTTATTCAATAGCTTGGGACTTTTTGTAGCCTAATCAATCATCCAAACCTGTTCATTCTTCCAAAAATGTCTCTTCTATATTTTTCCTAACATCTTCTCAAACTCTTCAGACTATTATTTTAAAAGCCTACTACCTCATCTATCTGACTGCCTGGTGCCTGCACCCCCAGATATACATGACTCTCGTTCACCAAAACCATATTAGTCTAAATGCCAATTTCATCATGTTGTGCTCACCGCATATGGAGCTGAAATGACTACCTAGCTCATAAAGTCCTCTCACTATAGAGGCCCCTATCAAATTTGCTTACATATATTCCAACCAAGTTCCTCATCCTCTAGCCAAAAGCACACCTATTTTTCAATTTCAACCTCCAGTCCAACTTCCCATTAACGCCTTCTTTGAATTCTTTTAAGTTTTATTGAAATATAATTCACAAAAAGAAATATAATTCACATAACATGCCAGTCATATATTTAAGCTGTACATTTCAATGGTTGTGCATTATTCACAGTTGTGCAACCATCACAGAAATCAGTTTTAGAACATTTTCATCACCACTCAAAGAAACTTGGTAACCTTTTCTCCCTATTGTCCCTAAGCACCCCCCCAAGCCCTGGGAAAACACTGATATACTTTCTGCATCGTTGAATTTTCCTATTCTGATTATTTCATATCAATTGAGTCATACAACAGACGATCTTTTTTTGACTGGCTTCTTCTGTGCAGTATAAGGTTTTCTTTTTTATTAAAATACATTAATTGTACAAAGAAATGGCTTTCATTGTGACAGGTTCACACATATGACCATATTCACCCTCTCTATTATTCTTTTTAATTCCCCCTCCTTCTTCCCCCTTCCACATCCTTTTTACTTTCATGTTATTTTTATTTTTCTAAATCTCAGATATAAGAAAAAACATGTAATACATATCTTTGTGGGACTGGCTTATTTATCTTAACGTGATGACTTCCAGTTCCATCCATTTTCCTACAAATGACATAATTTCATTTTTCTTTATGACTGAATAATATTCCATTGTATATGTACACCACATATTTCCTCATCTATTCATCCATTGGTGGGTATCTAACTTATTCCATAACTTGGATATTGTGAATACACAATAAGCATGGATGTGCAGGTATCTCTATGTTAAGCTGACTTTGAGTATTTTGAGTATATAACCTGAAGTGGTATGGTTGAATCATATGATAATTCTATTTTTTATGTTTCAAGGACTCTCCATACTAATTTCCATAGTGGCAGGACAAATTTACATCCACCACCAACAGTGTATAAGGGTTTTTTTTCTGCATCCTCATCACCATTCGTATTTTGCTTGTTTTCTTGATGATAGCCATTCTGACTGGGATGAGACGAAAGCTCAATGCTGTTTTGATTTGTATCTCCCTGATGGATCAAGATATTGAATATTTTACATTTTTTTTAACATTTGCACTTCTTCATTTGAAAAGTGTTCACTAAATTTGCCCGTTTATTGATTTGATCATTTGCTAGTTGAGTTCTTTATATATTCTAGATATTAATCTACTTTCAGATGAATAGCTGGCAAAGATTTTCTCCCATTCTGTGGACTGTTTTTTCACTATGGTAATTATTTCATTTGATGCTTTTTAATTTGATGTAATCTCATTTGTCATATCTTACAATGATATTCTGAGCTATTGGAATTCTATTCAGAAATTCTGTGTGTCTTCCTAGAAGTTGAAGAGCTTTCTTTATTTTCCTGTAATTATTTGAAAGATTCAAGTCTTACATTAACATGTTTGATCCATTTGGAATTCATTTTTGTAAAGGGTGAAAGGTAGGGGGTCTTTTATCAGTACCATTTGCTGAAAAGGATGTCTTTTGTGCAATGTATGTTTTTGGCGTCATTGTAAAAAATAGGATGGTTAAATCTGTGTGAATTTATTTCTGGGTCTTCTATCTCATTAGTCTACATGCCTGTTTTGTTGTGCCAAAATAATACCATTTTGTGACTATAGTTTAATTAAGATATTGTGAATCCTGACTGATTAGGTCAGAACCCTGAGAATCTAATCACCTTCCAAAAGCCCATTAGCTGCCAACCAGGTACCAGTACATGTATGGTACTAGTACCATACATGACTCTGGGGGAATATTTTAGTCAACCTATAGCACTAGATATTTGATTATTTGTGAGGCTATCATAAATAGGATGCTGTCCTGATTTTCTTTCTCAGCAAGTTCATTATTGGTGTATAGAGGAAGTTCTAAAGTGTTTTCCAAAGCAGCTGCACCATTTTACATTTCTTCATATTCTTATCAACACTTGCTATTATCTGTCTATAGTGATCACAGTGAGTATGAAGTAGAATTTCATTGTGGTGATCATTTACATTTCCATAATGGCAAATGATATTCAGTATCATTTCACATGATAAGTGGCCATGTGTATATTTTCTTGGGAGAAGTTTTGAGTTGAATATTTTGTCCATCTTAATTATTTGTTTGATTTTATTATTAGATTATTATAAGCTTTCTTCATGTATTCTGAGTCTAAGTTCCTTATCAGATACATGATTTGTGAATATTTTCTCCTATTCCATGGGTTGCCTTTTCACTTTCTTGATAATGTCATTTGAGACACAGATATTTTAATTTTGTTGCTTGTGCCTTTAGTGCAACATCTAAGAAACCATTGCTTAATCCAAGGTCATAAATACTGCTATCTTTTTTTCTAAGCATTTTTTAGTTTCGCCTCAACATTTAGATTTTTGTTTCTTTTTGAGTTGACTTCTGTATATGGCATGTGATATGGATCCTACTTTCTTTTTTTGCATGTGGATATCCAGTTGGCCCAGCACCATTTATTGATAATACTATTCTTTCTCCATTGAATGATCTTGGCATCCTTGTTGAAAATCGCTTCACTGTAAATATGAGGATTTAGTTTTGAACTTTCAAGTCTATTCCATTAATCTCTATGACTATTTTTATGCCATTGCCACAATGTTTTGATTGCTGTAGCTTTGTAGTAAGTTTTAAAACAAGGGTCTATGAGTCTTTCTTTTTCAAGAATATTTTAAATATCCATTCCTTGTATTTGTCACATGAAATTTAGGATAGGCTTGTCAATTTGAGGGAAATAAATCCAGCTTGGATTTTGATAGGGATTGCACTGAATACTTAGATCATTTGGGGCAGTATTATCATTTTAACAACATTACGTCTTCTAATGAATGAACACAAGATTTACAGGATGTCTTTCCTTTATTTGTCCTTTCTTTAATTTTTCAAAAATGATTTACAGTTATCAAAGTACGTTTTGCACATATTTTGCTACATTTACTTCTTTAGTATTTATTTTAAAATAGTTCTACTACCAATGAATTGTCACTGTACTTGTTCATATTGGGATGCTTTTACTTAATGGGTATTACATATTTTCATATGTGCTTCATCTTCATTTAAAAATATTGTTTAAGTGGATGTAAGATTCTTGGTTGACAGGTTTCAAAACTTCAAAGGTATTCTCTCTGCCTTCTGGCCTCCTTTGTTTCTGATGAGACATCTCTCTGAAGGTTCCCTGATGATACGTCTTTCTGCAGGTTTCCTTATACATGGAGAGCTGTCATTTTTGTGCAGTTTTCAAAATGTGTTCTCTTCCACCAACACTCCCTCCCCCTTGGCTTTCAACATTTTCACTATGATGTGTTTAGTTATGGATCTCTTCAGGTTTATTTTGCCTTGAATTCATTAATGGTGCCCATATATTTCTGAAGTTCTGCTCATTTTCCTTCATTAATTTTCTCTCTGGTAGAGATTATATATATAATTTATTAGCATATTATAGTTATACTAGGAGTACATTGTGAGCTTTACAAAAATGCTTACAATGTATCTTAGTTAGATTCACTCCCTCCATCTTTCTCCTTTATTCCTCCTCCCTGCTTTCTTAGAACAGTTTCAACAGGTTTCATTGTTCCATTTTCATACATAGTACTTCCGCCATATTCCCCCTCCTTCACCATTTCCTTATGTTCTTCTCCCTCCCACTGGTACCAACCCCCTGGCAGGACTTATTTTTACCTTCCTGTCCTTCATTTTAAAAAACCATTTTGTTTATGGTGGTTATACAGGGAGTTTCATTGTGATATTTCCTATATATGTATGTATTATATCTTGAATTGGTTCATATCCTCCATTTTCTCCTTTCTACCTTAGCCCCCATTTTTATGGTGATTTCAACAGATTTGAACGTTCCATATTCATAGTTGTGTAGAAAGTACATCAACCATATTCACCTCCTCTACTTTCTTCATTTACCCCCCCCATTAGAGCCCTCTCCTAAGCATGACCTGTTTTACATTCTTGTCCTTCATTGTTTAGGTTTCTGTTTGTTGTTCAGTGAGATCTTCTAAGCCCCCAGCACTGCAATTCCTCACCCTTTCCTCCCTATTCTGTGTTTCATTGTGTCTTCTTCTTCTCACACAGATGTGATGTATTTCATTATTGTTCACTACCTTTTTTTTCCTCCTCCTTTAGTCTCTTCTACCAGTCTCACTTTTGGATAATGTGCTCTATATATTTATATGTGTATATGTTATTGCTTGAATTTTGTTTTGTCTATATATTGCATACAAGAGAAAACAGGTGTCCTTTGGCATACTTCCTGGCTAACTTTACATAAGATTATGTTTTCCAGTTCCATCCATTTACCTGCAAATGACAAAATTTCATTTCATATTAACACCATGTTTTCTTAAGCTATTCATCAGTTTTGGGTCATCTTGGCTGTTTCTAAAGTTTGGCTATTGTGAATAATGCATGCAATACACAGTAGAGATTATATAATCTCTATTGTTCTGTCTTTAATTCATTGGTTCTTCTGCCCATGCAAATCTACTGTTGAGCTTCTCTAGTAAAATTTGTATTTTATTACACTTTTTACTTCAGAACATCCATTTGTTCTTTTTATAATTTCTATTTTTGTTGATACTCTTTATTTGGTGAGACATTGTCATCATATTTATTTAAGCATACTTTTCTTTTGTTATTTAAACATATTTAAAATAACTGATTTAAACTTACTGTCTACTAGATTCAACATATGTGGATTTTCAAAGGAAGTTCCTATTGCCTGCATTCTCCCCTGTGAATGTGTCACATTTTGTGTTTCTTTTCATGTCTTATAATTTTTAATGAAAAGTGAATATTTTAGATAATTTAGGATAGCAACTCTATAACATAAACCAGAGTTTGTTGTTTGCATAATTATTTGTTTAATGAATGAACTGGACTATTTCAATAAAGCAGCCTCTGAGGTTGCTTTTCAGTGCATTCAGCGTTAGGTATTCCATAGACCTTCTGGGATGACAGTGGTTTTAGCAGGAATATCTTGGACTGTCTTTTGCCCTGATCTTTCTGCTCTGATGGTACCATACCCAGATATTAACCTCCAGTAATTGCCAGATGATTGCAATGTTGCTTACAACAATACCCTGGAACATAAATTGATCTACAGTGGTACAATTAAATTTGGACTCCTTTGCAGTGTTAGTGTTTTAGGCTAGGCTTTGAGGCTTTCTCCAACCTCAGGTAGAAGATTCTTCTTAGCTATCCCATTCCTTGGCTCTTGCTTTAGTATTCTAGTTAATCTAAGGTTAAAACAATTTTTCTCATTGAGCTACCAATCATACTTTCATATTTACTACTCAACTCTCCATTGTTTTCAATAGTACCCTAATGCTTGACCTTCCCCATGCTCAAAGAAAGTCAGTTCCAAAGAAAATCAGCCATGTTTGAGAGGAGTGTTGAACTGCTATTTGTCTGTACTGCCTGTCTCTTTGGATAAATCCTCTGCACTACTGTTCCAGAGTCTGAGACAAGTACAGTAGTCTGCTTCTCTTGGAGAGACACCCTTGCTTTATAAGCACCATGCTGTGCAGTGTGGTTACCACTAGTAATTTATGCCTATCTCTTCTGACTTGGAACCTTTTACTTACAATCACATTCAAATGGCCTGCCTTGCTTAAGGTATAGCTTCTACTTTTTATAGGGAATGGAAGGAACCCCTGTCTCAGCTGTTCTTATCTGGACTAGAGTTTCTGAAACATGGATCTTAGGGAATGAAAAATGCTCTATTCCTAACTCATCTGGAATCTTAGCAGAAAGGGAGAACTGTTTTGGGCTGCACCTATCCAGTATGCTCCTTCCATTATGCTAAGAGCTGCAGATGGAAGACCAGAGGAGGTCATAGCTCAAATCCAGCAGGTTTTTGTTGTTATTATGAAGGTCTAGTTAATTTGCTTGAATAAATGTCTCTATTTGCTGTATGTTCTTAGGACGACTTCTAGAGTTGTTAATTTGCAATTTATTTCTAATTTTATCAGTATAGTTATTTAGCTATCATAAGTGGATTAGTCAGATTTTTTTGTTGCTGTGACAAAACAATTTAAGGGAGGAAAGATTTATTTCAGCTAACAGTTTCTGAGGTTTCAGTTGGCTAACTCCATTGTTTCTAGGCTGTGGTGAGACAGAACATCATGGTGAAAAGGCATAGAGGAGCAGATCTGCTCATGTCATAATGGGGCGGAAGGAGAGAGAGAGAGAGAGAGAGAGAGAGAGAGAGAGAATGCCTATGCCCACAGGCTTTCTCCTCTTTCTGAGGCTCTATTCTGTGGAATAGTGCCACCACCAACACACAGGACAGGTTTCCCTCCTTAGTTAATCCTCTTTGTAAAACTCTTGTACACATACCCAGAAGTATGCTTAGCTAATCTCCTACTTGATTCTCAATCCAATCAAGTTGGCAATCAAAACTAACCATTAGTGTAAGTGTCCATGAACTTTCTCACATCACCACTCCAGAGGCAATTCTATCTTCTTTGACTTCTTAAATCTATACTCAACACAATATAGTATGTGATTACATGTGCTTTAAGTTGGCTACTTCTGGTCTCTATTAATCATAGCTCCTTCCCAGACATAAAACCTAGATGTTCTTCAACTGCCTCTTCGTCAAACTAATACTCTAGCTATTTACTGTGTGCCTACTCTGTGCTATGGCTAGGAATAGAAGTGAGCAGGAAGATGCAGTGATGAATCAGACCTGACTCTCCACCCTGTGAAAAGAGACAAATATAGATTTGGTTTTAAAACAAGGCAGAACATGATCATTGCCACAAGAGAAGCATAAACAAAAATGTTCTGAAAGCAGTCTAGCTTTTTCTTTTCTTTCTCTTTTACTGCTTTTTCCTTTTCTTTTTGATGGGGAGAGGGTCTCTGCATTATTTAATATTCCATGATTCCTGGAGGTGGCATTTAATCTGGACCTTGATGGATGGGCTCAGTTCTGATAGATGGAGATGGGAGAAGGGACATTCTAGGCAGAGAAAAATGAACAAAGTTATGAATATATTTCACAGCAAAATACATGCTTTCAGCATCTGAATTAGGCAGGTTAGAAAAAAGTTCTGGGCCAAATTAAGAAAGCACTTGAAAACCACACTGTGGAGTTGGGATTTCATTCTGTAGACAATGAAGTATCATAACATTTTTTTTGATTGGGATAGTGACATGGTTAGTTGAGGAAGAGAAAACATCTGATGGCAGAATGAAGGATGGATTTTTAGGAGTGATACTGAAAGCAAGGCGACCAGTGAGGAATCTATTGCTACCTTCTAAGGGAGAAATGACAAACACTTAACTTTCAGCAATAACATACAAGGGAGAAAACAGTGAAGGATTCATGTGATCTTTGGGAAGTGGTCCCTAGAAGCTTTAGAGACTGATTAGATGACTCATTATAAATGTGGAATAATGGTTCAAATTTCATGACTCAATAGATATCTACACAGATTAGAATGGCTGAGAACCTGTTCATGGAAAAACAAAATATATTGCATACACACACACACACACACACACACAGAATGGAGTATTATTTAGCCATAAAAAATGAAATTATGTCATTTTTAGGAAAATGGATGGAACTGGAGATCATTATATTGAATAAAGTTAGGCACACCCAGAAAGACAAATATCAAATTTTTTCTAGATGTCTGACACAGTGTAAAAAGAGGACTGTTTGGGGAGTAGGAACCAGCAGGAGGTTAGATTTAACAGCATTGAAAAAAATTAGAATTCAGGTAGTCTTTAAGAAAGGGGAGAAAAGATGGGGCAAGGTTAGAAATAGGAATAAAAAAGGATTTGGTATGACAAAAGACTGAGTTAGGTGTATACATCCAGACAGATGCTATAAATTGACATTGAGTTAAGGGGGCAGATGTTGTTGGAAAGATAGATATTAAGATGATAAAGTAGGTGTTTGGTATTATTTGTTGAGTGGTTAAATGAACGAATTTGTGAAATACTGTGCACTAGGCATTGTACTAGATATATGTGAGGCTGCCTAAAGAGGAAGAAAACCAATAGAACAAGAAGCAGAAAACAGCAGTGGTGGACTAGGGTGAGTAGGCAGAGAGAAGGAAGCAGGATGAATTTCTCATAAGGATGAGTCAAATCCATAGGTCTTAGAGTCATCTTACTGCCCATTTATCACTTCAAAATGAACTGGTGGTTTAGCTCTAAGGCTGTTCTTGTGACCTCAGTAATCCCCTAGTGAAGTTAGAGAGCATGAAGCCACCCTAAACCCATTCCCTCTGTAGGCTGGTCAAAACATGTGAAGGCTCTGGAAAGTGTTGTGAAAGGGTAGGGAGAACTTTCTGGTGAGAATTGGGATGATGGCAACATCTGATTTTAATTGCCACCAAGATTTAGTTGAATATCTGCTGCTTATCTAGTCCAGGGAAAGGAACATAGTGGAATTGCTGGTGAGGGAAAGTGGTAGTAGTATCAGTTTGTCATATTGTACATATCCTTAGGGAGATTTGAAGGCTACACAAATGGAGCAGTTAACAGATGATACTAGATAACAAATGATTAAAAACTAGATGAATAATGGAGTAATGTAGATTTAAGGATTGTAAACATTGAAAAAGAGAGAGAGAGAGAGAGAGAGAGAGAGAGAGAAGGTAGTATAACAGTTTGAATAGCAACTGTAGAAAAGATGAGACATGAGGAGGACTGGGCAAGGTTAGGGAGTTGGTGGAGATAAAGATGAAGGGAGCAGGCTGAGAATAATCATGAAGGTGGAGTGAATTATGACATGGTGAAGTTATTTTGTAGCAGTAGGAATGAAGCAAGAACAGCAAATTGATTTCTCTTTCAGAAGAGCCTTGAATGCTAAGTTTAAAAAATTAGGTTTTCATCAGAAGCAATGGATAATGTTTTGATCAATTATTGGTAGATATGTGTCTGGCACTGTAGCAGCTTGGCTATAACTCTTTAAATATTTTCCTTTTTCTCTTGACATTTATATATCCTCCAGGATGATTGACTCTCCTGTTTTGGCCAGGACTAAGAGATGTCTTGGGACAGAAGCATTAAGTGCTAAAACTGAGAAAGTTTCTGGCAAAACAAGACAAGAGACAAGTGGTCATCTTGATAATTCCCTTTCTTTATTCTCCTACTTTAATTTTCTTTCCTTGCACTTTTTTTCCGCTAATTGTTTTTCTCTAGTCTATCTCTATCCCAACAACATCTATTCTACCCATTATCCTTCAGTTCTTCACCTCACTCTATTCCAATGGCTTCTTCCATTTGCACAGCCCCCCAGGGTTCTTTAAGATTTGGGCTATATATGATTTTATTAATGTAAAAGGTAGCATAAAGAAAAAGGATTAAATAAGGATTAAATCATTCTCTATAAAGAGAGAGGGAACTTTAGAAAGAGCCCAAATTTCAGCATTGACTTAGTATGTAGTAATATGTTAAGTCCCCAGGAGCTCATTTGGATAACCTCAGAAGATGATGAAGGATGCACTCTCAGTATGACACCTTTCTGGCATCAATTTCAAACTGGTTCACTTAGTATGTCTTAATGGCAATTAGATATTATTTTAAGAGGATTCTTCACAATGTTTGTGCTTGGTGTACACATACACACATAAATGTTGAATAAAATATGTAAGTATCTTCACACATCCTTTTTTACAATATGAAAGTATACTGTAAAATCTAAACATTAACAGATACTTTTGAACTTTATAGAAATTAGCAGAAAACTATCTGAGAAAGTATCAGGTTTGTCATGTTAATGAAATGAATCTAATGACATTTTGTCTTTTTTTTTCTTTTATTATTCATATGTGCATACAAGGCTTGGGTCATTTCTCCTCCCTGCCCCCACCCCCTCCCTTACCACCCACTCCACCCCCTCCCTCTCCCCCCCACCCCCTCAATACCCAGCAGAAACTATTTTGCCCTTATCTCTAATTTTGTTGTAGAGAGAGTATAAGCAATAATAGGAAGGAACAAGGGTTTTTGCTGGTTGAGATAAGGATAGCTATACAGGGCATATTTTGTCTTTCTTGGGCATCTCTCTGTAAAGAGGGTAGAGCCTATGTAGTTTGTCCTTTCAAATCCAATGTGAGGGAGAGTGGAAGAAGTAGTTTTTCTCATTGCCCTAGCCTGTGAGAAAGGGACATCAAGAAGTGGCTCGTGCATGTTAAATAAAAGCAATTTGGTTATCAAGAGCCTGCACTCTTTGGTGATCCAGGGAGGTGGAAAGGCCATACAACACATGAAAGCAGAGCATGAACATTTGAGTGTGTGAGGGTGATGATGGGACTAGAAAATATAACTTTGTTGAGGAGACTCTGGATTCAAAAGACACTAGCTGGGAGCTAACTACAGACCAGCACCATCTCATCATCAGTATGGAGTACATCCTGATTATTTCATTCTTCTCCAGGGATGGTGGGCTGTGGTGCTCAGGGAAATCACATTTTAGCTCAGAGGATGAAGTCAAGGAGCATCAGATGGAAAACAGATGGTGAGTCATTAAATTGAGGAAGGACTTGGAGTGGGAGATGGGAGTCTTGAAGTGAGAAGGAAAAAAATCTGTTTACCTCTCCTTAGACACAGTAGTATTCATACCACAGAGGTACCACTTCATGTCTTAATTCTTATGGAGTTACATTTGGATGTAGATTCAGATTTGACTTTCTGTGTGATCCAGGACTAATCAATTAACATCTCCAGACCCCTATCTTCCTATCCTCTAAAATGAATGTAATGATTTCTTCCTGCTTCGCAGGGCTCTATAGGCTTTAACTTAAAATAAATGTGAAAACTTTATAAATGGAGTAGAACAAATATGAGATGTTATTATTTCCCCTATGGAAAGACAGTGTGGGGGTTGGGTCTGGGTCTTTTTCATCTCTGTTCCCCACAACAACTAGAATAATGTCATACACAAATAACTGAATGAATAGCCTGCTAAACTGGATGTGACTAGAATCTCTAAATTCCTCTATCTTAATCATAATTCTAGAATTTCAGTCTGATAGGGACCCCCAAATTCCTCAATCTCCATCATTTTAAAATCTAGCTTCTGCTTCAATATTTGCATATTTCATAGCATATGCAAATACACTAGCTTTATGTGTTATCCTGGCCCTGAAAAAGTACCAACAGATTTTCACTAAAAAACAGAAAACAAACAAAACAAAACAATCCTACTCCCTACAAATCTATTCAAACCAATATGCTGATGAGTGCAAGAATTACCTTTTATTGTCAGAGCCTCTGATAGAATATCTTTTATGTAATCAGATTCAGATTGCCCGCTGCCTATGAGAATGTGGCAAAGGCCATCAAACTGCCTGGCCAAATGCTTCTCTGTCTCTGGCAGTTAAGAGGGACCAAATGGCTTTGAATTTCAAAAACTGTATGTTCTAAGGAACTTAGATTTTAATTTAAATCAGAAACAAAATCAATGGGGCTGTCCAAAACAAGAATTAGAGACAATGGGACTTTCTCTACTAATCCAGGGTTCACCAAAGGATCCTAGATGGAAAATGGAAACTTTCTATAGTTAACCAGAGAAAGCTAATTCACCCAAGCCAAAACATGGAATTTAACATACAGAAGGCAGATTTCTTTGGGGACCAGGCAGAGGATGATGCACGGTTGCATCAGATTACCCTACGGCTAGGGTAATCTGCTGCAAGTCTTTCTCCTCCACATACACAAACGGAGAGTATGATGTAACTATGACTTATTCATAAAGGTTGCTGCATGGCACAGGAGACAGGGATAAGGACTTCATTCTTCTGTTTGCAGACACTGGAAGAATCTTCCGGACTCGCCATGATTATATGGTTGGTCGTGGACTTCTCTGAAGGACATGCAAACTGAATGTTCCCTTGGGAAGAAAAACAAAGCATTGCTAAGTCTCATGTACTTTTAATTGATTCAAATTCATTCAATAAACATTCACTAAATGCCAATTTTGGATAAGATATTGTGCTGTACACTTGAGTTGGTAAAGTATGAGTTATACAGCATTGACAAAAAATGCTGGTTTATCACCTGTACTCACAATGTACAAGCTGCCACAAATAAATCCCCTGAGGGAATCTTCCCAAATGAGTGGATAAGAATTGGTTGTAGTTAATACACCAATTGTTTGTAACTGAGCTCTTCCAAAATGAATGAAAACAATTCTCTCTAGTCCTTTAATTATCTCCTTGCAATGTGGTTTACACTCTCACTTTTTTTTAGCAACCACTTTAATACAAGATGGAAAAAAAAATCAGCCCAGTCCCCATGTGAAATATCATTTAGGCTAGAGGAATGAGGTATGAATTAATGACATTTTACCATGCAGACAACAGTCAACTGGAGATTGTCTGTGCTAGTAGAGGAGAGGAATGACCCAGAATAATAATAAATTATTTTCTTCGGTTTAAGAGTGTATCTATGACATAGAGGAATAGAATCTGCCTAATTCTATTTTTTTTCTAACCCAGGTTGATGGCAGGATGTGGCATGTACATTGAAGTGCAGAAAAGAGTCAGGGCATAATTAGAACTTTCCTATGGATAATTGACAAGGCAAATGATTTATGTGGGTAAATGAATGTTAATAATTGCAATAGCCTATAGTACTGCTTTCAATATTACAAACTCAAAGTAAAGATACAGGAAAGAGGCTCTATTTCTACCAAGTATATATGAACCTCTCCTATTGTTCCTAGCTAGAATCACAGAGAATACAGCATATAGGATTAGATCAGCTAATTCAAATACAAGCTCCTCTATTCCAAGTATCACCTTGATAAGTCATCTTAATCTCTCAGAGCCTCCATTTCCTCATCCGGAAAATGGGATTAGCATTTTCCTCAGACAGTTGCTAACAGGGTCAAATGAAATAATGTACAAATAAAATAGTATAGAAAATTGCTGTACACACTGTATATGTTGTATCTACACTTTATTTTCTATCCTATTCATTAATCCAGACATTTATTTTGACCCTCATTGTTATAACTTAACCTTATATTACTTTCTTGCTGTTTCTGATTTTGACTTTCAAAGTGACAGCTAGCTCTTCTTCATTAATACAAAAGGGCCCTGGTGTCATTAATCCCTCTCTCACCTAACATATGCACATTTTGTAGGTATCTTTGTAGAAACAATGCTGTCTTCTAGACAAATGACTTTCTGGGCTTTTTGGTCCAGAGAGCTTCTCAAATATTTTCCAAGGCCCATAACTATGTCCTAAACTTGTAAGTAATTATTAAGTAAAGTGACACAGCTTACCAGCCTGACCTCTCCCAGAGCCACAAGGATCCTGTAAATAATATTTGAATCACTTATTCTTTGCCAATTCCATACTAAATGGCTCATAAGCTCAATTCAGTGGCGATTAGCACTATATTTTCTATTTGCCCATGGTATAAAGTGAGCTCCTGGCAAACAGGTCCCCTTATACTCACTCTCTATACTGTCAATGCCTTATTCACAGGATTCCTGTCACAGAGGCTTCTCTGAGACTAATGATCTCTCACTCCTTGCATATTCCTTCCTCCCTGTGGTGCTGGTGGAATTTGTTTTTTAGTTCAGGTTACTAATATTATCCTGGCTGAATCATTCTGGCTACTTGAGATTTCCCCAGTACTATTAAAATGAAGATAGTCCAAGTTGTTTTACAAAAGCCAGGTTTCATGATTCTAATACTCAGTGCTTAGAATTTCTCCTATCCATCAATAATAGCAAAGAAACTGGTATGGACCAGGCTGATAAGCAGAAAAGTTAGAAAATAAGTACCTGAAAAAGAAAGGGAGCATGGAATGCTTTGAAGAAGCATGGATTATTCAGAGGTCTGAATTTTAATGCTGCCTCAATCACTAACTGATTGTGTGATATTATACAAATCACTTTCCCTCTCTGTATCTTGGTGTGTATCTGTGTGTATACACATACAGTATATAAAGGTACTTATGGTGCAAAGAGTAGGATTAACTTTCTGAAGACGTTTTTAACTCTAAAAATACTAAGTCATCTTGGGCAAGCAACCTTACTATGGGCCTTATACTTATTAGCTATGTAAACTTGGATATTATGTAAACACTCAATAGAGAGGTTTCTTAATGTACAAAATGGGCAGAATAACAGAAGGTACATTAAAGGATTGTGAAAATTAGGTAAATAAATGGTAAGAGGAGGTTGGCAAGTAGTGTTAAATTATTAGTATTCTTATTATCAGTAGTATAGAAGGGTGAGCTATATGATTACTAAGGGATATTCCAGTCATAACATTTATTGAGTGGGACTTCTTTTATTTTGCATTCTAAAGAAGACCACAAAAATTAAATAAGAACAGCCCTTGTTGAAAGTTTTTGGAAAGTGTGGGAATAAAGGAAAAGTCTAAGACATGAGGCAGAGAGTTTAAGTCCAGAGAAACCATTTGATAGCCTTTTTCACTCTAGGTATAATGCAATGGATGCCAGAAATGTCTGTATAAATTTGGGTTCTCCAGAGAAACAGAACCAATGGACTATATTGAGATATTTAAGAGAACATTTATTATGGAAGTGACTCATGTTTTGTGGAGGCTGGGTAACCTTACAATATGTCATCTGCAAGTTGGAGAACCAGGAAAGGTAAAAATGTAATTTAGCCTAAAGCTGCCTCAGGGAGGGATGTTACTAGTTTTAAGTCCTAGACTGTGACGGCCCCAAAACCAGAAGTCTCAATTTCTAAAGGCAGGTGAAGATGGGTGTATCAACTCAAGAAGAGAAAATATGGGTCCTTCCTCCACTTTTCTATTTTCCTAGAGCCCTCAAGGGATTGATGATGCCCACCCACATTGGGAATGGAGATCTTCTTTACTCTGTCTACTGAGTCAAATGTTGCTCTTTTCTGCAATCTCTACCCTCACAAAACACACACACACACACACACACACACACACACACACAAACACACACACACACTAGAAGTAATGTTTACTAGTTATCTGGGATCCATAGCCCAGTCAACTTGACAAAAGATAAGCAATTACATTATTAATGATAGTAATTATATTACTGTGATGTATCCTTGTCTTGAACTGGACAGCAACATAAAAGAGAAGAAGTATATTACTATGTTCTTTTTAAAAATTAATGCACTAGAATGAATGAATTCATGAAAACTATTCCATCTAGAGAAATATCTGAGATTGCTCTTTATCTGAATCATTAATTAATTAGCTAATTAGTTAATACCAATGGTAGGTACTAGGTAGATATAAATATTAGTTCTTGCCTTAGGGCAATATTAGTCTCTAGACAGAGCTATAAGGTAAAACACATATGAGAAAGCTTATTATCACTCAAGAAGGTCTGAATTTATCAACAATTTTTTCCTGGCAACATTATTGTCTAGGTAGGTTAAAGAGCCACAGACAGCCAAAATAAACAGGGTAAACTATCATTTCTATAAAAATAGGCAATTTCTTTGAACTTCTATGCATAAAAATGCATGTAGTAAATGCTAATATATAGTTGAAAGCAAAACTTAAAGAAATACAAACATCTTGGTACAATTCAGCATCTTCCCACTAACCGTCAGGTGTTGATAATTGTTTGACATAATCCTGATTTTCCCCTTACACTTTAGTGTAATTTTTCTGAACAATCACTTCAAGTATGTCTGAGCTTGTCAGAGAATGAGAATGGCTCTACAAACCCTAGTATGCTTTGCCAGGTGTTAAAACTCCTGCAGTGTTTCTGGAACAGGCTGTGACTTCTTTAGAGAGTGAATCTTTTGATTGCCTCAATGGTTTTTCTCACCCCGTCAGTGGTACATAGCACTTTTATGGCACAACTGTCCTATCTTTTCCTATTCCTTAATGAAAGGAAAATTTGCCTCATTTTTATACATCTGAACAACACTCAGAAAGGCCTTATGGATATCTTATGTATGCTTCTTACTAGAGTGAATCCAGAGGATTTATTTTTGCTACCTAAAAGAAATTTTGGTCACTTTTATCTATTTCTTTTAGATATTTGATAGACATTTACTTCTCATATAGTCATTAAACATTAGTTAAATATGTACTATGTACTAGGCATTGTTTTAGTCATCAGGAATTAAGGGATTTAAAAAATGCATAATCCTTGCTTTTCAGGAGCTCCAACTCTAGAGAGGATACTGAAAAGTATATTACTATCTTGCCTAGTAATAATCAATCATTTCAAAAGAGAATGATAACTGTTATGGAAATAAAAGAAGGTAGAAAATGAACATTCGAGCACTAGATCAGAGAGATTCTTGAATACTACAAGAAACAAAGGAAAACCACAAAAGAGTTTTAAGCAGAAGAAAGATATAGGGATATCTGTGTTATAGAAAACTCTCTAACCAGGTTGGAGCAGTTGATGGGTAGAATTTGGATAAAGGCAGGGAAATCAACTTGGAGATCATTGCAAAAATACAAGGAAAAGACAATGAATTCTGCTGTTATACAGAAGGGTTAGAGATTGTTAGCTCATGGCCAACCCCCCAGATCCTGCAGGGGGGAAGAGGTCTTATTTGTGATTCAGGTTGTGTTGGTTTCCCATTGTCACTGGACTCTGGGTAGGAAACTCGAGGTATAAAAAAAATTGGCACATCATTGTATTGAAGAGCCGAAGTCTTTAGAAGAGGAACTTGGGACTTGGATAAGTGAGTATGAAGAAAACTTTGCTTTACTCACTTGGAAAGGGACCTTCCCATTGGCTTATGGGGAAGGCAGAGAGGAAGATCTGGGTAGTGTACAGTTTTATTTTCTAAGAACTGTGAAAGAATCAATATATGCATGTGCTTTCTAACACACCTTCTAAGAAGCAGTATAGAATAATGGGTAGAGTGTGATTCTATTCAAGTGGGGAGGGGTACCTGGGTTCAAATCTTGCCTATGCCACTAATTATTTGTGCAACTTGGTTCATACCACTTAACCTCTCTGTGATTCAGTTTTCTCAACTGCAAAAGGAAAACAGTTAGCACTTTTCATGAAACAGGAAATGACCTAAGATCTTTATAGATATTGACTGATTTAATTCTCGCAACAGCTCTGTGAAGCATTATTATTATAATTCTTATTTTATACATGGAGAAACTGAGACAAAGGAAGGTTATGATACTTGACCAAGGTCACATAGCTAGTAAATAATGAAGCCAAGATTTTTCAGAAGCCATGTCCTTAACTACCATATACTACTGCCTCTCATAAATGGTGCTAATAATAGTAACCCAAGCTGGGCACATGTAGCTCATGCCTGTAATCCTAGCTACTTGAGAAGCTGAGATTGGGAGGATGGTGGTTGGAGGCCATACTGGACCAAAAGTTCACAAGACCCCATCTCTAAAAATAACCAGAACAAAATGGAATGGAGGTATGGCTCAAAGGGTAGAGTGCCTGTTTTGCAAGCACGAACCCCTGAGTTCAAACCCCAGTCCCACCAAAAAAAACTGTAATAAAGATAATAGTAACCCAATTCATAATGGTATTTGGACATTAAATAAGTACTTACTTTAAAGTCACTTAGAACAGTGACTGTCATTAGAGAAGGTGTTTAGTGTTGGTAGTAATAGTAGTAGTTGTTTTCATACTATTATAATAGTATTAGTAGTAATAGTGGTTGTAGTGCTTCATATTGAACCTCAGCAAGATCAAGGAGATTCATACATGTATGCATTTGTTTAACAAATACTGGACACTTTTGTGTACCAGATACAATGCTAGTGCTGAGGATACTGTGGTAAGCATAACAGGTAAGATTTATGCCATGAACATTACCTTTGTCTTTATTTCACACTGTGGATATGTGTTTCCAAAGTAGCTCTTTGCACAAACTAAGCCATTCATAAGACTTCATTTAGTATGAACTCTTTCTCATCTCAAACCTAAATTATTCACCCTTCCTTCTTCCTTCCTTTACTTCCTACTTTCCTTTCTTTTTCTCCTGGCATCTCTATCCTTTCCCTTCATCTAACCCTCTGCTTCCTGGTTATCTATAAATTATCTTTCCTGCCTCAATAGCCCTTATCTGCCATGTGGCCTCAAGAGCCTGAGGAGGTCAGACAAAGTTCCTGGGAATGGAATAATGAGTCAAAGACCAGGTTGGCCAACACCACCAGGCAGGCCCTCTGATGTTCTCACCAGATCACCATGGGGTGTCATCCAGTTCATACACCTATCTTCCTTCCAGTCTTCACCTTTGTATGAAATTCTCTTTGTCAGGAATATTAGAGTTTCTTCAAGTGACTGTGCATGTGATTTTGTGTCTGATGGAGCAGGATTAAGTGGGATATACTCAAAGTCCCCATAGTTTGCCTTTAACTGACAAATACAATTTTAGCCTGTCATAAAGCTTCCATCCCATCCTTGTTCAGCCAGCCCCAAGGGAGCCTGTGAGGCATTTGTCACCAAATTGAAGTTTTTAATAATGTCACAACCCTGAGGCTAGAAGCAGGGGAACATCTTGGGAATCAATAAAACCTTGCCTCTCTTCCTGGAGCAATACCTTGACCTCACATGCTATTATTATCCCTCCCTTCTTGATCTGTGTTTCTCTTATCCCAGCCTTCTTACTGATTAGACAAATTCCCTCTTCTATAAGCTCCAGCTCTAGCTTCAAACTGATTCCCATCAATGAATTGACAGTTAACAATAAAAATAAAAACATGACCTCTAAATGTTCATTGAAAATCCAACAGAATAAGCTAAAAGCTCTAGACAAGGTAATGAAACTGAAGTGGCTTCCCTTCTAAGCATATAAGAAAGAGTAGTGTGTTTGGAATAAGAAAAGTGGCCTTCTTATATTTCCTGGCCTGCATTTTTTGGCTGTGGATTCTGAACATCTCTGTTAGCCTCTCTGAACCTTCCTTTCTTCATCTTTAAAATGGAGCATAGTGTTTCTGCCTACCTTATATGGGATATCATGTTGATTAATAAGCTAGCAAAAGTGAAAAGAATTTAGAAATTTGTGAGGTTGTGCATGTATTAAGGGTGTGGGGGTCATGCTGACTTTTTTGTTGGCCTTCCAGCATCTACAGGATATCCCACTCTAAGAAGATTTATAGACTACATTTCTACTAGTGACATATATCTCATTTTTTCTGAAGCCTTGGAACATGTTGGAGAACAGTGAGTAAACTAGTTTTTTCCACATCTAATTAACCAGATCAGAATAGAAAAATTCCACTGCCCTTCCTTTTGACCAGTATATTTGCTTCTGTTTTCTGGATCTGTTCAATTTAGTAATCTGCCCACCCTCATTATTCAATCTAAGAGAAACAGAGGCTGTGGGACGATGGATTATTAATGTTCACAGCTTCACACATTATGACCATGAGGGTTTGTGAGTATTCTAGAACATGTGAGTATTAGTATGTGCTTGTGTGTGCATGTGTGTGTGTCAGTGTGTGTGCATATTAGAGAGAGAGGGTATCAACATTCAAGATGCTCCCCAGATCCTTTTCTTTCTGTCTCCCTAGATGACTAAACCATCACCATTCTTCAAAGTCTAGCTGAACCTTGGCCTTCTCTACTAATCCTTCCCTTATCATACCAAATACTCTTTTTGAGCACTTATTATGTGTCAACTTCAGAGGAAAATTGCAAAAATGAATAAAACAATCTCTCAGAATTCAAGTAATTTGTGATATTCACTTTCATCTATAACCATAATATTCACTGCTTGTGTGTACATATGTTCACAGACGTGAACAGGTATACTGTGTATGTGCATGTGTATGTGTGCAAAGTGTTATGGGGATTTTCTAAGAAGAGCACAATCTTTGATAAAAGAGATCTCTGAATAAATGCTCATTCTGAAAGCAGCATGGAAATGGACCTCAGGAAAGCACAGCTGAACTGGCATATTATCATGCTAATGGAGATTTAGGGCTATGAATATACATATTGAATTCCAGGCTTCTTATCCAATGGGTATTTTTATTCATATCTGCATACATTGGGTCATTTCTCCCCCCCTTCCTCTCCCTCCCACCCCCTCAAAACCCAGCAGAAACTATTTTGCTCTTATCTCTAATTTTGTTGAAGAGAGAGTATAAGCAATAATAGGAAGGAACAAGGGTTTTTGCTGCTTGAGATAAGCATAGCTATACAGGGAGATGACTCACATTGCTTTCCTGTGCATGTGTGCTAACTTCTAGGTTAATTCTTTTTGATCTAACCTTTTAAGGTATCTGCTTTAGTTTCTCTGCATTGAGGGCAACAAATGCTATCTAGTGTTTTGGGTGTCTTACCTATCTTCATACCTCCCTGTGTGCTCTTGCTTTATCATGTGATCAAAGTCCAATCCCCTTGTTGTGTTTGCCCTTGATCTAATGTCCGCATATGAGGGAGAACATACGATTTTTGGTCTTTTGCACCAGGCTAACCTCACTCAGAATTATGTTCTCCAGTTCCATTCATTTACTTGCGAATGATAACATTTCATTCTTCTTCATGGCTGCATAAAATTCTACTGTGTATAAATACCACATTTTCTTAATCCATTCGTCAGTAGTGGGGCATCTTGGCTGTTTCCATAACTTGGCTATTGTGAATAGTGCTGCAATAAATATGGGTGTGCAAGTGCCACCCATATTGTCACATTCTTTTAGGTATATCCCCAAGAGTAGTATTGCTGGATCATATGGTAGATCTATGTTTAGATTTTTAAGAAGCCTCCATATTTTTTTCCAGAGTGGTTGTACTAGTTTGTATTCCCACCAGCAGTATAAAAGGGTTCCTTTTTCCCCCACACCCTCTCCAACACCTGTTGTTAGTGGTGTTGCTAATGATGGCTATTCTAACAGGGGTGAGGTGGAATCTTAGTGTGCTTTTAATTTGCATTTCCTTTATTGCTAGAGATGGTGAGTATTTTTTCATGTGTTTTTTTGGCCATTTGAATTTCTTCTTTTGAGAAAGTTCTGTTTAGTTCACTTGCCCATTTCTTTATTGGTTCATTAGTTTTGGGAGAATTTAGTTTTTTAAGTTCTCTATATATTCTGGTTATCAGTCCTTTGTCTGATGTGTAGCTGGCAAATATTTTCTCCCACTCTGTGGGTGGTCTCTTCAGTTTAGAAACCATTTCTTTTGTCGAGCAGAAGCTTTTTAGTTTTATGAAGTCCCATTTATCTGTGTTATCTCTTAGTTGTTGAGCTGCTGGGGTTCCATTGAGAAAGTCTTTGCCTATACCTATTAGTTCCAAAGTATTTCCTACTCTTTCCTGTACCAACTTTAGAGTTTGGGGTCTGATATTAAGATCCTTGATCCATTTTGAGTTAATATCCAATGGTCTTTTGACTATACCATTAGTTTTCTCTCTGGTCCTCTCCTTTGCAGTGTGTGCAGAATCATATTTGAATTCTCCATTTTCATTTATATTTCTCTCCTAGTTTCCATGTACCCTTTCATACTTCAGAGATCACATTTGACACTTGCATTAATAAAAACAACCGTATACTGACTCTGAGTTCTTAAGAAGTTTACATAAGTTGGCTTTGGCAATGTAACAATATCCATGAGAGATAAACAATTGCTGTATTATTTTTAAAGATGTGGACACTGAAAGGTGATGTGACTAGCCCTCAGTCACACAACTAGTACATTTAAAAAGTCAAATTCAAAGCTTTACTTGTCTGACACTAAAATTATAGTTATTAACTGGCACATTACATTGACATGACAGTACTTAATACATTATTTGGCTCATTGTAGAAATACAGCGTATTCTTGTGATTTATAAATATAAGGAAGTTTACATTTCCCAACATTTACTAAAGATTAATCTTTTTTTCTAATTGGGTTCAAGGCAAAAAGAACAGTGAACTAAGAGTCCAGAAAAATAGGTTTAAGTCATAACGAGAGCAAGTTTCACTGTGTGATCTTAAAGCAGATAGTTGATAAATGAATGAATAAGTGAATGGGTCTCAATTTTCCCATCAGAGAAAGGAGAGATGAGATGATCATTAAGGTCCTGTCTTGCTCTTAAATTAACAATTTTATAACTGGGATAATGAGAGTTAGGTTCTAGCCACTGATGTGACATTCATTCATTCATTCATTCATTTAGCAAGTCTCTTCCCCTCCTTTAATGCCTCAGTTTTCTTCATCTGTATAATGAAGAAGTTGGTCTAGGTGCTGTATAAGGACTTTTTTTTAAAGATTGGTAGAATTTATTACATATTTGTGAACATCAATAAAGAGAGACTCACATGAGTAGTGTTAAGCATTAAAGTTAATATCATATTTGAAAAATATAATTAGTGATTCTACAGAAAATAAATATAATCCTGCATTTATTGATGCGTCAGATTTTTAAAAGAATAGTAATATGTACAATAAATCATTAAGGATGGAAAAGAAAACAGGGGACTTCCTTAAATCTATCTCTCCATAAAAACAAAAATATTTGTTACAATAGTCAAAATTAACTTTTTCAGAAAGGCTTTTAATTCTCTCAGGAAGGTTTGTTCAAGAAAATCTACTGAATTTTGCAAGAATAAATGGTGTTTTGGCATTTTGACTTGGACTACTCCATTCCCTTTCCAAGCTCCATGGTAGCTTTGAAAAACAGCAGGCTTCCAACTATGGTGGTAGTGGTAGAAACTGGCCTTGAATATGCTAGGGGCAGAATGGCCTTTGAGTGCCACAAAAGGCTATCCTAATAGCATCATCACTGGCCTCTCTGAAAGCCCACTGGGAAAAGCCAAGTGGAGCATATTGCCATTATTTTCCTTGACTCAGATCTGGATATGCAAGAAAAACACTATTTCTAGTGCATTTGTAAAAAAAAAAAATACTGGACCAGAGGAAATTTTTTAATACTTAAGCTGCTTGAGGCTGCTGTAGCACCAGTTGGGGCAAAGAGAGGCCTAGCTAAAAACTTAGAAAGAGGATGTAGAAATGAGATATCCATTGGTAATTTTGAAAATTCATGGCATATGTATAGATAATGAAATGGCAGTATGCACATTCAGAGCTCTGTAATATGCAAAAAAGAGAGCTTCAGTCTCCTGGCTGATCTTGAGGCCCTGCTCAAGAAAGATGTCAGAGTTAATGAAGACTTTTAAACTGTCAGGACACTGAAGGCATGCCCCAACACACACAAAAGGTATTGATAATGGGTGGGAGAACTTATTGAACCAGGAATCAAAGGAAATCTTTGACCAGTCATTCATAGACCACTTGAAAAATATGAGCAGTAACTTCAGTTATCAGTATATTATATGGAATATGTACTTTATTAAGTACTCAACTGAGATTATGCATGCTGAGGAACAGAAAAAAATGAAGAAAGATCAACAGTCTCAGAGTCCTGTGGGATACCAAGAAATGTACTAATATACACAATGGATGTCCCAAGCAGATAGAGAGAAAGGGCAGAAAGAAAATTCGAAGAAACAATAGTTGAGAATTTTCCAATTTTTTTGGAAAACACTAATTTGCATTGAAGCAGCTTAACAACTTTAACTAGAATAAACTCAACTTCAATTAGAATAAACTCAAGCTTGAAATCTGAAGACAGTGAGAATTTTGAAGCAAGCAAGAGAAAAGCAACACATCAAAGGAATCCTGCATAAGATTAAAAATTGACTTAGTAGAAATCATAGAGGACAGAAGGCAATGGCATGACATATTCAAAGTGCTAAAAAAGAAACAAATAATAAAACAAAATGCTCAAAGTAAAAGGTTATCAACCAACAACTCTATATCCAACAAACCATTATTCAACATTGAAGAAAATATGAAGTTTCAAGACAGACAAAAGCAAAGATGGCTTTGGGCAGATAAGCCCTGCAATAAATACTAAAGGAAACCGTTTAGGATAAAGTGAAAGGAAGTTATACAATAATTTAAATTAACGTAAACCTAATTTTGTTTGTAACACTTCTCTTTTCCTATCTGATTTAAAAGACAATTGCATAATGCATATTTATAATAATGTGTTGATTATACTATGTATAAACCATATTATTTGAATGGCAAAATAGCACAAATAAAGAGAGAGGGAACTAAAGTATAAAGGAGAAATTTTCTGCATATCATTTAAATAAAGCTTGTGTTAATTCAAATTGAACTATTTTAACTTAAGATGCTAATTTTAATACCCACGATAACCATTGAGAAATGGGATGATGATAGTCCCTACCTCACTAAGTGATTACAATGTTTAACCAGAAACTATGCAAATTTACATGAGAGTAAGAAGATAGAAAAAAAAAGAAAAACAAAATAGATATGAGAACTAGGAAATGCCTGAAGCACTTGACTGTGTTCATCAGCACAGTGAGTGCCAAGCTCCTGAGAATTAAGAGGATCATAAGACAGGAGAAGCATACTCAAAGAAGGTAAAACTAAAACCAGACCCCTGACCTAGCGTATGTGCCATAGTCTGTGAACACAGCAGCAAAAAATGGTCATCACTGTAAGGTATCAGCAAGTAATATAAAACAAAACATGAAAACCATGTGTTTCCAATTTCAGACTAGGGAGGAGAGAGAGAAAAGAAGGGAGAGACAGTGATTCCATCAGAGGAGATGCACATCTGAATGAATGCATGCTATTAGAATGAGTGTAATACCTGAATTACACAAGGCAATTTGTTGTAATAAGCTATCAGTTAAAGTGGGTTTACTGGGTTGGTAATATTTTTTTTTAAGTCTTCCAGCTCAGCATTGGGAGTATTTCTTTTTGCTTAATACCTTTTCTGCACATATAAGAGGTGACCACCACTTATATTTCTTCAACTGCTCTTATAAGTTGTTAAAATAATATCCTTAATTTTCTCATCTCATCCTCCTTAAAGAGCATCCCTTCACACAGGTGATGGGCATATGCAGTAGTGCCAGCACTAATGGTGTAGTATCAAATACAAGTCATCATATAGCCGGTGAGGTAGGAAGAGAAAGAAAACATGGCGGAACCTGAAGATTCTCGAGGGACTGGCAGGGAAGCTGCCATCCTCTAGGAGTTTGTTCATTAGGTGCAACATTTCTATTATTGATTCAGAGATCAGTGTCCATGCAACAGCCACTTTTGGAATACATGGCATAAGTAAAGACTTGATATACATCAAGGAAATATAATGGCTAGACCTGCAATTCAGGTGGTAGAAGATGATGACATAAAATCTTTTCATTTAGGTGGAGAAATCTAAGATTTATTACATTCGAATGGGTTGGAAAAATGGGATAGAAAAGAGCCTTCATTTGTGGAGATTAATGATGCCTACTTGTGACTGGCTATTGGACTTAGAGGCAAGTAAAGTGATAACTATGATCTGGACATTTGCCATGGCAGCCCCAACCTGTCTGTGTACCCACTTCTATTGTTTCCAAAGGGCCCATAAACTTCTGCAGTCCTTCACTTCAGGCAAGATCCCAACAGCTTGTGCCTACCTCTTCCCTATGTCATAGCATTTCTGGTTTTCATTCCACCTCTAAGCCTTACTATTTGACAGCAGACTGATCTGACCAGCTAACTCTGTGCTGATGAAGTGATTGCTGCATAATGGGTTAATGTGATTATACTTTGAGTGACTAGGAGGTAGAAATTGCAAATATCATTAGCTGACTGCAAGAGATGATATTCAGAGGTGCAAGGAGGTCTCCAAACACCCTTCAAATCATTCCACATAAATGACTGTCTGGCCTGTCTGTGCTGAATGCGTCAGTAAAATTTTAGCCATCACTGATGGTGACTCACTCTGTGATTGAGTTGATCCCAAAATAGGAAGCAGCACACAGGATTGTCTACTGTGGTCCTTCTGCTCTCTTATTTCAGTACACAGACTACTGAAAAACTTTGGACAGTGTGTATGTATTTGTGTCAAAATGCTTACGTTATATGTATGCGTGTGTGTGTGTGTGTTCTATTTTTACTTTAAACTTGTCTTCTTTGTTTACTAACCTCTGAGGTTAATCTTGCTGGGGGCAGAGGTATTGGCAAGACCTTGAGTATGGTTCCAGGATCTTAAAATGACTCCTATGAATACTCAAATAGGCATTCCTCAGTGATCACAGGCTAGCTTTCAGGTGGAAGATGATGGCAAGATTCACTTTGAAATGCTGGAGGCTTTCCAAAAGGATAATTGTCTGTTGTGAGTTATTAGGTGTACAAATGATAGTAGCTTTTTATGTGTAACAAATAAGTTCAATTCTGAAAGCTGATGAAAACACAGGATTGTTTTTTGAGGGGGTATGTGCTACTACCTAACAAATTTCATTCTTTTTGCTTTACAAAAGCATAAAAATTGAGGATCAAAAATGGTAAGGGAGACTAAGAATGCTGTGAGCAGAACTGGTTTTGGAAAATACAGTCAGTCCTCCATATCCATGGGCTTCACATTCATGCATTCAATCTTGAGTTGAAAGTGTTTGGAAAAAAAACCTGCATCTCTATTGAACATATATAGATATTTTTCCTGTCATTATTCCTCAAGTGATACAATATACAGAGCACATATATTGTATCAGGTATTACAAGTACTTTAGAGATTATAGTATATGAGAGGTGTATACAAATACTGTATATACAATTTCATATAAGATTCTGACTTTCTCCAGATTTTGGTGTCTAAACGGGGTCTTAAAATTAATACCTTGTGGATACCCAGGGACAACTGTGTTGTGGAGATGTGTAAGGGCTTCTCAGAGATGAAGTTGTTGAGAAAATTTTCCCCCTTTTCAAAGTTCTTAAGATAGCCCAAGATACTTATATTCTCTAAGTTTCATTATCGAAACATAGTTAACCAAATATCTTCCAGAAGTATATCCAGACCCTCTTTTATGAACCTACTTCCTGACTTTTCATTTGATTTCCTTTCAAGTCTAGTTCCTCATTCCTAATAGATCTCACTGATTTAATCTATACACATTTTTGAGCATACACTCTGTGGTTAGTCTAGTGCTTCTTCATCTGAGATGCAGAAAGGTAAACAGGAAATGTGTACCTTGTGTAATGAAGGGCATCATAGACTAGCTGGGAGTTGTGGAGTGACTACAACAGGTATCTAACTGAGGCTGGAGAAAAGGTTAGGAGAGAATTCTTAAGGGTGGGTACTTGATCTGGGTCTTAAAAGTCAAGATGGAATTGTCCAGGTGAAGTTTGGAGAAAACAGGATGTGTAAAGGCAAGAAGACATGAAAGAACGCACACACTGAAGTAACTACAAGACATCTGAAAGTATCTGGACTGTCAACTGCAAAGGAGGTGACAAGAAATAAAACTGGAGATGTAGGCATTGTGAGCCTTCTATGCCATCTGAAAGAGCATGGACACTCTTTTGTGTCACAGAAAGCCATTGAGTTATTTTTTTAAAAAATGATATAATCAGATATTCATTCTAAACAGATTTCTCTTATGACAACAGGGAACATGGATTGAATAGGGACAAGTCTGTTGGCAGGGGAACAAATTAAGGGATTATTGTTATACATACAAGAGATGATGACAGCCTGAACTAAGGTAGTGGCAATGGAAACAGAACTAGACATATTACAAAGATAGCTAACAAAACCAGAATGTTCACTGATAAAGTGTTGTATTTTTACAAGTATTAATTTATTATTTACTCTTATGAAGCTTTTAAATACTCCTTTGAAGTAGGGAATACTATTCTCATTTTCATAAAGGAAAACCAAGACACTGAGAATTTAAGTAACTTATTCAACATCAAGAAGAAACAAAATCTAGGCATTCTGGCTCCAAAGGCTGAGACCTTAATTGGTTGTCATAGGTGTTTAAGATGTAAAAGCTATAGGATATGGTAATGGATTGGTCAGGGAGAGGGAATGATGTGTGATGGGAAAGTAGAATAACTGTCAATTTCCTCTATTTTATTTCATTTCTTAGCTATGAAAGAGATTAGAAGGAAATTTAGCGGTATAGAGATCAACTCAGGTTTATACACAGAATAAGAGGGTATCATAAGGATTGACAAGAAAATCATAGATAGATGGAAGAAAATAGAGAGGGGAGTTGTCACAGAAGGTGACTTTTCCAGAACAAGTTCTGTGAAATGATGGGATCAGAACCCAGATTACAATGGACCAGAGAATTAATTTTGCTGAAGAAATGTAGACAGAATGTATAGACTACCCTCACAAAGGTGTGTTATAAAACAGAGGACGGGTAATACAGAAGCTGGAGGGGCCAAAGGAGAGCTTTTTCAAGATGGCAGATATATAGGTAGGTGTGGTAAAGCATGCTTGCAATCTAAGCACTCAGAAGGCAGAAGCAGGAGGGTCATGAGTTCAAGTCTTGCCTGGGCTACATAGTGAAACCTTGTCTCAAAAAACAGATGGCAGATATTTGAGATAGGAGATTATAAAACAGAGCTGGGATTATAGATGGTATCATATTGCAATAGTAAATGGAATGCACAAAGTAAGTGGATTCACTTTTAAATATCTTAATAAAATAGAGACAGCTCTGAAACATGAGGATAGGAAGAAAGGATCCATGGTCTCGAAATACTAATAACTTCATTGAGGGCATTGAGTGTGGCATATTTAGTGATTTTCTGCTTGAAAAACTACTTTTTAGTCTTTTGTAAGAAAGAAGTGATCATTTGCTGAGAGTCAGAAGGTAAGTGATAAGGTAGGATCTTGTGAATAATCTTGGAAGCAGTTGATGAAAAATTACAGCCAAGTATTGATTTGTGACGTGTAATAGGATTGCCAGGCAGAACTGAGAGTACAGATGAGATTGCAAGCCATGAATTTGTATTGGCACCAACCTGGATAGCTCTGTGTTTTCCTCTGATAGTGCTCAGCAGCATGTGTGTAGAAGGGGAAAGAAGGAATACTGAATTAAGTTCAAGATTTGCAAGAAAAATACTACAAGTGAAAAATGAAAAGAGACCTAAGGAAGTTAAATGTGTTGACAAGATGGTAGATGAAGTGATGTTTGCTCTGAGCTATGATGCTATGACAATGATAATAGCAATACAGATGAAAATTAATCATATCCATTGAATATTTAGTATGTGCTAGGAATGCACTAGGAACTATACATGTATTAACTCATTTAATGCTTTTAACAACTACATGAGAAAGGTACTATGAGAATCTCAAATTTTCCTGGTAAGAAAGCAAGAACCCAAAGAGGTAATGTAACAGATACTGCTCAGCCAAAGGCAGAGCCAGGATTCAGTTATCAATGTGCATAATTCTAGAGTCTAGAGTCTAAAAGGCTTATATGATTATATTAGGTCCTCCTGAATGATCTCACTTCTAATTAACTCAAAGTCAACTGTAAAAATCACTTTACTCATGTAAATTAACAAAATCAAGGCACAATATTTCATGACATTATAGTTCTGGAGATTAAGGGTGGATATCTTGTGGGAGGCTTGAGTTAGATTTATGCTTACCCCAGATGGAAGGGATCATATCAAATATTTCTGAAAAGCAATTTGACAAGTGTGAATTAATATTGTTAAAATACTTATGCCCTGAGTAATTCTGCTTATAGAAATTTATCCTTTGGAAATAATAGGAGATATAAAAAAATGTGCACAAAGTTTTTGTCAAGCAATTACATTAATGGAAGACTTAAAATATTTGTAAATATATCTATATTAAGTATATATTGAACAGTAATGAAAATATTTTCAAAATTAAAATGGAGAAAAAGAAAACAGGCCCTAGAATGAGTTAAACAGAGAGATAGGTGTGTAACCAATTCTATACCTTATCATTTTTTCTTTTCCTTTTTTAAGTTAACACATAAAATGGGCTACATGTGATGCCTTGATACATACATATTGTATAATATTCAAGGTGGAGTAGGTATATCCTTCTTCTCAAACATTTGCCATTTCTTGTTTTCTTTTCTTTCTTATTGTTCTACATTTACAAAAAGTTCTTACAATATATCATAGTTGAATTCACCCTCCTCCATCATGTTCCCTTATACGCCCTTCCCCTATTCCTGGAATAGTTTCAACAGGTTTCATTTGTCCGTTTACATACATGAGTATATAGTATTTCCACCATAGTCACACTCCTTTTCTTATCTCCTACCCCCTCTTGAATTGGTACCAATCCCCCAGACAGGACCTGCCTTACCTTCTTGTTCTCTGTTTTTGAAAAAAAGGGATCTTTCTGTTTATTTGTTTAAGATAGTTATACTCGGTGTTTCATGTGACATTTCCATGTATATATGTATTATAACCTGAATTGGTTCATCCTCTCCATTTTCTCCCTTAGTCCCCTTTTTATGGTGATTTCAACCTGTTTAACAATTCTATATTCATTCTTGTACAGGAAATGCATCAACCATATTCACCTTCTTAACTTCCTTCTTTTACCCTCTCTCTCTCTCACACATGTGACCTCCCCTTAGTGTGACCTGTTTTTCACAATATTGCTTGTATTTGTATTGGGTTTTATTTCACATATGAGAGAAACCATGTGGCCTTTGCCTTTCAGAGCCTGGCTTACTTCAGTTAACATATCCTCCAGTTATATCCATTTACCTGACAAAATTTCAGTTTTTTATGGCTGAATAAAATTCCATTGTATATAAATGCCACATGATCTTAATCTATTCATCAGTAGTGGGGCATGTTGGTTGTTTCCATAGCTTGGCTATTGTAAATAAAGCTACAATAAACATGGGTGTGCAGGTGCCTTTATTGTAACCTGACTTACATTTCTTTGAGTATATCCCTAGGAGTGTTATTGCTGGGTCATATGGCAGCTCTATTTTAGTTTTTTGAGGAGCCCCCATACTGTTTTCCATAGTGGTTGTACTAATTTACATTCACACCAGCAGTGTGTGAGGGTTCCTTTTTCCCCACATCCAGGCCAACATTTGTTGTTGTTTGTGTTCTTGATTATAGCCTTTCTAACAAGAATGAGATGGAATCATAATGTGGTTTTGATTTGCATTTCATCTATGGCCAGAAATGGTGAGAATTTCTTCATGCATTTATTATTTCTTTGTGATGAAAATATTCAAAATTTTTCTTCTAGCTTTTTATTTGGTGGTATTGGACATTGAACTCAGGGCTATGAGCTTGCCAGGCAAGCACTTTAACACTTGGGCCATGCCCCCAAGTGCTTTTGCTTTTAGTTTGTTTTTTAGATAGGATCTCATGCTTTTTCTCAGGCTATCCTCAGCTCATAGTCCTCCTATCTCCACCCTCCAAGTAGGTGGGATTACAGGTGTGCATCACCACATCCAGGTTTTCTAACTTTTGGAAATATATAACACATTATTTTTATCTAGATACTCATCATATTGTATAAGAGGACACCAGAACTTATTCCTCCTATCTAATTATACATTAGTAATGATTGGCCTACCTTTCCCCATCTCTCCTTCCCTCAATCTGTCCCTGGTCTCTGTTAACCACTATTCTACTCTCAACTTCTATGAGATCAACTCTTTCACATTCCACATATAAGATCATGCAGTACATGTCTTTGTGTGCCTACCTTATTTTACTTAACATGTCTTCTAGCCCCATCCATGTTGTGACAAATGTTAACTCTTTCCATAGCTGAATAATATTTCATTGCATATATTCCAGTTTCTTTATCCATTGCTGTTAATGAACATTTAGATTGTTTCCATTTCTTGGTTATTGTGAATAGTGCTGCAATAAATATGGGAGTGCAGGTGTTTCTTTAGCATACTGATTTCATTTCCCTTGGATATATACCCAGTATTGGAGTTGCTGGATCGTAGGTTAATTCTGTTTTTAATTTTTTGATGAACCTTTATACCATTTGCCAAAATGGCTATAGTGATGTACCTTCTTACTAACACTATATGAGTTCTTTTCCAATTCTACAATTTTAAATCATCCCATCATTTTGCTGTTTCATATAACTGCTCATGAAACATAGACTGTAAATATGTTTTGAGTTTGCAGCAATCCTCCGAGAAAAACTTGCTTGCTCCTAATGTCTCACATATATAGTTTCTGACTTCTTTCTATTAGCTGCATCTCTCACTAAGAACTCCTTTAGTTTTAGCATTTGAAGACTTCTAGTTTTTGACTAGAAAAGTCTGGCTTAAATTTGCCTCACCAGTCCTCTCCACCCAATACTTCTTTCAATATTCTTGTTTTAGTCAGCCCTTCAGACCCAACCTCTAGCCTCATCTCTTGCGTAAGGAATCTGGTCTTCATTCTTCCTACAAGATGTCCAAACCCATTAACTCACCACACTTAGTAAAACTTACCCAGATTACCTATCTATATCTCATTTTTAATCTTCTACTAAATCTACAATATTTTATAAAATGTGTGTGTATGTGTGTGAAAGGAGAGAGAGAGAGAGAGAATTATTCATTCATTCACTTATGATTTTCAGAGGACCTACTGTGCTCCACAAAAATAATATTTCCTACAGTTAAATGACTCACATGTAAATATAAATTGTTAATTACAGTATATTATGACTTGTGGGGTAACATAGATGCAGTTATGGGAATATGGAGTTTCTGCATCAATGAAGGAAGATGGAACCTATAGACAAAATAATATCTGGAATGACACTTAAAGGGAAAGTTAGAGCTTTTAGGCAGATATGTAAGAGACAGTAAAAAAAGGTGATACATGAGAGAACTTGATGTGTCTGAGGGAATTTTCAGTATTTTGATATGGCTGGAGTTCCTATGAAGAGGTGAGGTGGCAGGAGGTAAGTCAATACTGATGATCAAGGATTTGATTATTAAAGGTTTCATACATCATATATAAAATCTTAACAATTCTTCTTGTAGTCAACAGAAAGCCTTTGATGGTTTCCAAACAGGGGATTGATATAATTTGAATACTGTTTTTGAAAAAAAACTGCTCCCAAGGTCAGAGCAGTCAGTATATCTGGAACAGAGTGTGTGGGTAGGTGGGTGACAAGTGAAGTCAGAATTGGGGGGCCAGGGGAGCAGATTTTGTCTGTCCTGGGAGCAAATATAGCTTACAGCTTTCACTATAGGGGGCCCAGCTTGTGGGTCTTGAGTGGGAGGCGAAGGGGCAGAAATGGCTGTCTGGCCAGAGTGTGGAAGTGGCTTGCAGGAAGAAAGAGCAGAGAGGGAAGGCAGGAGAAGGCAGGTGGCCCAGGACTGAGTCAAAAAGGAGCAGATTTTTAATTTATGCTGGAGACAGAACTCTGATTGGATGTGAGTAAGTGTGACCTAAGGTTTTGCTGACCATCTCTAAAGACAGAATCATCCTTAACTGGGGCAGGGCATTCAAACAGTGCTGAGTGTTGGCTGACAGGGAACACATTCTAATAGGTCAAGAGCTCTTCTCTCTTCTTCCAGAGTCCATGGAACTTTAAAGGAATGTTTGATTTTCACAAAGAGCAAGTGGCCAAACAGGAATTAAGGGAGGTAGGTCTTTTCCAGATTAAGGGGCACTGAGTACCACAGAGGTAAGCCAGCAAGGAGGATGCAGGCATAAGAGCTGAGAACAGCAAACAGTTGGGTGAAGGGTGGGGGGCTGGAGCCAAGCACAAGCAGAGCCCAGGAGGACTGTGACCTGGCACTGCATGGAGAAAGAGAGAAGAAAAAAGGGAGGACGGGAGAGAGGGAAGGGGAAAGAGAGAAGGGGGAGACAGGCAAGAAGGGAAGAGAGGAAGAGAAAGGAGGGGAGGGGAGGAGACAAGAGAAGAGGAGGTATGAGAGTCATAGATGGCATGTTCCAATGTAAGACTGTTTTATCTACATTGAAAATATGTTACTTGTAGCCTCCTCATCAATGATCTCAACTAGACCTTCTATATAACTTTCTACAGCTTCTACATCAGCACTTAGTGCTTCACCTTGCACTTTTAATGTTATAGAGATTGATTTTTTTCCTTAAGCCTCATGAACCAACCTGTGTTAGCTTCAAACGTTTCTTCTGAAGCAATTTTCTCCCCTCTCTCTCCTTTCATGGAACAGAATAGAATTAGGGACTTGCTCTGAATTGATCTTTGGCTTAAGGAAATGTACCAGGTTATATCTACCAAAGTCTCAGGCAACTGAGACTTTTTTCCTGTCAACTATAAGGCTGTTTTGCTTTCTTTCTTTCTTTTTTACTTATTTATTTTTAAAAAATTCATTATCGTATTATTGTTGCAATGAGGGTATATTGTGACGTTTGCAAAATTCTTACAATGTATCATAGTTAAATTCGCCCCCCCCATCATTCTCTTTTATTCTATCACCCATGCCTGAAATAGTTTCAGCAAGGCTCATTTTCCATTTTCATACATGAGTATAAAATATTTATACCATATTCACCCTCCTACACCCCTTTCCTATACCCTTTCTCTACCCACTGGTACAAATCCCTACACAGGACCATTTTACCTTCCTGCTTTTCATTTTTGAAGACTTTTCTGTTTGTTCAAGCTGTGTATACAGGGAGGTTCATTATGACATTTCCATATATATCTGTATTATATCCCAAATTGGTTCATCCACTCCACTCTTCTCCTTTCTACCTTATGATTTATGAGTTTACTGAGTTGCATTTCTAACTTCCTTCAAGAATTTTTCCTTAGCACTCATAATTTGTCCATTTGTCACAAGAACCCTAGATTTTGGGCTATCTTGGCATTCAACATGCTTACCTCACTAAGTGTAATAATTTCTAGCTTTTGATTTAGAGTGGGAGACATGGGACTTTTCCTTCCACTTGAACACTTAGGCCACTGTGGGTTATTAATCAATATAACTACAATATTGTTGTGTCTCCAGGAATAAGGAATCCTGTGTGGAGAGGGAGAGAGAAGTAGGAACAGCCATCTGGTAGAACAGTCAGAACACACATAGTATTTATTAAGTTTACCATCTTCTATGAATATGATTTGTGGTACTCCCATAATTATTACAATATTGACATCAATACTGCTGATCACAGATAACCATAATAGATACAATAATAAAGAAGTTTGAAGTATTGAAAGAACTATCAAAGCAAACATATGCTATTGAAAAAAATGGTGATGATAGACTTCCTCTGTTCAGGGTTGCCCCAAACCTTCAATTTTTAAAAAGAAAACAATCCATGAAGCACAATAACGTGAAGTATGCCTGAATATTCAAACTGCAGAAAATCATACACATAGAGAAACACTAATAAAGAAACAACTGCAATCCACAATGCAAGTAGGATCAACAAATTGTAAAGAAAAGGAAAATCCTGATTTCCAAATTCTTTAATATTCAAAAATTCTGCTCTTTAACAAGAATCATGAGATATCTAAAGAAATAAGAGTGTATGTAAAATAAATAACACTACCTCTGATAAAGCCCAAATGTTAGACTTACTACACACATTTTTTTCCAGCTTTATATATCTTCATCCTTTTTTACTCTTTTTTTCCATTTTGCTGCTTAGACTGAATTATTTGCAATGACCTGACTTCAAGGTTGCTGATCCTTTCTTCTGCTTGATCTAGGCAGATGTTAAACTGGTCTCTTAAATATTTTAATTCAGATATTATAGCCTTCAGTTCTGTGATTTCTTTTCTGTTTTTATGAGGAAGGGAGGTATTTTGGTTTTTTTTCTTTTATTGTTTTTACATTTACTTAAATGCGCATACATTGTTTGTGCTACCCACTTTCTGGACAGACCTGTTCCGCCCTCCTATTCTCTGATTTTGTTGAAGAGAAAACATCAGAGATAATAGGAGAGACATAGTACTTTTGCTAGTTTGAGATAAAGATAACTATACAGAGAAATTCCTAGCATTGCTGCCATTCACTTGTGTATTGCAACCCAGACTGGTTCATCTCTACCAGATCTCTTCACTACTTCCTGGTCCCCTTTCCATAGTGGCTTCTGAGAGATTAAGATTACTTTATTCATTCCTCTACAGTGAGCACATCAACCACATTCAGGTTTTAGGTTTTCTTTCTTTTCCTGTTTCTCCTGTGTTCATTCTCCCCTTAGTGTGTGGCCCATGTCCAATAGTATTACTGCATTTGTTTTAGGTCTATAGTCCGCATATGAAGGAGAATATGCAATTTTTGGCCTTCTGAGCCTGGCTAACTTCACTTAAGTTGATGTTCTTCAGTTCCATCCATTTACTTGCAAATGAAAAAATTTCATTGTTCTTTGTGGCTGAGTAAAATTCCATTGTGTATAAATACCATATTTTCTTGACCCATTTGTCAGTTGTGAGGCATTTTGGCTGTTTCCATAGCTTGGCTATTGCAAATAGTGCTGCAATAAACATGGATTGCAGGTGCTTTTGTAATAACTTCAGTTGCATTCCTTTGCGTGTATCCCTAGGCATGGTATTGCTGGATCATATGGCAGATCTATGTTTAGTTTTTTAAGGAGCCTCCAAATTGTTGTCCAAAGTGGTTGTTCTAGTTTACATTCCCACCAGTAGTGTATGAGGGACCTTTTTTCCCTGCATCTTCCCCAACATTTGTTTTTGGTGGTGTTCACCTTCTAACAAAGGTGAGGTAGAATCTTAGTGTGGTTTTGATTTGCATTTCCTTTATGGCCAGGGATGGTGAGCATTTTTTTCATATGTTTTTTGGTCATTTGGATTTCTTCCTTTGAAAAAGGTCTGTTTAATTTGGTTGCCCACTTCTTTATTGGTTCATTGATTTTGGGGGAGTTTAGTTTTTTGAGCTCTCTGCATATTCTGGTTATCAGTTCTTTATCTTATGTATAGCTAGCAAATATTTTCTCCCATTCTGTGGGTGGTCTCTTCGATTTAGAGACCATTTCTTTTGTTGTGCAGGAGCTTTTTAATTTCATGTAGTCCCATTTGTCCATCCTTTCTCTCAGTTGCTGAGCTGTTGAAGTCTACTAAGAAGTCCCTGCCTACACCTACCATTTCCATAGTATCTCCTGCTCTTTCATGTACTAACTACAAGGTTTTGGGTCTGATATTAAGGTCCTTAATCCTCTTTAAGTTGATACTAGTATATGGTGACAGGCATGGATCTAGTTTCAGTTTTCTTCAGGCAGATAGCCACTTTCCATGCAACATTTGTTGAAGAGGCTGTCTTTTTTGGTGCCTTTGTCAAAAATAAGGTGGGCATGGCTGTATGGATTCATATCCAGGTCCTCTAGCCTGTTCCACTGGTCTTCATATCTGTTTTTTTGCCAATACCATGCTGTTTATATTGCTATGGCTCTGTGGTATAGTTTGAAGTCAGGTATTGTGGTACCTCCAGCATTGCTCTTTTTGCTCACTATTGCCTTGTCTATTCGTGGTCTCTTGTATTTCCAAATGAACTTTAGGGTAGATTTTTCAATCTCTGTGAGGAATGTCATTGGGATTTTGATGGGAATTTCAGTAAACATGTAGATTGCCTTTGGTAGTGTAGCCATTTTTGCTATGTTGATTCTCCCAATCCATGAGCATGGGAGATCTTTCCATCTTCTGTAGTCTTCTTTGATCTCTTTCTTGAATGGTTTATAGTTCTCCTGGTAGAGGTCATTTACATACTTTGTTAAGTTTACTCCTAGGTATTTGATTTTTTTGAGGCTATTGTAAATGCAATTGTTTTCCTATATTCTTTTTCAATTTGTTCATTTTTGGTGTATACAAAGGTTACTGATTTTTGTAAGTTGATTTGGTATTCTGCTACATTGCTGAAGCTGTTTATTGTATCTAGAAGTTTTTGGGTGGGATTTTTTGGGTCTTTGAGGTATAGGATCATGTCATCTGCAAATAGGAATAGTTTGACTATTTCTTTACCTATTTATATTCCTTTTTTTTCTTCTTGCCTTATTACTCTGGCTAGGAATTCCAGGACTATGTTGAATAGGAGTTGGGAGTGTGGGCCTCCTTGTCTCATTCCTGAGTTTAGGGGGAATGATTTCAGTTTTTCCCCATTATGTATGATGTTGGCTGTAGGTTTGTCATATATAGCCTTTATAATGTTGAGGTACATTCCTTCTATTCCTAGCTCTCTTAGAGCTTTTATTATGAAGTAGTGTTGAATCTTATCGAAGGCTTTTTCTTCATCTATTGAGATGATCATTTGGTTTTTGTGTTTGCTTCTATTAATGTAGTCTTTTGCATTTATGGATTTGCATATGCTGAATCACCAGCTCTGTGATTTCTAATTGGCACTTTCTTATTTGTTTATGGGCCTCATATCAGTGTTTCAGTCAATAATGATGGACTTATCAGTTTATAATAGAGCTGAAAATTTCTCTCACCTAAAGACATCACAACCATCATAATGTCATATTGCAATATATAACTCATGTGTTTGTGGTAATGTAGTATATAAAATTTACTGTGCTGTCAGTCATATAAAAGTATAGCATATGCAGTAATATATAGTATATAACATTTGAAAATTATAATGAACAGCTATGTTTATGGCTTATTTATTTAATATTCTATGCTTTTAATTGTTATTTTAGACTATATTCCTTCTACTAATAAAAAAATCACCATTAAATATTATGCTGTGTTACAATGGCAGGAGCCTCCTATGTCTTGTGTATAATGTATCTCTTGATTACATTATTTCCTCTTGTGTTTGATTTAGTCTCCTGTTGTTCTTATTTCATTTTGGTCCTAGAAGCAACAATACATATATATATATATATATATATATATATATATATATATATATATATATATGTGTGTGTGTGTGTGTGTGTATAATATATATGGCACCTAAGTATATATAGGTTATACCATTCAGTTTTGTGTAAGCACTTTATATGATGTTTACACAATTGCATACTGCCACAATTTGCCTATCACCACATTTCACAGAACATATCTCTGTCACTAATGACACACAACAGTATTTTTTCTTTGTTTATACTCTCCCTTTAGTCATACATGGTTTTTCTGATCTTGGCTAACATCTGTGTGATCATTATTTCTAATTCTTTGTCAGATTAATCACATGTATCCATTTCATTAGGGTTGGTTTCTGGAGATTTCCCCTGCATTTTCATGTGGAACACACTCTCCTGTTTGTTCTTCTTTCTTGTGTTGGCTTTTGTGCATCAGATAAAACTGCTATGTCTCATAGTCTACAGAGACTTGCCTCATACAGAAGAAGCACCTCACCAGTCAGCCTGGTCAGAAATTATAGGTGCCTCTCAAACTTTTGTGGATATCCAAACTTCCATCTCTATTCTTAACAGCTCTTTTGATCCTAGAGCATGACACATCCCATCAATGTCTTGCAACAGGAGAGACAGAAGCCAGTTCTTCAAGTAACAGATGGAAATTTTGGGGTAGTAGATGTATGGTCCAATTCCTTCTCTTCTTAATGATAATAATAACTAGAGTTTATTACTCACTCACTTTGAGCTGAAGCTAGATGAAGAACTGTCCACGTGTCCATTTCATAATTCACACCACACTTTCTTCTAAATCAGTGCTTTGTTGTCTGTAACCCTTAGGAACCTAGAGAATGCCAGAGAAAATTAGGTCACAGAAACAGGTGAGTTAGAAGCCATTACCTTGGGTAGCAACCAGATGAGTTGTGAGACTTTATATACAGTATACCTCCTTATAGAAAGAAGCTGTAAGCCTGATTTTGTCACTGGAGCAAGCTGTGGAGAGAAACCATAGAAAGTGCCCACACGTTCAAACAAAACTGATGCTTTCTTCTCTGTAGCTTCCAAGAGACTGGCAATTGCTAGCCCTGTCAAATATCAGGCAGGTGAGTTTCCAGTCAGATCTTTGGTCAGCAGCCAGAAAAGTTGGGACACTAGATGTATAGTCTTACTCCTCCTTCAAGGGAGAAACTGGAAAAGGGGTTTTATTACCTGCTTGTTTCATGTGGAGCTGGAGGGATGAACTGTGGGGAGTGCTTACACTTCTGTTAGAAACTGCCACTTTGTTCTGTAGCAGTCCCAGTGGACTAGCAAACGCCATGTTCTTCAACTTCAAGAAACAGGTGAGCTAGAAACCAGACCCTTAGGAAAGAAGTACAAAAGTTGGGACACTAGATTTTTAGTCCAACTCTTTTCAAGGAGAAACAGGTGGTTGGGCTTTACTACTGGAGTTAGCTAGAGGGAGAAACAGTAGAAAGAGCCTGCACATCTGTTCAAAACTACCTCTTTGTTCGCTATAGTTTATAGAGAACTTGCGATTTCATCCCTTTCAGCTCACAATAAACCTCACCCTTAGCGCAGCACTATACAATGAGGGGGAGCTCCCAACTCCCAGATCTTTTCAAGGAACAAAGGATCTGGGCTAATCTACCTTTGGAAATTTTCTGACTGTACTTTAAAGGTGTTGCTACTAAATTCTATTGGCTGAAATTGACAAGCTGATCTTAAAGTTCATATGGAAAGTAAGGGGACATAGTATTACTAAACAACCTTAAGAATGACCAAGGTGAAGAATCTTATACTTATTGATTTCAAAACTTACTTCAAAGTTAGGGCAATCAAGATAGTATGATCCTGAAATAAAGCTAGACATAATAAGCCAGTAGAATGAAAACGAGAGTTCAGAAATAAACCCTCATAATTATGGTCAGTTTATTTTTACCAGGGTGCTATGACAATAATAAGTTTGTTTTTATCAGTGATAAAAGAATAATGTCTTCAAAAAATATTTTTGGGACAACTGGAAATCCACATGCAAAAGAACAGAATTGAACCCTACCTCACATCTCATGCAAAAATTAACTCAAAATAGATCAAGGTCATAAATAAGGAATGAAAAATATAAAATTCTTAGAGATATAGAAGTAATAATAAATTGGATCTCATCAAAATTTAAAAAAACTTTTATTCATGATGGGACACTGTCAAGAAAATGAAAAGCTACAGAATTGAAGACACTATTTGCAAATCATATATCTGGTAAAGGACTACATACAGAATATTTTAAAAACTTCATTCAACTTAATAAAAAAGGATGAACAGTTCAATTTTAAATGGACAAATAATTTGACATTTTTCCAAAGAAATTATATTATCATACATGGAAAGTTACTCAATATTAGTAGCCTTCACTTTTGTTTTTCTCCTTAAATATATACTTGGCCATGTGATTTTGCTTTGGTGAATAGAATGTAGTCAGAAGGTGACAATGTGATAATTCTATATCTTAGTCTTAAAAAGTATTATATCCTTTTGTTCATCTCTCCTGTTCTCTGTCATATCCATGAAAAGAACATCCTTGACTGAGTTACTGGGTAGATGAGAGACTCAGGGGAGTTTCAAATCTAACTTGCATCTTATTCATGGGACACTGAGTTCGCTCTGTTCAACAGCAGCACATGTGAACTGTATATGCATGAGAAATAAATAATGATGGTTGTACATTGCTAATTTTTGTGGTTATGCATTGTAGCATACCTGCTTGATTCACTTTCTTATCTCCCAATGTTGCCTAGACCCTCTCAATGTTGTATCTAAGAAAGTTCTACCTCACCTGTCATGGACTCTGATAGGAAGCTTTACCTAACCCACTTGAATAAAGCATACCTATCTTGGGTTACCTCTACTCTCAAATACATATAAACCAGACTAATTCCTGCTGAATTATTAATAATTGGAACACACTTGTGGAATAATAGTGAGTTTCTTGTCATCAGAGGCTTGAAGCCTGATGCTAGACAAAACACTGGTTGAGGATAAAGTAGAAGGAATTCCTTTAATAGGAGAGGGTTTGGAATAGGTGTTCTCTAAATTTCTTTTTCACATTGATACCCAGGTTGATATCTTTTATATTAGAGCAAAAATCACATGAAATCAAGACATGTGACATAATGCTGGCTACTTTGGATTCTATTGTGGAGAGACAGAATTACAGAATTATGAGTGAAGAGATTTTGTTAATTTGGTAGACAACGAAGAATCATTTAAGTAATTTAAGCAGATTGATGATCCCATAGGAAGAGTGATTTAGAAAATTATCCATTTCACATAACCACAGTACTTCATGCTACCATTTGATCCCTATTCTTTCTTAATGACTTCAGAAAGCAGCTTACTCATAACTCAGCATAAATAACCTGCTCCAATTTACAGAAACTTTGAAATTTCTTTCAGATTTTTTCTTAGAGACTAACAATTCAAGTTTCTTTAAAGTGTAGCACATTTTAGGGGTGATTACTTCTTTTTCCCATTTTTCATTCCTACTTAGGGGCAGAAAAGGGAGGAATTGTGAAAGTTTTAGAAGAAATCAGAAGTTTCTATTATGGGTGACTTTGCTCAAAGGAAACAGAACCAACTGCCTTTGGGTATTTAAGCAGATTTTGATCATGAACCTATGTCTGTTGCTCTTAGAAATGTGCTGCCATATACCATTGTACAAGCTGTACACTGTACAACTCTAGAGTGTGCTATTCATAGCATAGTCTCTGAGGACTATGGTAGTTGGAGAGTAAGTAAGGGGGAGAGTAGTAGATAATTATATAAGTTCTAGAATCCCATTATGTAAAACCTAAAATACTTAGCAATTTCCTGGCACAGAAAGGATATTTGGTGAACATTACATATATTGGTAACATGAATTTAATTCATTCATGTATAGTAGGTACAACAAAGTCAGAAGACATGGATTTTAGTACTTCTTTGATTCTCTATGTGATCTTGGATAATTCTGCAGGCTTCAGTTGCATTTTCTGTCAATGAAAACAGGTAATCTGTGATTTCAAAGGGCCCTTCCAGACTGGCAAGTTTTACTTCTGTGAAAATCACCAATAGCCTCTGAATGGAGGATGAGGTAGAAAGAGGGACATGTCATGCAAGAGATCATTTTTAAGCTCTGGATAAAGCATGGAATAAAATAAATTAAATGAAGACAAAAACAATGATATATAGGCAGTAGAAATAACACTAAGGAATAGTTTTCCCAATAATATCATGAAAAAGAGGAAGATGAAATAGCCTGTCATGAATCAGCACCAAGTTGCTTCTAGAGCAGCAGAAACCACAAGCTGACAAAGCAGGAGGGACCTTATAAATCAATTAGTTCAATTCTCTGTATGAAAGACAAGTGAGACACAGAGGATAAAGGAATTTCCTCAAATCCCTGAGCACGTCTTTGGCAGAAGGCAGAACTGAGTTGGGGGCTATCTGAAATCTAAGCCTGTGGTTTTCTGCTCCATGCCCAAAACACATTTTCTTTTCTTTTTATTTTTTTATTATCACATTATTGCTGTACTAAGGGTACATTGTGAAATTTAAAAAGTTCTTATAATCTATCGTAGTTGAATATCCCCCCTCCATCATTCTCCTTTATCCTTCCTCACCCCATCCCTGGAATAGTTTCAACAGGTCTCATTTTTCCATTTTCATACATGAGTACATAGTATTTCCACTACATTCAGCCTCCATCACCCTTTCCTTATATCCTCCCCTCTACATGCTGATACTAACCCTCATACAGGACCTATTTTACCTTCTTTTTCTTCATTTTTGAAAAAAAGGCATATTTGTTCGTTTAAGATAGCTGTACAGGGAGTTTCCTTGTGACATTTCCATGTGTATATGTATTATAACCCAAATTGGTTCATCTCCTCTATCTTTCTCTTTTCTACCTTAGTCTCCTTCTTATAATGATTTCAACAGGTTTAACAATTCTGTATTCATTATTGTATAGAAAGTACATAGCCATACTCATCTTCTTAACTTTTTTTTTGCCCTCTCTTTCCTGTTAGTGACCTCCCCTTAGCATAACTTGTTTTTCATAACATTGCTTGCATTCATATTGCATCTATCTCCCACATATGAGAGAAAACATGTGGCTTATGTTTTTCTGAGCCAAGTTTACTTCACTTAACATAATGTCCTTCAATTGTATCCATTTACCTTTAAATCACATGGTTTCATTCTTCTTTATGGTTGAATAAAACTCCATTGTGTGTGTATGTGTGTGCATCATATTTTCTTAATCCATTCATCAGTTGTAGGGCATCTGTGTAGTTTCCATAGCTTGGCTATTGTGAATAATGCTGCAATAAACATCGGTGTGTGCAAGTGTCTTCAATTTATCCTGACTTACATTCCTTCAGGCATATCCTTAGGAGTGGTATTGCTGAATCATACGGTAGTTCCATTGCTTTCCATAGTGGTTGGGCTAATTTACATTCCCACAAACATTTGTGGTTTGTGTGTTTGATGACAGACATTCTAAAAAGAGTGAGGTGAAATCTTAATATGTTTTTGATTGGCATTTCTTTTATGATCAGAGATGTTGACCATTTCTTCATGTCTATTTTGGCCATTTGGACTTCTTCCTCTGAAAAAGTTTTGTTCAATTCGTGTGCCCATTTCTTCATTGGGCCATTGATTTTAAGGGGAGTTTAGTTTTTTGAGTTCTCTTGGTTATTAATCTCTTGTCATGTGTATAGCTGGCAAAGATTTTCTTACACACTGTGAGCTGCCTCTTCAATCATGAAGACCAGTGGAATGGAATGTAAGATGCAGATATGAATCCACACAGTTCTGTCTACCTGATTTTTGACAAAGGTGCCTAAAATATACAATGAAGAAAAGACAGCTCCTTAAACAAATGTTGCTAGGAAAACTGGATATCTGCCTGCAGAAAACTGAAACTCGGTCCATGTCTTTCACCCTGTACAAGTATCAGCTCAAAGTGGATTAAGGACTTTAATATAAGGCCTGAAACTTTGAAGCTAGTGCAGGAAAGAACAGGACATACACCAGAATTAATAAGCATATGCAATGACTTCCTCAGTAGAACTCAAATGGCTCAGCAACTAAAAGAAAAAAATTGACAAATGGGACTATGTGAAACTAAAAAGCTTCTGCACACCCAAAACACATTTTCCAAGGAGGGCATGAGACTACAAAGTAATAAACAAAGAACCTGAGAAGCTCAAACAAGTGAAAAATGAGGGAAAAAAACTCCTTCTTAACTGTAGTAATAACAAAAATCTAACAACCATGTTACTAATCTTGAAAATCAACCAAAAAGTAATCTCTGATTTATAGGAGACCTTAAAGAAAGCAACAGCAAAAAATAGATAAAACCATTAAGTAATATAAGCATACCTCATATCTAAAATGAAAATTAAAAATTATACTGGGAAAACCCTTAAGACAGCCTTGAGAAAGGAACTTTATAACTAAAGACAGGTTTTGGTAAAAGATTATGGAAGCACTTATCTAGTGCCTAGGCACAGTGCCTTGCTCAGAATGGGTACTAAATAAATAATTCTTGAATCAAATGCAACAATATGAATAAAAGAAAGATTTTTGAGATCTGACAACATCCATGTGTTTATTTATATCTAACAGGATAACATTTAAACTTGAACAGCAGCTTCTTTACAAATAACTGAGCTGCAAATTTTGTCAACTAGAATTCACAAAATCTTTGAATTTGAGTAAAATTAGGAATGCAAAATGTGCGGCTGTTACATGTTCTCAAGCCTGAGATGAAAGAGGAAAAAATGGAAAAAAGAATGCAGAGCTGATAAGGATGTGAGAGGAAATAAAAAGCCTCATTCATTGCTGATTTCTGTATACAATATTATAATCATCTTGAAAAAAGAAATTGAGCAATGTAGATCAAACACTGTAAGAGTGCTCCACCTGCCTCATAAGCATGAGGCCCTGAGTTCAAACCGCAGTACTGTTCCCCCAAAAGAGTAATACTATTGTTTAACCTAGTAGTTAAATCTGTCTTAATGAAATGATACCAATCCAAAATACAGGGGACACTCTATATTTAGGGAGATTTTTCATGTTCTGTCCCTTTAAGACATTATTCATCAACAGAGTTTTGTTATCTATAGAGGTTTTTAACTATTTAAAAATCCAACTGTCTGTCAGGGCCAAAAAAATAAATAAAAGCAAAGGAGAGATTTTAAAAATGGGAGGATTTTTGTCTGCTTTCAGTTTTGAGATTCTTTGTCACATTATTAATTTTAAAATCAAGGTATAAAATGGCATAGCAGTTTCATGGCAAATAAAAACACATGCATGTTATGAACAAATGAAATGCAGATGGTTGTGTTAGGGTGGTAGGAAGAGGGAGAATTTTGATATATTAAGAATTTAAATGTTGACAGGGTTGTCAATTAAAAATTAAAATATTTAATATGTTTATAAGGGTCAAATAGCAGCATAGAAATAGTGCTTGTTTCTATAATAAAAAGTAAAAGACAATAGAATCAAATTATATGTATATTATAATTATGTCAAATATAAGCATAGGAAAACATATAGCAAAGATATATAGAAATGATTGCAGTGGCTATCAGGCTGCCATCAGATACTTTTCCAAAGAATTTCTTCTAGTGCTGTTCTAGTACCTTTTTAATAATAATTATATTAGAAACATTCTACACCAACATGATAGTCAATACAATTTTTTAAATGCCACACTATGTAAAAATAAGAAAGTGTAGACAGAAGGTATTGATGCTAAAAGTGATGATGTTTGATAGTGGAGTCAGATTTTTCCCCTATAAATGTGCTTATGAATATTAGGTGGCAGCATGGGAAAGGCTCATTCATAATTAAGAGGTAAAAAATGCCAGTTAATACCATTCAAAAATAAATATGTGTAGGGAAAAAGATAAAATTGGCCAAGTGATATGAATGTGCTAGAGTATAGGTAGGACACTATTTTTATTTTCTTTGTTTTCCAAATTCTTCATAATAACTTTATCTTATACTTACAGTTTTTAAAATGATAATTATGAAGAATATGTACATATGTAATATTGTTATAAGCTAATATTAAGATAAGATAGTATATTACAAAATAGCTTAAAGATCTAATTGCAGTTAGGTTAATGTAGTCTGCTTGTGGCTTAGTCCTGACTAATAATTGGGTTACATAATAACATAAGACAATGTGTTCCAAGAGTAGGTGAGGGATTTTTTTATACTTAATTATTTCATCATTTTTTTGATGAGGTAAGAAGTTCTTTTTAATCTTTTTGCATCAGATTTTAAAATGGTGTCTAGAATACTGTGTAACACCATGGGGGAGGCTTAATCTTTATGAAAGAGTGAAAACATGAGGCTGGAATACTCTATGTTCTATGATTACAATATAAAAATTGGAAAAATGAGATCTGTTGAAACTATTCCAGAATGGGGGGAGGGGGGGATAATGGAGAGTGGTGGAGGGGGTGAATTCAGTATGATATATTTTATATATTGTCAGAACTTTTGTAAATGCCACAATGTACCCCCCACTCAGCACAACAGTAAAATATATATATATATACACACAGAGCAAAAAGATAAAAGAGAATGCATAACATGGTTACATGGCTATATTTGGTTAAAGTGGTTGGATTTTTCCTTTACTTTTTGTTTGTTTTTAGATTTTATGGTAAAGCTTATGAAGAGTATGTAACAACATGAGGAATTACTCAGTTTTAAGTGAAGGATAAAATAGGACAAATATTTGAAAATGAAAACGTGTACAAGTAAAAATAGGAAAAAATGAATCACAAAAGTAATAGCAATTGCTATATTAAGCTGATGAGGTGAGAAGTGTCTTTTGCATCAGATTTTAACATTATATAATCTTTTCAATTAAACTAATGCTTTTAAAGAGTAGGTGGTAAAATGGGCAATGCTCCTTCAATGAGGAGCTCAAATAACAGAAAAAAAATTGTAAGTGCACTATATTTGAAAAATCTATGAATAGGAAAAAAGAAGCAAAAAGAAAATAGATCAAAATGATAATAACATCTATAATAGGGCCTCACAATTAAGGGTGATATTTTTTCTCTCCTTTATTTGCCACACTACCTGTAATGTAGTTTTATTATTCTTATAATTATAAAAATATATGCATACTTTGAAACAGGAAAGGAAAAGCAAGCCTTAGACCAATAAACACAATCATGGATAAAATAATAATAATGGGAGTTAAGAGATAACAGCTATTTCTGACATTAGATGGTTCTGACAAATGGAAAATATGAAAAGACACATAAGCCTTAAATCTAGCATTAGACGCACACATTTTTATGACATAGGAAAGGATGAAATTAGAGCACAGGGGATATATTTTTTCTCTCTGGTACGTGATATTTTTTCTAAAGTAGTTATACCAAGTAACCATCAGAGAGAGAACAAGCTGTTTTTCCAATATTACAAAGCCATATTATGGACTATAAAGCGGTGGCAACTTAATAAAATCAAGTATGTACTGAATATCTCATTCCTTAGTATAAGACACAAGGGAGGTGGGCAGGCTAAATAAGAGTTATATATTCATCTCTCTACCTGTTTACTCTCTAGTTCAGGTGACAAAACATAGATTTAGAGGATATTGAGAGTTAAAAATAAGCTTAGAGACAACTTAGTCCAAAGTTTTCCATACTCTCCACTTCTCTACATGCACATGAAAAAATTTAGGCCTGGAATGAAGATGATACAATTATGATGTGGTAAATCTGGGACTCAAGCCTAGCAGGCTGTAGATACCTGTCCAGTTTTTTCCATCATACCTTTCTTTTTTCCATCATACCTTGCTGCCCCACAAGTCTTAGTTGTAATAAAAGAGTTAACACTGTTCAAGGCAATGACAGAACTATCTTGGGCAGTGCATGACTAATTGCCAGACGGATTGGACAGACTGATGGTCTATAAGCACTGAAGAGGCAGAGATAACTTAAGACTAGGGTTCTCCAGGACCATCCAGAGAAAGTGAGATTTGTAAAAGCATAGAAAGGGGCAATAGCACCTTAGGCAAGTAGCACAGTGAAAAACAAGGACGGGTTTTAGGAGACAAAGTAGAAAAGTAGATTATGATTACTTTTTGCAAAGTCATTTCTCATAAATACTAAGAAGAATAAAGTTATAAAAGTTGGCAATTTGAGATCATCTTAATGCAACTTCCCATTTTATAGTTGGGGAATTTGTGGATCATAGAACAGAAAAGAAGCATCCAAATTCTGCATAGAAAATGGTAAATCCAGCACAAAATCCCAGAGCTCCAGAATCTCCAATCAATGCTATTTTTAGTACACTATGAACAAATGGTTACTCAGTTGCCCAAGAAATATAAATTAAATAGATGGAACATTGAAAGATTATTTAGAGACAGATGATTTATTGAAGACACAATCACACAGTCTCTGGGAAGCAGCCAAGGTTGTAATGAGAGAAAAATCTATAACATTAACTATTTGCTTAAAAAACTGAAAAAGGATAAATTGATCATTTTAACAGAGATTTAAAATAATTATAAAATTTAAAAGTGACTCATTCCCATAATCTTAAAATAAAATTATAACTAAGCATAGATAAATGAATTCAGTAAAAAAGTAATTTGTTTAGTGAACACAATTTTATTTCAGCTATTGTCTTTACTTCTAACTACCTACTATGTGTCATAAAATATGCTAAGCTAGTAAAGGAGGCACAGAGAAAAATAAGACATAGGCCATGCCAAAGGAAACCTTACAGTCTAATGGGAGACATAAATGTGTTATATAGATGTGCTACCCTAGTTGAAGACCAATTTTTAGTTTCAAATGTGAAGTGGGAGAAGGACTTTTCCCTCTAAATATAGGGATCATTACACAAGCATATAAGTGACCTCAAACCATACCTTAAACTTACCTTTTACCCTTCTATGATGCAGTACGAAAGAAAGGGAGAGAAACCAAATGAGTTCAGGTTGAAACATGTATGAAGTATTCATCAGTATTCATTATTAAGAGTGATCTACCTGTTTTATGTTGTGCTTGTTTGCAACAGTGAAAGGATTTGGAAGGATGAACAAGTAGGAAGTGTTGTCCTGATAGCCTGAGGGTCCTTGAAGAAGTTGGATGTCGCTCTGTGACAAAAGGAAACACACAACATTCAGACAGCAGGTCCACATGGTCCCAAAAGAATAATACTAACTGACTGCTTGTGAAATTATCTTTGGCTGCCCTCATTATTTGAGAAACCCATTGGGTGTAGAGCTTTTACTGAAAGTACTAGTACATTAGGAGTTGGCTATCTCAGTCAGCCATCCATATTTTCCCTTTCATTCTTTTTATATGTTTCCTTTGTATGTGTAAGTCTAAAACTTTTATACTTCTTGTTTCCAATAGTTTTGTGGTAGTTCAATGTCATTTAATATTCTTGTTCTCAATTGCAGTGGAGTATCTAGTGGAAGCTTTCACACATATACAAAAGTAAAGACAATAATATGACAGACCCCAATGCACCTATCATAAAGTAAGAATGATTATGAACTCATATCCTATCTTTTTTTTCATCTTAGTTCTACCCATTCACTTTCCTTCACTGTACTGGATCATCTTTTAAGCAAATTTTATTATTTGGCTTTGTGTTGCTATAATGAAAGACCCCAGGCAGTTTTCTTTAGCTTACAGGGTTTTTTTGGGGATTTTTTGGCCATCCTGTTGTTTGAACTCAAGGCTTCCTACTGGCTAAGCAGGCATTTTATTGCTTGAGCTACATGCCCAGCCCAAGCTCACAGTTTTAAAGGCTGAAAGTACAGCGTGGTACAAGACTGGCTCTGGCAAGGGAGGAGAGGCAAATGGTGGATGGCAATGGCAGGAACGTATGTTGGGGAAGCAGTCACACCAGTACAGAGGGGTGTGTGTGTGTGTGTGTGTGTGTGTGTGTGTGTGTGTGTGTGTACTTAAGAAATTATATTGTCAAAAATATGTCAGAGAGAGAAAATAGAGTCTCATTAAACATCCCTTTCTGGGCATGTCCCCAATGCCAAAGACATCCCATCAGGACTCACCACAAAAAGTCACACTAAGGACCAAGTCCTTAATCATAATAAACTCCTGAGGTACACAATTAAACAATGAAACCACATCTAAGCCATAGCATAAATCTTAGCTATCTAAGTATACCATCCACAAACTGTATGTATCTCTAATAGATAACACTTTATTTGTTATTATTTTAAATTTTTTTATTATTCATATGTGCATATAATGCTTGGGTCATTTCTTCCCCCTACCCCTACCCCCTCCATTACCACCCACTCCACCCCCTCCCTCTTCCGCCCACCTCCTCGATACCCAGCAGAAACGATTTTTCCCTTATCTCTAATTTTGTTGAAGAGAGAGTATAAGCAATAATAGGAAGGAACAAGGGTTTTTGCTACTTGAGATAAGGATAGCTATACAGGGAGCTGACTCACATTAATTTCCTGTGCATGTACGTTACCTTCTAGGTTAATTCTTTTTGTTCTAAACTTTTCTCTAGTTCCTGGTCTCCTTCTCCTATTGGCCTCAGTTGCTTTTCAGGTATCTGCTTTAGTTTCTCTGAGTTGAGGGCAACAAATGCTAGCAAAGTTTTTAGGTGTCTTACCTATCCTCATATTTCCCTTGTGTGCACTCGCTTTTATCTTGTGATCAAAGTTCAATCCTCTTGTTGTGTTTGCCCTTGATGTAATGTCTGCGTATGAGGGGGAACATACAATTTTTGGTCTTTTGGGCCAGGCTAACCTCACTCAGGATGATGTTCTCCAATTCCATCCATTTACCAGCAAACGATAACAATTGATTCTTCTTCATGGCTGCATAAAATTCATTGTGTATAGATACCACATTTTCTTAATCCATTCATCAGTGGTGGGGCATCTTGGCTGTTTCCATAACTTGGCTATTGTGAATAGTGCTGCAATAAATATGGGTGTGCAGGTGCCTCTGGAGTAACCTGTGTCACAGTCTTTTGGGTATATCCCCAAGGGTGGTATTGCTGGATCAAATGGTAGATCAACGTTTAGCTTTTTAAGTAGCCTCCAAATTTTTTTCCAGAAGGCTTGTATTAGTTTACATTCCCACCAGCAGTGTAAGAGGGTTCCTTTTTCCACGCATCCTCGCCAACACCTGTTGTTGGTGGTGTTGCTCATGATGGCTATTCTAACAGGGGTGAGGTGGAATCTTACTGTGGTTTTAATTTGCATTTCCTTTATTGCTAGAGATAGTGAGCATTTTTTCATGTGTTTTTTGTAGACTGCTAACCAGTTTTCCGAGCAGTTTTTGTTGAAGAGGTTGCTGTTTCTCCACCGTATATTTTTAGCTTCTTTGTCAAAGACAAGTTGGCTATAGTTGCGTGGCTTCATATCTGGGTCCTCTATTCTGTTCCACTGGTCTTCATATCTGTTTTTGTGCCAGCACCGTGCTGTTTTCATCGTTATTGCTTTGGAATATAGTTTGAAGTCAGGTATCGTGATACCTCCAGCATTGTTCTTTTGACTGAGTATTGCCTTGGCTATTTGTGGCCTCTTGTGTTTCCATATAAATTTCATGGTAGATTTTTCAATCTCTTTAATGAATGTCATTGGAATTTTGATGGGAATTGCATTAAACATCTAGATTACTTTTGGGAGTATAGACATTTTTCTATGTTGATGCTACCAATCCATAAGCATGGGAGATCTCTCCACTTTCTATAGTCTTCCTCAATCTCTTTCTTCAGAAGTTTATAGTTTTCCTTGTAGAGGTCGTTCACATCCTTCTTTAAGTTTACACCTAGGTATTGGATTTTTTTTGAGGCTATGGTAAATGGAATTGTTTTCATATATTCTTTTTTCAGTTTGTTCATTATTAGTGTATAGAAATGCTAATGATTTTTCTATGTTGATTTTATATCCTGCTACCTTGCTATAGCTATTAATGTTGTCTAGGAGCTTTTGAGTAGAGCTTTTTGCCTTTTTACATAAATATTCTGCCCCAGTTCAGTAGCAATATGTATGGGAACAAATAAGTTATGAGAAATTTCTTGTTAAATAGTTTATTTGTATCTTTCAATATTGAATATTGGGATGCATTATTGAATTTTTCTGCCTATGAAAATAATGTTTTTACAGTTAAAACTCTTTTATTGTTTATAATAAAAAGAAAAGATAACAAGATTGCAAATAAATAGACCAAGAAAGACTGCAAAACTTTTCCAAATTAAAACTGACTAAAGATATGGTAACAAAATATAATGTGTGGTACAGGATTGAACCCTGTACCAGGGGAAAGTAGCTATACAGGCCATCTTTAGGACAAGTAGTTAAATTTCAACTGAACTGGAGATTAGCTAATTATACCAACTATTGCAATATAAATTTGAAAATTTCATTGTGGTTCCTTGTCCTTAGGTAATACATAGTCAATTAGTTGAGGAAATAAGGTATGTTGTTTGCAACTTGCTCTCAAATGGTTAAGAATGATAAAGCAAATATTGCAAAGTCTGGGTAACATTGTGCTCATACATTTGAAATCACTTTAAATTAAAAAGCTGAAAAAAAGAAAAGAATGCTGATGACTATAATGATGGCCTATCCTATTCCAAAATGAAGGAACCAGGTTGAGAGCAAGGTATAAATGAAACAAGAAAATTCCTTTTTCTATGCAAAATCACTATCAACAATTTATTTTTACCACATCATTTATCACATTAAGTTCATGTTGTTGATTCACAATTTATAGATTTTGTAATTGACTTCGCATTTAACTTATAGATTCCTTGTATGAAAATTAAAAACATCAAGATTTTTTGCACAATATTGTGGGTTTTTTTCATATGTGGACAACTAATCTGAAATTTGGGGTCTGGAAGAATCCACACGTTTTTCAAGTTTGAGAAATATTACTTTAGTCAGTGGGGAGGCAGAGAAGGCACAGTGTTGACAGTTTTGTGTGCTAGGATAACATCTTTTGGCTAGTAAGGAGAATAACATGAAGGGGGCCAAGAAGAAAATGGAATATTCAGAGGTAGATCTCAGGACAGAGTTATGTCTTCTCTAGGAAACTAAGTGCTTATGACATTCCTTATTATTCCAAACCATTAGAATCCTTTGGCTGTAATAGCCTAATGCTGGAAAAGCTTGGAAGATAATCTAATCCACTTTCCTCTAGGAAAATATGGGGAAACTGCAACTCAGAAAAAGGAAACTATTTTGGGGGGTCACACAGCCTGGGAGTTGGGTCCAGTTGTGAAAAGAACCTTTCTGACTTTAATTATGGCATACTGAAATTGTTATTTTTATCTGAGTCTGTACAGTCACTCTTCTATAACTCTTCTATAAGAATCATTCTGATTCTTCGTATGATGCAAGTTAATGCATGTTTATATCTGTGAGAAATTCAATGAATATGTATCCTTTCTCAGAATAAATTAATTCTTCAGCCAATATGTATCCTTATACTGTCATTATTTTTTCCCATTATTGAAACAAATGACCAGGACAATACTTACACAAACATTAGCAGCTGGCACAGAGTACATTGTGTCTATCATATTAACATTTGCTACATCACATCAATAGATTTTTTTAAAATACGGCTTAGTGTGAACTTTTGTTTCCAATGATCTTTATATTTTTATTTCTTTTTCAAAATTTCCAGGCCTACATCTCATTCTGATGCAATATGTCATTCAATCATGCGATAATACAAAGCAAACAACAGAACAGAAAACTAATACTTACATAAAGATAATAACAGCACAAGGTATATTCCTCACCACCACTGATCTGGATCAGGCCTTCATCTTTTCTTGAATGGACAACTGCAAACAGCCTACTAATCATTTTCCCTTTTTTAGCCTCATCTACCTCCCTACAACCCACACCTCCCTTTTTCTCAATTCATCTTCTCCCTGAATACCCTTTCTACATCATGTTTTATTATCCATTCCAATATTCCTCACTCCCCTGAATATTGACTCAAAAACTGTTTACAGAATCATGCCCAAACTCTTGAGCAATATTTAAGGTATTCTGCATACTGTGACATTCTAGACATAAAGTAAGGGAAACAAAATTAGGGTTTTGGCATCAGACCTACTTGGAGATGAATTACAATTCTGCTAGTAATTTTTTGTGACTTTGATCAACTCTAGGCCACAGTTTCCTCACTGTAAAATAGGGTGAATACCTATGATCACAATAGTGTTTTGAGAAGAACAAATGTCTGGAAAACTGTGATGCTGAATTATTTACAGTAGGCTCTGTTTTTCCTCTTTCAAACACATGCCTTTCTGTCTTTGTTCACTCTATTTTTTCTATCTGAAATGTACTATACTTCCATTTAATAACACTATTTACTTAGTACCCATTGGATTCTTGTTCAGAAGTGCAGAAGTACATGATGCCTCCCCTTTCTCTTCCCATTAATAATCTACCCTTCTAGGTCCAGCAAAAACATTACCTTGCCTTGGAACCCCTGATACCTCAAGAGAAGATGGTGACCATATAAACTGCTTTGTAAGTCTTAAAGTAAGATAGAAACATCAGGTTGCATATCATTATCATCATTATACTGTCATTATTATTAAGCCATTTTCAACTTTTAAACATGTATACAATTTATATAAAAATATTCAATCATTTTATTCAATATTTTCATCATAAAATATTTAAGGCACTAAATAATAACTTTATGATTCATTTTCTTGACTAATTTCAGAATCACTGTATTATCATGAGTAGTAATATCATATGATAGAAAATTATCAAATTCTTTAAGACCTACCAAAATTTTCAGGTTTTGAAATTGTTAGTTAATCAAAGACTTCCAACAATGTGGGAAACTAAATCAAGGAAGATAGCTGACTTATTGTAAGCAAGTGAGCACTGTGGTGTTTTAATTTGTCTTAGTCTCATACCAACTATACACATCCTTGGAAATAGAACATCTTTCATTTCTAGTCTCATAGGGAGCATGATGGAGGTATAGCTTTTTCAATGCCTCATTCTCAAAGAATTGTCATTATTTGAACTTTCTGATACTTCTCTATATGACCCCACTTAAAGGATTTATCTTCATTTGATGTGATTTGGAGGTTTCCTAGCACTAAAAATCTCTCTCCAACAGTGATTTTGGAAAGCATTTATAAGCAAATGTTCCATGTTATCACAGCTATCAGAGGAAATAAACACCAGTTGGGGAAAAGGAATAGGCCAAACAAAAAAATGTCAACAGTAAAACCTGAAAAATGAGATATTCCTAGAGGCTTTGAAAAGTTGTGATATATTTCTAGGAGTCCAGAAGGCCGTGTGCCTGTGCTTGGGAAAGACTTGCTAGTCCTAAGCTCTTACCAGTGACTAAACTTGAGGTTTTGCAAATGCAGGAAATGAGTGGTGGCTAAGATAGTTTTCAGCTACCTTGTTGAGTGCTCAAAGAGTTTCTCAATACACACACACACAAAATTCCACTGGTAAAGACTGGAAGATTTATCAATTCTGAGTACTTAAGAAAGTCTCTGTGCAATCATTAGTTGACTACTAAGCTAACTCAGTAAAGACTTCATGACAGAAATACAGACTTTACAAAATTGGATCAGAAAAATCACAAAACAACCACTATGACAAACAGCAACAGCTAAAACAAAAGCGAGAAAGGAGAGTGTATCTGATTTGCTGAGTTCCTATTTTACATTAAATATTCCATCTCAATAAAAATTTAGGAGACATAGAAAGAAACAAGAAAGTATGGTTCATACATGGGAAAAAAGAAATCAGTAGAAACTGTTCCTGAAGATGCTCAGATGTTAAGCTTATTAAAAAAACCCAACAAATCAGCATTTCTAAATATGCTATAGGCATTAAATAAAATCATGTCTAAAGAATAAAGAGAAAGTACAGCAATGATGTGTAGCCAAATAGAAAATTCTCTTCAATTAAAAAAAAGAAGCCAGGCATGGTGGCATGTGCCACTTATCCCAGCCCTCAGGAGGCTGAGGCTCCTGATTATGACTTGAAGTCCAACCAGGGCTCATAGTGAGTTTGAACCCAATCTGAGTTACACAGTGAGACCATGCCTCAAGAAAGTAATAATAACAATAATCATAGTATTAGTAATAAATTTAAAATTGAATTAATTTTTTAAAAATCAAATGGAAACTCAGTAGCTGAAAATTATAATAACAAAATAGAAAAATATCACTAGTTGAGCTCAATAGAAGATTTGATAATATAGAAAGATGAATCAGCAAACATAAATATAGGTCAATTGTTCTTTAATGCTAAAGAACAAAACTAAAACTAAAAGAACAAAGCCTCAAAAATCTGTGGAGTATGATTGTATAGTATATATACCACCTTTAGGTGGGTGCACCTAAAGGACAGTGGAGAGAGAAAAGGGCATGAGAAGAAAATAATGGCCAAATATTCTCAAATTTGATGAAAAATATTAATATACACATGGAGAAAACTAGACAAACTATATGCAGAATACACTCAAGAAAATACACACCTATACATACCTATACATACTATATAGTTAAGCTGTTGAAAGGGAGCAACAAGAGAAGTGTCTTGTCAAGAAAAGACATCGTGCATATTGCTTACTCTTCAAAAAGCATGGAGGTCAGAAGGCAGTCAACCCAAAATTTTATGTCCAGCAAAACTACCCTAAAATTGGAGAATAAATCAAGACATGTTCAGATAAACAAAACTGAAATATTCTGTTCCTAACAGACTTGGCTACAACAAATGCTGAAAAAATTTGTTAAAATGAAATGAGAGACAGTAATTCAAATCTATCTGAAAAAACAAAGATCACCATAAGGACAATACATAAGTAAATATAAAAGAGAGTGTAAATTTACTTTAGTTTATAAATCCTTTTTCTCTTACATTGTTTAAAATGCAACTGCATAAAATAATATGATTTTGATAGAAACATAATATATGAAGACACGATTTCTGACAATAGTATAAAAAGAGGTGACAGAAATACATTGGAGCAAAGTTTATGAAAATTATTAAAAATAACTTGATAACAATCCAAACCAGATTGTTATAAATTAAGATGCTAGTGGAAATCAATTCCTAGGATAAAAAATAAGTAAATAACTTTAAAATACATAGTACATAAAGCAGGAAGGGTATTAAAATGACACATTAAATCATCTACTGAACACAAAAAACAGTAATGGAAGAATTGAGGAACACAAATGATACGAGACAAATAGATAACAAATAGTAAAATGACATATAACAGTTGTGTTAAATGTGAGCACATTGCTAGGTGTGATGGTACATGCCTGTAACCCCAGCACTCCAGAGGTTGAGGCAGGAAGACAGCTAATTCTACATTGCAAGTTCCAGGCTAGACTGGACAACATACTGAGACTCTGTCTCAAAGAAACTAACAAAAAAGTGAATGCGTTGAATTCTCCAAATACAAGGCAGAATGGATAAAAATAACTGCGTGTTGACTACATGAAATATATTACATTCCATCACACAACTGGTTGAAATTTAAAGGTTAGAAGATATGCCACACAAGCAATAATCAAAACAGATCTGTAATACTATACTAATATAAAAAATAGACAAAAATGGTACTAGAAAGAAATAATAGTATTTTTAAAGGAACAAGGGTCAAGCCATCAAGAAGATGTATAAATATTAGAAATTTACACTCTTAAAAATAGCGCCAAAATATGACTCAGCTAATTGATAGAACTGATAAAAGGAATACATAATTCAATAATTGGAGGCTGGAAAACTCCACTTTCAATCATAGATAGAGCTAGACAGGGTGCCATCAAGGAAATAGACATCTCAAATAACACTATAACATTAAAAAAATAAATAAATAAAAAATAAAATAAAATAAACATTCTAGGAGGAAAAAAAATCTTCAAGATAATCCTTATGCTAGCCTTAAAAAATTTAGAAGAACTTAAACAATACAAAATATGTTTTCTGAGCACAATTGAAAACAATTAGAAGGAAGAGTAATAGGGGTGGTTAGATTGATTAAAATTTAATCTATTTACAGGTGAAATGCCAAGGCAAAATGATACTTAAACAATGAAGGACAGAAAAGTAAAACAGGTCAGGTTAAGGATAGGGAGCTAGTGGGATGAAGAGGGTAAATAAAGAGGGTAAGAGTATACACACAAAAGAATTTAAAACCAGTACATGAATGAATAAATTATAGGATGCAAAATCAACTTACAAAAATAAGTTACACTTCTTTATACTAATAATTGCATAGATGAAAACAAAACCAAGAAAACAATCCCATTTACAATAGCATTAAAAAGAACAAAGCACTTATGAATGAATTTTCCTGAGGAGATGAGATATCTGTACACTGAAAAGTATAAAACATTGATGAAATAAAGTGATGAAGTAACAAACAAAAGATATTTCTTGTTCGTGGATGGGAAAAATTATTGCTAAATATGTCCATGCTACCCAAAGTGATCTACAGATTTCATACAATCTCTATCAAAATTCTTATGACATTACACACACATACACACACACATACACACAGAAAAAAATCATACAAAAATCACAAAACACCCTGAAGAGCCCAATCACTACTGGGAAAGAAAACAAAGTTGGTGACATCATACTCCTTAATTTTGAATGGTATTACAATGCTATAGCAATCAAAACACACACATAGGCCACTGGAACAGAACCAAAAGCCTAGAAATAAACCCAAATATGTACAATTAAATAATTTTGAGCACCAAGAAGACAACAGTGGATTATGGACAATCTCTTTACCAAATACTATAAAAAAAAAGTATCTCTACATGAAAAAGAATTAAATTGGATTCTTACCATATACTGCACACAAAAATCAACTAAAAATTGATTAAAGAGCTAAACATGAGAGCTGAACCTATAAAAAGCCTAGAAGAAAATAAAAAGGAAACTCCTTGGCATTGGTCTTGGCAATGATTTCTTTTAGATTGTATACCAATAGTATGGAGAATGAAAGAAAAAATGAATAAACAAGAGTAGACCAAATTAGAAAGTTGCTATGAACAAAATTACTATGTGAGGTAATATATATTAATTAGCTCAGTGTAGCTAGTCCACAATGTATTGTGCATATATACATACATATTTTTCAAAACATGTTGCATATAAATATATACAATTTTGACAATTTAAGAAATCATTAAAAATGTGAATTCTGTGAGAAAAAAATTAAAAGACAGTCTTTGGATTGGCAGAAAGTATTTGTGATCCCTATACCTGATAAGAGATAAATATTCAAAATATGTAAGGATCCCACACAACTCAATGGCAAAAAAAGAACAGAATTAAAAATTAGCAAACAACCTGAATAATAATTTCTCCAAATAATGCATAAATAAGGCCAATAAGCATATAAAATACTGGCCAACATCACTCATCATTAGGGAAACACATATCTAAATCACAGCGAGATATCACCTCAAATCTATTGGGATGACTATTATCAAAAAGACAAGAGATACATATTGGCCAGGGAGCCTGACGGTGAGAATGTCAAGAAATGAAACATTTCTGGAAAGCAGTGTGAAGTGTTCTAAAACAATTAAAAATGGAACTACCATATGATCCAAGAAACACTCTTCTGGGTACATAAAAAGAGAAGTAAAATCAGCAAATTGTGGATATTTCTGCACACCTAGTTTAAATGCAGCTTTATTCACAATAGCCAAGATATGCAAATAATTGAAGTGTGTTGATTGATGGGCAAATGAAATTGCAGTATATATAATATATATTTATGTATTATATAGTATATAATTTAATAATATTTAGTATTTAAAAGGTGAGTACCTGCCATTTGCAACTAATGGATGAACTTGAAGGATATAATATCCTAGGTGAAATAAGTCAGATATATAAAGACAAATACTACATAGTTTTTCTTGCATGTGAACCTAAGAAAAAAGTCATCTACATAGAAACAGAGTAGAACTATGGTTACTAAAGGCAGGAGAAATAGGGATGTGTAAGTCAAAGGTAAGAGGTTACAGTTATGTAGGATTAATAAGTCTAAATATTTAATGAACAGCAGAACCACAGTTAATATTGTATCATATACTGGAACTTTGTTAAGAAAGTAGATTTTAGTGCTCTTATTACAGGAAAAAAGTGACTATGTAGGATGAGGGATATGCTAATTTGCTTGAGTTTCATAATCATTTCACTCTGCATGTACACATTAAAAATACTGTTATACAGCTTATACAATAAAAAGCAAATCTTTTGTCATCTGAGAAAGGGGGTTGGTGATAGAAAGGACACAGGGCATAAAGAAACTTTTGGAGTAAGCATAGATGCTTACTGTGTTGATTGTGGTACTTTAAATATTTGCAGTCTGTTGCATATCAAGTAATAGCTCAGTAAATTGTGGTACTAGATAAACATTCAAATCACCTGGAGACTTCTAAATACAGATCATAATGCCATCAGAGTTTCACATTCATTATGTCATGGGTGTCCCTGAGAGTTAGCATTTCTAATAAGGTTCCAGAAGAAGCTAATGCTTCTGGTCCAAGGACCATTCTCTGAAAATTACCTTAGGACAGAGAATTTTTGAGAGAGAGAGAGAGAGAGGGAGAGATAGAGAAAGGATTGTAATAGTGGGCCTGTCCAAGGGGGACTTCAGGGAGGCAGGAGAGGAAATAGAATGTAATGGAGCATGAACAACATTGAAATTCATTGCATCAATGTATGAAGATAGTATAATGTAATTATTGTAAGCTCCTTAGTAGGGATGCAGGGCAATAGAGAAGGTAATAGAGGAGGTTAATCTGATTGAAGTGTAATATATGCATATGTGAAACACCAAGGCAAAATCCCCTTGAACAATCAATATACACTTAATAAATGAAGGACAAGGAAGACAAAACAGGTTCTGTCTGAAGAGGGTACACTGTGAGGTGGGAGGTAAACAGACAGAGTGAAGAAGGGCTTTCTCTCTCTCTCTCTTTCTGTCTTTCTCTCTCTCTCTCTCTCACACACACATACATATATGTATGTATATATGTATGTGTATATATATATATATATATATATATATATATATATATATACTTTGTATACATGTATAAAACTTGAATAATGAAATTTGTTGGAATTGCTCTGAGAAGGGAGGAGGTGGGGATGAAGGAGAATGATGGAGAGGGTGAATCTAATTAAGAAATGATATAAGCACACATACGAATGATAAATGTCACAATGAAACCACCCTATACAACAAATATATGCTAAAAAGAAAATAATCAAAAGAGGAAAAAGCCATGGGTGGTGGTTGCACACTTATAATCCCAGCTACTTGGGAGGTAAAGACAGGAGGATGGAGTTTGAGGCAAGTGCAAGGCCAGCCTGGGCAAAGTTAGCAAGACCCTATCAAAACAAAAAGGGCTAGAGTATGACTCTAGTGGTTAAAGCACTTGCCTAACATACAAGAGGTCCTGCATTCAATACCCAGTAGTGCAGAAAGAAAGAGAGAAAGAGAAAGAGAAAGAAAGAGAGAGAGAGATGAGGGAGGAAGGAAGGAAGGAAGGAAGGAAGGAAGGAAGGAAGATGGACTTGAAGATTAAAGAAGACTTAAGAGACAAATCGCCCAAATGCAATATGTGGTCTTTGATAAGATCTGGGAGAAAATTGGGGAACTTTTAACTGATAATATTGAGTTTGTTGTTTTATTTTAGATATGATCATTATATTGTGGTTGTGTTATTTTAAAGTGTTATCTAGAGAGGATTCCAAGATGGTGGCTAGAGGGAGGAAGCAGAAAGCGTGCCTCCGAAAGTGAAATCTTGGAGAGACACAGGAGACACACCTTGCAGGCAAGGCCACTGAGAGGAGGCAAAACTTTGACCCCTCCACACATCCAGCCTGCGCAGAGCATCTCCACTTCACGTTGAATGGAGAAACCAGGAGGGCCCCTGGGCCGCCACCAGACACTAGTGCCCAGAGAGTTTGGGAAGATATGGACCACAAAGTGAGCTAAGTGGTATGTGGTACTTCCACAGACAACCCTGGGCCAGATCAGCGTAGCCCCCTGAACAGACCAACCCCCACCTGGGGAAAAAAGAAACAGAGTAATAAGCAATAGAACAATAAAGACATGTAGCAAAGAGGGTGGGGCACCCTGAGCAACGAAGGGGGGGGAGGGGAATCCCTCACAGAACTGTAAATAAACAAGCCAGGCCTGGCCGGAGAGGGCGGGAGTGGGGGCACATGCCCAGCAACCAGGAGCGGAAAAGCTTGTGAGAGTGGAGAAGGGAAGAAAACTCCACAGGAGAGGAGGAAGACCCACTTCCCACATGAACTGTAAATAAACACAAAGGCCTGAGAAAGCAGGTGCAGTGTCACCTCCCCCAGTGTGCTCGGAAAGGGGAAAGCTTGTAGCAGTGGCATCGCACACAGGAGAACTCTGAGTAAACAAAGCCTGTGGGGGCCAGCTGAGTGCTAAGCTCACTCCTGAGATCTGCATAAATAAAGCCTCTGGCAAGAGCAGGCTGACAGCAGCGGGCAGGCAAGTTAAGGCGCAGATAGCCATTCACAGACCTGTCTCCAGACACTTTTTTTTCTCTCTCCTTACCTTTGAAGAGAAAAAAACCAAACTACACCTGCATGAAGAAAAACTTACTGAAACTGTATTGCATTTGAACTTAGGATACTTTGTGGGGTATTTTTCTTGTTGTTTTGTGCGGTTTTGTTCAATTTTATGGTATCCCTTTGATGAGACAACTACAGAACAACATCTGAGGCATCTCCAGAATTGGAGGCTGAGGGACGAACACCAAAATTATTAAGACTGAAACTTCATTGCATTTGAATTTGGAGGTTTTTTTTTTTATTTATTTTTGATTTTATTTATTTTTTATTTTATTCTTTATATATACATTTTTTCTTTCATTTACTTATTTTTAATTTTTATTCTTATCTTTATTCCTGTTATTTTTTATTTTCAATCCTCTCTCTGTCTCTCTTATGCCTTATCAGCTTACGGTTAATTAGTACACTGTGTCTCCCTGTTTATATCCTTGAAACTTTTTTTGTTCATTTCTTTGTTTTGTTTTGTTTTTCTACTTATTATTTGTTTTTCCTTTTTCCTTTAACTTCTTTGCTTTCCGTCCCCTCTCACCCTTCCATTCTAAATATCACTAGTGCTATTATTACAGCCAGAAAATACTTAATTGCACACAGTAAAGGGGCAATAACACCACCAAGGGCAATGACGGGAAGACAGAAAAAACAGGGAAACCAGTTTCCCTACAGCAAAAAATTAGTACAGGAACCAGAGGGAAATGAAGAAAACAGATACTCAGATACAGACATCAACAAAATGAAGATAAACTATGCCAAAGAACTCAATGAAGCCCATAAGAATAATTTAAAAGAAGACATACTACAGGTACTCAATGAGAAATTTATAGAGATGATACTGGATAGGGTCAACCAAAATGTACAGGAGACACTCAAGAAATTCCAAGACAACAAAAATAGAGAATTTGAAAAAGCAAAAGAAGAAATAAAGGAAACCATAGAAGCACTGTATAAACACTAAAGTGAAACACAGAACACAATTAATAAACAGATAAATGAACTCAGGACAAAAGTAGACAACATTAAAGAGGAAATGACCCAGGATATGGAAAACCTCAGAAAAAAGAACAAAACAGAATTGCAAAACAAAACAGAAGGCCAATCCAGCATAATAGAACAAACAGAAGACAGAATCTCAGAACTCAAAGATGAAATGGTAACTAAAGGAAAAACCAAAGAACTATTAATTAAACAACTCAAGACCATGAAAAGAAAATGCAAGAACTCACTGACTCCATCAAAAGACCAAACTTGAGAATCATTGGCATCGAAGAAGGAGAAGAGGTGCAAACAAAGGGAATGCGTAATATATTCAACAAAATAATAACAGAAAATTTCCCAAATCTAGAGAAAGATATTCCCATACAGATGCAAGAGGCCTCCAGAACACTAAACAGACCAGATCAAAATAGAACTACCCCACAACATATCATCATTAAAACAACAAGTTCAGAAACTAGGGAAAGAATATTGAAGGCTGACAGAGAGAAAAAACAAATAACATACAAAGGTAAACCCATAAAAATCACAGCAGACTTCTCAACAGAAACATTAAAAGCAAGAAGAGTGTGGGGTGAGATCTTCTGGGCACTTCAACTCTAGGATACTCTACCCAGCAAAACTATCATTCAAAATAGATGGAGCAATAAAAGTCTTCCATGACTTTTATTTAGCAAAAACTAAAACAATATGTGACAAAGCACCACTACAAAAGATTCTTCAAGGGATTCTGCACACAGAAAGTGAAACCCAACATAACCATGAAAGGACAAGCAGCACCAAAGTACAGGAAAAGAAAAAGTAAGAAAGTAGAGAGTAACCTCAACTTAGGTACACATAATCAAACCTTCAAACAACTAAGACAACTAAATGACAGGAACGACCACATACCTATCAGTACTAACATTTAATGTTAACGGACTTAATTCACCCATCAAAAGGCACCACTTGATGAAATGGATTAAAATGGAAGATCCAACAATTTTTTGCTTACAGGAGACCCATCTCCCTGACAGAAACAAGCATAGGCTTAGGATGAAAGGCTGGAAGAAGATTTACCAAGCCAGTGGCCCCCGAAAACAGGTAGGAATAGCAATACTTATCTCTGACAAAGTAGACTTCAAACTACATTGATTTAATGAGATAAAGAAGTACATTCCATACTAATAAAAGGGGAAATAGACCAAAAGGCAGTAATAATTATCAACCTATATGCACCCAATGTCAAAGCACCCAATTTCATCAAACATACCGTGAAAGACCTAAAAGCATATATTAACTCCAACATAGTGGTCATGGGAGACTAACACCACGTTATCATCAATAGATAGGTCATCCAAATAAAAAATCAATAAAGAAATCCAAGATCTAAAATATGCAATAGATCAAAAGGACTTACTTGATGTCTACAGAACATTTCATCCAACTTCTACACAATATACATTCTTCTCAGCAGCCTATGGAACCTTCTTCAATATAGATCATATCCTAGGGCACAAAGCAAGCCTCAGCAAATATAAGAAAATAGAAATTTTATTATGCATACTATCTGATCACAATGCAATAAAACTAGAACTCATCAACAAAAGTAAAGACAAAAAACATGCAAACAGCTGGAAACTGAATAACTCATTACTTAATGAACAATGGGTCATTGATGAAATAAAAGAGGAAATTAAAAAGTTCCTGGAAGTGAATGAAAATGAAAACATAACCTACCGGAACCTATGGGACACAGCAAAGGCAGTCCTGAGAGCAAAGTTTATAGCCATGAGTGCATATATTTAAAAGACTAAAAGATCCCAAATCAATGACCTAATGATACTACTCAAACTCCTAGAAAAACAAGAACACAAATCCTAAAACAAATAGAAGGAGAGAAAAAATAAAAACAAGAGCTGAAATCAACAAAATAGAAACCAAAAAAAAACCATACAAAGAATTAATGAAACAAAAAGTTGGTTCTTTGAAAAAATAAACAAGATCGACAACAAACACCATGGAAGTCCAGGAAATAATCAGAGACTACTTTGAGAACATATATTCAAATAAATTTGAAAATCTTAAAGAAATGGACAAATTTCTAGATACATATGATCATCCAAAACTGAACCAAGAGGAAATTAATCACCTGAATAGATCAATAACACAAAATGAAATTGAAGAAGCAATCAAGAGTCTCCCCAAAATGAAAGTCCAGGACCTGATGGATTCTCTGCTGAATTCTATCAGACCTTTAAAGAAGAACTGATACCAACTATCCTTAAACTGTTCCACGAAATAGAAAGAGAAGGAAAACTGCCTAACACATTTTATGAAGCCAGTATTACACTTATCCCCAAGCCAGGCAAAGACATCTCCAAAAAGGAGAACTACAGGCCAACCTCCTTAATAAACATTGATGCAAAAATCCTCAATAAAATAATGGCAAACAAATTCAACAACACATCAAAACGATCATTCACCACGACCAAGTAGGATTCATCCCAGGAATGCAGGAGTGATTCAACATATGCAAATCAATAAATGTAATACACAACATTAACAGAAGTAAAGACAAAAACCACTTGATCATGTCAATAGATGCAGAAAAAGCCTTTAATAAGATCCAACACAATTTCATGATAAAAGCTCTAAGAAAACTAGGAATAGAAGGAAAGTACCTCAACATTATAAATGCTATATATGACAAACCTACAGCCACCATTATATTTAATGGTGAAAAACTGAAACCATTCCATCTAAAATCAGGAATGAGACAAGGATGCACACTATCTCCACTCCTATTCAACATAATACTGGAATTCCTTGCCAGAGCAATTAGGGAAGAAGAAGGAATAAAAGGAATACAAACAGTTAAAGAAACTGTCAAAATATCCCTATTTGCAGACGTTATGATCCTATACCTTAAAGACCAAAAAAACGCAACTCAAAAGCTCCTAGACAACATCAATAGCTATAGCAAGGTAGCAGGACATAAAATCAACATAGAAAAATCATTAGTATATCTACACACTAATAATGAACAAACTGAGAAAGAATATATGAAAACAATTCCATTTACAATAGTCTCAAAGAAAATCAAATACCTAGGAGTAAACTTAACCTAGGATGTGAATGATCTTTACAAGGAAAACTATACACTTCTGAAAAAAGAGATTGAAGAAGACTATAGAAAGTGGAGAGATCTCCCATGCTCATGGATGGTAGAATCAACATAGTAAAAATGTCTATACTCCCAAAAGTAATCTACATGTTTAATGCAATTCCCATCAAAATTCCAATGACATTCATTAAAGAGATTGAAAAATCTACTGTTAAATTTATATGGAAACACAAGAGGCCACGAATAGCCAAGGCAATTATCAGTAAAGTGAACAATGCTCGAGGTACCACAATACCCACCTTCAAACTATATTATAAAGCAATAGCAATAAAAACAGGATGATACTGGCACAAAAACAGACATGAAGACCAGTGGAACAGAATAGAGGATTAGTATGTGAAGCCACACAACTATACCAACTTATCTTTGAGAAAGGCCCTAAATATATACAATGGAGAAAAGACAGCCTCTTCAACAAAAACTGCTGGGAAACTAGTTAGCAGTCTGCAAAAAACTGAAACTAGGTCCATGTTTATCAGGATTAACTCAAAATGGATCAAGGACCTTAATATCAGACTCCAAACTGTAAAGTTAGTACAGGAAAGAGTAGGAAATACATTAGAACTAATAGGTATAGGCAAGGACTTTGTCAATGAACCCCAGCAGCCCAGCAAGTAAGAGATAGCATAGATAAATGGGACTTCATAAAACTAAAAACTTCTGCTCAACAAAAGAAATGTTCTCTAAACTGAAGAGACCACCCACAGAGTGGGAGAAAATATTTGCCAGCTACACGTCAGACAAAGGACTGATCACCAGAATATATAGGGAACTTAAAAAACTAAACTCGCCCAAAATAAATGAACCAATATTGGCCAAAAAACTCATGAAAAAATGCTCACTATCCCTAGCCATAAAGGAAATGCAAATCAAAACCACACCACAATTCAACCTCACCCTTGTTAGAATAGCCATCTTTAGAAACACCAACAACAACAGGTGTTGGTGAGGATGTGGGGAAAAAGGAATCCTTGTACACTGCTGGTGGGAATGCAAAGGAGTACAACCACTCTGGAAAAAAATTTGGAGGCGAGGCTCTTAAAAACCTAAACATAGATCTGCCATGTGATCCAGCAATCCCACTCCTGAGGATATACCCAAAGGAATGTGACACAGGTTACTCCAGAGGCACTTGCACACCCATGTTTATTGCAACACTATTCACAATAGCCAAGTTATGGAAACAGCCAAGATGCCCCACCATTGATGAATGAATTAAGAAAATGTGGTATTTATTTACAATGGAATTTTACTCAGCCATGAAGAAGAATGAAATCTTATCATTTGCAGGTAACTGGATGGAACTGGAGAACATCTGAGTGAGGTTAGCCTGGACCAAAAGACCAAAAAGCATATGTTCTCCCTCATATGTGGACTTTAGATAAAGGGCAAACACAACAAGGGGATTGGATTTTGATCACATAATAAAGTGAAAGCACACAAGGGATGTATGAGGATAGGTAAGAAACCCAAAAAACATGATAGCATTTGATGTTCTCAATGCAAAGGAACTAATGAAGAAACTTTAAAGTGACAGAGGCCAATAGGAGAGGGGGTTCAGGAACTAGAGAAAAGGTCAGTTTAAGAAGAATCAACTAAGAATGTAACACATATGTACATAGAAGCAATGCTAGGAATCTCCCTGTATAGCTATCCTTATCTCAACTAGCAAAAACGCTGTATCCTTCTTATTATTGTTTACACTCTCTCTTCAACAAACTTAGACATAAGGGCAGAACAGTTTCTGCCTGGAAGAGAGGGGGTGGGAGGGAGAGGGAGGGGGCAGATGGGAAGGGAGGGTCTGAGGGGTAGGGGGGATAAATGACCCCAAAATTGTATGCACATGTGAATACATGAAAAAATAATAAATGAAGTTAATGGAACACCATGGACAATGAATTTAGAGTGGTAGGTAGTGTCTTCGAGGTCATGCTGTCATGTCATACTCAGAAATATGCCCTGATTAAAGAATCAGGAAACTGATGTTGTATTCTCATGGCTCTGTGAATTATTTGATCATTTAAATAATTTAGATGCTTACATTTCTACTAGGTAATCTTTAAAATTGATATTCTGATGTGATTATTATTCTTATTATTATATCATTATATAATAACATATATTATTATTATTATATTCTGATGTGATTATTTTTATTATTATTATTATGTGATTATTATTCTTATTATGATGTGATTGATATTCTGATGTGATTATTATAGATCATCTTGGTACCAAGATAAAGCAAAAGACATCAGAGAATACTACAGTAACAAAAGTTTCTTTTTAGTAACTGAGACAATATAAAGTGAGAGGCAACTTAATCATGTTGCAGCTAACTACATAAAGGCACACAAACTGAACATAATGTTCACTTCAGCAAGGTAGATACATACTTATATCATACAAAGATATACTATGTAATTTTTTTTTAAATTTTGATTTTATTCATATGTGCATACAATGGTTGGGTCATTTCTCCCCCCTTCCCCCACCCCCTCCATTATCCCCACCCCCTCCCTCTCCCCCCCTACCCCCTCGCTACCTGGCAGAAACTATTTTGCCCTTATCTCTAATTTTGTTGAAGAGAGAGTATAACCAATAATAGGAAGGAACAAGGGTTTTTTCTAGTTGAGATAAGGAAAGCTATACAGGGAGTTGACTTGCATTGATTTCCTGTACATGTGTGTTACCTTCTAAGTTAATTCTTTTTGATCTAACCTTTTCTCTAGTTCCTGGTCCCCTTCTCCTATTGGCCTCAGTTGCTTTAAAGAATCTGCTTTAGTTTCTCTGCATTGAAGGCAACAAATGCTAGCTAATTTTTTAGGTGTCTTACCTATCCTCACCCCTCCCTTGTCTGCTCTCGCTTTACCATGTGCTCAAAGTCCAATCCCCTTGTTGTGTTTGCCCTTGATCTAATGTCCACATATGAGGGAGAACATACGATTTTTGGTCTTTTGGGCCAGGCTAACCTCACTCAGAATGATGTTCTCCAATTCCATCCATTTACCAGAGAATATAACATTTCGTTCTTCTTCATGGCTGCATAAAATTCCATTGTGTATAGATACCACATTTTCTTCATCCATTCGTCAGTGGTGGGGCATCTTGGCTGTTTCCATAACTTGGTTATTGTGAATAGTGCTGCAATAAACATGGGTGTGCAGGTGCCTCTGGAGTAACCTGTGTCACAGTCTTTTGAGTATATCCCCAAGAGTGGTATTGCTGGATCAAATGGTTAGATCATTGTTTAGCTTTTTAAGTAGCCTCCAACCTTTATTTCCAGAGTGGTTGTACTAGTTTACATTCCCACCAGCAGTGTAAGAGGGTTCCTTTTTCTGCGCATCCTCGCCAACACCTGTTGGTGGTGGTGTTGCTAATGATGGCTATTCTAACAGGGGTGAGGTGGAATCTTAGCATGGTTTTAATTTGCATTTCCTTTATTGCTAGAGATGGTGAGCATTTTTTCATGTGTTTTTTGTCCATTTGAATTTCTTCTTTTGAGAAAGTTCTGTTTAGTTCACTTGCCCATTTCTTTATTGGTTTATTAGTTTTGGGAGAATTTAATTTTTTAAGTTCCCTATATATTCTGGTTATCAGTCCTTTGTCTGATGTATAGCTGGCAAATATTTTCTCCCACTCTGTGGGTGTTCTCTTCAGTTTAGAGACCATTTCTTTTGATGAGCAGAGCTTTTTCATTTTATGAAGTCCCATTTGTCTATGCTATCTCTTAGTTGCTGTGCTGCTGGGGTTCTGTTGAGAAAGTTCTTACCTATACCTACTAACTCCAGAGTATTTCCTACTCTTTCCTGTATCAACTTAAGAGTTTGTGGTCTGATATTAAGATCCTTGATTCATTTTGAGTTAATATTGGTATAAGGTGATATACATGGATCTAGTTTCTGTTTTTTGCAGATGCTAACCAGGTTTCCCAGAAGTTTTTGTTGAAGAGGCTGCTTTTTCTCCATCGTGTATTTTTAGCACCTTTGTCAAAGACAAGTTGGTTATAGTTGTGTGGCTTCATATCTGGGTCCTCTTTTCTGTTCCACTGGTCTTCATGTCTGTTTTTGTGCCAGTACCATGCTGTTTTTATTGTTATTGCTTTGTAATATAGTTTGAAGTCAGGTATTGTGATACCTCCTGCATTGTTCTTTTGACTGAGTATTATTTGGCTATTCGTGGGCTCTTGTGTTTCCATATAAATTTAATGGTAGAGTTTTTAGACTCTTTAATGAATGTCATTGGAATTTGATGGGAATTGCATTAAACATGTAGATTACATTTGGGAATATAGACATTTTTACTATGCTAATTCTACCAATCCATGAGCATGAGAGATCTCTTCACTTTCTATAGTCTTCCTCAATCTCTTTCTTCAGTAGTTTGTAGTTTTCCTTGTAGAGGTCTTTCACATCTTTTGTTAGGTTTACACCTAGGTGTTTGATTTTTTTTGAGGCTATTGTAAATGGAATTGTTTTCATATATTCTTTTTCAGTTTGTTCATTATTAATGTATAGAAATGCTAATGATTTTTCTATGTTGATTTTATATCCAGTTACCTTGCTGTAGCTATTGATGGTGTCTAGGAGCTTCTGAGTAGAGTTTTTTTGGGTCTTTAAGGTATAGGATCAAATCATCTGCAAGTAGGGATATTTTGACAGTTTCTTTACCTATTTGTATTCCTTTTATTCCTTCTTCTTGCCTAATTGGTCTGGCTAGGAATTCCAGTACTATGTTGAATAGGAGTGGAGATAGAGGGCATCCTTGTCTAGTTTCTGATTTTAGAGAGGATGGTTTCAGTTTTTCTCCATTAAGTATAATGCTGGCTGGAGGTTTGCCATATATAGTTTTTATAATGTTGAGGTACTTTCCTTCTATCCCTAATTTTCTTACAGCTTTTATCCTGAAATGGTGTTGGATCTTATCAAAGGCTTTTTCTGCATCTATTGACACGATCAAGTGGTTTTTGTCTGTCTGATGGAATTCAGCAGAGAATCCATCAGGTCCTTTTCTTTTTTGGGAGACTCTTTAATGCTGCTTCAATTTCCTTTTGTGGTATAGAACTATTTAGGTGATTAATGTCCTCTTGATTCAGTTTTGGATGATCATAAGTATGTAGAAATCTGTCCATTTCTTTAAGATTTTCAAATTTATTTGAATATAGGTTCTCAAAGTAGTCTCTGATGATTTCCTGGACCTCCATGGTGTTTGTTGTTGTCTCCCCTATTGCATTCCTGATTTTACTGATTTTGGTTTTTTCTCTCTTCATTTTAGTCAGGTTTGCCAGGGGTCTATTGAGTTTGTTTATTTTTTCAAAGAACCAACTTTTTGTTTCAATGATTCTTTTTTTTTTTTTAAAGTGGTAACCTGGAATGTTCTTTTTTTTATTTATTTATTTTCTTTTATTATTCATATGTGCATACAAGGCTTGGTTCATTTCTCCCCCCTGCCCCCACCCCCTCCCTTACCAACCACTCCACCCCCTCCCTCTCCCCCCCCCAATACCCAGCAGAAACTATTTTGCCCTTATCTCTAATTTTGTGGGTTTTTGCTGGTTGAGATAAGGATAGCTATACAGGGCATTGACTCACATTGATTTCCTGTGCATGTGTTACCTTCTAGGTTAATTCTTCTTGATCTAACCTTTTCTCTAGTTCCTGGTCCCCTTTTCCTATTGGCCTCAGTTGCTTTTAAGGTATCCGCTTTTGTTTCTCTGCCTTAAGGGCAACAAATGCTAGCTAATTTTTTTGAAACTTTTTGTTTCAATGATTCTTTATATTTTTTTTGTTTCTATTTCCTTGATTTCAGCTCTTATTTTTATTATTTCTCTCCTTTTATTTGTTTTGGGATTTGCTTCTTCTTGTTTTTCTAGGAGTTTGAGATGTATCATTGACTTGAGGTCTTTGATTTGAGATCTTTCAGTCTTTTAAATATATATACTCATGGCTATAAACTTTCCTCTCACTGAGTTTGCTGTGTCCCATAGGTGCCGGTAGGTTGTGTTTTCATTTTCATTGACTTCCAGGAACTTTTTAATTTCCTCTTTTATTTCTTCAATGACCCATTGTTCATTAAGCAATGAGTTGTTCAGTTTTCAGCTGTTTACATGTTTTTGTCTTTATTTTTGTTGTTGAGTTGTAGTTTTAATGCATTGTGATCAGATAGAATGCATGGTATAATTTCTATTTTCTTATATTTGCTGAGGCTTGGTTTGTGCCCTAGGATATGATCTATTTTGGAGAAGGTTCCATGGGCTGCTCAGAAAAACATATATTGTGTAGAAGTTGGATGAAATGTTCTGTAAACATCAGCTAGGTCCATCTGATATATGGTAAGTTTTAGATCTAGGATGCCTTATTGATTTTTTGTTTGGATGACCTATCTATTGGTGATAGTGGGGTGTTAAAGTCTCCCACTACCACTGTGTTGTAGGTAATATATGCTTTTAGGTCCTTTAAGGTATGTTTGATGAAATTGGGTGCGTTGACATTGGGTGCATATAGGTTGATAATTGTTATTTCCTTTTGGTCTATTTCCCCTTTTATTAGTATGGAATGTCCTTCTTTATCTCATTTGATCAATGTAGGTTTGAAGTCTACTTTGTCAGAGATAAGTATTTCTACTCTTGCCTGTTTTGGGGGGCCATTGGCTTGGTCAATTTTCTTCCAACCTTTCATCCTAAGCCTATGCTTATTTCTATTGATGAGATGGGTCTCCTGTAAACAACAAATTGTTGGATCTTCCTTTTTAATCCAGTTTGTCAAATTGTGCCTTTTGATGGGGGAGTTAAGTCAGTTAACATTAAGTGTCAGTACTGATAGGTATGTGGTGATTCCTGTCATTTAGTTGTCTTAGTTGTTTGAGGGCTTGATTGTGTGTAGCTAAATTGATGTTACTCTCTACTTTCTTTCTTTTTCTTCTCCTGTGGTTTGGTACTGCCTGCCCTTTCATGGTTATGTTGGGTTTCACTTTCTGTGTGCAGAATCCCTTGGAGAATCTTTTGTAGTGGTGGTGGTGGCTTTGTGGTCATATATTGTTTTAGTTTCTGCTTATCATGGAAGACTTTTATTGCTGCATCTATTTTGAATGATAGTTTTGCTGAGTAGAATATCCTAGTGTTAAAGTTATTTTAATTCAGTGCCCAGAAGACCTCGTCTTGCTTTTAATGTTTTTGTTGAGAAGTCTGCTGTGATTTTGATGGGTTTACCTTTGTATGTTATTTGTTTTTTCCCTCTTACAGCTTTCATTATTCTTTCTCTAGTCGCTCTACTTGTTGTTTTAATGATAATGTGTCGTGGGGTAGTTCTATTTTGGTCAGGTCTGTTTGGTGTTCTGCATGCTATCTGTACCTGAGTGTGCCTAGTTTTCCCTAGATGGGAAATTTTCTATTATTATTTTGTTGAATATATTACTCATTCATTTTCCTTGCACCTCTTCTCCTTCTTCAATGCCCATGATTCTCAGGTTTGGTCTTTTCATAGAGTCAGTAAGTTTGTTCATTTTCTTTTTACAGGTCTTGAGTTGTTTAACTAAGAGTTCTTTGGTTTTTCCTTTAATTACCATTTCATCTTCCAGTTCTGAGATTTTGTCTTCTGCTTGTTCTAGTCTCTTGGAGTGGCCTTCCATTTTTTTGGCATTTCTGTTTAATTTTTTTTCTGAGGTTTTCCATATCCTGAGTCACTTCCTCTTTAATGTTGTCTATTTTCATCCTGAGTTCATTTATCTCTTTATTAATCATGTTGTTTGTTTCACTTTGGTATTTATCCAGTGCTTCTATAGTTTCTTTTATTTGTTCTTGTGCTTTCTCAAATTCTCTATTTTTGTTGTCTTGAATTTTCTTGAGTATCTCCTGCATATTTTGGTTGACCATATCCAGTATCATCTCTATAAAATTCTCATTGATTACTTGCAGGATTTCTTCTTTCATGGTGTTCTTAGGGGCTTCATTGGGTTCTTTGGCATAGTTTATCTTCGTCTTGTTGGAGTTTGGATCTGGGCATCTGTTTTCTTCATTTCCCTCTGGTTCCCATACTAATTTATTGTTGGAGAGAAAATGGTTTCCCTCTTTTTTTCATCTTCCCATCATTTTCTTGCTACTGGTACTGTCCCTGTACTGTGCATAATTCACTTGGTGGTTTTTCTTGCCAGGAGTGTCTCCAGCATCTCAGCAAGATTTTTGCCTTACAGAGCTCACATTATCTGCTCCCTCCCTCTAGTTGCCATTTTTAATCCTCCCATTAACTTCATTTAAATAAACTTTTCATCCCATCCTTCATTAGTTTTGAATAGTTTGCAATTTTTGAACATAGTAGGCAAATCCTATCCCTCTGTTTTAACTCATATACAGAATTATAATAATTTTCTGTTGTGTAGGCATAAATTCTGAATCTATCTTTAACTTTATTACACTGGAAACAAGAGTTAGTCACCCTTGACACTGCTTCTGTTCTCTACCTTTTCCCAGTTCCTCAGTGTGTTTGATCCAGATATTTGCCTTATATAACTATCACCTAGTGACTACCTCTCTGTGGCACAAAGAAATTCCATCTACTTAAATTGTGCTACTGGTCCCCACATGCCATATGGTCTGCTCAGTTATGCCTCAGTGACTATACTTTTAGTCACAGCTGAGCCCATGGAAATTGTGTTTGCTTCCTTTAAACCCACCAATAGACCTCCCCAAGGAGAATCTGCTGAGTAACACCCAATTCAGCTCTCAGCCTATAGATGTATCTTCCTCTGCCATTCCTTCAGTTGGTTGGTCAAGTTGCCCTTGTTGATGCTTCCCTTCTCTTGTGGATCTGTGAATAATAATATGTTTCTTATTTTATGTGTTTTGTTATTTCCTCCTCTATATCCCATCCAACCAACACACTTGGATTTAATTTTCTTCCTTGTCAAATCTCTTGTAGAGGATGGCTATCCTGGCAACAATAAACTAGATACAGGTCAGACAAGAGTCATAAGGGTGTTTGACAGCATAAGCAAGTTTCACATAATAAGAATACTTGGTCATGGATCAGACACTTAGGTATCAGGGGCTCAACTACAGTAAGAAAAGTATCCTGTGAAAACCATATTGCAAATATCCACAAACAAATTTTCTGGAATTCTGTGAGAGCAGGCCTAGAATTGATAGTCACTCTCCTGGTACCTCACAATCAAATTAAAAATCTAACACCTTTTCATAGACTGCTTCCTTTCACTATTCTGATACTTTCTTATATCTTAATGGTCAGCTCACACATATTTACAACCCGAGGTTACAATCAAAATCAATTGCTCTTTTCAGTGTTTATCAAGGCATTTTGCTGTCATATCACTTACATTTTTTATTATGCCTCCCCTAGGTTGTGAGTGCCTTAAAGGAGAGCTGAAACAATTTTATCTCTGAACCTTAAGCTGCCAGCCCAATGATTAATATACTTAGAAAATGCTTTTAAGATGAATTAATTGAAGTCAGTATTGCTGTGCTGATTTTACAAATAGCAAAAGAAAGACACTGAAGGAAGAAGAGATTTTCTCAAATCACAAAGCTAGCTGACAGAAAAGTTAAGAACTGGATGATGTCCATTTTATTATAAAGTCGTATTTTACCACAAACTCTTGAAATCTTTGGGGAGGAAGTCAAATATTTTACCACAATCTCTTGAAATCTTTGAGGAGGAGAAACATCATAGAATGGCTTGGCTGTCAGTGGAGGAGATTCCAGCAGCAGACACCTCTTTGAGGCAGGGAATTAAATCCAAGTAAGTATTGAATCAGCAGAAAAATGACCCTCCCCCAAAGATATACATGTCTTAGTCCCTAGAACTTGTGACCATATTAGCTTACATGGTTGCAGATGTAAATAAGATTGCTGATCTGTTGATCATAAAGTAGAAACATTGTTGTAGACTGTACAGGTTGGCCCAAGAGCATCATGAGGGCCCTCAAAAATAGAAATCAGTAGGAAACCCAATAGATGTTAGCAGAAGTATTTGATCTGACAGAGTTGACCCTGAACCAAGAAATGCTTAGAAATTGGAAAAGGTAAGGAACAGATTTCCCCCAAAGCCTCCATAAAGGAGAACAGCCTGGAACCTTGACTTTAGCTCAAGGAGACCCGTTTTGGTCTTCTGACTTCCAGAATTGTTATATAATAAATGTGCACTGTTTTATGGCAATTTGTAGCAGTATCAACAGAAAATTAATACAAATATATTGATGGAAAGACAGAAGACAATGAGCAGGTAATGGGTTCTCAAGTCTGAAACAAAAGTAAAGGACAAAGGCTGGGGTATAGCTCAGTGGTAGGGCACTTGTCTAGTATGTGTGAGGTCTTGGCACCTCAATTTAAAGAAAAAAGGGCAAACCATGGGAGAAATTTTTTCAGATTTCTAGTGACTACAAAGGCAATATAATTATTGAGCAATGAGCCATGAAAAAGAAAAAATAATTAGCTTTTTTTTCCATTTCAACTGGAGTTTTGTAATTGAAAAATTAACAAATGTGTGTAAGATAACTAAACAGTGTAAAGGGTAAACAGTATAAAGTCTTCCTTCTACTTCTACCCATCATATTCCAGTTGACCCTCATGGAGGAATAAATTTGCCATCAACAAACATAATAAGGTATGCTTTGGAGATTATCTGAATGTGCAACACATCTATTTAAAAACACCATATTTCAAAATAAATTGGAGCATACCTTATACACTGTTCTTCAGCTTGTTATTTTTCACTTAAAAATACTGTAACCAATTCTATGTCATGCTTTTGCACATTTTAACATCTTTAGAGTTTTCATGCATCTTATAATTGATTGTATTTTATAATCATTGCTGGTTCTGCTGTAGTTATGATGTAGTGGTTTTCATTACTTGAGAATGTACAAATTTTCTTGGTATTGCCACATAATTGCAACAAAATTATGTCTATGAACCAACCATTTTAGGAACACTTCAGGTTAGAGTGTAAGTCCTGATTATTTTCTGAAATTCTTGTGTTGATACTCCCTGGTAAGGCCAATAAAGAATCAGCATCAAAACTTGCAGAATGGGTGTTGGAATGTGGGAAGAGTATTCTAGAGACAATAAGGAAACATTCTTTGTAAAAATCCTGCATTATCTAGACTCTTGATGTCCCATAAAATGATGCTATGTGCAAAATCATGGACATTAATGGTTTAACTAAAAAATGTTTCAGAAAATCAAGATTCTGAATGAAATGAAGCTTCAGGAATACCTAAATAAATTTATTTTTCTTATATCCTATTTTTAATTCTATGACAAAGTGTGATAGACAAAATCTCACTCTTAAATAGCCTAAAATAGAACTTTCAATTAAAATAAAATTTTATGTGTTAAAAAATAGTATGCAAGTGGTCTCTAGACTCCTGAGAGTCCCACAGGAATCCAGAAAGGAGGTGATTAATGCCCAAACCATGTTTGTAATAATTCTGAGTTATTATTTGTCTTTTTAAATTTTATTGGCATTTAACTGGCCAACTGAATGGCAGATAAAAGGGCTGTCTTTTTAGCATAAATCAAAGCAGTGACACCAAACTGAAATGTACTTATAAGGTACAGTTGTTGTATTTGCCACCATAAGAATGCCCTTTATGAAGTATCAAAATTATCAACTTTAATTGTGACCCTTTTGCACATATCTTTTTCATATTATGTGCAACAAAATAAGAAGTATTTATAGTATTTTGGCTACATATGAAAATATGATTTTTGTCTCCTGGAAAACTGTTATGAGTTGCCAGCTAAACTAGTTCCTTTTACTCAAGGAATACCATCATAACTTGAATGAATAACTGACAAATTATGGTTATTCAGAATGCGGTATTTGGCACACATATCCTCAGAAAATGAAAACAACGTTCTCATTTCAATAGCAGGAGATGTTATTTTTTCTGCAATGATAAACCTCAAACAATCAAGTGAAAATTAGAATTTTGGGAAACTTGTGCCTGCTACTGAAAACTTGATAACTTTTCAGTACTTGAAAACTTTTCTACTGCGTTTCCTAGTAATATTAGTAAATGGTAATTTTTATATTGTACAATGAAATGAGCAATATGAATGAACTCTTATTTTTCAAATGACCCATGCTGTTACAAAATCCTATTACAAAAACTCATTCAAACATGCAAGATCAATGCATTTTTAACATTTTTATTTGCATATAGTAGTTGTACAGGAGGTTTCATTGTGGCATTTCCACACATGCTTGCAACATAACTTGGTTACATTCATCCTCACCATCACTCTCTTTCATCCCCTTCCTCTCTACTTAAAATTACATTAACATGCAGGGAAAAAAGGACCTTTAAACACTGCTGGTGGGAATGTAAGCTAGCACAGCCACTATGGAAAACAGTATGAAGGCAATGCCATGCCTAGGGATATACCAAAAGAATATGAATCAGCTTACAACAAAAGTACCTGTACACCCATGTTTATTACCACACTATTCACAATAGCTAAGCTGTAGAAATAGTCGAGATGCCCCACTACTGATGAATGGATTAAGAAAATGTGGTACTTATACACAATGGAATTTTACTCAGCCACAAAGAAGAATGAAATTTTATCATTTGCAAGTAAATGGATGGCACTGGAGAACATCATCTTAAGTGAAGTTAGCCAGGCTCAGAAGGCCAAAAGCTGCATGTTCTCTCTCATACGTGGAATATAGACTTAAAACAAATGCAGCAATACTGTGGGATGCAGGTCACACTAAGGGGAGGTTACTCATGGGAAGGACAGGGTAAGAGAAGGAAATTAAGAACTTGAATGTGGTTGATGAGATTTTTCTGTACAGGGATGAATGTAGAAATCTTAAACTGGCTGGGGCCACCATGAGAAGGGGACTAGGTTAGAGTGGATAGGATTAGAAGAGATGAACCAATTGGATTTTCAATATATGTATGCATGGAAATATTGCAAGGGGACTCCCCGCATGGCTATCTTTATCTCAAACAAGCAAAAATGTCATGTTTTTTCTTAATCTTCTTTTTTCTTCTACAAAATCAGAGAACAGGACAGTGGGAGAGGTCCTGGGGGTGCAGGGGATTGGCATGAGTGGGAGTGGGGTGGTGGCAAGGAAAGGGAGTAGGAAAGTGAATAAAGTGCAAAAAATGTGTGAACATATATGTAAAGACAAAAATGACACCTGTTGAAACTATTCTAGGAATTGGGGTGGAGGGAAATAAAGGAGAACTGTGGAGGTGGTGAATTCAAGTATGATATATCTGATACATTGTTAAGAACCTTTGTAAATGTCACAATGTACCCCCACCCAGCACAACAATAGAAAAACAAAAAAAAAAGATTTCACAAAACAAAAAAATAAATAAAATGCTATCAGCAGGTTTCCATGTTCTGTCTTCATACACATAAAGTACATCTACCATATTCACCACTCCATTCACCCTCTCCTTACCAGTAATGACAATGAATAATACTAAAATACATGAACCTGGGCAGAAATAAGTCACATCAAAATGTGCTGAAAACAGTCGAACAATACAGGGTAGGGTGAAAAGGATAAAGAAGAGTAATAGAAGGGGCTACACTGAGTAAAGTACAGTATATTCACAAGTGAAATACCATGGCAAAACCCCTTTGCATAATGAACTTACACCTAAACAATGAAGGGCAGGAAAGACCAATACATTTTAATGTAATTGAACACAAACAAATCATTTATATGGTTTCACATTCCACATTGCAACTGATCTTTGCAGGAAACTACCAGTTGTTGACTTTTGATGCAGCATCACCAAGAATACTTTCAATGATGTGAACAGATTATTAAAATGTTCCTTTATTTTCCAGCTACATATATGAAGCAGAATTTTCTCCATATGGTTAAAAAAAAGCATCATATCCCAGCAGATTAAAAGCATAAGTAAATATAATGTCTTCTACTAAGCCTGACAAACAATAAAGATATTTCCAAAAATCTAAAATAAACACATTCTCCTCACTATTTTTTTTTCATTTTTATTTTATTCATATGTGCATACAATGTTTGGGTCATTTCTCCCCCCTTCCACCATCCCCCTCCTTTACCTCCAAGCCCCCTTCCTCTCCGCCTCAACCTGGCAGAAACTATTTTGCCCTTATCTCTAATTTTGTTGAAGAGAGAATATAAGCAATAATAGGAAGGAACAAGGGTTTTTGCTGGTTGAGATAAAAATAGCTATACAGGGGTTGACTCACATTAATTTCCTGTACATGTGTGTTACCTTCTAGGTTAATTCTTTTTGATCTAAACTTTTCTCTAGTTCCTGGTCCCCTTTTCCTATTGGCTTCAGTTGCTTTTAAGGTATCTGCTTTAGTTTCTCTGCATTAAGGGCAACAAATGCTAGCTAATTTTTTAGGTGTCTTATCTATCCTCACACCTCCCTTGTGTGCTCTGGCTTTTATCATGTGCTCAAAGTCCAATCCCCTTGTTGTGTTTGCCCTTGATCTAATGTCCACATATGAGGGAGAACATACAATTTTTGGTCTTTTGGGCCAGGCTAATCTCACTCAGAATGATGTTCTCCAATTCCATCCATTTACCAGCGAGTGATAACATTTCGTTCTTCTTCATGGCTGCATAAAATTCCATTGTGTACAGATACCACATTTTCTTCATCCATTCGTCAGTAGTGGGGCATCTTGGCTGTTTCCATACCTTGGCTATTGTGAATAGTGCTGCAATAAACATGGGTGTGCAGGTGCCTCTGGAGTAACCTGTGTCACAGTCTTTTGGGTATATCCCCAAGAGTGGTATTGCTGGATCATATGGTAGATCAATGTTTAGCTTTTAAAGTAGCCTCCAAATCTTTTTCCAGAGTGGTTGTAGTAGTTTACATTCCCACCAACAGTGTAAGACAGTTCCTTTTTCCCTGCATCCTCGCCAACACCTGTTGTTGGTGGTGTTGCTAATGATGGCTATTCCAACAGGGGTGAGGTGGAATCTTAGTGTGGTTTTAATTTTCATTTCCTTTATTGCTACAGATGGTGAGCATTTTTTCATGTGTTTTTTGGCCATTTGAATTTCTTCTTTTGAGAAAGTTCTGTTTAGTTCACTTGCCCATTTCTTTATTGGTTCATTAGTTTTGGGAGAATTTAGTTTTTTAAGTTCCCTATATATTCTGGTTATCAGTCTTTTGTCTGATGTATAGCTGGCAAATATTTTCTCCCACTCTGTGAGTGTTCTCTTCCTTTTAGAGACCATTTCTTTTGTTGAGCAGAAGCTTTTTAGTTTTATGAAGTCCCATTCATCTATGCTATCTCTTAGTTGCTGTGCTGCTGGGGTTCCATTGGGATTGTTCTTGCCTATGCTTATTAATTCCAGAGTATTTCCTACTCTTTCCTGTACCAACTTTAGAGTTGGGTGTCTGATATTAAGATCCTTGATCCATTTTGAGTTAATATTGGTATAGGGTGATATACATGGATCTAGTTTCAGTTTTTTGCAGACTGCTAACTAGTTTTCCCAGCAGTTTTTGTTGAAGAGGCTGTCTTTTCTCTATCATATATTTTTAGCACCTTTGTCAAAGACAAATTGGTTATGGTTGTATGGCTTCATATCTGGGTCCTCTATTCTGTTCCACTGGTCTTCATGTCTGTTTTTTTGCCGGTACCATGCTGTATTTATTGTTATTTCTTTGTAATATTGTTTGAAGTCGGATATCATGATACCTCCAGCATTGTTCTTTTGACTGAGTGTTGCCTTGGCTATTCGTGGCCTCTTGTGTTTCCATATAAATTTAATGGTAGATTTTTTAATCTCTTTAATGAATGTCATTGGAATTTTGATGGGAATTGCATTAAACATGTAGATCACTTTTGGGAGTATAGACATTTTTACTATGTTAATTCCAACAATCCATGAGCATGGGAGATCTCTCCACTTTCTATAGTCTTCCTCAATCTCTTTCTTCAGAAGTTTATAGTTTTCCTTGTAGAGGTCATTCACATCCTTCATTAAGTTTACACCTAGGTATTTGGTTTTTTGGGGGCTATTGTAAATGCAATTGTTGTCATACATTCTTTCTCAGTTTGTTCATTATTAGTGTATGGAAATGCTAATGATTTTCTATGTTGATTTTATATCCTGCTACCTTGCTATAGCTATTGATGGTGTCTAGGAGCTTTTGAGTAGAGTTTTTTGGATCTTTAAGGTATGGGATCATATCATCTGCAAATTATTCTCACTATTTTTAAAATTACAATTATTTTTATAAAATATTTATTATATTATGCAATGAGTTCACTATTATTCTCAATATTATAAAAATTTTCTCTAAAATGGCTGAATATTGTATGAATGGGTATGATTTACTTAGCCAAACTACTAATGAAGAATTTATAAGTCATTTCCAGGTCTTTTTTGTAATTAAAATGTTTTAATGAACATCTTTGTATATATGTATATATACATATATATATATATGTACATATATATATATCATTACTCTCTACAAGCACTCCAAAATCTAAAACCTAGAAGTCTTGTATGAAAGAGTAAATAGTACACTTAATATTTTTTAGATAGTTCCAAATTGTAACTGTTATCTATTTGTACTTGAATTTTGGTCTTTTATTTAAAAATTCACATGTCATTAACATTTCCTAATTTCATTAAATCGTCTTTGAAGACATGACTTTTAACAACTGCATAAAATTCCATTACATGGATGAATATTTCGATACGTGGTAAGTGGACACATGGGCATTGCCTCTGAGCTATTGTTATAATGCTGTTCTTACTTCCTGTGTGCACCTGTAATGATAACACACTATTACCACTGGTTTCTCTGGACAGATTGATCAGAAGTTTTCTCCCAGGGAAACTTCCAAACTTCCTGATTCTAAAGGTTGTTTTGCTTTTATATCTCTTCTTCCTTTCCTCTTTTCCTCTCTCCCTTCTTTTTTCCCTCACAATTTTTCCTCTTTATTTTATTCTTTCCCTTACTCTTTCATCCAATCAAATAAAGTATCACTAAGCTCCTAGTCACTATTGAGCACTGTACTTATTGCTGAAGAATAAAATGTTGAAACCAGGCAGCACTGTATAGTGGCTACACACAACACCTTGTCTTTAAATCAAGAATTTAAGTTCTTGATTTAAATTCTACTTATTTACTAGATGGTTAATCTGTTGTGTCTCAGTTTCTTTATTTGTAAAATGTGATGATATAATAATAGATTTACCTCATAATGTTATTTTGAGGATGAGTTAGTATATATAAAGCATTTAAAAAAAATATAGAACACTTCACAAATTTGCATATCATCCTTGCACAGGGGCCATGCTAATCTCTGTATAATTCCAGTTTTAGTGTATGTCCTGCTGAAGCAAGCATATTGTATGTATAGCATTTAAAAGAACATTTGTCATATAGTAATACTTTATATGTGATGACCATTATTATTGCTATTATTAAAGTCAAACTACATTCCCAAAGAGGAGACAGACACATGTATGTTTGCAACATAATTGCATGTGATAATTATAACAGTTGAGTTATATACAGTATGTAGTATGTAGTATACTATTGTTATGTACAGTATGCAGTATGTAGTATACATACTGTATATAAGAAGGAGCATCATATTTTGCTAGTCAAGCCTTCCCAGAGGAGGACATTAGAGCTGACTTTGAAGAATGAGTAGGAGCTGATTAGATAGACTAACAAGATATAGTATTTTCAATTAAAAGGACTAGCTTGCATAAATATTTGGAGAGGTGAGAGAGCATGACATGCTTAGGGAAGTATATGTAGCTAAATTTTGCTGGGGTATAGACTGCACTGGCAGTAAGTGATTGGAGACAAGCTTGGATAGACAGAAACCTTGCTATTAATAGCCCTGGAGCCCAGTGTAGTGATGCATGCCTATATTCCCAGCTACTGGAGAGGTGAAGGTAGGAGGATCAGGAATTCAAAGTCAGCAATTAGTGAGACCTATCTCAAAAACAAAATACAATCAAAAGATCCATGTCTGTGGCTTAAACTTTTGTCTAGCTGTCCTCAATCCTCAATACTGAAAAATAAGTAAATAAATAAAAAGTGCCTTGTCCACCATATAAAGTGATTTTTATTTGTCCTGTGAGCCCAAGATTGAAGTGATAGTTAACCTTGCTTTCCAACTATGATCAGTTGATAGTGGCTTTCTGGAAAACCATGTTAAAGTGATTTTGAAGCCATGTTAGGCTCAGTTAAGAAGAGTACATCAATTTGTTAGTGATGTAGGCTTGAGAGAGAAAGTGGTGCATTTTTTCCAATAATAGCTTGTCTCTCTATTTTTTATTGTTGTTCTGGATGGGGGTACATTGTGGCATTTACAAAAGTGCTTACAATGTATGAAATATATCATACTTGAATTCACCCTTCCACCTTTATCACCCCAACCACCATTCCTGGAATAGTTTCAATACATATCATTTTATATTCATGTGTATACAATATTTGTGCCATATTCACCCTCCTACACCTTTCCCCACATCCTCCCACATCCCAGTGTTACCAACTCCACACCCCAGGCAAGACCTGTTCTTCCCTCCTGTTCTCTGATTTTGTATAAGAAAAAAGTAAAAGATGACATTTTTGCTTGTTTAAGATAGCTGCACAGGGAGTTTCCTTATGGTACTTCCATGTACATATATACTACAGCCTGATTTGATACATCTCTATTTTTCTTCCTTATGCCTTAGTCCCTTTCTTATGGTGGTTTTAACCAGTTTCAAGATTCTATATTCATTCTTGTATAGGGAGTAGATCAACCATATTCACCTTCTTAACTTCCTTCTTTTACCCTCCCCCTCTTGTATGTGACATCCCCTTAGCATGATCCATTTTTCATAATATTTCTATATTTGTAGTGGTGCATTTTTATAACTCTTCTGTAGACAGTACACAGTTACTGAAAATGTTTGAGTCATGCAGAGACAGTTTAAGATAGAAAGGGCATTCTGATAGAAAATGGATTAGAAATTATTAGAGGCACAGAGACTAAGAGGTTATTGCATACTGATTGCATGAAATGATATGATCCTGAAGGGATCATTTATTAAATAGAATAAATAGAACTCATTGTGCTTTAACAGGCATGATGGGGAAGGTGAGGGAAAGAAAGACATCAAAACCAACTGTGAGATTTCTGGCTTAGGCAACAGGACAAATGTTAGTGCAAACAAACTGGAAGAGTAATGGAGATGGGGCAGCAGGTGTAGGACAATTAGTTTGGGTTGGACATAGTGAATTTTAGGGTCTTCTGACATAATAAGATGATTACATACTGGTACTCCTGAGAGAAATGAGTTGGTGAGAAAGATTCGGTTGTCATTTGAATATAGAGAAAAGTTGAAATGATTGACATGGATAAGATTACTCAGCAAGTGTGTAGACTGAGAAAAGGAAGGACCTGAGGGTGGTACCTTAAGAAATAAAGAGGAAGAAAAAGCAAGAATGACTTGTATCATGGGAATAAATAAGAAGATATCTGGTATAAGGTATTGTCAAATGTTGCAGTGATTTCAAGAAAAATTAGAATCCTGATATAGTGGCCTGTGCCTGTTATCACAGCGTTCAAAAGGCTGAGACAGGAAGATCACAAGTTCAGGCCACCCTGGGCTATGTACTGAGACCCTGTTTCAACCTCATTCTTCCCCCTCCATAAAAAGGAAAACTTAGAGCAAAATGTGTCTATAGGCTTTGAGAGGTAAAAGTTAATTCAAGACTTTGGTCACGGCTACTTCTGAAGAGTGCTTGCTAACAGGCAGAAGCAAGACTGCAGTGGGTTGAAGACTAAACAGAAGTTGGGAAAATGGAGAAGGTAATAGTGTGAGGAAAGAAACCTAAAACTTGAATGTGGTTGATATGCTCACTGAAGAGGAGCAAATATAGTAGTCTTAAACTGGCAGAGGCCACTATGGGAAGGGGACTAGGAAGTAGCAAAGAGGTCTGGTGGAGATGAACCAATGTGGGTTGCAATACACATGTGCATGGAAGCAATGCTAGGAATCTCTCTATATAGCTATTTTTAACTCAAAATAGCAAAAATGCTATGTCTTTCTTATTATCTCTATGTTTTTCTCTTCAATAAAATCAGAGAATAAGAGGGCGGAACAGGTTCTACCCAGAAGCGTGAGGGGGTGAGGGAGGAGTGGGGAGGTGGTACAAACAATATATACACATGTGAGTAAATGTAAAAACAATAAGTTTAGAAAAAGTGAATGATGCTTTACATTTTCTTGGCTTTTAAAATAACAAAAACAACAAGCAAAAGTTACAAAAGAGAATGGTTTGAGGGGGGTGTAAAATAACTCTAATCCCTCCCATCTTGAATTCAACACGGCTCATGACCAAGCATGTTCTTTTGATTTCTAGTTTCCTGTCTTCCCCTTAAGCTTCTTGAAAGGATTTTCTACATTTTCTTGTCTCCACTTTACTTCACACTCACTTTTTGGCTCACTGCAGTCAGTTTTGCTAGCACCCATTCAAGGAATGATTCTTAACCGTGCTCGTCAGTGACTTCCTCATGGCAAAATCCAGTGCACACCAGTCTTTTCTTTCCAGGACATCTCTGTTTTGAATCCTTTGGCTCCTCCATCTTTTTTAAAATTCATTTATTCACATGTGCATACATTATTTGGGTCATTTCTCCCCTCTACCCCGCATGCTCACCCTCTCCCCTCCACCCACCCCTCACTTCAAGGCAGAACCTGTTCTGCCTTTATCTCTAATTTTGTTGAAGAGAAGACATAAGCATAATAAGGAAGACAACGCATTTTTGCTAGCCGAGATAAGGATAGTTACACAGAGAGATTCCTAGCATTGCTTCCATGCACAAGTATGTTACAACCCAAGTTGATTCATCTCTAACTGAACTTAACACTGATTCCTGATCCCTTTCTCATGACCTCTGTCACTTTAAGGTTTCTGTATTAGTTCCTCTGGAGTGGGGACATCAAACAATTTCATGGTTTGGGTTTTATACCCATCCCCATACCTCCCGTATGGACTCTCCCCTTGGCATGTGACCCAAGTCTAACAACATTGCTGCATTTGCCCTAGATCTAAAGTCTGCATATGAGGGAGAACATATGATTTTTGGTGTTCTGAGCCTGGCTAACCTTGCTCAGGATGATGTTCTCTTGTTCCATCCAGTTACTTGCAAATGATAAGATTTCAGTCTTCTTCATGGCTGAGTAAAATTCCACTGTATATAAATACCACATTTTCTTAATCCATTCATCAGTAGTGAGGCATCTTGGTTGTTTCCATAATTTAGTTTTTTGAGTTCCCTGTATATTCTGGTTATCAGTCTTTTGTCTGATATGTAGTGGCAAATATTTTCTCCCACTCTGTGGGTGGTCTATTCAGTTTAGAGACCATTTCTTTTGTTGTGCAGAAGCTTTTAAATTTTATGAAGTCTCATTTGTTCATCATTTTGCTTAGTTGCTGGGCTGCTGGGGTTCTACTGAGGAAGTCCTTGCCTATACCTATTACTTCCAGAGTGTTTCCTGCTCCTTCCTATGCTAACTTCTAGACCAGAGTTTCAGGTCTGATATTAAGGTCCTTGATCCATTTTGAGTTTATACTAGTACAGTGTGATAAACATGGTTCTAGTTTCAATTTCATGCAGATGGATAACCAATTTTCCCAGCAACATTTGTTGAAGAGGCTGTCTTTTCTCCATCATATATTTTTGTCCCTGTTGTCAAAAATAAAGTGGGTATAGTTGTGTGGATTCATATCCCTGTCCTCTATTCAGTTCCACTGGTCTTCATGTCTGTTTTTGTACCAGTACCATGCTGTTTTTATTGCTATTGCTTTGTAATATAGTTTGAAATAGGTTATTGTGATACCCCCAGCATTGCTCTTTTTGCTGAGTGTTGCCTTTTTTGTGGTCTCATGTGTTTCCAAGTGAACTTTAGGGTAGATATTTCAATCTCTGTGATTAAAGTCATTGGGATTTTGATGCAGCCCTTATTTTCATTATTTCTCTACTTCTGCTTGTTTTGGGATTTGCTTGTTATTGTTTTTCTAGGAGTTTGAGATGTAGCATTAGGTCATTGATTTTAAATCTTTTTGACCTTTTAATATATGCACTCATGGCTATAGACTTTCTTCTTAGGACTGCCTTTGCTTTGTCTCATAAGTTCTGGTAGGTCATGTTTTCATTTTCATTAACTTCCAGGGACCTTTTAATTTCTCTTTTATTTCATTAATGACCCATTGTTCATTAAGCAATGTGTTGTTCAGCTACCAATTGTTTGCATGTTCTTTATTGGTTTTTTTGTTGTTGTTGATTTCTAGCTTTAATGCAATGTTATCAGATAGAATGTATGGTATTATTTCTATTTTCTTATATTTGCTGAGGCTTGCTTTGTGTCCTAATATATGATCAGTTTTGGAGAAGGTTCCATGAGCTGCTGAGAATAATGTATATTGTGTAGATGTTGGATGAAGTATTCTGTAGACATCAGCTAGGTCCATTTGATCTATGGTGTGATTTAGTTCTAGAATTTCTTTATTGATTTTTTGTTTGGATGACCTATCTATTGGTGATAGGGAGGTATTAAAGTCTCCCACTACCACTGTGTTGGAGTCTATATATGTTTCTATGTCCTTCAGATTATGATTGGTGAAATTGAGTGCATTGACGTTTGGTGCATATAGGTTGATAATTGTTATTTCATTTTGGTGTATTTCCCCTTTTATTAGTATGGAGTGTCCTTCTTTATCTTGTTTGATCAATGTAAGTTTGAAGTCTACTTTGTCCAAGATAAGTATTGCTACCCCTGCCTGTTTTCTGGACTCACTGTCTTGGTAGAACTTCTTCCTGCCATTCACCCTCAGCCAGTGCTTGTTTCTGTCAATGAGATGGGTCTCCTGTATGCAGCAGATTTTTGTATCTTCCTTTTTAATCCAGTTTGTCAAAAGGTGTCTTTTGATGGGGGAGTTAAGTCCATTAACATTCAGTGTTAGTATTGATAGGTATGTGGTGATTCTTGTCATTTAGTCGTCTTTGTTGTTTAAGGGTTTGATTGTGTGCAACTGAATGAATGTTACTCTCTACTTTTTTGCCTTTTCTTCTCCTGTGGTTTGGTATTGCCTGCCTTTTCATGGTTTTTTGCTTTCACTTTCTGCGTTCAGAATTCCTTGAAGAATCTTTTGTAGTGGTGGCTTGGTGGTCATATGTTGTTTTAGTTTGTGCTTATCATGGAAGCTTTTTATTGCTCCATCTATTTTGAATGATAGTTTTGCTGGGTAGAGTATCTTAGGATTGAAGTTATTTTCATTCAGTGCCCTGAAGACCTCACTCCATGCTCTTCTTTTCCTCAATCTTTTAAAATATTCTCTTCCCTTAGCTTCCCAAAGTTGCTGTTAATTTTCCCTATACATATCTATATAGAAGATTCTTCTCTGTCTCTTTCATGAGCTGTTCCACCTCTCATTGTCTATTAATTATTGCAATTTTTCTACATGCAATCTTTGGCCCATTGTCCTTATGTCTTTACATGTTTTTGTTATTTCAAATTCTATAAAGGCTTTAATTGTTACCTTGTATTCTGATAAATCCTGATAAATAGGCATATTTCTAGCAGTTTGTGCCTGCTTTATGGTCATATCAAATAAACATACCCATAATTAAACTCACATACTGATTCATGTAAAGTCTCAAAACTTCATATTCCGTATTTGAGCTTATGGCATCACAGTACAATTACAACATAGACTTCTTTCTCTTATTCAACTTTCATGTCCTATCAACACTAATTCCTATAATTTTAGTTTATAAATAATTATGAAAATTGATCCTCTTCCATTTTCTACCATATTGCCCTACTTTTTACTTGGACAAATATAATCTCCTCCCATTTTGCCACCTGCCTCTGAACTTGTTACTTTAAAATAATTCTCCATACTGAAGCCAGGAGAATGTATATAAAATGCAACTCTAACTCTCCTCTTCATAAAACCTTTACATTTTTCTTTATTGCCTATAGAATAAAGTAATTACCACCAAGTTGTTATGGGTTCATCCCCTCACTACTTCAGCTGGACTTATATTTACAAATACATCTTCAAATTCTCTCAAAGGCAACTTCATAAAATGAAAAAACTGTGTTCCTACCCACTTAAACCCCATTCTAAGTATGATAATATCCATTTCACTTAATATTATAACATATGTACCCTAACACTTGTTCACCACTTCGTCCACTTTATACCTCCATCCTTAAATAGTATAAGCATTAAATATAATTTTTCATATATGTATTTGTGCATGAGGTGGTGTCATCAAAGCACGAAGAGTTGGAGACAGAGAAGACTCCTAGGAACTAAGCCTCCAATTTTTGTGATAATGTGTCAAATTTGTTAGCTCAGGTGAACAATGTGAGAATTAGGTAGAAAGTTTGGGGAACATGGGAAGTTATGAGCAACACTTAGGGAAGAGGAGAGAGAGCTGATCAAAATCTTGACTAAATGCAAAAAAGAGAATTGTTAAAATAAGAATTCCCCAGAGTTTCAAGATTGTGATATATTTCTGTTTTTAATAAATGAAATGGTTATTTAATTTTTAAATTTTTAATCAGCTGTTATCATTCCAATTGTATGTCTATGGAGTACAACGTGATAATTTGATACAAGTATACAATGTGTAATAATAAAATTAAGGTAGTTTGCCTTTCCATCTTCTTAAACATTGTGATAATTTTTTATTAATGTAAGAATTGTGCATATTTGTGGGCTACAATTGTATATTTTGATGCATAAATAAAATGTGTGCTGATCAAATCAAGGTATTTAGTGTCTCTGTGTTCGTATCATTACATTGTGTCTGGTGCCTCTGAACTCCTCCCTTCTAGTTATTCATAGCATATGCAACAGGTTATTGTGCATTATTGTGAACTCAACTACACTGTACTATAGAACACTAGAACTTATGACTTTTATCTAACTATATTTTGGTATCCACTATGGAACCTCCCTACGTCTCTCCTTCTATTTTCCCTTCCCAATCTCTAGTAACCACAATTCTACATTCAGATCAACATTTTTAAGTATCCACATATAAGAAATGTTTGTCTTTCTGTCTGGCTTATTTCACTTAACACAATGCTCTCTATTTCCTTCCATTTAGCTATGCATAATAGGAAATTACACTTTTCATGACTATATAATATCCTACTGCATAAATATACTACATTTTCTTTATCCATGCATCCATTGGTTGGGACTGATTTCATATAACAGGTGATGTGAATAGTGCAGCAATAAACACAGAATGCAGGTATCTCTTTGATATTCTGTTTTCATGATAGCTAGATCAAATGGTAGTTCTATTTTCAGTTTTTTTGAGGAAACTTCATACTGTTCTCTGTAATAGTCATGTTAATTACATTCACCACCAATGTATAAGAGTTCCCTTTTCTCCATATCCTCACTAGAAATTCTTTTTTTGTTTTTTGTTTTTTTTTCTGATAATAGATGTTCTAACTGGAGTGAGACGATATTTCATTTTGGGTTTACTTGTTTTTTTTTTTTCTTCATTTGTTTGATTTGCCTTTTGAGAAAGGGTTTTGCTAATTGTTGAGGCTGGTCTCAAGCTTTGTAGGCTAAGCTGGCCTAAAACTTGCAATCCTCATTCCTTAGTGTCCCAAGTGCTAGTATTACAAGAATGTGCCATCATGCCTAGTGCTCATTGTGGTTTTGATTTGCATTTTCCTAGTGAGTAATGATGTTTTCATTGTCATATGACTAGTGGAAGTGAGTTGATTTTTTTAAAGTTAAGTTTATTGAATGAATTTCACCAATTTTAGTTATATAGTTGACAACTACACCAAAGAAAATATAGGGTAGTCCCATCACCCCAAACTATCCTTTTTATAAGTTTGTAATTAATCCAGTTTCCAAACAGTCATATAAATGGAATCCTATAACCTTTTGTATATGGTTTCTCTCGTTTAGCAAAATATATTTGAAATTAATCTATATCACTGCATGTATTAGTACTTTATTCCATTTTTTGTGCTAAGTAGCATGTCATTGTATGAATATCCCACAGTATGTCAATTCAACTGCCAATGTATATTTAAGCTTTTCTAGTTTGTGATTATAATGAAAAAGGCTGCTATAAACATTCACATTTAGATTTCCATGGGCATATGTTTACATTTCTCTTGGGTAAATGCATGAAAATAGACTGTTGGACTGTATGGAAAGGGTATGTTTAAGCTGGTAAGAAACTACATTGTTTTGCAAAATGGCCATATAATTTACCATTCCCACTAGCAATTATGAATTTTTTAGCTGTGCGTCATTCTCATTAACATCTAAAATTGTTTTAAAAATTATTTTAGGCACTCTAGTAGGTATTTAGTGGCATCATACTGTGGTTTTGATTTACATTTCCCTGATTACTAATAAAGTTAAGCATCTTTTCATGTGCTTATTTGCCAGTTGTATGTCCTCTTCAGTGAAATATCCATGCCTATTGCACATTTTCTAATTAAATTGTTGCTTTACTATTGAGATTTGAGAGCCTTTTATATAAATTAGATAAAAATACTATGCCAGATAAGTGTTTTTAAAAATTATTCTTCCTACTTTTAACATGATTTTCTCAGAGAAAAATTTTAATTTTGATGAAATCCACTTATCAGTTTTCTTTTATGGATCATGATTTTGGTATCAAGTCTAAGAACTCTTTGTCTAGTCCCAAACCCCTAAAGATTTTTGTCAAGTTTCGTGTAAAATTTTTAGTTTTCCCTTTTGCATAGAGCCTCATGATCTACTCTGAGTTAATTTTTGTATGAAGTATGAGACTTAGTTCTATGCTTTTGTCCATTTTTTTGTTTTGCTTATCAATATTCATTTGCTTCAGCATCATTTGCTGAAAGGACTATTGTTTCACTGAATTTTTGCCTAAATCAGTTGGACATATTGGTGTGGGTCTATTTCTAAGGTCTCTATCTTATTTCTTTAAACTAAGTATTTATTCCTACCTTACTATCATACTTTCTTGATTACTGTGGGTATAAAGTAAAACTAATCATAAAATAGTGATTCTTCCAATCTTGTTCTTTCTCAAAGTTCTTTCAGCTATTCTAGGTCGTATTTATTTCCATATAAAGCTTTTTGTGTTTATAAAAAAACCCTTTATGGATTTTAAGATGAATAAAAATTAAAACATATAAAAATGCATGAATATCACTGCCTTATGGCTGCAAATGCTAATGTTACATAGGAAGAAAGATGAAATAAATATCCTAAACTTCTGGCTTAATAAACTAGAGGGGAAACTAGGAAACTAGACTCCTGCTTTCTTTTAAGAGTGTTTGTGCTGTTAGTTTTACATTTACTCATAATTTAATCTTTCAGTTCTTCTTTGGCTTACTAGTTATTTAGGAATGTATTATTTAATTTCCACAAATAGGAGAGTTTTCAATCTTTCTCATATTTGTTTCTAATTTAATTTTTTGTACTCAGAGCACATACTTTTAAAAATTAATTCAACCTTCTTAATACATATTGAGGCTTATTTTATGGTCTAGCAAATGGTCTATTTTGGAGAATGTTTTTGTGCACTTGAGATAACTGCATTCTGCTGCTGTTGGGTGGAATGTTATAGAAATGTATACTAAGTCCAATGGGTTTATGGCATTCATTAAGTCTTCTATTTCCACTTCCATCTCATGACTCGTACATCTATCCATTATTGAAAATGGGGTATCACTGACTGTGATAAATTGTATTATCTATTTCTCCCTCCAACTGGTTTATTTTCACTCTGTTTTGGGACTCTGTTAGGTGCATTTGTTTATAAATTTTTTTCTTGATAAATTGATCCTTTTCTCATTATAAAATGTTCTTTTTGCCTCTAGTGAAAATTATTTCTTTAAGTGTTCTGTGTCTAATACTAGTACAGTCACCTCAGCTAATTTTTTGTTGTTGCTATTTGCATGATATATTTTGCTCTAGCATTTTAGTTTCAATTCATATATGTATTTAAGTCTGACTGCACCTTGTGTAGCAAATATAGAGTTGGATCCTGTTTTTTAGCCTTTAATCTTTCTTTTTTCTTTTTATCCTTCTTTCTTTCTCTGTCTTTCTCTCTTTCATTCTTTCCTTTTTTCTCTCTTTTCTTGGTTTATTTGTTTGCTTTTATCTTTTAAAAAATTCTTAGCATAAAAATTTGTGCAAAGGGGCTTCACTGTGATATTTGCAAATGCAAAATCATGATCATTTTGTCTCAGCATCCCAAGTGCTGAGATTGCAGGTATGTACCACCATGCCCAGCCATCTTGTATAGTTTCTATTGTACAATTAGTTCTTGATCTCATCTTGACTACATTGTACATGATAAATTGCTTCTCTCTTGCTTCTTTTAAGATTTTGTCTTTTGCTTCTGCCAGATGGGGATGAAAGTTAAGCTCTCTATTCAGTTCTGCGGCCTACAGTTCATCAGGGTAATTGGAATGCCTCTACCTGCTTCTGTGGAGAAAAAAGCAGAAAATCATTTCCCTGCTTGTTCCCACTAAAGCTGTTATGGGAAGCTTGGTTCCTTTGGCATTTGGCTGTGGTAAGGTGGCCATTGTCAATCAGGTCTTCTCTTTGACCAACTTTCCCTAGTCTTGTTTAGGAGTAATACAGCTTTCTTGGAATATTTTTTTTGCCTGGGCTGTTGGCAGTTTTAGAATAGAGAAATTTGCAGTGTCCTCTTTGAGATATAGAGTAGGCAATTAGAAAACTCAGGGAGTTTACCACTATTTCTATTTCAAGTCACAAGCAGTTCTTCCTACCTTTCAGATATTTCTTATGCTTGTTTGTTGTATTACATACAACATATTTCAGCTGTTAAAAGAAAGAAACTTGGAGGAATGGGGATGCTTCTTTTTAGCTGAAACCAGAAGTCCCTTTCCTCTTCTACATGTGTCTCCTTGTTACTGAGTTTGAGGAGTTTTTCATATAGTCTAGATGTATGGCTTTTTATCAGAAATGTGTTTTTCAAATACTTATTCCAAGACTATGGCTCATTTTAAATTCTCTTAATATTTCCTCACACAGATCACAAGCTTTTAATTTCTATGAAGTCTAATTTATCATTTTTTCTTTATGAAACATGGTTTTTATGTGCTATCTAAAACTATTTGCCTGATCCAAGTCACAAAGTTTCTCTACTAGATTTCTCCAAGAATTTACCTACCAGCTAAGCTTTGCTGTCAAAGGTCTGATTTCCCTGTGAGGGACATCATTTCTAATCAGCCAAAAGATTAACAACACATTTGTTTGTGAATGGGGAAAAATGCAATATATATATAATTTTGTGGGAAGTGGCTCACTAGCCTACAAAGTGATATACCCCAGGTAGCAAGCTTTCTAAAATGTGAGTAAAACTGCACTTTTTAAGGAGTCAAAGAGCAGGTATGGAATAGATGGTAGTGAGTATATGAGAGAATCAGCAGGACACATTATTGCCGTGAAAAATATTTTATTATAGATGAACATGTCAAAGTTAGAGTGCTTCATGGTAAACTTGAACAGGTTTAAAACATAAGATAAATAACTGAAGTAGAAAGGAGTCAGAACCATTGGGTTGAATTAGAAGAGTTTCAAAGGAAGTGAAGAACTTCTAAAAATCAGATGTTGGAGGAATCCTTTAAGTGGACAAAATCACGTGATGATAGTGGATCATGGGTTATGGAAAAATACTGAAAGCTGGACACCAATTTCTTCCCAAAAATATAGGTGAATTATCTGAAGATCCATAAAGTACAGTGCTGTTGATCATAAAGAGCAGATTATTAAATGACCCAAGCCTCAGTGAGAGCAGGGAGCGGCTAGATATGAGGAAAATAGTTAAGAACAAGTTGACACTATACCACTCTTAGGCACATGTCTTCTGTAGGGGAGTGGGTATCCTTCATAGGAGAAAGTTCAAGGGGAATCTGAGTTTCAGTTAAGGTGGGAGTATTAAAAGAGGTTACAAGTCTAACAGTGCTTAGTATAAAAGAGTACAGGGGAAAGGATTAGGTAGATTGGAGGGGAAAAACGGATATGGGAGAACCAAAGAGTAAGAGGTTAATGGTAGTGTATGCTAATAATATTTAAATGTCCCAGTCCCCAAAACATTGAGGAATACTTTCTGGTATTTTGTTGGTTAATATGAAATTGTTTTTTATTATTGTTTTACTGGGAGTGCATTATAACATTTACAAATGTTCTTATAATATATCATAGCATTGTATATTCTCTTTTATCTCCTCTCACCCCATTCCTGGAATAGTTTCAACAGATCTCACTTTTCCATTTTCATACATGAGGACATAATATTTCTACCATATTCACCCTCTAATGCCTTTTCCTCATACTCTCCTCCTCACACACTAATGCCAACCCCTAGATAGGACGTGTTTTACCTTCCTGTTCTCTGTTGTTTTGAAAAATTTTGTTTGTTTAAGATAGCTTACAGGGAGTTTCACTGTGACATTTCCATGTATATATGTATTAGTAACCCAAATTTGTTCATCCTCTCTTTATATCCTTTCTACCTTAGTCCCATTCTTATGGTAATTTCAACAAGCTTAAAAAATTCTATACTCATTCTTGTATAAAAAGTACATCAATCATATTCACCTCCTTAACTTCCATCTTTTACACTCCCTCTTGTATATGTGACCTCCCCTTCCTAGGACCTGTTTTTCATAATACTACTTGTGCTATATTTGTATTGAGCCTTTATTCCACATATGAGGGAAAACATGCAGCCTTTGTCTTTCTGAGCCTGACTTACTTTACTTAACATAATGTTCCCATTTCCATCCATTTACCTGACAAAATTTCATTCTTCTTTCTGGCTGAATAAAATTTCATTGTATATAAATACCACATTTTCTTAATCTCTTCATCAGTTGTGGAGCATCTGGGCTATTTCCACATCTTAGCTATTGTGAATAATGCTGCAATACACATGGGTGTGCGGGTGTCTTTATTGTAACATGACTTGAATTCTTACAGGTACATCCATAGGAGTGGTATTGCTGGATCATATGGCAGTTCTATTTTTAGTGTTTTGAGTAGCTTCCATACTGTTTTCCATAGTGGTTATACTAATTTACCTTCCCACCCACATTGTATAAGGTTACCTTTTGCCCCACATCTGGGCCAACATTTGTTGTTGTTTGTGTTCTTCATGTTTGCCATTCTAACAGGAGTGAGATGGAATCTTAATGTGGTTTTGATTGTATTTCCTTTATGACCAGGGATTGTATTTCTTCTGTTGTTTATAAGCCACCAAGTTTATAGTATTCTGTTACAGAAGCCTCTCAAATGGAGAAGAGCAAACTAGCACTTTGACCTCTTCTCATAAGGGCTCACTCTCATGAACTAATTATCCCCCAAAGGTCCTACCTACCAATACAATCTCATTAGGGATTACATTAAACTTCATATATTTATGAATTTGTCAGTGACACAAACATTCAGCCAATAACAAAGTGTAGATAGCATATGCAGGAAATTTCAGGCAAAAGGAAAAAAAGAAAGATAAAGTGAAAGCTAGTGGTAAATACAGTGTTTTAAATTGAATATACTTGAATGTGTTCATAGGCTAGGAAGAAATGGTTAGTAGCCAAGAAAGGTTAGTAGAGAAGATTGTTCATTCTGGAAGGAGATGGAATCAATGATGAATAAACACTTTGAGGGAAGAAGAAACAGAACACAGGGGTGCAGGGCACAAGTCAAGTGAATGGTTATCCCTGACCAAAAAGAATAAGACCTTTTTTCTTTCTGGGATTGAAGAAAGGGTGTAAAATGTATATAGGAACTCTTAAAAATTTTAACTTTAGGTAAGGAGTTTTAACTGATTTTTAAACTTGTAATAGCTACAGTTTACTGCATCCTTGCAATATTTGCATCCAGATATTGTGATAACTGGCTCTGATTTATCTCACTCAATATTGTCAAAGACCTTAAGATAATAAGAACAATTTTTTTTTATAGACAAGAAAACAGGTTCAGAAAGGTAAAGAAATTTGCCCAAAAGCAAGTAGGACGAAGCAGTGTCAGGACCTGAATTCAATAGTCTGACAAAAGAGCTTACAGTCTTAATAGTAAAAGATGCCAGTATTTGTTGAGAATGAGGAAGGAGGCAGTTGGATTTTTGGTCTTAGGAAAGTAGAAAAATTTGACCTAGCCTGTGAAGAAAATTGGAGAGGGAAAGCTGACCAACACTAGTTGTGGGAAGCTGTAGTAAGTTTTATTTTCTCATACTTTTTAATACAAAGAACTATCTGGAAAGGAGAATGTACATGAACCTACAGATACATCGAAGACATCATTTAAGTACTATCTACAAGCAAAAAATGTCTCTTATTATAAAAATTAATATGAATTTAGTGTTTGGTGTTTTCAATGTTATCCAGCCAAAATGAGTAGTAGTTCATTTCTTTCCTAATATAGACTCCCTAATTTCCATCTTCTTGCTACTGGATCTTTTTAAGCCTTCTGTATATTCTGCTTTGAAAAGCTCCTACTCTTCATCCACACTTACCCAAATCTTACCCATCACCTAAAAGCCTAACACCAATGGAAGCTTAGATTTCTGCAAATTGGAAATAATCCTACTCTCCTGTTTATTGTGTGTATTTCTTCTATTCATTTCTTTCAAACTTGTATTACAGGTTTCTGGGTACAAGTCTGGTTTTCCTAGTAGTCTATGAAGAGCAGACTGTCAGTCTGAGGTATTTTCCATTGCTCTAAGATGGATGTGTTCCTCATCTTTGGGATCTGCAAGAGAGTACCTGAGCCCAGAGATACTAACAAATGCCACTCATCTAATTAGTGGCAAAGTTAAGCCTAGAATCTGAGTCTCTTAATTCATTTGTTGAAGGAGAAGAAAGAAGGAAAGGAGGAAAAGAAAGTATTTTCCATGACAACAGGAATTTTTTATCTGTTTTATTCGTGGCTGTATTTTCAATGTATGGAACAATACCTGGCACATAGTGAGCCCTGAACAAATATTTGTCAAAGTAATAAATGATGAATGCAAAGCCTCATGCATGCACTCGGGGATATAAAAGTAACAGCAATAAATATTAGAGCAAGTACATTGTTTGTTTATAACTAGGAATTTATCCTTTGCAAAGTTTCCTAGGTTCACTGAATACAGAAAGTAAAGCCACAAAACCTGCAACTCCTTCTGCTGTTGTACTTTTCCATTGATCTCTTGCTCCATCTGTCTTTGTCTAAGAGCAATGCTGAGGATCATGAGGCAATTCCTGTTGATCTCCTGCATTAATGTTCTGATAAAACAGAAATTTGTTTGCTGGGGAAAAAACAATTTTTTAAAATGTATTTTCATTTTCTTAGAAAAAGTAGCATTTCATGTACATAAAAAGATGAACAAAAGAAAAACAAAAACAAAGCTTCTTACTATCTGGCTTATGATTTCACTGTCCTGCTGTCTGGTATTAGAGAGGATAGTCTAGCAATTTTTTAGAAAAGGAAACCTTCACTAGTCTGTGTTTTCTTGCAAGCAAATTGTAATAATACTTTTAAAAAACATTTTATTGCATATATTATTTGTATAGAGGGTTTCATTGTGACATTTCCATATATGCTTATGTTAAATTTACCCCCTCCATCATTCTCCCTTATCCTCCCCTAAACAATTTTAACAAGTTTCACTGCTCCATTTTCATACAAGTATACTCACTAGTACCCATCACCTCCACAACAGTACCTGTTTTACATTCTTGTCCTTCATTTTTAAGTGTATTTTCATTATTAAAGGGGTTTCATGGTGTATTTCACACATGAATATATTGTACTTTTATCAGATGAACCCCCTCTATTACTCTCTTTCTCAATCCTCCTTACCCCCTATTATTCAATAGTTTTTAATTTATTTCATTATGCCATCCCCATACTCAGATGCAGTGCATTTCAGTATCATTCACTCTTTACCCTTCTTTACTCTCTCACTTCCTCTCAGTCTCATTATTACAAACGTGTACAATTATTATTACAAATGCTTATATATATAATCATTTATGTATTTGTGTATACATTTATCTTTTAGGTCTGGCTACCACATATGAGGGAAAACATATAACCTTTGCCCTTCCTGACTGATTTTGCTTAACATGATGATCTCCATCCATTTGCACATACACAACATAAAATTGCCATTTAACTATTTGAAGTATACAATTTACTGATACTATGGCATTCATAATATTGTATAAACATCACTATCTCCAGGACTTTTTCATCATTCAAAACGGAAACTGTATGCAATGAACAATAACTTCCTATTCCCCATCTCCAGCCCCTGGTAACTTCTATTCTACTTTCTGTTCCCATGAATTTGCCTATTCTCAGCACTTCATCAGCACTTCATCCAACACCCTTCTCTGTCCAGACTATTTTACTTAGCATAGTGTTTTCAAGACTGATCCATGTTGTAGCATGTGTCAGAATTTCATTTCTTTTTAAAGAATGAATAATATTGCATTTCATGCATATAACACGTTTTGTTTACCCATTCATGTGTTAATGGACATTTGGATTGTTTGTGCTTTTGGCTATTGTGAGTAATGTTGCTATGAATATCAGTGTGGCATTATCAGTATGAGTCCCTAATTTCAGTTTTTCTGGGTGTATACCTATAGATGGAATTGTTGAATCATGATAATTTTATGTTGAGCTATTTTTGATAAATTGTCTGCTTCGGACAGTGGTTTCACCATTTTACATACTTTCACCCAGCAATACTTGAAGGGTTCAATTACTCCACACCTTTGCCAACATTTGTTATTTTTATAGTAAATATCAAAAAACAGTTTTTTTGTTATTAGCCTTCCTAATTGGTGTGAAATATAATTTTGATTTTCATTTCTCTAATAGCTAGTAATGTTGAGTATCCTTTCATGTGATTATTGACCATGTGTACCTTTTCCTTGAAGAAATGTTTATTCCGGACTTTTTGCCCATTTTTAAACTGTGGTGTTTGTTTTTCTATTGTTGAACTATAAGATTCCTTTGTGTAATCTAGATGTTAATCTTTTTTCAGATATATGTGATGCAAATATATTCTCCTATTCTCATGATATTATCCTTTGGTACACAAAAGTTTTTAATTTTGATGAGTTCCAATTTATCTGTTTTTTTTTTCTGTTGCTAGTATTTTGGGCATAATATTCAAATGGTATTGAGTACTTTTGTTAAATAAGTAGATCTTAGCTAATTTTGTCACAAAAAGTAATATGTGAAATGATATATATGTTAATCTAATTCAATACAGGAGCCATTTTATTTATGCATGCATCCCATAACATCATGGAATATATACAATATCTTAATAATCTGCAGAAAAGCACTTTAGAGCTAATTCATCATAATGAAAGGGTTTAAGACAAGTATTTAAAAATAATTGTATTTGTATGTGCTAGGAGCTAACAAACTGAAAATGAAATTAAACTCATGTAATCAAATTAAATAGAATAAAATGCATAGTAATAATCAATGAAGGATATGCAATACTTGTATATTAAAAACTATAAATATTGCTGACAGAAATTAGAGAAAATCTAAATAAATACACAGCAATCCTGTGTTTATGTATTAGAAGACTTAATATTGTTTAAATAGCAATAACATCTATTTAAAGCAATCTACAGGTTCAATACAATCAATATCATTACAGAAATAATAAAATTGAGCTTATAATTCATATGAACTTGTAAGGGTCTCCAAAATACTCAAGTATTACAGAAAAAGAACAAAATTGGAGGGCTCACACTTCCTTATTTTAACTTACCACAAAGTTTCAGTTATCCAGATAGGTTGATAATGGCATAATTATAGATATATAAGCCAATGGAATAAAATTTAGAGTCTGGAATAAACCTTTACATCTGTGATCATAATTTTCAAAAAAGATACCAAGATTATTCAATGAGGAAAAAAAGGTTTCCTTAATTCACACTCAAAAGAATGAAGTTGGAACTCTACCTTGGTCCACACACAACACTTAACTCAAAGTAGATCAATAAACAAAATGTAAAAGATAAAACCATGAAACTCTTAAAGAAAATATAGGGCTAAATTTTCATGATATTGTATTTGGTATTAGTTTCTTAGATATAACCCAAAAAGCATAAACAACAAAAGAAAAACAGATAAATTTAATTTTATCAAACTAAAAAACTTCTGTGCATCAAAGGAAATTATGAAAGAAGTTAAAAGATAGCCTACAGAGTAGGGAAAATGTTTGCAAATTATATATCTGATAAGGATCTTACTAGGGTAAGGGTGCAGGATATATAAAGAACTCATGCAACTCAACAAAGTGGCAAGCTACCTAAATTTAAAATGGGCAAAGGACTTGGACAGCCATTCCTACCAAAAAGATATATTAATGGCTAACAAGCACAGAAAAAGATGCTCAACATTGTCAGTATTTAGGAAAATTCAAATTGAAGCTATAACATACCACTTCACACCAATTATGATGTTTACGCATACATGCATATGTGTGTATATATACTATATAGTTCTTAAAGGAAAATAATAGGTGATGTTAAAGGTATAGACAAATCAGAACTCAAATACATTGCTAATGGGAATGAAAAATAGAGCACCTACTATCCAAAACATTCTAGCTTTTCTCAACACATTAAATATAGTAAGACCATATGGACACAACTATTCCACCGACTCATATACAAAGTAATTGAAAAATGGGTGTATAAACAAAACTTGTAAATTTATGTAAATAAAATTAATTTGTACTAATAAATTTTAAAAGGAAAATACATACATTTATGGTCATAGAAATATGATTGACAATAGCCAAAAGATGGAAACAATCCAAATATCCATCTACTACTGAACTGATAAACAAAATGTGGTGTATCTATAGAATGGACTATTATACAACCACTGAAAATTTAAATACTGATACATGCTACAGACTTAGGCTTTCTTCTTTTGACATCTGGAATTGTGGCTGGACTCTTTTCCTCTTCCCACCCTACCCCCAAAAAAGAATAATGGCTACTTTTTAGTGAGCACTTACTCAGGCATTTTACTAAAGAGCCACATGGAATTTTTTTCACCAATCTTGGAGATAGGTAGGTATTCCCATTCCACCGATAAAGGAAACAAGGACCAGAGGGCCCAAACTTAAGTAAGTTGCTTATGGTCACACAGCAAATAAGCAGAAGATCTGGGATTATTAACCTAAGTAATTTGATACAGAACCTGGTACCCATCCCCTCTCCCTTGCAGTTTTTATCCCTGCTTAGTCTCTGTTTTATATGTTTTATTCTTGTAATGGTACAGCCAGAAGAAATAATCATAGATATTTCAATATTTGTTTTAAATTTAACTGCTTCTGACTTACCCAACTACATAACTCTAATCCATTCTTCTAGGCCAAAGAAGTATCTCATATTTCCTACACAAACCTTTATCAATTCAGCCTACCATTTACTGATTCGTTCAATAAATCTTTACCTTCACTTGTTAAAATGTTTATTATCTTTTATTTTGATAAAATGAGATAACATAAAATTTATAATTTAGTATATTCCTAACATTTAGTATGCTGTGAAATCATCACCACTATCTGATTCTAATATAGTTTCACTACCCCAAAAGGAAATCCTATAAAACCAGTCATTCCTGCGGCCAAATGAAGAAAGCTTAAGTCTGTGATTAGAATGGAAACTATTTTTGAAAGTCTCCATATTATTGTTTTGTTAACTTCTGTTCTGTCCACCTTTAGCATTTGGGAGCATTTTGAAAATGCCAGTTTATCTTATCATGTTAGAAAGAAATATGCATCAGGTTTTTCTGGTCTATAATTAAGACAGAGCATTAAAGGAAAATACTTTTCTAAAGATGGGTTTGGGTTTTGCAGTGTTGCAACAAAGGCAGAAATTAAGGGAAGAGAACCCCAAACACAGGACTCTTGACCAGCTAATCCACCATCGAGGAAATTAACCTATTGAGCTATTCTCTTCTCAGATTTGGGAGCTACAGGGTTTTATTTATTCAGTTATTAAGAGTCATTATGCTAGATTCATTTAAGCTGCTATAATAAAAATACATCAAACTGAATTGCTTACAAACAATTGTTCTAGTGGCTAGGAAGTTTAAGATTAAGACATTGGGAGATACAGTTTCTGATGAGAGCTTGTTCTTCATGGATCATGACTTCTTGTTAGGTCCTTTCATGGTGAAAGGAGCTAGCTAGCTCTCTTTTTTAAGAGCACTAATCTTAATAATGAGGGCCCCAACCTCATGATATACCCACTTCCCTGAAGTCCCCACTCCTAATATCATCACATGGTAGATTATGATTTCAGCATGAATTTTGATGGAACACAGACAAATAAGACTATAGAAGCCCTGGGGTAGGGTGGAGGCACAGTTACATACAGTGTTTTTGTTGCTTTTACTTAAAGTATGGACTCAGGAGACAGACCAGGCTTTAGTCAGGCTCTAGTATTTTCTAGGTGTGTGATTCTAGGTAATTTACCCAATATTTCTGTGCCTCTGTCTTCTCTCCCATAAAATGAGAATAATATTACCTACTTCATAGAGTTGTAGCAGTTAAATGCGCTAAAGTACATATGTGTAAAACATTTAGAAAAGTTACTGGCACATACAAGTGGCCAATGTATTTTAGACTATTTTAATGCTGTTTACATGTCTCTAGTCTACTTTTTCCTTTCTTTTGTTAGCTAACACTTATTTATACATATTTATGGGGTGTATAATGATTAAATCAGGGTAAATAACATTTCTAGCTCCCCAAGTACTTACATTTCATTTAGCTCATACTACACATTTAGTTCCCATGCTTAACTCAATGTCTATCCTATACTAGATACTTAGGAAATAAGTTGGTTAAATTAATTAATGAATGTTGACATGCAACAGGTGCTATGTCAGAGGTTGAGTACAAGGCACTTTACAGGACAAAAGGAGGTTAATAAACGTTGCTTGAATTAATCAGGAAACTTTGCTGAAAGTGTCCATTTCCTTTTAGAACTTTCACAGAATAGTCAGATCTATCAGAAGCAGCTCTACACCTGGGAAAAAAGTTTAAATAATACTGAATACCCACAAGGTGGCAATATTGCAGAGCTGATTTAAACAGTCTAGGAAAACACTAAAATAAGCCAGCTTCTTTTGGTCCAGAGAGTATGTTTCTGTACTTCCTCTCTCATTTCCCCAGAGCTTCAATCCTTGGTTTCTTTCCCTTTCTTTCTTTTAGAGCACTATCATCCTTATCCCAGACTCCTCTAGGAGTCTGGCACTTCAGCCCCTATGTCATTGCTAGAGGACAAAAATGATCCTGTTTATTGTTCTTCAGAATGATGAGTTTCTAATTCTTATTACACTGATCTTCTATTTACCTTGATATGCCTCCTCCCATTGAGAGGGATAAAACATTGAGGGAGAAGTAAGCTCCTTTTAGAGAAAGTTTGTGTCATATCTGGCATTTTGTATTGCCACAACCTTATGGCATGTATGGAGACATTTTTAAAAATCTACCACACAGCTTCGGAAATTATTAACATATGAATGGAAGATCTTATTCAGCTATATCCTAATTCACTTCTAGCATTCTGCCACATTGGAATATTTTGAAGCAAATTTTAGGTATTATACACCATTCACAATTTTTTTACATATTTCTAAGGAATAAGAACTACTAATAAACATAACTATAATTTTAAAAGCAAAACTTTAAAGACACCATTATCGCATGTAAAGATTTAACAATAACTTCCTAAATGATGCAATATTCTGTTAGTGTTCAAATGTATCTGGTTGTCTTATAAAAATAATTTACAATTGATCTACTCAAATTAGGATTCAAGTAAAGTCCATGCATTCCATTTGTTTGGTGTATGATAGAGTTCTATACTTATTTCACAAACAGGATCAGAGAGGATCATCTGCTCAGTATTTTTTAAAACTCCACATTGCACCAGACAGGAATATTGGATTCAAATATTAGGAAGTAAAATCCTTCCCTCAACAGACTCAAACTTGTACTATTCCTACCTTAGCCTCCTGAGTAGTTGGTATGTGCCAGCATGCCTTACAGCAAGAATTTCAATTGCTGTAAGAAATCCAATTGGATTGGAATTATTACACACTTTAGACAGGGAGACAAAGGAGGACACTGCTGTAAAGAATTAAAGACAGAGAAGATAAGGATCAGGAACAGGGCAGAGTCTGTGAGAATGGAGAGGAAACAGAGTGGAGAGTTATTGAGGCAGCAATTTTGATAAAACTTGTTAGCAATTTCTTAGACATAAAGAATGAGATAATGAGATATTTTAAGGGTTTGGGGTTTTGGATTTGGGTGGTAACAGGAACGATGGTAGTGTCACCAATAGAGTTTGGTATAAAGGTGAGTAGATTTGGTGTATATAAGATAAATTCTGTTTTGGACATACTGAACTTCAAGTGTCTATGTGGTGCTCAGCCATCATTCCTATGCTTTATTATGCAGAAGGATGCATGAAATCAAAGCTCAGGGGGCAGGTTATAAGTGAAAGTATAAATCTAAGAGTTATGAGCGTGTAAGTGGTGGCTAAAAACCTAACAGTAGATGCCGTCAGTCAGGCAGAGGACATTATCCCAAGAGCTTTGAACACTGGGCTAAGGACTTAGGGCTTCATTAATATAGGTGGTGAGGGGCTCTCAAGGGACTTCCAAGACAAGTAACTTGGTTATATTGTGATATTTTGGAAATGTTTGTCTTAAGAAGTGAGGGGAATGCTGTTGGGGGGTGAACTTCAGCCTGATGTTATAAGATAGAGCTTCAGCCATCCGTCCTATGTTTAAGCAGCAAAATGTGAAATGAAATGTGAAGGACAGGACTAGCACTCTATATGATAAATCCCAGGATTCTGCTATAGATGATTTCATGCAGTATGATGGTGACAACAATTGGGACAGAGAGAACAGGAATCCTGTTGTAGTAAACAGTTATTGTTTTTATTTCCTCTTCTGTGTGCTATATCTCTCTTCTCCTGGAAACCATACTTTTGAAGAAACAACTTTTGAAACCACTTTTGAAGAAATCTATTTCTCATTACTCCTAGCATGAGGTTCTAGTGGGGACTTCCAATCAAAGTACGCCAGTTCCCTCACCAAAATTTATTTGATTGATTACTACGAGGGCATGTAAACTAGGGCAGGAAATCAAAAAGGAACCCTCATACACTGCTGATGGGAATGCAAGCTGGTGCAACCACTCTGGAAAAAAACTTAGAGGCTTCTTAAAAATCATATAGACCTGCTATATGATCCAGCAATCCCACTCCTGGGGATATACCCAAAGGAATGCAACTTATGTTATTCCAAAGGCACTTGCACACCCATGTTTATTGCAGCACTATTCACAATAGCCAAGTTATGGAAACAACCAAAATGCCCCACTACTGATGAATTGATCAAGAAAATGTAGTATCTATACACAATGGAATTATACTCATCCATGAAGAAAAATGAAATCTTATCATTTGCAGGTAAATGGATGGAACTGGAGAACATCATTCTGAGTGAGGTTAGCCAGGCTCAGAAGATCAAAAATCATATGTTCTCCCTCATATGTGGACTTTAGATCTAGGGCAAATGCAGCAATGTGGTTGGACTTGGATCACATGACAAGGGGAGACCACATACAGAAGGTATGGGAATAAATAAAAAACCCAAAACATGAAAGTGTTTGATGTCCCCACTACAGAGGAGCTAATACAAAAAACTTAAAGCGACAGAGGCCAACATGAGAAGGGGATCAGGAACCAGTGTAAAAATCAGTTAGAGATGAATCAACTTGGGTTGTAACACATTTGTACATGAAAGCAATGCTAGGAATCTTTCTGTATAGCTATCCTTAATTCAACTAGCAAAAACGCTTTGTCTTTCTTATTATGCTTATGTCTTCTCTTCAACAAAATTAGAGATAAGGGCAGAACAGGTTCTGCCTGGAAGTGAGGGGGGAGGGGGGAGAGGGTGGGGAAAGGGGGCAGTGGGGAGAAATGACCCAAACAATGTATGCACATGTGAATAAATGAATAAGAAAAAATTTTTTAAAAACTTGGAGGTACATAGCTTAGGAAATCCTAATGGTCTTTTTATGGCCAGAGAGAAGGTACTGCTTTAAAATAATGCAATCAATATGCAGGGATGAGAGATCGAAAGAAACAATTCTATTTCTGTTCAAGTCTGGAGTTACTTGTACTTGAGACCCACTTACATTCTTCCTGTATTCACATGTGCTTTTTAGTAGGATCCCTCCTTTCACCTAAATTAAAGTTTTCTTTAACCCAAAACCCATAACCTTCTAATTAAAACTACTCTGAAAGATAATTCTTGAATGAATGTAGAAGATGTATTTAGGGCAGGTATATGTGGAAGGTTGAGTGTAATAAACAGTGCTCAGAAATGGGGGCACTATTTATAAGATTGTATATTCTCTAAGAAAAACAATAAACCCTTGAACCAACATATTATTAAATAGGCTCTGTAGGTTGGAGTTACCTTTGCCATGTCCAGTCTTTCTTGGACCTTAAAGCAATTTCCCACACCTATATGCTGGTCATTTTACATAGTTGCAATGTAATTTTTCATGTAAGTTGACTAGTTATTATTCATTATGAAGATTTTTAATTTAAATACATTTTAGTTTTAGAATTTTGAGAATAATTTTATGTGTTCTGTATTGCTCTTCTAAAATCTGCAAATCCCAATACTTCTATCATCTCAAGATACATTTCTATTTACTGCCTTTCCTTTACTATGGGTTACATTTTCTTGTTTTTTATATGTCCAAATCATTTTGAAAGTCTCTTGGACATTATTCTTTTTTTTCTCTTTTATTATTCATATGTGCATACAAGGCTTGGTTCATTTCTCCCCGCTGCCACCAAACCCTCCCTTACCACCCATCCGCCTCTTCCCTCTCCCCCCGACCCCCTCAATACCCAGCAGAAACTATTTTGCCCTTATCACTAATTTTGTTGTAGAGAGAGTATAAGCAATAATAGGAAGGAACAAGGGTTTTTGTTGGTTGAGATAAGGATAGCTATACAGGGCATTGACTCACATTGATTTCCTGTGCTTGGGTGTTACCTTCTAGGTTAATTCTTTTTGATCTAACCTTTTCTCTAGTACCTGTTCCCCTTTTCCTATTGGCCTCAGTTGCATTTAAGGTATCTGCTTTAGTTTCTCTGTGTTAAGGGCAACAACTGCTAGCTAATTTTTTAGGTGTCTTACCTACCCTCACCCCTTCCTTGTGTGCTCTCGCTTTAATCAGGTGCTCATAGTCCAATCCCATTGTTGTGTTTGCCCTCGATCTAATGTCCACATATGAGGGAGAACATACGATTTTTGGTCTTTTGGGCCAGGCTAACCTCACTCAGAATGATGTTCTCCAATTCCATCCATTTACCAGCGAATGATAACATTTCGTTCTTCTTCATGGCTGCATAAAATTCCATTGTGTATAGATACCATATTTTCTTAAGCCATTCGTCAGTGGTGGGGCATCTTGGCTGTTTCCATAACTTGGCTATTGTGAATACTGCTGCAATAAACATGGGTGTGCAGGTGCCTCTGGAGTAACCTGTGTCACAGTCTTTTGGGTATATCCCCAAGAGTGGTATTGCTGGATCAAATGGTAGATCGATGTCTAGCTTTCTAAGAAGCCTCCAAAATTTTTTCCAGAGTGGTTGTACTAGTCTACATCCCCACCAACAGTGTAAGAGGGTTCCTTTTTCCCCGCATCCTCGCCAACACCTGTTGTTGGTGGTGTTGCTGATGATGGCTATTTTAACAGGGGTGAGGTGGAATCTTAGCATGGTTTTAATTTGCATTTCCTTTATTGCTAGAGATGGTGAGCATTTTTTCATGTGCTTTTTGGCCATTTGAATTTCTTCCATTGAGAAAGTTCTGTTTAGTTCACTTGCCCATTTCTTTATTGGTTCATTAGTTTTGGGAGAATTTAGTTTTTTAAGTTCCCTATATATTGTGGTTATCAGTCCTTTGTATGATTTATAGTTGGCAAATATTTTCTCCCACTCTGTGGGTGTTCTCTTCAGTTTAGAGACCATTTCTTTTGATGAACAGAAGCTTTTTAGCTTTATGAGGTCCCATTTATCTATGCTATCTCTTAGTTACTGTGCTGCTGGGGTTCGTTGAGAAAGTTCTTACCTATACCTACTAATTCCAGAGTATTTCCTACTCTTTCCTGTATCAACTTTAGAGTTTGGGGTCTGATATTAAGATCCTTGATCCATTTTGAGTTAATCTTGGTATAGGGTGATATACATGGATCTAGTTTCAGTTTTTTGCAGACTGCTAACCAGTTTTCCCAGCAGTTTTTGTTGAAGAGGCTGCTATTTCTCCATCATATATTTTTAGCTCCTTTGTCAAAGACAAGTTGGTTATAGTTATGTGGCTTCATATCTGGGTCCTCTATTCTGTTCCACTGGTCTTCATGTCTGTTTTTGTGCCAGTACCATGCTGTTTTTATTGTTATTGCTTTGTAACATAGTTTGAAGTCAGGTATTGTGGTACCTCCTGCATTATCCTTTTGACTGAGTATTGCCTTGGCTATTTGTGGCCTTTTGTGTTTCCATACAAATTTCACAGTAGATTTTTCAATCTCTTTAATGAATGTCATTGGAATTTTGATGGGAATTGCATTAAACATGTAGATTAATTTTGGGAGTATCGACATTTTTACTATGTTGATTCTACCAATCCATGAGCATGGGAGATCTCTCCACTTTCCATAGTCTTCCTCAATCTCTTTCTTCTGAAGTGTATAGTTTTCCTTGTAGAGGTCTTTCACATCTTTTGTTAGATTTACACCTAGGTATTTGATTTTTTTTGAGGCTATTGTAAATGGAATTGTTTTCATACATTCTTTTTCAGTTTGCTCATTGTTAGTGTATAGAAATGCTAATGATTTTTCTATGTTGATTTTATATCCTGCTACCTTGCTATAGCTATTGATGATGTCTAGAAGCTTCTGAGTAGAGTTTTTTGGGTCTTTAAGGTATAGGATCATGTCACCTGCAAATAGGGATATTTTGACAGTTTCTTTACCTATTTGTATTCCTTTTATTCCTTCTTCTTGCCTAATTGCTCTGGCTAGGAATTCCAGTACTATGTTGAAAAGGAGTGGAGATAGTGGGCATCCTTGTCTGGTTCCTGATTTTAGAGGGAATGGTTTCAGTTTTTCTCTGTTAAATATAATGCTGGCTGTAGGTTTGTCATATATAGCTTTTATAATGTTGAGGAACTTTCCTTCTATTCCTAGTTTTCTTAGAGCTTTTATCATGAAATGATGTTGAATCTTATCAAAGGCTTTTTCTGCATCTATTGAGATGATAAAGTGGTTTTTGTCTTTGCTTCTGTTAATGTGGTTTATTACGTTTATTGATTTTCATATGTTGAACCACCCCTGCATCCCTGGGATGAAGCCTACTTCATCTCTACTGTCTTGCTTTATCTTTTCCTGTGGTTTGGTGCTGCCTACCTTTTCATGGTTAAGTTGGGTGTCACTTTCTGTGTACAGAATCCCTTGCAGAATCTTTTGTAATGGTGGCTTTGTGGTCACATATTGTTTTAGTTTCTGCTTATCATGGAAGACTTTTATTGCTCCATCTATTTTGAATGATAGCTTTGCTGTGTAGAGTATCCTGGGGTTGAAGTTATTTTCATTCAGTGCCTGGAAGATCTCACCCCACGCTCTTCTTGCTTTTAATGTTTCTGTTGAGAAGTGTGCTGTGATTTTGATGGGTTTACCTTTGTATGTTACTTGTTTTTTCTCTCTTACAGCCTTCAATATTCTTTCCTTAGTTTCTGAACTTGTTGTTTTAATGATGATATGTCGTGGAGTAGTTCTATTTTGATCTGGTCTGTTTGGTGTCCTGGAGGCCTCTTGCATCTGTATGGGACTATCTTTCTCTAGATTTGGGAAATTTTCTGTTATTATTTTGTTGAATATATTACGCATTCATTTTGCTTGCACCTCTTCTCCTTCTTCGATGCCCATGATTCTCAAGTTTGTTCTTTTGATGGAGTCAGTGAGTTTTTGCATTTTCTTTTCACAAGTCTTGAGTTGTTTAATAGTTTAATAGTTCTTTGGTTTTTCCTTTAATTACCATTTCATCTTCAAGTTCTGAGATTCTGTCTTCTGTTTGTTCTATTCTGCTGGATTGGCCTTCTGTTTTGTTTTGCAGTTCTGTTTCATTCTTTTTTCTGAGATTTTCCATATCCTGGCAGTTTTTCTCTTTAATGTTGTCTATTTTTGTCCTGAGTTCATTTATCCATTTATTCATTGTGTTCTCTCTTTCACTTTGGTGTTTGCACATTGCTTCTATGGTTTCCTTTATTTCTTCTTTTGCTTTTTCAAATTCTCTATTTTTATTGTCTTGGAATTTCTTAAGTGTCTCCTGTACATTTTGGTTGACCCTATCCAGTATCATCTCTATAAAATTCTCATTGAGTACTTGTAGTATGTCTTCTTTTAAATTATTCTTGTGGACTTCATTGGGTCCTTTGGCATAGTTTATCTTCATTTTGTTGGAGTCTGGATCTGAGTACCTGTTTTCTTCATTCCCCTCTGGTTCCTGTACTAATTTTTTGCTGTGGGAAAACTGGTTTCCCTGTTTTTTCTGTCTTCCCATCATTGTCTTTGGTGTTGTTACTGTCCCTGTACTGTGTGCAATTAAATATTTTCTAGCTTGTAATAATAACAATGGTAATATTTAGAATGGAAGGGTGAGCTGAGATGGAAAGCAAGAAGTTAAAGAAAAGGGGAAAACAAATACACAGACAAGAGGGAGAAAGCAGAACAAGGTTTCAGATAAGAAGATTTCAAAGGTATAAACAGGGAGCATTAGTGTACTAATTGACAGTAAGCTGAACAGACATTAGAGAGACAGAGAGAGGATTGAAAATCAAAGATAAAAAATAAAAAATAAGTAAATGAAAGAAATATCTCTATATAAAAATGAATTAAAATAAAATGGAAAATAGAAAATTAAAAAAAAAAACCTCCAAGTTTATATGCAATGCAGTTTCAGTCTTAATAATTTGGGTGTCCGTCTCAGTCTCCAGTCCTGGAGATGGTGCCTCAGATGTTGTTCTGTAGTTGTCTCATCAAATGGGATGCATAAAGTAGAACAAAACTACACACACACACACACAAAAAAAAGCCCCACCAAGTGTCCCAAGTTCAAATGCAATACAGGTTCAGTAAGTTTTTTGGCTTGCAGGTGTAATTCAGTTGTTCTCTCATCAAAGGTAGGGAGAAAAAGAAAAAAAAGAGTCTGGAGACAGTTCTGAGAGTGGTGTCTGCAACTGTGGTTTGCCTGCCTGCTGCTCTCAGCCTGCTGTAGCTGGCGGCATTATTTATCCAGATCTCAGGGGTGAGCTTAGCACTCACCTGGCCCTGTAGGCTTTGTTTACTCAGAGTTCTCCTGTGCGTGAGCCTCTGCTACAAGCTTTCCCCTTTTCAAGCACTGGGAAAGGTGACACTGCCCCCGTGTTGTCAGGCCTGTGTGTTTATTTACAGTTCATGTGGGAGGTGGGTCTTCCCCCCTCTCCTGTGCAGTTTTCCTCCCACGGCCACTTTCACAAGCTTTCCTGCTCCTCATTACTGGGCGGTGCTGCTGCTCCTGCCAGCTGCCATGTTTATTTACAGTTCACATGGGAAGTGGGTCATCCCTCCTCTCCTGTGGAGTTTTCCTCCCTCCACCACTCTCACAAGCTTTCCCGCTCCTGTTTGCTGGGCACGTGCCCCGCTCCCACCAGAGGCTCACTGGCCAGGATGGCTTGTTTATTTACAGTCCCGGGAAGGATTCCCTTCCCCCAATCTTCAGCGCTCAGGGTGCCCCAACCTCTTTCCAGCGTGTCTTAATTGTTCTTATTGCTTATTACTCAGTTTCTCTTTTTTTCCCTGGGTGGAGGTCAGTCTGTCCAGGGGGCTATGCTGCTCTGGCCCATGCTTGTCTGTGGGGGTACCGTGGTACTGCGAAGCTCACCTGGTCCGCATCTTCCCAAGCCGTCTGGGTGCCAGTCACTGGCGGCCCGGGGGCCCTCCTCATTTCTCCATTTAACGTGAAGTGGAGATTCTCTGCGCCAGCTGGAGATGTGGAGGGGTAAAAGTTATGCCTTTTCTCAGTGATTATGCCTGCAAAGTGTGTCTCCAGCATCTCTTCAAGATTTCACTATAGGAGGCTCGCTTTCTGCTTCCTACCTCTAGCCGCCATCTTGGAATCTCCTCTTGGACTTTATAAGAGAAAAGTTTTAGATAATCTTGATTCTATCTTGTTCCTCTGAAAATCACAGATTTTTTTCTTTTTATGCAAGGCAGTTAACTGACCTCAATTAGAAACTATCTCCCCTGCAGTTGGGACCAATTACAAACTTTATTCAGACCTTTTAGCTTTAGTTACACAGCCTGGAGCTTGCCCCTTACTTTCATAGTTCAAAAGTTGGCTGGAGATTTGGGCAGAATTTAGGCCTTTCTTTTCTTGGCTTCTCTCTAGAATTTTATCTCCATGCTTTACAATTGCTGTGCATGAGTAGAGAGAGAAGTCTGTCTTCTGATTCCAGAAGCAGGTAAGAATGATGACATCTCTTTTTTTCCTTTTTATTTTATTTTCATTTGATTAATGTACATTAATTGTACAAAGTACAAAGAGGTTTCACTGTGATAGTTCCATACATGCATAGAATATACTTTGGTGAAATATGCCATCTCTAGTCATCTTTCTTATCCCTCCCCATTTTCAAAATTTTGATGGTTTAATATCTTTTTGTATACGCATATAAATTACTTTGATCATATTCACCCCTATCACTTCACTACCTTGTCCCTTCCTTGGTTCCCCCTGTACAAACAGTCCTCTTTTTACAATCATGCCATTTTTTAGTTCTAGATTCTATGTATGAGAGAAAATATTATTTTTTTTACTAAATCTGACTTATTTTGTTTCACATGATGATCACTGATTCCACCCATTTTCTTGCAAATGACATAATTTCATCCTTTTTTATGGCTTAATAATAATCCATTATTTATACACGTGTACGTATGTATATATACACACACATATACATATACATGTAAATATACATATCACATTTTCTTTATTCATTTACCAAGTGATGGGGATCTAGCTTAGCTATTATAAATAGTGCTACAATAAATATGGGTGTGTGGGTATTTCTATTTCACTGAATGCTGAGTTTGGATATGTGTCTGGAAATGATAGAACAATATCAAATGGTAGTTTTACTTTTAGTTTCTTGAGGAACTGCCATACTGATTTCCACAGTGGTTGTACCAATTTACATTCCCACCCACAGTGTATGAGGGTTCTTTTTTCCCCAGATCCTCACCAACACTTGTTGTTGTCTGTTTTCTTGATGATAGCAATTCTGACTGTGGTGAGATGGAACCTCAGTGACATTTTGATTAGTATTTCCTTTATTGCTAAGGATGTTGGAAATTTCTTCATGCATTTTTGCCATTTGTACTTCTTTTGAGAATCGTCTGTTCAGTTCAATTGTCCATTTTCAGATTACTTTTCTTTTATTAGCATACCTTAATTATACAAAGGAATTTCATCGTGATAGATAGATGCATGAAATGAACTTTGACCAATTACACCCCCTTGTTTATACCTCCTTAGGCCCCTCTTAATCCTCATTTCAAACAGTTTTTAGTAAGTTTCACTATGTTATCTTCAAATATATATATATGTATGTCTGTGTGTTTCTGTGTGTGCACTTTGATCATGTCCTCACCCCAGTGCCCTCTCCTTTTCCCCTTGCCACTCCTGCTGGTCTCCCTGACAGTCCCCTTTTTATGTTTATGTTCCATTGTTATCATAATGCCATTATTATCATTTGAGGTCTAGTTTCTGCATATACTCAAAAACATTTGACTTTTGCCTTTTTGACTTTGGCTTATCTCACTCATATGATTTTATTATTCTTTTAGTATTTGTTTCATTAATATCTACCCTGATCATTATTATTTCTATTTATGCAGGCTTTTAGGCTTGGCTTGTTCTTATTTTTCTAAGAACTTGTGGTATATCATTAGATTATTTATTTTGAGATCTTTCCAATTCTTTAATGTAGGCACTTACTGCTATTAAGTACTCCTTTAATGCCACTTTCATTGTAGTTCATTGATTTTGGTAAGATGTCTTTTTAATTCCACTTGCTTCTAGGAGTATTTTGTTTTCCCTTATTTTTTCAATGACCCATCCATCACTCAGATGCAAATTATTCAGTTCCAAGTCTTTTTACATTTTCTGTAGTTGTTCTTATTGATTTCAAATTTTATTCCATTGTCACCTGATAAAATATAAGAACTTATTTAAACTTTCTTGTGTTTGTTAAGACTTGCTTTATGTCCTAAAATATTGTCTATTTTGAAGAAAATTCCTTGGGCTACTGAAAAGAATGTGTGCTCTGTGGTTGTTTGGTTAAACATTCTTAAATGTGTATTAACTTTATTATATCTATAGCATTGTTTAATTCCATAGCTTCTTTGTTGACTTTCTGGATCACCTATATTTTGGTGAGAGTGGGGTATTATACTCACCCACTATTATTGTCTTGGGGTCTACCTGTGCTTTTATGTCCAGTATTGTTTGTTTTATGAAATTGGGTACACTTAAATTTGATATGTATGTTTGCAATTGTTATATCCTCTTGATGGAGTGTCTTTTTTATCTCTTCTGAATAATTTTAATTTGAAGTCTGCTTTGTCAGATATGAATATAGTGATTCTTGCTTCTTTAGGGGCTCTATTTGCTTGGAATTTTTTTCCTTTCTTTTACTTTGACCCTGTATTTGTCTTTGCCAGTAGAGTGGGTGTCTGTGAGTTTTGTTTGGAGGACTGAGACCATTAACATTCAGAGTTATTATTGAATGGTAGGTACTAATTACTCTCATTTTTGGCATTATTTGATCTAATCCTCATTTACTTATCTACTAATATAATGAGATTTATTCTTCTCTGTGTTCTCATAGCTGTGTTTACAAGAGGATTCTGTCTGGAGGATTCTTTTTAAGTATCTTCTATAGTTCTGGCTTAGTGGTCCTGCATTCTTTTGGTTTTTATTTATCAAGGAAGGTTTTTTATCTCACATTTAATTATGAAGGTTAGCTTTGCTGGGTATAGTAATCTAGGTTCATAGTTATTTTCTTTCTGAGCTTGAAATTCATCATTCCATGCCTTCCTGGTTCTGAGAGTTGCTGTTGAGAAATCTGCTGTTATTCTGATGGGAGTTCCCTTTATATGTGATTTGGCACTTACCTCTTGTAACTTTCATCATTATTCCTTGTTTCACATATTTAATGTTTTAACTATAATAAAGAATTGATAGTTTCTTCTCTGATCTTGTCTGTTTGGTGTTTTAAAAACATTCTATGCCTTGATGACTGTCTCTTTCATGTTCAAGAGAGCACATGAAAGAATTCAGAGAAAGGACAATGATGAGAAAAATTTCCTCTGTAGAACAGAATAGGGCTGGAAACATAGGATGACAAATAACACAGTAAGTTTTAATTTTGGTAGTGTTCAGGAATAGTCATTGCCTAAGTACACAAAATTGGTCAGCTGCTGGTCTGGGACTAGAATTTAAGTTACCTTCCATCAATATCATGAATGCTTCTTTGCACCACATTAACCAGAGGAGTTGGCCCAAGTTCAATAAGCTCTTAAAAATACTGCATGGTTTATTACATGGCTAGTTATTTCTTTAGAATAATTTCTCAGAAATTCTCCAATAACAAGTGCTGCTGACTTTCCATCTCTCCTATCATGATTCCCTCTTCCACCTGCAAATAAAGGAAGAATAATAAACCTCAAAGGTAATGTGTGGTGCAGTAGGGTGAGGCAGATGTCTTTTTAACCTAGTCTCTGCCTTCACTTTTAAAAAAATTGTAAAAAGACTTTAAATTTATTTGATTACCATATAATTGTTGTACTGGGAGTACAGTGTGACATTTACAGTCTATCATAATTAAATTCAGCCCTGCATCATTCTCTTTTATCCCCATTCCCCCATTCCTGGAAGATTGTGAACAGGTCTCATTTTTCCATTTTTATACATGGGTATATAATGTTTCCACCATATTCACCCTCCTACACCCTTTCCTTACAGCCCCCCTCCCACTGGTACCAACCCCTGACAGGGTCTACTCTACCTTCCTATTCTCCATTTTTAAAAACAATTCTGTCTTTACTTTTGAAAGCTTCAGCTCCAAATGTTTATCAGGAAAAGCTAAATCACAGAGGAAAATGAGAGAGAGAGAGAGAGAGAGAGAAAAGAAGAAGAAGAAGAAGAAGAAGAAGAAGAAGAAGAAGAAGAAGAAGAAGAAGAAGAAGAAGAAAGAAGAAGGAGAAAGAGAAGGAGGAGAAGGAGAAGAAGGAGGAAAGAAAGTTCAATCCAAATAAATAACAAATGCTTTTAATATTTTATTTTTAAAAAAATCACAAAGTGAGAGAGATAAGTAAAATAAACCACTATGTCTCCATCATCTTAGCTTCAACAATTAACAATACTCTGCCCATTGTGCTTCATTTATGAATGTATCAATTTTAAATCAAATTTAAAGTCATAATTTCATCAGTAAACCATTGAGTATGTGTCTCTAACCTAGTATTTCTCAAATGTGATCTAACCATGGGAATACTTAAAATGTTTTATTAAAGATTATATAGGTATGAAGGTTGTAGCCTGGTACCAGTGGCTCCTGCCTGTAATACTAGCAATTCAGGAGGATCAAGAAGATGGTCGTTCAAAGCCAACCCAGGCAAAATATTTCATGAGATCCTATCTCAAAAAAAAGGGCTGGTGAAGTGGCTCAAGGTGTAGGCCCTGAATTCAAATCTCCAGTACTGCCAAAAAAAGGTGACTAAGTGATTCAGAAGTTATAACTTAGAAGGCTATTCAGATGAAGGTATTCATCTGATGAAGGATAAACACAAAGAACTGAGAAGGGAGTCAAAGAGCTAAGGTTGATGATTTTTTACTTCTAGACATAACTTAATAAAAAGGAGATGTATTTTCTATCCGTTTTAGCCTATTCTTTTTCTAAAACAAAATACTTGATTTTGAGTAATGCATAAAGAAAAGAGGTTTCTGTAGCTTATAGTTTTAGAGGTTCAAGAGCATGGTACTGGTACCTGCTTGGCTCTTGTGAAGGTGAAGACTTTCTGGCTTCATCACAACATGGCAGATGGAATTATGGTGGGAATGTGTGTGAGAGGAAGAGATCACACTGTGAAACACAAGGAAGAGGGTGAAAAGAAACAGCAGAAATTCTTTGATAATTCATTCTTATGGGAACTAATATAGTTCCATGAGATCTTAAGTAGTTTTATCACTTAAGCACAAGAACTTTTGGGGAGCACACTGAAATCCCAACCATAGCACCACCTTAAGTGACACAAATAGAGGACTGAGGACTGGTAATATAGCTTATGGGTTTTTTAAAATACTTTTTATTTTTAAATTTTTTATTGTTGTACTGAGGGTACATCATAACATTTACAAAAATTCTAAGGATGCATCATATTACTCACTTTCTCCATTATTTTCCTTTATCCTTTCTCCCCTCATTCCTGGAATAGTCTCAACAGGCCTCATTTTTCCATTTTGTTTAAGATAGATATACAGGGAGTTTCATTGTAATGTATCCATGTTTATATGTGTTATAAACCGAATGGTTCATCCTATTTTTCCCCTTTCTACATTAGTCCCCTTTTTGTGATGATTTCAACAGGTTCAAAAATTTTATATTCGTTCGTGTATACAAAGTACATCAACTATATTCACTATTTTAACTTCCTTCTTTAACACTCCCTTTCCTGTTAGTGACCTCACCTTTAAGAAAATGAGCAACAGCAATGTAAGATTATGATCTCTGCTACAAGACAAAGAAATTAGGGAGTCTTATCATTTCCTTAGCTTCACATCTAAAAGCAGAGTCTAGGCTAAAGCAACAAAAGGAAAAGTCCAATGGTCTCCCCAAACTGAGGTGGCAGAGAATAGCATTTCAAGAGAATAAGATGGCTAAGATATTTATGGAACAGAATATCAGAAAGGAGGGAGTTGTTGAAGAGGGCACCCCATAGATCTGCAAATTTCCCCTCAAATCATTAGGTAAGTAACAATTAGTAACTACATGTGAGGAAACTTCCCAAGGCCAGAGAAAGAATCAAAAAGTTTAAAAAAGCAGTCCTTAAATATGAAATGTGATGGGAAATTTCCTATTCTGGTTAGTGAGACCTATATTAATGGAGTGTAAGGTAGAATACTCAGAAGAGTTTTGTCTCAGCAGTGTAGAAAAATTAGTCATAGATTAAATGCTGCTATAATCCTATTTAACAAAGCTTAAAATCATTACCTGAGAGAATTAAACTGTTTCCAAGTAATTTAACTGTGTCCCAGAGTAAAGCTCAAAAATGCTCAAATGAATATAAAATATTCAGCATGAAGCATAAAATGTATAAGTTGAATTTCATCAGAATTAATAACTTTGCCTTTCCAAAATCACAGTTAAGAAAATGAATGAAGAGGTAAGCCAAGGACTGGGGAAAATATTTGCAGATCACAATCTGATAAAGGATATATATGTAATATATACATATATTTCTGTGTAATATATGTATATGTGATACAGAAATCTTACAAGTCAATAAGAAATTGACAAGAAAACCTGATAAAAAATTGGCAAATTATTTGGACAGACACTTCATGGAAGAATCTATATGAATGATAAAATAGAGCATGAATAATTTTTCAACATCATTAGTTATTAGGAAATGCAAATTAAAACTGCACTGAGATACCACTACACATCTATTAAAATAGCTAGAAATAAAGATCAATACAAGTCTTTGTGAGAACATGGTACACTTATGATACAGACACTTTGAAAACAATTTGGAAAACAATTTGGCAGTTAAATGTAAAGTTAAATCTCTACTTACAATACAACCTACCGCTCATTCTTCTAGATAATTATCCAAAATAAGATCTATATATAATAAATGGTAAGACCTACATATAAATGCTTGTAAGAGCTTTATTTATAATAGCTTAAAACCATAACTGCTGAAATGTTCAACAACTGGTGAATATACACATAAATCATAGTACATATTGGTGAGGGTGCAGGTAAAAAGGAATCCTTTTATAATATTGGTAGGAATGTAAACTAGTGAAGCAGTTATGGAAATCAGTATGAAGACTCATCCAAAACTAAACATAGAATAATGGCCATATGATCGTGGGCATGTATCCAAAGAAATGTTAGCCAGCATACAAAAGAGATACGTGCAATCCCTTGTTTATAGCAGCACTGTTAAAAAAAGTAGCCAAACTCTGGAAATCAGACTAGGTTCCTGTCAAATGATTAATGGAAAAATAAAATATGGTCTATACACACAATAGATGATTATTCCACTCTAAGGAGGAATGAAATCATGCTGTTTGCATGAAAATGGATGGAATTGGAAATCATCATGTTAAGTGAAATAAGCCAGACTGAGAAAGACAGATATCACATGTTCTCTCTCAAAGTACATTATATGCATGTATGGGACTATCACAATGAAACCCCTTTGTAAAATTAATATTAAACTGATAAAAAGAATACAGATCAATTACACAAAAATATTGAATGAATATAACAGTTTACAAAAATATACATTTGTATACATACATTTTGCTATTTGGGGGTCCTTTATGATTCCAAATGAATTTTGGGTTTTTGAAGAATGATTTTGGAATTTTGAATTTAGCCATCTTCTAGCATCTTCTTCAGTTTCCTTCTTCAATATTTTTTGCTTTCACTATGGAGGTCTTCCAACTCCTTGATTAAATTTACTCCCAGGTATTTAATTTTTTAGGCAATTGTAAATGGGATTGTTTTCCTGATTTCTTTCACACACTTCTTGTTAGTGATATATAGAAAAATTGCTGATTTTTGTGTGTTCAGTTCACATCTTGCTAATGTTTCAAAAATGTTTATCAGATAAGAGTTTTTGATTGAGCCTTTAGGGTTTTTTTAATATAATCTGAAAATGAGATAATTTGACTTTGTCCTTTCCTATTTCTACCCCTTTAATTTCTTTCTCTTCCTTTATTGCTCTGGGTAAGAATTCTAGCACTATGTTGAATAAGAATGGAAAGAGTGGACACCTTGTCTCATTCCTGACTTTAGGGGAAATAGATTCTGGTTTTCCCCATATGATAAGTTTGCTGTAGGTTTACCATGCATAGCCATTATGTTTAGGTCCATTTTTAATTCTGACTTTCTTCTGGACTTTTATCATGAATGGATGCTGAATTTTGTCAATGACATTTTCTGCATCTATTGAGATGACCATGTGATTTTTGTCCTTTATTCTGTTTAGGTCCTGTATTATGTCTATTGTTTTCTAAATGTTGAACCACCCTTGAATCCCTGAAATGAAATCAACTTGACCTTGCCGCACAATCTCTTTAATGAGTTGTTCAATTCACTTTGCAAGTATTTTAGTGAGATATTTCACATCTACATTCATCATGAAATTGGCATATAATATTCTTTCTTGTAGTGTCCATATCTGATTTTTGTATCAGTGTAATATTGGTTTCATTGAATGAGTTTGATAATGGTCCTATCCTTTCTATTTTACGAAACAGTTTGAAGAGCTTCGGTGTTAGTTCATCTGGGCTTTTCTTGTTGTAAGACTATTACTGCTTCAATTTCATTGCTTGTTACAGATTTGTCTAGTAGTTTATACCCTCTTGGTTCAATTTTGGTCATATGCATCTAGAAATGTAACCATTTCGTCTAGATTTTCTAGTTCATTAGAATATAAACATTCAAAGTATTCCCTAATGATTATCCCAATTACTTTGGTGTTTGTTGTGATTCTTTTCTCATCTCTAATTTTGTTAATTTTGCATCTTTTTTATTCATTTATTCACATGTGCATACATTGTTTGGAAGGTTTCTACACCCTGCCCCCAGCCCCCTCTCTCTCTTCTCCACCCTCCCCCACCTCCAGGCAGAACCTTTTCTGCTCTTATATCTAATTTTGTTGAAGAGAAGACATAAGCATAATAAGGAAGACAAAGCGTTTTTGCTATTTGAGCTAAGGATAGCTATAGAGACAGATTCCTAGCATTGCTACCATGTACAAATGTGTTACAACCCAAGTTGATTCATCTCTAACTGATCTTTACACTGGTTCCTGATCCCCTTCTCATGTTGACCTCTGTTGCTTTAAGGTTTCTGTATTGGACACCCTGGAGTAGGGACATCAAACACTTTCATGTTTTGGGTTTTCTACCTATCTCCAAACCTCCCGTATGTGCTCTCCCCTTGTCATGTGACCAGAGTCCAACAACATTGCTATATTTGCCCTAGATCTAAAGTCCTCATATGAGGGAGAACATACGATTTTTGGTCTTCTGAGCCTAGCTAACCTTGCTCAGGATGATGTTCTCCTCTTCCATCCATTTACTTGCAAATGATAAGATTTCATTCTTCTTCATGGCTCAGTAAAATTCCATTGTGTATAAATACCACATTTTCTTGATCCATTCATCAGTACTGGGGCATTTTGGTTGTTTCCATAACTTGGCTATTGTGAATAGCACTGCAATAAACATGGGCGTGCAGGTGCCTTTGGAGTAACCTGTGTTGCATTTCTTTGGGTATATCTCCAGGAGTGGGATTGCTGGATCATATGGCAGATCTATGTTTAGATTTTTAAGAAGCCTCCAAGTTTTTTTCCAGAGTGGTTGCACTAGCTTGCATTCCCACAAGCAGTGTACTAGAGTTCCCTTTTCCCCACGTCTTTTCCAACACCTGCTGTTGCTGATGTTTTTGATGAATGGCTATTCTAACAGGGGTGAGGTGGAATCTCAGTGTGGTTTTGATTTGTATTTCCTTTATGGCTAGAGATGGTGAGCATTTTTTATGGGTTTTTTTTTGGCCACTTGAATTTCTTCTTTTGAGAAAGTTCTGTTTGGTTCAGTTGCCCATTTCTTTATTGGTTGATTGATTTGGGGAGAGTTTAGTTTCTTAAGTTACCTATATATTCTGGTTATCATTCCTTTGTCTGAAGTATAGCTGGCAAATATTTTCTCCCACTCTGTGGGTGATCTTTTCAGGTTAGAGACCATTTCTTTTATTGTGCAGAAGCTTTTTAGTTTTATGAGGTCCCATTTGTCCCTTCTTTCTCTTAGTTGCTGAACTGCTGGGGTTCTATTGAGGAAATTCTTGCCTATACCTATTACTTCCAGAGTGTTTTCTGCCCCTTCCTGTACTAACTTCAGAGTTTTGGGTCTGTTATTAAGATCCTTGATCCATTTTGAGTTTATACTAGTACAGTGTGATAAACATGGCTTTAGTTTCAGTTTCATGCAGATGGATAACCACTTGTCCCAGCAACATTTGTTAAAGAGGCACCTTTGTCAAAAATGAGGTGAGTATAGTTGTGTGGATTCATATCTGGATCCTCTATTCAGTTCCACTGGTCTTCATGTCTGTGTCAGTACCATGCTGGTTTTATTGCTATTGCTCCGTAATACAGTTTGAAGTCGGGTATTGTGATACCTCCAGCATTGCTCTTTCTTCTGAGTATTGCCTTGGCTCTTTGTGGTCTCTTGTGCTTCCAAATGAACTTTAGGGTAGATTTTTCAATCTCTGTGATGAAAGACATTAGAATTTTAATGGGAATTGCATTAAACATGTAGATTGCTTTTGGTAGTATAGCCATTTTTACTATGTTGATTCTTCCAATCCATGAGCATGGGAGATCTTTCCATCTTCTGTAGTTTTCCTTGATCTCTTTCTTCAGGGGTTTGTAGTTCTCCTTGTAGAGGTTATTCACATCCTTTGTTAAGTTTCCTCCTAGATATTTGGGTTTTTTTTTTGTAGAGGTCATTCACATCTTTTGTTAAGTTCACTCCTAGATATTTGGGGTTTTTTTTTTTGAGGCTATTGTAAATGGAATTATTTCCATATATTCCTCTCAGTATGTTCCTTGTTGGTGTGTAGAAAAGCTAATGATTTTTGTAAGTTTATTATGTATGCTGCCACCTTGGTATAGCTGTTTATGGTGTCTAGGAGTTTTTGGGTAGGATTTTTTGTGCCATTAAGGTAAAGGATCATATCATCAGCAAACAAGGATATTTTGACAGTTTCTTTACCTATTTATATTCCTTTTATTTCTTTTTCTTGCCTAATTGCTCTGGCTATTAGTGGGGATAGTGGGCACCCTTGTCTCATTCCTGATTTTAGGGAAAATGGTTTCAGTTTTTCTCCATTGAGTATGATGTTGGCTGTAAGTTTGTTATATATAGCCTTTACAATGTTGAGGTATATTCCTTCTGTTCCTAGTTTTCTTAGAGCTTTTATCATGAAGTAGTGTTGGATCTTATCAAAAGCTTTTTCTGCATCTATTGAGGTGATCAAGTGGTTTTTGTCTTTGCTTCTATTGATGTGCTGTATTATATTTATTGATTTGCGTATGTTGAACCACCCCTGCATCCCTGGGATGAAGCTGACTTGATCATGGTGGATGATCTTTCAGATGTGTTGTTGGATTTGGTTTGCCTTTATTTCATTGAGGATTTTTTCATTGATGTTCATTAAGGAAATTGACCTATAATTCTCCTTTTTGGAGGTGTCTTTGTCTGTTTTTGTGAAGAGAGAAATATTGGCTTCATAAACTGAGTTAGGCAGTGTGCCTTCCCTTTCTATTTTGTGGAACAGTTTAAAGAGGGTTGGTATTAATTATTCTTTAAAGGTCTGATAGAATTAAGCAGAGAATCCAACAGATCCTGAACTTTTCTCTTTTGGGAGACTCTATTGCTCCTTCAATTTCATTTGTGTTATAGATCTATTCAGGTGATTAATGGCCTCTTGGTTCAGTTTTGGGTGGTCTTAAGTATCTAGAAGTCTGACCATTTCTTCAGGATTTTCAAATTTATTAGAATATAGGTTCTCACAGTAGTCTCTGATGATTTTGTGAATTTCCATAGTGTTTGTTGTTATCTCCTCTTTTGCATTTCAATTTTACTAATATGGGTTTTTTTCCCTCCTCATTTTAGTCAGATTTGCTAGGGGTTTGTCAATTTTGTTTATCTTTTCAAAGAAGCAGGTTTTTGTTTTGTTGATTCTTTGTGTGCTGTTTTTTTCTTTCTATTTCATGATTTCAGCCTTTATTTTTATTATTTCTCTTCTTCTGCTTGTTTTGGGATTTGCTTGTTCTTGTTTTTCTGAGAGTTTGAGATGTAGCATTAGATCATTGATTTGAGATCTCTCTGACCTTTTAATATATGCACTCATGGCTATAACTTTTCCTTTTTGGATTGCCTTTACTGTGTCACACAGGTTCTGGTAGGTCGTGTTTTCATTTTCATTAACTTCCAGGAAACTTTTAATTTCCTCTTTTATTTAATCAATGTGCCATTGATCCTTGAGCAATGTCTTGTTCAGCTTCGAATTGTTTGCATGTTCTTTACTGTTGTTTTTGTTGTTGAGTTCTAGTTTTAATGCATTGTGATCAAATAGAATATATGGTATTATTTCTATTTTCTTATATTTACTGAGTCTTGCTTTGTGCTCTAAGATATGATCAATTTTGGAGAAGTTTCCATGAGCTGCTGAGAAGAATGTATATTGTGCAGAATTTAGATGAAATATTCTGTAGACATCAGCTCTGTTCATTTGATCTATGGTGTGATTTAGTTCTAGAATTTCCTTATTGATTTTTTGTTTTCATGACCTATTTATTGGTTATAGGGGGGTATTAAAGCCTCCCACAACCACTGTCTTGGATTCTATGTATGTTTTTAGGTCCCTTCAGAGTATGTTTGATGAAATTGGGTACATTGACATTGGGTTTGTATAGGTTGATAATTGTTATTTCCTTTTGGTGTATTTCCTCTTTTATTAGTATGGAATGTCCTTATTTATCTTGTTTGATCCATGTAAGTTTGAAGTCTACTTTCTCCAAGATACGTATTGCTGCATCTGCCTGTTCTCTGGACCCATTGGTTTGGTAGATCTTCTTCCAGTCTTTCACCCTATGCCAGTGCTTGTTTCTGTCAATGAGATGGGTCTCCTATAGGCAGCAAATTATTGGATTTTCCTTTTTAATCCAGTTTGTCAAACGGTGTCTTATGGTGGGGAAATTAAGTCCATTAACATTCATTGTTAGTATTGATAGGTATGTGGTGATTCCTGTCATTTAGTTGTCTTTGTTGTTTAAGGGTTTTATTGTGTGCAGTTGAATCAATGTTACTCTCTACTTTCTTGCCTTTTCTTCTCCTGCGGTTTGGTACTGCTAGCCCTTTCATGGTTTTGTTTGCTTTCATTTCCTGTGTGCATGATTCTTTGAAGAATCTTTTGTAGTGATGGCTTGGTGGTCACATATTGTCTTAGTTTCTGCTTATCATGGAAGCTTTTTATTGCTCCATTTACTTTGAATGATCAGTTTTCTAGGTAGAGTGTCTTAGGGTTGAAGTTATTTTCATTTGGTGCCTGGAAGACCTCACTTCATAATCTTCTTGCTTTCAAGGTTTCCATTGAGAAATCTGCTCTGATTTTGATGGGTTTACCTTTGTATGTTATTTGTTTTTTCTCTCTTACAACCTTCAATGTTCTTTCTCTGTTCTCTGTGCTTATTGTTTTAATAATAATATGTTGTGGGGTAGTTCTATTTTGGCCAAGTTTGTTTGGTGTCCTGGAGGCTTCTTGTACCTGAATGTGCCTAGTTTTCTCTAGATGGGTAACTTTCTGTTATCATTTTGTTAAATATATTACTAATTCCTTTTGCTTGCACCTCTTCTCCTTCTTCAATGCCCATGATTCTCAGATTTGGTTTTTTGATGAAGGTGGTGAGTTCTTACATATTCCTTTCACAGGTTTTGAGTTGTCAGTTTTTCCTTTAATTTCCATTTCATCTTCAAATTCTGAGTTTGTCTTCTGCTTGTTCTAGTGTGCTGGAGTGACCTTCCATTTTGTTTTGTATTTCTGTCATTCTTTTTCCTGAGGTTTTCCATACCATGGCTCACTTCCTCTTTAATAGTTTCAATTTTTGCCCTTAATTCATTTAGCTCTCTATTTATGGTGTTCTCTTTTTCACATTGGTATTTATTTAGGGCTCCTATGAGTTCATTTAATTGTTTTTGTGTTTTCTTATATTCTTTATTTTTGTTGCCTTGGAATTTCTTGAATGCCTCCTGTACATTTTGGTTGACCATGTCTAGTAACATCTCTATGAAATTCTCATTGATTTCTTTTTCAGGGTGTTTTTGTTGGCTTTGTTGGGTTCCTTGGTATAGTTTATCTTTGTTTTGTTGAATTCTAGATCTGGGTATCCATTTTCTTCATTTCCCTCTGAATCCTGTACTAATTTATTTTTTTGGGGAAAATGGTTTCCATCCCTTCTTTGTCTTTCCATCATTCCACTTTGTACTGTTTCTGTCCCTGGCCTACATGTAATTTAGTATTAGCTAACTTATAATAGTAAAACTAACAAAACCAAGAAGAAAGAGAAAAAGAAAAAGAAAGAAGAAAATGGAGAACCAAAGAATTCAACAGGGAGAGATGGTGGACAATCAAGCAGCAAACAAGGCAAACAAACACTTAAAAAAAAGAAAAAAAAGAAAAAAAATTTCCAGTTCAGGAACAGTAGAAGTTCAATCTTGGCAGTTCTTGTGCTACTCCTTTAGCATCCAGTCCTGTTTGTCTGTGTCTCCTAGGCAGTATTGGAGCCAGCATCTGGCAGTGCTGGAGCTCTCCTGGTTTTGCAGTTTGACACGGTGTGGAGAAGCTTTTAATGGTCTAGCAGTTCAGAGTTTTGGAGTTTCGTTTCTCCTTTTTGGTTTTGTGTGTGTGTGTGTGTGTGTGTGTGCCAAGTGTGGCTCCAGCAGGAACATTTTCTGTTTGGAGCACGTTTGGAGCTGGCGGCCGGTGGGCTGGCAGGCAGGTGGAAGATGGGTGGGCCAGAGGCTGGTGTTCTGGTATGCCACAGGGTGGGTTGGTGGTTGCCAGTATTCTGGCCTGCAGGGCGGGGGCTTGGTGGGTCAGCAGGCTGGCAGGCAGCAAGGGCGTGGGGATGGCAGCCTGTTGGTTCTCTCAGTGCATTATGGCTTGGAGAAGGCTTCCACGGGCTAGGGGTTCAGGGTGGTGAAGTTTCAGCTTTTCCTTGTGCTTTACCTCGCCCATGTATGTCTCCAGTGTCTCAGCAAGGTCCCTGATTCACAGAGTTCATGTTGTCTGCATTTGTATCTCAGTCACCATTTTGGATCCTCTAATTTTGGTTCTTCACCTTCTTTCTTTTTGGTTAAATTAGCTAAAGGTTTTCCAATCTTGTTTATCTTTTCAAAGAATGAACTCTTTTTCTTCAATTCTTTGTATTGTTCTTTTAGACTCCTTTTCATTAACATCTGCCTTGGATCTTTCATATTTCTTTCAATGCGCTGCTTTGGCTTTGGCTTCTTTTTGTTTTCCTAAAAGTTGGGTTGCATCATTAGGTTATATATTTGAGATCCTTCTGAATTTTTACTGAAGGCACTCATATCTATAAACTTTCCTTGAGCATTGCCTTTCTGTGTCCCAAGTGTTCTCAGAACACTTTGGAAAGCACTGAATATTTCTGATATTACCCTTCAGAGGCACAGGGCAGTAAACTAAATTAGGAAACTGATCATCAGCCCAGAGTATCTATTTACTTGGATGGTATCAGTATATGAAAGCAAAATGTGAGTAAGTCAAATGTTTGCTTCAACTCTCAAGACATTTATTGAGGAGAATGTTTAGGGAATAAATATGTTTTGAGAAGTGAAATGCTAGAGTTGCTCCAGAGCCCAGTGCTTCCTTTGCTTGTGCCCTTCCCTTTCAATCATTCTGCTCTAACTATCCCAGGCTAGATATCTAGATATCTTAGTATCTCTCCTTGAACAGTAAAATTTCAGGCTATCAATCAGTGGCAGAAATATGTTTGGGTTAGCTTGAAGAAAATTTGTGGCTGTTTGAAACTCATGTTAATTATTAGTGACAACAGTAGTGGACAGTCTCATTTCTACAATTAGCGCCATATGTTATTATCGGGTCAGGTACTCCTTCCCTTATGTTTCAGTGGTCCCACTTATAAGGAATATGTTAGGATTTCTCTTCTGTTTATTTTATTTAAGGTCTCTGATCATCTGTGATTCTGATTTGCTAAATCAATAAGTGTATTTGTGTACCAGTTTGAATTAGTTTTCTGGATATTTGTTGATTTTCTTTTAAGAAAAAATACAGAAAAGTAGGTGTAAACATTTTTTTAAAAAGTTTACACGTGAATGATAGTAAATTTCAAGAGTCTCTTAAGAAAAGCAAATTGTGGGCAAGAAGAATGAAACCTTGATCAGTAACAACAACAAAAAACAGATAAAGCAGGATCTTATGCTCTTTAATACTACTAATCATGTCACTTTTTTGGGAATATATACATTGTAAGAGTTAGCAAAGTATGTAAGAGATGTCAAAAAGAGGGATGGAAAGCAGCTGTTCCTGAAGACTCCTAGGAAAGACTACTTGTCTGTAAAACAAGACACATTGATGTTAAATCAGCACTGTCCCAAATTTATGATATAATCTGAGACAAATATCTCCCTAGTTGTGGACTGCTTAATCTACATGGGAGAAAGATGGAAGATAGTCCTTGGGGCTTTTCCTGTTTTTATGTCTTACAATTCTAGGTGGTGCTCTTCTGGTAGAGATGACAAATTCTATTTTGTCAGCTTACCTGGTATAAGAATCTTCACCAGTGAAATCTCATGGACACAGAGATATTTCCTTCAGGTTACAGATAAGGCTACTGATCTCTTCTTTCTTCATAATAGAGCCTTCCTCTTTAGGTACCTATGCCCAAGGTCTCTGGAGGAATACACAGACACTTGAATTCTGGTCATAGCTTTGCTATTTATTAGCTCCATGACCTTACAAAAGTTATTCCTCTCTGTGAGCATCAGAAAGCTCATTTATAAAGTGTAAATAGTAATTAGATTTACCATACAGGCTGGTTGTGAAGATTAGCTGAACTACCTTGTAAAGTGCTACCTAGCACAGTGACTGGTACATAACAAACAAATTAATCATCTTCCTCCTACATTCAGCCCAGATGCTGCTGGGTAAACTAAAAATTTCTACCCCCAGTTTGTTTTCTTAACCTTAAATCACCTTTGCCCTTGCCAGGCATCATAAAATAATCAACTTTCACATAATAGGTGGCAAGACAATGGTTCCTCAGGTATTTTTATTACTAAAAAGAAACACTAGTTTCAAACTTGTCCCATAGCTCCCATTTAAGAAGTTCAGAGTACACACATCAGCATGGGCAACACCTACTTGAGGAGCCCATTTGTGTCCAAATTCCAGTGGGTGTACATAAAACCTTTGCTGAGAGATAACAGCCTTTTTATGAGTTCCTTTATAAGAACTCCACCCACCACTGTTTATAAACTACATTATCAGTGACAGAAATATAAAAACTATAGAAGAGTATAAAAAAGAAGATACTAGTCATCCTTAATTTCACCCCTCAGACATATGTACCACTAAACTGTTAGAGTATCTATTTCCCTATCTTTTTATGCATTAATATGTATTCTGTATAGCCATGCTCATCTTCTCTGTTTAATTTGCACCCTACTTTTTATATAACTACAATGCCATGGCAGGCTGACTCTTAATCACTTTGCTGCTCAAAATAAATGTGAAAAGGACCTTGCCTTCACCTTGTCTTCAGCTTTTGCAGGCTTTTTACTTTCTACCCAGTCCCTTCTGCTGCCAACACTCCCTCTTTCTGTGGTGGGTAATCAAAAGGTTTCTCTTTCTCTTCCTTTCTGTTTGGAGTATGAAGCCCTCTCACAAAAGTTGTAGACTGATCTATTTTTGTAAATGTGAGTACTGATTCAGTCATTACGATTTAACAGATATTATAAGAAATTCTGCCTGCTGAGCTCCTGAAAATTTCTAAAGAAAACAAATATAGACAGAGAGAAAACTATGAAACAACTTAGGGAAAGGATTGGCATAGGAATAAATAATTGGATATAACAAAATTGGATACAATGTTCTGGCAACATTTAAAATTTTCATTTCAAGATTACGTGACAATTGTATTAATGGGTACAAGAAACATATTCTTCTCTGGGATTGTCTTGGCCTTCAAGAACTACACCTGTGCTGCTGTTGCATTTAATTTTAGTAAAATCAAAAGGGTTTCTAATGGAGCAATTTGAATGACTGTCATTCAATGACTGCCTACTTGGTATTCTTATTATTGCCCTCTACTTAAGAGCATCTCTAACCTCATCCAACCAAATAGAACCACTGTTGTTTGGGAATGGGCTTGAAGGCAGGGAACCTCTGCATCTACTTAAGCTGAGCAAAGTACAGATATTGCAAAGAGGGAACACAGCCATAATCTCTTATATAAGGTTCTCATCAGGCAACTGAGAGGGCCTACAATGTGGGACAAGGGGGCAAAACTCAGCCCAGAAGCTTGTTGGCAGGATAAGAAAGGAAAAGAGAAGAGTAAAAAGAAAAAATGGATCCAATTACCAAAAGTGAAGGAACAGAGACTCAATGTTAGGAAATTAGAAGAGAAACAAAAGAAAGAAAAAAGGGAGGAAGAAAATGAGAATAAAAGCAGAAGAGAAAAAGGAACAAAAGAGGTTGAAAGAGGTAGAAAGTTGAGAAAAAATTTAGAGAAACAGATATAGAAGAAGGAGGATAAGAAAGGGCAAGACAGAAATGGATGAACAGAGAGACCAAATATAATTAGGATAGAGAAAGGAAGTAAAGATGCAGAAACAGAACAATAGAGACAGAGAGCAAGAGTAGCACACAGAGAGAGACAAGAAGGAGGAGGAAGAGGAGTAAAAGGAAAGAAAAAGAGAAGGTAGTGAAGATGTTGATCAATGAAACGAAGGGACAAAGATAGGGGAACAATAGATGGAATGAGAGGAAAGATAAGATGGAAAGACAGAAAGAGATGGAAAGGGTCAAAAGAACAGATACTGACATGATAGTGGTTTGAAGTTACAAGTGTTTCAGAGAGATATAAACAATTGCAAAAGGAATCAGGAGAGATTAAGAGACAAGAACAAAGGCCGTCATACACACCAAGAGACATAAAAGACCTCAGAGAGGTGCATATAGTCACTGGTAGAAGGAGAGAAAAAGACCCACATATAAGAGAAGAAAGAAAAAGCTATACACATATGTGCATGAGCATTGACAGAGAGACGCTTAAGAGAAGTGCAGAATGAAACAGACACATGTTTACTAATAAAAAATGACACACAGGCACAGAGACACTCAAAGACAGAGAGGTACTGAAAGACATACCCACAGAGAAACACAGTTAGAGTCAGAAGAATGGAGATAGAGGCAGAGGATACACTTGGTAAAAACCAAGAGAGAGAGAGAGAGAGAGAGAAGCAAAATGACAAATAAATGGAAGGAAGAGAAAATATGTAAAATATGTAGCATGCCAGTCTCACACCTACCCAACCTAGCAGAGCCAGAGGAGGAGGAATGAATTCAATACTTCAACACAAGGCAGGCTAACTTCTTGCATCTTTGACTGGTTTGTTTGTATTTGAGTTTCAGTAAAATCTTTCTTACATTTATTTTTCCATATTTTCTTTAAAATCTTATAACTTGTAAAGGTAAGTTACAATGTGCCTCATGCTTTAACCAATGAGTCTGTGTTCCAATTTTTAGCTTACATGTAAATTAAATACCTTGTTGGCACAATCTCTAGGTGAACTTTCCTTGGCTTTGCTAGCTAATATTGACCTTTTGGCATCTAAGAGAATCAAGTCCTAGAGAATAACAATCTCCTTCCAAGGTGCTATAATTGAAACCAAAACCCCCTAACATTTATTGAGTAGAGTGATCCAAATTATAAAATGGCCCAAAGACTCCCACACCTTGGTTTATACTGCAAATCCCCTGTATCCTCTCCTCTTAAATGTGTATAGGACCCATGAATATGACAGACCTCCTCAAATGATTAGACTATGTTAATGACAAAGGTATACTGATTTTAGAGCTGTAATTAAAATTAAAATTTGTGACTAGTTTAACTTTTAGTTAATTAAAATGAAGATTATCCTGAGTGGGCCTGAAATAATCAGGTGAGTCCTTTCAAAAGTGTAGGGGTAGGTCTACATTACAAAAGTGTAAAGTGTAGATGTCCCAGACATCAGAGTGATTCTTGTTGGACTTGAAAATATAAATGTTCCACGATTTCTGCAGCTATATGGAAGTGAATTCGGCCATTTCCTTAGAAAAGGACACTGAGCACATGAGATGCAACTCTGTCAAGCACTCTTATAGTTGTCTTGTGAGACCTTGAGAAGAGAACTCAGCTAAGCTCATGCTTGGACTCTTGGCCCATGAAAATTGTGAGGTAATAAATTTGATGTAGTTTCAAGCCATTAAGTTTGTGTTAATTTACTGCACTGCAGTAGATCATTATTACATTGAGCACTTTACATATATTAACAATTAATTTTCATAAAAATGCTATGAAGAAAGCAGTATTGCTCTCTTCATTCAGAGATTTATGTAACTTGCCAAAGATGAAATATCTAATAAGCAGTTTATCTTGAATTTGAACCCAGACAATCTGCTAGAGAGCTCAAATACTTAATGTCTGTCTATACTGACTAATAGCTAGCTGGGTAATATACAAAATATTAATATTTCTTTATAGGTAGTTGAGAAGTCAAAACTTGGGTGTAAGGGGAAGAAGAGTAGAGATGTATATGTAATAAACTGTGCTGTCTGAATATTACTTCTTTAACTTTCTGTAGTGGACTGAATGGTAACCACCAAAATATATGTCCCCACCCTAAGCCACAGAATTTGGAGATGTTAATTTATTTAGAAAAAAGAATCTTATAGCAGTGGTTAAATACTTAATGAGGAAATTATCTTTGGATAATTCAGAAAGGTCCTCAATCCAAAGATGAGCCTTTTTATGAAAGAAGGGGAAGATTAACTGATGACGACAATGTTATCATGGAGGAAGAGATCCAAGTGCTATGGTTACAAGTCAAAGAATAAGGACAGCCGTTAGAAACTGGAAGAGGTAAACAACACATTCTACCCCAGAGCCTCTAAATTCATTGCTGATGCCTTGATATTAAATTTCTGGCCTCCAAAAATATGACAATAAATTTATACTCTTTTAAGCTATGAAGTTTGTGACAACATGGTATATAATCCTTAAGAAATTATCATAGCCATACAAATTCATATGAAATAGATGGTACATATTATTATTGTTTTGAATATGAAAAAACTGGGACCCAAAGGAATGTATATGGTAACTAATGAAAGATCACCCTGCTAGGGTGCAGCAGAGCAACTGGACTTAGTAGTGTAGTTTCCCTGTGGCTTCTCTGGTTATGATTGATGGGGTTTTTATACAGTACATGCTGCATCAGAGCCCATGGACCTACTTCCTTGGTAGGTCTCACACATGTGGGGTACCTCTGATAGTTCAAAAAAGTGTGTTGAAGACAGTGGTGTATATGAGGGTGCATTTCTATGGTTATTCTTTCAGTCTTGTCAACACTGTGCTGTCTGTAAGTGTCTGGGAGCCAGTTTTGCTGAGGTCCCTACTAGGTATAATATCCACAACAGTTGTGTTATTTCTCTTGGCTCTCGCTATGGTAGTGAATGTCCATGAGAAGGACTTCAGACTCCCACTCTACTTCCAGTTGTGCCTACTTGAAGCTGGGTTGCTGGTAGGGACATATCTCCTCTGCTATTTAAGTTGAAATATCTGCCTGACTGGAGTAAGGCATAATTTCTTGCAACTCATCTGTGGGTGTAGCTTGGTGTTAAAGCACTCACCCAATGCACTACAGTGGTGGACTTGATCCCTAGCTCCAGTCAGAAGGAAGAAAGCAAATCATGGTAACAAACATTACATAAAAAATAAAGGAACATAATAGCTATAAATTAAAAACCAACAATCATAGCACCAATAACAACTGAATAGAAACAGGCATAAATATTATAGAATAAACTAAAAAGTTAAAAAGTAATAAAGCAAAAATTAATTTTAAAAAGGAAAAATTGGAAGAGAGAAAAATCCTATTATAGTGTAACCAAAAAATAAGAAAAAGGTAACAAAAAGTAATGAAAAATAAATAACAAAATAAAAATAATAAAAGAATAAATGGAAGAAAAGGAGAATTTTTCCTCAACTGAGGTTTGAATAAGAAACACTTTTTTTTCTGGGCACTTGCAAATTCTTTCTAGAGGTCCTCAGTCTGTATGTCCAGTGGCATGGTCAATATCTGAATCACAGAAAGCCCTTCTCATTGGCTGAGTTCAGTGTTATGTGGGCAGTGCTTGGTGGGTGGTATATATTTAGACCTGTGAATTTCAGCCTGTATTCCTTAGTGGCATAGTAAAATCAGCATTTGCTATTTTTTGTTTGTTATTTTTAAATAATAACCATCCTAACAAGTATGTGGTGGTATCTCAATGCAGTTTTGATTTGTATCTCCTTTATAACTAATGATATTCAGTATTTTTCATATATTTATTGGACATTTGTATTTCTTCTTTTGAGAATTGTCTATTCAGATCGTTTGTCTACTTTTTGTTTTTGGATTTTTAAAATTTTCCTTATGCATTTTAAGGGTTCCCTGTCAGATGAATAGTTGGAAAACATTTTCTCCCATTCTGTTGGTTATCTCTTCACTCTGTTGACTATTTCCTTTGCTATGAAGAGGATTTTTGGTTTGATGTAATCATATTTGTCAATTTTTAATTCTTGTTTCCTATGCTTTTGGTGTCCTATCCAGAAAAATCATTGCCTGTATCCATGTCTTGAAGTGTTCTCCCTATGTTTTCTTCTAGTAGTTTCAGAGTTTTATGTCTTCTATTTAGCCATTTGATCAATTTTTATCTATTTTTGTATAGGGTGATAGGTAGGTGCTGAGTTCCAATTTTGCACACAAATATTTAGTTTTTCTAGCACTATTTTTTGGTGAAACCTGCCTTTCTCCAATGTGTGCTTTTAGCACCTTAGTCAAAAATCAATTGGCTATAAATGCATGTATTTACTTCTAGGTGGCCTGTTCTGTTCTCTTCATCTGTATGTCTGTTTTGTTCAATACCATTCTATTTGAGTTACAATGGCTTATTAATATGTCTTGAAATCAAGTATTTTGATGCTTCCACCTTTATTATTTTTTGCTTGAGATTGCTTTGGCTATTTGGTGCCTTTTGTGATTCCATACAAATTTTAGGATTGATTGCTATAGCTCTGTGAAGAACGTCAGTATTTTGATAAGGATTAATTGAATCTGTAGATCACTTTAGTTTGGACATTTTAATCACACATTCTTCTAATCTATGGACATGAGAGGTATTTTCATCTATGTGTGTATGTCTTCATTTTATTCATTAGTTTTTTGTAGTTTGATTGCTGAGGTCATTCAATTCCTCAGTTCTTTTGTAACTATTTTGGATGAAATTTCTTTTTTTATTTAATTTTGTTTTATTATTCATATGTGCATACAGTGCTTGGGTCATTTCTCCCCCCTGCCCCCACCCCCTCCATTACCACCCACTCCACCCTCTCCCTCTCCCCCCCACCCCCTCGATACCTGGCAGAAACTATTCTGCCCTTATCTCTAATTTTGTTGAAGAGAGTATAAGCAATAATAGGAAGGAACAAGGGTTTTTGCTAGTTGAAATAAGGATAGCTACACAGGGAGTTGACTCACATTAATTTCCTGTGCATGTATGTTACCTTCTAGGTTAATTCTTTTTGATCTCACCTTTTCTCTAGTTCCTGGTCCCCTTCTCCTATTGGCCTCAGTTGCTTTTAAGGTATCTGCTTTAGTTTCTCTGTGTTGAGGGCAACAAATGCTAGCTAATTTTTTAGGTGTCTTACCTATCTTCACCCCTCCCTTGTGTGTTCTCGCTTTTATCATGTGCTCAAAGTCCAATCCCATTGTTATGTTTGCCCTTGATCTAATGATCTTTCCTTCTCTCTCTCTCTCTCCCTTCTCTCTCTTTTTCTTTTTCTTTTTGTTTTCTGAGTCAGGGTCTCATTATGTAGCATAGTCTAGCCGTGAACTTGCTATGTAGACCAACATGACTGTCCTGATTTCTTTCTCAGTGACCCTCATGATTTTTATATGTTGATTTTGTGGTTTGCTACTGTAATGTATTCATTTTATCAGTTGTAATAGTCTTTGATGTATCCTTAGGTTTTTCTCCATTTAGAATTATATCATCTGCAAATAGGGATAACTCAACTTCTCTTCTTATTTGTATGTCTTTAATTTCCTTCAATTGCTTAATTTCTCTGGCTAAAATTTGATTTTAGTTTTTGCATGTTCTTTTATTATTCTTATGGAGAGAATGATTTTTACAGGACCTTAATTTGCTAGTTTGGAAATGCTGCTCTAGCATAACTTTTTGTATCTGTTTACTTTGAACCATCCTATATTATCTTATTTGAAGTTAGTTTCCTTAACCAACATACTGTTATATCATGGTTTTTTATCCTCTCTGCTGCTTTCTATTGTATTTGTATGAATTATATTCAATATAATTGTTTATATATTATTGTTATGTGTGGTATTTTACATATTTCTCATTTCTCTATTTCTTGTTCCTTCTTTTCCCTTTTCTTGACTCTCTTTGGGAATTTTAACCTTTGATAGAATTCCATTTCACTTATTTATAGCATTCAGTATAACTTTCTGGATAATTATCTTCCATTTAAGTCCATTTATCTACCCAATTTTATACTATAATTGTTTTATGTATTTCTTCTGCATGTAATTGAAGATATAAAATGATATTCAAACATCATATATGATTTTAAAAAGTAACCTTCTATTTTTACCCATTTCACTTTCTTCCTTTTTAAATTTCTAAACCTTCTTTTATTATTTTATATCTATTTAAATAATTTCCTTTATTGATTATTCAATAGTAGGTCTGCTATATTACATTATCTGTTTTCCTTACTCAGAGAGTATTTATTTCCAACTCTGAAGGATATTTCCACTGGATACGGAATTTTTGGTCTACAGTTATTTTTTTGTCAGTACTAGGGTTTGAACTCATGGCCTTAGACTCTCTAGGAAGGTGCTCTACCACTTGAGCCACTCCCCCTTTAGTTATTTTTCAGGTAGGGTCTAGCATTTTTGCCAGGAGCACGCCTCAGACTGTGATCCTCCTACCTGTGACTTCCCAGTAGCTGGGATTATACCTGCATGATTTGTTTGTTGAGATAGGGTCTTGCTACCTTTAGGCCCAGGATGGCCTTGAACCATGATTTTCCTGATGTCTGCCTCCCAAACAGCTGGGAATGTAGGTGTGAACCACCACACTCAGCCTAATAGTTATTTTTCTAAGCACCTCAAAAACATTTTGTCACTTTCTTATGGCTTCCATGGTATCAGAAAAGAAATCTAGTATTCAAATTGGCTTTCCTTGATAGGTATTGCATCAGTATTCTTGGTTGCCCTCAAGGTTTTTTCTTTATATTTAGTTTTCAGAAGTCTACCCTTGATGTACCCTGGTGTGGATTCCTTTAAATCTGTATGTTTACACATTTTTCCAGATTTGGGGTTTTTTTCAGCCATTATTTATTCAAAAGCTGTTCAGCTCTGAATTATTTTTATTATTATCTGGAATTCCAAGGAAAGGAATGTTATTCTTGATAGGAACTCCAAAGATAGGAATGTTTATTTTTGTCTCTCAGTTCCTTGAGCCTTTTCATTCAGTTTTTCTTCAGTTTATTTTTTCTGTTGTTCATGTTCAGTAAATTCTGTTGTTCTGTCCTATGTTCACTGAATCATCCCTGTCATTTCCTTCTGTGACTTTCTAGTGTTAATTTTTTAATCTGTCATTGTGTCAGGTATGGTGGTTAACACCTATAATCCCAGCTACTTAGGAGGCAGAAGGAGAAGGATCACAGTCCAAGGCTTGCCCCAGACAAAAACACAGAACCATATGTGAAGAAAAAAAAGGATATGTGTATGGCTCAAGTAGTAGAGTGTTTCTCTTGCATTAAATCTATAAAATAATTTGGGGAGAACTGACATCCCTACAGGATTAAATTTTTTTTTAGTAGCATGTTAGGTCTCTCCATCTAATCAGGTTTTTCATGTCTCAGGATATATTTATTTATTATTACAAATTATTTGCTTCCTTCCTTGTAAAAGGATTATGCCTCATTCTTTGATGTAGGACTTCCAGGGCTTCTCTATGGGTGGTGTATATTTTTTACCTTATTGAGTCATGCTTAGCCAAATGCCTTTCTTTGACCAATAGAATGAGAGCAGAAGTGAAAAATGCCTTGTCCAACAGTTCTGCTGTGAATATGTATTCCCTTTCCCACAAGCATAACAATGAGAAAATTAAAGAAGAGATATGGTTAATGAACAAGTACCCAAAACTGACTTTTAATGTTGAAAAATAAATAAATCTTCAGTGCTGTAAGCCTAGGAGATACAGGGTTATTTATTATTGCATCAGGACCTGCCCAAAACTGTCAAAAACATGTTTTGCAAAATTATATGAACTCAGTCTTTATTGAGGTAAGTATTTAAGTGTAATTCAGTTTATTCCATGGTTATTGGTAATTGTTTTATTGGGTTTTCTTCTCAATTCAACTTTGACAGTTTATATTTTCCTAGAGAAACAATATTTTTTAGAAGATTTTTCAAACGTGTAAGCTTTGTTTCTTTTCTTTTTGCTCTTTTTTTTTCTTTATTTTTTGCTGAACCCAGGGCCTTATGTAGGCTAAGCAGCACTCTACCACTGAAGGTCAAGCCCAGCCACTTAGTTTCTTTATTGACCATATTTTGTTTATTTTTTTATCTTTATTTTTTATTTTCATTTTTATTAGGATATATTCATTATACAAGGGGATTCATAGTGACAGTTCTAATTAGACTCACAATAGCAAAGAAACAAGGGAGTCTCAACAGCATCAGGTAAACCAAGCACTATTACACTCTCTTATACTCCCCTCCTTGTTTTCCCCCTCCACATACTTAATGGTCCCACCATTACTTCCAAGTCTTTTTTACTCTTATATTCCACATATGAATGTAAATTTGCAGTATTTGTCTTTATGATTCTAACTTAAAGCATATATAAAGAACTCAAAATATTAAACACCAGAAGAGCAAACAATCCAATCAACAAATTGAACAGACACTTTTCAAATGAAGTACAAATGGCCAATAAATGCATGAAAAGAGTTGAACATCTTTAACCATCAAAACTACATTGAGATTCCATCTCAACCCAGTCAGAAAGACTAACATTAAAAAAAAAGCATACTCTGGCAAAGATGTGAGATAAAAGGAATCTGTGTACACTGTGGGAATGTAAGTGAGTCCAGCCATGATGGAAATCCACGTGGAGGTTCCTCAATAGCTTAAAAATATAACTATAATATGAACTACCACATGATCCAACTATACCACCCCTGCATGGATATCCAAAAGAATCAAAGTCAACATACATTAGAGATACTTGCACACCCACATTTATTATTGCAATGTTTATTCCAAGTTATGGAATCAGCCTAGCTCCTCATCAATGGATAAAGAAAATGAAGTATAGGCCTGGGACTAGTGGCTCATGCCTGTAATCCTAGCTACTTAGGAGACTAAGATCAGGAGGATCATGGTTCAAGGCCAGACCAGGCAAACAGTTTGCGAGATCCCATCTACAAAAAACCAGACCAAAATGGACTGGAGATGTGTTCAAGCAGTAGAGCACTTGCTTTGCAAGTCTGAAGCTCTGAGTTCAAACCCCAATCCCACCAAAAAATAAAAGAAAACAAAAATGTAATATATACACAAAGTTGTATGTTTTTATAGGGAAAACTGAGTACAGAGGAAAAATACAAAAATACAATATAAGTAAACATCAAGGACTAATATCGAATCTCACAAATACAATATTGAACAAAAGGTCCAGAAAAGAGCAGAGATCCACCTTTCCCTGTTTTTCACAGTTGAACACAGCTACAAACCCTGAAAATTGTGCAGGAAATAGCCAAAGGATAATAGAATTATGATAAGTAGTCCAAGGCATATTCCATCTGACCCTCCCCTAACAGCAGGTCATTCAGAGCAGAGATTTCTAACCCCAAACTGAAGATATTACAGGAAGCTTGTTCTTCCCCTGGATTGAGCAAAGTCTCTGAAAACATTAGATGAGCTTCATAATATGGCAAGGAGGATAAACTGGGAACTCAAATACAAATGTGAACCAGACAAGCACTGTCCTTTCACACTGAGCTTGAGATTTCCCCCTTTCCCCAAGGGATAACAAGGCATGTGGGCAGAATTATCAAGTGATATAAAACTATAGCAAGTAGCCTGTTTGAGGAAAACTTGACATCCCCCTCGGAGATGCCATTCTGTTTTCCCACCCAGAATACTAGAGTGGTTAGAAGAAATTAGTACTGTGATGCAACAATAACAAATGGCTGATCTCTGTAGGCCAGGACTATCCACTCCTGCTCAAAGACTCCCTACCTAACAGGTAAAAATGATACAATAAATTCAGCTATATCAAGTGTAGGTATCAAAACACACAAGATCATAAGTACAAAAATCCCAATGCACCTTTTACCCACCTATGTATGTTCTGCCACCTGGTTTGTTGCTACGGATTGAATTTTTGTGTCCCCTCCAAAAATATGTTGAAATATAATCCCCAATACAATAGTATTATGAGGTAGGACCTTTAGTGGATTTTCAGATCTTGAGACTTTAGACAGCATTCATCAATTTTTTCCTTCTGTCCTTGCTGCCATGTCAGAACACAGTGTTCATTCCCTCCAGAAGGTGGGAAGGGGATACCATCTTTAAAGCAGACAACATCTTTCACCAGACACTGAGCCTGTCATTGCCTTGATCTTGGATTTCCCAGACTTAAGAACTGTGAGAAATAAATTTATATTCACTCAAATTTTCCCAGTCTCTGGTATTTTGATATAGGAAAAGGAATAGACTAAAACACCCAGGAAAATCCCTTCTGTTCCATCAAGATAACAATAGCAAAGAAACAAGGGAGTCTCAACAGCATCAGGTAAACCAAGCAGATAAAATGAAATATCACAAAAATTCTGAAAACAAAACTGACATTGCATCTATGGTCCTCAAAATTAAGAAAGAGCTGCTAAAAGAAAGAGTTCAAATAAAACTCAGTCTTATATCAATAAAGAAAGTGTACAAAATGCAATTGAACATCACTGATATACAAAAAAACCAAAAAACCTCACAAGTTGAATGAGAAAAGATAATCATTTAATGAAAATATTAGGATGAACCACATGTTAGGATTATCTGAAACAAGATTTATGATGGAGGGGTGAATTCACTATGATATATTTGATATATTGTAAGGACTTTTGAAAATGTCACAACGTACCCCCAGCACAATAATAATAATAAAAAGCAAGCATTAGAAAATGTTTCAACATCCTATTAAAATACCTTTAAAACAAATAAAAATAGAAAATATACAGAAATAAATGAATATTATAACCAAATGAATTAAATGGAAATAAAAACTAAAAATATAATAACATAAATTTAAAAGTTATAAGATAGAGGAAATGACACAAAATGGAATCAATGAATTTGAGACTTGAATAAAAAAATTTTAAATACAATGTATCAAGCTTCTGGGACTTACTTCTCACTATCATTGGAGTCCTATGAGAAAAGAAGAGAAATGATGTGGGTGTAAAGATGTATTTGAATAAATAATGGTTGAAAATCTCCCAAATTTGATGAAAGTCACAAACAAATAGATCCAAGAATCCAAGAAGCTGGGAAAATGCCAAGCAGGATAAAACACAAGAGGGTCTCAAGTTTTAATTTCTATATCCTAAAGAAGAGCAAAGCAAATCCCCCAAGAACATAAAGGAAGTACGTTAGTAAGAGAAGAAATCAATGATATTAAAAATAGGAAAACACTAGAGAAAGCCAATGAATGATGCATAAAGCTCATTCTTTGGAAAGATAAATAAAATTAATAAACTTCCAGCAAGTCTCATAAAGTGAAACAGAAAAAAAATCCAAAATATAAATATTAAAAATGAAATAGAAGATATCACCTCAGACCCTGAAGTAATTTAAGAAATAAGGGAGAGGAAATTGAGCAAGATGGCAGCTAAGATCTTCCAGTTATAGTCCTTCCACAGTAACACCAGGTTGAATAGCTTATTCACATATCAAACTACCAGCACAAGAGCTAGGGAAATTAAGTGAAAGACCATAGTACCTGCATTTAGTGTAACAAAATAAAAAGACGTATGGAAGAAGACAGGAAAGAAAGAGATGCCCGCCAGGTGCTTAGCAGTGGCTCATGCTTGTAATCCTAGCTACTTGGGAGGCTGATATCAGAAAAATCATGATTTGAGGACAGCACAGGGGAAGAAAAAATTAGTGAGACCCCATTTCAGTCAATAGCTGGGCATGATGGCACACACTTGTCATCCCAGCTATAGTGGGAAGCATAAAATAAGATCGTGGCCCAGGCTGGCCTAGGCAAAAAGCGAGACCTTATCTTTAAAATAGCAACAGGAAAGGGCCAGAGATGTGGCTTAGGTGGTAGAGCACCTGAGAAGCAAGCACATAGCCATAAATTCACCCCATTCCCATCAGAAAAAGAACAACAAAAAAAGAGTTGCCTAGTCACTCCTCCACCAACTCTAAGCAGCCTAGCTCAAAGAGAGTCCTGTCACATGTTCCACTTAAGAGAAAGAAAGAGAAATTAAGTACAAGTCTTAGACTTGAAACCCAGTAGCAGATCCACCATGGTAAAATCCAGTGCTGAACAAAGTCCCATGACCCCTATCACCAGACTGATAACAAATTGAGCTTCGGGACCTGTTAGGCCAGCAGCTGACTGCCTCCACCATCCTTCCTTGGGCAGCAGTGTGGGGAGCAAGATTCTACCTTCTGGGGAGCAAGGAATGAAAGTTAGCACAGGAGTTTTTCTTCATTGTGGTGAGACCCAGTACTTAAAACTGAAGTGATGGACTGTCTAGACTGGCCCTAGCATTAGGCAGACAGCACACCCTGCTCTCCTTTTCAAACTGCAGACCCACCCCTGCAGAGACTAAGACAGATCCCAGCTTAGCATCAGCCATAGTGGCCAATGGCAGTCCCATTCTCCATACACAAACCATCAACAGGACATCTATCACCAGATCAGTGTTCACAGATGGGATTATAGAATTTTTCAGGCACCAGGCACAGAGAAATATACCCAAGTGAGATGGCCTTGTGTTTATCCTGTATCACTATCAGCTATGGCATGAGACCTGGTGCACCCTTGAGACTGTGTAGGTTCTGGCAGCTGTGACTCTGGTGTGACTCATCTTAGCATAAGCTTAAGGGGCCAAAGAACTGCCTCACCACACTACCCCAATATCCTTTCAGTGAGAGGAGAATAGGGTAGTAAGCACAAGACTTTTCTCTGAAAATTAGTACTGGGCTGGTTAAACCCAACACTTAGCAGATCCTAATTGCTCCCATCCTGAGAACTGCCTATAGACAGAGACTCTGGAAGAGTTCCAATGTCAGGAGAAAACACCTGGCCCAAGTCCATCGTCTTTTTTGTTGTTCTTGTTTTGGTTTTATAAATTTTTGTATTATATATATATATAATATGATTATTATTGTACTGGGGACACATTTTAATATTTATAAAAGTGCTTACAATATGTCTTAATTAAGTTCACCCCTCCATAATTCTCATTTAGTCCCCACTCCCCATTCTTAGAATAGTTTAAACAGGTCTCATATTTTAGAGTCCACCGTAGAAATAGGTAACCCATAGAAGTGTGGGCCTTGGACCTACACTGGTGTTGTGCTGGTTTGGGTGGGTTATGGGCTCAGTGAATGACACAACTTGGTGACATTGGTGTCCATTGATATGACATAGGAACCTGGGGCTGGTCCATCTATAGTGACCCTCTCCAGAACTGATAAGCTTGACCACAGGCTGATAAATATTGATGAGTAATCTTAACCTATCCTAGCCCCAGAGAGAGGCTTTCAGGGAAAAACTACTCTAGGCAAATTCCTGTTTCTGAGCAATACACCTACACTGTATTTGGGGCAACTTTTGGCTTAAATTACCCTGTAGTTCTGAAATAGTGACAAGTACACCGCAACAGCAGACTCCTGGCCAATTCTGAACCTCGATGTCATTCATTGCTGAAATAGTGGAAGTGAGTATAAGATCAGAGGAAATTACCAACCTGGTTAGAATTTCTGGAAACACAGGAATAAACAAAACCTGATTAGGAAAACTGGAATAAATAATCCTTCAATGATGAGGTGACATTGCATGCCAGCAAGCATCAAGATCTTTCAGGAAACCATGACCTCACCTAATACTCAAAATAAGTTGCCAGAAACTAACTGGTTAGTAACAAGAAGGGAAAACTCTCAGAAAATATGAAACTCTGCCTTAAGGAAACTCAATGAACTTGAAGAAAACAGAGAAACATTTCAAATTAACAGAGAAACATAAGAAAGAGATGGAAGCAATTTTTAAAAATCCAGCAGAAATTCTTTTTTCATTAACATATATTAATTGCACAAGGATTTTTCATTATAATATTTCCATACATACATATAAGTTACTTTGATAAAGTTCAGTCCTTCTATTACTCTTTTCTATCTCTCTCCTTTTTAAAAACAATTTAATAGGTTTCATTATTCTGTATACAAAGTACAAAAATTATGTACTTTGATCATACAAATCCCCCATCACTCTCTCCTTCCACCCCCACTAATTACTTCCCCCTTCCACAAAGAGTCCCCATTTACACTCCTGACATTTGGTTATTTTTAGGTCTAGATTCTGCATATGAGGGAAAATATATGATATTTTTCACCACAGTCTGCCTTATTTCACTTAACATGATGATCTCTAGTTCCATCCATTTTCCTACAAATAACATAATACTCTTTTTTATGGCTTAATAATACTACATCACATATACCACATTTTCTTTATTCATTTATTGGTTGGCACATAGGTTTATTACAAAGTTTGTCTATTGTGAGTACTGTTGCTATATACAGGGGATGCAGATATCTCCATTATAGGTTGACTTACATACCTTCAGATACATACTCAGGAATAATATACAAGAATCATATTGTAGTTTTATTTTTATTTTCCAATGAATCCCCATACTGATTTCCATAGTGTTTGAACTTTCTCCTGTATCCTCACAAGCATTTGTTGCTGTTTGTTCTCTTAATAGTTGCCATACTGAGTGGATTGAGATGGAATCTCCATATCATTTTGATTGGATTTCCTCTAGAGCTAAGAATGTTGAATATTTCATGCATTTATTGGACATTTGTATTTCTTTTTGAGAGCTGTTCATTTGCCCATTTATTAATTAGATTGTTGCTTTCTGGTGTTTACTTTTTGGAGCACTCTATATTCTGGACATTAATCTGTTATCCAATGAATAGTTAATAGAGGTTTTCTCCCATTTTGTAGGTTATCTCTTGATTTGGGCAATTATTTCCTTTGCTGTGCAGAAGCTTTTTAATTTGATGCAATTCCATTTGTCAGTTCTTGCTCTAATTTCCTTATTTCTTGAGGAATTAGAGTCCTTCAGAAAGTGGCTGCTTATTCTTATATCTTAAAATGTTTTCCTGGTGTCATTTGAAGTTTCAGGTTGTGTATTAATATTTTGGATCCATTTTGAATTGATTTTTGTACTTGGTGAGAGAGGAATATAGTTTCTCAGTCTCCTTCATGTGGATATCCAGTTTTCCCAACACCATTTACTTAATAAGCTCTATTTTTTCTCAGTGTATTCTTTTCAGGTAGAAATTCTTGGCCAGAAAAATACAATGAGTGAAATTAAAGAGGTATAAGTAACAGGATAGGTCAAACAGAAAAAAGAAAGTAGTTCTTGACAGTATAAAGTTGTAAACCTATACATTTTAGTACTTTTGTATTAAAAATATTAAAACATATATGGAAAAAAAGAAAAAGAAAAAGCCTCCATAAATAAAAGCCAAATACCAGACAGATTCATTGCTAAATTCTACCAAATATATAAAGAAAATAAATTCTCCATATTTATACCAAAAAAGTAGAGAATTCTTCTAGATACATTCATGGAGGCCAGCATTACCCTGATGCCATTACCCTGATGTTCTTAGTAAAAACACAATAAAAAAGAAAACATAAGTTTGGCTAGAAAGATAGCAGAATAGAAGATTTCTCCCTCTGACTGTAAATGAGAAGAATCAGAGTAAGAAAGGAGAGACTATATTGGGAAAACAAAAGAGAGAAAGAACACTGATAAAATCAAAAGAATGACCAGACAACTGAAAAGCACAGAAAAACAGAAAGGTGATATTGTGAATTGGGAAACAGTTTTCAGCTCCAGCTCTGACTCTTCTATGAGGAGGAGAAGCCGAAGTCTCCACCACAAGGTAAGTTAGGAGGCCTTGGTGAAAGACTGGCAGACCTAGCTGTGAGACAATCTCACACTTTCTGAATAAAGAGAATTATAGGTCAATCTCTTTAATGAACATAGATGCAAAATCCTCAATAAAATACTTTCTAACAGAATCCAACACATCAAAAAGATCATACACATGATTAAGCAGGGTTCATTCTAGAAATGCAAAGGTGGTACAACATATGCAAATCAATAAGCATAATACAACACATAAACAGAATCAGAGAAAAAAACTACATCATCATCTCAATAGATGCAGAAAATGCCTTGGACAAAATTCAATATCTTTTCATGATGAAAGCTCTGAATAAACTAGAAAGAGAAGAAACATTCCTTCACATTATAAAGGCTATATATGACAATCCTACAGCCATCATCATATTAAATGAGGAAACAATAAAACCATTTCCTCTAAAGTTAGGAATGAGGTAAGAGCATCCACTCTTCCCACTACATTCAATATAGTACTGGAATTACTAGCCAGAGTAATAAGACAGGAGGAAGTAATAAAAGGGATTCAAATAGGGAAGGAAGAAGTCAAAAGACTGCATAAATATGGTCGGCCAAGTAGCAAAATACAAAATCAATATATAAAACCAGTAGCATTTCTATACACAATGAACAATCTCAGAAAGAAGTTAGGAAAACAATATCATCCATGATAGCTTCAAAAAATTAAAATACCTAGGGATAAATTTAATGAAGGAAGTAAAAAATTTACATAATGAAAATTATAAATCACAAAAGAAATAATTCAATGATGATATTAGAAGATGGAAGGGTATTCCATGCTTATAGATTGGCAGAATCAATATTATGACAATGGTTGTATTACTAAAAGCAATTTATATGTTTAATGCAATCCCTGTCAAAATTCCAATGACATTCTTCATGGAGATAGAAAAGTCAATCTGAAAGTTCATATGGAAGCACAAAAGACCCTAAATAGCCAAAGCAATCCTTAGTAAAAGGAGTAATGCTGTTAGCATTGCAATGCTTGAATTCAAATTATACTACAGAGCCATGGTAATAAAAACAACATGGTACAGGCACAAAAACAGAAATGACCAATGGAATAGAATAGCATACCCAGACAGAAACTCACACAACTATAGCCATTGGATTTTCCACAAATGAGCCCAAACTATGTATTGGAGAAAAGATAGTTTCTTCAACAAATGGTGCAGGGAAAACTGGGTATCCACCTGCACAAGATTGAAACTCGACCTCAGTCTCACACCTTGTACTACTTAGTATCAATTAAAAGTGAATTAAAGATCTTAATGTAAGATATCAAACTGAAATTACTGCAGGAAAAAATAGGGAATACACTGGATCATGTAGGTGTAGGTAAGAACGTGAATAAAACTCCAACAGCTCAGCAATTAAGAGAAAGCATTGATAAATGGGACTGCATGAAACTAAAGAGCTTCAGTACAATGAAGAAAACAGTCACTAGACTGAAGAGACAGCCTTCAAAATAAGAAAAAGCCTTTGCCAGCTATTTACCTAAAAAAGGATTAATAACCACAATATACGGGGAGCTCAAAAAACTAACCTCTCAAAGAATTAATAACCCACTGAGTACATGGGCAGGTGAACTGAACAGACAATTCCCAAAAGAAGAAATGCAAATGGCTAATAAATACATGAAGAAATATTTAACATCCTTGGCCCTAGAGGAAATGCAAATCAAACGACATTGAGATTTCACATCACTCCAGTTAGAATAGCTATCATCAGAACACAAACAATAACAAATGCTGGCAAGGATGCAGGGATAAAGGAACTCTTATACACTGTTGGTGGGAAAACAATACCACTCCTGGGCATATACTGGAAGGGATGTATGCCAGGGTGCAGTACAGCCATTTATATACTAATGTTTATTATAACACTATTCAGAATAGCCAAGGACTGAAAACAGCCCAGATGCCCCACAACTGATGAATGAATTAAGAAAATGTGATATATGTATACATATATATGTATGAATATATATAGAAAGATAGATAGATATACATACACATACAATGGAGTGTTAATTCAGCAATAAAGAAGAATGAACTTATGTTGTTTTCAAGTAAATGGATGGAACTAGAGAACATCATGCTAAGTGAAGTAAGCCAGGCTCAAAAGGTCAAAGGTCACATGTTTTCCCTGTATATGGAACATAGACCTATAAGATGAATGTAAACATAAATAAGTATATGATCATATATATATATATATATATATATATATATATACATATATATGTGGAAGAGGGAAAGAGAATGTTAGAGAGTGAAAAATATTAAAATACTGGTTTTGTGTATGAAGATAATATAACAGAATGCACTATAAGTTGCTGAATCATAGGGGAGCTGGGTGACAGAGTAAGAGTAATAATGAGGGGTTAATCTTTTTAAAGCACAATATACACATTTCTGAAATACCAAGGCAAAACCCCCTTGAACTATCAATATATATTTATAAAATGTAGAACAGTAAGGTAAAACAAATCCTTTCTGGTGGTGGATATCAGTGGGAGGAGGGAGGACACAATGAAAAGGTGAAGGAGGGTGAATATGGTGGATATATTCTGAATTCATGTATGAAAACAGAACAATGAAACTTGTTGAAATTATTCTAAAAAATGGGTGAAGGGGGACAAGGGAGAATGATGGAGGAGCTTAATTTAATTAAGATATATTTTAAGCACATATGTACATATCATAATGTTTCCCCACTGTGCAATGATCATATGCTAATAAGAAAGAAAGAGGAATTTTACAAAGATACAGAATTCCTGAAAACATCAAACAAATTATGAAATTGAAAGCTCTACAAATCAATAGAAAAACCTTAGTTGAAAGCCATTCCAATTGACTAGATCAAATTGAAGACAGAATGCAGGGCTTGACAACAACATAGGTATATTACAAAAGTAAGATAAAGAAAAAGAAAAAAATTAATAAGTCTGAATGGAGCATGCAAGATCCCTGGGACATGATTAAATGATCAAACTTATTAACATGGACATAGAAGAAGTGTTGCAATCTAAAAGGACAGAAAGTATATTTAGAATAATAATAAGAAAACATTTTTCAAATCTTGAGAAATAGGTATTCATCCAGGTACTGGAGGCTTTTAAGACACCCAACAGAAAAGAACCACTCCAAGACACAGTTAAAAAGTTAAATATATAGAAGAAAGAAAGAATACTGAAAGCTGAAAGAGAAGAATACTAACCCACATAAAAAAGGAAACCCATCAGAATAATAGCAGATTTCTCAACAGAAACTCTAAAAGCAAAGAGTGCATGCAACAATGTATTTCAAGCCTGAAAGAAAGTGATTGCCAACCTACTGTCTTTAGAAAAGTATAACTGAAGGAGAAATAAAATTCTTCCATAAGAAACAAAACCTAAAGGAATTCATTACCACTAAGCCAACACTGCAGAAAATACCTAAGGGAATCCTACATACACAAGAAGAAGACAAACGTAATCAGGGAAAATGGAAAAGAATAAATCACAATAGACAAGTTTATGAGAAAATGAGGATTAAGAAAGATCCAAATATTATAAAACAACAAAATTATGGAATTGCTACATATCTTTCAATAATAGCCCTAAATTTTAATAGTTCCTATTCTCTAATCAAAAGATACAGAGTGATGGGTTGGATTAAAAAACAAGGCCGAACCATTTGCTGCTTACAGGAAATGAAACTCACTGCCAAGGAAAACACAGGCATAAAATGAAAAGGTGGAAAAAGATTTTCCAAGAAAACGCACCTTGAAAACAAAAGAAGGAGTAGCTATACTAATAGTAGACAAAGTTGACATAAAAAATTACTCAGAAGACTCAAAGTTCACTTCATATTGAAAAAGGGAACAATACATCAACAGGACACAACAATTGTAGACATGCACTGAATGGTCCACCCAAATTAATAAGATAAACACTATTGAACATAAAAGTGCAAATAGTACCCAACACAATAATAGTGGAAGGTTGGATACACAACTCTCACAAATAGGTAGGTCATCAAGGCAAAAAATTTTAAAAAGCTTTCAGAATTAAATGACACAATAGATCAAAAGAACTTAACAAATGTTTACGGAATATTCCACCCAATAACTGTGGAATACACATTCTTCTCAGCAGATTATGGAACTTTCTCCCAAACAGATCATATTTTAGGACTTAAACCAAATCAGAGAAAATATTCAAAATCATGGCAATTGAACAATGCACTGCTGAATGATCAATGGGTAGTTCAGGAAATAAGGACAGAAGTAAGAAAATTCTTATAATCAAATGAAAATTAAAACAAAACTTACCAAAACCTTTGGGACACAGCAAAAGCAAAGATAAGAGGAAAGAGTTTACATTTAAAAAAGTAAAGAGATTTCAAATAAGTAACCTATTGAAGCAACTCAAGCTCTTAGAAAAACAAGAAAAAGCAAAATCTCAAATTAGTAGGTGGAAATAAAGTTGAATACAAAATTAATGAAATAGACACTATAAAATAATACAAAAGATCAGTGAAACAAAAAGTTGGTTCTTTGCAAAGATAAAGAAGATTGATAAACCCTGAGCTACACTTAACCAAAAGAGGGAGGAAGAGCATCCAAATCAATAAAATTATAGATGGAGAAGAGGATATCAAAACAAATACCAATAAAATTCAGAGAACTGTTGGGGGATACTTTGAAAACTTAAATTCTAATAAATTGGAAAATATAGAAGAAACAGATACATTTTTAGATGTATACGGCCTGCCTAAATTGACCCAAGAGGATATCAACCACTTAAACAGATTTGTAATGAGCAATGAGATTTAAAACAAGAACAAAGAATTTCCCAACAAAGAAAAGCCTTGGACCAGATGGATTAGCTGATGAATTCTACCACTTCATTAAAGAAAAACTAACAACAGTGCTTCTTAAAATAGTCCATAAAATAGAAAAGGAAGAAACTCCACCAAACTCATTCTATGAAGCCAGTATTACTCTGATACAGGAAAATGATGGAACTGGAAATCATCATGATAAGCCAAAGTCAGAAGGACAAATGAATGTTTTCACTTACATGCAGAATCTAGACTGAAAAAAAATATGAGATGATTTTGAAAGGAGGACTGTATATGGGGAGAATCACCAGATGGAGGGAGGGGGAAAAGAGAAAGTGATGGGAAGTTACACTATAGATGTATGAAATATGATCGAAATTACATTATAGAGTTATGAAAACCATTAAAATCTTTTTTAAAAAAGGAAAGAGTGAGGGAGAAGGGTTAAGAAAGATTAATATAGGTGGAGTGAATTTGATCAAAGTACATTAATATGCATGTTATATAAATATCACAATGAAACCCCTTTGTACAATTAATTTATGCTAATAAAAAGCAACACATCAATATCCTTGATGAACATTGATGCAATAATCCTCCAGAAAATACTGCCAAACTGAATCCAACAGTGCTTTAAAAGGATTATTTGTCATAATCAAGTGGGATTCATCCCAGGGATGTAAATGTGGTTCAATAAATCCAAATCACTAAATGTGATACCCCTAATCACATATGACAGTGGAAAGACAAATCCATAAGATCATTTCAGTAGATGCAGAAAATGCATTTGGTGAGCTGCCACATTACTTCATGTTAAAAACTCTGAACAAATCAAGTATAGAAGAAACAAACCTCAACATAATAAAGGCCATTTGTAATAAGCCAAAGTTAACATTATACTGAATGACGAGGAGCTGAAAACTTTCTGAGAAACAAAGACAAGGATGCCCACTTTAACCATTTTTATTCATTACAGCTCTTGGAGTCCTAGCCAGAGCAATCAAGCAAGGTAAAGAAATAAAGGACATCCAACGTGGACAGGAAGCCAACTTGTCACTATTTGCAGTAACTGATCTCACACATAATAAACCCCCAAATCTACACTAAAAATTATTAGAACTAATAAATTAATTTAGCAAACTTTCAGTCTACAAATCAGTATACAAAGAAGTAGCAGCATTGCTATATGCCAATAGCAAATTGTCTGAAAGGGAAATCCAGACAGTAATCCCATTTATAATAGCTATAGAAATTAAATACCTAGAAATAAATTTAATCAAATAGGTGAAATATCTCTATAATGAAAATTATAAAATATTGTTGACAAAAATTGAAGAGGACACAAAAAATTGGAACAACATCCCATGTTCATGAATTGGAAGAATCAATGTTCTCAAAGTATCCATGCAATCCCAAATGATTTAGAGATTTAAGGTTTTCCCTATAAAATCACCAATGATGTTTTTATAGAACAAGCAGAAAGTGATTCTAAAATTTATATGAAACTATAAAAAACCTCAAATAGGTAATGCAATCTTGAGCAAAAAGAACAAAGAAGAACACTACCTGTCTTCAAAGCATACTACAAAGCTGGAGTAATCAAAACAGTATGGTAGTGGCAAAAATGGGCATATAGAACAATAGAATAAATTTGAGAACATACAATAAGCCCATACATCTATAGTCAACTAATTTTTTTGACAAAGGTGGTAAGAACACACATGGAGTACAATCCTTTAAGCAAATGGTTCTAAGAACATTGGACATCTACATGCACAAGAATGAACTTAGAGTCCTATCTTTCACAAGTTAAAAAATCAATTCAAAGGCATGCATGTAAGACCCCAAATAATGAAACTACTAGAAGAAAATATAGGGAAAATGCTTCAGGACATTGGAATGGGCAAGGAAACACAAGCATAAATGAGCAAATACAATTACCTCTGCACAAAAATGGAAACAATCAACAGAGTGCAAAGATAATGGACAAAATAGGAGAAAATATTTGCAAACTATATATCAAACAAGGGATTAATATCAATAATATATAAGGAACTCCACAAACTCAATAACAAATAAATAAATCCAATTTAAATAGGCAATCCATCTAAATAGACATTTCTCAAAAGAAGCTTACAAACGGGCAACACCTACATGCAAGTATGCTCAACACCACTACTCAGGAAAATGCATACCAAAACCACAATACAATATCACCTTGTCCTAGTAAGAATGGCCATCACCCAAAAGACTATGGATCACAACTTCTGGTGATGATGTGGGTAAAAGGAACCACTGTGCACTCTTGGAGAGAAAGTGAATTAGTATAGCCATTATGAAAAACCTTATGGACATTTCTCAAAACACTTTTCAAGTACTATCAAAAATCCAACTTCGGGTTATATATTTAAAGAAAGTGAAATCATTATATTGAAAAGATATGTACACTCCCAAGTTCATTGTAGCATTCTTCACAATAGCCAAAATTTGGAAACAACCTAAGTGTCCATAATGATGATTGAATAATGAAATGCTTTATTTGTTCAATGGAATACTATTCAGCCTTTAAAGAGAAGGAAATATTGTCATTTGAAAAACTCATGAGAAATTGAAGGACATTATCCTAAGGGAAATAATCCAAGCAAAGAAAGTCAAATATAGCATGATTTCATTAATATGTAGAACCTAAAGAATAAAAGCAGAGAAGAGAATGCTAGTTGCTTGGTGCTGAATGGTAGGGAAATTCCAGAGATTTTCAAATGATACAAAATTTCAGTTAGAAATTTAATATTATTAAATCCTCGAGATCTAATGCACAGAATAGTGACTATAGTCAAAACTGTACGGTATACTTGATATTTGCTAAAAGATTAAATCTTACTATTCTCAACACTATATTAGGTAATACATAAACTACTTAGGTTGACTGTGGTAATCATTTCACAATGCATACTTATAGAAAAACACATTTTACACTATATGTATATATATATATATATATATATAATACATATATAATTTTTGTTTTTTAATTATACCACAAATAAGCTAGGAAAAATGAAAGGATGAGGAACCTTGTACTTTCAGTTATTAAAAACATATTTTAATACTATAATGGTGGAACACAACTTAATACTGGTGAAAGGAAAGATAGATTGATTAATAAAGTCAGAGCCAGACTTTCTAAAACAATAAACTAAATTAAATTTGGTATATGATAGTAGTGGCAATTTAAAGTTCAGTTTTAAGTTGAATTACCCAGAGACTAGTGTTAAAGAAGTTGGTTAACAATGAGGGAAACATAAAATTAGACTTCTTATCTTGGCCAAATAACAAAATAAATATGAAAAGAATTAAATATTTATATGTGCAAAATGAAAAAGCAGTCTTGAAAAAATATTTGATTTTTTATGTAATATATTATTGAATGTTTCTCAAATCAAGTACTAGAACAGAAAATACAAGGAGAAAGATTGACACAAGCTCTCAAACTTACATAAATAATGTTAAAATTGAAACATGAAGAAAATTATTAGCAACATATATGATATATATCCAACATATAGGAATTCTTATTCTGTATGAATTCTAACAAATAAAATGAGATTCAGTATAAAAAGTATGTTAAGTATATGACTTTGTGATAATGTACTAAAGAATAAATATAAACCATCAACAGTAGAAATATAGAAGGGACGATGAGGGAAGATAGTGGTGGGGATAAACCTAACTGGGTATATTGTACCCACATATGGAATTGTTACAATGAAACCACCTGTACAGGTATTATATACTAATAAAATGTTTTTAAAAGAAGTATAATCATGCTTGATATGGTTTGAATGTGTTTCTCAAAATTAATATGTCAAAGCTTAATCATGAATGTGATAGTGTTAAGAGTTGTAGTTTTAGAAACTGCTATAGGAAACCATATGGGAAACACTTGAAGATATAAGCATAGTCAACAAATTTCTAAATAGGACTCCAATTCCTCAGAAAATAAGGGCAAGAGTTGAGAAATGAGATTGCATGAAGTTGAAAAGCTTCTGCACATATTATGAAAAAAAGTACAAAATAAGGAGAGGTCACTAAGGGGAAACAGTGGGTAAAAGAAGGAAGTTAAGAAAGTGAATATGGTTTATTTACTTCCTATACAAGAATGAATATAGAATTTTTAAATCTGTTGAAATCACTGTAAGAAGGAGACTACAGTAGAAAGGAGAAAAATAAGGGGGATGAACCAACTTGGGTTATAATACCTATATACATGAAAATGTCACAAGAAAACTCCCTGTAGAGCTGTCTTAAACAAAAATGCCTGTTTTTCAAAAACAGAGAATAGGAAGGTAAAATAGGTCCTGTCGGGGGATTGGTACCAGTGGGAGGTGGAAAGATGTAGGGAAAAGGTGTAGGAAGGTGAACATGGTGGAAATATTATATACTCATGTATGAAAATAGGAAAATGAGACCTGTTGAAACTATTCCAAGAATGTGGGGAGGAGGGATTAAAGAAAATGATGGAAGGGGTGATTTGAATTATGATATATTGTTAGAACTCTGGTAAATGTCACAATGTACCCCTAGTACAATAATAATTTTTTAAAAAGAAGACAAAAGCTTCTGCACATTAAAAGAAAGCATAACCAGAATGTAGAGACAACCCACAGAATAAGGGAAAATCATTTCAAATTTTTCATCAGATAATGGACTAATATCTAGAAGAGCTCCAAAAATTAAACACCAAAAAAACAAATAATTCAATTAATAAATGGGATAATGAATTGGGCAGTTCTCAAAAGAAGAAATACATGGTGAGGATGTGGGGAAAAAGGAACCCTCATACACTGCTGCTGGAAATATAAATTAGTACAAAGATTATGGAAAACACTATGGATGCTCCTCAAAAAACTAAAAATAGAACTACCATATGATCCATCAATTCCACTCCTAAGGACACACCAAAAGGAATGTAAGTCAGGTTCCAATAAAGACACCTGCACACCCATGTTTATTGCAGCATTATTCACAATAGCTAAGTTATGGAAATAACCAAAATGCCCCATTACTGACAAATGGAATAAGAAAATGTGTTTTATATATATATATGTATATACATATATATATATGTATTCTATATATATATGTATTGTATATATATATATAGAATATATATATATATGTATTTATATATATAGAATACATATATAAATACATTTATATATAATGGAGTTTTATTGAGCTTTATTAACTAATTCGGGTTATAATACATATATACATGGAAATGTCACAAGGAAACTCCCTTAAAAAAACAAAAATGCCTTTTTCCAAAATGGAAAACAGGACGGTAAAACAGGTACAGTCTAGGAGTTGATACCAATGAGAAGGGGGAGGATATAAGGAAAGGGTGAAGGAGGCTGACTATGGCAGAAACATTATATACTCGTGGATGAAAATGGACAAATAAGACAAATTGAAACTATTCCAGGAATGGAGGGAGAAGGAGATAAAGGAGAATGATGGCAGGGGTAAATTCAACTATGATCTATTGTAAGAACTTTGTAGAATATATTATGCATTCCCTTCAAATGCACCTCTTCTCCTTCTTCGATGCCTATGATTCTCAAGTTTGGTCTTTTGATGGAGTCAGTGAGTTCTTGCATTTTCTTTTCACAGGTCTTGAGTTGTTTAATTAATAGTTCTTCAGTTTTTCCTTTAATTACCATTTCATCTTCAAGTTCTGAGATTCTGTCTTCTGTTTGTTCTATTCTGCTGGATTGGCCTTCCGTTTTGTTTTGCAGTTCTGTTTCGTTCTTTTTTCTGAGGTTTTCCATATCCTGGCAGTTTTCTTCTTTAATGTTGTCTATTTTTGTCCTGCGTTCATTTATCTGTTTATTCATTGTGTTCTCTCTTTCACTTTGGTGTTTATACAGTGCTTCTATGGTTTCCTTTATTTCTTCTTTTGCTTTTTCAAATTCTCTATTTTTATTGTCTTGGAATTTCTTGAGTGTCTCCTGTACATTTTGGTTGACCCTATCCAGTATCATCTCTATAAAATTCTCACTGAGTACTTGTAGTATATCTTCTTTTAAATTATTCTTGTGGGCTTCATTGGGTCCTTTGGCATAGTTTATCTTCATTTTGTTGGAGTCTGGATCTGAGTACCTGTTTTCTTCATTCCCCTCTGGTTCCTGTACTAATTTTTTGCTGTGGGGAAACTGGTTTCCCTGTTTTTTCTGTCTTCCCATCATTGTCCTTGGTGTTGTTACTGTCCCTGTACTGTGTGCAATTAAGTATTTTCTAGCTTGTAATAATAACAATGGTAATATTTAGAATGGAAGAGTGAGCTGAGATGGAAAGCAAGAAGTTAAAGAAAAGGGGAAAACAAATATACAGACAAGAGGGAAAAAGCAGAACAAGGTATCAGACAAGAGAGTTTCAAAGGTATAAACAGGGAGTGTTAGTGTAATAATCGACAGTAAGCTGAACAGACATTAGAGAGACAGAGAGAGGATTGAAAATCAAAGATAAAAAATAAAAAATAAGTAAATGAAAGAAATATCTATATATAAAAATGAATTAAAATAAAATGGAAAATAGAAAATTAAAAAAACAAACAAATAAACAAAAAACCAAAAAACTTCCAAGTTTATATGCAATGCAGTTTCAGTCTTAATAATTTGGGTGTCCGTCTCAATCTCCAGTCCTGGAGTTGGTGCCTCAAATGTTGTTCTGAAGTTGTCTCATCAAAGGGGATGCATAAAGTAGAACAAAACTACACACTCACACACACACACACACACACACACACACACACACACACACACACATACACACTCACAAAAAAAGCCCCACCAAGTGTCCCAAGTTCAAATGTAATACAGTTTCAGTAACTTTTTTGGCTTGCAGGTGTAATTCGGATGTTCTCTCATCAAAGGTAGGGAGAAAAAAAAAAGCACCTGGAGACAGTTCTGAGAGTGGTATCTGCAACCGTGGCTTGCCGGCCTGCTGCTCTCAGCCTGTTGCCGGCGTTATTTATGCAGATCTCTGCATAGGCAGGAGTAGCAATACTTATTTCTGACAAAGTAGACTTCAAACCTACATTGATCAAACGAGATAAAGAAGGACATTCCATACTAATAAAAGGGGAAATAGACCAAAAGGAAATAATAATCATCAATCTGTATGCACCCAATGTCAACGCACCCAATTTCATCAAACATACCCTGAAAGACCTAAAAGCATATATAAACGCCAACACAGTGGTTGTGGGAGACTTTAACACCACATTATCATGAATAGATAGGTCATCCAAACAAAAAATCAATAAAGAAATCCAAGATCTAAATTAAGCAATAGATCAAATGGACCTAGTAGATGTCTACAGAACATTTCATCCAACCTCTACACAATATACATTCTTCTCAGCAGCCCATGGAACCTTCTCCAAAATAGATCATATCCTAGGGCACAAAGCAAGCTTCAGCAAATATAAGAAAATAGAAATTATACCATGCATACTATCTGGCCACAATGCAGTAAAAGTAGAACTCAACAACAAAAGTAAAGACAAAAAACATGCAAACAGCTGGAAACTAAATAACTCATTACTTAACAAAGAATGGATCATCGATGCAATAAAAGAGGAAATTAAAAAGTTCCTGGAAGTCAATGAAAATGAAAACAAAACCTACCGGAACCTATGGGACACAGCTAAAGCAGTCCTGAGAGGAAAGTTTATAGCCATGAGTGCATATATTAAAAAGATTGAAAGATCCCAAATCAATGACCTAATGATACATCTCAAACTCCTAGAAAAACAAGAACAAGCAAATCCCAAAACAAATAGAAGGAGAGAAATAATAAAAATAAGAGCTGAAATCAATGAAATAGAAATAAAAAAAACCATACAAAGAATTAATGAAACAAAAAGTTGGTTCTTTGAAAAAATAAACAAGATCGATAGACCCCTGGCAAACCTGACGAAAATGAGGAGAGAAAAAACCCAAATTAGTAGAATCAGGAATGCAAAAGGGGAGATAACAACAAACACCATGGAAGTCCAGGAAATCATCAGAGACTACTTTGAGAACCTATATTCAAATAAATTTGAAAATCTTAAAGAAATGGACAGATTTCTAGATACATATGATCATTCAAAACTGAGTCAAGAGGAAATTAATCACCTGAATAGATCTATAACACAAAATGAAATTGAAGCAGCAATCAAGAGTCTCCCCAAAAAGAAAAGTCCAGAACCTGATGGATTCTCTGCTGAATTCTATCAGACCTTTAAAGAAGAACTGATACCAACCCTCCTTAAACTGTTCCAAAAAATAGAAAGGGAAGGAAAACTGCCAAACACATTTTATGAAGCCAGTATTACACTTATCCCAAAACCAGGCAAAGACACCTCCAAAATGGAGAACTATAGGCCAATCTCCTTAATGAACATTGATGCAAAAATCCTCAACAAAATAATGGCAAACCAAATTCAGCAACACATCAAAAAGATTATTCACCACGACCAAGTAGGCTTCATCCCAGGGATGCAGGGGTGGTTCAACATACGAAAATCAATAAACATAATAAACCACATTAACAGAAGCAAAGACAAAAACCACTTTATCATCTCAATAGATGCAGAAAAAGCCTTTGATAAGATCCAACATCATTTCATGATAAAAGCTCTAAGAAAACTAGGAATAGAAGGAAAGTTCCTCAACATTATAAAAGCTATATATGACAAACCTACAGCCAGCATTATACTTAATGGAGAAAAACTGAAACCATTCCCTCTAAAATCAAGAACCAGACAAGGATGCCCACTATCTCCACTCCTATTCAACATAGTACTGGAATTCCTAGCCAGAGCAATTAGGCAAGAAGAAGGAATAAAAGGAATACAAATAGGTAAAGAAACTGTCAAAATATCCCTATTTGCAGACGACATGATCCTATACCTTAAAGACCCAAAAAACTCTACTCAGAAGCTTCTAGACATCATCAATAGCTATAGCAAGGTAGCAGGATATAAAATCAACATAGAAAAATCATTAGCATTTCTATACACTAACAATGAGCAAACGGAAAAAGAATGTATGAAAACAATTCCATTTACAATAGCCTCAAAAAAAATCAAATACCTAAGTGTAAACCTAACAAAAGATGTGAAAGACCTCTACAAGGAAAACTACACACTTCTGAAGAAAGAGATTGAGGAAGACTATAGAAAGTGGAGAGATCTCCCATGCTCATGGATTGGTAGAATCAACATAGTAAAAATGTCGATACTCCCAAAAGTAATCTACATGTTTAATGCAATTCCCATCAAAATTCCAATGACATTCATTAAAGAGATTGAAAAATCTACTGTGAAATTTATATGGAAACACAAGAGGCCACAAATAGCCAAGGCAATACTCAGTCAAAAGAACAATGCTGGAGGTATCACAATACCTGACTTCAAACTATGTTACAAAGCAATAACAATAAAAACAGCATGGTACTGGCACAAAAACAGACATGAAGACCAGTGGAACAGAATAGAGGACCCAGATATGAAGCCACACAACTATAAGCAACTTATCTTTGACAAAGGAGCTAAAAACATAAGATGGAGAAATAGCAGCCTCTTCAACAAAAACTGCTGGGAAAACTGGTTAGCAGTCTGCAAAAAACTGAAACTAGATCCATGTATATCACCCTATACCAAGATTAACTCAAAATGGATCAAGGATCTTAATATCAGACCCCAAACTCTTAAGTTGATACAAGAAAGAGTAGGAAATACTCTGGAGTTACTAGGTATAGGTAAGAACTTTTTCAATGAAACCCCAGCAGCACAGCAACTAAGAGATAGCATAGATAAATGGGACCTCATAAAGCTAAAAAGCTTCTGTTCATCAAAAGAAATGGTCTCTAAACTGAAGAGAACACCCACAGAGTGGGAGAAAATATTTGCCAACTATACATCAGACAAAGTCTGATAACCAGAATATACAGGGAACTTAAAAATCTAAATTCTCCCAAAACTAATGAACCAATAAAGAAATGGGCATGTGAACTAAACAGAACTTTCTCAAAAGAAGAAATTCAAATGGCCAGAAAACACATGAAAAAATAAAGGAAATGCAAATTAAAACCACGCTAAGATTCCACCTCACTCCTGTTAGAATAGCCATGATCAGCAACACCACCAACAATAGGTGTTGGCAAGGATGTGGGGAAAAAGGAACCCTCTTACACTGTTGGTGGGAATGTAGACTAGTACAATCACTCTGGAAAAAAAATTTGGAGGCTACTTAAAAAGCTGGACCTTGATCTACCATTTGATCCAGCAATACCACTCTTGGGGATATACCCAAAAGACTGTTACTCCAGAGGCACCTGCACATCCATGTTTATTGCGGCACTATTCACAATAGCCAAGTTATGGAAACAGCCAAGATGCCCCACCACTGACGAATGGATTAAGAAAATGTGGTATCTATACACAATGGAATTCTATGCAGCCATGAAGAAGAACGAAATGTTATCATTTGCTGGTAAATTAACGGAATTGGAGAACATCATTCTGAGTGAGGTTAGCCTGGCCCAAAAGACCAAAAATCGTATGTTCTCCCTCATATGTGGACATTAGATCAAGGGCAAACACAACAAGGGGATTGGACTATGAGCACATGATTAAAGCGAGAGCACACAAGGAAGGGGTGAGGATAGGTAAGACACCTAAAAACATAGCTAGCATTTGTTGCCCTTAACGCAGAGAAAGTAAAGCAGATACCTTAGAGCAACTGAGGCCAATAGGAAAAGGGGAACAGGTACTAGAGAAAAGGTTAGATCAAAAAGAATTAACCTAGAACGTAACACCCATGCACAGGAAATCAATGTGATCAATGCCCTGTATAGCTATTTTTATCTCAACCAGCAAAAACCCTTGTTCCTTCCTATTATTGCTCATACTCTCTCTACAACAAAATTAGAGATAAGGGCAAAATAGTTTCTGCTGGGTATTGGGGGGGGAGAGGGAGGGGGTGGAGTGGGTGGTAAGGGAGGGGGTGGGGGCAGGGGGGAGAAGTGAACCAAGCCTTGTATGCACATATGAATAATAAAAGAAAAAAAAAAGAAAAAAGAAAAAAAAAAGAACTTTGTAAATGTCACAATGTACCCCCAGTACGACAATCATATAACTAATTAATCAATTTAAAAGTTGCAAAATAAAATAAATAAATTACTGTGATTCCATCAAAATGTGTTTATGTGTATATGTTTACACACACACACATCTCACATTGTAGCCCACAAATGAAAAAAAGTAGACATATAAATGTAAAATAAATGCATGAAGAAATGTAATCCTCATGTATTTGCCATAAAGGATTCAAATCAAAGGACACTAAGATTCCATCCCATCCCAGTTAGAATATCAATCATCAAGAAAACAAGCAACAAATGCTGGCAAGGACGCAATTAGGAAAGGAACCCTTACACACTTTGGGTGGAAACGTAAATTAATGCAGCTACTATGGAAATCAGTATGGAGTTCAAAAAAGAAAGAAAGAAAAACTCAGAAAACTAAAACTAATATTACAATATAATCTTGTTATCTCACTCTTCAGCATATAGCCGAAGAAATATAAGTCAACACAGAAGAAAAATACCTGCACACCCATAATTATGGGAGCACTGTTCACAATAGCCAAGCTATTGGGTACCTAGGCTACCCAAGAACTGATGAACAGATAAGTAAAATATGGTACATATAAAGAAGAATGAAATTATGTTGCTCTCAGGAAAATTGGAAATAACTGGAAATCATCATGCTGAACAAAAGGAGCCAAGTTCAGGAAGATAGATATGTCATGTTTTCTCTTACATGTAGATTCTAGACCTAAAAACATAATAACAGTAATAATATTATGTAAAAAGGGCACTCTTAGGGAGGGAGATACAGAAGGCAATGGAAAGGGTGATGAGGTGTGAAAATGATTGTACATTTTATATATATATAATGATGAAACCCACTAAAATCATTTTAAAAACAGAGAAGAGGGAGAGGGTTAAGAAAGAGTAATAGAAGGAATGAATTTGATCAAAGTACACTTTATGCATGCATGAAAATATCACAATGAAATACCTTTGCACAATTAATTTATGGTAATAAAACATATAAAGAAAAAATAAAAAGAGGTGTAGCTTTTAGGAGGTGATTATCAGGGCAGAGCCCTCATAACTATTAGTGACCTTATTTTTAAAAAGTGTTAAATGAACACCCTAGTCCCTTTTTCTCTTTTACTTTCTGACATGTAAGGAAGAAAGCAGCAAAGTGTCATGTTTGAAGAGGAGACTAAGCCTTCACTAGACATCAAATCAGCCAGTATCTTGACCTTTGACCTCTTAGCCTCCAAAACTGTGACAAATAAATTTCTGCTGTTTATAAACTACCCAGTCTAATATATTTTTTCACAGCATCAACAACAGACTAAGACAATCATTAGTCTCAGTATTAATAAAAATTCAATTAAGGCCCCATGCTGTTGGTTCATGCCTAGAAGCCCAGCTACTTGTGGGGGGGGGCTGAGATCAGAAGGATCACATTTGAGGCCTGCCCAGAAAAAACTTTAACCAGACCCCATCTCAACCAATAGCTGGGCACGGTGGCTTGTGACTGTCATTCCAAGCTGTTGGGGAAGCTGAGATTAGGAAGATCACAGTTCCAGGTCAGCTTGGGCAAAAAGCAAGACCCTATCTCCAAAACAACCAGAAGGGGTAGAGCACATGCCTAGTCAACATGAAGTCCTGAGTTCAAACTCCAGTACCATAAACAATGCTAATTAAGGAATGATTTTTTCAATTTATTAATCTGGGAATTTTTTACAAGGCATTTGTTAGGATATAGTGAAACTTCTGGTGAAAGTGTAAATTTGACAATATAAACCTTACAAATGTGCACACCTAATAATATAGCAATTTCAGTTTCAGGAATAAATAATAAAGATATTATTTGGCTGTGTGCAAGTAGTGATATCTTCAGAACAGCTATGCAGGAGAGATTTAGGCTTACGTTTGTTTAGAAATGGAAGCTGAAGAGCTTATCTAGAAGCTGTGTGTCTTTACCAAGAACAATATTGTACCTAAAGTTATGTTTGATTGAATTCACATGTTGTGGGGTAAGTCTTGTTATCAAGTTGGAGACAACTCAAATGTCCTCAAATAGGGTGTTTTTTAAATTATAGTACTTACAATACTATACAGCTACTATGTACAAGTATATGGATTTTACAGGCATGTAATGACACACTTGATATAGTATAAAATTTCTAAAAGAGCAATTTACAAAATTTATGTACTATGTGATACATACATTTCCAAAAATAAAATGTGGGAATCATATCCTAGCATGTTAAGAGTAATAATTTCTTTAAGAAAGCAGGTAGTTTTAAAATTCTTTTGTTGAATAAAATTTTTGTACAAACCCAAAAGTACACAAAATGTAAGAGCTAAGCTTGATGAATTTCCACACACTGGACACAACTGTGTAAGATATACTCAGGCAAGAAATAGGACATTTTCAGCATGCTGGAAGTGCCTCCACGCTTTCTTCTAGTCACTACCCCTCATCAAGGGCAACCACTCTCCTGATTTCCTTAACTGTAGATTTATTTTATCTTTTCTAGAACGTTGCAATCAAAACACCATTTTTATTTATTTGTTTTTATGGTTTCTAGTGGGTTTTTTTTTGAGACAGCCCAGCGTCCTCAAACTCACAATCCTCCTGCTTTAGGCTTCCACATCCTGAGATTACAAGCATGTCCCACCTCCATGCCTAGCAAACAACCACATTTTTAAGTTTGACCATAGTTTTCAAGACACATAATTTCCCATTGCCCCTTTGCCCCACAACTGAGAAAGCCAGTATGTTCCCTCTTTTTTTAAAAAATAAAAATTCAAACCACACAATTGTATGGCTCAAGCCATCAAGAATCCTCGTGCCAACCCTATGTCTTATCTACAAATAAAAGCCAAAACCCTGCTTCACTCTTGTTTCACTCCAGAGCAAATCACACACGACAAAGAACGCATATTTTATAAGGCTAGGACAGAAAAGTCATAAAAAGCAAACAGTAACTACAAGTGTCAATTATAACCAATGGGGGATGAGTGCAGGATCTGATTTCAAGAGCAGCCACATTGTAATATTTTGAAGGGATTATTTTCAAAACAATTACAGGACATGAAAAGAAATAGGAAAATATGGTTGATAGAAGTCAATCAACAGAAACTGTCCCTTGGAAACTTGAGGCACTGGACTTAGTCTTTGTATAGGTACTTTTTAAAATTTATATTTATTTTTAATTGTACAAAGTATCTCGTGATGGTGCAAATATTGTGTACACATGTGTGAAAATGGAAAAATGAGATCTATTGAAATAATTCCAGGAATATGGGGGGATAAGGGAGATCAATGGAGGGTTGATTTCAACTATGCAAATGTCCCAATGTATCCCCAGAACAACAACAATAAAAAATTTAAAAATAAATGTAAAAAAATTGAAAGTAGACAAAGGATGAAAAAGAGCTTGCATTTCCAGTATTACCAAGACAATACAACTAACTTTCAATACTGTATCTGTAGAAGAGTATGCAATCAATAATAGTCATCTCTCTACATCTGTGGAACTTTGGTTCTGGGATCCCTGTGGATACGAAAGTCCAATGTTGCTCATGTCTCTTTAATAAAATAGCGTGGTATTTGCATATAGCCCATGCAGATACTTCAAGTCATCACTATATTATTTATAATACCTGATGAAATACAAGTGCAATGTTAATAGTTGTTCTACTGTATTGTCTAGGAAATAATAACAATAAAAATCTGTACATGTTCTATGTTATTTAAAAAAGTGTCCCATGATATTTCTGCCTATGCCTATAATATATTTTTATCATATTCATCTCCATCTATTAGCCTTTCTTATCCTCTCAATTGCAAATTTGATACAGACTAAAAAAGAATCAGTGGAACTGTTAACATCAATTGATATTCTCCAATATGAAGAACACAAAGAGAAAAGAATGAAGTTTAAGACAACCATGGAACATCATTAAGCATATGAATATGCGTATGAATACAAACATGCATGCAGTAGAGTATCAGAAAAGAGAGGAGGGCAGAAAGAATATTTGAATAATTATGGTCAAGAACTTGAAAAATTTGACAAAATATGCTAATTTAAACATCCAAAAAGTTTAAAAGCATAAGTGGAATAAATTCAAAGAGTTAAGGTGGTGAAACAACAAGTTGGAAGTAACTTGAATTCCTCAGTCACCATGAGAATCTTATGTTTATAAAAAAAGTAAATTTTTGATGTTTCATCAGCTAGCAGTTACTTTTGCTGACTATTCCTGTGATTAAGCTTATGTAAATATTTAATTTCAAAAATAACAGTGCATTTGTTTTCGTTGCAAAAGTTTCATTCCCCCCTTATACAAAGTGGTTGCATAGTTCTGCTTTTCTCCTATGAGATAACCACAATTAACAATTTGGTATATGATATTTTAAAGACTATTCTAGATTTTCTCATAGATATAGTATAAAAATATACTTTATTTTTTTTTAAATTTATTATTCATCTATTCACATGTGCATATATTGTTTGGGTCATTTAACCCCCTGCCTCCCTCCCCTAACCTCTCTCCTCCAACCCCCTCACTTATTTCTAATTTTGAAAAGAGAAGACATAAGAATAATAAGAAAGACAAAACATTTTTGCTAGTTGAGTTAAGGATAGCTATACTGAAAGATTCCTAGCATTGCTTTCATGTAAAAATGTGTTACAACCCAAGTTGATTCATCTCTAACTGATCTTTACACTGGTTCCTGATTCCCTTCTCATATTGACGTCTGTCGCTTTAAGGTTTCTGTATTAGTTCCTCTGGACTGGGGACATCAAATGCTTTCATGTTTTGGGTTTTCTACCTATTCCCATATCTCCTGTATGTGCTCTCCCCTTGTCATGTGATCCAAGTCCAACCACATTGCTGCATTTGCCCTTGATCTAAAGTCCACATATGAGGGAGAACATACGACTTTTGGTCTTATGAGCCTCGCTGACCTAGCTCAGAATGATGTTCTCCAGTTCCATCCATTTACCTGCAAATGATAAGATTTCATCCTTCTTCACTACTGAGTAAAATTCCATTGTGTATAAGTACCACATTTTCTTGATCCATTCATCAATAGTGGGGCATCTTGGTTGTTTCCATAATTTGGCTATTGTGAATAGTGCTGCAATAAACATGGGTGTGCAGATGCTTCTGGAGTAACCTGTGTCACATTCCTTTGGGTATATCCTCAGGAGGGGGATTGATGAATCATATGGCAGATCTATGTTTAGAATTTTAAGAAGCCTCCATATTTTTTCCAGTCTTTGCACCAGCTTGCATACTCACCAGCAGCATATGAGGGTTCCTTATTCCCCACATCCTCGCCAACACATGTTGTTGGTGATGTTTTTGATGATGGCTATTCTAACAGGGGTGAGGTGGAATCTTAGTGTGGTTTTGATTTGCTTTTCCTTTATGGCTAGAAATGGTGAGCATTTTTTCATGTGGTTTTTGGCCATTTGAATTTCTTCTTTTGAGAAAGTTCTGTTTAGTTCACTTGCCCATTTCTTTATTGGTTCATTAGTTTTAGGAGAATTTAGTTTTTTAAGTTCCCTGTATACTCTGGTTATCAGTCCTTTGTCTGATGTATTGCTGGCAAATATTTTCTCCCACTCTGTGGGTGGTCTCTTCAGTTTAGAGACCATTTCTTTTATTGTGCAGAAGCTTTTTAATTTTATGAAGTCCCATTTGTCCATTCTTTCTCTTAGTTGCTGAGCTGCTGTGGTTCTATTGAGGAAGTCCTTGCCTATACCTATTACTTCCAGAGTGTTTCCTGCTCCTTACTGTACTAACTTCAGAGTTTTGGGTCTGATATTAAGGTCTTTGATCCATTTTGAGTTGATACTAGTACAGGGTGATAAACATGGATCTAGTTTCAGTTTTTTGCAGACAGATAACAACTTTTCTCAGCAACATTTGTTGAAGAGGCTGCTATTTCTCCATCGTATATTTTTAGCTCCTTTGTCAAAGATAAGTTGCTTATAGTTGTGTGGCTTCATATCTGGGTCCTCTATTCTGTTCCACTGGTCTTCATGTCTGTTTTAGTGCCAGCACCATGCTGTTTTTATTGCTCTTGCTTTGTAATATAATTTGAAGTCAGGTATTGTGATACCTCCAGCATTGCTCTTTTTACTGAATATTGCCTTGGCTATTCACAGTCTCTTGTGTTTCCAAATGAACTTTAGGGTAGATTTTTCAATCTCTGTGATGAATGTCATTGGTATTTAGAAGGGAATTGCATTGAACATGTAGATTGTTTTTGGTAGTATAGCCATTTTTGTTATGTTAATATTACCAATCCATGAGCATGGGAGATCTCTCCATCTTCTGTAGTCTTCCTCGATCTTTTTCTTGAGGGGTTTGTAGTTCTCCATGTAGAGATCATTCACATCCTCTGTTAAGTTTATTCCTAGGTATTTGATTTTTTTGAGACTATTGTGAATGGAATTGTTTCCATATATTCCTTCTCAGTTTGTTCATTATTGGTTTATAGAAAAGCTAATGATTTTTGTAAGTTGATTTTGTATCCTGCCACCTTGCTGTAGCTGTTTGTGGTGTCTTTGAGTTTTTGTGTAGAGTTTTTTGGGTATTTAAGGTATAAGATCATGTCACTTGCAAATAAGGATACACTGACAGTTTCTTTACCTATTTGTATTCCTTCTATTTCTTCTTCTTGCCTAATTGCTCTGGCTAGAAATTCCAGTGCTATGTTGGATGGGAGTGGGGATAGTGGGCACCCTTGTCTTGTTCCTGATTTTAGGGGAAATGGTTTTAGTTTTTCACTGTTAAGTATGATGTTGGCTGTAGGTTTGTCATATATAGCCTTTAAAATGTTGAGGTACATTCCTTTTATTCCTAGTTTTCTGAGAGCTTTTATTGTGAAGTGGTGTTGGATCCTGTGGCAGGCTTTTTCTGTGTATATTGAGATAATCAAGTCGTTTTTGTCTTTGCTTCTATCAATGTGCTGTATTACATTTATTGATTTGCTTATGTTGAACCACCCCTGCATTCCTGGGATAAAGATTTTTCATGTTGAAAAATCTTTCTGATGTGTTGTTGAACTCAGTTTGCCATTTATTGAGTATTTTTGCATCAATATTCATTAAGGAGATTGGCCTATAGTTCTCCTTTTTGAAGGTGTCTTTGTCTGGTTTTGGGATAAGTGTAATATTGGCTTCATAAAATGAATTAAGCAGTTTTTCTTCCTTTTTTATTTCATGGAACAGTTTAAGGAGGGTTGGTATTAGTTCTTCTTTAAAGGTCTGATAGAATTCAGCAGAGAATCCAACAGGTCCCAGACTTTTATTTTTCTCTAGACTCTTTATTGCTGTTTCAATTTCATTTTGTGTAATAGATCTATTCAGGTGATTAATGTCCTCTTGGTTCAATTTTGGATGGTCATAAGTATCTAAAAATCTGTCCATTTCTTCAAAAATTCATTAGAATATAGGTTCTCAAAGTAGTCTCTGATGATTTCCTGGATATCCATGGTGTTTGTTGTTATCTCCCTGTTTGCATTTCTGATTTTACTGATTTGGGTTTTTTCACTCCTTGTCAGGTTTGCCAGTGGTCTATCAATCTTGTTTATTTTTTCAAAGAACCAATTTTCTGTTTCATTTATTCTTTGTATTGTATTTTTTGTTTCTATTTCGTTGATTTCAGCTCTTATTTTTATTAATTCTCTCCTCCTGTTTGTTTTGGGATTTGCTTATTCTTGTTTTTCTAGGAGTTTGAGATGTAACATTAGGTCATTTATTTGAGGTCTTTCTGTCCTTTTAGTATATACACTCATAGCTATAAACTTTCCTCTCAGGACTGCCTTTGCTGAGTCTCACAGGTTCCGGTAGGTCATGTTTTCATTTTCATTAACTTCCAGAAAACTTTTAATTTTCCTTTTATTTCAGCAATGACCCATTGATCATTGAGAAATGTGTTGTTCAGTTTCCAAATGTTTGCATGTTTTTTTACTATTGTTTTTGTTGTTGAATTCTAGTTTTAATGCACTGTGGTCAGATAGGATACATGGGATTATTTCTATTTTTTTATATTTGCTGGGGCTTGCTTTGTGCCCTAAGATATGATCAATTTTGGGGAAGGTTCCATGTGCTGCTGAGAAGAATGTATATTGTGCAGAATTTGGATGAAATATTCTGTAGACATTGGCTAAGTCCATTTGTCTATGGTGTGATTTAGATCTAGGATTTCTTTATTGATTTTTTTGTTTGGAATACCTATCTATTGGTTATACAGAGGTATTAAAGGCTCCCACTACCACTGTGTTTATATATGTATTTAGGTCCTTCAGAGTATGTTTGATGAAACTGGGTGCATTTACGTTGGGTGCATATAGGTTGATAATTGTTATTTCCTTTTGGTGTATTTCCCTTTTTATTAGTATATAGTGTCCTTCTTTATCTCATTTGATCAATGTGGGTTTGAAGTCTACTTTGTCTGAGATAAATATTGCTACTCCTGCCTGTTTTCAGGGACCATTGGTTTGGTAAATCTTCTTCCAGCCTTTCACCCTAAGCTAGTGTTTCTTTCTGTCAATGAGATGGGTCTCCTGTAAGCAACAGATTGTTGGATCTTCCTTTTCAATCCAGTTAGTCAAATGGTGTCTTTTGATGGGGGAATTAAGTCTGTTTATATCCAGTGTTAGTATTGATTGGTATGGGGTTATTCCTGTCATTTAGTTGTCTTTGTTGTTTAAGGGTTTGATTGTGTGTAGCCACATCAATATTACCCTCCGATTCTTCGTCTTTTCTTCTCCTGTGGCCTGGTACTGCCTGTCCTTTCATGATTTTGTTTGCTTTCATTTTCTGTGTGCCGAATTCCTTGAAGACTCTTTTGTAGTGGTGGCTTGATGGTAATATATTGTTTTAGCTTCTGCTTATCATTGAAGACTTTTATTGCTCTATTTTTAATGATAGTTTTGCTGGATAGAGTATCCTAGGATTGAAGTTATTTTCATTCATTGCCCAGAAAACCTCACTCCATAATCTTCTTGCTTTTAGTGTTTCCATTGAGAAATCTGCTGTGATTTTGATGGGTTTACCTTTGTATATTATTTGCTTTTTCTCTCTTACAGCCTTCAGTATTCTTTCTCTATTCTCTGTGCTTGTTGTTTTAATGATAATGTGTCGTGGGTTAGCTCTATTTTGGTCAAGTCTGTTTGTTGTCCTGGAGACTTCCTGTACTTGAATGGGCACAGTTTTCTCTAGATTTGGGAAATTTTCTGTTATTATTTTGTTGAATATATTTCTAATTACTTTTGCTTGCACCTCTTCCCCTTCTTCAATATCCATGATTCAAAAAAGACTATCTTTGATAGTCTTTTGATGGAGTTGGTAAGTTCCTTCTTTGGTTTTTCCTTTAATTTCCATTTCATCTTTAAGTTCTGAGATTCTGTCTCCTGCTTTTTCTAGTCTGCTGGAGTGGCCTTCCATTGTATTTTATATTTCTGCTTCATTGTTTTCTGAGGTTTTTCCATATCATGGGTTACTTCCTCTTTGATATTGTCCATTTTCATCCTTAATTCACTTATCTCTTTATTTATGGTGTTGGCTGTTTCACTTTGGTATTTGTTTAAGTTGTCTCTGAGTTCATTTATTTGTTTTTGTGTTCTCATATTCTTTATTTTTGTGTCTTGGAATTTCTTGAGTACCTCCTGTAAGTTTTGGTTGACCTTGTCGAGTATCATGTCTATGAAATTCTCATTGATTTCTTGCAGGATTTCCTCTTTCATGGTATTCTTGTGGGCTTTGTTGGGTTCCTTGGGATAGCCTATCTTTGTTTTGTTGGGGTCTGGAACTGGGTATCCATTTTCTTCATTTCCCTCTGACTCCTGTACTAATTTATTTTGGGGGTTTCCATCCTTTTCCACCTTCCCATCATTCCACTTCATGCTGTTACTAACCCTGTTCTGTGTGTAATTAGGAGAAAAGAAAGAAAAGAAAAAAATATATAGGACCAAAGAAATCAACAAGAAGAGATGGTGTACTAACCATCATTGAACTAAAGAAGCATTTAAAAAGAAAGAGAAAGAAGACAAAAAGAAAAAATAATAAAATAAAATGAAAAAGAAAAAAATCGAGAAAACAATTAAAAAAAAAAAAAAAAAAAAATATATATATATATATATATATATATATATATATATATATATATATAAAATAAAGAGAATCCCAGGCTCAGGAACAATGAAGTTTCAGTCTTAATTGTTCTGGTGTTACTCCTTCATTATCCAGTCTGTTGTTATTTAAGCAGTAGCTCTGTCATAGTCTTGGCAGGTGGTTGGGTCAGGATACAGCTTTGTGAACTGCTATCTGCCCTATTTTAGGCAGCATCTCATCTGCTTCTTACTGCCAGCAATCTACTATTGCAGGCTTTGTTTACTAAAGGTTCATATGGAGAGGAGCTCATTGCTCCTCCTCCTTTCTCCCGTGGAAGGGCATGCCTGCCAACTACTGTTGCAGGCTTTGTTTACTAAAAGTTCCTATGGTGACAGCTCCTTGCACCTCCCCGCTTCTCAAGTGTGCTAGGAGCACCCCGACCCTCTACCAAGTGTCCTTTTCAGTTCCTTTATTTTTCAATTTTTTGGGTTTTTTTTTTTGCATGGTGGGAGTCAGTCTGTCCAGGGGGCTACGCTGGTTTATCCCAGGGGTGACTGTGGGAGTACCATGTGCCACTTTTTTGCTAACCTGTTGGTCTGCATCTCCCAAGCAGATTTGGAGCCAGCATCTTGCAGCACAAGAACCCTCCTGGTTTCACAGTGTAATGTGGCATGGAGAAGCTTTGTGTGAGCTGGGAGTTCGGGGTGTTGGATTTTTGTTTCTTCTTGGTGTTTTTTTTTTTTTCTGTCAAGTGTGGCTCCAGCGTCTCAGTAATATATTTGATTTATGGATCTCACGCTGTCTGTTTCCTCCCTCCAGTTGCCATCTTGGATCTTGTGATTTCACTTTAAATTACAATTTATGTACTCAATAGATGTGTACGCTTAGGTGGCTCACTCATGTGTTTGTTTCATCATTTGTGCAATGTATAATAATATCTCAAAGTTTTGCTAAGAAAATTAAAAGAGAAAATGGTTGTGAAAATATCTAAAACAGTGCTTATGAGTAAGAGGAATAAGTAGTAGAATTTGTAGTGAGAAAGTGGAAGGAGAAATAGTGTAAAGGCAAGGCAACTTTCAGGATATTGCCTATAGAATACATTCTTCAATTTTAGCAAAACACTTCAAGCTTTATGTTATGATTTGGATTGTAAGTATCCCTAAAGGCCAAGTGTTTAAAGGATTGATTGTCAGCCTGTGACATTAATGGGAGGTTGTGGGATCTTTAGGATGTGGTGTCTAGTGGAAGAAACTTAGGTCTCTTTTTTTTCTTGGTATAGTATTCGTGGCTGTTAGGTATTTTTCTTTCTATATCCTTTTTATTGGCCTTTAAGATTTCTGGAGAGAAATCTGCCATTAGCTTACTGATGGTTTTCTCTTGCTATTTTTTAGAATTCTTTTTGTTTTGGACTTTTGACATTTTGATTATAATATGCCATAGAAAAAGAATGTTTTGTAAAATATAACTGGAGTCTTTTTAGCTTTGTTAGATTTGGATACTTGTGCTTTTCCAAACACTTGGAAATTTTTCATCTACTGTTTTGTTAAATTGACTTTCTATGCTTTTAACTTTCTTGTCTCCTTTAGAACATCCATAATGCAAATATCTTTTCACCTAATGGTGTCTCATGAGTCTCATAGGCATTTTTCATTTTTTTTGTCTGCCTTAGCTATCAAAAGCTCTTTCTTCAAATTCAGAAATTTGTTCTTTTGCTTTTACCAGTCTATTGATGAGGCCTTCTTCTACATTTTTTATTTCATTTATTTCATCCTTCAGCTTCCACTGTTTCTGTTTGTTCTTTTTAATTATCTGTATATCTTTGTTGCATTTATTACTCAGTTCATAAATTGTTTTCTTAATTTCATTTTACTATCTGCCTACATACTCTCTCATCTTATTAAGTTTTCTTTGAATAGTTGTTTTGAATTATTTTTCAGGAAATTTGTAGATTTCTTTTTCTTTTCATTGGTCATGTGTTGGGCATCCATACATTGACATTTGTATATCTGGTAAAGGTTGTCTCTACCAGTTTATAAGGTAGATTTCAGAGTAAAGTATTTTGTCTTAGAGATTGTCCTAGAATGTCTGTTGAGTAGGTTACATTGATTTTGGTTCCAGGTAGTCATAGTAATATAGTTTCTGTATACTTTCTTTAGCTGTAGTTAATATCATTGGGGCCAGAATGTGTCTCTTTGATCTTAGCTAAAGAAATATTCCAGATTGTTCCACTAACTGCAATGCATCTTTCTTAGTTGAAGCAGATTTTCCAGTGATTCTGAGTGTGGCCAGTGTGGATATGGGTGCAGGGTGTCTGTCAATGTCTGTGGGCATGTAGGGGAAAGGTATCCCTAGTAAGCCTAAGTTTGCAATCATATGTGGATTATGTGACAATGGATACAGGGTGAACATCAGTTTCTGAGGACTGTGTGAAGGCCAGGCCACCCCAGCATGTCTGTGAACTCATGGTGCAGCACTCCTGGAAGTGGGGTCTGAGCATCCATCATCATCTGAAGGTTCACCAGAAAGTCTCATCATGTCATTCATCTGTGTATGAGAATTACTAGTGGACTGTTTTCCCACCCTTAATGTAAAGCAGTGATTCGCACTCCCTAGCAGTTCCCATAACTGGGCTTAGGATCAGCAAAAGCTACAAGGATTCTCCAACAGCATAAACTTCTGATTTCTGATATGTTAATGGGGGCTGCTAGGAAATAGCACTTACTATTTCCCTGTCATGAGTGGTCAGTGCAAGGCACATTTTTCCCTTCTTAACAATATCATCTGGGTGCTAGTGGAGTGGTTCAAGTGGTAAAGTGCCTGCCTAGTAAGTATGAGACCCTGGATTCAAACCCCAGTACCATCAAAGAAAAAAAAAACCATCTTAGGTCTTTTTGTTCCACAGCTTTTCCATTTCATCCTCATTATACTCCAACACTCTCTCTCAAGTATGCTAGGTAAATAGTAGCTTCTCGTTCTTTGTCTTTGTCCTTTTTTGTGGAAGGGTAATACATCTGGGACCTCTAGTCAGCCATCTTGTTCCTACACTTCATGGTTCTTTTTTAAACCCCTCTGTTTGCATAATATTTTTTTTCAAATAATTTGTATTTCTTACCTCTTTTAACCATCTGAAGAACACTTTACAAAATTTTTTTTCATAATATTTTGTGACCCTTAACTCTTAATGTGTGAATCCTCCCATTTAAGTTTTTCAACTTTCATATCAATTCTTTCTCTCATGTAACTTTTTACTGTGAGCTTTCCTGAGTGGTGATTGCTTTCTGTGGGAGTTCACAACCGTGGATTAAAAAACATGCTGAAACAGTTTGAGACTTGCTTCTGCCAAAGCCCCACCAGTTTCACTGGTTTAAGTAGAATTTTTTGGTGATAATTTCCTAGCTTGCCATTCCTTTACCATGTAAGTAGTGTGAAATTAGACCCCAGATTTCTCTTGCATTGTGCACAGCTGGTGGTTTCAATACATTATGCTTGATTTTTTCCCATTTTTGGTCCTTGATTGTGGTTGGAGTTTTTCTAGTTTACTTTTTGCCAGGAATGCTCTGATTAATGTGGAAAGCTCAACCTCACATGGACCTTAAAATCTATTTCTACCCCTACATATGACCATAAAAATAATATCTCTTATGGATATATATGGATGCAAAATCCCACATGCTGCTTAATTTCATATTATGCTATTATCTCTGCAGCACCTAGAATGTTCTCATTTTTGCTTTTAATATTGCAGCCATACTTTTAACGTACTTTTGCTACATTTTATACATAATTTTGTGTGTTTGTAACTAGTGAGGTAGGTAAGAATAGGTGTTTCTCCAGCATTGGAATAAGCAGCCATATTTACTACACATTCTACCATATGATCTTCATATATGCTCTTCTCTCCACCTGGTATTCTCTTTTATTTTTCTCTTTGCCACAGTGACTTTTTAAGATTTCATCTCAAATGCAACTATTTCATGAAACCCTTACCTTAATCCTATTATAGATGCTTGCAGCACCATGTACCTCCTTTCTTCATAACACTCATCAAAAGAGCAAAATTGTATTAGACTATGGGATGATTTCATATCTTTCTTCTGGTAGATTATGAGGTCAATGAGAGCAGGATCCAGGGTTTTTTTGTTCACAGTGGTATTCCTAGGACAGTGTATGAAACAGAATAAATGTCCAACAAATATCTACTGAATACAGAACTTAGGGTAATTTAAGTGTGCATGCATATGACATAGCCAGCATCTGCTATTATCCCCTGTTCAGTATCCTTTAATTTATAGAATGCTTTAACTAAAGGTGAGAGTGGCTTTTGTTTCATTACTTCATACTAGATAGGCAATTTAAGGAGTGCTATCCTTTAAAGTATTCTTACATTATTATTTTAAGTTTCTAATTATGGTATTTTGTGGGTTTTTTTGATTGAATTTTGTTTTTGTTTTTGTTTTTTGAGACAGGATCTCACAGCCCAGGCTAGCCTGGAACTCACTCTGTAGCCAAAGCTGGCCCCAAACTTGCAATCCTCTTGCCTCAACCTCCTAAATGCATAGATTACAGATATGCACCACCACACCCAGCTTTGATATTTTGAATTTTTGGTTTCTATATGTCTGCATACTACAATGTAAACAAGTGTAATTACAATATAATTATTTTGAACCAAGAAATATAAATAGGGTTTGAGTTTCTGGTCCAGATGGAAAATGGAGACAGCTTTACTCTACTTTCAGAAACAGCTAATTAAAAGACAGTATGAAACAAGGTTTTCAAGATACTGGTATCAAGCAATAAATAAACAATGTGCCAAGAGAAAGGAAACAAATGAAATTAAGTCCTTTAATTGCCTCACCTTAGTTCCCAGAGTGCAATTCCAGGCTGTGATGCAAGGATGATAGGGCCCCAGAAAGAGCTTACCAAACTCCCAAATTTGAGGAGACATTGCTGAGAGTTTGAGGTTACCAAATAGGATAAAATTCACAGGATGAAGTGTTGTAAAAAAGACACCCACCCAGGGACAGAACACTGGAAATATGCACTGAATATAACTTATGTACATAAGTTTTAAGCTGACAAATACATACATGTGACAAAATTTCTCAAAGGTAATGAAAGAATAACTCAAAAGAATTAGAAGCAATTAGCCACATTAATCACATGTTGCCTATAAGAATTTCATGCACAGAGTAAGGGAAATGCCTGCTTCTACAAGCCAGTCTGGAAAACATTAATATTTGTGCAATACCTAGAATACCTAGAAGGGCCTTGCCTCTGCAGTGGTGAACAACTAGGTATAGACTGAGCACTTAAAATGGTTTAAATATGAATACCCACCAAAAGTTACATGTTAAAGGCTTGATCTCTAGGATGGCAATATAGGGAGTTACAGTGACCTTTAGGAAGTGGAAGCCTGTAGAAAGTCCTTAGGTCACTCAGGATGTACCCTGAAAGGGAATTATGAGACCTCAGTCTCATCCTGGATTTACTGTCATTATAAGTCATTCCTGACTTATTGTATAAGCAGTTTGCTCCGTGACATGCTTCCAGCCACACTCACCAGAAGCTTGAAGAAATAAAGCCCCTTGACCTTGGGCTAGAACCTCCAGAACCATAAATCAAAATAAACCTTTTTCCTTTTTTATACACTTTAAAGAATATTATTTTATTTCTGTTAAAACAATATTTTCCATTAATATATTTTATTATCAGAGAAAGTAGTTTAGAGTTATGGTTGCCTTTCTAATTATACTAAGTAATATACATTCATGAAACAGACACAAATAAAATATCTAGAAAATTATATAAGAAAAAATGTGCATACTATTGCTAATCACACATGAATTCAAGCTCAATAGGTACATGCAATGTACATGTACATATATATGATGCAATACATATTTTTATATTATGTTGCATATTTATATTCTATTATATATTTATATTTTAGTTATACTAGAAACAAAAGTTGCCAGGAAAACTAGTAGAAATAATTTTTGATATTTAAAAATTTTGATTTATTTTAAAAATTATTTTATCAGTTGTATTATTTCTTTTAAATGAGTGTTTTCTGAATTGCTATTTAATAGTCCTTCATGTGAAATATGTGTAATACATTTCCATGTAGCTATGCACTTAGAAAGTTTTTGAGTTTTCATTATTATACAGAATGATGAATTTTAAATTTTTATGTGTAAATCTTTTGTGTAAACCTATGATTACTTTGTCTTATTTATATAACTTGTGCCTTTTCAAACCTTTTATCTTTATATGTAAGTTACCTCAGGTATTTTGTTTTAGTAATGGGAAGATGACTAATACAGTGTTGCTCCAGTCCTAACAAATCTTAAAAGCAAGAACCAAAAAGGACAGTGTTATCTTCCATGTAACTTAGCTATTTCACAAAAAAAAAGAAGGACATTTATAAGGATATTTAGCACCCAGTAAGATAAAATTCAAACCATCTGGAATCCAATAATAATTATCTGGCATAAAAAAGAAGCATAAAACTCAACAGCTAATGAGGTGAACAGAATAACCCAAAAATTAAAAATATACATGAAAGATATTTAGTATAGAAAGCTTGTTACAAGGTTCTTAATGCAGTCATTATAACTGTATGTCTTATGTTAAAACACAGAGACATAGAAGATACTTAAAGTTCCCAAATCCAACTTCTAAAGATGAAAACTGGGGTTGATCCCATCACCTGAGGATTACTGCAGAGACTAAGATTTCTAAGCCTGAATCTGTGGCCTGCAGATTGCTCAGCCTTCAGAGCTGCTCCACCATGTTGCTACTAATCGAACTCTAGATGTAGGGATGATTGAATTTCCCTATCCTCTTCCCTCCTGCATTATGGTTTACTGCTGGGTGGGATTTGAAAACAGAGACCAGCAGGCAAAGTGCTCAGTTCCCTCAGTTCTCCACCTCCTGTGTAGATCTCAGTTCTTTGTTTCCCCTCACTCTCTGACACACTGTGGGGAACATCCCTAGGCTTGAAAGTTTGTCACCCCTTTGTGCACAACCTGGAAGGTCTCTAGTATGAGTAGGAACCATACCTAATGACTTAACTTCTTTTCACTAAACCTCAACTTCTAAATGATCTATTACCTCTCAATAGCACTACAGGCTGGCAATCAAACCCTTATCAAGTGCCTTTGAAAATCATTTAACATCCAAACCATAACACTCCCCAGTTAAAAGGTATAGATTAGCAGAATGAATTTAAAAAGACTCAACTAAATATTGCCTATAAAAGACTATTTTAAAAACTACTTTATTGAGGTATGACTAACATTTGAAATGTTGTACTCATTTATTATATATAACTCAAAAGAATTTGGTGGTAATTATACAATTGTAAAGCCATCACCATCACTGTGGTAAGAAACATTTCTATGCTGTCACAAAGTCTTGTCCTGCCCCTGTTATGGTTATTGCTATTAATTTTTTATTATAAGAACACATAACACAGGATCTACCCTTTTGACTGACATTAAGTATGCACTACTGCAATAGCTATAGGCATATTAGTTCTCCAGAACATATTTATCTTGGATAACTGAAGCTTTGTAAACATTGATCATAATGACCCCCCCCACCCCAGCCTTTAGCAAACACCATTCTACTCTATCTCTATGAATTTATTTGGGATTCCACATAAGTGAGAACATACAATATTTGTCTTTCTGTGTTAGGATTATTTCAATTGCCATAAATTTCTCCCATTTTATCCATATTATTGCCAACAAAACAATTCCTAAGAGTGAAATAATGTTCCATTTTATGTGTGTGTGTATATATGAGACTTTTAAATTTTTGTGGTGCAAGGGACTGAACCAAGGGCCTTATGTATGATATACAAGTGTTCTGTCAACTGAGCTATATCCCTAGCTCCTTTTTTGTTTTTAATTAATTTGGTTTTGATTTTTGATATTGAACTATATGGGTCCCTTGTACATTTTGGATATGAATCATTCATTAGATAAATAGTTTTAAAATATTTTCTTCCAATCCATAGATTGACACTTTGTTTTGTTGATTGTCTCCTTTGCTGTAAAGAAGCTTTTTGTTTGATGCAATCTCATTTTCTGTTTTTGTTTTTCCTTGTTTTTTCGGTATCATATCCAAAAAGTCACTTCCACGACCAATGTCAAGAAACCTTTCTATGTTTTCTTCTTTAAGTTTCACACTTTGGAGGCTTAAGTTTAAGTCTTTAATCCATTTGAGTTTATTTTTATATATGGTGTAAAATAAGGGTCTAATTTCATTCTTCTATATGTGGATATCAAGTTTTCTTAACACCATTCCTTGAAGATACAAACCTTTTCCAACTTGCAACTGTAGTAACTTTGTTGAATATTAGTTGACTGTATATGCATGGATTTATTTCTGGGTTGTCTTTTCTATTCTATTGGTTTATGTGTCTGCTTTTATGTCAGGACAATCATCTTTTGAAAATGGGAAGTATGGTGCCTTTTAGCTTTGTTATTCTTCCTCAAGATTTACTTCATTATTGTAGGACTGTGCCTTCTCTATCTGTGAAAAATGCCACAGAAATTCTGATAGAAATTGTATTGAATCTACAAATCACATTAGGTAGTATGGACATTTCAGCAATATGAATTCTTCCAATTCAGAGAATTCCAGTCATTCAGAGAAGTATAAGAGGGTTACTTTAGACGTAAGGGTACAAATAAGTTTAAAATGACATGCTGGAAAAAGTTATTCATACAAAATAGTAACCAAAGTAGAGGTGGCATGGCTATATTATTATTAAAGTACAATTGATATAAAAGTGTTACAAGTTGAACCTACAAATCACATTCTGTTAGAGAAAGTACCTGGAAAATTGTGATTGGCCCTTAGGCAAAGTAATTGTTTCTATGGTGGCCATAACCAACTTTAAAATATTAGAGCATTTTCAAAATAAAGTTATTGAGAAAGAATTTTTAAGCTGGTACAATGAAATCCCGCAACTGCTAGGAGCCACGTTCCCAAGAACTTCCCTGAGAAGGAAGCTGAAATGGGAACATGAATACTGGGAGAAGGCAACAAAAACAAAGAGAAAGAAAAATAAAGGTAGAGATAGAGCTGGGGATAAAGATAGATGGATTTAGATAGAAAATAGATGAATGATAGATAGATGATAGATGATAGATAGATAGATGGATGATAGATAAAAGGGAATATGAGAACCAATGATGTTCAAAATTTTGGATTAATATAGTTTTATAGTGTAAAGTTTGATGCTCACACATTTCAATTATACTTACCAATAAATCTCTGATTTCTCATTTTTACCAAATTTAAAATTATTTCTATTGTAGCTTAAACAACAAAGAATACTGCAACTTAGCAAAAGGAATTTTTCATGCTTTTCTTGGTAACACATTTCCTATAGAATTTAAAATTTTCAAGTTTCTTAGAAAATTAATGTTTCCATAGTCCTGGATTTAGAGTCCTTTACCTTTCTGTACCTTATGTTTTTTTCTTAATTATGAGAAAAGTAAGTGAGATTTCTTTGTGTTTCATTTTCACCTGACAATCTATGCTTCTACTGTTTTATATGAAATTGCTTTGAAAAATGTAATTTATCATGAATGAAAGGGAAACTAATATCTTAAATCAATTGCTTCCACAGATAAATATGAGTCTCAAAGAGAACAATTATCTTGCCCATGGTCACCAGAGTTCACCTTCTCAACTCCTAGTTTTTCTAGACATGTCCTTTCTATTTTTCCTGAATTGGCAAGGTGTTGTTGACACTATGTCTGCTTTCTCATCTCTGTGAGGACTAATGGAAGTAAATATACTTCTTTAGGGTACTCTAGCAGCACCTTATTAGAGAGGTTTTCCATCAAAGGCAAAGAATCTTGGCCACTAGTCCAACTGAAATGGGAATCAGTTCATGTAGAGGATATTCTAGTCTTCTCACATTGAGATAAAAAGTCACTTTCATTGATTGGACTGTCCAAAGAATTCCCAGATTCATCTCCTTCCTCCCTTTACTTCCCTTATTCTAATTCAAATTTTCATCATGACTTCAAAATCTTCCTCACTATCTCTCTTTCTGCTGTCTCATACCTTAAGATGAGTCTCTCTAGTGGACTGGAGTGAGTTTTCATCAAGGTAGTCTGATCTTATTGTACCAATGCTTTAAATTCTTCATTCTAACATTATGGTTCCCCTGACTATGTCCTGGACGCTTTTCCAGTCTCACTCTCTTCTTTTCCCTCATTAACGTATATACTTTAAAAAAAGTGAGGAGTTTCATTGTGATTTTTCATGCATGTATATAATGTGCTTTGATCACATTCACCCCTCTATTACTTTTATTCTCATGTTCCCTTCCTTTCCCTTTATTTATAATTATTAAATGATTTTCACTATGACATTTTTGTACATCCATGCAACGTACTTTAGTCACATTCATTCTCTCAACACCCTCTCTTTCCCCAACACCTTTCTCTGGCTTCCCCCCAAATAGTCTCCTTTTTATGTTAGTGTAATTCTTTTAGATCTAGATTCTGCAAAAGAGAAAACATGTGATATTAGTCTTTTGGAATCTAGCTAACTTCACTTTACATGATGATTTCCAGTTCCAGCTACTTTCCTGCAAATGATATATTGTACTTCTTTATGACTAAATAATGCTCCATTGTGTATGTATACATATTTTCTTTATTAAATTAATTGACTAGCACCTAGACATAACTTGGCTATTGTGAATAATGCATTAATAAACATGGGTGCGCAGCAATCACTATTGTATGCTTGCTTACATTTCTTCAGGTATATGCTCAGAAGTGGTATAGCAAGATCATATGTTAGTTCTATTTTTAGTTTTTTCAGAAACTTCTATACCAATTTTCATAGAAGATGAACTAATTTACATTCTCACTAACAGTATATAATGGTTCCTTTCTCTCCACATCCTGGCTAGCAGTTGTTGTTTGTTTTCTTGATGATAACCATTTTGATTAAGATCAGATGAAATCTCAATATAGTTTTGATTTACATTTGCCTGGTGGCTAATGATGCTGAACATTTCTTCATGCATTTATTGGCCATTTATACTTCTTTTGAGAATTACCAGTTTGATTTATTGGCCTACTTATTAATTGGATTGTTTGTTCTTTTGGTATCTAATTTTTAAGCTCCTTATATATTATGGATATTAGTCCCCTATCAAATGGAGAGTTATGTCTTCCATATGGCAATTGTTTCATTTGCTCTGCAGAAGCTTTTTTTGGTGGTACTGGGGTTTGAACTCAATGCCTTATGCTTGCTAGTCAGGTGCTCTACCACTTAAGCCACTCCGCTAGCCCCCCAGAGACTTTTGAAATTGATGCAATTCCCATTTGTCAATTTTCGCACTTAATTCCTGAGGTATTGGAGTCATATTCTGAAAGTCATTGTCTATGCCTATATATTGAAGTATTTTCCCTGTAGTTGTTTCAAAGTTTCAGCTATTACCTTAAATTCTTCAGTCCATTTTGAACAGATTTTTTTCTACATGGTTCAAGAGACAGGGAACTAGTTTTAGTGTTCTACATGTGGATACCCAGTTTTCCCAGCACCTTTTGTTGAAGAGGCTATCCTTTCCACAATAAATCAGATGGCTGTGCCTGTGTGGGCTAATTTCAGAGTCCTCTATTCAATTCCATTGGTCTATGTGTCTGTCTTTGTGCCAGTACCATACTGCTTTTGTTGCTAAGGATCTCTAGTAGCTTTTTCAATATTTTTTATTAGTTTGTAATAGTTTTGCAGGGAGGATCATTGTAACAATTCTATATATGCATATAATGTACCTGAGTTTGGGTCATCCTTTCTATTGTTCTCCTTTTTCCCCCTCTTCCTTCTTAAAATGACTTCAACAGGTTTCAATATTCCTTATTCAAAAGTATAGGAAATGCATCAGCCATTTGCCCTCTTCACTTCTGCTCCCCCTCCTACTAGTACTCTTCCCTTAACATGCCCTGTTCTACATTCCTGTCCTTCATTGTTTACTGTTCATTGCTCAGTGGGGTTTTGCCTTAGTATTTTACCTGTAAATATATTATACTTTAATCAGTCTTGAACTGAGTTATTATGACACCTTCAGAATTGCTCTTTATTATTTGTATGTAGAAAAGCTGTTGGTGTTTGCCTATTGCTTTTGTGTCATGCTATTTTACTCTAAGTGTTTATCAGATATAAGAGATACTAAACCATCTTTTGATAGGTACAGACCTGAAGTACCAAGGAAAAAAACCCTGTGGACTATCAATATACCCTTAAAAATATGAAGGACAAGAGGGTAAAATAGGTCTTTTCTGGGAGTGGGTACCAATGGGAAGGAGGGTGGACATAAGGAAAGGGTGAGTGAGGGTGACTATTGTGGATGTATTTTGTATTCATATGTGAAAGTAGAAGAATGAAACCTGTTGAACTTGTTCTAAGAAAGGTAGGAGGGGGGAAGAGAAAGAATGATGGAGAGGGTAAATCTAACTAACATATATTGCAAGTACATATGTAAATATCACAATGTATCCCCCTGTACATCTATTAAGTAATAGTAAAAGAAAAAAAGATTAAGAAAAATAAGTCATCTTGTAAATAGGGATATTTTTTCTTCTTCCTTTCCTATTTGTCTCCTTTTTATTTCTTTCTCTTAGCTTATTGCTTTGTCCACAGATTCAAGCACTATATTGAATAAGAGTACAGAGAGTGGACACCTTCGTCTCATTCTTGATTTTAGGAGAAATGCTTATAGTGTTTCCCTTTTAACTATAGTTATGTTGTATGTAGTTTTGTTGCTTCTATTATGTTGAGCCATGTTCCTTCTATTCTTAGTTTCTTCAGGGGTTTTATCATGAAGGGATGTTGAATTTTGTCAAAGATTTTTCTGTGTCTATTGAAATTATCATATGATTTTTGTTCTTGATTATATTTATGTGTCCAGTCTCACTCTTAAAGGAACCTTATGCTCTGGTTGTATCAAATAATATTCTAGACATGACATATATCTTTAATATTTTCCTTACTTCTCACTAGAATGCACTTATTATACCTCCTTCTTTGCTTGGATTCCTCTTCTACAGTTTCCAAGTTCCAATTCAATTTTAACACATCTCTGAAACTTTCTAGCATCAAAATTGTCTCTTAATTTTTTAAAAAAGGTTTTAGCAATACTGGAGTTTGCTAGGCAGGCACCCTACCACTTGCGCCACACTCCCAGTCCTCAAAAATGTCTCTTAACTCTTTACTTCTCTTTTATACTCCTAGTTTCTTCAGAGCTTTTATCATTAAAGGGTGTTGAATTTTGTTAAAGGCTGTTTCTGAGTCTATTGAGAGGATCATGTGGTTTTTGTCTTTGCTTCTGTTTATACGCTGTATTACATTTATAGATTCACATATGTTGAACCATCCTTTCATCCCAGGAATGAAATCAACTTGGTCGTGGAGTGTGATCTTTTTCAAGTGTTGTTGAATTCTGCTTGCCAGTATATTATTGAGAATCTTTGTGTCTATGTTCATTAAAGATATTGGTCTATAATTCTCTTTGCTGGTTGCATTTTTATTGAATTTTGGAGTGAGTGTAATTCTGTCTTCATAGAATGAGTTTGATGGTGTTCTCTCCATTTCTGTTTCCTGGAAAAGTTTGAGGAGTATTGGTGTTAGTTCTTCTTTAATGGTTTGGTAAAATTCAGCTGTGAATCCATCAGGTCCTGGGCTCTTCTTTGTAGGGAGGCTCTTTATTACTGCTTCGATTCCATTGCTTGTAATAGGACTATTTATGTCACTAACATAGAATTTCACCAGTGCTCATCTGAGAAAATTTCTTAACTACCATTTCCAACTCCAAACTGATCCATTCAGCTTTCTAAATCACAAGTCTTTTATAAATCATAAATGTATCTTCTTTAACACCCCTTTAATGCCATCTCATTGCCTAAAATAAATCTAGACATTTTCAATTCTAACTACAGCAGATTTTCTTTTATATGCTTCCTTTATTAGTATAATTATGAAATTTCATTTGTTTAATCACTCATTCAACAAATATGTACAAAGTAGTATATTAAACACAGGAAATTCACCAGTAGACAAAGTCCCTACTTTCATATAGCCTACATTATATTATGTGGTAATGGAGGGAGATAATAAACAAACAAATGAATATATAAATATCAATTTTGGTAAGTTCCATGACAAAAAATAAATAAAATTAAAAATACAGGGCTGTCATTTTTAATAATCAGGTGAGTGAGATCATCTCAAAAGAGGTAATATTTGAGTGGAAACATGAATAAAGTGAGAGGAAATGTCACTTGAGTGTGTGGGGAAAGAATGTTTTAAAAAAGCAAACTACCTATTCAAAGTTCCCAAGGAACAACCAAATGACTAGAAGATAAAGGAGTGGTCAAAAACAAAGTCAGAGAGGAAGATCTTGTAGGACATGCTAAAAGTTTTGGATTTTATTTTGAGAGCATATTCATTTTTGAATGGAAGACCAATATGATCTAGTTTGTCTTTCAAAGATCTACTATGTGAGCAATATTACAGGGAGGTAGAAATGGAAGTGGAAGACATGAAGGGCTTATGAGATAGATGAGATTTAATTTGGAATACAAAAGGCACTAGTGAGAAAAACAAGTTTGGAAATCACAGTCATATGTAGATAATGAACATGCCTTCACTTTTTAGTTTGTTTTTTGCAGAATTCCTGTAAATAAATGGTTTCATTTAATCCTTCGAGCAGCTCTGTGAAGTAGACAGATTAATCATTACATAATATATGTTTAATTATATATACACATGATGAAATTGTTGGATTCTGGAGAGATAAAGTGACTTTCCAAGGTCACACAGTCAGAGCTGAAATGCAAATTCAGAGCTCTTTCTCCCTCCTAACAAATTCCTTCTATCCTAATGAGCAGGATTAATCAACACCAGCTATCAATGAGGTGTCAGATATATATATCAGATAACTTCCTTCAAAAGGTAGATATCAAGAGGAACAGAGAAAGATAATGGAATAGAACTCTCCACTGATTATCTCTCACAGAAATATCAATTTGGATAACTGTCTATGTACTAAATACCTTCACAAGACCTAAGTAAACTTAGTGAAAGATGGCATTACCTGTTTGTGGCAAAATAATAAAAAGACACATTGAAGAAAGTAGAAATGACAGTTTTACATTACCTATGCCACCCCTCCCCCAACCCCAGGCAGCACAGCATAGAAAGAGATATCATCAACTTGGGGAAAATATAGGGAAAGCACCAAGGGCCTTGTGATGTTAATCTTGGTTGCCAAATTGACTGGACTGAGAGATGCCTAGAAAATTGGTAAAACATGCTTCTGGACATGTCAGTGTGGATGTTTACAAATATAATTAACATATATGTCAGCAAACTGAGTGGGGAAGCCCAACCCTAAACATGGGCTGCACCATACAATAGGTTGTGGACTGGATTGTTTTTTAAAGTGGAAGTTCATATGCATGCTTAATCTTTCTTGAGGGGGTGCATTTTTCACTGCTGTCATCACTTATGGACATCAGACTCCATATTTTTCATCATTTGAATGCAGATTTGCACCAGTAATTCTGGAGGGCAGCCACAGACTGTAACTGCATCATTGGTCTCTCTATTATGAGGCTTCTAACTTCTTGAACTGAGCAGTTATGGTTTTCCTGGCTTTCAGATTGCAAATGGCCATTGTCACACTATTCAGCATTTGATCTTGTAAACCAATCTAGTAAGTCCTGTCTCATAATTATATATTCTATTGGTTTTGTTCTTCTGGAGAATCCTGACAAATATACTCCCAACACCAGAACCACCATAGTAAAACCAGGCAGGCTCCCATATCTCCAACCTCCAGATTCTAGGATGATTACTCATGAGATGAGTCTTCAAACTCAACCCAAAGCTAGGAAGGATACTGCAACATCAGGCTTCAGTCCTATAAGTCAAACTTAAACTCCAGCTCACCCAAGCACCATGCCAACTTCTAGCAGGTATGGAAGTCAGGTCCACACCAGTGCTGCATGTGAGCTTCAACAGACTCAGACTTTGAGAATGGCCCAAGGTCATGCTGGCTTCTGAAACTCTAAGATCTAGTTCACCCTTCTACCACACTAGCCACAGCAGCCCCAGGCTTTAGAACTACATCAGATGACCTACCCAGAATCCCTGGGCAAACTTACTATTTAAGGCTTTCCCAGATAAAATTAATTTGCAAAGGTTAAAATCAGTGCTGATGTCTCCTAAACACAGGCATCAATGCACGGCTGTTAAAATCAAGAATGATCAGGAGAACATAGCATCACCAAGGGCCAAATGAGAGTGTCAGGAATCAGTGCTAAAGAAATGGAGATATGTGAACTGCTTGATAAATAATTAAAAATAACTGTTTTAAGGAAGCTTTGAAAACTTCAAGAAAATGCAAAGAAATGATTCAATGAAATAAAGAAAACAATAAGTGAAGAGAATGAGAAATTGAAGAGAGAATGAAGTATGTAAGCTGTTGAATAATAGGGTGATAGAGACAGAGCAAGTAATAGAAGTGGTTAATCTGAGTAAAGTATGATAAATGCATGTGTGGAATACCAAAGCTCAACCCCCTCCAAACAATCTATATGCACTTTATAAATTAAGGACAAGAAAGCAAAACAGGTCCTGTCCAGGGGGTAAGTGGTAGTGGGAGGGGGACGTTAAATAAAGAGGGCGAAAGAGGGCAAATATAGTGGATGTACTTTCTATATATGAAACCTGAAATTGGTCTAAGAAGGGGAGAATAATGGATGGGGTGAATCTCATTAAGATAAATTATAAGCACATATGTAAATGTCACAATGAATTCTCCCCACCCCCTATTACTACCATATGCTAATAAAAAAAGAGTAAAAGTTGATCCTCCAGAGAAAAAAGAGGCAATGAAATAATAGAAAAAAATCAAATAGGAAACCTGGAACTGAAAAATACAAAAGACAGAATGAAAATACTAAAGCCAAAGCAATACTATCTTAAACAAAAAAAATATCTCTTTTTGAAAAACAGAGAACAGGAAGGTAAAATAGGTTCTGTCTGGGGCTGGTACCAGCAGGATGGGGAAGAACATAAGGAAAGGGTGCAGGAGGGTGAATGTAATGGAAATATTATGTACTGATGTATGAAAATGGAAAAACGAGACATGTTGAAACTATTCCAGGAATGGGGGAGGGAGGATAAAGGAGAATGATGGAGGGGATGAATTCAGCTATAATACATTGTAAGAACTTTGTAAATGTCACAAATGTACCCCCAGTACAATCATAATTTTAAAAATATGGAGGCAGGAGTTAAGCAATAAAAATATAGGAGATTTTCTGCAGCCAATTTTAAGTTGTTCTCAGCTTAAAAGATCCTGTTATAATTACAAATACATTTTGTAAACCTCAAAGTAACCAGAAAGCAAAAGTCTATAGTTCACACACACACACACACACACACACACACAAAATTAGAAGTAAAACATGAAAAATCCCACTAGACAAAATAACTATAAAGACAGCAAGAGAAAAAGAAAGGAAGGACCTAGAAAACTACTATAGAATTAGCAATAGACCAAGAGTAATTAGCATGAACTTAAATATATTAATTATCCTATCAGAAGAAATAGTATGGTTAAATGGATTAAAACCATACCTATGATATGCTTCCTACAAGTGACTTACTTCACCTGCAGGGACACCCATAAACAGTGAGGAGATGTGAAAATGTATTCTCTGTAAACAGAAACTGAAACAGAGCAGGAGTAGCTGTACTTAAATCAGATAAAATAGTCTTTAAGTCAAAAACTGTAAAAAAAAAAGATGCAAAAGGCCATTATATAATGATAAAAGGCTTAATTCAGAAAAAGGATATAATTGTAAATATGTGTATGCCTAATATTAGACATATAAATGCATAAAGCAAATATTAACTGATTTGTAAGGAAAGAATAATAGTAGGAAAATTCAACCCCTCATTTTCACCAATGGACTGATTATCCAGACAATAAACATTACAGTTAAACTACAGTTAAACTAAATAAACCATACAGAAATATACAGAACATTCCACCCAATAGCTAGCTACAGGATACCCATTCTTCTGAATTACATATGGAACATTCTCCAGGACAGATTATATGTTAGACCACAAAATATGTCCTAAGTTTAAGATTGATACAATCAAAAGTTAGAAGCCAGGTAATAGTGGCTCATGCTTATAACCCTAACTACTTGGGAGACTGAGATCTGGAGAAATATGGTTCCAGGCCAGCCTAGGCAAAAAGTTTGCGAGACCCCATCTCAATCAATAGCTGCATGTGATGACATATGCCTGTAATCTCAGCTATGGTAGGAAGCATAAAATAGGAGAATCATGGTAGTAAGACCCCATCTCAAAAATAACCAGAGAAAAGGGGCTGGAGGTGTGGTTTAAGCTGTAGAGTGCCTGCCTAGCAAGGCCCTGAAGTCAAAACCCAGTAACCCAAAAGAACAAAGTTATATAATATGTAACTACTAGAAGATAAGCAATAATCCAATAAATGGTACTTATGTTTCAGAGACCAGGAATGATTTGTGATGAAGGTGTGTTGGAGAAAGATTTTGCATCAAGGTCTGTAGATCTGTCAAAGTAGAAAAAAAGGAAGCCCTGGAAAGCTCACCAGAGTATTCTAGTAATTTCCAGGTCTCTTGGTAGTTTGGATCTCTGATTCCCTGTCTGGCATATGTGGAGGGCCCTGAGCAGACTGGGAAGGGAAATGGAATCTAGGTCTTAAGAGAATTGGTTGAAAGAGCTGGGGGCTTCCATTTCTCTGAAGAAAACAAGAACTTGATAATTAAGCTATCCGTGAATGAAATAGATGGCTTTAGCAGGGTAGGAAAGGGCTTTACAATTCAGAAAGAATGTAAACAGAGGCCAGCATCCCCTTGAAAGAGACGAAATAGAGGAAATTCAGACATCAGTTACAAGTTGGTAAACAGCCTCTAAAAACCCTTACAACATTACAGTTATATTTATTCACCAAGCTCCCAACAGTAACTTGGTTTCTATATAGACAGCCCTGTAGGGAGCTGTGCATATTCCAGACACCTTAATAGCTTCATTTACCTGTTTAAATGAATAAAGTGGCTTTAGGTTTATTGACTGATTGCCTGTGAGTTTGATCCATGTGAATCAGTGCCCTCAAGCTTATTCACCTTTGGCTGACCTACTGAAAACAAAGTGTTTAAACTGTAAAGGTACAATAGCAGAGCTGGAGCTTGTAGAAACTGCAGCTAACAAATACACACACACACACACACACACACACACACACACACATGCACTGCAGCTCTCAGAGCATTCTACTTAGGCAGCTACTATGGGGTTCCAATCTACTGGGCAGATTGGAGTTCAAACAAAGGGACTAGACTGCTTTCCATGGCACTTCCATGACTGTCAAACTGTCAAGAATGTTACTTCCTGTCCTGTATTCCTTTTTCTGGGGCTTTTCTGTCTTAGATAGGTTAAATTTAACAAAATAAATGGGTACTTATTTGGACTCAATGCCAAGTACCAGAACTATGTGTTCAAAGATAATTAAAATCCTGTCTTTGAAAAATATACAGTAGTAAAAGAGATCCTTATGAGAAAAATGGACTCTAGTAATGTGTGAAAAGTGTTCTCCTAGAGGTTTGCCCACCATGCTATGTGAAAACCAGGAGGCAGGGACAATACAGTGGCAAAGAAGTGGGTAATGTCCTATCAAAAGATATTGAATTGGACAATCCTGACTTAGGGAAAAATCTCTCTTTGAGGTATTTTTTTAACCACAATTTAGTAGTGTCACTAAATGTTTAGTGTGATTGACCAGGATCTTCATCATTATACTGTAAAATGAGAGTTTCGATCAATGACTGCTACAATTTCTTCCAGTTCTGATATAGCTACTTCTTAGATAATGTAGAGAGATAATTATTCAATTTTCAGTGGATGTGGATGATCCAAAAGAAGTCTATAATGCAGAATGAAGAAGGTGAGAATACTACTCTTCTCTGAGTTGGTCAGAAATCATTTACATTTATCTCTGAGCTCCACACTTCAAGAAAGCCAGAGACACACTGCAGTTTTTCCAATTCCTTCAAAAGAGGAAGAAAGAGCTATGGAGAGGATTGAAATCCATGAGGAAAATTCTAAGATGATTAAAGCAGTTTGGCCTGTAGAATTCACAGGTAATGTGGTTTCTGAGTGGCTGTCATAGAGCAAAAGGAACAGAAGAGGATCTGCATGATTCCCAGAGAATTAGAGGGCCAACAAGGTGAAGTCACTGTAAAACAGATTATAACTCAGCACAAAGAATAACTTCCTAACAGAACTGATCATAAATGGACAGGGCTGGAAAGTAGTGAGTTCCTGTTCTCTGAGCTGTGAGATCAAAAGTTTATCAATCTCTTGATGGGAATGTTAACTGAAGAAAATGACCAGAAGTCTTCTATGTTTTTTGTCAGCCAGAAAACTGAGTTACTCTAATACATAATTTCCTTTCAAATTAGTTTTGTGACTTTGGGTCATGTCAACTCACTTCTCTGAAGTTAGTTTATTCATCTCTAAAATAAAATAATCACAAAATGCCCTCTTCAAGCTCTTTTTTGCTTTGGTTTGATTTTTTGTTTTTCTTTGCTTTTTTTGTTTGTTTTTGAGATAGGATCTCACTAACTTTGCCTATGCTGACCTTGAACTCCTGATTCCCTTACCTCCCTTTCCCCAGGTACCAGGGACCACAACTTGAAATGCTATGGTTTTACATATGTTATTCAAATGCCTTGTCTTACTCCACCCTCAAGAAGTCCTGATGTCCATCTCCCAATTATGGGAACACAATCTACAGTAGCTATGAAACAAAATATAGATCCTAGTCATACCTTAGGTCTTAATAATTTTCCTAAACTCTCTTGAACAGGAAATCATATTTTAAAAGTAAAACAAACAAAAATCTCATTATTTTCAGATAATGAAGTTGAGGACTTTGGGAATGTTTAGTAATAAGCAGTGTAGAAATTACTACTATCCACTCTTTACCACAAGGTGCCAGTTCAAACACTTCACCCTGAATAATCATTCAACACATTCTCTCTCCTATGAGCAACTCTATATACTGAATTGGAAATCAAGGAGAAGTGAGATTAGTGGGGTTTTCCCACTAACTACCAACTACCTTTATGACAACGTATTAATTTCTTACTCTTTCTAGGTTCAAGAATACCTGTCTTTAAAATGGGAAATATTGGACACATTATGATGTCTGAGCATAAGTTCCTCACAGCCCTCTTCCAAGCTTTGTGAGATAGCTGGCTGTGTACAGGAATGTGGTGTTCAGCTTCATAAAACTATGAAAGTGTGTCCAAGAAGTGAATGGGCTATACATTGCTTCTGAAGCTCATTCTGCCCACACATATGATAGGCTGAATATGCTCCCCCCCCAAACCTTCTAATACAGTCCTAATCTAATATCTAATGATTGATAAGAATTGGTGGGTAAATACTCCAGCTCTCTTAACTCTACAGTAAGACATTATTAGGTACATGCTCTGTGATATATTTGATATATTGTAAGAACTTTTGTAAATAGCATAATGTATCCCCACCCAGCACGATGATTAAAAAAAAGGAAGGGGAAAAAATAAAAAGTTCCCAGTAGAATTGAATTCCAGTACTCCACGTGACAATTTATTTGGTAACATATCTTCTTCTGGCTTTCTTCCCTACTCAATTTGACCTTCTTACTTCTCTACCTGTGTTCTGGGTTCACATTCCAAATAAACTAATTGCACTCAAATACATTTTTCAGGGTAAATTCTAGTTAATACCAAACTAAGGTATGGATACTCCAGTCTTCTCTGGTCAAACTGTTCCCAGGTAAACTTTCTAATCTAATTTTCTCACTCTCTTCTCACCACTTATCTAACCACTCTAACAGAAATACTCATTTTCTCTGGACTCATATTTACCTGCCAATATGTTTCTTTTCATACTTTTCCTTTTGTGTGGAATATCTTCTCATCAGCATTCACATGGCCAAATTCCAAGCAGTCTTCAAAGATAAGTTTAAATATCTCCTTTTCTGTGAAACTTTCTCAAAGGATTGGTTGATTATGTTATACCATTTGAGTTCTCCCCTTTCTTGTGTCTAGGATCATATTTTATCTCATACAATAGTTATGAATAACCATCTATGGTCTCCCAATATTTGCTTTTTTAAAAGCTATACACAGACTCTTACTAGTGAACTGTTAAGAATTCTCTCTCTCTCTCCCTCCCTCCCTCCCTCCCTCCTTCTCTTTCTCCAAAGGAAAGGAGACAGTGCCCATTGCAAAGATTCACATAAGGAGGGGTGCATCATCCCTTTACAACCACTCTGTGAGGAGAATAACATAATAATCAAAGCACTGCTTCCATAGCCAGGCTTCCTGGGATGCTTCTGGCCTCCATAACTTAATAGCTCTAGATCTAGGCAAATTATTTAACTTATTTGAACCTGCTCCTCACCTTCAAAATGGAAATAAGAGTGAGATAGGGGAATCAAGGACCTTGTTGAGACCCTGGAGACATGCTTGGCAGAAGTGAAGCAACAGGGAGAGCTGAAACTTTGGCACCCTGAACCTCTATCCTGTGGAAGGATTCTCCATGCCACAATACACTGAAAAAAAAAGTGGGTCACCACCCTCACAGCCCACTGCCACCCACTACCTCCAAATGTGCTTGGGAGACCTTCAGCAGACCAAACAAAATACTTTCCTGCTGGAGCCACACTTGGCAGAAAAAAAAACAAAAGGAAGAAACAAAACTCCAAAACCCTGAAACCCCAGCCAGAACAAAGCTTATCCATGACATATTACACTGAGAAAAAAAGAGGGATCCCTCATAGCCAGATGCCAGCACCAAACCTGCTTAGGAGATGCAGACAAATGGGACTGGCTGCTGAAGGAGTAACACCGGAGCTACTAAGACTGAAATTCTAATGTTCCTGAACCTGGATTTTTTTTTCTTTAAGTATTTGTTTGTCTGTTTCGCTGTTTGTCCACCATCTCTCCCTGTTGATTTCTTTGGTTCTCCATTTTTTTTCTTCTTCTATTTCTTTTATCTTGTTCTTTCTTGGTTTTGTTGGCTTTACTATTGTAAGTTAGCTAATACTAAATTACACATAGACCAGGGACAGAAACAGCATCACGTGGAGCAATGGGAAGATGAAAAGGATAGAAACTTTCTCCTCCCAAAAATAAATTGGTACAAGATAAGGAAGGAAATAAAGAAAACAGATACCCAGATCCAGACTACAACAAAACAAAGATAAACTATGCCAAGGAAGCCAACAAAGCCCACAAGAACATCCTGAAAGAAGAAATCATGCAAGAAATCAATGAGAATTTCATAGAGAAGTTATTAGACATGGTCAATCAAGAAATTCCAAGACAACAAAAATAAAGAATATGAGAAAACACAAAACAAATAAATGAACTCATAGGAGCCCTAAATAAACACCAAAGTGGAAAAGAGAACACCATAAACAGATAGTTACATGAATTAAGGTTAAAAATTGACAACACTAAACAGGAAGTGACTGATGATATGTAAAACCTCAGAAAAAAGAATGAAATAGAATATAAAACATAACGGAAGGCCACAACAGCAGACTAGAATAAGCAGAAGATAGAATCTCAGAACTTGAAGATAAAATGGTAATTAAAGGAAAAACTGAAGAATTATTAGTCAGACAACTCAAGACCTGTGAAAGGAATATGGAAGAACTCACTGACTCCATTAAGAGAAAACACAAAGAATCATGGGAATTGAAGGAGGAGAAGAGGTGCAAGCAAAAGGAATTTGTAATATATTCAACAAACTAATAACAGAAAATTTCCCTGATATAGAGAAAACTATTCCCATTCAGGTACAGGAAGCCTCCAGGACACCAAATAGACTTGACCAAAATAGAACTACCACATGACATATTATCATTAACACAAGAAGCACAGAGAATAGAAAGAGAATATTGAAGGCTGTAAGAGATTTTAAAAAAATTACAAAGGTAAACTCATCAAAATCACAGCAGATTTCTCAACAGAAACCTTCAAAGCAAGAAGAGCACGGAGTGAGGTCTTCCAGGCACTGAATGAAAATAACTTCAACCCTAGGATACTCTACCCAGAAAACTATCATTCAAAATAGATGGAGCAATAAAACTCTTCCATGATAAGCAGAAACTAAAACAATGTGACCACCAAGCCACCACTACAAAAGATTCTTCAAGGAATTCTGCACACAGAAAATGAAAGCAAAGAAAATCAAGAAAGAACAGGCAGTACCAAACCACAGGAGATGAAAAGGCAAGAAATTAGAGAGTAACATTCACTAAACTGCACACAATCAAACCTTTAAACAACAAAGAAAACTAATGACAGGAATCACCACATACCTATCAATACTAACATTGAATGTTAATGGACTTAATTCCCCCATTAAAAGACACCGTTTGGCAATCTGGATTAAAAAGGAAGATCCAACAATCTGTTGCCTACAGGAGACCCATCTCATTGACAGAAACAAACACTGGCTTAGGGTGAAAGGCTGGAAGATCTACCAAGCCAATGGGTCCCAAAAGCAGGCAAGGGTAGCAATACTTATCTTACACAAAGTACACTTCAAACTTACATTGATCAAACAAGATAAAGAAGGACACCCTATACTAATAAAAGGGAAACTACACCAAAAGGAATTAACAATTATCAACCTATATGCATCCAATGTCAATGCACCCAGTTTCATTAAACATACTCTGAAGCTGCTAAAAACATATATAGACTACAACAAAGTGGTAGTGGGAGACTTTAATACCCCCCTATCACCAATAGATAGGTCATCCAAACAAAAAAATTGATAAAGAAATTCAACAAATCACACAAGATCAAATGGACCTAGCTGATGTCTACAGAATATTTCACTTAACTTCTGCAAAATATACATTCTTCTCAGCAACTCACAGAACCCTCCATAAATTGATCATATCTTAGGGCACAAAGCAAGCCTCAGCAAATATAAGAAAATAGAAATAATACCATACATTCTATCTGATCACAATGCATTAAAACTAGAACTCAACAACAAAACAGCAGTAAAAAACATACAAACAATTGGAAGCTGAACAACACATTGCTCAATGATCAATGAGTCATTGATGAAATAAAGGAGGAAATTAAAAGGTTCTTGTAAGTTAATGAAAATGAAAATACGACCTACCAGAAACTATGTGACACAGCAAAGGCAGTTCTAAGAGGAAAGTTTATAGCCATAAGTGAATATATTAAAAGGTCAGAAAGATCTCAAATAAATGACTTAATGCTACATCTCAAACTCCTAGAAAAACAAAAATAAGTGAATCCAAAAACAAGCAGAAGGAGAGAAATAATAAAAGTAATGACTGAAATCAGTGAAATAGAAACAAACAAAAATATACAATGAATCAATGAAACAAAAACTTGTTCTTTGAAAAAATAAATAAAATTGACAGACCCCTGGCAAACCAGACTAAAATGAGAAGGGAAAAAATCCAAATCAATAAAATCAGAAATGCAAAAGGGGAGACAATAACAAACACCACAGAAATCCAGGAAATCAACAGAGACTACTTTAGAACATATATTCTAATAAATTTGAAAATATTGAAGAAATGGACAAATTACTAGATACTTCTGACCACTCAAAACTGAACCAAGAGGATATTAATCACCAGAATAGATCTTATAAAACAAAATGAAATTAAAGCAACAATAAAGAGTCTCCCCCCAAAATAAAAGTCCAGGACCTGATGAATTCTGTCAGAGATTTAAAGAAAACTAATATCAGCCCTCCTTAAACTGTTCTACAAAATAGAAAGGGAAGGAACACTGACTAACTCATTTTATGAAGCCAATATTACAATCATCCCAAAATCAGGTAAAGACACTTCCAAAAAGGAGAGCTATAGGGCAATCTCCTTAATGAACATTGATGCTAAAATGCTCAATAAAATATTGGCATACCAAATCCAACAATGTATCAGAAAGACCATCCAACACAAGCAAGTTGACTTCATCCAGTGATGCAGGGGTGGTTCAACATATGTACATATATAAATGTAATAGAGCACATTTATAGAATCAAAGACAAAATCCACCTGATCATCTCTATAGATGCAGAAAAAGCCTTTGACAAGATCCAACACGACTTCATGATAAAAGCTCTAAGAAAACTAGGAAGAGAAGGAAATTACCTGAACATTGTAAAGGCAACCTACAGTCAACATCATACTTAACTGTGAAAAACTGAAACCATTTTCCCCAAAATCAGGAATGAGAAAAGGGTGCCCACTATCCCCACTCCTATTGAACATAGAACTGGAATTCCTAGCCAGAGCAATTAGGCAAGAAGAAGAAATAAAAGGAATACAAATAGGTAAAGAAACTGTCAAAATATCCCTACTTGCAGACAACATGATCCTATAGCATAAGACCCAAAAAGCTCTACCCTAAAACTCCAAGACACCACAAACAGCTACAGCAAGGTGGCAGGATACAAAATCAACTTAGAAAAATTATTAGCTTTTCTATAGACCAGTAATGAACAAACTGAGAAGGAATATATGGAAAAAATTCCATTTAAAATAGCCCTCCAAAAAATCAAATACCTAAAAGTAAACATAACAAAAGATGTGAATAGCCTCTACAAGGAGAACTACAAACCCTTGAAGAAAGAGATCAAGGAATACTACAGAAGGTGGAGAGATCTCCTGTGCTCATGGATTGGTAATATCAACATAACAAAAATGGCTATACTATCAAAAGCAATCTACACATTTAATGCAAGTCCTATCAAAATCCCAATGACTTTCATCACAGAGATTGAAAAATCTACCCTAAAGTTCATTGGAAACACAAGAAACCATGAATAGCCAAGGCAATACTCAGCAAAAGGAGCAATGCTGGAGGTATCACAATACTTGACTTCAAACTATATTACAAAGCAATAGCAATAAAAACAGCTTGGTACTGGCACAAAAACAGACATGAAGACCAGTGGAATACAATAGAGAACCCGGATATGAATCCAGACATCTATACCCACCTTATTTTTGACAAGATGCCAAAAAATATACGATGGAGAAAAGACAGGCTCTTCAACAAATGTTGCTGGGAAAAGTTATTATCCGTCTGAAAGAAACTGAAACTACATTCATGTTTATCACCCTGTACTTATATCAACTCAAAATGGATCAAGGACCTTAATATCAGACCCAAAACTCTGAAGTTAGTACAGGAAGAAGCAAGAAACACTCTGGAAGTAATAGGTATAGGCAAAGATTTCCTCAATAGAACCCCAGCAGCTCAGCAACTAAGAGGAAGAATGGACAAATGGGACTTCATAAAATTTAAAAGCTCTGCACAACAAACGAAATGGTCTCTAAACTGAAGAGACCACCCACAGAGTGAGAGAAAATATTTGCTAGCTGTACATCAGGCAAAGGACTAATAACCAGAATATACAGAGAACTTAAGAAACTAAACTCTCCCCAAATCAATGAACCAATAAAGAAATGGGCAAGTAAACTAAACAGAATTTTCTCAAAAGAAGAAATTCAAATGGCCAAAAACCACATGAAAAAATGCTCACCATCTCTAGCCATAAAGGAAATGCAAATCAAAACCACACTAAGATTCCACCTCACCCCTGTTAGAATAGCCATCATCAAAAACACCATCATTAACAGGTGTTGGCGAGAATGTGGGGAATAAGGAACCCTCATACACTGCTGGTGAGAATGCAAGCTAGTGCAATCATCCTGAAAAAAAATTGAAGGCTTCTTAAAAATCTAAACATAGATCTGCCATACAATCCATCAATCCTACTCTGGGGATCTACCCAAAGAATGCGACACACGTTACTCCAGAGGCACCTGCACATCCATGTTTATTGACGCGCTATTCACAATAGCCAAGTTATGGAAACAACCAAGATGCCCCACTACTGATGAATAGATCAAGAAATGAAGTATTTATACACAATGGAATTCTACTCAGCCATGAACAAAAATGGAATCTTATCATTTGCAGGTAAATGGATGGAACTGGAGAACATCATTCTGAGCGAGGTTAGCCAGGCTCAGAAGATAAAAAATTTATGTTCTCCCTCCAATGCAGACTTTATTTTTTATTAATTTTTATTGTTTTATTATTCATATGTGCATACAATACTTGGGTCATTTCTCCCCCCTGCACCCACCCCCTCCATTACCACCCACTCCGCCCCCTCCCTCTCCCCCCACCCCCTTGATACCCGGCAGAAACTATTTTGCCCTTATCTCTAATTTTGTTGAAGAGAGTGTATTGCCCTTGATCTAATGTCCATATATGAGGGAGAACATACGATTTTTGGTCTTTCAGGCGAGGCTAACCTCACTCAGAATGATGTTCTCCAATTCCATCCATTTACCAGCCATTGATAACATTTCAGTCTTCTTCATGGCTGCATAAAATTCCATTGTGTATAGATACCACATTTTCTTCATCCATTCGTCAGTAGTGGGACATCTTGGCTGTTTCCATAACTTGACTATTGTGAATAGTGCTGCAATAAACATGGGTGTGCAGGTGCCTCTGGAGTAACCTGTGTCGCAGTCTTTTGGGTATATCCCCAAGAGTGGTATTGCTGGATCAAATGGTAGATCAATGTTTAGCTTTTTAAGTAACCTCCAAATTTTTTTCCAGAGTAGTTGTACTAGTTTACATTCCCACCAACAGTGTAAGAAGGTTCCTTTTTCCCCCATATCCTCGCCAACACCTGTTGTTGGTGGTGTTGTTAATGATGGCTATTCTAACAGGGATAAGGTGGAATCTTAGTGTGGTTTTAATTTGCATTTCCTTTATTGCTAGAGATGGTGAGCATTTTTTCATTTGTTTTTTGGCCATTTTAATTTCTTCTTTTGAGAAAGTTCTGTTTAGTTCACTTGCCCATTTCTTTATTGGTGTATGATTTGGGGAGAGTTTAGTTTCTTAAGTTCTCTGTGTATTCTGGTTATCAGTCCTTTGATGTGTAGCTGGCAAATATTTTCTCCCACTCTGTGGGTGTTCTCTTCAGTTTAGAGACCATTTCTTTTGATGAGCAGAAGCTTTTTAGTTTTATGAGGTCCCATTTATCTATGCTATCTCTTAGTTGCTGTGCTACTGGAGTTTCATTGAGAAAGTTCTTACCTATACCTACTAAATTCCAGAGTATTTCCTGGTCTTTCCTGTATCAACTTTAGAGTTTGGGGTCTGATATTAAGATCTTTGTTCCATTTTGAATTAATATTTGTATAGGGTGATATACATGGACCTAGTTTCAGTTTTTTGCAGACTGCTAACCAGTTTTCCCAGCAGTTTTTGTTGAAGAGGCTGCTTTTTCTCCATCGTGTATTTTTAGTGCCTTTGTCAAAGACAAGTTGGTTACAGTTGTGTGGCTTCATATCTGGGTCCTCTATTCTGTTCCACTGGTCTTCATGTCTGTTTTTGTGTCAGTACCATGCTGTTTTTATTGTTATTGCTTTGTAATATAGTTTGAAGTCAGGTATCGTGATACCTCCAGCATTGTTCTTTTGACTGAGTATTGCCTTGGCTATTCGTGGCCTCTTGTGTTTCCATATAAATTTCACAGTAGATTTTTCAATCTCTTTAATGAATATCATTGGAATTTTGATGGGAATTGCATTAAACATGTAGATTACTTTTGGGAGTACAGACATTTTTACTATGTTGATTCTACCAATCCATGAGTATGGGAGATCTCTCTACTTTCTATAGTCTTCCTCAATCTCTTTCTTCAGAATTTTATAGTTTTCCTTGTAGAGGTCATTCACATCTTTTGTTAGGTTTACACCTAGGTATTTGATTTTTTTTTGACACTATTGTAAATGGAATTGTTTTCATATATTGTTTTTCAGTTTGTTCATTATTAGTGTATAGAAATGCTAATGATTTTTCTATGTTGATTTTATATCCTGCTACCTTGCTGTAGCTACTGATGATGTCTAGACGCTTCTTAGTAGAGTTTTTTTGGGTCTTTAAGGTATAGAATCATGTCGTCTGCAAACAGGGATATTTTGACAGTTTCTTTACCTATTTGTATTCCTTTTATTCCTTCTTCTTACATCCAGACTTTAAATGTAGGGAAAATACAGCAATGTAGTTGGACTTGGGTCACATGACAAGGGGGGAAAACATAGAGAAGGTATGGGGATAGGTAGGAAACCCAAAACATGAAAGTGTTTGATGTCCTCACTACAGAGGTACTAATACAGCAATCTTAACGTGACAGAGGTCAACATTAGAAGGGGATCAGGAGCCCGTGTAATGATCAGTTAGTGATAAATCAACTTGGATTGTAACAAATTTGTACATGGAAGCAATGCTAGGAATCTCTCTGTATAGCTATCCTTATCTCAACTAGCAAAAATGCTTTGTCTTTCTTATTAAACTTATGTATTCTCCTCAACAAAATTAGAAATAAGGGCAGAACAAGTTCTGCCTGGAATGAGGGGGATGTGGGGGAGATGTTGGGTGCAGGGGGCAGGGGGGAAAAATGACCCACACAATGTATGCACATGTGCATAAATTAATTAAAAAAAGAATGAAATAGGCCAGGAGGAACTGTTATAATAAATACAATGTGCATAGCACAGTGTACAGCAAAGACTAAGTTCTGCATGCATTTAGCTATTATATTTTCTTTTAATTTTTATTGACAAATAATCAAACATCAAAAATAACAAAATATACACTGAGGTGTCTTGTTTTCCCCAGTCATAATTTTTCATGTGATCTATGTTATCATATGTAAAGTACTATCATATGTAGAGATTTTCCCTCTCCCACCTCACCCTTCCCTTTAGATAAATACAAAATATTAGTTCCTTGTGTGTCCTTCCAGTTGTTTCTTTATGTCAATTAGAGCATAAAATCATGACCAAAAAAAAGCTCAACACAAAATGTTTATTATCTTTTAGCCATAGAAGACATAGCATAATATTTGACTAATCGGAAACATTCACCAAATAAGAAAGTTTCTGTAACATGGTGTTTGGCTCATAGTAAATGTAATATGAGTATTAAAATAAACAATTAAATAATAAATGTTATAAGAAAGAATTAGTGAATGAACAAATTTTATAACACAACTTTTTTCTTGGTTGGTGGTATCTTATTTAAGGGCTCATGTTATCTCTAGCCCTCTTTTAGCTACATCCAGACAACATTTAGAGGGAGCATACTTTAGCAAGGAGAGCCAAATTTGAATTTAAGGAAAGCTTAAGATCAGTATAGTCAATTCCACTTACTCTGAAAAGCTCTTGGTCTCAGTTTCTTCATTTGCTCAATAAGGAACATGATAACTAACAGGCAGAAAGTTCAAAACAGTTCTCTGAACCCATACTGCAGACTGTTATTTATACCTCCTCTTTATCCTGAGGTTCTAACTATTGCTAGTGATAGTTGGTTTATAGAAACAGGCTAATTTAAGATGTTCACACTGTTTTTGCTGGAGAAGTGGGAGTAGAAAAGGGATGCAGGCAAGATAACTTAAGACATCTGTCTCCACTCACCTTGCTTGTTCTCATGAACCAATCCCCTCTCTTTTTCTTTTTTTCCAGATAAGTTCTTATCTTGGTGTCAACGTATTTTTGTTCACACTTTTTCTTTGTGTGTGAAATGGCCTCTCATCAGTGTTCACATTGTTCTTGCTTTCTGTTTCTTGGAAATGATGAAATTTAAAGGTGCTACAGCCATTTTTTTCTGCATTCAGAGCAAGATCAAAAGGCTCAGTCTCAGCAAAACAAAAAAAGAAAAAGAAAGTTTCATCCACCATGGAGTGCAATTCAGAACTGCATTAAATCACAGTCATATTTTGTGAAGAGTCTGAAATTTCTTACCTTTGTGCTAATAGAGCTAGCATTTTCTTTCCTTCTTTCATCTACTATATTAAATTCAGCTTATTTGGAACACATTTCTCTTGTACAATTTCCATGAGGAAAGAAAAATGCTAAAACAAAACAAAAATCCCACTATTCTATTACTCTGTGTGATGGATCAGAAATTTAGACTGTGTGTATGGGAGAGTAGATTTGATTGAGGTTATCACAGTTTTAGTATTTATCTAAGCTAGCAGGCACCAGAGCTGTGGGGCAGATTTGGAGGTCCAGGGATGAAGAAATATTTCCATAAAGCCTCCCCATGTTACTTATTCACCAACCCCATCATGTGATGCCTCATGAAAATGAAAGCTCAAATAACCTTATTCTTAATGAATGGATTAATTAATGAACAAGAAAAGTAGGTAAATACACTACTTGTTTAATTTTTATTTGAAAATAGTTTCCTATTAGCCTGTTGGCTCCTCAAAAACATTGAGATTTTCACTTTGTAGATGGAGAAACAGAGGAACGCATGGTTTCCCTAAGGTTATAGGGTGAGGTGAAAGCTGAAGTATTCTCTCTTGCTTCCCTTATCACTAGTTTTTTTTTAAAGAACACAAATTTATCAGCTTACAATTCTGCAGATCAGAAGTCCAGCCCAGGTTAAAATCAAGGTGTCAGCAGATCTGTATTCCTTGAAGGAAGTTCTGGGAAAGAATTCATTTCCTTATTTGTTCATTTGTTTGTTTATTCAAGAATTTTGAGGTCACCCACTTTTTGTCTTGTGGTTTCTAGTGTCTTCAAAGCTAGCAAGATTTTTTTAATTTAAAAGCATTGTATTTTTGTGCTGGGTGGGGGTAAATTGTAGCATTTACAAAGGTTCTTACAATGTATCAAATATGTCATACTTGAATACATCCCCTCCACTGCTCTCCTTCTTCCCCCTTCCCCTGATTCCTGGAACAGTTTCAACAGGTATCATTTTTGCATTTAAATACATGTACATACATTATTTGCAATGTATTTATCCTCCTACCCCTTTCCCTACCACCTTCCCCCTTCCCACCAGTGCCAAATCCCCCAACCCCCCACCCAGGAAAAACCTGGGGGATTTTTAATAGTATGCATTTTCTCTACATTACTCTGCATTTGACTATACCCCAGACATATAGGGGAATGGGCTTGGCCAGTTGTCTCAGTAGCATCAGAGGCACTCCTTGAATCTAGAATTTGATTGCTTTCTTATTTGTCCATGTGGATAAGTTTGTCTAGCAACCTGAAAACAAATATTAGGACTTATACTTCTTATAATATCTATACTGGAAGGGACTGTGGAGACCTTTTGAACTGGGAGTAGAAAAGACCCTTCTCATCTATGTTCTCTTCCTCTGCCTTTTTATGTCTTATTCCTTATATCTCTGTCTTAATCCCTCTACTTGACTCCACATTCTCAATCTCCTCTTCTCCCCTCAATCTCCTCTTTCCTTCAGTTGTTTAGATTTCTTCCTCCTCTAGGGTGTCTAGTTTTCTCTCTGGCTTCACTTCGTAATACTAAGTGAGACCAAAGATACTCCACTCCATGAATAATATGTTTATAAATTTACCTGGGTAAAAGCCTGAGGATATACAAGATCTTGAAACCTCAGTCAAAGGCACTTTCTCTAGCCTGATTAAAATTGGCTTATTTTGTTATTAAACTTTTCTTTTCTATTCCAATCCCATTTTTTTCTTTCTTGCTGTGGATTATCATTCTACGAGTCTCCTACATTCTCTATTTCCCTTAATTTAAGTTTCTCTTTAGTCTCTCTTTTTATGTATTTCTAACTCTTTCTGTCTCTCTCTGTCATTCTCTTAGTCTCATTTTTATTCCAACTGCCCACTCTCACTCATTTGCGCACTCCGGCTCATACAAAGCACATCCTATCCCACTATCTTTTACACTGTATTTTATAGGAAAAATGGTGAGATCTTGGCTCCAATTACTCGAGTTCACAATGCCAACAAACAGAAATTGCCTCACAGGACTAATATGAGGCATTACTGATAAAAAGCAAAGCAATGCAAAGTGCTTAGAAGTTGCTAGATAGTTAGATATTCTGTGATTTTATTTTATTTTATTTTTGGTTGGAATGGAGTTTGAACTCAGGGTTTCATGGTTGCAAAGCAGGCACTCTACTGCTGAAGCACAACTCCAGTCCATTTTGCTCTTGTTATTTTAGAGATGGGAGTCTCACAAACCATTTTCCTGGGCTGAACTCAGAATGCAATTCTCCTGATTTCACCCTCCCAAGTAACTGGGATAGCAAATGTGAACCACCAATGTATGGCATGTTCTGTGATTTTTAGAAGGCATAAATATTTGTCTGGGATACTGGAAATCGCATGTATACATGTATATCAATATAAATTATATATAAAAATGTATATCATATATGAATATATGCTGGTAAGAGTAATGAGAGTAAATTTATACAAATGCAAAAATTCCATGAGTTGCTCACTTGAGAATTGTGACTTTTATTGTATTTAGTCCTCAGTTTGAAAACACATGCACACACACATGCACACAATTCCTGTTCTTATTTCTCAAAAATAATACAAGTAAGACATACACATAAAACACTTTTGAAGACTGCTTGGGGTAAGATGAGGAATGGAAGCAGGAAAAGTGAGAAAAGGGCAAGTAATAATTCAAACAAAACAAAAATCAATGGTGATAACATGCTGTAAATATTGACAAGTATTAAGTCACTCAACTCTACACCTGAAGTCCAAAACAACAACAAAGAAAATATGCAGTTTAATATTCATTAAATATTTGAGGTTTTTTTCCTCTGGGGCTAGGAATTGAATCCAGACCCTTACTCATGCTAGGCAAGTATGCTAACATGGAACCACATCCCCAGCCAATATTAATTAGAAATTAAATTTAGGATTGCATGTTCTATTTCTGTGAAAAATGCTATTAGAATTTCGATAATTATTCCATTGAATGTGTACATCACTTTGAGAAATATTCATTTTTCCCTTAATGATCATGTAGATCTTTTTATTTATTTGTGTACTCTTAATTACTTCAATGTTTTATAGTTTTCAGTTTATAGACATTTCACTTCCTTGGTTAAATTTTTTTGAAGTACTTTCATGGTGTCATAAAGAGATTGTTGCCAGGTGTCAGTGGCTCGTACCTGTAATCATAGCTACTTGGGAGGCTGAGATTGGGAAGATTGTAGTTGGAGGTCAGCCTGGACAAAATGTTAGCAAGAACCAAAATCTCACCCAATAGGTGTACACAGTGGCATGCACCTGCCATTACAAGCTACACAGGAGGCTGAGATTGGAAGGATTGTGGTTCCAGACCAAACTAGGCAAAAAAAAATGTTTGTGACATCTCAACTCCAAAATAACCAGAGCACAATGGACTGGAGATGTGTCTCAGTGGTATAGAGCTTACTTTGGAAGTGCAAAGCCCTCCCCAGTACTGTCAAAATATTTAAAAATTTGAGAAACAATTGTACTGTTGATTTGTTTTTTGGGCAGAGCATTATTGCTATAAAGAAATCTCACTGATTTTTATGTGCTGATATTGTATTCTGCAACATTACTGAATTAATTTATTAGGTAAAAGAATTTTTCTATTATGTACTTAGGGTTTTCTACATATTTCAGGATGTCATCTTCAAACGGGATACTGTTAATTCATCCATTCTAACTTAGATGTGTTTAATTTATTTTTCTTCTCTGATTGATCTTGCTAGTACTCGTGGTACTATACTAAAAGTAAGTACTGAGAGTACTGAGAGTAAGAATCGTTTTCTTGTTCCTGGTACTAGAAGAAACACTTTCAACTTTTCATAACTGAATATGATATAACCTCTGAGCTAGACATATATGACCTTTATTGTGTTGAGACTTTTTGTGCAATAAAAGTAATGGTAAAGTTTATTAGGAAAGGAATTTAGCATAACAGAACAAACATGAAAAGAAATGGGGAAAATGGGAGAAACGTTTCTTGCTTGCCAAACAAGAAAAGGATTAAAAACTCAAAATGTTGGCCCTCATCTCTTAGTCTTATACTTTTTGGAGATCTGGGGGAATATACATGCTCAAAGATAATGGATTTGGGTGCCTAAGATGGTGCTAAACCAGGTGGGTGTCATCCAGACCTACTCAAATCATAGGGACAAAAGGCATAATTTAGAACTTTCAGTAAGAGAGAAAAAAAATAACATACAAAGGTAAATCCATCAAAATCACAACAGATTTCTCAACGGAAAAAAAAAAAAAGCAAGAATAGCATGGACTGAGCTCTTCCAGGCACTGAATGAATATAACTTCCACCCTAGTATACTCTACCCAGCAAAACTATCATTCAAAATAGATGGAGCAATAAAACTCTTCCATGATAAGCAGAAACTAAGACAATATATGACCACTAAGCCACCACTACAAAACATTCTTCAAGGAATTCTGCAAACAAAAAGTGAAAGCAAACAAAACCATGAAAGGACAGACAGTACCAAACCACAGGAAAAGAAAAGGCAAGAAAGTAGAGATTAACATTGATTCAGCTGCACACAATAAAACCCTTGAACAACAAAGACAACTAAATGACTGGAATCACCACATACCTATCCATACTAACACTGAATGTTAACAGACTTAACTCCTCCATCAAAAGACATCATTTGACAAACGGGATTAAAAAGAGTGATCCAACAATCTGTTGCCTACAGGAGACCCATCCTATTGACAGAAACAAGCACTGGCTTAGGGTGAAAGGCTAGAAGAAGATTTACCAAGACAATGGCCCTGAAAACAGGCAGGGGTAGCAGTACTTATCTCTCACAATGTAGACGTTAAACCTACACTGAACAAACGAGATAAAGAAGGACATTCCATACTAATAAAAGGGGAAATACACCAAAAGGAAATAACAATTATCAACCTATATGCACCCAATGTCAATGCACTCAATTTCATCAAACATACTCTGAAGGACCTAAAAACATATATAAACTGCTACACAGTGGTAGTGGGAGACTTTAATACCCCACATCACCAATAGATAGGTCATCCAAACAAAAGATCAATTCCCAGTCTGAACGGTTAGGCAAGAAGACGAAATAAAATGAATACAAATAGGTAAAGAAACTATCAAAATATCCCTGTTTGCAGAAGATATGATCCTATACCTTAAAGACCCAAAATACTCTACCCCAAAACTCCTAGACACAATAAGCAGTAATAGCAAGGTAGCAAGACACAAATTCAACTTACAAAAATCATTAGCTTTTCCATACACCAACAACGAACAAACTGAGAAGGAATATATGGAAAAAATTCCATTTACAATAGCATCAAAATAAATCAAATACGTAGGAGAAAACCTAACAAAGGATGTGAATGACCTCTACATGGAGAACTACAAATCCCTGAAGAAAGAGATTGAGGAAGACTACAGAAGATGGAAAGATCTCACATGCTCGTGGATTGGTAGAATCAACATGGTAAAGAAGGCTATACTATCAAAAGCAATCTACATGTTTAATGCAATTCCCATCAAAATCCCATTGACTTTCATCACAGAGATTGAAAAATCTACCCTAAAATTCATTTGGAAACACAAGAGACCATGAATAGCAAAGGCAATGCTCAGCAAAAAGAGCAATGCTGGAGGAAACATAATACCCAACTTCAAACTATATTACAAAGAAATAGCAATAAAAATAGCATGGTACTGGCACAAAAACAGACATGAAGACCAGTGGAACAGAATAGAGGACCCAGACATGAATGCACACAACTATACCCACCTTATTTTTGACAAAGTCACCAAAAGTATACAAAGGAGAAAATACAGGCTCCTCAACAACTGTTGCTGGGAAAAGTGGTTATCCTTCTGCAAGAAACTGAAACTAGATCCATGATTATCACCCTGTACTAGTATCAACTCAAAATAGATCAAGGCCCTTAATATCAGACCCAAAACTCTGAAGTTAGTACAAGAAGGAGCAGAAAGCACTCTGGAAGTAATAGGTATAGGCAAGGACTTTCTCAATAGAACCCCAGCATCTCAGCAACTAAGAGAAAGAATGGACAAATGTGACTTCATAAAATTAAAAAGCTTCTGCACAACAAAAGAAATGGTCTCTAAACTGAGGAAACCACCCACAGAGTGGGAGAAACTATTTGCCAGCTGTACATCAGGCAAAGGACTGATAACCAGAATATACATATCTAAAACCACACTAAGATTCCACCTCACCCCTGTTAGAATAGCCATCATTAGCAACACCACAAACAACAGGTGTTGGTGAGGGTACAGGGGAAAAAGGAACCCTCTTACATTGCTGGTGGGAATGTAAACTAGTACAACCACTCTGGAAAAAATTTTGGAAACTCCTTAAAGTGTTAAACATTGATCTACCATATGATCCAGTAATACCACTCTTGGGGATATACCCAAAAGAATGTGACACAGGTTACTCCAGAGGCACCCGCACACCCTTGTTTATTACAGCACTATTCACAATATCTGAGTTATGGAAATAGCCAAGATGTCCCACTACTGATGAGTGGATTAAGAAAATGTGGTATTTATACACAATGGAATATTATGCAGTCACGAAGAAGAACAAAATGTTATCTTTTGCTGGTAAATGGATGGAATTGGAGTACATCATTCTTAGTGAGGTTAGCCTGGCCCAAAGGACCAAAAATCATATGTTCTCCCTCATATGTGGACATTAGATCAAGGGAAAACACAACAAGGAGATTGGACTTTGATCACATGATAAAGCGAGAGCAGACAATGTAGGTATGAGGATAGGTAAGATACCTAAAAAACTAGATAGCATTTGTTGCCCTCAACGCAGAGAAACTAAAGCAGATACTTTAAAGCAACTGAGGCCAATAGGAGAAGGGGACCAGGAACTAGAGAAAAGGTTAGATCAAGAAGAATTAACCTAGAAGGTAGCACACACGCACAGGAAAGTAATGTGAGTCAACTCCCTGTATAGATATCCTTATCTCAACTAGCAAAAACACTTGTTCCTTCCTATTATTGCTTATACTCTCTCTTCAACAAAATTAGAGATAAGGGCAAAATAGTTTCTGCCGGGTATCGAGGGGTTGGGGGGAGAGGGAGTGGGGAGCGGGTTTAAGGGAGGGGGTAGAGGTAGGAGGGAGAAATGACCCAAACATTGTATGCACATATGAATAAAAAAAAAGAAGGACTAAAAAAATGTTTTTGAATTGCGAAAGAAGAGACTCAGTGGACTACAGTCTTTGTCCTCAAACATGCACGGAGCTATCAGAGGACAAAGAGAGAACAGATATATGCTGTTTAGTACTACAGTGTAGAGTCAGGTTATGCGTATAAAAACGTAATAGAGCACTCTGTAGAGAGCATCTCATTACTTGAGATTGTCAAGCAAAAGCTGGAATGTTAAGAGATTCTTACATTAGTAGAAAGCCAAGGAAAGTATATTCTAAATTCTTTTTTCACTTAGAGTCATAGGAGAGCACTCATTATTTTCCTTTTTTGCAAATCAGGTCTATCTTCTCCTCAGTTGTAAAGAGCAAAGTACTTTTCACACATTAGAATGTCAAAAGTTTGTCACTGCCTATAATAAGTTTCTCTATTTAGGAGCTAAATAATATTTATCAACTGTTTGCCAGTTACTCATTTTTCTCACAAAGAATGACTTCATATTTAATCCTGTCTCCATTAAATGTCTCCATGAATTGATACCCTACATTAAGACCACTTTGTGCTACTCCAGATTCTCTACTAATGTAAAATGGGGGATTATGTTTACAGATGTGGCAAGATAATAAATTAGAACTGTACCCTTTTTGATTCTACGAATGAAAAGAGTCAGGGTAACAAAAGAAATACTATATTCTGAGTAAAGAAGGAGAAGAAGAGCATCAGAAATTACAGAAGTGGCAGGACAACTGAAAAACAGGGAGAAAGAGAAAAACAACAAAGAAAAGCCAAAAACAGTCCCAAGCTCCATCTCTGGTTCCCCACAGAGGAGGACAAGCCAAAGACATAACCACAAGTTTGTCCAGATGACCCTGGAGAAATACTGGCAAATTTAGCCCATACTTTCCTCAACTCTTAAACCCCCTATAGGGATTTACTGAGACAGTTACTGCTCCTATGTTGAAGGCTAGCTTTAGCGAAAAGAGACATTTTGTCACTCCCTTTATCTCAGAGAGCTGGAGCAAGGCGCCATCTTGATAATGGCCTATTGAGACTGAGCTGCTTATGGGAGTTGAAAGCAAAGCACACTTATGGCTCAGGGAGACATGGGACACTCTCCACAAAGCCAGAGTGGGAGACAGCCACAAGGTGGTTGTGGAGAAGAATAGGGTCCCAAGTTGACCTGCTGAGAAGTTGAAGCAGCAGGGAGCTCAGGCAATGAAGGGCAGAGTGGTTGGGGACTTTGCCATCCCTAGCGTGGAATGAGTTCCATCACTTGAAGGTTATAATGGAAACAGATCACCAAGTCCATGGTTTGGCAGAATGCTGAGTCTCCAGGAGCTGAATTTAAGATACATATGTTTGATTCCATGTCAGAATGAGAGATCTGGACCCAGGCCTTCCAAACGATGGAATTCCCACAGCTTCATACCTCCATTAGGAAAGTGAACTGTTGGGTGGTATTGGAAAGTCTTGAGAATTACCTCTGGAAAGTGCATCCTGGTAAGCTATGGACGTTTGATGCCAGCAGAACTGAAAACTCCAAGTCTAGGTCTTCTGAATCAAGTGATTTCCACAGTCTCCTCCTCAGACAGGGAAGTGAAATGCTAAGTAGGGTCTGAATGTACTGAGACCTGCCTGGAGTAACTGTGTCACAGGTGCTGGTGTTTACTTCCAGGCAGGAACCACAACTCCAAGCCCAGAGCCTCTGAATAACATAATTTCCACAGCCTCATCCCACACACAGTAAGATGAACTGGCACATGAAATCAAAAGTACTGAAACCAGCAGGCAAGGTGCCTTGGTTCCTCAGTTCTCCCCAAGCCAGTGCAGAACTCAGTGTGTGCTTTCCCCATATGTCAAAGCATTCAGAGCATAACTTATGGCTGGATACCTGCTGCCTGTGGGGGCACAAACTGGGGAAATTTGTGGAGCAATTAGAAACCTAACTAGCCCATAGGCTACAAAGCTTCCTGTAGCCAGCAGTGGATCTCATTACACAAAGAAGAGCAGTTTCTATAGTGAAAGCAGCCCCAAAGTAGATGATTGATTCGACCAGCCCCATCCTTAGCCCACATTTAGCAACAACACATAAAATAGGAACTGCAACACTCTCCAGTTACTTTTTCTTGATCAGAACAGTGCTGGGGATCAGACCCAGGGCCCTGAGCATGTAGGTGAATGCTTGGCTACTGAGAGATACCCCTAGTCCAGTGGTGAGAAACAGCACGTTGAAAGAAAAACAAAACCCAACCATGTATTACCTATAAGAAATGCCTCTCAGTGACAAAGACAAATATATTCTTAAAGTGAAAGGATGAAATAGAATTTTCCAAGTAAGCAGAGACAGAAAACAAGTAAGAGCAGCTATACTCATATCTGACAAGGAAGACTTCAAATCAAAATTAGTCAAAAGAGACTAACAAGATCATTTTATATTCATACAAGGAACAATCCATTAAAAGGGAATGAGAATTGTACACATATACATACCAAATGTCGGCATGCCCAATTTTATAAAATGACTACTATTGGACAGAAAATTACAGATGAAACCCAAAACAACACTAGTTTGAGATATTGACCCACTGTCATGAATACACTGGACATCCAAAAAAATCAACAATGAAGCTTTAGGATTAAACAACATCATCAAATGGAATTAATAGACATCTACAGATTATTCCACCCAACAGCCACAGAATACACATTCTTCACAACAACCCATAGGAACTTCCTCCAAAATAGACTATAGTTTAGGACATAAGACAAATATTAATTCTAAATAAAAATTCTAAATATTTTGGTGTATTTTATCAGACTGCAATGGAATGAAATTAGAAACCAACAGCAAGAATATTACAGAAAATATTCACACAAATGGAGACCAAACAATTGAATGATCAGTGGGTCATTAAAGATATAAGGAGGGAAGTAAAAAAAAATCCCTACAATCAAATGAAAAGGAAAAAACATCTTACCAGAACCATTGGAACACAACAAGGGCAGTGCTAAGAGGAAAGTTTATAGCTTTGAATTTAAGATTTAGAGATCTCAAATAAACAAACTAATGATGCACCTCAAGCGAATAGAGAAACAAGAACGAGTCAAGCTCAAACACAGTATACAGACAAATCTTAGTCAGAAATTAGAGAATTATATATAATTATATATATATATATATGAAAATAGCACAATAAGATCCACTAAAATCTGTTAAAAGTGGGGACAAGAAGAAAGTGATAAGGAAGAGTAATAAGAGGGATGAATTTGAACAAAATACATCATATGCATGTATGGAAATATCACAGTGAAACCACAAAAGATTTATACTAATAAAAACAAGTTCAATAAAATGGGGAATTATGAGATATATATAAAATAATCATTTTTTGAAGAAAGTGGCAATCTTGTGAGTTACAAGATATATAGCTTCTCAAATTTTGAGGATTAGAACTTTATTCAACAATTTCTCCTTACCAACTGAAATAATCCCCATTCCTTAACTTTTGACCTCTGACCAAACTATACTGTAAGAACAGAAAAAAGAAACAATGTAGGTAGCCAACAGATTCAGTCTATTAATATACACTGGCAATCTAGTACATGTTGTCATAAATTGGCTAACTTAAGTTTCCCCGGTAAAAACAAGAATTAAAGACACTTAGGCCTGGAATGGATGTGAGAAAAATGTTTAACTAAACCAATGTTTTCATTTTTTTACATTTTTCATTTTTATTGTAAAATTATACATAATAATAATAAGTTCATTGGAACTTTCCTTTAGTAAAAATCTATAGAAAATTTTATATGCTAAACAATAAAACTGATAGTAAATAATCACATATATATAAAAAAACAGTGCAGAGGTCCCATGTACCAGTTTTCCCCAAAGATTGCATCTTTGTCATGAGAAGTTGACATTGACATAATGCCAATTCTATCAGGTGTATGGATTCATATAACCACCATCACCCACAGATAACTATTCCATCAAGATGGTAACAGGTAACAGAGCTATCACATTATGGTTGCAATCATTCTTTTACCATCCTCAATTCATGGAAACCAATAATTTGTTCCCCATTTCCATAAATGTGACATTTCAAAAGTGGTTTATATATATTATATTCATAAATACATATATATATATATGAATGGGTTCCTATAATATATGTTTTTTAAAATTATTATTTTGGTTATATTTTAAATTTTTGAAATAATTGTAGGTACAATAAGTAAGAAGAAACACAGTGTGATCCTTCATATCCTTTTGCAGTTTCCCCCAGTTGTATGCAACATTTTGCAAAATTATAGTAAAATATCATTACCAGGATAATGGAACATGCAGTTCAATAATCTTATTTGAATTTTGCTAGTTTTTCATGAATTTGTATGTGTGTGTGTGTTTGTGTGTGTGTGCGTGCATTTAGTCCCTGGGTATTTTATCACATGGCTAAGATCATGTGACCACAACCACAGTTATGATACAGAACAATTCCATGGCCATACAATCCAATGTATTATTAGAATCATACCAACCTCTTTCCTACCACCACTGTCCCTTTGTCCCTAGCACAGGTAACCATTGATCTGTTCTCCATTTCTGTAATTTTCTCATTTTAAGAATGTTATATAAATGTAATCATTCATTATTAACCTTTGAGATTGGATTTTTCATTCAATGTAATTCTCTAGAGATTATATGCATATAATCTTTTTCCTTCTTATAGTCTGTGTATATTTCACATTAAGAACATAACACAGGTTGTTTAACCATTCACCCATTGAAAAACATATAGGTCTTTCCCAGTTTAAGGCTACTATGAATTAAGGTGCTATGAATGTTGATTTGTAGGTTTTGCATGGACATAACTATTCATTTCACTGGGATAAATGTATAAGAGTACAATTACCGGGTTGCATAGAAATTGCTTGCTACGTTTTATAAGAAACTACTAAAATATATATCTGAATGGTTGGACCATTTTTATATTCCCACCAGCAATGTGGAGGAATCCAGTTTCTCAGTATTCTTGACAGTGTTGGGTTTTTCACTATTTTTTGTTTTATCTAGTCTGATATGTGTGTAGTGATATCTGACATTGTGGTTTTTATTTGCATTTCCCTAGTGGTTGGTGAAATTGAAGGTCATTTCATCATGGGCTTATTTGCCATCTTTTAAAAAATATTAACTTACATTCCTCTTTATTATTTTTATTTTAGTAGACACATATTTAAACCCCATACATATTTATGGATTACAGTGTAATAATTAAAATCATGTATACAATGATAGTGATCAAATCAGGGTATGTGCATTCACATTTCCTTAAATATTTATTACCTTTTGTGTTGGGAACCTTTGAACTCTTGTCTTATAATTTTTTATAAAATATATATTAAATCATTTTGAACTAAAGTCACCCTACTGTAACGTAGAACAATAAAACTCATCCCTCTTATAACTATACTTTTGTACCTCCCTTTATTATCATCACCTTTACACTTCCCAATCTCTAGTAGTCATTACCTACTTTCTTCTTCTTTAAGATTAACTTTTTAAGCATCCACATATGAGTGAGAAAACGTGGTTTTTGCCCTGCAGTGCCTGATTTGTTTAACTTGATAACTTCTAGTTCCATCCATATTGCCACACATGACAGAATTTCATCTTTTTTATGACTGAATAATACTCCATTTGTATATATTCTACGTTTTCTTTGTCCAGTTACTCATCAGTGGATGCCTTCATGTTGGTTCCATATCTTAGCCATTATGAGTAGTGCTACAATAAATATGAGAGTGCAAACATCTCTTTGATATGTTGTTTTCATTGTCTATGGATATGTGCCCAGAAGTGGGATAAATGGATAAGATAATGGATCTATGTTTTAACTTTTAAAAAAGTATTTTTTTCAAACCCCAGTACCACCAAAAAATTCTTTTTAATTTTTTTATTTGTTAGCATATTTTAGTTGTATCAGTGAGACATTGTGACATTTACAAAACTACTTATAGTATATCTTAGGTAGAATCACTCCCTCCATCTTTCTCCACTAGATCTATTTTTAATTTTTTTGAGGAATTCCTACACTGTTTCTCAAAATTGCTCCAATCAACAGTATGTAGAAGCTCCAGGTTATTGTTTTAAAAAGATGATAAATGACTTATTTTTCATCTATATAACATCTTCAGTGAAATGTCTGTTTATGTCTTTTGACCATTTTCTAATTGTGCTTTAAAAATTCTTGATGAGTTCTTCATAAGAGGCATGAAGATATTTTATTATAATCTTAATTCGTCGTTTCATCCTCTGAACAGCCTTTGTAGAAGAACAAGTTTTAATTTTAATCAAATTAAATTTCTTACTTACTTTGTTTTTAATAGATTGTGGATTGAGTGTCATATCTAAGAACTTTTTACCAACCTTAGGTCTGATGGCTTTCTTCTATTTTTCTAAAAGTTTTAGCTTTATCTTTTACCTCTATGACTGTAATCCACTTTAAGCTAATGTTGTATATATGGTGTGAGGTTTATATTGTCTCATATTTTACCCTATGTATATCCAATTCTTGTAGTGACCTTTTGCCATTTTGTCAAAATGAAGTTCACCTTATTTATGTAGAATATTTCCAGACTCCCTATTTTGTTCATTGATCTATGTGTCTATCCCAATACCACACAATTTTGATTACTGTGTCTATTATAGGTATACATGTCTTAAGACATAGAATTGCTTATTACCCTGGTTTAATCATTACACATTGTATACATGCATCAATTTATTATACTGCACCCAATAAATACACAAATATTATGTGACAATAAAAAAGAAATAAACTTTAAATCAAAAATGTTGCATGAAACAAAATATAATAATATAATGTTTTTTAAAAAGTCAATTCATGGCTGGATGTGGTGGTGCACATCTGTAATCCCAGCTACATAGAAGGTGGAGGTAGAAGGATCATGAGTTTGAGGCCAATCCAAGAAAAAAGGTATTGACAACTTATCTCAAAAACAAAAAGGCTGAGAATGTATTTTAGTGATAAAGCACTTGCTGAGAAAGTGTATTCAATTCACAGTAGAGCAAAAACAAAAAAAAAATTATAATTATTTGTTCAATAAAAATTCCTAAATATACAAAGTATGCTTTTACAGATATGAATGGAGAAATCATCAGCAACACAATAATAGGAAATATGAATACTCCACTTACAATAATGGACAGAGCAATCAGCAACAAAAAAGAAAGAAAGAAAGAAATAGAGGACTCGCACAACAATGTAGACCAGTTAGACTCCACAAACAAATAAAGCATTTTAACTTACAATAGTAAATTATATATTCTTCTCTATTGCACACAGAATATTCTCTAGGATTGACTATATTTTAGACCACAAAATGAGTACTACAATATTCAAGAAGACTGAAATTCTATGAATTATTTTCCCATAACATCAAGGTAAAACTAGAAACCAGTAGCACAAGAAAAACTGGAAAATACACAAATATGTTAAAATAAAACCACACCCTCATAAACAACCAATCATCCAAAGAAGAAGTGAAAAGAAAAATTTGAAGATAACTCAACAGATGAATGAAAACACAACATACCAAAATTTACAGGATATAGTGAGAACAGTACTGACAGGAAAGTTAATTGTTGTACATGTGTACATCAAATAAGAAAAATGTATCATTCTTTTAACACAGCCTTAAATTCGGTTTGTTAGTACTTTCAGAATTTTTACATTTATATTCATCGGGAATATCGATCTGTAGTTTCCTTTCCTTGAAACACCTTCATCTGATTCTGCTATCAGAGTAATGTTAGAATCACAGAAAAAACTTGGATGTGTTCTCTCCTTTGCAGTTTTTTTTGGATGAGATTCAGGAGCATTGATATTAAGTCTTTAAATATTTGGTGAAATTCTCTGATCTTTTGCTTTGCTTTATTTGGAGGATTTTGATTACTGATTCAATCCTTTTGTTACTAGCTGTTAAAATTTTCTATTTATAATTCAGTTTTGGTAAATAGTGTGTCTCTAGTAATTATCTTCTGATAGTTGGTCAAATTTGTTGGCATACAGCTGTTCATTAGTGTTATCCTTTTTATTCCTTTCTCATCAGTACAATGCTCCTTCTTTCATTTCTGATTTTAGTCATATGTACTGTCTGTATATATACATATATGAAATTTAGCTAAGGTCTTGCAATTTCATTGATTGTTTTTAGCTTTACAGTATAAGCAGTATAAGTGAGGAAAAGCACCCAAACAGTGGCTCATCTCTGGGACAGCTAAGATTGGCTTAATAAAGTGATGGAAAGGTCTCAGCTGAGGAAATAAATTACCTTTACTCCACAGTCTCTCTCATAACTAACAGCTGTAGAGGTTCTAAGACTGCAGAAGTTGGATGCCATGTGCATTTGAAGCCCCAAATGCACAGCAAGTTTAAGACACAGAGATCCTCAAGGACCTAAATATCAGACATGAAACTCTGAAGTTACTACAGCAAGGAGCAGGAAACATTTTGGAACAAATAGGTATAGGCAAAGACTTCCTCAATAGAACCCCAGCAGCCCAGCAACTAAGAAAAAGGATGAATAAATGGGACTTCATAAAATTAAAAAGCTTCTGCACAACAAAAGAAATGGTCTCTAAATTAAAAAGACCACCCACAGAGTGGGAGAAAATATTTTCCAGCTATACATCAGACAAAGGACTGATAACCAGAGTATACAGGGAACTTAAGAAACTAAACTCTTCTAAAATCAATGAACCAATAAAGAAATGGGCAACTGAACTAAACAGAACTTTTTCAAAAGAAGAAATTCAAATGGCAGAAAAACACATGAAAAAATGCTCACCATCTCTAGCCATAAAGGAAATGCAAATCAAAACCACACTAAGATTCCACCTCACCCTTGTTAGAATAGCCATCATCAAAACACCACCACCAACAGGTGTTGTTGAGGATGTGGGGAAAAAGGAACCCTGTACACTGCTGGTGGGAATGCAAGCTGGTGCAACCACTCTGGAAAAAAATTTGGAGATCTGCGATATGATCCAGCAATCCCACTCCTGGGGATTTACCCAAATGAATGCAACAAAGGTTACTCCAGAGGCACCTGCACACCCATGTTTATTGCAGCACTATTCACAATAGCCAAGTTATGGAAACAACCAAGATGCCCCAATACTGATGAATGGGTCAAGAAAATGTGGTACTTATACACAGTGGAATTTTACTCAGCCATGAAGAAGAGTGAAATGTTATCATTTGCAGGTAAATGGATGGAACTGGAGAACATCATTCTGAGCGAGGTCAGCCAAGCTCAGAAGACAAAAAATCATATGTTCTCCCTCATATACAGACTTTAGATCTAGGGCCTATGCAGCAATGTGGTTGGACTTGGATCATATGACAAGGGGAGAGCACATACGGGAGATATAGGAATAGGTAGAAAAAACAAAACATGGAAGCATTTGATGTCCCCACTCCAGAGGAACTAATATAGAAACCTTAAAATGACAGAGGTTACCCTGAGCAGGGGATCAGGAACCAATGTAAAGATCAGTTAGAGTTGAATCAACATGGGTCGTAACACATGGGTACACAAAAGCAATAGTAGGAACCTCTCTGTATAACTATCCTTAACTCAACTAGCAAAAATGCTTTGTCTTCCTTATTATGCTTATGTCTTTTCTTCAACAAAATTAGTGATAAAGGCAGAATAGGACCTTCCTGGAACTGAGGGGCGGGGAGAGAGGGAAGGGTGAGGGAGGGAGTCAGGGTGGAGAAATGACCCAAACAATGTATGCACATGTGAATAAATGAACAACAACAAAAAAAGCCACAGAGATCCTAGAAAAGGACAGACATTCAGAAATACTTGAATAAATGAACTAAGATGAACTAAAAATGCAAAATAGTTCATACAAAGAACTAATCCAGATTTTAGGATACAATCAATCACTCAGTTCAATTAAAACACACACACACACACACATAAACATACACACCTGTGTACCTGCAAACTAAATTCTCTTTAAGTCTTGGAATGAGAAGAAATCATGATTGACAATAATGGACATTCTGACTAACTAGAGTAATGGACTTCCTCATTTCTGACTGCTTATGGATACCAAGTTGGGAAAGAACCACAAAAATTATCTGAAAGTGAATTAAATTCCTAAACATATCAATTAGGGCAAGTACTATAAAAACAAACAAAAACTACAAGAATTGGCAAGGAGAAAATAAAACTTCATGAATTGTTTATGGTCTCATCCAATTGTGCAACTGCTCAGAAAAATATTATAGAAGTTTCTCAAAAACATAAAGAGTCATTATATGATCCATTTCTGGGTACATGCTCCAAAGCATTGGAAGTAGGGTCATGAAGAGATATTTGCACACCTATATTCACAGTGGCACTATTCATAGCACTCAATAGGTGGAAGCAACTGAAACGTGTAAATGGATGAATGGATTAAGAAATACAGTATATACATAAAATGCAACATTGTTCTGCCTTAAAAAGGAAAAAAATCCTGTCACAGGCATGAGTGTACCCTAATGACATTTTGGTAAAGGAAATAAACCAGTCACAAAACACATATACTGTATGATTCCAATTATATGAGGTATCTAAAATAGTTAAATTCATAGAAACAGAAAGTATTTTGTGGTTATCAAAGCCTGAGGGAAATGGGAGTTGTTTGATAGGCATAGAGTTTTAGAATTGCAAAATGAAAAAGTTCAGATCTGTTTCACAACAGTGTAAATATACTTAACACTAATAAGCTATACACTTAAAATTGGTCAAGATGGAAAATTTCATATTATATGTTCTTGGCACTATTAAAAAAGCAATTATCAATTCATGGAATTTCAGAGGATGAAAGGAAAAGATTTCTAATTGAATGGAATTCTTTCATTTTCTAGGTGGGGAAAATTGAAGCTCTGAGAGGAGGTGGAAAGTTTTTAAGTTCTCACAGTGAATTGGTTTCAAATCTCGGGCCATTCATTGGATCATCACATACTTCTGTGCATTATCCACAGTGCCAGATTTTGAACTAGCTGCAGAGATGAATAGGACAAAGCACTGAAGCTGTCTAACTATGTGTATTCCAAAGTCTCTCTAATCAAAAGATCAAATATTTGCTTGCTCTATGACCATTGCTATTTCAAAAAGTCAAATATTTTAGTGAATAAATGCAGCTTCTTGAAATATGCAACAACATTAGAGAGCTACATTGATCTCATTTAGAGTGTAATATTACAGAACAGATTTTCTCTCCTCTGCCCATCTTCCACTGGGTTTTGAACTCATAGAATCATGGAATCATTAAGATTGAATGAAAGAAGGTTTTGTAATTAAATTTAGGTTACCTTTATTTCATATGAGAACATTAAAGAACATGGTTTTTTGGCATCTTTTTTTTTTTTTTTGCAGTACTGGGGTTTGAACTCAGGGCCTCACACTTGCTGGAAAGGCACTCTACCACTCCTCCAGCCCTGTTTTGTGTTGGGTATTTTTGAGATAGGGTCTCACAAACTATTTGCCTAGGCTGACTGATAACCACGATCCTCCTAATCTCTGCCTCCTGAGTAGCTAGGATTACAGGCATGAATCACTGGCAGTGGGCTCCAGCAGCTTCTTGACTACTTTGCAGAGTCCGGAAATTCACTTCCTCTCAAAACAAAACATTTCCTTGGTGAATTGCTCTAATCACTAGAAAAAAAACTTTCTCATAGCCAGCTGAACTATGCCTTCATATAATCTCTACTCAAAAATACCCAAGGCAAAAGCAAAAACACCTCTATGAACTCAATCAAGCCTCTGATCAAGACCATTGAAAATATCTTATAGATTTCAGCAGAATGAGAACAGGTTAACAATTTTCCCAGGTGTTTGCATTGCTGGCTCCTGTAAACCAAAGTCTTTCAGAAGGCTTTCAAAAGTATTGCACAGAAGGCCATTTTAATCTTTCTATTATTTTGTACCTTGGCAAAAGCTCATTTCAGAATCTTAGGCTTACCTGAGGGTAACAAAGTAGTCTATTGCCAGACATCTTAAGAGTTCACCCTGAGGAAAGCAAATCCTTATTTTGGTGTATTTTGCTAGCTTTCTGTTCTATGGTGTTGGCTTACTAATTCAAATTATCCTTTTCTAAAATATCTAAATATCTACAATATCACAGTCCTTTACATGGAGCCAATGCATTCATACTTTTGGAGCATGGAAACAAGTATCCTATTGTAGCAGCAAGCCCATTTCTGCGTTTATTCTCAAATGTTTTTCTATGCCCCTGTTTTTTGTGTTCTTGAATTCTCTCACTCCCTTGGCACCATTGTGTTCTAGCTCTAACCACTCTCTTCTTTCCCTCTCTGCCTGAACGATGCATCTTTACCAACTTTTCCAGCTCTTGGACCTCAGCCTTCTTCTGTCAAATTTGCTCACATTCTAGATTTTTATATACATATAGATGTTCCATCTGCCTGCTCCATTCCTATGGGCCTACACTGGCCCAGCTCAGAACCCCTTCCTTTGCCCCATCCTTTTCTCACTTAATTAGGCATAGACTATTATAAAACCCCTTTAAAAACATGACTCACTCCATATGCATTCCTTCACAAAATTGTAATTTAGTGCCTATTAGTGTGGGAGACCAGTAACTAAAAAGACTGAGAAGAAACTTTGCATGAGCAAGCCTATGTCAAAGTCCTTTGTGCTGAGAAGGCAAGGCCCCAGCACAAAGTTGGTGAGCAAGATTCAGCAAGGCTGCCTTGCAAGTAGGGAGACTGAGGCAATGGAAGTAACCTTGGCATGAGCATGGCTCTGTCAAAGGGCCTCTGGGCTGATAGGCATGGACTCAGCCAAGGGGAGGTAAAGTTCAGCAAGGCTGCCTTGCAAGAAAAACAGGACACACTGACACAGTCAGGATAGTCTATAGTAAATAACAGCATACCACAGCTGTGCTGTTCCTGACTCCTACACGACTGGACCCATGAGAACTCGACCTGCATTTTACTTTGCTTTCCCATACTTTCTGTATAAATAAATGCACTTGGAGGTAGATGAGGTCGCTGGCACCTCTCATCAGGAGTGGTGGACCCACCCTGCTCCAGCTTTCTCTATGTCTGTCTTTGCGTCTTTTTTCTCAATCCCCAGTTGCTCCCAGTCAGGTCAAGAGACCTGCTCACACTGGCCGTGTGAATTAATGGCATCGAAATGAATGAACTACCATTCATTTCTCTTTTTCTAAGTGTATATTACTTGAACAAAGTGGCTTCCTTTCTGGGAGGTCATAAAAGACTTCAAGCCTCTCTCCCTTTCTCTCTCTCTCTCTCTCTCTCTTGATCTATCTCTTTCAGGGTCTCACTATATATCTCAGGCTAGCCTCAAACTCACTATGTAGCTCAGGTTGACCTCATGCCCAGGAGGGCTTGGAGTGGCCCATCTGTCACTTTATGAAGTAGAGGTAAAGGATAAAAACACAAAGTACCATTACTACCTTTATGAGAAAGGAAGTCATGGCACTGGTAGCAGCAGGGCAAGGAATGTGATACTTTACTACATTATGTATATACCACAAGGTAAGTGCTATGCTTTGAATTCTGCCAGAAAAACATCAAAGTATGAGGAAAACTAAAAGACAGGAAGAAGACTTTTCCAGGGTAAAAAAATCACTCTGTGGGAGGTTTCTTGGACCCACCATAATGAGATAAAGAATTGTGCAGAAAGACAGCTATGTTACTATGCTACTACTACTTATTTGGCCCATGAGAAAATCACATTCACAATCACTGGTATATTATAGCTCCAGTATGGGACAGGTATCAAGGAATTCATTGTGTTGAGTTTAATTCAAGAGACACTTAGTTATAATATCAAGTTGAAACTTAGGACTTTTCCCCAGCTCCTGCATCTGTTGCACTCTTAACTCTGAACTTGTCTCACCACCTTGCCTAACTCTCTCTCTCTCTCTGTCTCTCTTTCTGTCTCTCTCTCTCTTCTCTGTCTTAGTCTGTCTCTATCTCTCATCTTTCTCTATATTACTGCACACAGAAAGGATTATTTAAATTGCCCCAGAATGAGAACTATGGAGCAAAGAGGAGGGAACATGGGTGTGAGAAAATCCATTTTGGAAGACTTTCATATTTCCAGAACCACCAATCATACCAATAACAGGCAACACTTTCATCTTCTGCACTTGCCAGGCAGTGGCACTGACTGGTATAGGAACACTGATATTGCTGTCAGCTCTAAATTAACAATGAAATCCTTTGAAAACTGGTGTCATGGATATGCTTATGACTTTCTAATAAAACATCTTCTTATATTTAACTTTTTCTCTCTTTATCTCTATCTATCTATCATATATGCAGTCAATCACTATGTGTGTGTGTGTATAATTTCCATAAAGTAAGACACAGAAATAGATTTGCCATTCTCATTCAGCTAGCAGGTGGTAGCAGTAGCTCTCTTCTTTGTATGAAAGTTTCTGTCTTATTGCTTATATACATTTATTCATATGTAACTAAATGCATAACTTTTTCCTGTTTTTCAAGCTACACATTAGATTGCCTAAAGTAGCATGATAGAGTGAAATAAAACCAGTATAATTTCTACCTATAGAAAAAAGAAAATCTTGTTTTCTTAATGTGATCTACTTGGCCCTCTCTGGCAAGATACTTTTGCAATACCTGAATGTGCACCATCTTATTCCATTTTTAATGATGTTTCTCCACTACCCCCACTGTATTGGGAAAGCAAGAAACTCAGAAAGCAAAATGAAGGCTTCAGTACAAGTGCTTTTCTTCCTGTCTAATCCCACAGGGTACAATTAAATTATAGCACCACCAATTGTTGTCAAACATAGAGTACACTGACTTGATAAATAATGGACCAGGCCTAGAACCAAAATCATGTGTATCTGTCACCTCAGCACAGTGAGGAGCACTATCAAGGATGTTTTTGTAGTTACTGAAAACATTTCTATTTCCCTGGGAAACATAAATCTCCAGCTTTGCTCCCTAGTGCTTTTTCATTGGTACACTCCTTTTGTTTTTGGGTGGTTCTGTTCACAGCGAAAGAACATCTATGCCTAATTTGAGTTCTTTGGCATTTCCATGGATCAGACACAGTGTGAAGACTGTGCAGGCTGTCCAGAGTGACATGGGATTTTTCTTCTGTAAGTTTTCTAATATGGTTCTCTCAGCAAATGGCCCAGGCAATGGCAAACTATCAATCAGATCTAAAGAAATATATCCTGTAGCTAATAGTCAAGTAAATTCTTGACCCCTCTTTCCACTCTAACAATCAACAAATACTTAATTATGGATCACCATACTCCAAGTTCTGAGCCTGGAATTATAGAATGGTGAAATTAAATTCAGCAGAGAACTGAGGATGCAAGATTTTTTATAGTCATCCCCTTTAATGGCAGCATGTGAAGGAAAATAGTAACAAAAAGAATTGCCATTTATGTATTGCTTTCTACGCTCACAAAGCCTTGTGTCAAGCATGCTATGCGTATTAATACTTAATCATTGTAGTTTAGAGAAGTAATGTAACTGTCTTAATTTTACACAGCTATTAAGTTACAGAGAGAAGACCCAATTCTGAAATCTGTGTTCTCAGTAACTTCTAATGTTGCCTTCAAATTGCATGGATGAAAAAGGAAACTGCACTTTAAACAGGTTAAATGAGTTGCTCAGCATCACACAGGAGAGAGAATGGAGGTTCATCAGATTGGCTGCCAAAGTGTATGTTTACGCTCTGTCTTCTGCCAGAAGCCTTTTGGATATTTTAGTGTATGTTAATTGTACAAAATAGTGAGCTGCATCATGACATTTTCATACATGCATATAATGTACTTTGATCTTTCATCCCCCTCTCCCCTCTCACTTGTCCCCTATCTCTTCCCAAATAATATCCCTTGTACTTTCATGCTTTTTTGAAAAAAATCTAGATTCTGCATATAAGAAAATGTGATATTTGTCTTTCTGAGTCTGGGTTTTTCACTTAACATGATAAAGCCTAATTCCTTCCATCCATTTTCCTACAAAATTTCATTTTTTAAAGCTGAATTAACTATATATATGTAACATTTCCTTTACCCATTCATCTGTTGATGGGCACCTAAGCTAATTCCATGATTGGCCATTGTGAATAATGCTACAATACACATGGGTAAGCAAATGTCTCTATTGTATGATGTCTTTGATTGCTTTGGGTATATACCCAAAAGGAGCATAACTGTGTCATATGGGAATTCTATGTTTAGGTTTTTTTCACACAGATTTCCATAGTGGCTGCACTGATTTACATTCCCACCAGTAGTATTCCTTTTCCCTTTCCCTATATCCTCCTCAGTCTTTGTTTTTTTTGTTTTTTATTTTTTCTTGATGGTAGCCATTCTTATGAGGATTAGGGTTTGGGTTAGGATTTGATTACCTAAAATAATCACTACCGATATTCCTTTCAAGTAACAAAATTCTTTATACAGGTGAATTCAAGCCACATAGAGAAGATGGCCTCTTGCTAACATACTTATTTTTAAATATGATGTGATTTTTATATCTCTGATATTTAGCATTATTACCAAATAAGCTAACTTTTTTAGAGAACTTGTCCTGTGAAGTGTGAAATGATTTTTGCAATTCACATGGTGAAAATGGACCTTTAGAAAATTAGGGCTAGCTTAAGGAGAAAGGTGAAGGAGAAAGCAGACTCATGGCATTACAGACATTCACCAAAACAGAAAGGCAGCTGTGGAAAAGGAAAACAACAATCTGAGTGTGTGGGTTGTCTACATGGGGAAAACAGAAAATAGAAATCAAACTGAGGTGGCTATGGAACCAGGAAATATATTTTCATTCCTGCAAAATAGCCAGGACTGACATAGTTAGCACTTTGCCTTTAATAAGTGCAAATAATCTGGAAGAAATATGTCTGTAGACCTTCAAGAGGGCTACAGCCCCACAGAACAGAGAAAGTGCAAGCTAGAACTCACATAGATTTCTCTCCTTCTATTAAACACTGTTTTGTTCTTTAAATGCTCTTTTCTTAACCTCCTTCTTATGGTACTGCATGGTTTATTAAATACTTTAGAGATTTCTTTAAAACATTTTTGTTTTATCTAAAATATACATACACGTATACATCTATATACATATATATACATACATACATACATGTATGTATGTATGTATATATATAAACTCATCCAGGTTTTAAATCTTTTTTCTCTTATCATATATCCCATAATCATCTAAAATGTGTCAAGCATATTACAAGGGATATTTTATTATTTCATACTTAGAGCCAGCCTCAAGGGTAATGACTAAAAATTACTGAACTCCCACTATGGGTCAAATATTTTACTCAACACTTGGTATTCATTCATCCATCCATTCATTCAGCAAATATATTCACAATTAATATGTATTAAGCACTAAATTATCTCCAGTTCTTTCTAATCCTATACAATTCAATAAGCCTAAAGGCGGGCGTACATTTTAATAGACAGAAACTAAGGTGCAAAAGACTGTTCATAGCCAAGGCAATACTGAGCAAAAAGAGCTGGAGGTATCATAACACCCGACTTCAACTATACTACAGAGCTATATCAACCAAAAAAGCATGTTACTGGCACAAACACGGACATGAAGACCAGTGGAGAACATCATCTTAAATAAAGTTAGCCAGATTCAGAAAACCAAAGGCCTTACTCATAATTTCTCTCATATGTGGAATATAGACCTAAGACAAATACAAGCAATATTACGAAAAACAAGTCATGCTAAGGGGAAGTCACAAATGAGAGAGAGAGGATAAAAGAAGGAATGAACATAGAATTTTTAAATCTGTCAAAATTACCATAAGGGGATTAAGATAGAAAGGAGAAAAAATAGAGAAGATGAACTAAATCAGGGTTATATATATATATATATATATATATATATATATAAATCGGGGTTTTATATATATATATATATATATATATATATCACAAGGAAATTCCCTGTAGAGTTATCTTAACAAATGAAAATGTCATTTTTTAAACAAAATAAGAGAACAGGAGATCAGAACAGGTCCTGTTTGAGAGGTTGGTAGCAGTAGCAGAGGAGGAGGATATGAGGAAAGGGTATAGGAGAGTGAATATGTGAAAATACTGTATACAAATGTATAAAAATGGAAAAATGAGACCTGTTGAAACTATTCTGGAATTGGGGGGAGAGGAGATAAAGGAGGATGGTGGATGGGGTGAGTTCAACTATGATATATTTGACATATTGTAAGAATATTTTGTAAATGCCACAAGGTACTCCCAGCACAACAATAAAAACCTTAAAATTAAATTTTGGAAAAGCTTTTAAAAAGACTGGTGGAACAGAATAGAAGACCCAGATATGAACAACACAGCTATGCCCAACCAATTTTTGACAAAAGCACCAGAAACATACAATGAGGAAAAACCGGCCTCTTCAATAAGTGTTGCTGAGGAAACTGGATATATGCATGTAGAAAATCTAAATTAGATCTATGTCTTTCATCTTGTGCAAGTATCAACTCAAAGTGGATTAAGGACCTTAATTAAAGAACTGAAACTTTGAAACTAATGAAAGAAAGAGCAGGGAATGCACTGGAATTGATAGGCATAGACAATAAATTCCTCAGTAGAACTCAAATGGCTCAGCAACTAAGAGAAAGGATTGACAATGGGACATCAAGAAATTAAAATGCTTCTGTGCCACAAAAGAAATGGTCGCCACATTGAAGAGCCAACCCACAAAATGGGATTTAATCTTTGACAGCTATACATCTGACAAGGGATTGATAACCAGAATATACAGGGAGCCCAGAAAAATAACATCCCCAAAATCAATGACCCAATGAAGAAAATGAGCAAATGAACTGAATTTTTTCAAAGGAAGAAATCCAAATAGCTAAGAAAACACATGAACAAATGCTCAACATCCCTGGCCATAAAGGAAATGCAAATCAAAACCTCATTAAGATTCCACCTCCTTCCTGTTATAATGGTTATGATCAAAAACAGAACAACAACAAGTGTTGGTGAGGATGTGGGGGAAAAGGAACCCTTGTACACTGCTGGTGGGAATGCAAGCTGGTGCAACCACTCTGGAAAAAATTTGGAAATTTCTTAAAAATCTGCACTCCTGCCATATGATCCAGAAATCCCACTCCTGGGGATATACCCAAAGTAATGTAACACAGGTTACTCCAGAGGCACCTGCACACCCATGTTTATTGCAGCATTGTTCATAATAGCTAAGCTATGGAAACAGTCAAGATGCCCCTCTCCTGATGAATGGATCAAGAAAATGTGGTGTTTATGTACAATGGAACTTTATTCAGCCATTAAAAAATTGAAATGTTTGTCATTTGCAGGTAAATGGATGGACTAGGAGAACATCATCTTAGGGTAGCCAGGTTCAGAAAGCCAAAGGCCACATGGTTTTCTCATATGTGGACTATACACCTAATACAAATAAGGCAATATTATGAAAAACAGGTCACACTAAGGGTAGATTACATACAAGAGAGGGAGGGTAAAAGAAGGAAGTTAAGAAGGTGAATATGATTGATGTAGTTCCCATACAAGAATTAATATAAGATTTTTAAACCCATTGAAATTGCCATAAGATGGGGACTAACATAGAAATGAGAAAAATAGAGGAGATGAACCAATTTGGGTTATAACATATGTACACATGTAAACATCACAATATAATATCCTGTATAGCTAACTTAAATAAACAAAAGTGTCATTTATTTTTACAAAAATGGGGAATAGGAAAGCAAAACAAATCCTGTCTAAGGGTTGGTACCAGTGGGAGGGATAGGATACAAGGAAAGGGTATAGGAGGGTCAATATGGTGGAAATATTATGTACATATATATGTAAAAGTAAAAAAGAAACCTGTTGAAGCTATTCTATGAATGGGGAGAGAAGGGATAAAGGAGAAAAATGGGAGGGGTGAATTCAACTATGATATATTATGAGAACTTTTGTAAATGTCACATTGTATCCCTGATACAATAATAAATAAATAAGTAGATTTCTCAATATCATAAGATTAGTAATTTACAAGCACAAGTTCTAGTCCTTGTGAATTCGCATGGGTTCCTTGTGCTGTGCTCTGAGTATGCTTTAATTGTACTTCCTTAGCATGCTCATGAGATTGGACATTGGCAACAAAGATGGGAAGAAGAAAGGTTCTACTCTAGCTTCTTTGCTTCCAAGTTAGGCAGTCAGTCACTGGGTGAGTTACATTGATTACAAAATACCTACTTTGGACACACTCTATATTACGGATTTCAGCACCCACTATAGACCAGGTTTTATGACATGTATTATTTCATTTCACAGCAACCTTGTTTAAAAGCAGTATTAGTTCTATTGTACATGTAAGTTAACTGAAGTGCAGAGAAGCAGAGTGATTATCAAACTCAAAAAGCTGGCCAAGGTTCAAACTCAGATCTTTTGGTCCATGTCCCATACTGTCACTCTTTCAAATGAGCCTAGGATGTGAGGGTGATCTGGTTGTGACATCTGTCACCCCATTGATCACCAGGTTTGATTCAGCTGATCTGGCTGGCTAGGCAGGTGTCCCTTCCTCCCTCACCACTCCATGTGTGTCCCTCCCAAATCTGCGTGCTGGGTTGAAGAGGATGACCATCCCTGATAGAGGAGGACCTTTCTTCGGTCAAGGGTATACGAGTAGCTGCGCCCCCCTGGTAGAACCTCCAAACAAGCTCTCAAATGAGCCTATATACTGCCTATCCTCAGAGAAGCCTAAACACACACACACACACACACACACACAAACACACACACCCAAGATAGTACCTTCATGGCCACATATACACAATGGCAGACAGAACAGAAAACCCAATCAACTCAGTAATTCCATGACATTGTGAATGAGGCAGGGTTGGCAAGTACATAATGTATCAAAGGAAAATAAATGCTTTGACATGTCCAGTGTCCCTAATAATTTGGATCCAATGTCAAAAGACACCAGGGCTAAAACACTACATCCCAAAGGGAGTAGTGGTTATTTCTGACTGGTGAGGATATTGGAGAAAAGACTCACAGGGAACACTTCTTAGAGAAAGGATCATAGAAATGGCTCAGAAGGATTGAACAAGAACATGGGGTGGAAGGACACTCTAGGTAGATAAATCAGAATGAGGAAAGACAAATGCCACAACAGCACACCCCTGTAATCCTATCACTTGGGAAGCTGAGGCAAAAGGATCAGGTGTTTGGGGCCCACCTGGTTTTACATAGCAAGATCCTTTTTCAAAAACAATGCGCAAAGACATGAGGTGTGAACTCATATGGCCTATTCCTGGAATGCCAGGTATCCCAATGTGATTTTAGTATAGAAGAAGAAAAAAACTATAAAATGAGTTTTTAACCTACTTGTTAAGAACCTTTAATGAGCTCCTAAGATATTTAGATCACATTATTCTGTAGAATAGATAATGGGAAGTTGTTGCTTTTTTTAAGTAATAGGCCTTACTTTCAGAGCAGTTTTAGTCTTACACAAAAATAGGGCAGAAAAGAACAGAGATCACATATACCTCCTCTCCCTGTCTCCCAACATAGTTCTCTTATTAACATCTTCCTTTAATGTGGTACATTTATTACTATTGATGAATAAATAATCATATATTATTATTAATTGAGGTCCACAGTTCACATTAAGATTTGCTTTCTTTTGTACCATTTTATAGGTTTTGATAAGTGTGTAATGTCATGTATCTGCCATTACAGTACCATCAAAATACTTTCATTGGGGTAAAAATCCCCTGTGCTCCTCCTGTTCATGCCTTCTTCCTTCTTTCTTAGAGCCCCTGACTAATATAGCCTTTTTGTTTTTCCTTTTCCAGAATTTCTGTTGAAATCTCACCGTATATAACTTTTTCATATTGGCTTAATTCATTTAACAATATGTATTTGAGCTTCTTTCATATATTTTTGTTATTTGATATACTTTCTTTTTATTGCTGAATAATATTCTATTACGTGACTATATCATAGCTTATTTACCTATTCACTTATGCTTCCAAGTTTGGGCAGTTATGAATAAATGTGTTATAAACATTAGTATGAAGGGTTCTCTGGCCATAAGTTTCAACTCATTTGGGGAAACACTAGAAGGCATGTTATTGTTTCTATTGTTAGGACTTTTTTTCTGGGTTGACCTTGAAGTCAGAGCATAGTTGTGGGAGGTCAATGTAATGAAAGAGCTATCAGAATTATGGTAGACTCTTAGAGAATTTGAGGTCTTGATATATTGAAAGGAAGGCATTGCAAACTTGGTTGAGAGAGAGAATAGAAAGAATGATCTTTAGTGAGTCTAGTGGAAAGTCTTCTCTGCAGTTAGGCTCATTGAAGAGTACTGTGATCTAAAATGTGAAAACAATCTCTGGCAAAAAGTTTATATGGGATCACTCAAAATTTTGAGTCTTAAAATAAAGTCACAGTAATGACCCATAACACATTTTAATGCTAATTATCCTTGCAGGAAACAAAGTCAATGTGTATCTCTCTTATTAGCAAGAAGTAAATCAGTTCTGGAAAAATATTTTGTTTTGTTTTTTCAGCATCTCAACTTTTATTGATTGATATACAGTCTTAAGTCCATGTTCTTTCCATATTTTTCCCTGAAATATACCTGAAAAATTATAAAAGGAAAATCCAAATAATTGGCCAATAAAAGACTTGCTATTGATAACAAAGCAAGGGCTCACTGCCCAATGTACACAGAAACCAAAATGATGACACCAGAGTTTTGCAAAGAGAAAAAGCTTTATTGCACAGCCAACTGGCAATGATCTCAGAGCTTTAAACTCAGATCTGCCTCCCTCATCAGTTGATATCAGGGGAATTTATAGGAAAGAAGAGAGGGAGAAACTGGTTATTGGTTAGATGACTCAAATGGGGAGTCTTGGGGTTCTTTTGTGCAGGTGCAGACATTATCATGCCTCTTCACAGGTCACACATTTATTTGGCAAGGAGATTGGGGCATTTTTGGCTTATGATGTCAAAAGGTCCTTAACCTTCTGCACACGTCCACTGTTAAAAAACCAGTTTCAAACCATGGTACTTGAATGGATTCTGGAGGCTTTTCCTGAAAAGCAACTTAAGCACTTTGTTATGTAAGGAATTTATAACAAAGTGTATCCATACCTGAACTGAGTTCACTGTTACTAAGTTCTTGAGCCTTGTTTTGTATTTGAAATCATATCACATGTTAAAAATTAATTAGAAAAAGGAAGGGATATATAGAAATATATATATCTGTATAAAATAATAGTATTAAGGGACAAGAGTAAAATACCTAAGCAAGATTTGATTTCTGGGAAGTTCCTAACTAATTAGGGTCCTCAAAACCAGAACAGCTCTGCACAAAAAGACAAACACTGATTTCTTACAAACTTTTGGCAAACAGTCTCACTCCAGTTCAGTGTGGAAGTCTACAGTCTTCCATTTTTACTATATTTTATTACTAATACAAGGGGGGTTCATTGTGATAATTCCATAGATGTGTACAGTGTATTTTGAACGAGTTTATCCTTTCCATTATGTTCCCTTAACCACCTCCTTCCTTTTCAAGGATTGATGGGTTGGATGTTTGGGATGAGATGATGTTAGACAAGATCTCAGACCAGAGAGGGATCTACACTGGTTTTCTAAATCCTTCCAGGTACCACAGGTGATCACTCAGCAGAGCTCAGGTACCAGAACTTGGGATTTCAGGAACATAGCAGAAACCAAGCAGACAACCGATAACTAGTTAGAAAGATTAAGTTTCACTTATTTCAGCTGTTTTGACTCATAGTTAAGTTCAAACACCAAATAATCATACAGGGCATATTCCTTGTCTTCTTGGCCCTGCACAGTGCCTCAACCCAGGATCGATACTGAAGACTAGGACAGTACTTAGCCTGCAGGTAGGAGTTGAAGAACCTTAGCTGTGGAAGGATAGATGCAGAAGTTAACATCTTCAGTCTGAAGTGGTTAACATTTCAAGCACTATGAAAGCCTGGTGAGAAAAACACTTTAAGGGAGATTTAAAATATTTCTCAACTTATATTATCTGAGACACACACTCTTCTGCAAATGCACCAGAATCATTCTGAACCCAGAACAAGATTTTAATACCTTACATGCAGGACAATACTGAAGTTGGGTAAGGGAAGGCACTTGTGACTTTGTGTGTTTGCCCTAAGTACAAAAGCCTCAGGGAGAAGAATTGAAGAAGATATTTTTAACAACTAACTGCCTAACTTGGCTTCTGTGGGTTGCATACTTATCATTGCTATAATTGGAAGAATTCAAGAAGAGACTGAACAACAACCCCACTTACTGGTGGGGGTCACTGTGTTGTGAATGTTTTGTGGGGGGAGATCAAATACTACATGTAGGGTCAGACTATAACTTTTATATTTCCTTCTAGTCCTGAGATTCTATAAGGTCATGACATGAGATATTCTGCATTAAAATCCCAGCAGACTGAAAAATTGACTTCTCTGTACTACAAAGAGCTTTGAAAGGTACATTTTGCCTTCTACAAAGTGCTACCTGTATCCTGATGCCTGGTAGCTGAGAATTTATAAATCTGCTCATGCTGCCAGTTCTTGTGCATTAAATGTTTTATTACTTTCCTTTCTTGTCCTCAAAAGAAGCTTCTCTTGTTGTTATGCTCTTCTGAGATTTTCTAGATTTAGTTACCTGAATCACGATGATTTTGTTAAATTTTTCTCTCATTTTTAATTATGATTATCCATTACCTCACTGTTATGGTTTGGATCTTAAATGTGCCCCAAAGGCCCAAATGCTAAAATCTTGGTCCCCAGCCTATGGCACTATGGGGAGGTGGTGGAACTTTTAGGAGGTGGGGTCTAGTAGATGGAAGTTGGGCAATTGGGTGCATGACCTTGAAGAAGGAATTGGGACCCCTACCCCTTTCTGTCTCACTCTTTTCACTTCCCAGCAACCATGAGGTGAGCTGCTTTGCTCTACCTCATACTCCTTGTCATGATATACTGCCTTGCCACAGGCCTCAAAACAATGAGCCAATCAACTATGGGCTGTAATATCTGAAACTGTGAGCCAAAATAAACTTTTCCTTTTTAATCATTGTTTATCTCAGATATTTTATCCCAGAAACAGGAAGTTCACATTTTTTTACAAAGACATAACCTTAAATTTACCACTTTAAACATTTTATTTCTACAGTTCAGTAGTGTTAAGCATATTCACATTGTTGTGTGGCAGATCTCTAAAGTATTTTATTTTGTAAAACTAAGACTATATGCCCACTCATAATTCCTTCCATCTCCATCCTCTCCATCTTTGGGGATCACGTTTATACTTTCTGCTTGTATGATTTTTAACTACATAAGGTACTTTGCATGAGTGATATGCAGTATTTTTCTTTTTTGTGACTCATTTACTTTAATTAGCATAATGTTCTGAGGTTCATCCATGTTCTAGCATGTAACAGGATCTCCCTTTCTATATCTGGATAATTTTCCCTTCTATGTATATGTCAAATTTTCTTAATGCACTCATCTATTGAAGGACTTTTAGGTTGCTTCCAGCTCTTAGCTTTTGTGAATAATACTGCAACAAACAGGAATGTGCAAACATATCTTCAAAATCTTACTTAGAATTATTTTGGTTACATACTCAGAAGAATGTAACCCACTATAGGATTATATGGTGATTTTATTTTCAATTTCTGGAGGAGTTTACTATTGTTTTCTGTAGTGGCTGTACCAACATGATTTTTCATTATGTTTGGGGACCAAAGCAACAAGGCAAGCCATGTAAAGTCTGGTTTCTGAACAATTTGATAGCCATTCTGGAGTATCTGAGACCTGGGACTCCTATTGAAAGAAAGTTTGGGTTAGGGGTAATGCTAGACTAGACCATATCTGTTTTCAAAGTAGAAGAGATATGCTCTTGAAGCATACATTTATTATTGTTTGAAGGCTAGTACCAGGGATTAAGGAGGCAAAGAGGAAGTCTGTTTGTGTTCCTGTTGCTCAGTTGTTAAACACATTCCTAATATATATGTGTGCTTAGAATTCTGTTATTTTGTAATCTATTTTGTGCTTGTAGTATCTTAGAATTAGAAGTGGACCATATAGTCTTTCCTAATACTAAAAATGGGTATATCAAGGCTTACAGAAGGCAAAGAATTTATCCAGTGTTACTAACCAAGTCAATGGCAGATCCAGGAGCAAAACTCACCAATCCCAATTCCAGGCCAGTGCGCTTAGTAGACTTATTCCTTCTTCCCTTTCTCAGTTTTGAGGAGTTGTCACCTTCTGCAAGGGCCTTAATCTTTTCAGAAAGGAAAATTCCTTTTATGAATTCAGGATCCAATGACAAACATCTGTAGAAAGAACTAGTTCCTCAAGTAATGGGTTGAATGAATGAGAAAAACACCAATTTTCAGTCTATTTGCTCATGGAGGGTAGATGTATACTCAAAAATTACTGCCTTGAAAAGAAGAAGTATCTCTGGGAAATGTCAAAGACAGGCTACATTTCTACTAACCCAATTACATCTAACTTATGTATCTCCTCATTTTTCCCTCCTCACAAATTCCCTCTCTATCTACTGCCATCCCTACCTCCCTATCTGCCTTCTTTTCTCTCCTCCCCTACTTTAACATGCATCTATGATCTTCACAGGGAAAAAGTAGAAACCCTGCTTTTAAAAGTGAGCTCTCTGCCATCTATGATACATTGCTATGGTGCTTTTCATGTTAAACATAATAATAAAATGTATATCACTTTGGAAATGTTTCCTTCCCAAAATTGATTTAGGTTAAGTCTGCTTTGTTTCACAAGTAAATTTTGGTAGCTTCTACATGATAATATATGAGAAAAATAAGAAAAAATGAAGAAGAAGAAAGGATTGAAGAGGAAGTAAAGAACTTTAAGCCAGTGATAAAGTTAATAAATTTGCTACTTTAAACACAAATTTGGTCAAATTTCCTAGCACACATTGCAAAGGGAAAGCATAAATACTTACATGATTTTTACCATCCATAAGATAAAAGCAAACCAGTTGCTCAGAAAAGGTCTTCCCTCTTCCTATTGCTGAGACCTGAATGAAGCCGCCTTGGCCCACATTTTCCACTAAATTTGATTTAATTAATTTCCGAGAGTGAGAAAAACAGGAATCTGTGCCTTTTTCTACAAGTTTATCACCCATATAAATGATAGGAACAGAAGTTTCACTATGGAGAATATTAGATAGCAGGTGAGTCAGCCTTGCTAACAAAACACATCACAAATAGTAACTGAACCTATTAATAATAAATTACCTACACTATACTTAAAATTACTAATTAAATCAATCTGTAAATCAGGAAATGCATCATATTAAAACTTTATCAGCACTGTTTAATTTATATCACACCATCTCAGAGTCAAAAGCCCATGGATTTTTTTTTTGTTCTTTAACACCATTGTACCTGCCTGAAGTATCCTTGCTCAGTTCCTCCCAGTCTAGCAGGTACCATGAGTCAGGCTGTATTTCTTTCTAGTGTCCCCCACCAACCTGAGCCCCCTTTCCTTATTCAGAAAGAAGCTCTTGGCCTTGACATTTTTCATAATCAAGCTGAGTCTAGTCAAAAAATAGAAGAAGTCACAGTAAATAAGTTTTAACCTTTCAGTTTAAAGGGAAAAAATGCTTTCAACTTGTAATTTCAAAATGAAAGCTCTGAGTTTCTCAACTTTTCTAGTCCTAATTAAAGTTCACACTTTTCTACAAAGCTCCCTCTAGCCCTTGTCCCCAATCCATCTTTCATTGTACAAATGGAGAAGGGGGAGAAGGAGAGGTTTGTTTTTCTCTTCTTTCCTATTTTGCTTAACAATTCAGATCTCTCTTGCTCTCTCTGATGATTGACTGACCTGGTAAATTTTGCTCTCAGTTGCTTGTCTTGTCAGTAATTAAACTTCTTGTTTATCTCTCTCTATACCCAGGGCATTAGTAGAGAAGCTCTTTCTCCATATTGTGCTCCTTCTGCCCATAATCTGTATCCCATGAGCTTCACATCAAAGCCTAGATTATTGTCATTTGAAATAGCCAGAGCACCCAGTAGCGTTTACTAAGCCATTTTCTACTCAACAGCATAGTCGAGGGGCCATGTAATCCTAAATCTCTCTACCCTAAAAGAAATACATTACAAGAGAAAAATTTTCAATCTTGACAATTTTAAAAACTAGTTAAATTTCAGGCAACCAAAAATATTTCTTAGTGCAAAAACACACCCAAAACCCTATGAATTCAGCTATGCACATTCAAACAAAAGGTGAAAACATGTGCCTGGACACTTAGGCATTCAAAATCCCAGCCAAGGTCTAAACAGAGGAAGTGAATCCTTCAGTTAAGCTACCCCTTTTCAAGAAAAAGTCATGAGATAGAGTTCTGTGAGGGCAGAGTCAAAAAGAATGTCTGGCAAATAAGGTGCTCAATACATATTTCATGAGTAGAATAATGAATGAATAACTCTACAACTTACATACTGTTAATTTATTCATTTCACAAATAAAGAAACTGAAGCACAGAGATTTGACATTGTTTGAGTGAATAATAGCATTGTTTTTCCTCCTTTACCTGCTTCATCCAATTTCCCCCCAAATAAATTCCCATCTCCTAATGCTTTTATGCTGGTTGTCCCATTTCTAAGTAGTTTCCAAAATGAATGCATATTTGGGGTATCTTCATTAAATCTCTCATAATTTAATTAGGTCAACATGACTTGAAAACCACATTGTAGAACACATATTGTGTGTATTGTAATATACACCATCTCAAATAGTCATAATGACCCTGTGAAGTAGGTAATATTTTACCCATTTTCAAGATGAAGAAATCGAGTCTCAGAGAAGTTATTAAATTTGCCACAAGTAGGATTTCAAATCAGGTCATAAGAAGATAGACTAACAGATTCTCACAACATGCATGGACTTTAAAAGAGGAACCTCTAAAATAAAAATAGCAAGAAATTGCCATGTGACAGGTTGATTTCTGTAAAATGATTTTTTTTCTACCAATATACTTCCTGAAAGTCTCCCAGAGTAGTGAGGGAAACAAACAAGGCCAAGACAAGTATAGCATTAAGAAACAAGTATTATCATAGACTGAAATATGAGGGGCATGAGAACAGAGTTGGAAACCTCTGGATAGTAGGCAGGTAACAGGAAAATATCACAAGTGGCTTCCTAGAGTATGTTTTCTTATGCTTCCATGAATTCCCATGGGAGTCATCACTAGTATTGTTAATCAAATATTTGAAATTCATTTCCCTTCTGGAAACATGGTAGGATTGCATTTCTCTACACCCTTGAAGTTAGTGTGGCTTAGGACTTAATTTGTCTACAACATATGCAAAGCTTTAAGAGTTAATATGAAAATTGTCACAACTGCTTTCTAGCCTAAGTGATCATGTAAGCACATGTTGAGATGGAATTTTAATCTGACTGGCTTCTTAGGTATCTATAATATGTCAGGCCCTCTGCCAATTCATATCAGAATGCAGCATGAGCCAAAAATAAATTTTGTGTTAAGCTACTGAAATTTTGGATTTTTGTTTTGTTTTGTTTCACTGCAGCATAAACTACCTCTTCCTGATTGCTACACTATCAATTGTGTGATCAGGTGTCTCCTCATTATACTGTGTGTTTGAGTCCAGTGACAGTGTTCATACCCATGTGACCTTGCCTAATGTTAGGCATGTAGTCCCACACTCAATAAAGAGTTTATAGATGATGCCTTGGACTGTTGACACTCTTTTTTATGAATCACTGTGGTGAAGGATTATTCTTTCAAAATATCTGAGGTAATCCTCTTTATTCTTTTCATTAAAAACTGTGCTTTGCCTCAATCTCTTTGAATATACCTATAGTTTCTTATGTCATTCATATTCCCATTGTAATGTCTTTCTGAACCTGGCTTATTTTGCTTATCATGATCATATCCAATTCCATTCATTTTCCTACAAATGACATAATTTCAGTCTTCTTTATGGCTGAATAATACTCAACTGTGTATATATTAAAAATGACATTAATGTAAAAACACAGACCATTTGGGAGGGAACCAACAGGAATACAAAATAAGAGGATGAAGGGGAGTGAATATATTTTATATATACGTATGAAAATAGAATAATGAAATCCATTAAATGGGTAAGAAGGGGAGATAAGAAAGAAGAATTTGATTAAAGTACATTATATGCTTGTATGGAGCTATCTCAATGAAACCCCTTTGTACAAGTAATATATGCTAATAAAAATCACCTTCAAAAAAGTTAAGTTCACGTAGTGAAGAGGAGATGTGGACCAAGTAGAAGAGTAAGCATGAGCAATGATAACAGCACATGCTTATCTATTACTATGTACCAAGAACATATATTAACCATTTCATCCTTACCCCGGGTTAGTCAGTTTTCTGGAGAAACAGATGCATTTTGAGGGATTGGCCCATTTAATTTTGGAAGCTAGAAAATTCAAATTCTCCAGGGCAGGAAGGCAGGCTGGACAGTCAGGAAAGAATTGAATGTTGCAGTTTTGAGTATGATAAAATCTGGAAGCAGAATTCCTTCTTTCTCAAAGGTCCTCAGTCTTTTCTCTTAATCCCCTTACCTGATTACATGAGACCCACCCACACATGGAGGATAATCTGATTTACTCAAAATCTACTGATTTAAATGTTAAAAATAAAATCTTATGCAAAAACACCTTTACAGCAATATCTGTAGTGATATTTTACTAAAAACTGTGTACCATGGCCTATCCAAGGTGACACATAAAATTAACTATCACAAACCTTATGAGGTGGATATTGATCTCAACAGGTCAGAAAAATGAAACACAAAAGCCTAAGTGCTTGACCAAATTTCATACAGCTAAGATATGGAAAAACTGGGTTTGAACTCAAATTGGTTCCATAATCTATATGCTTAACCATTATAATGTACTGCCTCTGTTCAAGGAATCATTGTGTAGTCAACTAATTTTCAGACATCACAAAATGTACTAAAAAGGTATCTTGTGGTAAAATATTCATAATATAGAAATAATTTTAGCTACTTTTAAGCATTGAATTTAGGAAGCCTGCTGTGCACCACCACACCATCTACCTCTAGAATATTTTCATCTTCTCCAACTGAAACTCCATATTTATTAAACATTAACTTCCCATACATACATCCCTTGGCCCTTAGCAACCATCATTCTAATTTCTGTTTCTATGAATTTGACTACTCCAGATAACTCATGTACATGAAATTACACAATATTTGTCCTTTTTGAATGGTTATTTTTATTTAGTATAATGCCTACAAGGCTCATTATATAACTCTGAATACATAATAAATGAGTCCAAGGCTGGAGGTATAGCTCAAGTGATAGAGTGCTTGCCTAGCATGCACAGGGAGCTGGGAAAATAAATGATATCAAGGCAACAGAGAGATAACAATAACAATAGCATTTAACATTTATTGAACAAGTGTTACATGCATCATCATTGCTCCATGTGATTTAAGTGCACTTTTCTTTAATCATTAAAAACTATCATAGAAGATAAATTCTGTTATTGTCCCATAAATGGAAAAATAAGACCTGTTTAAAATTGTTCCAGGAATGAGGGGGGGAATAAAGGAGAATGGTGGAGGGGGTGAATTTAACTATAATATATTGTAAGAAGTTTTGTAAATGTCACAACATACCCCCAGTACAACAATAATAATTAATTAATTAATAATTTTTAAAAAGGAATGAAAAAAGATAAATATTAAGAGAGGGAGACTTGAATATAGGTCTCTTTGATTCCAGAAACTATACTCTTAATCAATAAGCTGTACTACTTTTCTATTTCAAGTAAATCAAATGAAATATTTCTGTAGCACCTACTGTGCCCCAAAGATTACTCTCATTATTAAGAATATGTCTGTGAAAGAAACAGAAAAAATTCTGGCCCTCATGGAGTTTTCATTCTTATGCAGATGAGTTAGTTTTATTTAATAGCTAAAGTAGTTCTATGAGGGAACCAAAGCTTAGAGAATATGTCCAATATCCCCATTTTCAATGCTCCAGTGCCTTCCTGGTTAAAGCTGGTGTCTGTGGATGGATCAACATAAGCCACTGCTGTACTGGAAGAGTGGCTGGGATACCTTGCTGATAATGTTCTCTTCAGATGCTCAGGCAAAGGTGGACTTATTGATTTCTATAAAATGCTTATAATGCTGAGCTACTCAACCAGGAGCAAGCTGAGGTGATTCATTTTGTTCTTCTGAGCCTCAGCTCTAGAGTCTAACTCCTAACTGCTATTATTACATCACAATATTCTGATATTATTATGATAGAATACCTGCAGAATATCATTTTCTGGTATAGATTTCCATAAACTTCATTAGTAATTTCAAGCAACAGTTTTGATCATGACCTGATTTGGTTTCTCTACAGCTAGAACTCTTCCTTGAAATACTTTATCCTGTGATTTCCAGGGCACCACTCTTCCTAGTTTTCTTCCTATCTTCCCTATGTGTTACTTTTCTGGCTCTTTTTTGCTGGCTCCTCCTCTCCCTGACTATGTGGAGGCTTCTTGGATTTTAACCTTGGATTCCATTCTTACTGCTCTAGTTAATACCTGTGCAAAGATTTATACCTCCATCCCTGACCTCTCTTCTGAACTCCCACTGTTATATGTACTAGAGATGCGGTGAGACATCAAACTCAGCATATCTAAAATTCAATTACTCTCCTCACCAGCTCTACTCCCTTCTTATCCAATGCTCCCTATCAAAAAATGGGGAAACCCAGGAATTATGCACTGGATCTTCCTTTTTCCTCATTCCCCCTCCCCCCACACATCCAATCAATTACCAAGCTCTCACCACTTTTACCCCCTAAATATATTTCACATTCATCTGCTTTTTACATTTCAATTGTTACTACCTTGACCCAAGACACCATGGTCTATAGCCTGGATTAGCAATATTCCTTCATTCAACCAACAAACACTTACTGAAGACCTACTTTATGCCAGCTACTATATATAGTCTCTTGACCATAATCTAACTCCCCCATATAATTTCCACACTGATATCAAGTTACTTTTTTTCAAAGAAGCAACTTTAATAGTTCTTAATTGCTCCTTGGATAAAGGTACAAAGTCTTTAAGATGGTCTACAAAGCTCTGACTGGTTTTGGCACTGGTTCCATTTTCAGCCTCATTTCCTACCACTCTTTCTATTGTTCAGGTTCCTACATACAAAGTTTCTTTCAATTGCTCAAATACACTGACCTTATTCTTACATTGGGGACTTTTCATTTGTGATTCCCTCTCCTTGGAATGTTTTTCTACCCCTCTCTGCTAATCCACACAAACCACCAACACCACCAGCACCAGCAGCACCACCACCATTATTATCATCATGCTTAGCTGATTAACTTGTCCTCTTCATTTTTGCTCATTATTACTTTCTTGGGTAACCTTCTACTGAACACACTGAATAGGTCAGATTCCCCCCTTTAATATAATACCATATCATCCTGCAAGTCTGTTTAATAACTATTATCACAAATAAAATCATTTGCTTTTAGTCTATCTCTACCACTAGACACTGTGTCCTTTGAAAACAAATAAAAAGTTTGTCTCATTCCCCACTTCATCTCCAACATCAAACACTGTACCTGTCATATAGAAAGCACATAATGAATGTGTGTGAAATGAATGGTCTACTGGTCTTTTCTTTATTTTCCACAGATAAGGAATATCTGTTGGTACCTATTGTTTACTTCATTCTGAGAATATGCCCCTCATTCCACTTCAGTGGTCTGTGCCTTCCATCCATCTGTAAGCAAACTTCACAACAAGCTGAGCCCCAGGATAGTTTCTATGTGTTGGCCCTGTAGCCCATGTAGCATCATTATCATCATTATAACATTTTGGCTCAGGAAAGCAGTATAGCATAATGTTTAAGAGGACAGATACTTGAACCAAGCTTCCTAGGGTTTGAATCCAAGTCCTGCACTTACTAAGCCTTTCTGTGCCTCATGAAGTTGTTATAAAGAGTTAATATGCATGAACCACTCACTCAGCATAGCTCTTGGAACATTTTAGCTGCTCAAAATATTTGCTGTTATAGCATGGTACTGGAACAAAAACAGATTGAAGACAAATGGAACAGAATAGAGGACCCAGATATGAATCCACTCAGCTATGCCCACTTTATTTTTGAAAAAGGCACCAAAAACATATGATGAAGAAAAGACCGCCTCTTCTACAAAAGTTGCTGGAAAAAGTGGTTATCTGCCTGCAGAAAACTGAATCTAGATCCATTCCAGTCACCCTGTGCTAGTATCAACTCAAAGTTGATTAAGGACCTTAATATCAGACCCAAAACCTTGAGGTTAATACAGGAAAGAGCAGGGAATACACTGGAAGCAATAGGTATAGGCAAGGACTTCCTCAGTAGAACTCAAACGACCCAGCAACTAAGAGAAAGGATGGAAAAATGGGACTACATGAAATTAAAAAGCTTCTGCACAGCAAAAGAAATGGTCTCTAAATTGAAGATGCCACCCACAGAATGGGAAAAAAATCTTTGCTAGCTATACATCAGACAAGGGACTGATAATCAGAATATACAGAGAGCTCAAAAAACAAAACTCCCCCCAAATCAAGGAGCTAATAAAGAAATGGGCAACTGAACTAACCAGAACTTTTTTCAGAGGAAAAAGTCCAAACGGCCAAAAAACACATGAAAAAAATGCTCACCATCCCTGGCCATAAAGGAAATGCAAATCAAAACCACACTAAGATTCCACTTCACTCCTATTAGAATTGTTACCATCAAGAACACCACCAACAACGAATGTCAGCAAGGATGCAGGGAAAAAGGAACCCTCATATACACTGCTGGTGGGAATGTAAGCTAGAACAACCACTATGAAAACAATATGAAGGCTTCTTAAAAAACTAAACATAGATCTGCTATATGATCCAACAATACCACTCCTAAGGATATAGCAGAAAGAATCCAATTCAGGTTACTACAAAGGCACCTGCACACCCATGTTTATTGCAGCATAATTCACAACAGCCAAGCTATGGAAACAGTCTAGATGCCCCATTACTGACCAATGGATTAAGAGAATGTGGTATTTATACACAATGGAATTTTATTCAGCTACAAAGAAGAGTGAAATTTTGTCATTCACAAGTAAATGAATGGAACTGGAGAACATCATCTTAAGCAAAGTTAACCAGGCTCAGAAGGCCAAAAATCATGTTCTCCCTCATATGAGGACCTTCAACCTAAAACAAATGCAATAATATTATTGGACACGGGTCACACACTAAGGGCAGACAGTGCATGGGAGGAATAGGGAAATGGAAGAAAACCTAAAACTTGAATGTGGTTTATGTGCTCATTGTAGAGGAGTGAAATAGTTATCCTAAACTGGCAGAGGCCATTATAGGAAGGGACCGGGAAGTAGCAAAGAGTTCTGGTAGAAACGAACCAATGTGGGTTGTAAAACACATATACATGGTAACAACACCAGGAATCTCTCTGTATAGCTATCTTTATCTCAAACTAGCAAAAATGCTATGCTTTTTCTTATTATCTCTCATGCTTTCTCTTCAACAAAATCAGAGAACAAGAGGGCAGAACAGGTTCAGCTCAGAGGCAGTGTGGGGGCTGGGTGAGGTGGCCCAAATAATGTATACACACGTAAGTAAATGTAAAAATGATAAAATAAAATTTAAAAAATAGATAAAATTCTGTAATGATGAATAACTCTTATGTAAATGATAAAAATCTTTTTTATTATTTTATGACACCGAGTTGCTTTTCCCAGGCCCACGATTTATTTTCAGGAGAATCTTCTGCAATGGACTACATGGCTCGCCAAATGTCATGTCCTAGTTGTGCATAAAGCTCAAGGTTGTCTCTCTGAGTCTCCACAGTGCTGCCTGGGTGTCACCTGAAATGCAGGATAATGAGTTCAGGCATCCCAATAATCTTTTTTTTCTTTTATTATTCATATGTGCATACAAGGGTTGGATCATTTCTCCCCCCTGCCCCCACCCCCTCACTTACCACCCACTAGGCCCCTCCCTCTCCCCCCCACCCACTCAATACCCAGAAACTATTTTGCCCTTATCTCTAATTTTGTTGTAGAGAGAGTATAAGCAATAATAGGAAGGAACAAGGGTTTTTGCTGGTTGAGATAAGGATAGCTATACAGGGAGTTGACTCACATTGATTTCCTGTGTGTGTGTGTTACCTCCTAGGTTAATTCTTTTTGATCTAACCTTTTCTCTAGTTCCTGGTCCCCTTTTCCTATTGGCCTCAGTTGCTTTTAAGGTACCTGCTTTAGTTTCTCTGCGTTAAGGGCAACAAAAGCTAGTTAGTTTTTTAGGTGTCTTATATATCCTCACCCCTCCCTTGTGTGCTCTCGCTTTTATCATGTTCTCAAAGTCCAATCCCATTGTTGTGTTTGCCCTTGATCTAATGTCCACATATGAGGGAGAACAAAGGATTTTTGGTCTTTTGGGCCAGGCTAACCTCACTCAGAATGATGTTCTCCAATTCCATGCAGTTACCAGCAAATGATAACATTTCATTCTTCTTCATGGCTGCATAAAATTCCATTGTGTATAGATACCACATTTTCTTAATCCATTCGTCAGTGGTGGGGCATCTTGGCTGTTTCCATAACTTGGCTATTGTGAATAGTGCCACAACAAACATGGATGTGCCGGTGCCTCTGGAGTAACCTGTGTCACAGTCTTTTGGGTATATCCCCAAGAGTGGTATTGCTGGATCAAATGGTAGATGAATGTCTAGCTTTTTAAGTAGCCTCCAAATTTTTTTCCAGAGTGGTTGTAGTAGTTTACATTCCCACCAACAGTGTAAGAGAGTTCCTTTTTCCCCGCATCCTCGCCAACACCTGTTGTTGGTGGTGTTGCTAATGATGGCTATTCTAACAGGCTTGAGGTGGAATCTTAGCGTGGTTTTAATTTGCATTTCCTTTATTGCTAGAGATGGTGAGCATTTTTTCATGTGTTTTTTGTCCATTTGAATTTCTTCTTTTGAGAAAGTTCTGTTTAGTTCACTTGCCCATTTCTTTATTGGTTCATTAGTTTTGGGAGAATTTAGTTTTTTAAGTTCCCTGTATATTCTGATTATCAGTCCTTTGTCTGATGTATAGTTGACAAATATTTTCTCCCACTCTGTGGGTGTTCTCTTCAGTTTAGAGACCATTTCTTTTGATGAACAGAAGCTTTTTAGTTTTATGAGGTCCCATTTATCTATGCTATCTCTTAGTTGCTGTGCTGCTGGGGTTCGTTGAGAAAGTTCTTACCTATACCTACTAATTCCAGAGTATTTCCTACTCTTTCCTGTATCAACTTTAGAGTTTGGGGTCTGATATTAAGATCCTTGATCCATTTAGAGTTAATCTTGGTATAGGGTGATATACATGGATCTAGTTTCAGTTTTTTGCACACTGCTAACCAGTTTTCCCAGCAGTTTTTGTTGAAGAGGCTGCTATTTCTCCATTGTATATTTTTAGCTCCTTTGTCAAAGACAAGTTGGTTATAGTTTTGTGGCTTCATATCTGCGTCCTCTATTCTGTTCCACTGGTCTTCATGTCTGTTTTTGTGCCAGTACCATGTTCTTTTTATTGCTCCTGCTTTGTAATACAGTTTAAAGTCAGGTATTGTGATACCTCCAGCATTGTCCTTTTGACTGAGTATTGCCTTGGCTATTCGTGGCTTCCTGTGTTTCCATATAAATTTCACGGTAGATTTTTTGATCTCTTTAATGAATGTCAATGGAATTTTGATGGGAATTGCATTAAACATGTAGATTACTTTTGGGAGTATCAACATTTTTACTATGTTGATTCTACCAATCCATGAGCATGGGAGATCTCTCCACTTTCTATAGTCTTCCTCATTCTCTTTCTTCAGAAGTGTATAGTTTTCCTAATAGAAGTCTTTCACATGTTTTGTTAGGTTATACCTAGGTATTTCATTTTTTTTGAGGCTATTGTAATTGGAATTGTTTTCATACATTCTTTTTCAGTTTGCTCATTGTTAGTGTATAGAAATGCTAATGATTTTTCTATGTTGATTTTATATCCTGCTACCTTGCTATAGCTATTGATGATGTCTGTTTCATTCTTTTTTCTGAGGTTTTCCATATCCTGGCTGGTTTCCTCTTTAATGTTGTCTATTTTTGTCCTGAGTTCATTTATCCGTTTATTCATCGTGTTCTCTCTTTCACTTTGGTGTTTATACAGTGCTTCTATGGTTCCCTTTATTTCTTCTTTTGTTTTTCCAAATTCTCTATTTTTGTTGTCTTGGAATTTCTTGAGTGTCTCCTGTACATTTTGGTTGACCCTATCCAGTATCATCTCTATAAAATACTCATTGAGTACCTGTAGTATGTCTTCTTTTAAATTATTCTTGTGGGCTTCATTGGGTCCTTTGGCATAGTTTATCTTCATTTTGTTGGAGTCTGGATCTGAGTACCTGTTTTCTTCATTCCCCTCTGGTTCCTGTACTAATTTTTTGCTGAGGAGAAACTCCTTTCCCTGTTTTTTCTGTCTTCCCGTCATTGTCTTTGGTGTTGTTACTGTCCCTGTACTGTGTGCAATTAAGTATTTTCTAGCTTGTAATAATAACAATGGTAATATTTAGAATGGAAGGGTGAGCTGAGATGGAAAGCAAGAAGTTAAAAAAATGGGAGAAACAAATACACAGACTGGAGGGAGAAAACAGAACAAGGTATCAGACAAGAAGTTTTCAAAGGTATAAACAGGGAGCCTTATTGTACTAATCGACAGTAAGCTGAACAGACATTACAGAGACAGAGAGAGGATTGAAAATCAAAAATAAAAAAAAATAAAGGTAAGAATAAAAATAAAAAATAAGTAAATGAAAGAAAAATCTATTTATAAAAAATGTATTAAAATAAAATGAAAAAATAGAAAATTAAAAAAACCAAAAAAACAAAAAACCTCCAAGTTCAAATGCAGTGAAGTCTCAGTCTCCAGTCCTGGAGATGGTGCCTCAGATGTTGTTCTGTAGTTGTTTCATCAGAGGGGACACATAAAGTAGAACAAAACTACACACACCCGCACAAGAAAAACCCCACCAAGTGTCCCAAGTTCAAATGCAATACAGTTTCAGTAAGTTTTTCAGCTTGCAGGTGTAATTCGGTTGTTCTCTCATCAAAGGTAGGGAGACAAAGAAAAAAAAAGAGTCTGGAGACAGTTCTGAGAATGGTATCTGCAACTGTGGCTTGCCTGCCTGCTGCTGTCAGCCTGCTGTTGCTGGAGGCATTATTTATGCAGATCTCTGGGGTGAGATTAGCACTCACCTGGCCCTGCAGGCTTTGTTTGCTCAGATTTCTCCTTGTGTGAGCCTCTGCTACAAGCTTTCCCCTTTCCAAGCATTGGGAAAGGTGACAGTGCACCCGCGTTGTCAGGCCTGTGTGTTTATTTGCAGTTCATGCGGAAGGTGTGTCTTCCCCCCTCTCCTGTGCAGTTCTCCTCCCACCGCCACTTTCACAAGCTTTCCTGCTCCTGATTACTGGGTGGTGCTGCTGCTCCTGCCAGCCACCATGTTTGTTTACAGCTCACGTGGGAAGTGGGTCTTCCCTCCTCTCCTGTGGAGTTTTTCTCCCTCCGCCACTCTCAAAAGCTTTCCCACTCCTGGTTGCTGGGTGCACGCCCCCACTCCTGCCAGAGGCTCTCCGGCCGCCCAGCTTGTTTATTTACAGTCCCGGGAAGGATTCCCTTCCCCCAATCTTTGGTGCTCAGTGTGCCCCACCCTCTTCCCTGTGTGTCTTATTTGTTCTTATTGCTTATTACTCAGTTTCTCTTTTTTCCCCTGGATGGAGGTCAGTCTGTCCAGGGGGCTATGCTGCTCTGGCCCAGGCTTGTCTATAGGAGTACCACAGTACCGCAAAGCTCACCTGGTCTGCGTCTTCCCAAGCCGTCTGGGCGCCAGTGACTGGCAGCCCGGGGGCCCTCCTGGTTTCTCCGTTTAATGTGAAGTGGAGATTCTCTGTGCCAGCTGGAGGTGTGGAGGGGTCAAAGTTATGCCTTTTCTCAGTGATTATGCCTGCAAAATGTGTCTCCAGTGTCTCTCCAAGATTTCACTATAGGAGGCTCACTTTCTGCTTCCTCCCTCTAGCCGCCATCTTGGAATCCTCCCCAATAATCTTCATGAATCTGGATTTAGAAGCAGGAGCTCCTCCCTGGTCTGGAAAAATTCTTTTTATTTTCATTCATTTATTCACATGTGCATACATTGTTTGGGCCATTTCTCCCCCATGTCCCCAACCCTCTTTTCCCCTCCAACCCCCTCACTTTCAGGCAGAACCTGTTCTGCCCTTAACTCTAATTTTGTTGAAGAGAAGACATAAGCAATAATAAGAAAGAATTTTTGCTAGTTGAGATAAGGATAGCTATACAGAGAGATTCCTAGCATTGCTACCATGTACAAATGTGCTACAACCCAAGTTGTTTCATCTCTAACTGATCTTTACACTAGTTCCTAATCCCCTTCTCATATTGACATCTGTTGCTTTAAGGTTTCTGTATTAGTTCCTTTGGAGTGGAGACATCACTTTCATGTTTTGAGTTTTCTACCTATCCCCATAACTCCCATACGTGCTTTCACCATATCATGTGACCCAGACCAACCACATTACTATATTTGCCCTAGATCTAAAGACCGCATAAGAGGGAGAACATACGATTTTTGGTCTTCTGAGCCTGGCTAACCTCACTTAGAATGATAAGATTTCATTCTTCTTCATGGCTGAGTAAAATTCCATTGTGGATAAATACCACATTTTCTTAATCCATTCATTAGTAGTGGGACAACTTGGCTGTTTCCATAACTTGGCTATTGTGAATAGTGCTGCAATAAACATGGGTGTGCAGGTGCCTCTGGAGTAACCTGTGTTGCATTCTTTGGGTATATCCCCAGGAGTAGGATTGCTGGATCATATAGCAGATCTATGTTTAGATTATTAAGAAACCTCTAAATATTTTTCCAGAGTGGTTTCACTAACTTGCCTTCCCATCAGCAGTGTATACGGGTTGCTTTTTCCCCACATCCTCACCAACACCTGTTGTAAGTGGTGTTTTTGATGATGGTTATTCTAACAGGGGTGAGGTGGAATCTTAGTGTGGTTTTGATTTGCATTTCCTTTATAGCTAGAGACAGTAAGCATTTTTTTCATGTGTTTTTTGGTCATCTGTATTTCTTCTTTTGAGATAGTTCTGTTTAGTTCAGTTGCCCATTTCTTTATTGGTTCATTGATTTTGGGAGAGTTTAGTTTTTTAAGTTCCCTATATATTCTGGTTATCAGTCTTTTGTCTGATGTACAGCTAGAAAATATGTTCCCCCACTCTATGTGTGGTCTCTTCAGTTTAGAGACCATTTCTTTTATTATGCAGAAGCTTTTAAATTTTATCAAGTCCCATTTATTCATCCTTTCTCTTAATTGCTGAGCTGCTGGGTTCTATTGAGGAAGTCCTTGCCTCTACCTATTACTTCCAGAGTGTGTCCTGCTCCTTCCTGAAACAACTTCAGAGTTTCAGGTCTGATGTTAAGGTCCTTGATCCATTTTGAGTTGATAGTAGTACAGGGTGATAAACATGGATCTAGTTTCAGTTTCTTGCAGACTGATAACAACTTTTCCCAGCAACATTTGTTGAAGAGGCTATCATTTCTTCATCGTATATTTTTGGTGACTTTGTCAAAAATGAGGTGGGCATAGTTGTATGGATTTATACCCAGGTCCTCTATCCTGTTCCACTGGTCTTCATGTCTGTTATTGTGCCAGTGCCATGCTCTTTATATTGCTATTGCTTTGTAATATAGTTTGAAGTTGGGTATTGTAATACCTCCAGCATTGCTCTTTTTGCTGAGTATTGCCTTGGCTATTCACGGTCTCTTGTGTTTCCAAATGAACTTTAAGGTAGAGTTTTCAATCTCTGTGATGAATGTCATTGGGTTTTGATGGTAATTGCATTGAACAGGTAGATTGCTTTTGGTAGTATAGCCATTTTTACTATGTTGATTCTACCAATCCATGAGCATGGGAGATCTATCCATCCTCTGTGGGCTTCTTTGATCACTTTCTTCAGGGGTTTGTAGCTCACCTTGTAGAGGTCATTCACATCTTTTGTTAAATTTACTTCTAGGTATTTGATTTTTTTTTAGGCTATTATAAATGGAATTATTTCCATATATTTTTTCTCAGTTTGCTTGGTATTGGTGTATAGAAAAGCTAATGATTTTTGTAAGTTGATTTTGTATCCTGCTACCTTGCTATAGCTGTTTATGGTATCGGGAATTTTTGTGCAGAGTATTTTGGGTCTTTAAGGTACAGGATCATATCATCTGCAAACAGGGATTTTTTGACAGATTCTTTACCTGTTCGTATTCCTTATATTTCTTCTTCTTGCCTAATTGCTCTAGCTAGGAATTCCAGTACTATGTTGAATAGGAATGGGGATAGTGGGCACCCTTGTCTCATACCTAATTGTAGGGGAAATGGTTTCAGTTTTTCACCATTAAGTAAGATGTTGGTTGTAAGTTTGTCATATGCAGTCTTTACAATGTTCAGGTACTTTCCTTCTACTTCTAGTTTTCTTAGAGCTTTTATCATGAAATGGTGTTGGATCTTGTCGAAGGCTTTTTCTGCATCTATTGAGATGATCTAGTGGTTTTTGTCTTTGCTTGTATTAATGTACTGCATTACATTTATAGATGTAATATGTATGTATTTTTACATACATATTTATAGATGTAATATGTAATATGTATGTTGAACAATCCCTGCATCCCTGGGATGAAGGATAATCTTTTTGATGTGTTGTTGGATTCGGTTTGCCATTATTTTGTTGAGGATTTTTGCATTGCTGTTCATTTAGGAGATTGGCCTATAGTTTTCCTTTTAGGAGGTGTCTTTTTCTGGCTTTGGATGAGTGTAATACTGGCTTCATAAAATTAGTTGGGCAGTGTTCTTTCCTTTTCTATTTCATGGAACTGTTTAAGGAGAGTTGGTATCAGTTCTTCTTTAAATGTCTGATAGAATTCAGCAGAGAATCCATCAGGTCCTGGACTTTTCTTTTTTGGGAGACTCTTGATTGCTGCTTCAATTTCATTTTGTGTTATAGATCTAGTCAGGTGATTAATTTCCTCTTGGTTCAATTTTGGATGCTCATAAGTACCTAGAAATCTGTCCATTTCTTCAAGATTTTCAAATTTATTAGAATATAGGTTCTCAAAGTACCTATATTCTAGGTACTTGTTGATTTCCTTGATTACCATGGTGTTTGTTGTTATCTCCCCTTTGGCATTTCTGATTTTACTGATTTGGGTTTTTTCTGTTCTCATTTTAGTCAAGTTTGCCAGGGGTCTGTCAATCTCATTTATTTTTTCAAAGAAGCAACTTTTTGTTTCAATGACTCTTTGTATTTTTTTTCTATTTCATTGATTTCAGCCCTTATTATTATTATTCCTCTCCTTCTGCTTGTTTTGGGGTTTGCTTGCTCTTGTTTTTCTAGAAGTTTGAATTGAAGCATTAAGTCATTGATTGAGATCTTTTGTCCTTTTAATATATGCACTCATGGCTATAAACTTTCCTCTCAGAACTGCATTTGCTGTGTTCCATAGGTTCCGGTAGGTCATATTTTCATTTTCATTAAATTCCAAGAACCTTTTAATTTCCTCTTTTATTTCATAAATGACCCATTGATCATTGAGCAATGTGTTGTTCAGCTTCCAACTGTTCTCATGATTTTTACAGTTGTTTTTGTTGTTGAGTTCTATTTTTAATGCACTGTGATCAGATAGAATGCATGGGATTATCTCTATTTTCTTATATTTGCTGAGGCTTCCTTTGTGCCCTAAGATATGATCAATTTTGGAGAAGGTTCCATGGGCTGCTGAGAAGAATGTACATTATGCAGAAGTTGGAAGAAATACTCTGTAGACATCAGTGAGATCCATTTGTTCTATGGTATGATTTAGATCTAGGATTTCTTTATTGATTTTTTTGTTTGGATGACCTATCTATTGGTGATAGGGGCGTATTAAAGTCTCCCACTACCAGTGTGTTGGAGTTTTTATATATGTTTTTAGGTCCTTCAGAGTATGTTTGATGAAACTGGGTGCATTTACGTTGGGTGCATATAGGTTGATAATTGTTATTTCCTTTTGGTGTATTTCTCCTTTTATTAGTATACAGTGTCCTTCTTTATCTCATTTGATCAATGTGGGTTTGAAGTCTACTTTGTCTGAGATAAATATTGCTACTCCTGCTTGTTTTCAGGGGCCATTGGCTTGATAAATCTTCTTCCAGCCTTTCACCTTAAGCCAGTGCTTGTTTCTGTCAATGAAATGTGTCTCCTGTAAACAACAGATTGTTGGATCTTCCTTTTTAATCCAGTTTGAAAAATTGTGTGTTTTGATGAGGAAATTAAGTCCGTTAACATTCAGTGTTAGTATTGATAGGTATGTGGTGATTCCTGTCATTTAAGGTTTTTTGTTGTTTAAGGGTTTGATTGTGTGCCGCTGAATCAATGTCACTCTCTACTCTCTTGCCTTCTCATCTCCTGTGGTTTGGTACTGCTTATCCTTTCATTGTTTTGTTTGCTTTCATTTTCTGTGTGCAGAATTCCTGGGAGAATCTTTTGTAGTGGTGGCTTGGTGGTCATATGCTGTTTTAGTTTCTGCTTATCATGGAAGACTTTTATTGCTCTATCTATTTTGAATGATAATTTTGCTGGGTTGAGTATCCTAGGTTTGAAGTTATTTTCATTCAATGCCCAGAAGACCTCATTCCATGCTCTTCTTGCTTTTAAGATTTCCATTGAGAAATCTGCTGTGATGTTGATAGGTTTACTTTTATATGTTATTTTTTTCTCTCTCTTACAGCCTTCAATATTCTCTCTCTATTCTCTGTGCTTGTTGTTTTAATGATAATACGTCATGGGGGTAGTTCTGTTTTGGTCAAGTCTGTTTGGTGTCCTGGAGTCTTCCTGTACCTGAATGGGCATAGTTTTCTCTAGATTTGGGAAATTTTGTTTTACTATTTTGTTGACTATATTACAAATTCCTTTTGCTTGCACTTCTTCTCCTTCTTCAATATCCATGATTCTCAGGTTTGGTCTTTTGATGGAGTCAGTGAGTTCTTGCATATTCTTTCACAGGTCTTGAATTGTTTGACTAACAGCTCTTCAGTTTTTCCTTTAATTTCTATTTCATCAAGTTCTGAGATTCTGTCTTCTGCTTGTTCTTGTCTGCTGGAGTGGCTTTCAGTTGTGTTTTGTATTTCTGTTTCATTCTTTTTTTGTGAGGTTTTCCATATCTTGGGTCACTTCTTCTTTAATGTTGTCAATTTTTGTCCTTAATTCATTTATCTCTCCTCTCTATTTATGGTGTTCTCTGTTTCACTTTGGTATTCATTTAAGGCTCCTACGTATTCATTTATTTGTCTTTGTGTCTGCTCATATTCTTTACTTTTTGTTTAGAATTTCTTTAGTGCCTCCTGTACGTTTTGGTTGACCGTGTCTAGGAAAATCTCCTTGAAATTCTCAGTGATTTCTTGCAGGATTTCTTCTTCCAGAGTGTTCTTGTGGGCTTTGTTTGTTTCCTTGGGATGCTCATCTTTGCTTTGTTGGAGTTTAGAACTGGATATCCATTTTCTTCATTAGCCTCTGAATCCTGTACTAACGTATTTTGGGGAAGAGAATGGTTTCCATCATTTTTTCATCTTCCCATCGTTCTACTTGGTGCTGTTTCTATCCCTGATCTGTTTGTAATTTAATATCAGCTAACTTACAATAGTAAAACTAACAAAACCAAGAAAGAAAGAAAAAAGAAAAAGAAACAATAAAGTAGAGAACCAAAGAAATCAGCAGGGAGAGGTGGTGGACAAACAAGCAGTGAAAAAGACAAACAAACACTTAGAGAGAAAGAGAAAAAAAAATTCCAGGTTCAGGAACCATAGAATTTCAGTCTCAGTAGTTATGGTTTTACTCCTTCAGCATCCAGTCCTGCTGTTGGTATTTAAGCAGAAGCTCTGTCTTAGTCTCAGCATGTGGTTGGGGAGATTTGACAGGTTTTTTTCCTGCCTTTCAGCAGCAGCTACTTAGTCAGCTCCTCCCTCCGTGAAGTGTGGCTTGTCCTCAGGTTCTGGAGATCAGCTCTATGGCCTACTGGCCATCCTGCTTTGGAGTTGGGTTCTTGCTGTGTTGGTTTATTGGGGGCTTGTTACTTTGCCTCGAGTTCTTTCTCTGGGGCAAGGTCAGAGATCCGTCGGCTGGCTCTCTGTTGTCAGCGTGTTATGCTGGTTTGTTGACTGTTTTTCAATTTCCTGATATCATTTAACTTTGGATGTAGCTCACTGGTTCAGGAGATGAGCTTTGTGGAATGCTATCTGCCCTATTTCAGGCAGTGGCTCATCACCTGCCTACTGTCATCCTGTCTACCTTTCCAGACTTTGTTTACTCAAAGTTCCTGTGGGGATCATCTCCTTGCCCCTCCCCCCTTCTCTGGTGCAGCAGCTTGTTGGCCATCTACCTTTACAAGTTTTCTTTACTGAAAGTTGGTGTGGAGATCAGCTTCTTGCTCTTCCCCCTTCTCTAGTGCACTCGGTGCATGCTGCCCCCTCTGCTGTGTGTTTCTTTTCAGTTCCTTGTTTATTATTCAGGTTTTTTTTTGTGGGTCTGGGTTCAGTCTGTCTGGGGCTATGTTGATTTATCCCAGGGGTAGCTGTGGGAATACCATGTGCTGCTTGTTTGTTCACCTATTGGTCTGCATCTCCCAAGCAGATTTGGAGCCAGCATCTCAAAATTACCAACTTTTTTTTTTTGGTGGTACTGATGATTGAACCAAGGGCCTTGTGCATGCTAAGCAAGCACTTAACCACTGAGCTACATACCTGGCCCCCAAAAACTCTTAAAGAGAGTCCAAACCCATTGTAGCTGCCTTCAACAGTGCACCAAAATCTTTACATTCACTCAACAAGTATTTATTAACACTTACTTCATTACAGGAATTATACTTGGTCTAGAGGATATGGATTAATTATCTGTACTGTCATTGAGTCTATATTCTAGTGAGGATAGATATAAAATAAACTTAAAGAAGTAAATAAACCATTAAGGTTATCATCATGGGTACAAATAAAACAAAATGGGGTAAATGAAGAGTGAAAATAAAGAGCAAGTTTAAAGAGATGAACAAGAGAGGACCTATCTGAGGAAATGATATTTCAACAGAGGCCTAAAGGATAAAAATAATGAGTAATGGAAAGATCTGGCATCACAAAATGAAAAATAAGTGAAAAGTATCAGTTTGGGGATATTTGAGGGACAGAAAAGTGAGTGTGGCTGAAACATAGAGAATCAGGAAGAGAAAGAATGATAGGAAAAAGGACTGGAGGGGTAGAAATGTGTCACATTATACAAGACTCTTAGATCATGGATTTATCTTAATTCTTCATTGTCCCATATAGTAGCCAATATTTATTGCTATTGAGCATTTTATATATGGCTAACACAGACTTATGCTAAGACCAAAAAAAGCAGAATGTAAAGTAATTCATTCATATTTTAATATTAATAATGTATTAAGATGGTATTTTGTGTCTTTTGGATTAAATAAGATATATTGCTAAAATTTCATCTGCTTTTTGTATCTTTAAATGTGGCTACTTAAAATTTCCAAATTATATATAACACTTATATTTGTGACCTACATGTTTTATTGGGTATTGCTGTCCTAAGTGAAACTGGAGGACATTGAAGGATTTTAAGAAGGGGAATTACATTGCGTGATTTGTACTTTTAAAAGACCATTCTGCTGAATAGACAGGAACGGAGGTAAGAGTAGGTATAGAAAGATCAGTTAAGAGGTAACTATAGGAAAGTGATGACGGTGTCTTGAACTAGAATGGGAGAAGTATACACGAAGAAAAGTGGTCAGGATCTGGAATTTATTAATGAAAAAGAAGACTCCCTAATGGATTGGATGTGAGAATGTGAAGGAACTAATAATAAATACCTTTCATAACAGTGGTTATATGCTAAGTGGCTTCATTATGCACTTGGTACAATCATTGTCCCTGTTTTACAGAGAAAACCAAAATTCAGAGAAATATAGTACAAGATAGTAAGGAACCCAGACACACCATTATAAAATTCCTTTTAAAAAAGAATTCCTACTTTAAAAAGCAGAATTCTTAACTAATATGCTACACACTGATCCTCATTTGCATGGCCCCCTCCAAAACTGTTATCATTCTAATTTCCAGGCTTCAGGGTCCTACACCTATTTCCCTATTTCCCTATTCCCCTCTCTGCCTATTCATGAAGCTCATGAGCAAACTATATCCAAGTCCTTCATGTCCTTACTTGAGAATGATAGGGTTATCACCACAGGTCTATGGCCAGTGAAAGCCAGGAACAATTTTCATCCCTTAACCAAAACCTGCCCAGTAAGACCAGGGATATACAGACTATCTAGATTTCCAGAGTTACACTGATTGCTTTCTGTCACCAGTGAACTCTGAGACATCCAGGAAAATGAAGGTTTAGAGATTTTTGGCTTTTTACAGGTTGAGTATAACTCTGATAAGTTCAGCACAACAGTTTAACACACAGTTCTTGAGCATCTGACAGCATTGAAGCAGATTATTTCTGACCTCAAAAAATCCACTTACTGAAGGGATAAGTGGATACACATAAATAAAAAACTTGCAGTACCACAGTCTAAGATTATTAGTATGATAGTATACACAGACTATCCTGGGAGCACAGAGAGGCTTTTAACTCTCCCAAGCGATGAGATCAAGGAATAATCCTGGAGGTAATTCCTATCCAGTTGTGAGAGGTCAGTAAGAATTTAGCCAAGCAAGTAGCTGGGGAAGATGACTAGAAGAAAGAAACAACTTCAGAAAATGAATATAATAAAAGCAAAGACTGGAGGTGGAGAGGAGTTGGAGGAGCAGCCCTACTCAAGTGTGCAGTATAAGGACACAAGTGGTGAGGGGAAAGTTTGAAATGTAGAGAAAAGATGTTCATAGAGAGCTTTATGTGTTCTCTTAAGGAATATGAATTCTCTTTTGTAGTGTATTAAAATCCAGTTGAACAGTTTAGAATCAGAAAGTAAGGTGTTCAGTCATATACTTAACAAAGTTCTTTGTGAGCCAAGTGTGGTGTTGCACACCTGTAATTCAGCACTTGGCAGGTGGAGGCAGGAGGATCATGAGTTTGAGGCCCTCCAGGGCTACGTATTGAGACTCTGTCAAAAAATAAAGAAAAGGAAAAAAGGAAGGAAGGAAGGAAGGAAGGAAGGAAGGAAGGAAGGAAGGAAGGAAGGAAAGAAGGAGAAAAGAATACAGTAGAAAAGTAAAAAGAAAAGAAAGTCCATGACCATAACTTCATAGCTTATTATGGAAGAGTCTCAGGACCTAACAGAAGGATTTCAAGAGCTTTATTGATACAGATGACTCCCTAGCTATATACAGTCAGTGTGTGAATCCTGAAGGGATTGGAACTGACTCCCCTCACCATTCTGTTTAACCTGGTGTGTAAAGGGTTTCAACATCCCCAGTCCTATAAGAAGGGCCTTACCATTATGCTGCTAAGGCCCTTCTTTGATACTTATACTCTAACTACTGGTCTCTACAATGTTTCCTGAGCAGATGAAATGCTGAATTGCATAGAATCCTCAGCTCCACAAGATAGGGCCCTGTCTATTTCAGGACAGTCCCATCACAATCTGGGACCCTGATTTCCTTAAGGCTGTGTGTTTAATTTTTCCTTGAGTTCTTGTTTTGCTCTGCCTACCTCTTAAATGGTTTATTGTTTCACCCTGAACTTCCTCCCTCTCAATTCCACCTCCATTATCTCTAGTCCTATGCTAACTATTTGGACTGTGCCTAAGGAACTACAATTCCTCACCAAACCAGCAGTTAGCTGTGTAACGATGGCACCAACAAATTTTTAAAGTATTATAAAGATCAACAAAGAGAAAAATGCAACCCAACTGTATCAGAAATTTCACAGGTAATAATTGCTGGGAATAATTAATATTTATAAAGCATAATATCAATTTTCAAGACTAAGCACCTTGATTGCAAGAATCATATATGTCATATATATTAGTATTCCACTACATTCACCACAGTCCTTCTAATCTAGTACTATGCTCTATTTTCCACTGTGTAGGCATGCAATAAATGCTTCTTGAATGACTTTTCTTTGTCCTCTTAAACCTTTAAGGAGATTTGGGGAGATTATTTGGATCATTCAGTTATCACTAATAAGCTGTTCAAAAAATAATCGTAGTTATGCTCAAAGATGCATGTGCAAGTTATGCTAATCCCAGTAGTATGTATAATAATAATAATTGAAAACAACTTAAATAGCAAAAAAAGGAATTGGTTAAATAAAAAATGAAGTATCAATTTGATGAAATACTGGCACGCACTGAAAATTATGCAATATTGAGAAGAAGATGTGATAGCATGGATCAATCTTATAAAGGAAGTAAAGTAAATTACAAAATAGTGTCCACATGGACATTGATAATGAGAAATAAACTAATATTCATTGAATGCCTATATATCCAGAGAATATGATATTTTTTTAAAATATGATCGAGGTCCTATCACTTAAAGAAGACACTAAAAAGATATACACTGAATTTCGCAGTTTTGCAATTTTGTGTGGTTGACTGAACAGATAATTTTGACTTTATTCTTATGACTTTCTATTTCCCAATATTTATACAATTATAATGCATTACTTCTGCAATTATATAAAATTACTCTTGAACACATGCTTTTGTTGCCTCTTTGTAAACATACCTGTATCAAGGAGAAAAATTTAGACTTATTCCATTGACCTTAATGCTGAATTCAGAGCTATAGACTTGTGTTGTTGATGATAGTGGTGTTTCTGTAACTGATAAGCATTTTTCAAAGTGAAAGCTGACCCATAATTCCTCCTCTTTACCCTTCTTTATCTCCTTAGCTTATTCAAAGTTCTATTTGGTATCAGCTCAAACAAAAGTCATAAGGAAGCAGTAAGTGACTGCTATTAAAGATCCCTTTACATATCTTTGAGATGTTATAAAGGTGATTGATTATAGGGTTATTACAAACTTTAAAAAAAAGAAATCCAAAATAACAAGAGGCATAATTTGAATTTTAACAAGGACTTGCTTCAAGACTTTCAAATGTGAGAAGACAAGGGCAAAAAGTGAAAGTGCATGAAAACAGAGGCTATTAAAATGCAAGAGTTAAATAGGGATTTTTCTTGAATGCCACAAGAGAAAGACGGAAGACCATTTATGAAGGCACACAAAGCAGACAGGGTGATTTGGAGACTTCTTGGGAGGGAGCCATTTGTCTTATCAACCCTTTTAAGTTCACTATTGTGGTTTTGTTGTTATTTGTATTTGCTTTGCTCTGTATCATTGATTGCTACTATGGATTGAAACAAGGGACTTGCAAATGCTAGGCAAGGGTTATATCCCTGAGTTTTTATCCCTAGACCCCAATTTCATGCTTATATCAAATATCCTATAGCACAAATAAATTAAATTCTTGCATTCTGGTCTTCCTCACATTCTAACTTCCAACCAGTTCCCAGACTCAGAGCTCATGTCTCACTGATTCACTTAGTAAATTTTGATTGAGTGCTTACTATATGCCAGGCACTCTACTGGGACCTGTTGCTCAGTACACCTTCTCTGATTTGGCTTTCTGCTTCTTTCTTCAATTGTAGCTAAGAAAATGTCTTCCCTTCTGGCTATGCAAACCTAAGTAAAAGAGTCACCTGCTCCATCCAAGTTCTGGGACTCCAGAGGTAGTATCTCAACCAGTTTTGCCCTAGGATACTGACTAGGACAAAATAGTTTTAAAAGGAGTGAAGGGTAAGAAAATTTATCCAGGAAGCAATTTCATTCAGGAATAAGGAACAGCTGTTTCATCAACTATGGTATCTTAGAAAGGCTGTCCCAAAAAGTGGTGATTTATTTGATACTAATTTGTCAATATGAAAAGTGAATTGTATACATGCACATTTGTTACCAAGAGAACTCTAGAGAGCCAAGAAACAGGCATAACAGTAATATTCTTGTAGTCCAATCAAGTTGGATCAGAAAGTTGCTGCCACTGCTGCTGTCAATAGGTTATAAATGATGCCAATCATTTGATCCATTCTTATGTCTCTTGGAAAATATTTAAAATCCCAGAAAAGAACATCTGGTTGACAGACTTAACATCCCATACCCTGGCTGTACAGAGGTTGAAAAAGGAAAACTTCTGGTCCCCGTTGACTCCATAATGGGAGGCAGGCCATGAAATAATCATGTCAAAACTATGATCATTAAGTTTATAGCAACTTTATTGAGACATAGGATACTAAGATATTTGATTAAATATCATTCTAGCCAGCTGCAGTTGGCTTACACCTGTAATTCTAGCTACTCAGGAGGCAGAGATCAGGAGGATTGCAGTTCGAAGCCAACCCAGGCAAATAGTTCAAGAGACCCTATCTCAAAAAACCTTTCACAAAAATAGGATTGGTGGAGTGGCTCAAAGTGAAAGCCCTGAGTTCAAGCCCCAGTACTGCAAAAAAGAATCATTCTGATTATATCTGTACGAGTGTTTCTGGATATGATTAACATTTAACTCAGTAGATCAAGTAAAGCCTCAATGTGTATGAGTCTCATCAACCAGTTGGAGGCTTAACTAAAGCAAAAGAAGAGGTAAGGGAGAATTTGCTCCCTCTATCTCTTTTCCAGCTGGGATATCAATCTTCTCCTTTACTTGGACTGGAATTTACATCACTGGTTTTCCTGGTTCTCAGGCCTCCAGATTTGGACTGAATCAGACCTATATCATCAACTTTATTTTCCTGGGTGTCCAATTTGCAGATGGTACACTCTAGACTTATTATTACAATCATGTGAGCCAATTCCTTATAGTCTATCTGTCTCTCTCTCTCTCTCTCTCTCTCTCTCTCTGTGTGTGTGTGTGTGTGTGTGTGTGTGTATGTATGTATGTATGTCTATGTGTGCTTTGCCTTCCCAAAGAATAGGACTGCAGTTCCAATGTTAGCATTGTGATGCTGAATAAGAGTCAGAAGTAGATTCTTATTTTCTATATATGCCCAACATGGCAGACATGAGAGAACATGTCTGAGAACATAGGTCATCAAATCAAACAAGCCAGAGGCTAGGAAATAGGGAACCCACATAAGGTTACTTAAGTAGAACCAGTTTTGGTTTCGGTGGTAGCCACCTCAAATATTACACAGGAAAAAAGAAAAAGAAAAAACCAGAATGGGTAGTCCTGAGTATGAGGTGGGATAGAGACTACAAAATATAAGACCTGAGTTTTTGGACTTTGTTAACCTGTGTTTATGCATTTTGGATCAAATAAGTTTATTCCCAAATTATTCTTCTACACATCTGAGAAAGGCCAAAGCTTTCCAAAAGACTATAAAGTATTAAAGGGTCAGTGAACACTTTTGAGGGCCAGCATGATGGGGCTGCAGTAGTAAATGAAGGAAAAAACATCTAGAGGTATGATAAATTCAGACTGTCATTGTCAAGGTTGCTAAATTAACTACTCCTTTTAGAAATTCTCCTTCTAAGGCTAAACATTGAGAGTTCTGGATTTTTTAAATCAGCAAATATTAATTGTACAAAGAAGTTTCATCATGATATTTCCATATATGTATATAATGTACTTTGATCAAATTCACAACCTCTATTATTATTTCTCCCTCCCTGTCCCCCTCCCTTTTTAAAAATATTTTTAACCACTTTCATGGATTTGGTTTCATTGAATGAGGTATCTTCCCTGTTTAGGGTATTCTAGACTTGAAGACCCATTGTGGGACTCTGGTCCTCTTCTCATTCCTTCCCACTGAATGGGAAGACGAGTCCCCAGTATGTTCTTGGGCAAACTATCTCCTTTGCTCACACAGAAGTTTTTCCAAGGCAGAGATCATGGGATTTGCTTTTATATTATACCCCCATCCCATCAACTTCCACCTCAATGACCACATGTGGAGCACAAGAGAAGTTTGTAACTTATGACAGACACTCTGAAGCAGAAATATCCACTGAATAAGCTACATCACCACTCTGACCCTTCTCCAACCAGATACACTCAGAAGAACCTATATGTGCTTTGAACGAGTATTTTTTATTTAGTATATGTGTATGTGAATACATATATATCCTAATCTATTCCTACTTCCAATATCCCCACCCCCACTCTATCCCCTAACTTGTGATTCCTCTCCTCCCCAATCCAAAATCCACAATCAAACATTAAATTAGGGTACAGAGGAATAGGGACATTAGTAGAGAACATTTAAAGCAACCATAACAAGTAAATAAGTAACACACACATCCTTGCTGGGAGCCCCAAATAATGTCCATTCTCTTGTTGTAACACGGTGAGACTTCTCTCATTCTCCTTTGTCAAGATGTCCCATTATAATTCATCAGTATCTCCACAGGGAGCTTTATTTCCTCTGCCATTTAAGCCCAGCAACTGCAGCTTGCATATAGAGAATTTGGCAGTCTTATAGCCTTTTTCCCTGGGAGTCTTCTATTCTACCCAGTCCACATCACCACAAGGTTTGAACCAAGTAGCTAGTGTGTGATGTGCTTATGCACATATGTCTAGGCTATTTTCCAAAATTCCACAGAGTTCGTGAGCAAGGACAGAGCAGTGGTAAAAGCTGAAAGTCATTAGGGTATCAAGTACAAGTACAGTTCCATCACATGGTGGGGAAGCAGGGGACACTGTTCAGGCAGGAGTTGAGTTAGGAAATAAATTTAACTACCTTATAAAATCTAAGGGGTAATTTATTTTCTTTATTTTTGTTTTTTTTCAGTTAAATTTATTCTATTAAGGATTTTTTTACACTAGACTTTCTTATCCAGACCCCTCAACAGTCTTCAGTTTTTCAATATGGGATAAAATATTAACAAACCCTTATTGGAAAACACCAAAAGATCTCACTTTGGGAAATAGAGTCATCACCACATATAGCTTATTTCTATTACCATTTCAAGGGAAAGGAATTTGAAATAGACACATAAAAGCCCGTGAAAAAGTGTTATCAGAATAAGCGACTTCATTCTCACTCTCATACTATCCATACTGGGTCCATCTTCTGTCCTTCCTCCTGTGGCCCAGAGGACAATATAGTGTCCATCAATGAAACTTTGCCTTACAGTCTAGATATGTTGACAGTCTTCAGCAATGACAGTAGTATGTGGATGATCCAAATGTATAACTATAATTCTGGGTAGAACTTACTATCAGCATTAAGACATGTCCCCCTCCTGGTGCAAAACTACCTATTAATTTGGCTCATGGAAAAACAAATATATCCAACCTCAGAAAATCTGAGTGTATGCATTTTTCGCATATGTGCATGTTTGCATATGTCCGGATATGTGTGTGAGTGCCTATGTATGTTCAAACATGGTGCTGTATACAGATATGTGTGTTCATGTGTATATGTGTGTTTGTATATATGTGTGTGCACGTGTGTCTGTGGGATTATGTTTGATAACATAAAAAGATACTTTATAGGAAAGGAGGTAATTTTCAGTGAAGATAGCTTTCAGCTCAAAACACCTAGGAAAGAATTTACATACCATATACACAGATGACCAACACAAGGTTGATTAGCAGCATCTCAAATATCTATGTCAGTGGATGAATTCCTCCACTCCAACTTGTCACGTTAAGGTTGGACAATGGACCAGCTACATGTAGATTTACTCTCATCAAAGCATTTCTCCAAATGTCCTACTCTGGATCAAGATACAGTTTCTTGGCATTTGACATGTGTTGGTTACGTGCATTTGGATTTGTAAAAAGAAGAGGATCTGGCAACTTCTCCAGTCTGCCATTGCTGTTCCTCTCACTTTGTTCAAATATCCATTGAAAAATGATGTCTTTTTAATAAGAAGGGGACACTTTAACACACAGTCAGCAAGGAGTACACCATAAGCTGCTTCTCCAGAAGCAAAAATGGGTTTTGTAGGAATATTTATACAACATACATTTGCTGGGTCCTCCAGTTAGCTGATAACCCTTGTTCAGGAAAACGCTGGCTAGGGTGAGTGGTGCAGTCTTTGTAAATGGACATGCATGGGGTTTTGAAACCATGTGACCATAGTTCTTTAGCACCATGCTCAAACCCACAGAGCTAAATGGCCACACATGGGTTAGTGCCTAGGACCTAGAGCTCATTAGCACCATGTTCCAACCAAATGAGCCCCCCAGTCAGAAACTACTTACAATGGTAGCACCCTCAGACTTGGCTGGGTGCTGAATTCAGATTAGTTGCTGCTGAAAAAAACACTAACCAACACCCCACGTGATGCTCAATTCTTAAAACATCCCATACATCACCAAAGCTTTTGGGCAGACAAAGTTCTGTGAGTGTGGAGTTTCCAGCCAAGTCAGCAGCAAATGTTGAAGCTGGATTATCTATCAAGCATGGAACGTTTGAGATTCCCATCTTTACTGAGTGTGAAAAAAGGTCTGATTCCTTGTAGAGAGTAGGAATAGGAGTAGGGAGAGGTTTTCCTGGGAATGAGAGAATAGGTGAAAATACAATAGCACAATAATCACTTAAATTACAATGATAGCCCTTTTATCCAAATTTCTCCTAAGTCTAAGCAGGAGAAGGAGGATATCAGAGCAAGGTACGATTTCTCCAAGAAGCACTGGGTACCCAGAGGCAATTCCACTCTGCCTTCTTCTAATGGAGAGGCATAACCTTAATAGCCCATTGTCCTGGGATGTATCTATCCTACCAAAAGGTGAAGGAAATGAAAGAAATATCTCTGTCCTTAGGAGAATGAGAAAAATTGACATAGGAGGGAGGAAAAGATACCAGCAGAGTTCATCAATCACAAACACTACTAATCTCAAAAGCAGCTGAAGCCAAAAGGAGACTATAGGTGGATTTTCAGATTACAATGGTTAGTCTTGTACTTGAGTGATGAAAATTCAGTGATATTTTTAGTTGGGGTGTTGAGAATGGGAAGGATAGAGAAGACACAGAATTAATACATGAAAGTGAAAATGGAAAGAAACACAGTTTAAACTACAATTAGCTCGTTCCTCACAGTTTCTTCTTGATCTAAAAGAGATAATGCTGTAGCAAGTGTGGAAATTTACCAGTGATATTTGAGGTTTGAATTAAAAAAACCCACTCTGTCCTGTCACCAACTTGGATCAGAGTAAACAGAAACTAAACTCCATCTGCATCATGCTTCCAGAGACTAGCTCACTCCTCTACAGAGGATATCAGAGTAGACACCGAATAATATATCATTGTTAAGAAGATAACGATTAAGATGAGGAGAAAAAAGATGGGGAATAGGAAAAAAGGCAGAGAGAACAAATGAATGAGTGAGATATATGGTGGTTCACATGGCCCCCACCCCTCAAGTACTGACTCCTTTCCTACATACACACACACAAACACACACATACACACACACACACACACACACACACATGAAAAATTAATGAATCCTAGTAATTTGGTCCCATCCTATCTCAGGAATTTTGAGGATGGATAACCTATCGCGGTCTGGGCAGCTTAAACTCTAGACACTGATGGATAGAGAAAGGAAATTTCCACCGCTGAGGAGGGAGGAGAACTGGGTAGCTCATCAAAATCTTTGAATCGTGGGAATTTGGGCACTCCAGGATTGGGATCCACCCAGGCAGGGCGTTGTGTGGGTGATACAGAACTCAGCAGGCAGTGCTCCCCTCTCAGGCGGCTGATCCCATCTATCAGCATTTTCTGGATTTCCATGATAACCTTCTGAACTTCAATTCGGAAGCTATCACTGAGCCAGCAATAGATGTAAGGGTTGTAGCAGGAGCTGCTGATTGCCAGCCAGTGGAGGAAAAAGTAGAGACCATTATGGCTTGAGATGGATTCGCTAGAGAGCAGCATCAGGTAGAGGTTGAGGGGGAGCCAGCTGATTGTGTAAACAAGCACCACTGTCATCAGCATCTTCAAGGTCTGCTTCTTCTTCCCTCGCTGGCAGATATAAGTGTGGATGTTGATGTCATCAATAGCATTATGGATCCACAGCTTCTTGGCCACATGACCATAAACAACCACTAGCACCATCAATGGCAAGATGAAGAAGAGCAAAAAGGTACTCAGGTCAAGGTATTTCCACGTGGATTCTGAAGTATATGGGAAACTGGGGAGGCAGGCAGTTTCCTCAGTTATGTTTCTAAGGTTACAAGACAGAAAAAGAAAAACATCAACTTCATTTTCCTTTTCCTTAAGGTCCTTAGCAAACGTTATATGACAGGCCTTAAGGGAGAAATATATTTACTGTTTGTGTCCATATTCAGCCTAAAGCCTAGAGTTATAAAGTAGGGAGATCTGGGATTCACCTGATCCAGACTTCTCGTGTGTCATATAGGAAAATCATGGCCAAAACCAAGAAAAGATATGTCTAACAACCTACAGCCATGCAAGTTATTGGGAACTCTTATGACAATCACAGTTTAAAAAAATGTATTTTTGTACCCATGCTTCGAAATGTACCATTCAAGTCTCTACTTGGTAAATTATTCCATGGCATTCAAACTCATGGGTTGCTAGAAACTCAACAGTGACCATCCTGTGCTTCTCTTACCCAATCTCCACTTGGTAAAGCTTCTGGTAAATGGCATGTGGCAGAGCAGCACAGGTGCTCACAATCCAGATGATGATGATGCAAACATTGCCTTGCATGGGAGTAATCCGGGACTTCAGGGGATATAGCATGACCTGAAACAAAAAGGACCCCAGCCCAATTCAACAAGTCAAATTAGGATTACTTATTAACCCTTCATCTGCTTACATTCTGGTGCAAAAATGCAATGACTTGGTAAGTGGGAGAGAAATTGTGATTTGGGTTCTGCTTGATGAAAGAGCAACACTGGCTAATGCTGAGAAAAAGTAATGAGTTCCATGGAGAAGAGGAATGGAAATTCAAAACCGTGACTTATTTTTATTTTATCATTTATGGAAAGATAAGTACTCCACATACTTCTTCATGCCCTTTCCCTTTTTCTTTTCCTTTCATCCCCTCCGACCTTGATCCTTCCATAGTCACTCCTTCCTTTTTCCTTCCCCTCATGTCTCCTTCCATCTCCCCCCATCTCCTATCACCTTGATCCTCTCTTGGTGCCTCCCATCTGGCTCTAGCCACAAATCCTCACTCCCTCTCTTTGTTTCCTTCCACTTTGCCCATTTTCTAGCTCCCTCCTAAATGATTAACCATTTAACCTCTCCCAGGTTCTCATTCCCTTCCCCACTTCCTCAGCATTGTCTTCAAGTCTCTTCACCCCCTCCCACTTCAATACCTCAACCCTCCCTCACAGACTTCACCCCCCCACCTACCAGACTCAACAAACCACCAGACCTGAAGCCACGCCCACCTCTGACTTACACCTTCCCTCTTCCCTTAGCTGGTCCTGCAATGCAGCAAATAAGAAATGTTTTCCAAAAGTAAAAGAGAACACTCTGTCATTTGTCCATTGCCACATCTCTATTTCCATAGCACCACATCAAAGATGGCAGCATTTTTATTATGCAAAATTTATTTCACCATCTTGCAATCCCCCAAATTAGACATACAAATTCACATATATTGTCTCAAGAAACTCAAAGAATTTTCTAGATTATTTGTGATCTTACCTGTCTCTATCTACCTAAGAGAAGAATTTATCCCTTTATAAGACCTGAAAAGCACATACCCGATGTCGATCCAGGGAAATAGCAGCCATGGTCATCACAGTTACATAGGCACAAGAGTACTGGGCAAAGCGACTGAAGTGGCATGTCATCTTCCCAAACACCAAGGAATTACACAGATAGCGAACCTGTGAAAGAAAAGGTTCTGTAAGGCACAGGGACTCAGCCCTGGGTCTATCCTCTCACAAGCCCAAAAACACAAGTAAAAGCCTCCTTGCTTCTCCAAGCTGCTGGCATTATTGCCTCATGAAGCAAAGAAATATTTCCACACTATGGTTTCAGGCTCTTCCCATCTGGTCCCACAGAACACACAACAGCCCAGCAAGAAGACATTGGGTAGGGGAGGATACACCAAACCACAAAAGCTGTTAACCACTTTCAAGTCCAAGCAGTGCATATGGAAGGTAATGGAGGGTGGGGAAACAGAAGCTGAATCTTTGAAAAACTCAGATTCACATGTCAACCCAAGACTCATTTGCAACAGGTCTCCACTGCCTCCCTGGGGAGCCTAAGTTTCTTTCAGCCTCTGCCAATGAGGCAGATTAACCCAGAAACAACAATCCTGTTTGTCTTAGTTTATTGCCTCCCAACACCAAAACTCAAAATTTCCAAACCTCTTTGAATGTCTCTCAGCCATTCCTGTCTCTATACAAACATTCTCCAAACCAACCCTTTCCAGCGCTCCCTCCCTCCACTCAAACTGCTCTCTGTTGCAAGTGCAAAGTTGTATTTTAGTTTTTTTCCCAGCTCCTCTATGCCCTCCTCAGCACACAGCTTACCATAGTGAAGGGAGAGCTGAGAAGAGCCAGCATCATGTTGGTGACGGAAATGTTGACGACGAAGAGGCCAGTTGCGGTGTGCACCCTCTTGTACTTCATAATTACATGGTTTAAGACCCAGTTGCCTAGGATGGCAGCAAAGACCACTATGGTGTAACCTATCACTAGCCAAAACTGCACCCCCTCGTCTTGGGACACCACTTCCGAACCTAGGGGACTCGAAGTGTCCGCCAGGTCACCCATGTTTGGCATGTGGTCTGGTATCATGGAGAGCACACCTTTGCTGCAGGCGCGGCCGACCGCAGACTCGGCATTGGACATGGCCTGCAGCACCTGGGAGGTGGTGGAGGTTATCAGGTCATCAAAGCCTCTGGGCACGCTCAGAGCTTCCGGAGTCAACTCGTCCGCATAGCTCATGGTGCCAGGGTTCGGGAAAGCCCCTTGGGGCGATTCTGTGGTCTGGGCGTCCAGCTTGATGCCTTTGGAGGACCGTGAGGTCCTTAAGCTAATGGGTCAGGGAGCGCCCTGGAAGGAGAGCTGAGCAAGCTCTGCTCCGTGCGTTGGAGCTCTGAGCTGAGGTGATGTTCTCCAAGGTGTCTGAGGTGGGGAGGGAGAAGAATCGGCTGGAACCAGCAAGAAGGACTGAACCGGCTCCAAGTGGACAAGTGCGCAGAGCTGAGCTGGGTAGCTGAGCGCGGGGCGGGCGAACACTGCTGGCTCCAAACGCTCACAGCTTGGAGAATGCAGGCAGCGCCCTTTCCAAACTGGGGACAGCGTCAGGCACCACCCAGCACCACTCCTTCTTAGCGCAGTCTGGTGTCGTTCTGACTCAATTTCTGTTGTCTTCAATCAGTCTGTAAGTCTGTCTGTCCAAGGCCGGCCGGCGCTGGAGGCAGAGCAGAAGCAGGCGCTGCCACTAGCGCTCTGAGCCGGTGCAGACTGCGCCTTCTGCAGCCGAGCTTTATAGAAAGTTGAGGGGCTCGCGCGGGAGCCAATGGGGAGCCGCGACTGAACCTCCGCCCTGTCCATCGGGCTGGGGCGCCAGAGGTGCTGGCAAAGTCTTTACAGCTGTCTAGTGCCCCCTTCCTTCCGCCTCTCTTCCTCGACTCTCCCTCTTCCTTCCTGCTGCAGTTGGAAGCCTGTTCTTAAAGGTTCTTCTTTTGGCAAACATCCCCCACCTCCCCGCGCACCGCCGCCAAATCTGCCTTTACCATTTCCCTTTCCTTTACTCCCCGTTTCTTTTCTGCACCAGCGTCCAAGGCACCGGTAAGGAGCTGTGGTTCAGGGAACTGAAAAGGGGCTACGGAGACTGCAGTTGTAACTGACTGGACAAACTGATCTATGGTCTGACAGATAAGCTGGGTGCCTGGCTGGGTACCAGCAACTAAAGTGCACAGGAGTAGTAGCAGTGTTTCCCATATGGGGAGGATCTGACATGAAAGGCAGGACCAAAGTTGCTAAGATATGACATTGGCCTCCACCAACCAATTAATTATAACTTTCATCCTCTTCAGCTTTTTTGAGCCAGAGTTTCTGCATCATCAAAAGGGATTTGGGAACATCTAGCTGCCGCACAAGTAAGACTTCTATATGACACTGAAAATACTGGATTCAGCAAAGAGAGATATGATGCACATTGCATCACACTAACATTTTCAAACTTTTTAAACTTGGAATGCATTTTTACTAATATATATTAGTTGTGTGAAATAATGGGCTTCATTATGACATTTTCATACATGAAAATTCATCATATTCTTTCCCCCACCTTGCTGGTACTCTTCCTCTTCTGAAGTAGTCCCCCTTTTGCTTTCATGCCCATTTTCCTCTAAATGATACATATGAGAGAAAAAATGTGACACTTTTCTTTCTGACTCTAGCTTATTTCACTTTGATACCACTGCTATGTCCCTTTTTCGGCATTCTATGTCCAGATGCACATGTGAGCTCTTCTTGACCCACAACTCCTTGAAGTCCATGAGCTACCTGAGACCTTGCAAGGTATGTTCAGGCAGTCAGAACACAGAGGGAGGCCTGGGGTTAGTGAGAGACCATCCACATACTAATCCATCAGTGGAAGAGGAGAACAGGGATTGGGAGAAGGAAAACTCAGCCTAGTCTCTCTACTTGAGCAGCTTACAGCTTTACTAAAGAGAAGCATCCACACCCAGGAAATAGTTAATTCCATGCAGGCCTAAGATGTGCAGACAGTCAGTGCTATGGGAGTAAATGGTGCAGGATGAGGGCAGAGAATGCTTTGCAGAATAGCAAGTATTTGAGCTGAATACCCGCAAGGACACAAATGGACAGAAAGGAGTGAGAATGAGAGTTTGAAACTTCACCCCCCAGAAAGTAGGAGCAACAACACAAAGAAGGGAAATGCTTTTGGTTTGTTCCAGGGACAGGAACAAAATACTTTTGAATAGAGAATTTAGTATCTGATGTTCCTATGCATTTCTCTAGCACTGAAGTCTTTTCTGAGTATTTCCATGGAGATGGTGTGACTGAGGGTTGAAGAAATAGTTAAATAGTATGGCTGATGAAAAAAGGAAGACTCCTTGGCACAATAAGAACCAGAATAAGCATATTTGTTCATGCAATGTTTTCAAGTTTTCTGCTTATCGAGAAAACATCTGCCTCCCTTCCTCCCTCCCAATCCCCACTTCTTCATTTTCCTCCTAAAACCAGACACTTGATACTGTAAAAGAAGAATTCAGGGGCTGGTGGAGTGGCTCAAGTGCTAGAGAGCCTGCTTAGCAAGCATGAGGCTTTGAGTTCAAACTCCAGTACCATCAAGAAAAAAAAAATTCAACAGTTCTCAGGTGGATCAAACTTCTCCCCAGAGATTGAAACTGAACCACAGCGTACAAACCAAATGTTTTTCCAGATTTTAGGACAAGAAGTTCCCCTTGCTTCTTCTATGCCCCCATGCCAACTATGAATAGCTCTGTATAGTATAAAAATTTACATCAAATACAGACCAAATTCATCTACTTGAAGCCTGTACAAATCCTGAACCACAAAGAACCTCATCCCAGAAAAAAACAGCTCCTATTTCTTACAACTGTGCACCTCTAGAGGTGCTCAATCTCAGTCAGTGCAAAGCATTCACTATCCAAACAGCTACATTTCACACTGAGTACCCTCTCTTCTCTAAAATTACTCCTCTAGCTTCTAAGTCATAAATGCAAAAGCAAGCAAACAAACAAACAAAATAGCTGGCATGAAGTCCGTACATCTTCCACTAGATCTACAGTGACAATACCTACCTGTATTCTTCAACCCACAATGAAGACCTCAGTTCTCCCCAGTGGATCCTTGATGCCCAAGTTCCTGTACAAATACTGACAAGGACAGGAAAATATAATACCCACTTCAATCTGCCTCAACATTAAGTGGATCTTGACTGATATTTTCCTTTCAAACTCAGAGTCCAGGGGGCCAAGAAGAACTGCAATGTTCCCCATTGGTCTCAAGACCTATTTGATCTCACTCAGACAAGAAGTTCTGTGACATGAGAAAATTCTGGTGCAAACATATTCTCTTGTCCTCATCTTGCCCATTACCATGTTTTTCCTGTCTGATTTAACTTTTGCTCCAACTCCTTATCATTTCTTTCACTTGTGCAGTAGATAACCCAATCCCCATTCAGGTCTGGTATCTGTTTGAAGTCCTTACCTATTATCTGGGCTCTTATCACACATGGACAGGCTCACTGGTGTGGCTCACTCCCTCCTAACTTCCTCCAAAATTTCCCCAAGCTGGATTTCCCACTAGACTGACCCCTCTGGTACTGAAAGATTATATAGACTCATGACCGAAGCAGCCACACCCTTTGGATACTGTGCCAGACTCATGAACCTGTGCTAATGAGAGCCAGCAGCTCCAATTGGGGATAGTGTTCTCAGCAGCTTGACACACTCTCATGCAGAGATCCAGAGTCAGATACTGATTTTATCCCCATATCACATCCTCTCTGATGTGCTCACAATCTATGATGATGCACACCAAATTTCATGGCCTTTTCAAGTTCAAAGGCTGTCTTTGCACTACAAGCTATTATCTCCAGTTCCTTGATCAAAAACAATACCCAAATGTACATCTATCTAGGAAATCACAAAGGATTCTGCCAAGTTGTAGTCTACTGACCCATCTTCAGAGGAACAACATCAGCTCCACTCCCGAGAAAAGGCAAATGACAGAAGGAAAAGTCTACGGTGACATCACTTCAAATGAGAACAGTGATTACCTTGTTGTTGGCAACTGCCAGGGATGGCAGACTCAATGAGACAATCAAAGGTGAATTCCTGAGTTAAGGAGTCCCAGGGTTATCAATCATGTCATCATGTCACCCAGTAAAGGCATTCCACTTCAAAAAAGTTACCCAGTCCCAGCTTTCTCTTGTACTGAGAAAGCAGTTGGCACCCCAAGGCTGTCTGTTTTACTGCAAACTAGTAATAGTTCAGCTCTCCACTGAGCCAGCCTGTTTTCGAGTGACTTCCAGCTTGTGGCCTCCCTTCAGCACTCTGAAGTCACAAATAATTAGTAATCACTCTTCCTCATACCACCCCTTCAGATATTTTAAGATTGTGTTCGTGTTTCCCTGGAGTCTCATCTTGTCTTGGCTGTGAAGTAGGTGGAGCTTGTAACTTCAAGAGAAGGTTGAGGGAGAGAAAGGAATAAAGAATGTCTGAAAACTCAGAGGGAAACAGTGAGGAGGTCAGAAAGCAAGGCAAGCAGCACCACAGTGCCTGACTTTTCCTGAGCTGCCTTCTCCTCAGGAAATATTTCACTGCAATGAAGGCAAGAAGAAAGGCAGAAAGGGGAGACTGAGCTGATCCCTCAGAAGGCTTGTAGAGAGGGAAGAGAAGGATGCTTTCTACCTCTTTATTCCCATAAACAGCTCTAGCTGTCAGTACAGTGCCAGGGAAACTGGCTAGAATTCTGCCTATATTCCATATCTCTGACTTAAGAATTTTAAAGTTAGTTCAAAGATTTTACACACCTTTCAGGAAGTCAGTGAAGCTCCTGAAATCGTGTGTGTGTGTGTGTGTGTGTGTGTGTGTGAGTCCAGACGTTCAGATTTTTTAATTGAGCCTTATTCAGGTCCTCAGAACAGACAGAAAAAGAGCCCTTAAGATCCCCATTGCTATCCAGCTTTCCCACTTTCAAGTATCCCTACACATGGTTTGAACATCCTTTACTTTGGGTACCTACAATGACACAAACTCTTATTAAGGAGCCTGCCTGATATAAAATCAACATAGAAAAATCATTAGCATTTCTATACACTAACAATGAGCAAACTGAAAAAGAATGTATGAAAACAATTCCATTTACAATAGCCTCAAAAAAATCAAATACCTAGGTGTAAACCTAACAAAAGATGTGAATGACCTCTACAAGGAAAACTACACACTTCTGAAGAAAGAATGAGGAAGACTATAGAAAGTGGAGAGATCTCCTATGCTCATGGATTGGGAGAATCAACATAGTAAAAATGTTGATACTCCCAAAAGTAATCTACATGTTTAATGCAATTCCCATCAAAATTCCAATGACATTCATTAAGGAGATTGAAAAATCTACTGTGAAATTTATATGGAAACACAAGAGGCCACGAATAGCCAAGGCAATACTCAGTCAAAAGAACAATGCAGGAGGTATCACAATACCTGACTTCAAACTATATTACAAAGCAATAACAATAAAAACAGCATGGTACTGGCACAAAAACAGACATGAAGACCAGTGGAACAGATAGAGGACGCAGATATGAAGCCACACAACTATAACCAACTTGTCTTTGACAAAGGAGCTAAAAATATACGATGGAGAAAAAGCAGCCTCTTCAACAAAAACTGCTGGGAAAACTGGTTAGCAGTGTGCAAAAAACTGAAACTAGATCCATGTATATCACCCTATACCAAGATTAACTCAAAACGGATCAAGGATCTTAATATCAGACCCCAAACTCTAAAGTTGATACAGGAAAGAGTAGGAAATACTCTGGAATTAGTAGGTATAGGTAAGAACTTTCTCAATGAAACCCCAGCAGCACAGCAACTAAGAGATAGCATAGATAAGTGGGACCTCATAAAGCTAAAAAGCTTCTGTTCATCAAAAGAAATGGTCTCTAAACTGAAGAGAACACCCACAGAGTGGGAGAAAATATTTGCCAACTATACATCAGACAAAGGACTGATAACCAGAATATATAGGGAATTTAAAAAACTAAATTCTCCCAAAACTAATGAACCAATAAAGAAATGGGCAAGTGAACTAAACAGAACTTTCTCAAAAGAAGAAATTCAAATGGACAAAAAACACATGAAAAAATGCTCACCATCTCTAGCAATAAGGGAAATGCAAATTAAAACCACGCTAAGATTCCACCTCAAGCCTGTTAGAATAGCCATCATTAGCAACACCACCAACAACAGGTGTTGGCGAGGATGCGGGGAAAAAGGAACTCTCTTACACTGTTGGTGGGAATGTAAACTACTACAACCACTCTGGAAAAAAATTTGGAGGCTACTTAAAAAGCTAGACATTCATCTACCATTTGATCCAGCAATACCACTCTTGGGGATATACCCAAAAGAATGTGACACAGGTTACTCCAGAGGCACCTGCACACCCATGTTTATTGAGGCACTATTCACAATAGCCAAGTTATGGAAACAGCCAAGATGCCCCAGCACTGACGAATGGATTAAGAAAATGGGGTATCTATACACAATGGAATTTTATGCAGCCATGAAGAAGAACGAAATGTTATCATTCGCTGGTAAATGGATGGAATTGGAGAACATCATTCTGAGTGAGGTTAGCCTGGCCCAAAAGACCAAAAATCGTATGTTCTCCCCTCATATGTGGACATTAGATCAAGGGCAAATACAACAATGGGATTGGACTTTGAGCACATGATAAAAGCGAGAGCACACAAGGGAGGGGTGAGGACAGGTAAGACACCTAAAAAACTAGCTAGCATTTGTTGCCCTTAACGCAGAGAAACTAAAGCAGATACCTTAAAAGCAACTGAGGCCAATAGGAAAAGGGGACCAGGAACTAGAGAAAAGGTTAGATCAAAAAGAATTAACCTAGAAGGTAACACCCACGCACAGGAAATCAATGTGAGTCAATGCCCTGTATAGCTATCCTTATCTCAACCAGCAAAACCCCTTGTTCCTTCCTATTATTGCTTATACTCTCTCTACAACAAAATTAGAAATAAGGGCAAAATAGTTTCTGCTGGGTATTGAGGGGGGGGAGCGGGAGGGGGTGGAGTGGGTGGTAAGGGAGGGGGTGGGGGCAGGGGGGAGAAATGACCCAAGCCTTGTATGCACATATGAATAATAAAAGAAAAAAAAAGGAGCCTACCCAATCTCTGTTAGGATAGTTCTACATGTTAGAAGAAAAGCAGCCTTCTAAGATAAAATCTGCCTTTCTCTGACTTTCACCTGTGACTATAATTCTGTCCTTAAAGGCTGCTATAACCATCCTAATATATTTTCCACATGATAGTCTTTCAGCTGTTTAAAAGATAGCATTTAGTTCCCTTGCCACTTTATCCAGGTTTATCTTGGTGACTTTCTCAAGCAGCTGTGGTCATATGAATGGCAAAATACTAAGAAAGTCTGATCAACAGTCATGAGGGTAGTGTTCTGAGATCAGTTAATCTCACCTCCACATATACATGGCAGAAAACCAAGACTCAAAGAGGGTTGCTAACTGAAGCTAAAGACAGGCCTCATCTATTTTCCTATAGTACTCTCCTTTCCCCTCAATTCTCCATACCCACTAAACTGGAATTCAGAAAATGATATGTCTGTCATTTAACATATTAGTTTTCATTGAGGTAATTATGTATGTGCTCCTACCGTATTTTAATAATAAAATAAAAAACAGTGGAGCTGGCAGAAAATAAAAGGTTTTAAACCCACTCTTTCACACATGGGGACATTAATGTCAAGAGAAGCAAGGGCTAAAGCCAAAAAAGGATGAGTCAACCCTAGAACCAAGGTCCTTTAAATGCTGCCGCTCCAGATCTGTTTTACCTACCTTTCATTTCCCTACTGTGGTATCCTTGTTACTGTAGGCTCTATTTCATTATTATATGAAATGGGAGAAAGATTTGCCAGTGGGAATTGTGTATTCTTCCTTGGCACTAGTAGGCCTTCAGTAAATATAAGTTAAATGAATAAATGAACAAATGAATGCTTGCTTCTAACTGTCTCTGTAATTTGGAATCTCAAAGCTGGAAAGTTCCTGAGAGCTATCTGATAAATCTGCATATTTCATTTGGTCCGACGAACAGTCTCCTGAACTTTGTTTTTTCACAAATGGGAGTTTTGAGCAGTGACTTCTGAATCCTGTTTTGCCTTAACTTGCAATGTAATAAAGTGTAATCTAGGGTAGGTACTCAGCCTTTTCTGGGCTTCAGTTTTCCTATCTAAACAGTGAGAAAGTTGAAATCAATTTTCTAAAGATCCTTCTAGCTCAAATATATTATGATATTCATCACTGTGGTTATATACAACAATAAATCTGTTTTTGACTTTTGTATTTCAAGTTGCAGACACGGTGTAGAAATAATTGAGAAAATTATCTCTACCTTCCATCACTGTAAATGTACCCGAGATGGGGGATGGTTCTCAGAGGTACCTTATACCTGATAATAATGTAAGGAAACAATGATAATAATAGCATAACAGCAGGAATTAGCACTCCCCAGTGTTCTCCTTAATTTATCCCTGGAAATGCAACAACTTTGGGAGGGCATAGAAGAGCAGAAATATAAGAAAATGAGGATGAGGTCCAAGAATTTAGCAAATACTTTACCTCCCTTATCCTTAGCAGAGAAGGCCACATCAGTTGCCAAACTTTCTACTCTATGCCAGACACTATCCAAGTATGTAGATAATGCACTGAAAAACATAGACAAAATCCTTATTCTCATGAAATTTGACTTCCCATGAGAGAAGACTGACAACACATAAACAAGTAGATAAGCAAAATAATATCTCATCATAGCAAGTGCTATAAACAAAATATACTAAAGTGATGAAGAGAAAGAGGCTTGTTGTGTAGAGGGCTCATTAGATTGGATGAGTCAGGCACTCTGTAAAGGTGATATTTAGACTGAGCCCTAAATTGTGAGGAGAATCAACCAAGCAAAATAGAAGGTAAAAGGGAGGTATCCCAGGCAGAAGTAAGCACAGAGGCCCTAAGATAGAAACAAGTTTGAAGTATTTAACAAGCAGAAAGGCCAGTATAGGGACAAACAACAACAAGCAAGAAGAAAGTAGTTTCAGAGCCATAGTAATAAAAACAACATGGTACTGGAACAAAAAGAGACATGAAGACCAGTGAAACAGAAGTCCCAGATATGAATTCACACACCCACCTTATTTTTGACAGAGGTGCCAAAACATATGATGGAGAAAAGACAGCCTTTTTAACATGTTATTGGGAAAGCTGTGTATCTGCCTGCAGAAAACAGAAACTAGATCCACATTTGTCACCCTGTACAAGTATTAACTCAGAGTAGATTAAGGACCTTAATATCAGACTTGAAACCTTGATGCTAGTACAAGAAAGAGCAGAGAATATACTAGAAGCAATAGGCATAAGCAATGACTCCCTCAATAAAACTCAAGTGACTCAGCAACTAAGAGAAAGGATGAACAAATGGGACTGCAGGAAATCCAAAAGCTTCTCACAACAAAAGAAATGGTCTCTATATTGAAGAAGCCACCCACAGAATGGAAGAAAATCTTTGCCAGCTATAAATCAAACAAGAATATACAGGGAGCTCAAAAAACTAAACATTCCCCAAAATCAATAACTCAATGAAGAAATGGGCAAATGAACTGACCAGAGTCTTTTCAAAGGAATAAGTCTAAATGGCTAAAAATCACATGAAAAAATGCTCACCATTCTGGGTCATAAAGGAAATGCAAATCAAAATAGTTATCATTTTTGCATTTACATACATGTGCACACAGTACGTACATGTATGTAAATGCAAATACATGCATGTATGTATTAAAATAGTTCCACTATTCCAAGAATGGGGGGAATAAAGGAAAGTGGCGGAGGGGGTAAATTCAAGTATGATATATTTAATATACTCTAAGAACTTTTGTAAATGCCACAATGTACCTCCACCTAGCACATCAATTAAATAAATAAACAACAAAAAGAAGAAAATAGTTTTAGAGAGCTCTCATCTTCAAAGAGTAAAATCATGGTAATAATAATATCCTTTAATTACTTTCTTTTCTTGGTAGTACTGAGCTTTGAACTCAAAGCCTCTTGCGTGCTAGGCTGGCACTCTACCACTTGAGCCATTCTATCAGTCCTAGTAATAGGCCCTTTAATTACTGTCTTAAACTTTATATCACCTTTACATCATCCAAGGATAAATCTTGTTGGTGTGTCAAGTTATCCCTATTTTGCTGATGGGGAATGTGAGACTCAAAAACCGTGAAAGTGACATGAATTTGTTCACACAAATTTACCAAAATATCTATTTTATTTGCTCATTTATTTATTTATTTATTTGTATTTCTGGCCCCATATTGCATTTTTTTTTCTCTATAACCTGCTATAGTCCCTTCTTTCCTGCTGCTTGTAATATTGCAACATCTTTCTCCCTAAGCTTGACCAACTGATAGGTACGCAAGCAAGGTCTGGGAGGTTGAAGAGATCAGCAAGGCATAATGTGCAGCACACATTTCTGCATTAGCTGCATAGCCTTATTGTGTATGCTAGTGGGATTCAACTTCTACTGGCCTCAGTGGTACTTACCACTGCAGGTAGGACACTGGTCACCCAGACAAGTAAGGGAAATTAGGCTGAAAAACTGTGGTTATGGATTCAGGCAGCATCCAACTACGCTGTCCTGAAAGGGTGGTATGCTTTGCAGGGAGCTTCTCTTATTGAAAACATATTATTTCAAATAACTTTAAAGACATAATTCATATTCTTCTCACAAGAGATCACCAAACAGCCATCTGACCATCATCTTCCTTTAGCTGATGAATAAAGATTTAAACAAGTTATTATTGTTTTATATTTCTGCATTTTGAAAAGGCAATGTTTACCAAATTTATTCAGATTAAGAACACTCTCCCTCCCTCTTTTATGCTGCTGATTTTAATTTCTCTTTGTTTAATATAAAGAACATTAGAATTACTGCCAGGAAACCAGTGGTTTTGGTTCCCTCTGAGTTCCTTTCTCTTTGTATAATCTCAGACAAGTCACCAAGCATCTCTGAGTCTTGGTTTCCTCAGCAATAATAATCTCTATCCTTTTACCTTCATTGGACAGATACGGGGTTGGTACATGTTTACATTTGGGCAAGTACTGCTCACTAATAGGTATTATCATTGTGCAGTCATGTCATTGCCTAGCCTCTCTCCAATTCTCGCACCCCACCTATCAAATGTCAATCTCCCTAACATTTCAACTTTTGAACTTGAATTATTTTTCAAGTCTTTCGCAATCACTGGGGAAAGGAGGTGAGAGATGCTCTGCCATGACTAAAGAGTAGAATTAACGCAATCCATTGTACATAGTATAAGAAGAAAATAAAGTTAAAATGACTGCCCTTGAATGACTACCATTGTGAATAATTTCTTCCACCCATCCACACTTAACCTCAGGGAGACAGACTTGCAGATTACCAGTAGCACCTTACAACTCAAAGTGGACCATCAGCATCCATATTACCTGGAAGCTCACTGGAAAAGAAAACTCTTGGACTCCACTACCAGACTTGCTGTGTCAGAATTTGAATTTTTAACAAGATCTTCCTGAAATCGGTATGCACAGTAAGTTTGAGAAGCATTGCACTAGCCACAAGTTCCAACGTGACACCTATGGTTTTAAAAAGATGCTTATTTTAATTGAAATAGATGGGAAATCAACTACCCTTGCAACCATCCCAGTTTTAAACTCAGCCACAAAGTGGAATCATATAGCTAGCTTTAAATAATACTGATTCCTGAGTCTAATCTCCAAAGATTTTTATGTAATTGACCTCCTGGGGACCTAGGTATTTGGAAGATATTAAAAGCTCCTCAAATAATTCTAAATGTGTATCAATGAGAACCACTGCAATGTTTAAGAACGAGTGTGCAAAAAATGACTCATATGGGTATAAAAGGATGCTTGTTTTTGTTAGGATAGTTAAACTGTTTTAGTTAGAAAGAAAAGGAATTAAGAACCATTAAGAGTAGAATAGAGAAAATTCTGTATTCCAGGAATCAATGCCAGAAAGAGTACATGTTAAATGCAAAATAAAATCTCCAGGGCAAAGAAGATTTCTCCTTGGTTACAAAGTCTTTGTCCCATCCCCACATACATTTCTGCAAGTTAGGGGTTATTCTCTGACCTATAGAGGAGAGTATAAATTGAACAGCATGAATTACCTAGGTAACTTACTGTTTGGGTCACTTTAATAGCCATAATGAAGCTGTTCTAGACCTTGAGTTAAGTAGGTAAATGGATGTTCCTTTTCTCTGGTGCTTAATGAACCTCCTACCACCTGTCCCCAATAACCATGCCCACACAAACTGGCCTCCACGTGAGCTTAGGAAGCAGCATAGTACATGTACCTGCATTGGTTACTTGCCTGCCTTATATTAATTTTTTTCTCATGCTGTCTCTACTAACAGAGTCAGAAGTCAGTTCTTAGAGGGGAGGCTCTAGGTATTGCTCCTTTTCCATATCTCCCAACTCCTTGGCATGTGCTCTGTACAGGAGAGATACTAACATTTACCAAACTACATTCAATTGATATAAAAAATGAGTATAAAGCATCATCCTACATTATACCAGAATTCACTGTGCTTAGTTCCCACAGATCTCATGGGGAGAATGAGGATGGCAAACTCTCTTCTTTGCAACCCTGCATTAACTTCCCTGAAGCAGTCAACAGGATGCCTACTGGCTCTGTCTTTTTTCTAAGTATCTTGCTAATCCCAGTTGTAGCTGGTGAGCTAGCAGAGCTTGCCCTGGCTCATTGCAAAGTAAGTAACTAAAAGAAGGAAACAAACCAGACAAAAAATCATTAGGAGCCTCAGCTAACTAATCAATGAGAAAATGTGAAAGTTAGCAAGCAAAATGTCTTGGAAATTACTACACATTCTCAGGCTTGCCAATCATTCTGCCCAGGATCATTTCTCATTTCTCATTTGGGAACCTAGAGTTTCCCAAAGTAGAAAGAAACACTGATTTCCAAAGCCAGAGGATGCTTCAGTGACCCCAGCATGAGAGAACTGAGACCCAAAGAACAGAGTGGACTTGATCAAAGACACATAAAGATTTCAAAGGTTTAAGTCTAGAGTATTGTCCGTTACTATTTTCTAACTACTCATTAATCACTCTTTTATGAAGACTTTTTAATAAGGCCATAATATAAATAATAAAACCAGTGTGTCCCTAGTTTATTCAATAAATAGAACATACTCTGTAATTTCATTGTGATGAGTTGTTGAGAGACACACAGGAAATTCAGTGTTTAAGGTAAATTAATTAAATGTAAATTGATTAATCTGTTTCCTTATAGCAACACAAAACATTGCATTGGAACCTGTGTTCTTATGCCAACATACTTGGAATATTTTAACTCCCTATTAAGACTGCAAGCAAAACTTCTTATTGAAGCAACACTATCAGGTACTTCATGGGTGGCAGAGGTGGTGCCCTGGCCTCCTTTCTTCCCTACATTTTTCTCTGATAATCTTCCTCATCATGCTAAGGGTTTCTCTAAGATTGGAAACACTGCTTTCTATTTCTCTGTCAGTGCTTGGGCAATTTTGCGCCCTGGGTATGCCAATTGTGCTAATGGATAGAACTCAGGCAGTTTCTCCCAAGGCTTGAGAGATGGGAGTAAAGGAGGCAAAGGGAGAATCACTTCCCCAATGTAGATATAAGAGGAAACCAGGTGCAATCATAATTCCATTTCTGTACACATGAAGTATTTTAGAAGACTACTGTCTGAAGGCTTTACAACCTGCAAACTAGGCAAGGTGGGATTTATTGGCTCCGTTTTATAATCCCAAGAATTGAGACTCAGAGGTTAATGTAACTTGCCTAACATGACAAGGATGCTAAATGACAAAGTAGTTATTAAATTTAGGGAACTATTCTGGTCGTATTAGGGAAATATTCTATTGAGAGCTCTCTTTTTCTGAGAGCAGATCACTGTGGTTGTTTTAGAAAAGTAAATAAAGGAGAAAAGCACAATGGAATTAACTTTGCCCTGGAAAGTCAAAGATTGAGGTTTGCTTCATTCATTCATTCACTCTTTCATTTCATTAAGAATTTGCTAGGTATCAACTCTGTGTCAGACCCTATCTTCAACCTTGAGGTACAGAGGTAAGGAGGACAGAGCCTTTGACTTTGAGGAGTCTTCTGTCTGATAGTGTGGCAGATATAGCTATAAATTATTGCAGTTGGGTATAAAAGGGAATAAAGTTATATCCAAGATAGAGAGAGGGCAATGGTGATCTGAGGTGGCTTCATGGAGGAGTTGAAGCCTGAATTTACCCAGTAACACTTCTGCTTCTAAATTACATTACATTGTAAGTCTTTCCTTCATCTTAAGGTGAGGAATTGAACTAGATGGACTGTAAGGAAACATCTTGTATATTTCAAGAGTTAAGAGTAGGAGACAGTTACAGCTCTCTACATTTTCAAACAGAGCAAGACTGTTAGGTAAGCCTCCCTCTTTGCCTATTGCATTAATATTGGAAAGACTTCACATGATACATGAATTCCAAGATATCTTGAATCACTAACCACAGGGGACCATTGCCTTCTCAGGGATGTTTGAGGTCTGTCTACTTTCCTTTTCTTGAATCCCTCTGGTTTAACTCTGCAACAAATACTTTTACCTATTCCTTCATTACGAAAACCATCATGAACAACACAACCCCTAATAGGCCCTATCTTTTTCAGAATACCAAAAAATTGTGAATACATAGTGTATGTTAGTTAGTTGCCTAGAGTACAATCCTGAAGCAAAATAGACTTGATCCCTGACTTCACAAAGCTTATAGCTTAGTTCAGAGGAGAGAAATAAAATCTTTAAATAACATACAAAAAAGTAAAGTTACAGGTGAAATACATGCCAGGAAGGAGGGCTGCCAGCATGGCTCAAGTAGTTGAGCTCCTGCCTAGCAAGTGCAAGGCTGAGTTCAAACCCCAGTACTGCCAAGAAAAATGTCAGGAAAGGAAATTACACAGCCCTATGAAAAAGCACAAAAACTGGGACCTAATTTAGTTGCAGATGTCAAGAGAATGCTTCTCTGAGAGAGTTATAATTATTATTAATAATAATAATTATTACATAATAATTATTATGAATTGTAATATGAAGAAAGAGCAGAAGTCAACCAGGTAAAGAAAATATGTGTATGAACCATGTGAAAATGGTTCAAATACAACAACATTCACAGATGCCCTATAAGAGGTGACAGCACAATTAATTCAAGGAACTGAAATAAGGAAAATGAGGCTTGTGCCCAGAAAATGAAAAAAAAAATACATGGCAGGAGAGCTGGAGAGGTAGGTCAGTATATTTATTCATTTTCTGTTACTATAACAGAATACCTTAAACAGACTAACTTTATAAAGAAAAAAGGTTTCTTTAACTCAGTTCTGGATATTTGAAGGCATAGCACCAGCATCAGCTCAGTTCTGGTGAGTACCTCACAGCAGATAACAGGAGCACGTGCAGGAAGAAGAAATCACATCTCGAAGCAAGAAAGCCAGAGAGAATCCAAGAAGCCAAAATTCCTTCTCAGGGTAAACCTCCAATTGACCTAAACACTTCACACTAGGCTCTACCTCTTAAAGGACCATCACCTCTCACCACAATAAAAGACCAAACTCCCAATACATGAAACTTTGGGGAACACTCAAACGATATCCAAACTGTAGCAGCCATGCCAAATGATGCAGGGCCTTTAGGTCATAGTAAGGATTTTGATATTCATCCTAAGAGTAACATAAAGAAGCCACTAACATGTTTCTAGAAAAAGAAAGAGGTAGGTGAAATGACCAGATTCATGTCTGAGGAAGATTTCTTTGTCTACAGCATAAAGAACAGATGTCAAGAACATGATTTCAGCTATAACATAAGGGAGATCTTTTTAGTAGTCCGAAATGAGATGACTAGGATGTAACAGAAAAATTGGAAATAATAACACTCGAGAGATATTTAGGAGGTAGGTATTATTGATGGGAAATGGCAATTGATTGGATAGACATACAGCAGGACAGGGAAGTATCAGGAATAACTTCCAGGTTTCCAGATGGATGGTAAAGCCATTCACTCATGAGAACACTGAAAAAGAAAAATATTTAGGAAGCAGAATCATGTTAGGTGATGCTGAGATAAAGGAGGCCTTATGGTAGTCAAGTGGAAAATTAGACATTTGGATGTAGAGATCTACTGTCTAAAAAGAACTGGACTGGAAATATAGTACATGGAATTTTCAGTATATGCATAATAGTTAATGACAACAACTTAGATAAGATCAACTAGAGAGTGTATACATACAATAGAAGGGTTGGAGCCTTACTAGGAACTCAGAGGTACCTGATCTGTGTCCTGTAGAAGCATAAAGATTCTTTTTATGAGGCCCTAGAGTAAAAGATAAAGGAGCACTTTCCAACATACTGAGCTCTCCTAAGATGGAATTGCATGCCTCATGAAATGATATATGAAGTCTGGATGAGACAGAATGGCTTTCTACCAGAAATAGTACAAAAAACTTTATAAATAAAATGAAAGATCACACAAGATTATCTCTAAGAGGCCAACTAGATCCTAACTTCAGGCTCAATGCTACAAAATGCCATTTCCAATATGCAAAGCAGTAAACCAGCAGTATTTGTCTTTGAGAAAGAAAAACTTCGAATAAATGCAAGGATCTTGGGATACCCAGACCTCTCATATCAACGGCCTTGTCCTGGGTGGTCAAATACCTTAAGGGCAAAGCTGATCTTCTTCAAGTAGTAGGCTCCTGATATATGAAAGTGCTGAAAGATTAACCAAGTCTTTACTTGATTTCCTCTCCTGTGAATCCCACTATCAACCAACAGAATTTAGACTTCTGAGTACCTGCTTCTTTTTGAAACCCTGGAAAGTTTCAGGTAGTTTAAGGTCCAGGTACTTTAAATGTCAGTGCAACCAAGGAACTAAATATTATTATCTCCATTAGATGAATAAACTAAAGTGTCTATAGGCCAAGCAGCAACTTGTCCAAGGTCATATTAACTTTAAATTAGCAGAGCTGGGATTTGAACATAGATATTCCTGATTCCAAGTCCAAGAGATTGTACCTGACTCATAAACAAAATGTACAGAATCATTTACCTTCAAGACCCTGCTATGCACTAATTTTTAATCTTTTATTTTGGAATTATTTTAGACTCATAAGAAGTTACAAAAATGTTCCCATGTATCCTTCACCCAGTTCCCCCCATAATACCTTTCAAAGCCATAGTATATCATCAAAACCAGGATTTTGACATGGGCATAATACTATTAATTAAACTACAGAGCATATTAAAATTTCATCCATTTTTGCATGTAATTTGTGTGCAATTCTATGAAATTTTATCTTATCTATAAATTCATGTGACTACTTCTATAATCAGAATACAGAACTAGAGCTAGCAAAATGGCTCAAGTGGTAAGAGCACTGGCCTACCAAGTGTGAGAACATGGGTTCAAACCTCAGTGCCAAACCACTTATGCTACTCCTTTATAATCACATCCTTCCACAACTCTAACCAATGATCTGTTCTCTGTCACTATAACTTTGTCATTTTTGAAGATATATAAATGAAATCATACATGAAACCTTTTTAGATGACATTTTCTCTTAGTATAATTGCCTTTGGGGTCCATCCAGGTTGTTTGTACTGTAGTTCATTCCTTTTCATTGTTGAGTGGTATTCCATGGTATTGATATACCATAATTTATTTACCTGTTGAAGGACACTTGAGTTGTTTCCATTTGGGAGTATTATATAATAAGCTGCAGAGGACATCTGTGTACAACTTTTTGTATGAACATGAATTTTCCTTTCTCTATGAGAATGCCAAAGAGTGCAATTGCACGTTTAATTTGCTCAGAAATTACCAAATTATTTCCTAGAGTGACCATAACATTTTACATTCCCACCAAGAAGTATACATCTTTGCCATCATGGAGATGGGGACAACTGACCCTCTTTTTCTAGGTGAGACATGATTCTTTTGTGAGGATGACACGATATACTTCAAGGCAGTGCTCACATTGCTGCTGGGTCACTTGGGGTTGCAATCTTTCCAGCTTTTGCTGAACTGCAGAATCATGAAGTGTCAGAGCTGGAATATCTCTGACCAATGGGGAAACTGAGACCCAGAGTGGGAAATAGGAATTATCCATGGTCACATCAGAGGACAACAGTAGATCTAGGACTAGAACCCATGCCTTCTGATTCCTAGGACAACCTGGGACTAGAAACCATGCCTCCTTATTCCTTGGACAAAGGAGAAGAGCTAGAAAATGCTATCTAATGGTTTAATTCTATTGAAAGAATCATAGTTCCTCCAGTTCACATCTTTTCTCAGAACTGACAATGAGGAGGCACTAGTCCTACTTCAGACATCTTGTTCTGATTTCTCACTCCATTAGCTAAAACAGCAGTCTTTACCTGTGTAACCTCAGTCAGGAAAGTACAGGATTGTTCTATGTCCTACCCTTTTTCACTTTATTTTCTGACCTTAAAAGCTGAGTTTCAGCAGGGCATGAGTGGATCATGCCTATAATCCTAGCAACTTGGGTGGCTGAGATTAGGAGGATCACAATTTGAGGTCACCCCAGGGCAATATTTTATAAGACCCAATCTCCAAAATAACCAGAACAAAATGGACTGAAGATGTGGCTCGTGGTACAGCACCTGAGTTCAAACTCCAGTCCCACCAAAAAAAAAAAACCCAAAATTGATGTTTCACTCCTAGGATACTAGTACAACATTTGAGTTGAATATACTGTAATGGCTAATTTCTAAAAAGTTTTTTGAGACAAGTCTCCCTAATAGTTCAGACTGGCCTGAAACTCACTATCCTCCTGCCTCAGACACCTGAGTGCTGGGTGCCACCACACCCAGTTTGTTTTGGGGTATTTTGTTCTTATTTTCATTCTTTCTTTGAGACATGGTCTCATAATGTAGGCCAAGGTAGCCTCAGACTTGTTATGTAGCCTATTCTAGCCTCAAACTTGTCATTCTCCTCCTGCCTCAGCCTCTCTAGTGCTAGGATTACAGGCATGTACCACCCTGCCCAGGTTGTTTTTGCATTTGCTTTTGTTTTTGAGGCCCAGGCTGGCCTCAAATTTTCTATGTAGCCCAGGCTGGCCTCAAACTTGCAGTCCTGCTGTTTCAGCCTCCAAAATGCTGGAATTACAGGTGTGGGTTACCTCACCTGGCTAACAATAATTTTTCTGAGCCTCATGTTCTGGGCTTTGTTATATAGTATACAAGAGAAGTTAGGTAGAATCTAGCAAATTCATGTCATATCTCCCACCACCGATGCAGGGAATCATGGTTTAATGGGCAGCAAAAGAGGGAATCTTGCTTTCCACTAGTGATTGGTTTGGCCTTCATTTACAGCCTTTCCTGTCAGTAGTGGAAATGAGTGATCAACCACATGCTGGGTGGAGCATCTGCACCAGCTTTAGCAGCTGCCAGATACCAATAAAACTGCTTATGCAATTTTCCTACAGGAGGTAAATGAAGAGTCAATAGTAGCATGGTAACATACAGACTTTTGTCTAGATTAAGCCAAGAACTGAGAATTAATTCCTAACACAGCAAAATGGCCACAGTTTTGGTGTGGGGCATTGCTAGGACAAGAAACCAGTGGAAACAGAAAACCAACAATCAGTATGATAAGAGTTTGGGGTAATGTGTTACTACTGAAACAAAAGAAAGGGATATTTGGGGATGATTCTATTTACATTTGGAAATTCTTTGCCAGAGAAGATTGTAGGTGGGGGAGAACAATTAAGTTAGAGAGTGCAAATGAAAAAAACATTGGGGGGGGAGAGGGAGGGGATGGGGTTAAGGGAGGGGGTGGGGGAAAGAGGGGAGAAATGACCAAAACATTGTATGCAAATATGAATAAATAAATAAATATTTAAAAAAAGAAAAAAACATTGGTCTTGGAAATGAGCAAAAAATTGAGAAGCAGTCTGGAATGAAAGTGGTTTCAGGGTAAGGAAAGACAAGGACGAACAAAAACATACTATGCCTGGAGAATAGATGTGAACTTTAGAGGACAAAGTGTAGACTCCACATGTATGTTTTTATACACAGTCTCTCCCATACACTTCAGATTGCTGCAGTCAGAGGCATGGGATACAAAATGAATATTTGCTTTATAGATTTGGATTAATCTGGAACAGAAGCTTATAATAGAGGCATATGGGTCTTAGGAGAAGGAAAAGATAAATGACTTATGGATTCAAAGTTAAATGGGAGTCAGGTGTAGATGGGGCTATCAACAAAGCAAATGTCATAGAAACTGTATTCTTAAGATACTGGAGGACAGACAAATGGAGATATGTTCTAGCTTTACAATGAGAAGCTCAGGCCTCACCAGAAGCACTCTTGGTGGGTTTTAGTCCTGTGCTTGGAGAAGGACCTTATTTATAACAGAACCGTTAGCAACATGATAGAGTAGAAGCCCCCACCACTTCACTCCATGAATGAGAAGAGTCAGGCAACACAGGAGAGACTATATTCTGAAAAGAAAAAGAGAGGAAGAGCATTGGGAATCATGAAAGAAGCAGCAGCATGGCAGAAAACAACAGAGGAACTGAGTCAACAAAGAAAAGTGTCAAGCAGTTCCCAGCCTATTCCCAGCTTCTTAGGAGGGTGAGGAGATGAAGATGTCATCACAAGGCCAAACAGATGGCCCTGATGACAGACTGGCAATTCTATTTGCAAGATGAGCCCACACTTCCTGCAATCCTTAAATCTAGTATGGGGGTTTGTGAGACAGAGACTACTCAGGTGTGGAAGGCTAGCCTTGGTGAAGAAAGACATCCTGTCACTTCTTTTATCTAGGAGGATGATAGTAAGATGCCATCTCAAGAGAGGGCCTATTGTTTTCAAGGCTGAGATACTCTGGGAGTATAATATCTGAGGAACACTCAAACACTCATGGCTCAGGAAGTCCTGGGACACTGTGAAATAGAGTCTGGATGGGAGAAAACCAAGAGAGGTGGTTGAGAAGAGAAAGAGGGTGTGTTGTGGCCAGAAAGAGAAGTTCAAGCAGTGGGGAACTGTGCGACCAGAGTAGGATGCCACTATTGTGGAAGACCTCATCCTCCCTGGCCAGAAGTGAGCCCCATTGACTGAGGCTAGGGCAAAAACAAAACCACTGAACCTCTGGCTGGCTTAGTATTAGGCCTCCAGGGGTGAGTATGAGCCTTGTACACAGACTTTCCAAACCATATGACACCACAGCCTTCTCCTCCCCACCCCACACACAAACAAGGAGGTGGGCTGTTGATCACACCTGAAAGCACTGAGAACTTCCCTTGGGAACTGCATCCTGGCATGTGTTTGCTGACAGTCAGGCCTGGGGGCCCAAGTACAGACTCTCTGAATCACAAAACTGCCACAGCTTCCTCCTCCACAAAGGGAGGTGAATGACCAGACAAGTATTGAGACCAGCCTGAAAACTGAATAGATCCCTCCATTCTTCCCCATAGAGGACAGATCTCAGTGTTCTCTTTGCTTTCCCCACTCTCATGTATTCATGAGTCATCTGAGGGTTGGATGCTTGCTGCCCCTGGGGAAACAAATTGAGAGCATATGGAGCAAGTGGGAACCTGCCCAACCTACAGGCAGCAAACCTCCCTGCAGCCAACAGTAGCTCCCAGAACACAAAGAACAGAAGCCAAAAAGCAGACAACAGATGCTTCTATAAGCTACTTCAGCTAGCTTACCTTAATCTGAGCAGCAATATGGAACAAGCCTGGTAACATGAGCACTGGTTGAATGCTTGGCTGCTAAGCTATACTGCTGATTTAGTGATGAGAAATAACACCATGAGTGCATCACACTGTCTTGCCTGAACATTGAGACTATTCCAACAGAAAACTGACAGGTGATTAAAATATCCAACCAAAAACTTGACCTGCGAAGATGCAGACCACAAGATGAGCTAAGCAGTATTCAGTACGCCCACAGACAATCCTGGGCCAGATCAGCATAGCCCCCTGGACATACAGACCCCCACCCAGGGAAAAAACAGAAACTGAATAATAAGCAATAACAACAAAAAAGACATGCAGCAAAGAGTGTGGGGTGCCCTAGTGCTGAAGAGGGGGGGAGGGGAAATCCTCACAAGCCAGCCAGAGAAGGCAGGAGCAGCGGCACACACCCACCAACCAGGAGTGGGAAAGCTTGTAAAAGTGGCTGTGGGAGGAAAAGTCCACAGGAGGAGGAGGAAGATCCACTTTCCACGTGAACTGTAAATAAACACACAGGCCTGAGAAAATGGGTGCAGTGTCACCTCACCTAGTGTGCTTGGAAAGGGAAAAGCTTGTAGCAGTGGCATTGTGCCCAGGAGAACTCTGAGTAAACAAAGCCTGAGGGGTTGGTGAGTGTTAAGCTCACTCCTGAGATCTGAATAAATAAAGCCTCCTACAAAAGCAGACTGACAGCATCAGGCAGGTGAGCCACAGCTGCAGACAGCCATTCACAGAACAGTTTCCAGGCTCTTTTTTTTTTTCTCTCTTCCTTTGATGAGACAATAACCAAACTACACCTGCATGCTGAAAAACATACTAAAACTGTATTGCATTTGAACTTGGGACACTGTGGGTATTTTTTTGTTGTTGTTTTGTACTGTTTTGTTTTGTTTTAGTTCTTGTTCCCCTTTGATGAGATGATAGAACTACTTCTGAGACACCATCTCTAGGATCAGAGGCTGAGGAACAAACACCAAAATTATTAAGACTGAAACTTTATTGCATTTGAACTTGGAGATTTTATATATTTTTTAAATTTTTTTATTTTTTATTTTCAATCCTCTCTCTGTCTCTCTAATGCCTGTTCAGCTTACTGTTGATTAGTACACTATCTCTCCCTGTTTATATCTTTGAAAGTTTTGTTGTTGTTTGTTTGTTTTGTTTTTTCTGCTTGTTTATTTGTTTTTCCCTTTTTATTTAACTTCTTTGCCTTCCATCTCCTCTCACCCTTCCATTATAAATATCACCGTTATTATAATTACAAGCTAGAGAATATTTAATTCCACACAGTACAGGGACAATAACAACACGAAGGGCAATGGTGGGAAGACAGAAAAAACAGGGAAACCAGTTTCCCCACAGCAAAAAATTAGTACAGGAACCAGAGGGAAATGAAGAAAACAGATACTCAGATCCAGACTCCAACAAAATGAAGGTAAACTATGCCAAAGAACACAATGAAGCCCACAAGAATAATTTAAAAGAAGACATACTACAAGTACTCAATGAGAATTTTATAGAGATGATACTGGATAGGGTCAACCAAAATGTACAGGAGACACTCAAGAAATTCCAAGACAACAAAAATAGATAATTTGAAAAATCACAAGAAGAAATAAAAGAAACAATAGAAGCACTGTAAAAACACCAAAGTGAAACAAAGAACACAAATAATAAAAAGATAAATGAACTCAGGACAAAAATAGACAACATTAAAGAGGAAAAGACTCAGGATATGGAAAACCTCAGAAAAAAGAATGAAACAGAATTGCAAAACAAAATGGAAGGCCAATCCAGCAGAATAGAACATACATAAGACAGAATCTCAGAACTTGAAGATGAAATGGTAATTAAAGGAAAAACTGAGAACTATTAGTTAAACAACTCAAGATCTGTGAAAAGAAAATGCAGGAACTCACTGACTCCATCAAAAGACCAAACCTGAGAACCATGGGCATTGAAGAAGGAGAAGAGGTGCAAGCAAAGCGAGTGGGTAATATATTCAACAAAATAATAACAGAAAATTTCGCAAATCTAGAGAAATCCATTCCCATACTAATGCAAGAAGCCTCCAGAACACCAAACAGACCAGATCAAAATAGAACTACCACATGGCATATCATCATTAAAACAACTAGTACAGAAACTAGGGAAAGAATATTGAAAGCTGTAAGAGAGAAAAAACAAATAACATACAAAGGCAAACCCATCAAAATCACAGCAGACTTCTCAACAGAAATATTAAAAGCAAGAAGAGCTTGGGGTGAGATCTTCTGGGCACTGAATGAAAATAACTTCAAATGCAGGATACTCTACCCAGCAAAACTGTCATTCAAATAGTTGAGAAATAAAAGTCTTCCATGATAAGCAGAAACTAAAACAATATGTGACAACAAAGCCACCACTACAAAAGATTCTTCAGGGGATTCTTCACACAGAAAGTGAAAGCAAACAGAACCATGAAAGGGCAGGCAGCACCAAACTACAGAAAAAGAAAAAGCAAGAAAGTAGAGAGTAACCTCAACTTAGGTACACACAATCAAATAATGAAGGCAGTATTACTCTTATCCCAAAACCAGGCAAAGACACCACCAAAAAGGAGAACTATAGGCCAATGTCCTTAATGAACATTGATGCAAAAATCCTCAATAAAATAATGGCAAACCGAATTCAACATCACATCAAAAAGATCATTCACCATGACCAAGTCGGCTTCATCCCAGGAATGCAGGGGTGGTTCAACACGTGAAAATCAATAAACATAATAAACCACATTAACAGAAGCAAAGACAAAAACCACATGATCATCTCAAAAGATGCAGAAAAAGCCTTTTATAAGATCCAACATCATTTCATGATAAAAGGTCTAAAAAAACTAGGAATAGAAGGAAAGAACCTCAACATTATAAAAGCTACACATGATAAACCTACAGCCAGCATTGTACTTAACAGAGAAAAACTGAAACCATTCCCTCTAAAATCAGGAAAGAGACAAGGATGTGCACTATCTCCAGTCCTATTCAACATAGCAGTGGAATTCCTAGTCAGAGCAATTAGGCAAGAAGAAGGAATAAAAGGAATACAAATAGGTAAAAAAAACTGTCAAAATATCCCTATTTGCATATGGCATGATCCTATACCTTAAAGACCCAAAAAACTCTGCTCAAATTCTCCTAGACACCACCAATAGCTATAGCAAGGTAGCAGGATACAAAATCAACATATAAAAATCATTAGCATTTCTATACACTAATTATGAACACACTGAGAAAGAATATATGGAAACAATTCCAGTTACAATAGCATCAAAAAATCAAATACCTAGGTGTAAACCTAACAAAAGATGTGAATGACCTCTACAAGGAAAACTATAAACTTCTGAAGAAAGAGATTGAGGAAGACTATAGAAAGTCAAGAGATCTCCCATGCTCATGGATTGGTAGAATCAACATAGTAAAAATGTCAATACTCCCAAAAGTAATCTACATGTTTAATGCAATTTCCATCAAAATTCCAATGACATTCAATAAAAAGATTGAAAAATCTACCATTAATTTGATATGGAAACACAAGAGGCCATGAATAGCCAAGGCAAATCTCAGTCAAAACAACAATGCTGGAGGTATCATGATACCTGACTTCAAACTATATTACAAAGCCATAACAATAAAAACAGCATGGTATTGGCACAAAAACAGACATGAAAAACAGTGGAACAGAATAGAGGACCCAGATATGAAGCCACACAACTATAACCAACTTTTCTTGACAAAGGTGCCAGAAATGTACAATGGAAAAGACAGCCTTTTCTACAAAAACTGCTGGGAAAACTGGTTAGCAGTCTGCAAAAAAACTGAAACGAGATCCATGTATATCACCCTATACCAATGTTAACTCAAAATGGATCAAATATCTTAATATCAGACCCCAAATCTAAAGTTGATACAGGAAAGAGTAGGAAATACTCTGGAATTAGTAGGTATAGGTAAGAACCTTCTCAATGGAACCCCAGCAGCACAGCAACTAAGAGATACCATAGATAAATGGGACTTCATAAAACTAAAAAGCTTCTGCTCAACAAAGGAAATGGTCTCTAAACTGAAGAGAACACCCAGAGAGTGGGAGAAAATATTTGCTAACTATACATCAGAGAAAGGACTGATAACCAGAATATATAGGGAATTTTAAAAACTAAATTCTCCCAAAATTAATGAACAAATAAAGAAATGCGCAAGTGAACTAAACAGAAATTTCTCAAAAAACACATGAAAAAATGCTCACCGTCTCTAGCAATAAAGGAAATGCAACTTAAAACCACAGTAAGATTCCACCTCACCCCTGTTAGAATAGCCATCATTAACAACACCACTAACAACAGGTGTTGGCCAGGATGTGGGGAAAAAGCAACCCTCTTACACTGCTGGTGGGAATGTAAACTAGTAGAACTACTCTGGAATAAAATTTGGAGGTTACTTAAAAAGCTAAACGTTGATCTACCATTTGATCCAGCAATACCACTCTTGGGGATATACCCAAAAGACTGAGACACAGGTTACTCCAGAGGCACCTGCACACTCATGTTTATTGCAGCACTATTCACAATAGCCAAGTTATGGAAAAAGCCAAGATGCCCCACCACTGATGAATGGATTAAGAAAATGTGGTATCTATACGCAATGGAATTTTATGCAGCCATGAAGAAGAATGCAATATTATCATTCAATGGTAAATGTATGGAATTGGAGAACATCATTCTGAGTGAGGTTAGCCTGGCCCGAAAGACCAAAAATCGTATGTTTTCCTTCATATGCAGACATCAGATCAAGGGCAAACACAACAAGGGGATTGGACTTTGATCACATGATAAAAGCGAGAGCACACAAGGGAGGTATGAGGATAGGTAAGACACCTAAAAAACTAGATAGCATTTTTTGCCCTCAACTAGAGAAACTAAAGCAGATACTTTAAAGTTACTGAGGCCAATAGGAGAAGGGGACCAGAAACTACAGAAAAGGTTAGATCAAAAAGAATTAACCTAGAAGGTAACACACATGCACAGGAAATCAATGTGAGTCAACTCTCTGTATAGCTATCCTTATCTCAACTAGCAAAAACCCTGTTCCTTCCTATTATTGCTTATGCTCTCTCTTCAACAAAATTAGAGATAAGGGCAAAATAGTTTCTGTTAGGTATCGAGGGGGTTGGGAGAAGAGGGATGGGGCAGGGGTGTAATGGGGGGGTGGAGGAGGGGGAGAAATGACCCAAATATTGTATGCACACATGAATAAAAAATAAATTTTAAAAAATGGCTGATGTAGTGATTCAAGTGGTAGAGTTTCTGCCTAGCAAGCACTAGGCAGCAAAGCAAGCAAAGTTCCACAAAAACACTAGTTATGAAGAACAGATAAAGAATATCAAAAGCTGAAGAAAGAAGCAGTAAGTGTCCTATGAAGGCAAACCCATCAGAATAGTAGCAAATTTTTCAACAGAAAAATCATTCCAAGCCATGAAAGAAAATAATTATCAACCTATATTAATATATGCACCAAAGCTATACCTAATAATTCAAAGAGAAGTCAAAATCTTCCATAATAAACAAAACCTAAATAAATTCATGATAACTAAACCAGAATTACAGAAAATACTTAAAAGAATCTTGTATGAAGAAGAAGAAAATAAATGTAACTCAGAAAATACAAGAAAGAATGAATCCCTCTAGAAGAGTAGATTAGGAAATGAGGAATAGAAAAGAAGCAAACATCATCAAATCAACAAAATAATAAGAAGTAAGAAATAACTTTCAATATTAACACTAAATATTAATGGTCTCAATTCTCCAATCAAAACACATAGAATGGCAGGTAGGATTAAAAAGAAAGAACATACCTTTTGTTGACTACAATAACTGCATCTCCCTGACAAAGACAAACATTGGCTTAGGATGCAAGGATGGAAATATATTTTCCAAGTAAATGGTACCCCAAAACAGAGAGGAGTAGCTATATTCACATCTGATAAAAACAGATTTTAAACCAAAATTAGTTAGAAGAGATAAAGACACAGAAAATTCATATTAATAGAAGGAAAAATCCATCAAGAAGAGATAATAACTGTTAACAATGCAAATGTTGGTGCTTCCAATTTCATGAAACAAACACCACTGTACTTACAAGCACAGACTGACCCCAACACAATAATAGTGTGAGACATCAATATCTCTCTCTCACCAAGAGATGGGTCATCCAGACAAAATGTCAACAAATAAACCTCAGAATTAATGGACAATATAGAACAAATGAACTTTACAGACATCTATAGGATATTTCATCCATTCTCCTCAGAAACCCACAGAACTTTCTCCAAAAAAGATCATATTTTAGGACATAAAGCAAGTCTTAGCAAATGTAAGAAAATTGAAAATAACCCCCTGTATTCTATCAGACCAAATGGAAAGAAACTACAGAAAATGTTGAAATACATGGAAACCAAACAATATATTGTTAAACAACCAGTGCATCATTGAAGAAATAAAGGGGACATTTAAAAAATTCCTAGTATCTAATGAAAATGAAAACACAACTTACCAGAACATCTGGTATACAATATGTCAGTGCTAAGAAGAAAGTTACAAATGCATCAAAAAAGAGGTCTCAAATAGTCTAATGATGTACCTCAAGATCCTAGAAAAACAAGAACAAGCCAAATCCAAAATAAGCAGGCAGAAAGATACCACAAAGATCAGGTCAGAAAATGTTGAAATGGAGACTTAAAAATTATACAAAGAATCAATGAGGGAGGCTCCAAGATGGCGACCAGAGAGAGGAAGCAGATAGTGTGAGCTCTGTAAAGCAAAAATCTTGCTGAGACACTGGAGACACCCCTGGAAGGAAAAACCACCAAGAAGAAGCAAAACTCTGACACCTCTCAACCCCCATCTCTCACATAGCCTCTCCATGTGACATTATACAGAGAAACCAGGAGGACTCCTGTGCCGCCAGATGCAGGCTCCTAACCTGCTTGGGAGATGCAGACCAACAGATGAGCAAATAAGTGGCAAGTGGTATCCCCACAGCCACCCCTGGGATAAACCAGCATAGCCCCCTGGACAGTCTGACCCCCACCCTGGGGAAAAAATAACTGAACAAAAAACAAGGAACTGAAAAGGACATGTAGCAAAGAGGGCAGGGTGCCTTGAGCACTCCAGAGAAAAGGGGAGGTGCAGCCACCCAAGTGAACTTTAAATAAACAAGCTTACCAGAGAAAGTGGGTTTAGCATCTCCCTCCAGGGAGCTTTGGGTGGACAAGGCTTGAAACAGTGGCTGACATGCGGGATGCTCTGCTGGAGAGTGGGGGAAGGGCAGATCCCCGCATGAACTGTAAACAAACAAGGCATGCAACTGTAGCAGGCTTATAAGACTCTCCACTAGAGAAAAGAGGAGAGGCATGCTCCCTCAAGAACTTTAAACAAACAAAGCCTGCTGGACAAGATGGGTTTGGAGGCTCCCTTCAGGGAACTTTAAATGAACAAAGGTTGCAACAGTGGCTGTTGTGCAAGATGCTCCACTGGAGAATTGGGGAAGGGCAGTTCCCTGCATGAAGTTTGAAAATGAAGCCTGAAACTGTAGCTGGCTTGTAGGTCTCTCCCATTCTAGATAATACTAAATTACACACAGACAGGGACAGTAACGGCACCGAGTGGAATGATGGGAAGACAGAAAAAGGATGGAAACCAATAACAAATTAGCATAGGAACAAGAGGGAAATAAAGAAAACGGATACCCAGATTCAGACTCAAACAAAACAAAGAGAAACTATACCAAGGAACCCAACAAAGCCCACGAAAAACAATCTGAAAGAAGAAATCCTGTAAGTAATCAATGAGAATTTCATAGAGATGATACTAGATATGGTCAACCAAACTGTACAGGAGACTCTCAAGACAACAAAAATAAAGAATATGAGAAAGCACAAGAACACATAAAAGAAACCATAGAAGCCCTGTATAAACACCAAAGTGAAACAAAGAACACTGTAAATATAAAGATAAATGAACTCAGGTTGAAAACTGACAATATTAAAGAGGAAGGAACTCATGATATGGAAAACCTCAGAAAAAAGAACAAAACAGAAACACAAAACAAAATGGAAGACCACTCCACCAGACTAGAACAAGCAGAAGACAGAAATACAGAACTCAAAGATGAAATGGTGATTAAAGGAAAAACTGAAGAACTACTAGTCAGAAAACTCAAGACCTGTGAAAGGAATATGCAAGAATTCACCAATTCCATCAAAAGACTAAACCTGAGAATCATGGGCATTGAGGAGAAGAGGTGCAAGCAAAAGGAATTTGTAATATATTCAACAAAATAATAACAGAAAATTTACCAAGTCTAGAGAAAACTATGTCCATTCAGGTACAAGAAGCATCCAGGACACCAAAAAGACTTGACCAAAATAGAACTACCCCACGACATATTACCATTAAAACAACAAGCACAGAATATAGAGAAAGAATATTGAAGGCTGAAAGAAAGAAAAAACAAATAATGAACAAAGGTATACCCACCAACATCACACCAGATTTCCTTTATTTTTATTTTTATTGTTTTATTATTCATATGTGCATACAATGCTTGGGTCATTTCTCCCCCCTGCCCCCACCCCCTCCCTTACCACCCACTCCACCCCCTCCCTCTCCCCCCAACCCCTCAATATCCACCAGAAACTATTTTGCCCTTATCACTAATTTTGTTGAAGAGAGAGTATAAGCAATAATAGGAAGGAACAAGGGTTTTTTGCTAATTGAGGTAAGAATAGCTATACAGGGAGTTGACTTGCATTGATTTCCTGTGCATGTGTGTTAACTTCTAGGTTAATTCTTTTTTATCTAACCTTTTCTCTAGTTCCTGGTCCCCTTCTCCTATTAGCCTCAGTTGCTTTTAAGGTATCTGCTTTAGTTTCTCTGTGTTGAGGGCAATAAATGCTATCTAATTTTTTAGGTGTCTTACCTATCCTCACCCCTCCCTTGTGTGCTAAAGCTTTTATCATGTGCTCAAAGTCCAATCCCCTTGTTGTGTTTGCCCTTGATCTAATGTCTTCATATGAGGGAGAACATACGATTTTTGGTCTTTCAGGCCAGGCTAACCTCACTCAGAATGATGTTCTCCAATTCCATCCATTTACCAGGGAATGATAATATTTTTTCTTCTTCATGGCTGCATAAAATTCCATTGTGTATAGATACCACGTTTTCTTGATCCATTCATCAGTAGTGGGGCATCTTGGCTGTTTCCATAACTTGGCTATGGTGAATAGTGCACAGCAGATTTCTTAACTGCAACCTTAAAAGCAAGGAGAGCATGGAGTGAGGTCTTCCAGGCACTGAATGAAAGTATTTCAACCATAGGATACTCTACCCAGCAAAACTGTCATTCAAAATAGGTAGAGCAATAAAAGTCTTCCATGATAAGCAGAAACTAAAACAGTATATGATCACCAAGCCACCACTACAAAAGATT